>NC_063169.1:63623558-64971683 GCF_023159225.1 Perognathus longimembris pacificus | reverse complement strand
TGCTGTTGTTGTGTTATCTGTGATTGTCTTTAAGGGAAAAGAAGCTATAAGATTTGCTAAAAGCCAAAGTATCACTCAGAAAAGTGAAGCAACAAGGCTTAGGTTTTATAAGAGATACATGAGTCTGTATTTTGATTTGTTTGGTGTCTTCTATTTTTACAAAGAACCTGTACTTCTCCCAAGTTGTACACATTTTGCTCATTAGATTGGTTTCAGAAAGCCTCATGGTCACTGTTTTTCAACTAGCATCAAGTATTTTGGAAAAAAGTGTGTCTGGAATGTATGATATTTTGTTAGAATGGAAAAGTACTATCTTGTTAATTTAAGTGTTTTAAATATAGTTGTATATTTTTCTTACTCTTAGTCATGTGTAATTGAAGTATTTCTGGTTCGCCTCAGAAATGAATCTCATGAAAAAGAATATTCAAGGTGTTTGCAGATTTATAAGTGACCACTGTGGTTGTGGCATAAATATTAAAAAGCAAAATAAACCCTCCTAAGCAATGTTGGGGCTTTATGAATTAGTGGCGGAGCCGCTGAGGAAGCAGAGAAGTGAAATAACAGGAAGAAGTTTTCCAAGGTATATTCTAAGGCTGGAATGTTCTACAACAAATACCTGCCTACACCCCTGGGCTTACTGACTTCACTGAACTGCCTGAAACATGACTTATGAGAGTCTAACTCTACAACAAACTAGTTCTCTTCTTTGGTTTTCAGTGCCTCAGTAAGACTAAAAGAAACAGCAGCCATTCTTGTGTCTGGGGTTGTGTACAATCCAGGAATGGCTTCTGGCTTCGTGTGGACCTCAAAGGGAACTGCAGGAAGGTAGGGTTTTGCATGAGGAATCGAGAGTGCTCTGTAAACAGAGATGGGTAGAGTGTGATTGACGGATGGGTGGATGATGGATAGGTCATAGATAACCATAGATGATGGATAGATGGATGGATGGATGAATAAGCTAGCTAGGTAGGTGGATAGGTAGCTAGACAGATAGCTAGATGATAGATATTGATCAACCTGCAGAGGGTGCTCACAGGGTCTGTGTGGCAAGGAGCATCCCATGTAAAAAGAAAGCCAGCCTCTGCCCCTTCTGCTGTTAGCTCGAGCTGCCTTTCTGCCCCGGAAATGGCCTAGTGATGATTCCTCTCCTTGGGTTTCAGAAGGGTTCTCAGTGCTGTAGTTCCCCTGCTTTATGGATTAAAAAAGCTTGGAGGTGATAGCTGGCAAACTGGCCCCTTATCTCTGAGGGAAAAAAATGCCATTTCTGAGTAGAATAACGAGCCTGAAAATGAGATTTCAGAGCTTACATTTGACATCGTTGCAGTTTTCAACTTAAACGACTGGACCAGATCAGCACTTCTCAGCTCTTTGCTGACACCCCAGGGGCAGGCCTGAGAAAGATCTGGCTTCTACTTGCTTCAGTTAGTCTTTTATTCTTTCTCATTGGTTCCGGGGCCAGAACTCAGGGCCTCAGTGTTGTCCCTGAGCTTTTTTGCTCAAGGCTAGCACTCTGCCACTTGAGCCATTTGGTAGTTAATTTTGGAACCATCATCCTCAGATCTCAGCCTCCTCCTGAGTAGCTAGGATTACAGGCGTGAGCCCCAGGGTTCCACAAATTGGCATTGAGTATTATCTGTGCTCATGGCAAAGCAAGGGAGAGTCAAGGGTTGGTGTTGATGTTTAGATCAGAGGTGTCATTAAACAAACCAAATCCCTCAAAACTATACATGTACTGTATGTTGGAAAAGAAAGGACTCAAACTAAAGCCTTCCAGTGATTTATTTCTTCTTTTGCACTTGGGATATTTAAGTGAGTACAAGAACATTTAGGCCTGCCTTGTTTGTGGTGCCGTTTTTCATTGGAACTCGAATTTCCCTTTTAAGGTATTTCCTAAGAAGGCCTACCGCTGAAGACACCTTAAAGAGTACCCATTGGTTTTAATTAAGTGATGCTCTTAGACAGCAAATAGAATTTCCAGGTGTGAGATTTTGGTACGTGTGTTAGTTTGAATTAGCAGCCCTAGTTCATCTGGTTCATCTGGTGCTTTTTCTTAAGCACTTGCTTCTGGATTCTTAAGACTTAATGAGAATCAATCACATCCTTTCCAGTCCTGACACTGAAGTAAGTTCCCATCTTAGCCCCGTAGGATTCTTCGGTACTCTTCTGGACAAAACTGGTCTTGTCTTTGTGAGTATTTACTTACCGTGTTAGTTTGATGCTTAGCTCTAGTGCATAATTCATGAGCTTTTCTAGGTAGTTCTCCTAGTAGGCAGAACAAATATTATTGAAATAGCTAGATGGCAAAATTTTTTGCAGACTTTTACATATAGAATTTCATTACATTGGCTCTCATTTAAAAGAAAACATTCCATCAGATGTCAGAGCTCATTTATAGGAAGAATAAATATTGGCCTTGGACAACAGCTTCTTTGATTACAGGTTACAGTGACTGAGAATATAAGCATTTTCAGAAGACTACAAAGGACCAACTCACTTGAGGGTTAGGTAGCTAGTTTCAAATTAGCCATAGTGAAATTAATGGCAGGGGCGAGGTAAAAGAATGTTCTTATAAGAACATGTAGGCAAGATGGAGGATAATCCCATTGTGCGATATTTGTTTTGTTTTGTTTTTTGCCAGTCCTGGGGCTTGAACTCAGAGCCTGAGCACTGTCTCCGGCTTCTTTTTGCTCAAGGCTAGCACTCGGCCACTTGAGCCACAGTGCCACTTCTGGCCTTTTTCTATATATATGTGGTGCCGAGGAATCAAACCCAGGGCTTCATATATACGACGCAAGCACTCTTGCTACTTAGGCCATATCCTCAGCCCATTGTGTGATATTTGGTTCAAGGAAGCAAGAAGACCAGGGAGGGTGCAAATACTAAAGCTGTTATTTAACAGTGAGATAGTACTACGCACTGAGAGAGAGCGAGCTACGGAGAACATTGCTGCTCCTATTATGAATACAAGAAATGCCGCGGTTGCAATTCTGTGAGACATGGAAGTTTAGTGAGTGAATAATGTCTTTTGCTCATAGCTACGCTGAACTTGCCTGTGCCAGTGGCCTGTGACTTGGTTAATAGAAGGAAATAAGCAGAAATTCTCCCTGTGAGCCCCATTCTCCAAAGACGACAATCGGCGGCAGGAAACATCCAACTCGGATGCAGTTCAACAAAGGAAACAAAAATTAAAGGAGACATTAGATAATTAAATCAGGAGACTCCTTGGCAAATAGCCTTTAATGATGATGATTATTACTGGGTCTCCATATGGTTGTTTTTCCCCAGTTAATACTTTGGGGTACTTTGAGCAAAAGCACTCTTGTAGAATTAGCTGAAAATGTGGACTGCCGCTCACTCATTACATGGGGAATGCAATTGAGTTCTATTCTTGGCAGTGGAAAATACCTGATGCATGCAAAGGAGAAAGTTGCTTCTCTTTCCTTGCACGAGGGAATGCTTTTCCCTGAAGCTCCTGCTCCAATCCGGGTACCTTTATTTCACTTGGCTTTTTCCATCTGTGCCCCTTCATTTCTGACCTTGCTTTTTTCTTGTTGTTGGCTGTTTTGTGTGTGTGTGTGTGTGTGTGTGTGTGTGTGTGTGTGTTAGTTACTGGGGTTTGAACTCAGGGGCCTTCTCTTCCAAGGCAGATGTTCTACCACTTGAGCCATACCGCTCGTCCTTTGTGCTTTGGCCCCATTCTTTGCCCAGGGATAAGCCTGGACTGTGGTCCTCCTGTTCAGGCTTTCTCCACATAGTGGGATGCCAGGTGTAAAGTGCATATCTGGCTCTTCATTGGTTGTGATGAGGTATGGCTAACATTTTCTCCAGGCTGGCTTTAAACTTCAGTCTTCTGGCTCTCTGCCTTCTCTGTAGCTGGGATTCAAGGTGTGGGCCACTGCTTCTAGCCTCTTGCTCTCTTCTTTAGCCTTTGTGTGTTCCTGATACAGTTGAGTAAATCTTGTGGCTTTTCTAGTTCTGGGCTTCTAGATTATTCTGGTGTTTTCCACGTGGTTGGTTAGAGGATGGACTATAGGAAAATGAGGATAATGGTTAGGACCCGTATGATCGCAGAGGTGACTGGGAAAGAGATACTGGTAAAGACTTATGGTATTGGGTATGCTTTCTTAACTAGAGACGCATTTCACTAGCACGCAGCATTTCTTTCCTCTCACTAATACTCAAGGATGTAACTTTCTCTCAAAACATTACTTTGGGGGCTGGGGATATAGCCTAGTGGCAAGAGTGCCTGCCTCGGATACACGAGGCCCTAGGTTCGATTCCCCAGCACCACATATACAGAAAACGGCCAGAAGCGGCGCTGTGGCTCAAGTGGCGGAGTGCTAGCCTTGAGCGGGAAGAAGCCAGGGACAGTGCTCAGGCCCTGAGTCCAAGGCCCAGGACTGGCCAAACAAAAAACAAAAAAACAAAAAAAAAACATTACTTTGGCCCTAATTCATAAGACTTGATGTGTAATGATTTCATTACCATTTAATTTGAACTAACAGATTATGATTTATTCTTTGATTCATGTATCATTACGAAGCTTATATATTTCCCAACACCTTAGGACAGAGAAGGAGTAAAAAAATAAGACAATAAAAGGGATGGCTAATGACAGAAAAGGCCACTCAGCTATCCTAAGTTTAAAAAATCTTTTCATCAAAAGGCACAGTGAAGAAAATGAGAGAAAGGCTACAAATTGGGGGAAGGAAAAATGCTAAAATTCTAATTTTTTTTCAAGAAATAGAAATCATTTTCACGAATAAAAGAGAGGGAAAATCAATATAAAAATGAGGCGGGGAAAAACATCTACAAAAGGGAACACCAATGTTCCAGTGGATTGGGAACACCAAATACAACTTGGCTGGATGTGTTATTGTGATCACTTACATCCAAACCCTGGGAATTGACGGCTCAAATCACTGGGAAGTAATGTGGGAGTTCTTCGTGGGTGTACGGGGAGTCTCAGTCAATCTTGTATGCAGGTATGGATTAGCATGGATTAGTGGCTTCTGAAAGAGTGGCTTCATAGAGCTGCTCTTGTTGCTAGTTGGCAATGTCTCCCAACTTGAAACGCAGCCCTGATTGTGCCACGGGAAAGTCTTGCCCTGTGGTATATTCCCACAGTGGAATGTTCTGTGGCACGTGAACAGGAATGAGTGTGTCCACATTATGCTGAGTGGAAAAAGTGAGCACCGAAAGGCGGCCCACGGCATTAACACCGATGGGTTAAACCTTCATGGCATCGAGGCACAGGGCAAGTGCAGGATGAAGGCCGCCAGCGCGTGGGAAGGACGGAAGTCGAGGCACGCCATCTGTACCTGCACCACACATAGCCAGCGCCAGGATAACACCCTGCCATGTTTTGTTTTGAGGCTAGAAACCCAGGGCAACTAAGGCTGAGAAAAGAAGAAGTGAAACCGAACAGGAGATGAAGTGATACGAAATACCCGGGGCCGAGTCCCTGGGCTCAGTACTTCAGACTGAAACGGTACTGGGAAATTAGTTCTTTGAAGAGGCACTTAAGTTACAACGAAGTCGGTAAGGGGGACTCAATCTGATTTATTTATTTTTTTTAACAAGAAGAGGACTTTGGGGACACACACACACACACACACACACACACACACACACACACACACACGAGAAAGAATGTGAAGTCAGAGTGCCAGCTGAAAGGAAATGAACCCTACCGACACCTTGATTTTAGACATTGAGAGTCTTGGATTATGAGAGAATAAATTTTCTTTTGTTCAGCCCCTCAGTGTGACCTTTCACCTGGGTTTATCAATGGTGGGTGGAGTGGGAAACTCTAGATGTCTGACTATTTGACAGTCAAGAGAATGGCCCATTCTACCTAGGCATAGACAGAGGACTGGAGTAGACTGTAGATACCATTGAGCAGATACCACTCAGCCTCGAAAGTGAAGGGAACGGCAACATGCATCAACGTAGGTAAATCCCGAGGACAATACGCTAAGTGAAATAATTCAGTCACAGTTACTGCATGATTTCATTGAGATGGAGTGCTTAAAATAATCACATTCAGAGTCAGGGTGGTGTGGTGGTTGCCCCAGGTTGGGGGGGCGGTTAGAGTTGAGCAAAATGAGTAAATTCTAGAAAGCTGCAGAATGGTGCTACACCTTGTCCTGTAGCCAGCAATACATTGGTCAAGACAGCAGATCTCATGTAAAATGTGCCACCATAACGTGAACAAAACTGGGAAAGAACAACAGTTACTCTTATTCTTACTCTTAGGCTTCCCTCGTGTTCAGGAAATTAGGTAGTTATTTTAAAGCGAACTTAAACCTATTTAAGGGACAAAAAGGGTGAGCATATCTTGTAAAAATTCACCCACCATGCCTCAAGGATTTTATTAATAGTTACTTCAGATGTTAACAATGCAGAGTACATTTGATTATAGAAAACTTTTCTCTTTAAATAATGCGTAATTTAAACCAAACACTGCATATATGTGGTTCTAATTTCCATAGATTCCCAGTTTCTTTGGTCTCATTAGAGGCAGAAAACTTGTAACATATGTGTTTTCCTAATGGCTATGGATTATTCTCAGGGTGAGAATATTCACTAATTCTCACAGGTGATGGACTTTGACAGATACTCCTGTTTTGCTTATCATTCTTTCATATTGCCTCAATTAAAATGTATGCAAGGAAACATCTTTCTTTAATTTTCATTGTAGAGAAATGCCTCAATTATTTTATTCGTTATGTGAAGTTGTTATAGCTGATGTTCTTGCAGTTTACTTTTTTGGGGGTGGGGGAGAAATGTGAAATCCTGGCCATATTGATGTGAAAGTTAAAAAAAGAAATTATCCTTCTCTCTGGCCATGCATCACCTTGGCCACAGGCCAGAAGTTCGGTAATAAACTTTCTTTCCTGCCTGGGGGGAAAAAAAATTAGTCGTGCACACTCCACTGGTCCTGATTCCTGCAGGACAAGATGGCATGCTCTTGGAGGAATGAGTCTCACACGTGGGTTGTTTACTAATGTGTAGGCAGATTCTGAGGTTCCAGGAGTGGCGAGAAAGCCTTCCCGCACCCCCGGGGGAAGGGTTGCAGGGGAGGGAGGGCGCCCCCTGGAGGCCAGAGAGAGGGCAGCAGGTAAGAGAGAGCAGAGGAGAGACATCAGAAGCTTGGCCCAGCCTCACTGCCCATGCAGAGGGAAGGAACAGAGACGCATCTGTCCTGACCTTTGTCTCCTGCCCTGCATTCATAAAACCCCACTGGAGCCAGAGGGCCCCGCTGGTGGCATGATCCTGTGGAAGGTATAAACTTGTGGCCTGTAGCGATCAGTGAGGAGTGGATGCAGCAAGATAAACATTCCCAAGGAAGAGAGAGCTTAGAGAACATTACTTGATGATGCTAAAGCACCTTCTGGAAAACTCACTGGTTCTTTAGGGGTTTGGCAGCTAAATAGATATTTTAAGCATGAACATTTTTAAACCACTGCTTTGTTGAACGTTGTCAGGTTTCTGGCTTGCGACACCAGCAGTGACAAAGCTAACATTGTTTTGAAAATTAGACTCATGGCTTCTACCTCTCTGGAAGATTGTGAGGAAATTCCAGAAATTCTATGGGCGCTGTCATGTCAGACAGTCCAGGAAGCAAAATGAAACAGAATGTAGCCTACCCTTATTCTTTGATGACAGTCACTGTCAGAAGGAGGAGGGCAAGAAAATTTCCCATAGAATGGAGCTTATTATCTGGGAGCAAACAGTAAACTAGAGGACTCTCAACAAGGCCTGAAGACGTAAAGACGAGAGGACTTATTTATCCATTTCCGCCCTTCCTCCACCATTTCCATCCACGCTACTACTACTCTCTCTTCGGCCACAAAAATGTAATTTTGTTTTCTGGAATCTCATGAAATACACGCTAAACCCCCAAGGCTATGAGGTTTCCTGCAAACATGTTGCAATCTATCTTCTGCCTGGGAAATGCCGAAGTTTCCTTTCTGCTCTTTCTTCAGTACTGGAATCGTTTATGAACTGTCTATATGAAGGTGAGAGAACATTTGGGGTTTGTGCCCTGGCAAATGAAAAAACAAGTATTTGCTTAGGTTGATGAGGAAACTTCAGGAAGATCTCACCTGACATTCCACATCTCCCGGTGCTCATTCCTTCCTGTGATTTCCTCCGCGGGTAATAGTGCTGGCTAGTGACTGCTCACAACATTGTAACAAAGACTGCGGGGCCTTTTGAAGCTGAGTCCTAATAGATGGTGGAGCGTGCCTCTTCTCTCTCAAGTCACTCCTTCCAGAGCAAGGCAGAAGCCATGTTGTAAAAACACTTAGAAATCCCCGGAGGAGACCCTGGTTTAAGGGACTCCGGTGTCCTATGACACTCAGAACAGACCCAGCAGGAGGTGAATGGCTCAGCATACAGGTGGACTGTCCATCCACTCACTTCAGATTTTGACAACATGGGCGGACATTTCCACCTCCTCCAAGATCCTTGGCTATGAACTCAGCTGATCCTGAGGTTCTGACCAGCAGAAATTGTTCAAGAAAACAAATGGGTGTTGCTTTTCCTAGTCTGTTGCTGAGCTAATAACTAATGCAAGGTGATGATTCTTGAGAGCCTGTTTGGAGGTTCTAGCAGGGGAGCGCAGCTACTCTTATACCCTTGACCGAAGACCGGTCCTCCTCTATCGGGGATGGTCGTCCTCTTCGACCGAGCACGCAGCTTCGGGAGGGACGCACACGGAGCGGTAGGGAGGAAGGGGATACCGGCCTAGCCAGCCAGATCAGCCGAATCAACCCTGGCGATCGATGGGGTGACATGTCGCAGCCAGATCGCCCTCACATCCGGTGATGATTCTTAAGTAGAAATCAGGATTAGTCATGTAGAATGATCTGATAATAAGCTGATATCAAGCCCAGGTTCGGTTAATAAATTCCGTCTTTGTGTGGTTTTTGCTGGCATTTAAGAAACTGAAGGTGATTGAAGAATTGGCTTGGAGGAGATAGGTCTGTGAGTCATTGGTGAGATAAGATTCGATCATGGGTGAAGAAGGAAGAGGTAAGAAATGGGAGCAGAAGAGATGTTTTTAATTCCTACATCCAGCCTCCTAATGACAAGCGCTCAGGATGTAGATCAAGGTAACCAAGACTCTTGGGTCTTAATTCTTGAAGAGTGGAGTAGGAAGCCATGGGGCTGCTGCTATAACAGCAGAAAGTGGGGTTCAGGTTCTTCTGTGGTCTCTCCCATGTGCTTGCTCATAGTAGAAATGGCTAGCAGATTCAGGTCCCTGAAGAATAGGAAGTGCCGTTTCACTTCCAAGACATTTTTTTCAGCTAACCATGACCAATCATTTGATTGTCACAGATCCTACAGAGTTAGAACGGTCAGGGGACCTGAAGTAGTTGTCACCCTAACAGCCCAGCCAGGAAGAGAAGTCATATGACAAAACTTGAAGGAAAAAAGTGTGAAGCTCCAGATTTCCTTTCACAACCATGAGGGCTCCCAAATACTAGCACCACTTAGAGCACTTGAGTTAAATTTTGGGCGAATCACTGAGAAGACTGGTTGTAAGGCTTTTCTGGGTGTGCAAGGAACAATCATCTGCTTGACAATGCCTCAATGGACAGGAAAGCTGGTTTCCTGAGGGCAGATTCTTTCCGAAGTCCTGGAACCAGGAGACTTGCTCAGTGAATTTTCTCAGACTCACAGAGGAAGACTCAGAGGAGGCGAGCATGATCCCAGTAGACACCGAACCGAACTGAGCAAATTCACCCACATGTCCTCTTCGGAAGAAGTGGGTAGCGTGGAAGGGCGAGGGGGCAGAAGGAAGCAAGAACAACACAGAACATCGCGAGAGTACATTCTAAGGTGAGAGGTGGATTGTTTGCATTTCAATTATGGTTATTATACTTTGCACATGTGCATAACATTTTTATTAAAATCAAACATGGAAAAAACAAGTTGACAAAACAGCACCTTCTAGCTCTATTACTAGTTCTTCCCAATCAAGAACCAGAAGGTTTAGGGATTTGAGCAGGTGAGATCAGGACAACTTGAGTTACCTGGTTCACATCGCTCAGCTTTAAAGTGATTTGTTTACTTTATTTGCTCCCCTGTCTCCTTGTCTTTCAGGAAAAAGTTGGGATTCAAGTGTCAGAGAGAAACAGGAGTGAAGAAGATAAGAGTTCCCCAAGTGAAAGTAAAGATATTGAAAACCTCTAGGGCCAAGTATGGGTTTTACTGGAATGGAAAAAGTAGAATGGGGGGACAGAGGAACCTCAAATTAGTAACAGGGCTGCTATGTGGTTTCTTTTCTTCCCCAGTTTGTCATTGGATGGATGGGCCTCATGTCCACAGTTCTTGGGAGAGGTCTTTGTAAAGGTTATTGTTATGACCTTGAGAATGACCTTGAAGCTAAATTCTTCCAAAGTGATCTTAATCAAGGGGAAGAATTCTGATTGTTCTGTGACCTTTAAAAACTTTCCTCAAAATGTCAACAACTCTGATGATTTATAAATACAAAGGGAAATCCAAAGTTATTAAAATGAATATTCATTTGGGACCATATAATTTAACATGTTACACTGGGAACTAAAGTGTTTGCAACATCATATGAAGAAAACTTTATATAGTGATTGCTGTCTCTCAGTCATACAATTTAGAGCATGGAATAAAGTATCTTGCCCATGTATTAGAGAATGGTCTTGTCCTTTCTATGTCTGGATCAGTTTCCAACACAGATCCTTTGTGCTTTAATGTAAAATGTCTTTAAGAGTTCCTTTAATATTACATTTTTTCCATTTTTTTCTTCCTCCTGGTTGTCTCCACATTATGTATCTCAACCCCTTTTTCCATGTACCTGGCTAAGTTCACCTTGACCACGTTCATCTGGCTATGACCTTCAGTCTGTGAATCAGTGGTGGTACCTACCAGCATTACAGGTGACTTCTTCTCTAACTGCTTTGATGCTTGGTGGGAAATGTATGTCTAACTTTCTTCCTTTCTGTTTCTCTTGTGCTGTCTCAGTGTCACTGGCTGAGTCTCTCTCTCAGCTATCAGTTTTGTGTACACTTTGCTCTCTATATGTGACTAGAGCCACACACATGGTGACCAGCGCTGGCAGATGTGAAAGAATATGGTGACAGGACTGAAGGCTAGCAGTGCTCTTTGAACCTTATGAAATTGCTCTTGGTTAATACAAGGCTGCACTTTGCATCATGCTCTTGGGGATACACATGAGGTATTAGCTAAGAAACATGTTGTAATTGATAGTCAGGTATATTGGAATTGTGCATGGTGTGGTCTACCTGTAAGATGACAACAGCTGCATGAATCACACTGAGCAATTTTTGATAATTTCATCATATAAATTCAACTATATATTATCATAGTAGTTCATATTAGTATGAATGCTTGAGTTTATTTGTAAAAAGTAATAATTCCTGGTAAAGTATAGTTAGATTAACTAATGTCTGTTCTGATTATAAGTTCTCCCCAGCCTCTTTTTTATATAAAAAAGATTATGTTAATAGCATCTTATCCTTTCTTTTTATTCCTTTTATTATTTTTTTTGGTAGTCCTGGGGTTTGAACTCAGGGACTTCTGCTTGCTAGGTAGATATGCTCTACAATGATCCATATTTGGCTCTATTTGCTGGTCCTGGGACTTGAACTTAGGGCTTGGGCGCTGTCCCTAAGGTTTTTTTTGTTCAAGGTTAGTGCTCTACAACCTGAGCCACAGCTCCACTCCTGAATTTTTGGGGAAAGTTTATTGGACATAAGAATCTCATAGACTTTCCTGCCCGGGTTGGCTTTGAACCTCCATCCTCCGATCGCAGCCTCCTGAGTATCGATGATTACAGGTGTGAGACACCACACCTGACTTTTTCCTGTGCTCTTAATTTGGGGCAAAAATGGAGGTGACACTTACAGTTCATTTTCAAGACATGATCTTGAAATTTCCTTTTAAAGATATGTTAATTTATCAGTTGCCAATGATGTCCATTCTGTTATAATCTTGTTTGGACTTAGTCTTCCATACAGAGCCTTTGTTTTCCTTCTCCCAGAGCCTGTGAGAGCCTCTTTGTAAACTCCTGTCAAGAGCAGGATGCTCTGTGGATTCCGGAGGGGAATGCTTAGACCACCCAGCCTGGGGACCATCTGCTGTGGCCCCCACGGGTCCGCAGAGCTCCTCCATCCTCCGGTGGGAACAGAAGTTTGGCCTCTTGCTCACTGGTGATGCTTTGGCAGTGTTTTGTGAGTTTCGCCATATGCTGCTTCCTTCTCCATCTCTGTTGCTGTCTGGAAGGGTGTCAGAGGAGCTCCGCTGCCAAGGGGAAGGTGCTGAGCTTTCGGGAAGCTCACACTGCCTCTACAGGGGGCCTTTATGACTCTCAGAAATGTAGGATGTGGAGCAATGGTCAGATCTGGAGGAAGGTGGTTAGATATATCCCTTTGCGTTGATCTTGATGACAGGGAAAGAGGAACTTTTCTAAGTGAAATTTCAGCATAGAACTTGCTAACAACTGCCAGGCACTATTGGCTCATGGCTGTGATCCTAGCTAGTTGGGAGGCTGAGATCTGAGGATTGCAGCTCAAAGCCAGCCAGGGCAGAAAAGTCCCCAGGATACTCTTATCTCCACTTAACCACTCAAAAAACAAAACATAATGAAAACCTGAAAGTAGAGCTGTGGCTCAAAGTGGTAGAGTGCCAGCCTTGGGCAAAAGAGCTCAAGGTCAACTTCCAGGCCCTTAGTTCAAACCCAAGATTACCACAACCATCGCTACCACCACCACCAACAAAAGAAATTGCAAACAATGAATTTGAGATCGGGCTGATGTGAAGTCCTGGGTACTTTCTGCTCATCTTGTAGGGGGCCTATTCTTTACAGACTTGGCTCTTGGTGGTGGCCATCTTTTCCTTCCCAGCTTTATCAACAGATATAGGAGCTTGCACAATGATTTTTTCCCCCTTCTGTTCTAGACTCTTGCTCTTTATATAAATCTGAAAATTTAAAATCAGACATGTATCCCCAAACCCACAACTCAGGTATCATTGAACTCTTTTCAAGTTTTACTGCCACCTTGACTTCATGGGCTCTTGGCATACCATTTTTAGACATACTTGAGAGACCAAGAATATGATCACTGAGAGCCAATCTGTGATTCTTGAGGGGCTCTTGGGAACTACTTCTTGAGGAATGATAGTTTCTATCCTAGCTTTTAAATATGAGAATCAGTGTCATATAAAATTAGAAATTAAAAATGTAGGAATTGGGTTGGGAATGTGGCTTAGAGGTAGAGTGCTTGCCTAGCATGCATAAAGCCCTGGGTTCAATTCCTCAGTACCACATAAACAGAAAAAGCCAGAAGTGGCGCTGTGGCTCAAGTGGCAGAGTGCTAGCCTTGAGCAAAAAGAAACCAGGGACAGTGCTAAAGCCCTGAGTTCAAGCCCCAGGACTGGCAAAAAAAAAAAAAATATATATATATATATATATATATATGAATCAGATTTGTTTAGTCTTCAAAACAAGACTGCCTCCCCCCAAAAAAAAGTCTTAAGAAAACTTTGTGTAAGCAAGAATTTGCCCATTAGGTTTATAGTTTTTATAGCTGGAAACACAATAAGAATGACTTGTTTATCCTTGGCACAATTAGAGCTAATTTAGCTCTGAAGACTTCTATTTACATTTGATGTTAGTAGACATAATCACTGAAATACACAAAAGAAAAGCCAGAATACCACACATCATTGCAGACCTTTTATTCTTGGTTTGTTAGTGCTTGTTGACTAATTATTACACATTTCAGCTCCTATAGTCACTGCACAAGAATAGATTCCAGGAGACATGGCTTTAATTCTATGGTTCTATAGAAAAAGAAGTCGGAGTGATATTGACATGGGGTGGGTTTTAATTCTTATCTCGAAGGGACATTCTTGCTTTCTGATTTGGGGGTGTGACTGGGTTAGGATAAGTCCTAAGTCCCCATGGGGAGGAAATCCTAACAGAGAGGGAAAATGAGTTTTGGTGCCCTCGGCAGGGTCTGGCCCCTGGGTTGTGGGGAACGAACATGGCAAGCGAGCCTTCTTGGTTGCTACTGGACTTCCACGACTGGATCAAGGCATACGAGAGTGCGCTTTGTTTAAATGATGATTTCAAAAATTATCTTTAAGTAGCAGTACAAAGAGTCTCAATTGAACACGTCAGATTAGGAGTAAAATGCGTCGCCATCAGTGTCTCTCCCGTCATTCTCCCGGAGGTATCTATACATGCCCATTTTGTGTGGGCCATTAAAAGTAAGTTATATTTCTTAAAAACAGTCTTGAGTTACCTGGAATATGTCCTCTTCGATGAGAAGCAAATGAGGTGGCTTATGTTTTGATGTGTTAAGTTGGAAGGGAGGGAAAGTAGAAGGAAAAGATAATTTCTCTGGCATGACTCTTTCTTGCTTTGGCATAAAAATCCTGCAAGTGGCTGTCCTCAGACTTAATTCTTTGCTGAGCCTGCAGGCTCTGGGCATTTGAAGATTGGAGCCGTAACAGAATGAACAAATGAACGAATGAATGAATGAGATCACTGTGTCCTGTGCTTGCTAAGCCCATGACAACATTTGCCACTGGGTGGTACAGGGATTAGTTCTGTCTAAGCTGAAGAGCCAGTTATTCAGTCCTGTGATATACCTTCTGACTCTCGGAAATCTCATGTAATGTGCACGAATTAAGTTACCAGACTAATAGACTTTCTTAGAAAGCCAACACAAATACTGAAATAGATGAGATCCAATCAGAATAGTCCTTCACTAGTAAGTAATGTGGTTGATAGGATTAAAAAAAATAATATGTGTAATTCCAAATTCTGCTCATAAATGTTTCAGGTGACATTTTTTCAAGAATGTATGTAGCTAGAGATAAAAAGACATAATATCTGAACGCTAACCTTGATAACCATCTTCTCAAAACAATTCTAAGGTCTGCATTTGGGGAGTGACAAGTTGGCATGTTAAAAAAATTCACACAGAAGTCACAGGGGTTGATTGGGAAATTTACATGAAGGAGGCTAGCTAGAAAGGGATTGTGATTCTATCAAAAGGGAGGTTGCCGGATGGGAGGAGTGATTTATTTGTCAGGGCAGGGAAGGATCTGGAAGAATCTAGAGTCGCCTTGGCCTTGGCTCTGTTAGTATCATTAACAGAGGGAGGAATTCGGACATGATCCTGGCTTACATTCTGGGGTTTGATCTGGTGCAGCAATGCACTGAGCTAATGCAGTGCATTAACAGGCATGTCTTACAAGGCATCAAACATCTAAGGGGGGGGGAGGAAGTCTGAAAAATGGTTCCTCTCAAAATGTCCAAATTGACGAATCTGTAAATGTGTTATTGTCCGTGGACGCCATTGTATGAACTAACACAACCTGTGAGTAAGTTAAGGTCTTAAGAACTGAGAGAGTATCTTGAATTACTCCCCAGGGGGGGCATGTAATCAAAAGGACCTTGGTAAGGCACAAGCAGGAGGTCAGAGTGCTGTGGGTAAAAGCACCGAGGCACATGGAGCCCTCTAGAAATTGGGGAAAGAGGTCTCACCATGAAGGGAGGTGAAAATGGAGGCTTCCTGAGCCAAGGGTGTGTTTGTCTCTTCATTATTACGGAGTCTCACTTCATTCAGGGATGGTCAAATGAGTTTCTTAACTAAAACTATTGAATTCTCCTTGAGATTTACTAGCCAGTAGGTTGTTTTTAAGAAACATTCTGGCTCAAATTGCCCTAATTACTCTCTCTTTTACTGGAACAGAGAATGGCTATTTTAAGCTTTAGACTTCTTAGCAGTAGAGGTGACTTAAACTGATAAAATAATCCCCTAGGTGAGACAAAAAAGGAGATCTTGGCTGAAGAGGAAGACCCCAAAGGCATGGGAATGGAGCCGTTGATTTTCCTAATCAAATGTGTGCCTGAGGGGCAGCTCATAGAAGTTAACATAGGGACAACAACCAAACTTGAATTCTAGCCTTTAATTGCGGAAAATTTACTGGATTCATTCTATTGTATGTGCCCATTAAGTCTGGAGATTTAGGCTTATTTTAGAAAAGAAAAAGGAAGAAAGAAGAAAAGAGGAAGAAAAGTGTGTGTGTGTGTGTGTGTGTGTGTGTGTGTGTGTGTATCAGTGTATCAGTACTGGGGCTTGAACTCAAGGCTTGGGTGGTGTCTCTATACTTCTTCACTCAAGTCTAGTACCCTACCATTTGAACCACACCATCACATCTGGTTTTTTGCTGATTAATTGGAAATAAGAGTCTCTCAGATTTTACTGCCTAGGCTGGCTTTGGACATGAACCGTCAGATCTCAGCCCTCAGAGTAGCTAGGAATGCAGGCATGCACCCAGCTCAGTTGATTCTGTTTTACCATCTCTCACCGTTCCTGCTTCATTTTCAGCATCGATCACATGGTATTTATTGCATGCTGCCTCCTGTTATCCCAGGTTTGCTAAATTCTCTGCACTTTCCTTTCTTGCTACATAACCCTAGATTTTTAATCACATCTCCACATCAAAGAAAGGATTTGATATGATGAATGGAAAGAGGTAACAATAAAATGCTTTAGGCATTTAGATGGTTTTGAGAAAATGCATATTTTTCCAGGAAAAATATGGCATGCGTAATTTAAAATGTTTTACATCATTGATATTCAGAAAGGAAGGCCAAAGAGCTGTTGGAGTTATTTGTATGTTTTACCACCATTCTTCAGGATCAGTGACATGACTGTGTGTTGTATGTTCAAAGCATGAACTTGAAATCATTGGCTCTGTCTGAACCAAAGGGATTGGACAAATTCATATTTCTTAAAGTTCCACAACAAAGATTAAAAATGCCTTTCCCAGAAGGACTGGAAGTGCAGTAGAAGGAAATGCCTCAAGAAGAGAGCAATAAAATGGTAATTATGGCATGTCAGACATCAGAGGAAGAGCTGGAGATGTTTTATAGGTGGTGTTAGAGGGACTCTAAGCAGCCTTCAAATCACTGCTTTTTGGAGAGCTGGTTTAAATCCTGGGATCTTAAAGTATAAAATTATAGCCCTTACAACAAAAATATGTATAAGTATCAGTTAGCCAAGTGGTCATTTACTGAGGCTCTAGAGTAGTACGTGAGCACACCAATCTCCGAAACAATCTGCCAGTTCAGGACAGCTATATAATTTGCTGGGCCTAGTTTAAAATGAAAAGCTGGGGCCCTTGTTCCTAATTTATTAAGACTCTTGAAAGGCTAACAGCACAGCACTAAGCCAGGAAAGGGGCCTTTCTAAAGTCAGGGACCTAGAGAACGCATGTCACATGCTCTCCTTAAATCTAATAATATTTACTTAGAGATATGTATACAACCACGGGAATGAGGTAAAGGGGGTATGGTAAGGCTGAAAGATGGGACTCAGCTTTGAAAAGTGGACCAACTTTTGCTATAAAGATGGGGATCCAGATGTTTTCCAGAAAGGGACAGGCCAGAGGAAAGCATTGTTCTCTCTTGTGCCTCTCTGCTGAGTCTGATTAAGAACTCTTGTGATGTCTACATGCTAGTCTCATGTTGTTTTGTCGCACTTTGCCAAGCTCAGACAATCCTCTATTGACTTCAAGTAAAAGGAGATAAGGACTGAGAGACGATCTTGAGAATTTCTTCAGCTCCTTTATGATTAGGTGCCGTTCTATCAGTTATTGTAACTTTTAAAGAATCATGTGCTTACCCTTTTGTTTCTTGCTTGTGCAACATCTCCTGACCCCCACATTGGAAGTTAGCCCCTTAAGTCTCTCTGGCACCAGTGAAATCCTCCAGTGTTCTCCAATGGAACCTTTTGCTTTAATGGAGATATTCTGTCTGGACCATTCGATAGGGCAACCATGAGCCACTGACCACTGATGTCGTGACTAGTACGAACAAGAAGCTGAAGTTTGCATTGTAGTTAACTTTAGCTGTTTGAAATGGGGTTTTCAGTAGTGATTTGTTGCAGTTGGGAGGCTTTGAAGGCTTGGTCCCAGATGGAATCAGCATTCAAAGGTGGCCCTCTGGGGGGAGGGATTGGGTCACGAGAGCTCTGCCTCTGTTAATGGATTAGTTCATTGGGGGATTCAGAATGTCAACAGGTGATTGGCAGGCGATGGAACTGCACAAAGTGGGGCCTGATGGGAGAGGGTGGGTCACTGTTACGTGTCTTTGAAGGATAGAGCTTGCCTTTGCCCCTTCCTGTCACTCCTCTTTTCTGCTTGCCGATTGCTATGAAGTGAGGAGCTCTGTGCTGCTATGCTCTTCTCAGCCATGATGTTTTGCCACCCAGCAGGCCGAGACCGAGGCAAAACAGCCATGCGTTAAATAAGCCTTTCCTGTTTAATCTGGCATAGGAATGAAAACTTCACACATGAGTGCTTATGATATTACATAGCCCAATACATTTTTAACTTTGAAATCATCAAGGCTTATTTGTAGTCTTTTCTAATGCTTTCTTTTCTGATGCTTTATTCAGACATTTTCGCTTCCTTCGTTCTTGGAGTTCTGCGCTGTGCAGATTCTGTGCCACCACACATAGGTTGTTTCCTCCATCGTAGTCCTCCTTGCTTGTGGAATGCTCTGTGGCTTCTTTCCCCACCCCCTTCTTTCTTCACCATCTTCCAGTCTTCTGGAAATCTGGGGCAATCTACCAAGAGTGGAGGCCATTTCTCCTCCAAATATCTTGTCCCCCTCCTCCTCCTCCTCCTTTTTTTAAACAAGCTTACATCTGTTTATGCTTTATCAATTAAATGAAGCTTTGGGGATGGAGGAAGTTAGTGTACAAAAAGAGTCTAGACATTCTACAATCTTTTTTTAACATTAATAATTTTATTTATTTTTTATTTTATTTTATTTTATTTTATTTTTGCCAGTCCTGGGCTTGGACTCAGGGCCTGAGCACTGTCCCTGGCCTCTTTTTGCTCAAGGCTAGCACTCTGCCACTTGAGCCACAGCGCCCCTTCTGGCCGTTTTTTATATATGTGGTGCTGGGTGAATCAAACCCAGGGCTTCATGTATACAAGGCAAGTACTATTGCCACTAGGCCATATTCCCAGCCCTGACATTTTACAATCTTAAACTGGAAATCCAGCTACCTCAGGAATAATGTAGACCTACAAACTAGATGATCTAAGCTTCACAATTTAAGGTTAGAATAATTTAATTTTCAGTGGTCCCATAATTGTAAACAGTAAGTCCTTTGAAAAATGTCTTCAATGATGGCATCTAAAAATGTCTGTGAAGCCAGACTTTGCTATTGAGGTCAATAAAGCTCTTCATACCACTTCCTAATTAAAAAGTTATTGCTGGGGGGTATGAGGGATAAGGTAACAAACAGTACAAGAAATGTATCCAATGCCTAACGTATGAAACTGTAACCTCTCTGTACATCAGCTTGATAATAAAATTTGAAAAAAAAAAAGTTATTGGTCCTGGGGCTTGAACTCAGGGCCTGGGCACTGTCCTTGAGCTTCTTTCGCTCAGGGCTACTGGTCTACTGCTAAGCCACAGCTCTACTTCTGGCTTTTTTGGTGATTAATTGGAGATGAGTCTCACTGACTTTCTTCCTGGGCTAGCTTTGAACTGAGATTCTCAGATTTCAGCTTCTTGAGTATCCGGTATGACAGGTGTAAGCCACTAGTGTCTAGCTTGGGGGTTCTTTTATAATAACGCTAATCTCTTTCCTGTGGACTCTGCTTTCAGAGTCTAATCATCTCCAGTTGATTAGACTGCAAATATCCTCAGAGTGGGGATTGGTTTCAAATCACAGTTTTCTGTGGCGTACACATTCAATCGAAATCCATCTTCTTGTGAAATGAGTGCAGCAAAGAGAACAAGGAGACCAGGACACGTTTTCCCACTCTTCCGCAAAGTAAATAGCTTTACCAAATAATAACTTCACTCTGCATTCTCTTCCTCTGCTAACACTATTTATTTGGAGCAGATATTTTTTTTTTATTTGGCTGGTGCCATAGGCGCCTTGTTTAATTTGTATACCCCAAACCCTAGGAGAAAGCGAAGATGGACGACAACAAGCAAAAAGTTTCTGCTTTCCCCCTTGAAAGGGCTTCTCTGATCTTTGCAATTAAGTCCCTCCAGCTTCCTTGCTGGGGGGGGGGCGGGGAGGGGGCTCTGGGACTATCAGCACATCTTTTAAAAAATTTATTATGATGATGATTTTATTATCTTTAGTCATACAAAGGGATTTAAATTCAACATGCCGGTTCATGAGTACAATGCTTCTTGATTAATGTCACTCTTTCATCATTCTCCCTCATCTTTCTCAACCCCACCCATCCCTTCAGTTTCCCTATTTCCTTTTTCAAATAAGTACATTGACTATTATGATTAATTCTCCAACCCTTCCTCTCTCCATTCACTTGCCCCTTTATCCTTGACCCCTTACCCCAGCCCCACCCAGTACCTCAAGTACCTGCTCCCTACTGGCTTATCTTGAAATTACAAATACAGCTGAGATTTAGCTGAGTTATTCACTTTTTCCCCCAAATGAATCATTTTTCCTTGTCCCCAATTGTCTGTAGTTTACAAAACAAGCCAGCCTGTCCTGGTTTACGCAGTTCACTCTTGTGCAGGAGAATGGAAGAAGTGATCTGCGTTTGGGCTGGGTGGAGTTGGTAGGAACTACCGACAGTGAAGGCTTACTTGGTCATTTGGGAGATGGAGTACTTTGGGTGTGGATAGAAGCAAGGCTATATATTGGGGAATTCTGACCTCCGTGTTTCAGGTGACTCTGAACATCAGAGAGACGGTTATCACTTGCATTGAGTCCTATTTATGCTTGCTGTGACTAAATGGCAAGTTATTCTTTTTATTGAAAGCGTGTCAGCCACCTTACTAATTCTAGGATATGTCTTTGTTTTTTGTTTTAGATTTTTGCTTGCAGGTTAATTTATTTCTTGGGGATAGGACGGTGAAGGCTGTGAAGTTTTTCAGGTCTGTGATATGAAAACTTAGGTTTGCTGTGTGATCCTGCTGACGACTAGGCTCGAATCCTATACGGTGCTGGGATGGAAGGCTCGGATTTTATTTCAGGACTATGCTTTCAATTTTTATCTCTGGATGTGTCTTCCTGTTTGCTGGTCTTGGATTTGATAGAGGCAACCTGAATTTGGATCCAAGATTTACCTACTAGCGTAAACATGCTTCTAATATAGTTTACTCTGATGGCTTGTCACCTCCCGAAACGTGGTATGTCATCTCCTCCTCTTTCATGTACATGGGACCAAGTGACCACTGAGGTGAAGGTACCAAAGTGCCTTGCTTTCCTTCTGTCTCATTGTCACCTCCATCCCATGAAGCCATTTTGGAAGCCTCCCTGTGGGAAGGTTCATATGGGGAGACAAGCAGGAGTGGATTCAGGGCAGAAAGTGTCATTGAATCAATGACAGTGCAATGGCCCATGAGACCCTGGCATCAGCCAACCACAAATGTATGCGTTTCTTTCCTCCACTGAACTTGAGACGTCTGTAGTCCCAGCAGACGTCTTGACTTCAGCCTGCTGGAAGGTCAGTCTTCTACTGCAGAGCCCTAAAGAGCACAGCTAAACCACAGATTTTTGACCCAGAAACCATGCGATAAAAGACATTTGTTGTCTTACTACATGAACCAACAGTGCCTGGCAGTAAAGTTAATCAGAGAACCTGTTATGCGAGCTGCTGCTGCAGAGTGGTAAGGAAGACTCTCTCTCTCTTTTTTTTTTTTTTATATCCTATACTACTTTTTCCAAGTGTATTGATACTGCCTTTCATGTAGAGCATTACAAATTGTTGGGGGAGGAGAAAAGAGAAATTTAGGGAAAGACTGAACCTAAAAGACACTGATGACTAAAATGGAGCCCCTTGCCAGCCACAGGTGGCTCACGAACCTGTAATCCTGGCTACTCAGGAGGCTGAGATCCAAGGACTGACATTAAAAGTGGCCAAATGGGGGCTGGGGATATAGCCTAGTGGCAAGAGTGCCTGCCTCGGATACACGAGGCCCTAGGTTCGATTCCCCAGCACCACATATACAGAAAACGGCCAGAAGCGGCACTGTGGCTCAAGTGGCGGAGTGCTAGCCTTGAGCGGGAAGAAGCCAGGGACAGTGCTCAGGCCCTGAGTCCAAGGCCCAGGACTGGCCAAAAAAAAAAAAAAAAAAAAAGTGGCCAAATGCTTCTTCTTCCCATGATGCCTTCAGTGCCTATTCAATCATGCGCATGCATGAGCCATCAAGCAATCATCCCAAAGCCCAAGGGAGGAGATCGAGAGCAGCCCTGTACTACAAAAACCAACTTCTGAGAAGACTCCTTGGGCTCCTTTTCGGGACCTTCTTCTGAAGGACTCTCCCTACTTTTCTTTCAGTTTCAAATAAACTTGCTCTGTCTGCATAAAAACATTAAAAAATAACACCCCAGACTATACAGATAACCCCAATTAACCAGCAAAGAGCGGAAGTTAGAGGTGTGGCTCAAGCGGTAGAGCAAGAGCCTTGAGCAAAAAGGCCAAGCAAGAGGCAAGGCCTTGTGTTCAAGCCCCAGTACTGGAACACACACACACACACACACACACACACACACACACACACACACACACCCCGATGTATGCACCTGAACCCAATATGGCAAGAACAACTCTGCAAGGCCTCTCAACCTTATGCCTATAAATGAACATCCTTGCCTCTAAAACAGGAAGGAAAAGGCGGATGGGTGGTTCCATCCATGTGTCTTGAAGACACTGGGCAGTCTTTAGTGAGAAGTAAGGTTGGACAGATGGGCCCTTCATGCTGTGAGGTGCTGTGAGCTAGAGGCAGGAGCCAGGGAGGGTTCCAGAACAAGAAGGAAGAACAATAGAATTGAGGAAGTAGAGATGACACTTCCCCTTCTTTCAATAGAGCTTTATTTTCTGGTCCCCTTCTAATAGTGGCCCTGTGAAAGGAGCCTACAGAGCCAGGGCTGCTTAGAGTGGGATCCTTCACCTTGGCCTGAGACATTATTATGAGTTTCCTGAATCCACTGACAGAGAGGCAGCTTTTGGATGTACTCTCCTTATAGAGCATGTAAGTAAAGTTATTCTTTGTCTGAGATGTAAGATGTAATTGCTTGGCAGGTGAGGATGGTTTGACCCCTGGGACCCTTGCACTGCCTGGGCGAATCCTGAAGTCTGGAAAGTGGCTCCTGAGAGACAGCGTTTGCTCAGCATTTCCTGGAGCTGCTGCTGTGAAGTCAAGTGCTTCGCGCTCTCTGGTTCAGCTGGAGCTTGTGAGAGGAGGGAGCTGTGGCCCTCTGCTTTTCTCCTCAAATGGGGGCTATCCTGAGAGCCTCGGGGTCTGCAGCGTATGGCTGGATGTCAAAAGCTCACGGCAGCATGTGTGTGGGGGTCCTGGAGGGCTCATTTGGGGAAACGCTCTGTGACCACTGTTTAGAGAGAGTGCTTCTTTAAAAAATTCTTTTCTTTTTCAGAATCCCCCTTTGCATGCAGATAGCTATAGGGGATTTTGCTCCTAGATAAAGGTCACAGGCTAGACAAAATATCTGTGGTATGAAAATGAGGGCTACGTGTCGGTTCAGAGGCTTTTTATAAAAGGCATCTATGTGTTTGGCATTCTTTGCATTGGTATATGAAAAAGAATTTAATTATAGGGTCTGGGTTAGAACCTGCCAAGGCATCTTTAACTATGGTGGTGGACTTTATTAGCTTTTAGGTGCCAATGAATTCTTAGTACAATCTTAGGAATCCACTAGTAAGATAGAGAGTGCAGTTTCTCTATAGCAATTATTTACATAGACAATGGGAACAGAAAGAAGCGAGGTCTCTATGTGTTCACATCCTAAAGATGAAGAGGAGAAAAAGGTGACCGAAGTGTAGACCCTTGCTGTTGTGTTTGGTCTTCTCCTTTTAAATTTCTTTCCTTCCCTGTCTTTATCTATAGGGAGGGGCTTTTGGATAGAGGGTCTGCGCATGACTGTTTCAAGTGAATTACATTAAGCAAATGTATAGCATCAGAGTATGGAAATAGGAAGTTCTTCCCTGCGGTGGTGTGCTGTGGCAATAAGTGATAAGAAATTACTTCATGCCTATTGCTTGAGACTTTCCTTTTGACTTGTGTATTCTCCTTGAACAACTCACTTCTGCTTTCCATCCAGCTTGGAGACTCGGCAGGGTGAGCTGGGAGCCAAAGCGGCGCTTGCAGTTTGCAAGTAGGTTTAATGTGACAAATAGTGGGTAGAAGAAAATACTAAAAAAAAAATTGTGTTTTCCAGTGTTAAAGAAAACTCTGCAAATGGAGGTTGTTAGTGTACGTCTAGGGTTAATGTCTTCCCCTTCATATACACGTGGTAATATTTGTTAAGTGAATGATTGGGATTGTTCATGAGCATGGCAGGGTAGTCATAGCTTTTATTTCAGTTATTCAGGCACTGAAGGAAGTACAAGTGGGAGAAAGTCAGTGTGAAGCAGAGTAAGATATGAAATTCAGAGAGCTGGCACACGACCGTAGGTCAACCAAGTAAGAAGTGGCTGAATGGTTGAGTTGGAGAGGGTGGAGATGATGGTGAAGGTGATGACAGGACAGGTGCAGATGATAGAGGGGTCGGGGGGGGTGATAGAGACAGCGCTTAAGAGTTGCTGATGGCAGCGATGGTGGTGGTGTATGTAGAGACAATGGAGGTGACGGCAGAGCTGCTGGAGGGGCCGGTGGAGGTGATGGAGAGCGTCATGTTAGTGATGGGTGAGTTGGTGGCAGTGCCGATAGAGATGTTGCGGATGGAGGAGGTGGCTTCGAAGTGGTGGGAGTGGCAATAAGGATGGAAAAGGTGGAGAGATGGAAAGATGGTAGATGCAGCCAAGAGAAAATACAGTCTGGGGTCAAACACCTGTGTTCAAACCTCTACCTCCCACTTCCTGCTGTGACAACCTCTGACTCTATAAAGTGGTGATTATAAAATATTCATCTTGGGCCTGGGAGTGCGGCTTCACAGTGGAGTGCTTGCCTAGCATGCACGAAGCCCTGGGTTCGATTCCTCAGCACCACATATGCAGAAAAAGCTGGAAGTGGAGCAATGGCTCAAGTGGCAGAGTGTTAGCTTTGAGCAAAAACTAGCTCAGGGACAGTGCTCAGGCCCTGAGTTCAAGCCCCAGGACTGGCAAAAAGAAAAAAAATCGATCTTTTTGTGTTGTGTTGGGACTAGAAATGGGATTGCCAAGTGCCCGCCATGCCATGTGTCTTCACTAAGTAACAACCCTCCACGTATTTCCTGCAGTGTTCAAATCACCATAGCCAGACTTAAAAATGTAAACACTAATTTATCTTTTATCCTCTCTTTTTTGGTGCATTTTTCTAAGTTTTATAAAATGGACAGAATTTTTTTTTTCAAAGACATGCTACTATGCTGGGCCTGGGTGTCTCAGGCCTGTGACCCTAGTGACTCAGTAGGCTGAGACATGCCAGATCATAGTTCAAGGCCAGCCTGGGCAGAAAAGTCTGTGCAAATCCATCTCCATTCACCAGCAAAATACCACACTGGAGGCCTGGCTCAAGTGGTAGAGCTTCAGCCGTGAGAAAACTAGGCCAAGTTGGGAGTGTGTAGTCTTGCGTTCAAAGCCTAGTACTGGCAGACACACAGAGGACTCATTGCTTTATGTCTGAATGTATGTCTCCAAAAACTCACGTGGAGCTTAAGACCACTGTAGAGTCTTTGGGGGAAGTGATGAGGAACAGAGGGCTTGCCTTCAGAAATAGGATAATTCCTCTATCAAGGAGTTAAAGGAGGGAGGCCTTACGCCCTTCCATCATGAGAGAACACAGCAGCCATCATTTACAACAGCCAGACCCTCATCGCACTGCAAATCTGTGCGTGTCTTGGCCCTAGACTTGACTGTCTTTCAACTGCCAGAAATAATTTCTGTCATTTGTAAGTCACCCAGTCTATGGCATTTTGTTTCAGAAGACAGAAAGGACCAAGAAAACCATTTACTAAAAATAAACATTCTAAGTGAAGAAGAAATGCTGGAAAGGATAGAGTAAAACTCTCATACACTGTTGGTAGAAATGTAAAATTGTATCATTATGGGCAACAGTGTCCCTCAAAAAGGAAAAGTAGATCTATCATATGACTTATATGTCTCATATATCAACATACCAAAGAGATGACTGCATGTTTATTTATTGCTTCACCCATTCACGGATTAATAAAATGTTCTATATGTTTGCAAAAAAAAATAAGCATTATAAGCTTGGTCATCAGAAATGTGACTTCCCCTCTTCCCCTATAGCTAGTCTCGATAAGGAAACACTATCAATAAAATGGTGTTTATAAATATTCTCATATTCTATTGTTGTCAAAAACATTCAGATCACAACCCTTTCAATGACACAAAAAATACTACAGCAAAACAAGACTGAGTTGGACTTTGCTAACGTCTTTGAAGGGAGGATTTAAAGCTGATGGTTAATTCTGTCTCTTTACTTAAAAAAACTTTAAACTAGTAAAACATACTTAGCCTATTGTAAGAATGTGAGTACACAAAAAGTTCAAGATACTAACAAATGAACAGAAACTTAACCCTCTTTTAGTCTTCTGCCAAAGATAAATCAAAAGTGTGTGTGTATGTGTATGTGTGTGTGTGTGTGATATTGTGCCAAAGTTTGTGGTTCATTGCAATGTAAGAAGTGGAACTTAAAATTTATGGTATTTAGTCTTCATAAGGGGGTCACCTTTGTGGTTTATGAGTGCCACAGAATTATATGCCTGTTGCAAAATGAGAACCAACAAGAAGAGTCATATCCAGGGCTCTTGGGTCTGATTAATTCCTAGAATCAAATGAAAAGGGTTATTTTCTTTGAATGATTATATTGGATGACTTTCTAGCAAGTTCACTAGTCAACTCAGAAGTTTATAGCTTTATGTTGCCCAGAGTTAAAATAGTTCATTTTTAAAGGAATGTCAAAATATCTTTATCATGTTGGTATAAGTGTGTGTGTGGAAGTCAGAAACACATTTTTGAAGAATCAAGAGATCATTGATTTTGGTCCTGCTGTCTCTCAGTGCACATGTCACTGTAGAGACTAAAAGAAAACATTTTGGCTTATAATTCCTGTTTAGAAATGATTGAATAACAGGTAGTTGTGAGAAAAACAGGTATAGAATTGAAAAAAAAAATTGAGCAAGAAAAGGCACCCGTCCATGCTGTTAACAGGGATAGAAATACTTGTAGAAGGGTAAAAGTTAGCCAGCTAAAACTCACTCTCAGATTGCCAGATCATGGATGAGCTGTTGTTGTTATTGTTTTTAAAGGTATTTATCCTCTTAAAATACAGCCTGAGGGCTGGGAATATGGCCTAGGGGTAGAGTGCTTGCCTCGAATCCATGAAGCCCTGGGTTCGATTCCTCAGCACCACATATATAGAAAAAGCCATAAGTGGTGCTGTGGCTCAAGTGGCATAGTGCTAGCCTTGAGCAAAAAGAAGCTCAAGGACAGTGCTCAGGCCCTGAGTTCAAGCCCCAGGATGTCCTGGCAAAATAAACAACAACAAAACCCCCTCCACAAACTCCCAAACAGTAAAATACAGCCTGATATTCTGTGACAGCCAGTTAAGGTTAAAATTGAACGCTTTCATCAGACAATCTAGTATGCAATATTATGAATTAAAATAAGAGCAGTAGTATAAAAGAACAGCAAATAAAGTCCATGGGATTTCCTGAATTTTTAATATAATGGACCATTAATAAAACTAAAAAATATTTGCAGGCAGTATGATCAGCATTTTTATTTTTACACTTTTTAATTAGCATTTAGTTGTATTTGGATTTTAAAATAGTCCTGGGGAGGGCTGGGGATATAGCCTAGTGGCAAGAGTGCCTGCCTCGGATACACGAGGCCCTAGGTTCGATTCCCCAGCACCACATATACAGAAAACGGCCAGAAGTGGCGCTGTGGCTCAAGTGGCAGAGTGCTAGCCTTGAGCGGGAAGAAGCCAGGGACAGTGCTCAGGCCCTGATTCCAAGGCCCAGGACTGGCCAAAAAAAAAAAAAAAAAAAAAAAAAAATAGTCCTGGGGAATAGTACATACTACTTACCTTCTTGAAAAGGAATCTAAGAGACAAATACCGGGTTTTCCCACAATCCAGTTGGGCAGAGGTCGTTGTGGCATTGAAGGCCAGTTGTCTAGGTAGGTCCTTTCTACACAATTCTGTGTTGTTTTCATGGACATTCCAGAATTTCTTCTTCAACATAGCAACTGGAGGCCAAGAATTAGGCGACCAAGGTTAAGAATGAGCAGATTTGCTTCCTAGTTTGAAATCTCCCTAAGTGGAATTCCTTTCCACTTCCTTGCTGAGAAGGTGGTGGGAAAGAATTTCTCTCTTCTGGGAACTGCCCGTCCCTGGTGCCACTGCGCATGTGTGATGGCCAAGGGACCCCTTAGCAGTTCATTCCCATGATGGTGCCAGTGCTGCCCACCCAGCAGCAATTAAAGAGGCCAGGAGGGACTCACAGAGCCCTCCTTTGTGCATCCACAGCCCCAGTCCAGATGTAAAATAGCCCCATCACAATTAGAACCCCTCATGCTGTTTTTTTTTTTAAATCTGTATCTTATCTCAGTTGAAAATATCCAGTTTCTACTTTGAGTATACATGAAGCTAAATTGATGGGGCTCAGTACCACATTCCATTTTCCACATAGATCTAGAGGTTAAGAGATCCAAGGACTCGCCTGTGGCACAGAATAGTTGTTTGCTACCAAGGAAGGCCTTGAACTTCTTCACACTGAGTCTTCTCCTGTATAAAAGCTGAGAGAGAAAAAATACCTAAGTAATGTATTTTGTTGTGTGGATCAGATGAGATTCCATAAATATGCTTTGAAGGGATATGCTCTGAGCAAAGTATAAAAAGGTACTAGTAGACCTCCTATTTTTTTTTATACCTCCCCCCTTTAAAAACCATATAGCATTTCAATTGTCATATGAGAGCTTTATTGGAAGATAAGAATTAGATTAGAAGTAGTGGGTATGGATGTAATAGGACAAATTGTAAAAATAGATCTTAAGGAGGCTGAGATCTGAGGATCAAATTTCAAAGCCATCTGGGACAAAAAAGTCTATAAGACTCTTATCTCTAACCAGGAAAAAAAATAGCCAGGAGTAAAGCTGTAGCTCAAATGGTAGCTCACTAGCCTTGAGCAACAGAGCTAGAGGACAGCCACTGGGCCTTGAGTTTAAGCCCCAGTACTGGTAAAACTAAAACAAATACCCCACCCCATGATCTTCAAGTTATCCCCAAAGAATTTCCTTATTTAGAAATAGGATAATGGTACATGGTGAGGCCATATTGCAGCGCTGTGAGCCCTGATCCAATACAACCGGTGTCTATAAAGAAGATACGCATGTGGGGAGAGAAACCACAGGAAGAACGCCATGTCAGGAGGCAGCTACAACGCAAGGATGCCAAGCTTTGTCAGCTATCACCGGAGCTGGGACATCCCCCGATCCTCTTCAGCTTTCAGTGGGACTTTGGCCCTGCTGACTCCTTGACTTCAGAGTCCTGGCCTCCAGTACTGTGAGAGAATAAATTTCTGTTGCTTTCAGGCACGAGGTTTGTGGCACTTTTTTTCTTTTTTCTTTTTTTTTGGCCAGTCCTGGGGCTTGAACTCATAGCCTGAGCGCTGACCCTGGCTTCTTTTTTTGCTCAAGGCTAGCACTCTACCACTGGAGCCACAGCGCCACTTCTGGCTTTTTCTATAGATGTGGTGATGAGGAATCAAACCCAGGGCTTCATGTATACGAGGTGAGCACTTTACCACTAGGCCGTATTCCCAGCCCGGTTTGTGGTACTTTGGTACAACAATCCTAGGAAATGAATTTGAAGGTTGAGGAATAGAAGTCATTTGAATTGGTGGTCACAAACCCCTTCTACGTGTCTGGCAAAGCCTTCTGGGAACTAAATCCTATGTGGCTCATTTCTCTGACCTGAACTTGTGGTGTTGGGACTCAGACAGTAGATTCAGTTCATCATTGAATGGGAGTGCATGAACACACTGCACAATGAAGCATATTTATGAAATGAAAACCAGGCTATTGTGAGAACCACAGAAGGGCATCCTTTCATAAATGAAGTCTAGCTAGAATCCGGATTATTGTGCCAAATGTGGTCGTTTGCTAGATTTGGAATATCAGCTGTGCTTTGCCATTTCAAATTGAATAATGAAAAAAAGTTCAAATATTCTGACTTGGAAATGGATGTGATGTGATGGTTCTTGGTTCCAAAAATAAAATTTAAGGCTCCAATCTAAGCAGAGAACAAGCAGAAACTCCCAATTAATGTGTGCTCGATCATTTTAGTGCTTGTGTCTATAAGTGTTGATCACTTGAATGTATAAATATAGATGGGACCTCCATAGGGGTGTGTGTGTGTGTGTGTGTGTGTGTGTGTGTGTGTGTGTGTGTGTGTGCTTGCCTGTACTGGAGCTTGAGCCACACTTCTGCTGTCTTTTGCTGGTTAACTGGAGATTGACGTATGAAGGAATTTTCTGCCTAGGTTGGCTTCAAATCTCAATCCTCAGAGCTCAGCCTCCTGCATCCTGAATAGGGATTTTAATGTCAGCATAAATAGCCAGGATTTCAAGCATGTTCTTAGATTTCTCTGTAACTTAAGAGTCTCTTAAGTCTCCTTTTTAGGAGTGTTTAAATTACATTAATTCCTATTATCATTGTTATCACTAGCACAATAACTTTTTTAAAAAGGAAATCATCATTGTAGGAAGGAAGAGTAATTGAATCTGTACAAGACTCAAAACAGAGTTATTCCCTCCCTGGATTCATCTTCAGGCTTCTTTAGACTTGTTATTAATTTTACATGATATTTTCATGACATTTAAGAGTAGTTTGTGATTGGGTAGATTCTTTCAGTTGCCTAGCCTATAAGTTTGTTTCCCTGATTTTCATGAAGGAAACTACTTTCGTAGGAGTTCTATACACTGATTACTAGACTCAGAAAGGAAGAACTTATATTTGCTTATAAGCAAATAGATAAAATGATATGTAGGTAGATAGGAAGATAGATACATGCATACATACATACCTGGAGAGATACTGAACCTTGGGGAAAATAGGAAAATAGAGCTCATAGGAAAGAAAATGGAACCAATTGAAAACAATACAGAGGAACTTCAACTTGACATTAAGGCTATTTCCTCCTCCTCCTCTCTCTCTCTCTCTCTCTCTCTCTCTCTCTCTCTCTCTCTCTCTCTCTCATTTCCTCCTATAAAACACACAGTAATTGTGTTTAAGGTGTTACAGAAAGATAATTAACTCACATATTAAGTTATATTTTTAACAGGAAACCTTAAATTCTTTGAAAAAAGTAAGCAAATTTCTATAAACACGAAACACAAACACATTAGACTTCTTGCTAGTGATTATTCTGTTTCAATAGCTCAGATTGTGAAATAATACTGGGAAAATATGCAATCGTTTTATAGACCAATAGTAATATTTTGAGTCTCATCAATTTCCTAAGCATGTTGGAAGATTCAGCAATACTAGCAAATGAATGGTTATAACATGATGTTGTGTTCATTTACTTAGAGGGCTGGTCATTTAAAGCAACTTTTTTCTTTCCACTCATTAGAAATGTGAAGCAAATTAGTTTTCCATTCTAGTTCCTTGTTAGGTCATACATCCCAACTTTGCACTCTGACAAAAGAGTTATTCTCATTAGTGAGTATGAATGTTAATCCTGTAATTCAGTAAGGCTTGTTTATGAACATTTAGCATCTTCCAAATGCTAATTGAATACTTAATATTTTCTAGGTAACATGTCAGGTATTTCATTGCACCAGAATGGATGAGATCACTTTTGAAATCCTTGTAAAATCACATGAACGAACCCTGCCTCTTCTTGGTTAGGTTCAGTTATAGCCATACCGGATGAACTTGAACTCACCTGGTTAATATGTTCAAGGTTTTCCATCTAGAGCTGGTTTTGCTCTGGAACACAGCCTCTAAAATTTTTGGCACTTGGATTTTCAACTTGATTAATCAACCAGAGCAGCTTTTGCGTAAGCAGTGGAGACTTGGGGAGGGACTGTCCGACAAGGTTTGCACCGGCCACTAGAGTATTACTTAGTTTTATTTTTTGAGTAGCCTCAAACATTCCAAAGTTATGTTCAGATCAGTTGGCTGAGGAGAAACACCAGGCCCCCAGATATTCTGAACTGAGAAGTCAACACAGGGAAAGAGGTGCCAAGAACTCACCAAGGTGTGAATAAGTGAGCTGAGCAAGGGATGATTCCTGACTCCCCAGGAAGTGACTTGGCTTTCCAGTTGGTGGTCCTGACCTGGCCAGGAATGCCTGACCTGAGGCACGGCCATTTGCATTTTGCTTTCACCCTTCCTGTGCACTGTCCACCAGGCCTCCTTTCTGTACTGGACTGAGTTCAAGGTTTGCAATCCACCCACTCCTCCTCCCTACATCCTATAACCTCATGTTTCTGACTGGTGTGGAGGTGCGTCTTTTGCTAAGAAATGGTAACCCTGGCTGGTGAGGCATCCTAGGCAATTCCTGGAACTTTCTAGAAAGTGAGAGCCATTGAGGTGACCCTCGAGCAAAGGCAGAAATTCGAGTTGAAGTTGGCTCCCTCTTGCTCATAGAGCTCTTCCAACAAGGTTGCGTCGATGCCCACATCCTCTGGACTTCATGGCCTCTATCCTCAGTCTGCAATGTGGTGATTACAGGGAGTTAGTGTGCACTAAGTGCATGTGGTGTACTCATTACCTAAATTCTTAATCAAATAACTCTAGGAAGTGTTATTAGTTAGCTCTCTTCAGATTAGGAAACAGGTTCAGATAGCTTAAAAAAAATGGGTCAAGTTCTCATATAAATGGTCTTGTAAGGATTCCAGTGCCAATATTTTCACATGGGAGTCAGGATGCAAACCTGTGTAACCCAAAATTCAAGGATGGCGCTTCCTTGATAGATGACGGGTGATAGAGAAGGATGACAGGAAGATGCAGCTTCATTCATCTTTGCCCCCACTCCTGGAACACAGTGTGTCATGTGAGCCCAAAGGAAAACTTCTCTGGGTGTGTAATCATTTTAGGAATGTTTGGCACAGATTTTCCTAAGCACCAAGGGAAGTGTTGCTCTGAAAACATTTCCAGATCAAAGCTGAGGGGTTGGGCTGAGGCTAAGGGTGATGGGGATATTTGTCTCCAAGAGTTCAGGCTGAAAGGTAGAAGGAAAAGGAGCTGAAGAGACAATTTCAGTCATTGTCAGCTGTTATTCCACAGTATGATTGGAGCACCCATTTTTGACCGGGTTTTGTCTGTAGGATTGTCCGGCTCCAACTTTTGACCCTCCTACTTCAGCCCCCTCAGTGCTGGGACGATAAGAGGGCACCACTACACCCAGCTTCCAGTGTGGATTTAACTCTAGATTCCAAAGTAGCATCCTCTTGCTAGCAAGTGTGCCCCCATCACTGGCATTATTGTAGTCTAAACATATGAAGAGTTATATCACAGAGAGGGCTGATGGCTCTCCTTATACTCATTGGAGGGTACATAGAGCGTTGAAAGCAAATAAAGTCTGCCAAATTGGTTGATTGATTGGTTTGGATGCTGTCCCTTAGCTTTTTTGCCCAAGGCTGATGTTCTACTACATGAGCCCCAGGGTCCATCTCTAGCTTTTTGGTGGTCAATTAGAGATGAGTCTAATGGACTTTTCCTGCCTGGGCTGGCTTTGAACTGTGATCCCCAGATCTCAGCCTCCTGTGTAGCTAAGATTATAGGCATGAGCCACGAGGGTATGTGTGGCTGGCTAGCTAGCTAGAGTCTCTCTTCTTCCCTTAATATTTAAGGGTTAACATTGCTTAACAGTGCTTTTCTGCAATCACCATTGGTCTCTTACTTAAGCCTTTTTGTTCTAAGGCAGCACTGTTGCTTAATCCTCTTTCCTAGCCAACCTGCTCACTCAGGTAAGGTTAGCCTTCCTCATTCTTCCACTGCTTGTCTGTAATCAGTGACCCCAGGGGCTCTTGCTTGGAGCCAGCCGTGGTCCCGAGGCCAGGCTGCCCGCCCCCTGCTTGCTTCTCTATTGCTCAGGCATGTCGGGCTGTTCCTGCTGCGGAAGCCCAGGCTTTGCCTGATCTCTACCAGGTGTCCTGTTTTCTGGTACAAAGGACAGCCTGACATTCTTCTGCTCATTCAAATGTCACTTGATGTGCTGAGACTTTCAAGAAGTGCGATGAAGAGCCAAGCTTAGAAAGGTTTTTTTTTTTTTGGTTGTTATGGCATAGCAAAAGCTTTTTCAACCAGCCACCAGTGGCTCACACTGAGCTATTCAGGAGGCCGAGACTCAGAGGACTGAGATTTGAGGCCAGTGCAGGGAGAAAAGCCCGAGAGGTTCCATCTCCCAAAATAACAGCAAAAAGCCAGGCTGGAGGTGTGATTCATGTGACAGAGCAGCATCCAAACAAGCACACTAAGAGTGAGGCTCTATGTTCAAGCACCGGTAGTGACCAAAACAACAACAAAAAGGTTTGCTCTCTTTAATCCTGGAAAACCTAGAGAAATTCCATGAATTCACATTCAGTGTCTGAACCTTTTACATTTTGGCACAAATTCAGGGCCTTGTGTTTGTTAGGCAGTCACTGTCTATATCTTTTTTTTTTTTTTTTTGCCAGTCCTGGGCCTTGGTCTCAGGGCCTGAGCACTGTCCCTGGCTTCTTCCCGCTCAAGGCTAGCACTCTGCCACTTGAGCCACAGCGCCGCTTCTGGCCATTTTCTGTATATGTGGTGCTGGGGAATCGAACCTAGGGCCTCGTGTATCCGAGGCAGGCACTCTTGCCACTAGGCTATATCCCCAGCCCGACTGTCTATATCTTAAAAGCTGGCAAGGAGGAAACTTTCCCTCTTCTTATTTATTTATTTATTTATTTTTGGCAAGCTGTTTCAGTTTTATTCTTGTTCAAGTCTTTGAGAAAGAGACTTCCTTCTAGATCCTAAATGCCTGCTCTCATGGAGTCTCCAAGGTCTGGATGCTTTACGACCTACGGGGTGTGTTCCAGCAGATTTTTTCATATTGACACAAGGACTTCATTTTGCCTGTGGCGGAGCAGATAGTAATGCACCCACAGACAACGCTGACTCTTCTGCAGGTCAAGTGACCTCCAAGACCATGCCACTAGTGAGAAGTTGAGCTCAGGCTCGAGCCTGTTGACTGTCTCTTACATAAGGCCCTGTCGCCCCATCGTCACGCTTAGATCGTCTGTTGATTCATCATCCACATAAAGTTTGAGCTCAAGTCTATCTTCTTCTCCTTCATGTCTCTCGTCTGGATCTGCCAGGGAGGTAGTCCGAATCTTTCATGTAGATGGGCAGGGAGGCCCTTACTCATTTGTTTTTGATGCAATGCTAATGATTCAGTAGACATATTCATTAACACCAAGCATAGTTTAGGACGGAGAGACTTTTGTGTGCTCTGACTTGCCATTTGCTGACTAGAGAACAGAGGTCCCCAAAATGTCTGGGATCCCCAAATGGATCCCCCCCACTTGCTAATGGTAAATAACCAGTTCAGTTCATAGGCTAGAGTTGTTCCTCGTGAACAGCAGAGTTAAATCTGGGTTAAAATTAGTATATTCGTTGAGGTGAGTGGTCTTTCAAGTCCTGAGGGGTTATTAATATCAGTGTGTGAAGGAGCCAATCAGATCCTTTGATCTGAGAAAGAGCTTTGTAAGATTGCCAAGCCATTTGGCGCACAATTAATACATGCTTGATTCAGACCCGTGAAATGACCGCATCATTTACAACTGAAGATTCTTTCAGCTTTCCTTATTTAAATGTCTGTCTAATGAAGGGGTCCTCCTTTGCATTGGAAGATGATAAATTTACTTCATCTTCTCTCTCTCTGTCTCTCAATACTTTTTCATCAAGGCTTTGTAAGCACAAAATATTAAGGTTGAGGAAAAATGTAAATGAGTTGGCTTGTTTGAGCATCTGCTTCAGGAAGGTTGTGAATTGCATCAGGAAATGAAAGATGATGGAGTGTTGCTTCTTTGTATTTCCAGGAGGCTGGAGTTAAGTGGGGTTAACAAATGCTTGGTTTGCCATTCGACCATATTCCCTCTTAGTCTCCTCATCCACAGTCCTCACCAGTGTCTGTACCGGGACTGCTCTGAGATCAGATGACTTAGATGTCAGCCATTTTGAGAGCTCTGGGTCGCACACATTTTTGTTGACCGCTTTTGCTAACCTGGTGATGGTCCTGTTTTACAATAGAGGCCTGTGCCTGGTCTCCATTGCTCTCTTGTGCTTACCCTGCTGATTGGCAACTTTTTTTCTGGTGTGTGCAGGGGGTATTTATGCTGGCTTGCTAGCTAGTGGGCAGGTCAGTGATTAGAAATCTGCATGCGAGGGTGGGAGCACTTTAAAAGCATAGGCGATGTGGGGATTCAAACAGAACCATTGTAAAATACACGAGGCTCTAGTTTGATTTGCCGATGGAGAGAGAAGTTCTTCAAGGTTTTTGAAACTTTGTTAGTCAGATTTTTTTCCCCCCCAGTCCTGGGGCTTGGACTCAGGCCCTGAGCACTGTCCTTGGCTTCTTTTTTGCTCAAGGCTAGCCTACCACTTGAGCCACAGTGCCATTTCTGGCTTTTTCTATATATGTGGTGCTGAGGAATTGAACCCAGGGCATCATGGGTAGGAGGCAGGCACTCTACCACTAGGCCACATTCCCAGCCTCTAGTCAGAAAAATTTTAAACACACAATCACACCAAGTGACTCCTGTGAGCTTTCTGATATATTAGGCTTAGTCATCCGGGCACTAGCCTTCACACATTTCAATATAAGATGAGTTTGTCATGAAAAAGCAACCATGAGATTGAGCCACGGACCAGAGTTCACGCCTGTAATCCTAAGTATGGGGGAGGATTGAGATTCAACGCCAGTTCTTCAGATGCCTTCTCAGTCCACAGCTGGTCACAGGAAGCATGCTTGTCGTCCCAAACTACCAGGGAGGCCAAGGGTGGGAGGATCACAGTGCCAGCCCAGCCTGGACGTAAAAGTCAGTGAGACTAGATGATCATGGCACATGCCTGGGATCCCAGCAAGGGTAGGATTGCAGCTCAGGCATGTTGCTGAGCAGGAAGAAAACCAGCCAAAAACAGGGCTGGAAGTGTGGCTCAAGTAGTTGAGTGCCAGCCTAGCTAGTATGAGCACTTGAGTTGAAACCTCAGGATCAATCAGAAAAGAAAACACCTAAAGAAGTTGACTCCAGGTTGGAGGCTCTACAGGGAGAGAAGGACAAAATACCACTTTTCCTGAACATTCGTCTGCATTTATCCTGCATATGATTTATTGAAAATCGTAGCAGAGTTGTCTTGGTTGGCAACTGCAGCTTGAAATCTGGAAACAAAGGTTTCTTTGTGAAGGTTGGCTTTTAGCCAGTAGGCTGTAGAAAATGCTTTGCCAACTTCCAGAACCAAACAAAACTTTTTTTCCCCCCTCGCCAAGGATATGAGAAGTAAAGGAGTTGTGACGAAGTCAAGAGGAAATGAGAACTTTCTGAAGGCCCACTTTCACGGATGAGCACATGTCCAAGAGGTTACTGGAAGTCAAAGTCCTTGGATTGGTTTTAATGTGACATCGCAATAACACTTTCTTAGGTAGCGTGTTAGTTGAAACAGAGGCCATGGAGCTGTCAGTCCTGCTGGTGTTCTGTCGAAAGAAGGGTTGTTTTGCTCACCCTGTTTTTGAGAGAGGAGTGGCAAGAATTGGATCCCTTTGTCGGATTGGTTTGCTTTTATTTTAACTGGATTTTGCATGTGTTGTTGTTGGCTACAGCTGTGGTCTGTCAAAGGATTATTTACAGGAGGAAGTAATCTGGTGAGAAGTACTGAACTTCAATTGTAAATTCACAGGGACTGAGGCGGGACTTAACCTTTCCGCCTCTTCTTGCCAGGGCTCTGAGAGTGTGCTTCTTGGGACCGAGGTAGAGGTAGGTGGTTCTGTGTTTTTAAAGATGGAAACATTAGCTTAGCGGTGAGCTGATAAAGGGGTTTTGACGGCTTAAAGTCTGGAGTTGGTGCAAAGAAAACAAAAATTCAAAACTGGAATTGTGATTTGAGAAATAAGATGGTCATTTCCCCTGCCCCTTTCTTGTCATATTTGCTTCCTCAGTCTGGGGGTGTGCTGAATGATTTGACAGTCAGTTGAGCAGAGGATCTGTGACAAAGCCATCTCCTTTCTCTCTTGCATGACTAATCTAGGAAGTCATGACAAAGTGACTTGTGTGAATAGTGACCTAAAAATATTGTTCTGAGTCAGTTTTTAAAAGGTAATTTTTTTTTTCTTGTAGAACACTAGCCTTGAGGACAAAAGCTCAGAGAAAGTGCCTAGGTCCCGAGTTTAAATCCTAGGACTGGCGGCTCTCCTCCCCTCCCCCCACCAGAAAAAAGTTAACAAGTAAAGGGCAGAGAGATTAGAGATGTCTGACTGCAAGGAGAAGGAAAACCTTCAGTGATGCATGTACATACAGAGACATGGCCTCTTCTCACTCAGTCTCACTCTCTAAATTAGATTCTCCCAATTATCATGGTAGCTACTGTGTCATTTCCAGAGAATGTGCTTCCTGAGATTGTTGTATGTGCGTACATATTTATATATGTATGTTTTATGTTTAGATTTACATTTGGATATATACATTTTACATATTGACATATAGATGTATACTTATAGATCCATATATATGCCTATACATAGAGTGACTACATATTCATTTATTGACCATAAGTTAAATAACTGAATACGTTGTATAGTGAAATATATAAAGTAATATAACTATAGGTAGTTATGAGTGAAATAAGTTATATATATATACATATACTCACCTATTTAACAGAAGTAAATATATATATGTGTGTGTGTATATATATATAGAGAGAGAGACATAAAAAAGGTTCATGAAAAAGGTTCATCTAGAGAAACTATCTAAGTGGAAGTACAGATTAACCTGACAGAACAGAATTTATTATGGACTTCTGATATTTGACTCCCAGAAAAACAGTACAGTTGGGAGGGAAAAGGTTTTCATTAGTCAGCCCAAGCCTGTATTCCCAGCATTTAATTTGTTATTGACATAAAATAGATGCTCAGTAAATGTTTGTTGACTAACATAATCTAGTTTATTTTAGTAGCAAGTTATATTTTTAATTGGAAAGGTAACACAGACATACATTTAAAATGCTAAATACTATAAAAGAATTGATGATGTAAAGGTATGCCTGTGCATAAGACTTCTAAACCCCTAACCCGTAGGTCTCTGTGAAGCACCAGCTGCAACCCATTTGCACAGTTTTCTCCCGCAAGGCTCTATGCCTATTCAAGCATACCAGCCATGAGTGTGTGTGTAAGTACATGTGTACATCTAGGTGCGCATGTGGATATTACTCATATGTATGTGATACAGTTGGCTCTCCATATGCACAGGTTCTGCATCCAGGGGTTCAACCAACCCAGGGTAGAAAATAGTTTTTAAATGTGTCTGCTGAATATGTATAGACTGTTTTTGATTATCCTCAACTAAGCAAGGTAGTGTAACAATGACTTACATAGCAGAACTGACCATGTAAGATCTGTATGGGTGGTGTAGAGATTTTTTTTGACATACTTTACCTTTTTATTTATTTATCTATTTATTTGTTTGTTTATAATTTATTTTATTAGTCCTGGGGCTTGAATTCAGGGCCTGGATGCTGTTCTTGAGTTTTCTGGTTTTGTTATTTTTGTTGTTGTTATTTTGTTTTTTCTCAAGGCTAGTATCTTGCCAATTGGACTGCAGCTCCATATCTGGCTTTTTGGATGCTTTTTAGAGATAAGAATCTCATGCATTATCCTGCCTGGGCCAGCTTTGAACTTTGATTCTCATACCCTTCTGCGAAACTAAGTTTATAGGCACAAGCCATGGGCATCTGGTCATACTTTGCCTTTATATAAGGGAAGTGACCATATGGAATTTAACATCTGATAAAGTCTCTAGAATCAAACATCCATGGGTAGCAAGGGATGACAATGCCTACAAATGTGTGTATAATTTCTTTTAAATTTTAGACTAGTGAAGGAACTCTATTTACTATTCTGCATCTTGAATTTAATTTACTTAGTAACTATCTTACAAGTGTAGTTTGAACATTGCATTCAATAAATGAAAAATTGTATCTTCTTGATATTTTATTGTTGATTCTTTGTGTTTGAGATTGGTCATCTTTTCATATGTTTATGAGCCATTTGTGTTTCTTTTCTATGAACTGCCTTGTAAGTTCTTTGTTAACATTTCTATTGGTTTAGTGGTCTTTTCTAACTGATTTCTAAGAGGTCTTTATATATTACGGAAATGAGCTCATTGTCAAATGGGTTGGAATACTTTTCCCAGTTGATCATTTGTCTTTTCACTTTGTATGGCATTATATGTTCTGTGCAGAGAAACAAAACAAAACTTTTCATGCAGATTGTATTACTAATCTTTTGGGAATTTTAGGTCTTGTGTATTGTTCAGAAAAACCCTCTCAACTACAAAATGAAATAAATTTTCCTACATGTACTTTCAATCATTTTATGATTTTTATTTTAGGTCTTCAAACATTTGATTCCTCTGCAATTTATTTCAGTGAAAGGTGGCTTTATTAGATATTTTCCAAATCACTATTCAATTGAACAAGTCCCATGCTCCTCTGGATTTGAAATGTCATCTGTGTTGTATTTTAAATTTTGACATATTTAAGCATTCATTAACAATTTTTATTATTATGGAAAATTGCAAAGAGAAAAATACAAATGAAGTCCTAATGTATCTGTCACTTAGTTTCAGATCTTCCCACATACTTTCTATTTTCTTTTATTTCATTTTAACTTTGTACTTGAACTCAAGACCAGGATGCCGTTTCTCAGCATTTTCACTCAAGGCTGATACTCTACCACTCGAGTTACAGCTCCACTTCTGGTTTTCTGGTGGTTAATTTGGAGAGAAGAGTCTCATGGACTATTCTGCCCGGGCTGGGTTTGAACCACTATTTTCACATCTTAGCCTCCTGAATAGCTAGGATTACAGGTGTGATCCCCTGGCGCCGACTCAACATATTCTTGTTACTCTTTACCACCGTCTGATCGGCTTCAGTGTGAAGAAATCACAGTTCACACAATACTTTGTTTCTTGGTATCCCAGCATATGTTTGTGTTAGTCTGAGTTCCTCTAGAAGGGAAGCCACAGGCGCAAACCATGTATTTGGGAATGCCCATTAGCAAGTGGGAGAGGGGGCAAAGGACATAAAAACTGCATTTCCCCTAACGTTGGCTTAATCCTGTTAGACACCCTCCAGCCCAGTGGAGGACCCAGGCCCAGGGCGTCCTCCTGACCTCCGAGAGCAAGGAGACCGGGCCGTGTATCCTCCCTGCCTCCCACAGGAGGGATGGGAGCTTCTGGAAGGAGACAGTGGCACGAACAGCCGGGAGGAACCCCACGTCTTTTCCAGACTGACACACACTGGGCCGGGAGGGATGAAGGACACAGGCGTTGGGAATTGGAAGTGTGGCAGGTCTTAGAGCTACAGGAGGAACCAAGGGCCTGTGAATGCAGAAATGAGAACATCTGCCCAAATACCACAGTAGTGTCCTCACACCCGGAACAGTGCCCCAATAATGCAAACAGCAGTCCCCACTCAGGTTCCCTAAGGGTTTCATACATTTGTCTTGCTTTGTTTTTTTAGTAAGTTGGAATTGGAGTACAGTTCTTGTAGTATACTTATTAATATACTTTTAAAATAGAAGTTTCCTATTTCCCTCTGTCTCCCTTGTTGTGATGATGATGATGGTGATGATGATGAGGAGGAGGACAATGATATAGTTATACGAAGAGGTAACATTTCCACAAGTCAGGTTATGAGTACAATGCTTCTCAGTCTCATGCGTGGTGCAATGCTTCAAGAATACCCCTTCCTTTATTCTCCTGCACACACCTCCTTTGGTTGAGACAAGCAAGGTTTTGCTATGCAGCCTCAAATTTGTGATCCTCTTGCCTCTGCCTCTTAAGTGCTAGGATTACAAATATGTGCCGCTAGACCTGACTCTCTGTTGCTGTTCTTTTGGTCGATTGTGGAGCTTGAGCTCAGGGCCTGGGTGCTGTCCCTGAGCTTTTCTGCTCAAGGCTAGTGCTCTGCCACTTTGAGCTCCAGCTCCGCTTCTCTTCTGGTTTTCTGGTGGTTCATTGGAAATAAGAGTCTCATGCACTTTCCTGCCCCAGCTGGCTTTGAACCATGATCCTAAGATCTCAGCCTCCTGAGTAGCTAGAATTACAAGTATGAGCCACCAGCGCCTGGCTTTCCCTATTGCTTCTTATTGATAAGTTTGAAGAACATGTTTGTACATATTTCCAAGATAATAAGGTACTGGTGAAAAAAAAGGAAGATAAAATACTGTTCTCCCCCAAATTTCTGATTTTTGAGCCCCCAAGTGAACTGTAATGTTGGTTGTGGGATGTGGGTAATAACGTGTACATGTAGAATGATGGAGTGATGAATGGGCTTGGGTGGTGGAGGTCATTATGTGGTTGGTTTTTAACCTATGGTATTGTTGCTATTGGTTTCGTGGTGGAGGTGATTATGTGGTTGGTTTTTAACCTATGGTATTGTTGCTATTGGTTTCCTATTTATCCTGTCTTTTTCTTCCATTTACATCCTATTGACTACTTTATTTGTAGTTAACTGAGTATTTTGAGAATGGTTTAATTTCATCCCTTTTGTTTATTTGTTTATTTTTTTTGGTGCTGGTACTGGGGCTCAAATTGAGGGCCTTGTGTAGTCATTGGTTTTTGCACTCAAGGTTGGTGCTCTACCACTTGAGCCACACTGCTACTACTTCCAGCTTGGTGTTGGTTAATTGGAGAAAAGAGTCTTACAAACTTTTCTGCCTGTGCTGGCTTTGAACCTCCATCCTCAGATTTCAGCCTCCTGGGTAGCTGGAATTACTAGCATAAACCACCAGCAACTGAAAGTTTGGTTTTCCATCATGAGTATGCTGTGAATTTTGGGAAATGTATTTTTACATATATTGAGTTGGTCCTATGATTACTTCCCATTTTTCTCTTACTATAGGAATTTCTAGTGTTTTTTTTAAATACCTTAAGCTTAGAATAAAATGTGGTTATAATATCCTTTTTGTATACTACAAAATATAATTTGTCAATACTTCTTTTAAAAGCATTTTGTGATCTATGCTCATGAGAAGATACTGGTCTGTAATTTTCTCACAATATCCATGTCAAGTTTTGGTATCAGGTTCTTGTCTTTAATTTAAAAAAAAAGGAAATCATATCCGCCTCTACCTTTTACAAGATTTAGTGGTTCCTTGAGTCCTTTTACAGCTCATTATGTTTTACTTCTTCAATGATTGCAGAAAAAAAAAATCTGGATACACAAACCATCCCGAATTGCTTCCAGAAATGTTCATCTATGTTGCAATAGTTATACCGCCTTGTGTGATTGAACTCACCTGCAGGCTTTATCTATCCGTGCACTTCTCCTAAAGCTAAGCACAGATACTTGAGGTATCGGAGCAGGAATGAAAGGCAGCATGTATTCCTGTGTATTTTTCTTGAGAACTCTGTGGTGGCCTCAGAGTGTTCAGTGAGATGAAGTCCTTTTCATAGTATTCCATAAACTAGGGTGTCCATAAAGGAACTGCCTAAAAATCTATCATCCCTCCCCCACCATCAATTGTTTTAATATTCTGAGCTTTTCCTTATAAGTAATATTTTAAAAGTTAGTTTGTGGTAGGAAATAATAGTTTTTTATGACACTTCCACACATGCGACGTAATATATGGTCCCATTCACTCGCCGAGTACCCTCTCATATTCCTTCCCCAGTGTCTACTGCTCCTTCCCAATCGTATACCTTTAAGTCCCTGTCCCTTGTTTGTTCCTATTTGTGGGTCTAGACTCAATACACGAAGGAATGACTACATATTGTACTTGCCTTTCTACACAGGTGCTATTTGCCTTTCTGTGTCTATTTCCCTTTAATGTGATAACTTCCAGTTCCACTTATTTTTCCTACTAATGACATAATTTCAATCCTCATTATGGCTTCACAATACTCTGTTGTGTATATATACACCACATTAAAAATGATCCATTCCTTGGTGAATGGATACCTAGGTTGATTCCATATGTGGGCTATTGGGACTTGTACCGCAACAATGCGGCTGTGCTGTCTGACTCCTTCAGATAGATGCCCAGCTGCAGTATAGTGGGATCTTGAGGGTTTTTTTTTGAGGAACCTCCATACTGATTCCCGTAATGCTCACACTAATTTGCCTGCCCAGCAGTGATGAAGAAAAGCTCCTCCCTCCACATCATCCATGTGATATTTATTGCGGCAGGAATTAAGAATATTGAAAATTATTTAAATGATCAGACACAGCAACATTTTTATTAGAGCTGATTTTCTTTTCTAGATTTCTTGAAAAGAAAGCTTTTCCTTCGGGCTGTTGAGGCCAATTGCAGTCATTGGCATCTCGTTGCTTTTATTTTATCTAAGCGCATTTTCTCTAGAATCTAGTGAGCTGTGAGTGGCTTAAAGATAAACAGGAAGAGGGAAGAAAACAGCAAGATCACAAATTAGACACACAGTGGAAAAACACATCTTTAAACGGCTGGAAACAGTCATTCCTTTGATTTTGTTTTTGCCTCATTGATGCATATGAACTATGGTCAGCTTGTAAGATTTGTAATTCACTCAGGAGTTTTATTGATTTGGGGGTTATTGTTTCTGACTTTTAAAAGTCATTGCTTAGATAACCACATTTGAATAAACATGAGAGAGCAGGTTTGTAGATTGAAACTCAAAACATGAGAGTTGAAGGTCAGACAAGGCCAATGTATTCTGTGTTGGTGTTCTCAAGAGCATAGTGTCATGGGTAAATTAGGCTTTTTATTTCTGGTAGAATGTGTTTACAAGACACTTGTCCTCTTTTATTAGGAGAGAATTAAAATAGATATTTGTGCTGTAATTTGAAATTCTGGAGACACCAGAATGATGACTGGACCTGTTCAAAGTCAAGCACTCTCTCTTTTTTTTTTTTTTTTTTTTTGGCCAGTCCTGGGCCTTGGACTCAGGGCCTGAGCACTGTCCCTGGCTTCTTCCCGCTCAAGGCTAGCACTCTGCCACTTGAGCCACAGCGCCGCTTCTGGCCGTTTTCTGTATATGTGGTGCTGGGGAATCGAACCTAGGGCCTCGTGTATCCGAGGCAGGCACTCTTGCCACTAGGCTATATCCCCAGCCCAAGCACTCTCTCTTTAATATTTGGAAAGCTCCCATCTTTGAGCTGTGTATGTAGGAGCCTGACACAGACTCGAGGCCCATGGATACAGCAGGGAAGCTCTCAAGTGCAATTCTGCTGCCCTTGAACTATCCGACCCTGGAGCCACTCTTGCTCTTAGAGGCGTTTTGCAATTTTGATGGGATTTCCCTCCCCCCCTTCCTCTCATCATTAAATTTTATGCTTCTTATACTTGAGTGAAAACAAGACATGACGCATGCTTCAGTTACGCTTGGAAAGTCACCATGGCTGGCAAGATAGACCTCCCTCTCCCCGCCCCGCCCCCAGGCCCCAGGAAGGGAAAATAGAGGGAAAATGGCCTTGGGGAGTGGGGAGGGGGCAGGGAGGGGGGGGTGGAGTGTGCTTTTCTGTTTCCTTTACATAGCAAACATCTCAGGATGAGAATGGAAACAAGGTATTGGATAAATACATTTTAAAACATGTTTGGTTGGCATCTTTTTCAGTCCTGTGATGATGAGAAACAGATGTAGAGCGTGTGAAATCACGTCAGATCCACGTGGCCTGTGTACCCCGGTGACCGTCTAAATGTTTACCTAGAAGAATAGTCACATGAGACTACCCCGGAGTGATCCTGGAAGCAGGAAGCTACAAATTACAGGTCCGGAGTTTACCATGTACACACAGGCCTAGGAGTCCGGATAGCTAGAAATGAAAAGACTCAGGAAGTTATAAATAGCTTGTGTTTGTTGGTAGGGAGAAGGAAGGGAAAGGAGAGGAAAGGGAGAGTGTACACGTGCTTTCTTCCAGCTCAGCCAGTGTATTTTATTATAACCAGAGTACTAGGAAGGATCTGACTGGAATATAGGCACGCGTTTACATTTCAGGTAAAATGAGTCGTCATATAGGCATGGGTACTGTGCAATCATATGTCTATCATGAATTCAGTTCGAAAGTGAGCTCATAAGGCCCAAATCACATCTGTTCAGATTTTCCCTAGAGAAGAAGAGGCGTCCTGTTGGACGCAGACGCACATGTAGGTCTGCGACATGCTGGGTTGGAGCGGATCTTCAAGCCTTCTTTGGTCTCAGAGGCTGAGGGTGACTTTGTTTATGGGTTGCACTGGGCATAGGGTTGGTGGAGGTGTGTGACTCTGTGTGTGTGTGTGTGTGTGTGCGTGTGTGTGTGTGGTCTTTGGGAAACAATATGATCATTAAACCGGATGCTGTCTGTGACTGTAGCTGCAAATAAAGATGCTTTTGTGCCTCCCAGAATCTGTCCTGAGGGGAGAAGGAGAATGACTACTCCGTTCTGTGTTGTTGTGTTCAAGTTTGATTTTAATGGCATCAAAAATAGTCTGTAATTATGTTCCTTCATTGAACTTACTTTATTGACATCTGATTTTTTTGTGTGTGCTTTTGAACTCGGGGCCCGTGCTCTTGCTTGGCTTTGTTCACAGCCGGCTCTCTAGCACTTGAGCTATGCCTCTATCAGCATTTTGGGGGTGATCTGGGAGAGAGTCTTGTAGACATTTCTGCCTGGGCTGGCTTCAAACCGGGATGTTCCAGGTCTCAGGCTCCTGAATAGCTGGGATTATAGACCTGGTGAAACGCACCAGTCACCAGGGCTGTGGTGTTCTGGTGAGAGTGGATTTGAGGCAGCCACACCGCCATCAGACACAGAGAGGTTCTCTGTGCGGCCCTCGTAGTCACTCCTCAACTCTGGCCTCTCACCACAGGCAACCCTTGTTCTGGTTTCTTCTCGGTAAGTTCATCTTGCTGCTCCCGAACTTCACGCCAGCACCACACCCCCTGGGCTCTTACGAGTTGTTTCTTTTGGTCAGCATAATGTGGCTGAGGTTTATCTAAGTTGTCACTTAGTTCCTGCCTGCTTACTACGTATGTCCCTTTGTAGGAACGTATTGCTGTTTGCTTTCGTTAATGGACACTGAATTGTGTGAAGCTCCCTTCCATAGAGTTACGATGAACATTCTCACGTGTACTTGCAGTAGAGTCATCACTAAAGGGAACTGAGGTCATAGGATAAGTGTTATTTGTAAGAAATCGCCACTCATTAAAAATGGTTATAGCTAAACACACTCATCAGAAATGTGGAAGAGTTATGGCTGTTTCATGTCTTACTAACATCTTTCCAATGTTCACCATTATGCCAGACCTACAGTGGGGCCTCCTTGTGGTTTTACTGCCTCTTGTGTCTGAGGATTGTTGGCTTCTAGTGCTTATGTTTCCTATTTTATATTAAGAATCTCCTTATAATGACAATCCTACATTCAGAATATCTGGATTCGGTTGTGTATCATTTGTATAGTCTATTCATGTATTATTTGTCTTTTGGAATGGGCCAAATATTGGGAACAAAAAGGTGAACAAGATATCATTTTCCCTCAATGATTCATGCTAAGTTTCAATGTGCACCAAATTACGTCACACAAAAGTCCTAGAGAGGGCAGTTATAGGAAAGAGTCGCAATCTGAGCCAAGACGGAGCAAACTTGACCAAAATCATGAGATTCCTAAAGAAGAATCACACCTTTGATACTTATTGTTCATCTGTTATTTGTTATTTGAGGATCTTATTTTAGGATAGGATAGGATAGTACTTTCATCAGAAGAATGCATGAGAATCATGCTGTTGTTGTTTTTCTTTTTTAAATGTAATTTTGACATGGTGATGTATAGAGGGGTTACAGTTACATAATAAGGTACTGAGTACATTTCTTGTCATATTTATTATACCCTCCCTCATTTTTCTTTCCCTTCCCTAGTTCAGGTAAGCATATATACAACATCCAGTGTACCCAAATCATATACAGTAACCACATGGGGGGTATGCCAAAGGAAAGCAAATGAGAGGAAAAAGCTGAAACAATAGCCATTCTTGTCACTCTTAAGAGTGACTTCAGGAAGAAAAAGAAAGTAGGAATTCATGGTGTAAAGGGCTCCTTATGTAATCACACAGAAATATTAAAAGGGCTGCCAAACTCCGGCATCCATATTTGGGTGGGTAATTGGAAAGATTTCCTAAAGCTATTGGGCTGCTGCTGAACAATGATTCAGGAAAGAGGATAGTTATGCATTTTGCAGGTGATCTACATATTTTGGGAGAACAGAGTCATAAGCAAGGAAAGAAAAGAAGATGGAAAAGGAAATAAATAAGCACTTCAGTGATTAGATTCCCCTTGGGACTAGATTCCAGTTGGGTACATTCATGACTATGATGTCGCATCATGCTTACAAACGCTCTGCTTGCTATTTTAAAATATTCACTTGAAAGATGAAAAGGCTAAGATTGGGGAGAAAATATATTTCCCCAAAGTCCCTGGAGGTGGTGAGGCAAGGAGGAGGCTTTTAGTGAGCCCACCATGCTTCTGCCATAGCCTGGAGCTACCACGGAACACAACATATAAAGTGCAGTAAGAGAGGATGTGGGGAAAGGTGGGTGTGCTGCCTCCCTGAAAACAAGGGTGTGACTCAGAGGTGCTACACAGCAGGATAGGGTGGTTGTGAGGTCTATGAATGTTGCAGTTAATGGCTTCATTAGGTTTTCTGTCCATAGCAGAAGCTGCTGCAACTCAAGAGTAGGTAATAATAAGAACAGAATAATAGGAATAAGGAATAAGCACTTTTTGGAATTGATGTCTGGATGTGAGAGCAAGGAGGCCTTCCTCCTTGATTGCCACAGAAAAGCAAGTTTAATTGAGACTCATTGATTGGGAAGTCATCTATACTTATAAATGCACACACCTACGACACAGCAGAGAGTCAGAAACTCAGCAAAACTCTGTGAACACACAAGTAGATGTCAGAAATGAGAAATCATGCATCTCACGCAGCACATTTTACATTCCATTCAGTATGTCATGTAGTTCTCACTCTTAGTGCTTATCTGATTTGCAAATCTCTAGGAGGGTAAGAGAAACTCTTTACTGGGATTATGGAAAGTGTGAAAAGTGATGCCTGTCAGGAAAGGATTAGACAAAAAAAAATAGAAGAAATCAATATCAGAATACCTAGAGTTCAGTATCACTTCAGACTATGATCAAAGATCACCCCTACTGGGTCCTAGTGATCAATTTATAATATGCCCAAACAAGGAGGTGGCGCTCATCCGGTGGAAGCACAGTTACCACTGGAAGATGAAATGAATTCCAAGCTACTTTTCCACCTGGTGAGGAGGTCTTAGAGTACATCATCACACATTCAGCGGTTCAAAATAACCCATGTGAAAAATGGCGTTTCTTTTGCAGGGGTAGGCACTCAGCCATCTGGAAAACTTATTAGTTATGCAAAGCAGTGCATATTCAGACGATCTTAGATGATCGGATGCATTTGTATTTAACTGTGAACTCCAATTTCCAATCACAACGTTCAGTGGGACGGGAGAGGCGGCCCAGGGATGAGATTTCCCCAGTGACTTGAAGAACAGAGAGGAGAAAGTCCAGCAGCCCAGGGTTCAACTCTACTTGGGACTCTATTTGGGTGAAATACAAGCTCTTTCCACACATCAGCTCCTCATCTGTAATGTGAGGAGGATGGAGACCCTCTAGGATCAAGGGTCTGTGTGATGATTAAGTGAGGCTATTTCTGTCCCATTTATGTCTGTATACTCACACCCATTGCTACATTTCTATTGTAGGATGCCGGGCCTCACTCTACCCTCCCCCCATCTGCGTGGGGGGGTTCCTGGGCTTGTCTGCTTCTTCCTTGTGGGATCCATACTCGCTCTCTCACGTCCCCTGGCCATCGGGATTAATCGCAGAAGCGGGGTCCCAATGCAGCCTCGCTTCTCGTGTGGTTGTGAGACCCCATGCCCGCCAGCCCAAGGAAAGACAGAGCACGTGGTGGTCTCGGAGAATCCCTCTGGGGCGTTCTGATTTATTCAAATGAGGAGCCAACAGATATACCCCCAAGGGCAGGCACAAGAGAGGGACTACAGGTTGGCCACAAGGTCTGTCCATCAAGTGATGTCAGGGGACTTCCTTTGTGGGTGGAGACCCAGCCCCCGCCCCCAGGGGTCCCGCCATCAGACACGTGCTCGTCCCCCAGGGGCGGGGGCTTCTCTTCCTGTTAAAGGTGGAAGGGGAGGGGACAGGCCAAAGCCAGCTGTGGCCTCTTAAAGGCACAGCTGTCCCCAACAGTAGCATAGAGGTAGGGGGAGAGAAATCTCTGAGTGGGTCATTCTTGTCCCTCTAGTCTTACCTCAGGTATCCTTTGAGGAGTCCTGTCTTGCATGGTCATCTTGTGGTGGTTTTACAATGTGCACAGTCACTCCAACCCCACCCCCAACACCTTCACACCAACACTCACTGCCTGGCCCGGGTCCCCAGTGAGGCTGTTAGAACTAAGATGCTATAGAAATGTGTGTCAAGTCATCACGGCAACGGGCTTTTGTCTTACTTCCTTATTTTTGCTCTTTTCCAACAGTTCTGAAAGTGTCAGAATGTCTGATAAAAATGCAAAAGAAGCTTGACAACACCAAAGAGGTTTAAGCAAAAAAATCAAAAGGAAAGGACGTGAATGATTTGTAACATTGAGTCTTAAAATGATGGAGTCACACATACTGCTGCATAATAGAGATTTTAAATGTTAATTAAATGTGCTTTCTCTCTCTCTCTCTCTCTCTCTCTCTCTCTTTCCATAATAGAAATGTTGACTGAAGTTTCACGGGGCTGTTCAATGCCTGTTCAAAAATGCAAATGCAAATTAAGAAACGGAAAATTTGTTGTGTGTGTACTGTGGAAGGGACCAGAGCATTCCTGCAGTTTCCATATTGATTTTATTTAAGAGAATCTTGCTGCTCTCTGAGCTGAAGGAGCTATGAATCCACAGTCAGTACAGATTCCACCAAGAGCCTGCAAACATCTTAACTTTTTTCACCCCAGGTAGTTTGAAGAAAGCTTTGAACTATGACTCCTCCTCCTCCTCCTCCTTCTCCTCCTCCTCCTCCTCCTTCTCCTCCTCCTTCTCCTCCTCCTCCCCTCTTCCCCTTCCCCCTCCTCCTTTTTCATGCATACTCAGGGGTAAAGTGCCTACTTAGCAAGCATGAGGTCCCGAGTTTAAATCCCAGTACCACCAAAAAGAAAGCGATGACACTCACGAGTTGATGAAGTCTAGGGTGCTTTGCCCTCAGGAATGAGTCAACACCGTACCATTTATACACTATGGCCATAGTTATTTTAAACTAGCAATATTCACACTGCTAGAACAAGATGACAGTTTTGGGGCTATCAGACTCTCGGTATAGCAAAGAACTTGCTAGTCTAATTGTAATTTACATAACCATGTCACGTGTGCCCCAAGATGATGGACTGCAAAATACACAAAGTTTGCCCATGGCTGACTTCACTGACGGATTGATGGACTGCAGGCCACTTAAACGTGGAGCCACATCTGACAAGGAGGATTCCTTTGCGTTTAGGGGGATTGCTAGTTCCTCTTTTCTGTGGGTTAGGCTACTTCTCCCCTAAAGCTTCTCCTCGCTCACAACAACAGAAGCAATTTTTTTTTAACCTATAGAAGTAAGAACATTTGTTGACTGCATTCCAAGGGAAGAAAGTTGCTGAAGCTCTTGGAACACGCGCATCATTCAAACTGAGATTCAAGTGCTCTGCATGGTGTTTTTTGAGGTCTATTTTCCTGCACTTTATTGTTAGTGAAGAGGGAAGGTGATTCTTCTTTGTTGGAAGGAATCCACAGCACTAGGCCTAGTTTTGGGGGACATGGCCTCCTCCATGCCGGGGGAGCTTAGATATGGGCAGGGAGACAAAAGGGGTCAGCAAGTCTACATTGTTTTTTGTTGCTGGTAATAATTGTAGAAATGGCTTAAAATATTTTTTTAATTTTATAGTTTGTGGTACTAGGGATTAAGTGGAGAGTTCTGAGCATGCTAGGCAAGCACCAGTAGCACTTGAGACATATCCCCAATGATTTGGTTTTTCTTTTGGGTTTGAGAGAGCTCACTTGATTTCGCCTCAGCTGGCCTTGAACTTGCAATCCTCCTACTTCTGAATGAATAGGTAGGATTATAGTCAAGCACCACCATGGCTGTTTTAAGTCAGAAGCCAATCGATAATTTTATAAATTATGGAGACAGACAATTTGATTATCTAGGGGGTGAGGGTAGAGGAGAATCAATTAGAAGAGTAGATTCACAGTTTGCAAAAGAAAAAGTGCATGGAAGTCAGAGTCATTGCTTTGAATGGAAGCAGGCCCTGTGGTGTAGAGTGGAGTGTCATGTCGCCCAGAGTGCGAGTGTTCTTCCCCATGTCATCTCTCACTCCGCGTGGTGGTGAAGGTAGAGTGCACATTCGACATGTTAAAGCAGTCGTGGGGGATTGCTAGGCATAGGCTTAAGGAGGCTCCCTATGGCAATACTACTTCAAGGCATGGACAATTCACAAACTTTCTGTGAAAGGAGAAGCAGTAGTTCTGTCCTATGAGTTCCCCCCACCCCTCCCTGGGTGGAGGAGGGTTGCAGTGTGATAAATAGAAGCACTGGCATCTTTCCTTCCTTTGACTACAGGCTTGCATGTCTGTAACTGACAGAAATTACTCATTCGCTGTCAACAGCAGAGACCCTTATCAATCCTTCTTCTTCTACAGGAAGATCGCATTCCATTTCCTTTCCTTTTCTGAGGTTGAGTCATTTCTTTTTCAGTTGGATTAGTTGGGTACAGTCTGTTTCTGTTACGAACAAATAAAAATGTCCTTTTGATTTGCAATTATACAATTGACTATAATAACTCACGAACTGTTTGCAAAGTTAAAGTTATGCTCCTGGGTTAAATTTAGTTTGAGTTATTAAGAAATTCTCTATAAAGGGACTCCCAAAAGACATTTTGAGGACACTTTAGAAAACTGGTAAATCAAAGTATTGCGCATATGAAAACTCATTATAATATGTTCTATGGCATACCCCAAAATGTTTTTTCTGGAAAAACATTCTTTATAGCCATCTACAAGAGTAGGAAATCTTACATTTTCCCACTCACTGTGAGTTTTTAGTTCAAAAACTCACATCAGGAGCTTTTCCCCTAAAAGAATGTAGAAATGTCAAACATTGACATCTTAGAGACATCCCCATTCATTGTGCCTCAAAAGTGTTACAGATCTTTCTCTCCAAAGCACTTGTGGGTCTTCTGTGTTGGTTTTCAAACCCTGAACATGTACATGCATATTTGGTCATAATTCTGCAGCCTGGGTCCCTGGGCCTGACAGCGGAAGTAAGGAAAGATGCTCCTTTGTGCATTGGTGCTCCTTACTGTGCTGTCTGAGACCTAGCACGTGGAATGTCAGCTCTCTGCTGCCATGAAAGGATCTGTGCATCACATGTCAAGTGGCTCAACTAGTAGCTCTAACGCCCATGCGTGCAGAGCGCTGAGGTTGGGGCCTGCAGATCTGGGCTACCTCTTGGTATGTTTTCAAAATGAACAGAAGAGAACGGAGCAGGGAACACACAATGGCAGGGCGAGTATCTGTGAATTTGGGGATGATGGGTGATTGTGTGTGTGTGTGTGCATGCGTGTGTGTGTATGTGTGTGAACTGAGATTTCAACTCAGGGTCTGACGTCTTCTAGGCAGGTTCCTAGCACTTGAGACATGCCCCGGCTCTTAATTTTTTTTCCACTTTAGTTGTTTTTCATATAGGATTTCACCTTTTTATCCTCAGATGGTGACTCAGATAGGCCTCCCACTTGGCTTGGCTTGGGACTATACATCTGTGCCACCATGCCTGGGCTTTGTTTTTCTTTCGTGATTTTATTTTCATATTTAAGTTTCTAACAGTACAGAAATACACTTGTAACTCTCAAAGCAAGTTGATCTCGTGGAATGGATGCTGTTATTGGGGGCGGGGGGCAACTGTGGTATGCGGATGGAGGCCCTGAGCCTTGACCAACCTTGTTTATTAGTGCGCACTATTTTCGGTTCTACGGATCAAGGTTGGGCCCCAAAAATGTGCTCCTGTGAAACATGGCGAATCGGGATCCTGCTCCATGGACAGAGGGGCAGACAGAAATGTGATCAGTGCTGGAGAGTCAAGGGCACCACATTCGTGTAGTCTCTGCAGCCGATCCATTCCTTCCTTCCACAGTCACCTGACCCTCCTGGGCTCTTTCTCCTGAGCTTCCTATCGCCTGTCCCCTCATTGCTTGGTGCTGATGTTAGTGTGCATGGTCCTACGCTTGCTGCACGGGAGACGCCTTCATGGCTACTGGTAACCGGTGACACTGAAGAATCTTTCCTCTAGGAGGTTCTAGAGAGTGCCAGGCTCCAGGTAGCCTAGGAAGGCCCCAAGATGTGATGAGAAGCAGAGAAGTGTTGAGGGCCTCAGAGGCCTGACCAAGTCCACTGCACAGAATCATTGTTGTCTCAGACAACAACGATTCCATTGGGTTGTTGTGTAAGTGGAAGGATGAATGACTATCGGCCTTAATCACATTATATAAATTGAATGGCAGAGCAGATACCTATCAGCGATTATTATTATTATTTTTTATCTTTTCTGCCTTTGTGAGGTTGTGTCTCTCTAGTTCTAGGTACTTATCTTCTGTTTATTTTCAAGATTACATGGCTTCATTTTCCATGAGATGATGAATTGGGGTTGGTCTTGCTTTTGTCTTGAGACAGACAAGTTGCTTTTTGGAATGTGTTTGGAAAGGGTTAGGTTAAAATAGAAGTGTGTTGAACTTGAGCAAAGTTTTATAAATAATTGTGTCTAACAGTTCAATTTTCTCGAATAAAAAATTGGGCACTGATACCATTCTTGTCTTTAGGAAGATTGTAAGAATAATCACCCTTAGGGAGGCTAATGTATTATTGAAAGTAGTAATTTTAACAGTTTTGAATTCATATTCAAGGGTGTAATTGGAATAATTTTCAAGACATCAGTCTTTATTTCTTAGAAAATTACAGTGATTAAATTAGTTTCAGGCAGCTTCTCTTCTTACTTGAAGATAATAGGTGTCTGTTGAGGATTCATGGGATAAGATGAATGATACATGTTTCTTTAAAAACTTCACAGTTGGAAACATGTCTTACCTCTTTCTGGCTTACCCTCATTTCTATATTCAAGGCATGGCCGCCAGTGCAGATTTCTACAGTGTGTCTGCTATGAAGGATAGAGATCATGCTTTTCTTAGGACAAAAACATAGCTCTTTTTTTAGTGGGTTGCCTAATAATGTTACACCCCATGACATCTGTGGATGTTGAAAAGAGAGCTCAGTTTGTTCTTTGGATGTTTTTTAAGGATTCTGTCCCCTCCTTTTCCATGACATTGCACACTGGACAAGGACAGTAATGTTATGCTCAACTTCTCAAGCTTTATAAATTACCCTTTCACTCTGAAATGATGAGCCATTGCAATCTCCCAGTGTTAAGGCAATTGCATGTGAATGAAAGAATAAGTGGATGGTTATCTTTCATCTGAGCTATGGCTTTTGGGAGATGGTGAGGTGTTTCTTTCTTTCCTTTTTTTTTTTTTTTTGTTGGTGGTGGTGGGGCTTGAAGTTGGGGCCTGGGCATTGTCCCTGAGCTTGTTTACTCAAGGTTAATGCTCTACCATTTTGAGTCACAGCACCATTTCTGGTTTAGGTGTAGTTAATTGGAGACAAGAGTCTCAGGAACTTTCCTTCCTAGGCTGGCTTCAAACCTCAATTCTCAGAGCTCAGCCTCCTGAGTAGTTGGGATTACAGGCATGAGACACTGGTGCCCAGTGTTTTTTTTTTTTTTTTTTTTTTTTTTTTTTTAAACCAGGGGAATACAACATCCTCTTTTCTTTAAGATCTTCCTAAACTCAAGATGATTTAGGTACTATAACTGAGTTGACTTACACATTGCTAAGAATCTGCAGTTATCCTTCCCTGTGCCCGGGAGGTATTGCTTTCTAAATGTCAGCGTTACCAAAAACATTGCATTTAATACCCAGACCTACAGAATGAAGAAACATGTCACTTTCCTTCTCGCTGGGATATGTCACAAATGACTTTCTAAACTTTTATTGACTTCACCCTACCTTACACAACACTAGAATTTTAAAGTCCAAAGGAAAAAAATGAAAGAAAACTACTTTGTTGAATAAGTTATGAAACTCTTGTCAACAATACTGATGAATTCATCCTGAAATGCTGTTTTCACTGCTTTTAGAAATAAAAGGAAGTTCTGGGGAGACAGGAAGAGCTGAGGTATTAATAGTTGCACGAAGTGCAAAGACAGAAACACGAAGGAAAGCCAATTTCTTGGCATTCAACACAGCATACACTCACTTTTTCCTTTTACATTGCTTCTGGTTTAATCATTATAATTTAAAATTATTTCAGTTGAGAAACATGTAGGCAATCATACTATTTTCCTTGTCTGGTAATTTAACACAGACAAGAATGGTATGTCATGAGATCAGGACAACAGGGGGTATAGTTTGCAGAAGACAGAAAAGATCTAGGTTAAGGACACGAAAATAAGAGGTCTCTTATTTAGGGGGATGTTTGTATTATTTCAATAGTTAAACTCTGGCCATGGAAGTAGTCTTTCTAGTTCACGACTTTGCATACATTTCTAGTCAGAAAGAAAAGATAATTTGGAAATATCTGCCTCAAGGGATAATACTACAAATTAAATACATCCACCCCTGTCAAAAGCAGATAAATGACAAACTGTGACTCTAAGTTGTTTTATTGAAGACAATTATTTACTGTTGTTAGGTGATGGAAATAAAATATTAATGTGATCTGTGATATGCCTTTTCTAATGTATAAAAAAGGAAAGGAAGTATTGAAAGCACTGAGCCAAAAATGTTTTATCTATGGGCTGGGAATGGCCTAGTGGTAGAGTGTTTGCCTCGTATACACAAAACCCTAGGTTCAATTCCTCAGTACCATATATACAGAAAAAGCCAGAAGTGGCGCTGTGGCTCAAGTGGTAGAGTGCTAGCCTTGAGCAAAAAGAAGCCAAGGACTGTGCTCAGGCCCTGAGTTCAAACCTAAGTATTGGCAAAAAAAAAAAAAGTTTAATCTAGGTCTGTGAATGAACAATTAGGCAAGTCCAAAATGAGAAACACCAGGCAAAGGAACTGATCTGAACTCTACAACAATGCAGATTATCATTTAAAAACAAAAAGGGAGACTGCAAACACATAGCAATACAGTTGGCCCCTCTATGATCATTGGTTCCAGATCCCAGGTGTCAACCAATCTTGCATCAAAACTAGCTCCATAAAGAACTGCAACTTCACTAGAAATACAGAAACATTCTTCCTTGCCATTATTCCCCAAAATGGCAGAGTGCCTTTTTCTATAGCATTTGTGTAGATCAGAGATAACAGAAGAGGCATGTTATAAGTATTTGGTATGTAATTGAAAACTCTTTGGAGGTGATTCTTTATTTTGATGAAATTTAGAACTTGAAAACCTGTAACCCTACTTCATTATTTTAACTTATCAAACAAATAAGGGTAGACCAAACATGTTTATCCTGAGGCTAGGATTACTCAGAGGAAAGCTAATAGTGTTGTAAATTACTGAGTGTTATGTTATCTGGATTTCCCTTCAGAAAAATTTCTGGCGGTGATTATTTTTTCCTGGGAGACTTGTTTAGAAAGCAATTTATGTGTTTATAGATTTATTTATTTTATTTTTCCTCAGATTAGGGAACATATCATAACATTCAATGTACCATACAACCATAATTACATACAGTCTCTATTTCATAAACAACTATTATTTCGATTCTGAGATATAAATTCAATGCCATAGAAATGAGGTATTTACTGATCTAAATTTAACAATAATCAAGACAAAAGAGTTATATTTAATAAATATAATAATATAAATATTTAACAATTAAGATATTTCTGTCTTCACAGTTTATTCCTGATGACTTAGCAAAATTAGAATACATACATAATTATTCTCACGAATTACTTTGATATTCCATTTATACACCAATTAAACAAGGATTTTACATCTTTGTTCCTGCTTTGGGCAGCCATCTCTAATTTATTTAAAACATTTTTAAGTTGAAACCGAATTTTAAATTTGTTGATGAAATCTTTGCACAACTGTCTTTCTACCCGTGTTTAATTATGTAGCTACTGTCCTTGAAACAATTACTCATAACCCACTTGTTATTGTTGTGCTTTTGGTAACAGTTGCCATTTTGCAGTTATTCAAACCTTTTGTATCCATTGTCCAACTTCCTGACAAGATGTTTTCAAACTTACACAGTGTTTTTGTTTCAAGACATATACCAATGATAAGACAGTTAAAAAGATTTCTACCTTGCCTCCTTGGTGAGGAATGCTTTGTCTCTGAATTGGATGTTTTATTGAGCAACTAATGCTTCTTGTAACCACACTTACCATTGATTGCTTACAAAACTCGTTCTCTAATGTACTGAAAATGATTGGTGGTTTTTATCATCTTCAAAAGTTGTCAAATACCTTTCTATTAAAATACGTAGCTTAGGAGCTTCTCCTCATGAAAGGTATCAGGAAAGGTAACTCTGAAATGGTGCACTGATTGGAAGACTGGATAATATATTATTGAAAGTAGTTCATGCTGGTTGCTCTCATATACTAGAACCATAGTTTCCTGTCTCAATTTGTATCCTGGAAGGAAACCCTTGCTATTTACTTCTCATTCACATGTACTTCAATTTTTTGGCCCCGTAACTATTTTGAGTTCTTTACAGGCTTCTTAAACACAGAATGCTTGTCTAATTATTTTGACATATTCCTGTGGGGCAGTGAATATTGTGAAGTTTTTAATGCAAATACATTTTGAACACAAAGTAATATGTTTTTTCTTAAACTTTTTTTCTTGCTGTGTCTAGCGAAGTTATGTCCTAAGATGCACTTAATTGTGATTTATGTCACCCAGTGATTCAGGGTGTTAGTGGACTTTATCCAGAACAGGACACAAGGGGCCGAGCCTCATTCCTCCAGGAGAAAAACAACTTGGACTTTAAGGATTTCTTGGCTTATTTTAAAACAAACCTTTGTATTAAAATCTGGCATGAAGGCAAAAGAGACTAGATGTGTTACATGTATTTGAGGATAACTACTTTTTTTCTCAGAAAATTAATAATATACAGAGGAATGGGGACAATTGGGCTACAAAGAAAGACTTGGCTAGCGGGAGGCATATTTATATAGAGGTTGCTTTTCAAAAACAAAATCTGAAGTTTCAAAAATTTTAGAGAGGGCAAGTCAACATATGAGCTATTTTTTTAGTGAGAAAAATTAGTGCTCTCTTGTATTTTGGTTCAAAAATATGCATAGCGCTTTCTAAGGGGCAGGATGCAATGCCAAGAATACGGAGGCATCTCAGAAATCTTTTCAAGTTATTTTCACAGTTGAACATGGCAGGTTTCCCATAAAAAGTTCTGCACTTACTGTGTGTAAAGAGTGAGAAAATGAAGAGAAAAGGAACAGACTTTTCAGGGAGGATGAGTTCTGCTTGCCTGTAGTTTTTATTTTTATTTAGTTTGTTATCCTTTATAGAAATCAGTCAATGTGTTGCTTGATAAAAATCACCTTCCACCTAAAGTGATGTTTTTTTTTTCTTTCTTAAACTAAATACCTTGGGTTTATCCCAGTTTGCACAGGAAAAATTGAACCAGGCCTTAAAGAAATCTAGAAAATATTTTAATTAATGATTAATGAGGTAGAAGGCGCTCTTGTTAGGTCGGGTGAAAGCATGTTGAAATTAGCCTTAGTATCTGTGGAGCTTATCACCACAACCTATAGTTCTTCTTCTCCCCACTCCATGCCAGCTGCGGAGAGGGCAAGGATCCTCCCTTTTTCTCCACAGCCAACCCCTGTACCTACAGGAATGCCAGTTGGTAGAAGCTCTGCCATACTGTCAGTAGGTAGTTTCAAGGATTGCCAGGACCAAGGGTTGCCATGATGAATGTCAGTACAGAGCGTTCATGCCAGATAGAAATGATACACATGACCAGACCCCTGGCCAGAGCTGTTCCACCTCCTGTGCCTCTGCCTCTCAGTTCCCCCGTCCTATGGCCCCCTCATCCCATAATCCCCCCATCCCACAATCCCCCTGTCCCACGGTGCCCCATCCCCTAGGTTGCCTAAGTAGCTAAGGAGGAGAGGATTACATGGATAGAACAGCAGCAGTTTCTTCCGTGAAGACATTTAAGGTAAAATTCTTGTGTTTCTTATCTACATATAACTTTCCTTTCTAAAACAGTTACAGATATAATTCCTTGTGTTCTACTTGGTAGGTGAGTTGCTTTATATTGTAAAAGTAGTTTCACAGTTGTTGTTTTTTTACTTACTAACTTTATATAAGAACAAATAAAATGAGGTGTTGGTGAAGGTACAGATATATCAACGATGGACAAAATGTCTAGTAATATTTTCACCCCTTTACACATCTTTTTGTCTATAGACAGTATTTTATTTAGATTTCTAAAAAAATTTTTTGTTTGGTTGTTTTTGTGCTGGTGTGCAGGCTTGAACTAAGGGCCTTGCGTTCTCACTTGGCTTTTTCCCTCAAGGCTGGCGTTCTAACACTTGAACCACATCTCTACTTTGTATTTATTTGTCTTCATAGTAGTTTTCTTTTCCTATTAAAAAGATAAAACTAGGGGGCTGGGAATGTGGCTTAGTGGTAGAGTGCTTGCCTAGCATGCATGAAGCCCTGGGTTCAAGTCCTCAGTACCACATACACAGAAAAAACTGGAAGTGGTGCTGTGGCTCAAGTGGTAAACAGAGGGTAGCCTTGAGCAAAAGAAGGTCAAGGATTGTGTTCATGCCCTGGGACTGGCAAAAAAAAAAAAAGGGGGGGGGGGTAAAACTATAACTTGAAATTTTGTGTAACTTCAAACCAATGAGGATTGTAAAATCACCTCAAACAGAAAAAATACAGCCATATTTTAACAGTTTTAATAGATTAATTTATTCTCTTGTTTCATTTTTTTTCATTACATGCTCAGCTTTTCCTACATTGCATTTTCATGTTCTTCCCTATACCTCATGCTTTTCTCCTTAAATTTCACTTGTTGGTGTATTTGATTGAACAATACTTTCTTCTAGGGACATGAGGAATGAGCGCAGTGTCTAAGAATGTCGTTAGCTTTCATACTTGATTGTGTGTTGGAATGGATGTGTAGGTCTAGACTTATTTTCTCTTCAATACTTCAAAGGCCTGGTTCCAAAGTGCTTTCGCATTCTTCATTGCAAACAGAAATGACTGAGGCCATTTGGGCTCTTGTTGATTTGTAAACAGCTGCTTTTCATCTTGTCTGTGAACTTGGAGAAATCTCTCTATGTCTTTGAAATTTCACAAGACTTATCGACTGTACATATTTTAAGTAGACTTAGCTTGGAGTTCTGTGGCACGGCCAGATGGCTTACCACTTCCCACCTCCTGTGCTGCTTCCGGCTGTTTTGGTTTCATCCTCCTTATGTTCTTGCCCCACAACCAAGATAGCCACTGTCATCTCCAGGTTTGCACATTCATGGATACAGTTCCAGGGCGGGGGAGGATAAGTCTCATTCGTAATATCCCATTGTCAATGTCTTGATAACATTCTAAGCGTGGCTTTTTTGGTCATGTAATCTTCTAAACTGGTCATGGTGACAATGATGATCATGTCCTTGACCCGTCTGCTTGCTAGCCATTCCACACGCCGCCTCTTGGTCCAGGACATGCCTATACCTTGTCTGGATTCTTACAGTGGCCTCTTATTGATTTCTTGGCTTATGTTCTTTTTTTTTTTTAATTTCAGTCTGGTCTGGTGCTGGAGCCAGAGTTGTTACTATGTTTGTGGGATCAGGATAAATATTGTGTGTTTCACTTCAAGGAAGACAGAGGTCTTCCACAAGAACATATGAGAACACCCATGAGTTACGTGAGCCCACTTCCCTAGACCCTCAGCCGTCTGCCCTCCAGCTCCCTGTCTACGCCCCTCCCACTGACTTGCTCTGTCTCACACAGACTAGACACACTCCAATCGCAGTCTGGGACTTTGGCCTTGTGAGCCAGACCTGGGCCAGCATTTCTATTTCCACCATCTCCTCCTCCGTGCATGTTGATACTCAACTGCTGTTCTGTGAGATCACTCCTGCCTTTCCAGCTATTTATAATAATGTACTAAAATATTCCTCCATACTTTACTTTTCTCCACTCATGTCCATAACTGTTTGTCTAACCTGGTGTGAAATGTTGCCCCATGCAACATAAACTCAGTGAAGGCAGGAAGGAGGCTTAATATGTTGTATGTAGTATTGTATCTTCAGGCCTCCAAATTGTGCCTGACACTAGCCAGCCATGCATATTTGATGGATGAGTGAACAGAGAGATGAATGGATGGATGGGTGGATGGATGGATGGATGGATAGGTTGGTGGATGGGTGGATGGGGAGATGGTTGGGCCAGTCTAAGCCCTATGCTTGCTCTTGTTTTGGACAAGTAGGCTTGTGGTTGAAAGTACCATAATGAGAGATATAGGGCAGTTCTTGAAGTAAAAGGTGTAAGTCAGACACAATGAGTACATGTTCATATAAAAGTCCTTTCTGGTGAGTACTGAGATATTGGGGTTTGTGTTTGAAGGATGTGAATTTAGTAAACATAAGAATGCAGTGGGGGCTGGGAATATGGCCTAGTGGCAAGAGTGCTTGCCTTGTATACATAAAGCCCTGGGTTCGATTTCCTAGCACCACATATATAGAAAACAACCAGAAAAACAAGCCAGGGCCTGAGCACTGTCCCTGGCTTCTTTTTGCTCAAGGCTAGCACTCTGTCACTTGAGCCACAGTGCCACTTCTGGCCTTTTCTATATATGTGGTGCTGAGGAATCAAACCCAGGGCTTCATGTATACGAGGCAAACACTCTTGCCACTAGGCCATATTCCCAGACCAGGAAAGAAGTTTATGCAGTTCTTGGATCAGAAAAAAAAAAAAAAAGAGAGAGAATGCAGTAGCCTCTAAAAACAGTATTTCCCCATCCCCCACTTCCTTGATTTTTGAATCTTGAGTGTATATAATTGTCCTTATATGTTGTAATAGCATTTAAATGTGAGGTAATAATCCCTAGGAAAATTCTGGGGTAAATAATTTTATGATTTCTATTTTTTAAAACTTTATTTAAATATTTACTTCCATAGACCAATATATGAAAAAAATAATTTAGATCTGGATAAAGAATTTTTTTTAAGGAAAGGAAGATTACGAGACAGATTATAGACAGTTTCTCTATGCTATTTGCTTTACTTCTGTCTTATTTACCTGTATCCACATCAACCTATTGAAGTAAAAAAAATGCAGCTGGACTAATTGGCAGTTTTAGTGCTGAAAAATTTTAACTTGTATCTGATATAAGAAGTCATATCTAATTTGTATCTGGCAGCAAAACTTTCATTAGTCTGGCTGGAATTCTGTTTTATTAAGTCTTCCCTACAGAACTAGCCTTTGGTTTTATTGCTCTTCTCCAGAGCTTTTTTTCATTGATTTTTGCTTTTACTTTCATTATTTGTATCTATGGGTTTGCTCTTTGTATGTGTGTGTGTGTGTGTGTGTGTGTGTGTGTGTGTGTGTGTGTGTTTAATAATTCCAATTTAATATGTTGGGCTCTTTGCTTAGCACCTTACATAGGCTACGTGCTCTAGGTAAGCGCTTTACCATTGAGCTACATCCCTGGCCTCCATTTTTTGATTTTGATTTATAATAAAAAATATTTGAAGTCTAAAATTTTCTCTAAATATGCTTCGTCATGTCTCTAAATATTTTGACATGTACTTTCAATCGTGTAGATATGTAGATTGTAAATATTACTCGTGTGTGTGTGTGTGTGTGTGTGTGTGTGTGTGTATTGGTAGTAGGGCTTGAATTCTGGGCCTTATGCTCTCAGCGTTTTTACTTATGGCTAATACTATACGGTTTGAGCCACAGCTCTACTTCTGGATTTTTGCTGGTTAATTAGAGATAAGAGTCTCACAGATTTGTTTCTCTGGGCTGGCCTTGAACCGCAATTCTCACCTAAGCCTTTTGATTTTTAGGGTTATAGGCATGAGCCACCAGTGCTCGGAACAATTAATGCATTTTTAAAAATCCAAATATTTTTGGTAGTGTGAGATCTTTTCCCCCAGACATACAGATATTTCACAATTAGTCTTGATTCCTCGTTCCTATAAATAGTGCATTATAACCAGTGAACGTGAATTCTGTTACACTGACTCTGTGAAATTACCAAGACTTCCTTTGAAATATGGCACTTGGTCAATTAAAATTCTTTTCATGTGTGTTAGAAATGAGGATATATTCTGTTTTTCAACTTCAGAGTTCTCTGAATTATAATACAAATGTGCTACTTTGTATCATTCAGGTCATGGAAAGCTCTGTGTACTGACTGTCCTACTTAAAGTGTTGATTTCTGAGAGCTGTGTTAAAATTGCTGAGTGAGTTTTTTTTTATAACTCCATTTCCGAGTCTTAAATGCTTAGTGTATTTTAGGGCACCATTTTACACATTTAAGAAAATCCTATTTTCTAATTACTTAAAAAACTTACGACGGCCAGACACTGGTGGCTTGTGCCTGTGATCCTAGCTACACAGGAGGCAGAGATCTGAAGCTCACAGTCTGAAGCCAGCCTGCTCAGGGAAACCCATGAGATTCTTACCTCCAACCAGCAAAACCATCTGGAAATGGAGCCATGGCTCCAATGGTAGAGTCCTAGAATTGAGTGAAAAAGCTTAGGGACTGCACACAGGCCCGAGTTCACACTCCCATACTGACACACACACACACACACACACACACACACACACACCCAATGATATGTTTCTTTTTCCATTGTGTATGTATATATTTTTTTGCCACAGGTATTGTATTTTCAGATATTAAAATTGATACCACAGCTTTCTTTTGCTGTATGTTTGCCTGAGTATATGTCCATCTTTTCATCTCTTCGGGTTTTCTGTTTCTTTTAGGTTACACTGTCATTTCTCATATTTGCAAACAACTTTTGCTATGGTACATAGCTTACAGACAGAGGAGCACCGGAAACAAATGTGGATAGTGGATGCTTGATTGTGAAACTTAACTCCTGTGATTACTACTTGAATAAAGAGATAGAATCATGTTGGAACCTTACTGTTCCCTCCATGTCCCTTCCAAAAAATAACCCCAATGTCCCTGCTCTCTGCCAACTGTAGTCATGTACATGTTTATGCCTTTGATGTTTTGACCCACATTCGTTAGGATCTAGTTTTGCCCATTTTCTTATTGTAGAGAAGTGGAATCCTATATAGTTCATGTTCTTTACGAGTCTGACTTTTCTTCTCTCAATGTCATGTCACTGTAGATATGTTTATTTTAAATTTTTTTCATTTTCATTGCCAAGTAGTTTGTTGCACGAAGACCACAATTTGTCTATTCCCCTTTCTACTGATGGATTGTTTTTACATTTTATTGATGGTTGTTCTTACATTCTGGCTTGTATTAACAAAGCTGTTAGTGAACACCTCACTTTGTATTCAGTGTTCACGTACATACCAATGTGGCACTCATGTACCTAAGAGTGACATTTATAGGTCACAGAATATGTATTTGGTCAGCCTTAGCACGTATTGACAAAGTTTCCTAAAACAGTTTCCCCCCTCAGCAATGTTTGATGTTTTTCATTGAATCTATAACCTTGTCCACACTTGGTACTATCAATATTCAAAGTTTCACTTTCTGGTGGGTGTTTAATCCTATTTCATTTCAGTTTTCATTGCATTTCTCTGATTGTTAATGAGTTCTGGCACCTTTTCATATATGCATTGGCTATGTATGTTTATGGTGACACTCTCTTGATTCTATTATTCTATTTTTCTCTCTGCTTGTTTCTTATTGAATTATAGAAGGTCTTCATATATTATGGATTTACTTGTTTTCTCAGTTTATGTAATATTGTCTTTTGATGAATGGCAATTAATACTTTTTTTTTAAATCAAGCCTTCCTTTATGATGATATCTTTTTTTTTTTTTTGCCAGTCCTGGAGCTTGGACTCAGGGCCTGAGCACTGTCCCTGGCTTCTTCCCGCTCAAGGCTAGCACTCTGCCACTTGAGCCACAGCGCCCCCTCTGGCCATTTTCTGTATATGTGGTGCTGGGGAATTGAACCCAGGACCTCATGTATAGGAGGCAATAGGCCATATCCCCAGCCCGATGATATCCTTTAGAAGAAATGAAAGTTTTAGTGTGTGTGTGTGTGCGCGTGTGCGTGTGCGTGTGTGTGTGTGTGTGTGTGTGTGTGTGTGTGTGTGTGTCAGTCTTGGGAATTGAAGTCAAATCCTGGGTATTGTCCCTGAACTTTTTTGCTCAAGGCTGGTGGTCTACCACTAAGCCACTGTGCCACTTCTAGCCTTTTGGTGGTTAATTGGAGATAAGAGTCTCAAGGACTTTTCTTGTTTGGGCTGGCTTTGAACTATGACCCTTCGATCTTAGTCTTCTGAGTAGCTAGAATTACAGACGTGAGCTACTGGTACTTGGCATGAAATGTGAATATTTTTATTAGTGAGGCAGTTAATTAATAAAGTAAAACCCAGAATTTGACCCTGGTTTGAATCCATAATCAAAAACCAATTACAGCTAGATGGTTAATCTCCCATGGTAGGCTAGACAAGAAAAGCTCTGGAAGAAAAGGTCGATTATGTTTTTGAGCATAGGAAAATAAAACTAATACCAAAGAAAACCATTTTTGTAATATCTTAAAAATACTGTTTTTTTCCGTTAAAGAATGTGACCTATTTTTTTTTATTTAGTTCAGTTTTCTTCCAATAATGCTTTATTAATTTCTTCATAGAAGTATTGGATGTCTGTGTTTTGATTCATTCTAATTCAGTTGAAATTTTATAATGTTGTGATGTTAATTTTAGTAATTTTTTGATAATGTTATTAATTATCAACAAAGTGAGAACCTTCTTTACTGATCAAGCAGAGTCAAGGCTTTGTTTCACCCTTATCACAAGTCTGAGAAAGGCACGGTTTGGCAGTTGGTCTTGGGTCTACGTGACTTTGGCTAGGGTAGTGTGAAGCGGAAGTTTGATATCCAGGATCACGCTTTCACCTGCACATCTGTAGACTTGGGGTTTCCGAGCTTCTCCTTCTCTACAAGGCTTTTCATTTCCTGGGTCCTTCCCCACGCTGTGGCCCTGTTTGTCTCATAATACTTGAACTCTACAATATCAGACTGCCTGTACTAAAACCACATGCTGTCGTTCAGATCTGAAGTCCTGTGAGCTGGGCTGGAGATGTCGTTTGGCAAGAGTGCTTGCCTAGCATGGGTAATAAACACCAATAAACAAACACCCCAAGGAAAAAAACAACATCATCCAGTTCTACCCAATCCAACCCGAGCCAGTCCTATGAGCTAAGTTGGGCTAAGTGACGTGACCTATAGTTCTAGCCCCTCTGGAGGCAGAGGTCGGAAGATCTCTTCAGGCTGTGATTCATTCGGTAGCATCCTGGGGCAAATTTCACGGGGTTGTCTCAAAAACAAGCAAATAATATTCTTACTGAGCTTGAGCCTAGTTTAGTTACAGTGAAGTTATAATCAAATAGCTACTTCATTAAAAAAAACAAAAACCAGTCTAATCTAAATTTTGAAACAACCCTATTTCAGCAGTTGGGGGAAAAAAACAAAAAAAGCGAACTCCCTGCATTTTGTGCGGACAGACTTTTGCTTTTGAGGTGAGAGGAAGTGGCTCCAGTGGGGGCCAAAGGTAAAGAGAAGCACAGGGTGGGGGAGGAGAGGGGCAGGTGAGGCTGAGAAGGGAGTGGGTAGACCACAGGAAAAGAAACGTCTGTGGCTTTGCCTAATTGAAATGCATGAGTAAAACAACCCATCGGCAAGTGGAAAGCCTCTGACACACACAGTGAGAAGCACCTGGGTTCAGCGAGACACGAAGTAACGCGGTTGGCCCACGCCAGCTCTTGTCATGACAGCTCTGTTTCTGCACTCCGTCTTAAGACTATTCCGTAAGGCAGCCGAAGGAAGTAGGAGAACAACTAAGAACAAACACTTCCCTGAGAAATATCACACAAGAACTCGGGCGTCCACAGCTCTAGCAGTTCAAAAATGCTCGTTGAAATCATACAGATGTACAATCAGGGAATCCCAGGGATGCTTTTAATCTACAGGCTCAAACAGAATGCTGTACTTCCAGGTGTTTCCACTAGGTGTCTCTTGGCATACATGTTAAAATTCCAGAGAAAGTGACTCTCTCCCAGAAAGCGTGAGATCCTATGGATTGCAGGAGAACAATCCCCTGTGAAGCGGTAGTTAAGAATGGCTGTAATTGAACAGAACACATCTTCTCGAAGAATGAAAAGGTGCGTCTTGCTCATGTGTCTCTTGCTTCAGAAACGTAGGAGGAACGACACTCAACCGTTAGCGAAGGAAGATTCAGAGTCTGCCTGTGCTGCTGGCAGCGTGAGAAGGAAGGAAGCCGAGGCTTCACGTCCTGCGGCTTAGTGTTCCAGCCAGAAAGTCAGCCCCGTATTATTTCTGAACGAGGCCTCAGCAGGGATGTGAACTTGCAGAGAAAGCCCTACTGGGCGCCTCGGGGCCTCTTTCCACAGGCAGAACACCCGGATGGCCAGCCCCTTCTTGGCACTTTGTGACATATATCACCCTCTGGGTAACCGCGTGAGACGCCATAGGTACCTTCTCATTTGTCTATATTTGGCAAATAGTCTGCCTACTCTAGCTTGTCCTTGAGTTGACTTGAGGTCAATGTAAGCCAGCAGATATTTATTGTTTTAAGCTACACTGTGGAAAAATTTAGTATGCTGCTCGAGATGTAGGGAAGGCCAAGATTGCTAACTGGTTGAGTTGCTGGTGAATTAAAGAACCCTGGCCTCAAGTTTGAAGGCCAGAATGCAAATTCCAGCTTTCTAACTTGCCAGGACATCTGGGCACTGGCAGGTCATGGCTATAATCCTAGCCACTCAGGAGGCTGAGATCTAGGGACTATAATTTGAAGCCAGTCTGGGTGGAAAAGTCTGTGAGACTCTCTTATCTCTAGTTAACCACAAAAAATCTGGAAGTGGACCTATGGTTCATGTGGCAGAATATCAGCTCAAGCAAAAAAGCCAGGGAACAGTGCCTAGGCCCAGAGGTCAGGTGCCTGTAACAGCACACACACACACACACACACACACACACACACACACACACACTTGTTTTTCATATATATGCGTGTATGTGGTATAAAGTCATAGATAATATTATTTTACAGAGTTGCTGTGAAGACTGAAAACTTGCAGCTATCATTCTGATTGTCTCAGAAGTCTGGGGTTCTAGAAGCTTCCAGGAGGAGAAGCTCTATTCTTGACAAAGGCAACCTTTTCTATGGCCGTACACAGTAGTTTAGGTCTGGATTATCTCTACTTTCCTTGTCTGAGTAGCTTGGGAAATCAGAATGTATACGAAAGTGTTGTTTCTTATCAAAAGAACTAGCCAGAGAAAGAACGATTTTGGTTCCAACCCCTAGCAATATGAGCAAATCATCAGTAGATCTTATAAATGCTATTCTTGTTTTGGCTTCCTTCTAGCCAGTGATGTTTCTGTTGCAGAATCCCAGTTGGCGGTGCGGGGAGGGGGCATGAATATCGATTCACTTTTGTGGAAAGAGCATTGAGCCAAATGTAGCTTGATAAAAGGCAGAATTAAAATGACTGTAGGCCTCAGAGCGCTGCACACTCTGTTGGGTTCCATCAGGAAGAAATACATTGAGAGATAACATGATCACAATTCGTGTGGAGGGAAGGGAGGCGGGCACATTTCAGGAAGCTAAGAGCTATTATTCACCACATTTAGCCCATCTTAGAACATGGTGTGTGGTCTTGACCCAAGAGGTTGCAGAGGGGGTGAGCTCAGAGGTTAGGGGTTTTCACTGAGGGTCCACTGTGGTAGAGACTCAGTGGGGTGCAGAATGTGCTCAAGGGGAAGACTGCGTGGGGCTAATAGTTGAGGATTGCCACTGAGTTCACAGTCTCTCCTGTGAGCTCATCGTGCACCTGATGACTCTTCCCTTATTTGATCTGGAGCTCGGGGCCAGCATTAACCTTTGAAGATATGCATACCTTTCGTACACCACAAATCTCTACAGTGGACCTAGGCACACAATTTGGCCCTGAGAATAATTGGCTTCTCCAACTTTCTGGTATCAGAAGCTGTTGTAGGAGTGAGTAGAAGTTTTATATGCATTGGTGAAAAAGGACTACCCTGTGGGGTGTGTGTGTGTGTGTGTGTGTGTGTGTGTGAGTGTGTGTGTGCGTGTGTGTGTGTGCATCTATGTATGTGTCTATGTGTCTGTATGTGTGTGTGTGTGTTTGGGGAATGTGTTTTGGGGGAACTCTTGCCTTAATAAATAAGTACCAGCCCCATTCTGGAGGAGCAATAGGAACTATAGCTCATCAGACTGGTGTCACAGGACTTAAGACAACCTCACAAAACAAGATCAATTCCATGAAAATGAGTACCGGTGCTCTTCCAGACATCTGGTCAACCCTACCCGCTGGCAAGGGGAATGGCCAGATGCTTGCTTGGTGCTTGGGGAAGCATCTGCTGAGATGCAGCCTGTGGGCAGGTCCTCACTTGCCTCAGCCCAAGAGTATGTTGTGCGTGTGGGCTGGGGGCTTAGAAATGGGGGATTCTAGAGGTCGACAGAAGAGCAGTAGACCCTTGTATCTGAGCAGCTGAGAAATGTAACCCATAGAACCTGACCAACAGCCGCTTGTGGCTGGCAGATTGTTGGCGATTTCTTGCAATTTGTCACCTGGTTGTTACTATGGTAGAATGGTCTTCGGAGGGCAAAGACTGATGCTGAGTGAAAGACGGTTTTACCTCCCTTAGATTTGCGGAATTTGTGTGTCTGGGCCTTGATTGTCAGGACTGACAGCTTCTCTGGGAACTATGGAGGAGAAGGAAGGGACAAGGCTGCCAATCTTCTTTAATGATGTATTCCAGGACTTTAATGGTGTTGAAAATAAAGTAATTTAAGCATCACAGTTTTTTTTCAAAAATTTTTTAAAAGAAGCTATGGTTCTTAAAAACCATCTGTCAGTTCATTGTCACAGAGGAGGAAGCTGGGAAGAAATGGTACAAAATGAATGGGGATGATAATAGAAAAAGAAAAGGAGAATTTCCTAATGTAGAAAAATGGATTGAAATGAGGACAAACATGAAAACCAACCTGGAAATAATGTGGCTGAAACCATTTCCGCCTTTGTACATTCCCTAAAGATATTTACAAGTCCCAGTGGGACTCTCCATTCCCCCTCCCCCGCCCCCCCATCACTGCACACCCACCGACAGGGAGAACATCCTGCATTTCACTTCCTTCTCGTCTGCTCTGCATGACAAGACAATTCTTTTGCTAATTGGCAAAATGAATGGATTATTTCGGGTCCCATGCTTTTAGACATGATCCAAGATGGATTTTGTCTTCTCTTTCATGGCTGTAATAGATAACTGTGTAGCAGCAGGTACTTGCTTACAAACAGCTCTTGTCACTGACGGCACATATTTGCTGCTGTCACAAGCATTCTATGATTTTTGGATGATGACCCCGCAAGAGACTGGAGATTCTGTGTGTTCTTCAGCTTTGATTTCTGGATTACCAGCGACGCACATCATTTTTCTTTTCTCTGCTAAGATTCTGTCAAATGCTAGCATTGTGATTTAAGAGAATAAGCAGGCTCTTATTTAGTTTGTGGGCATCATCAGTGTTAGTTATGTTGTTCTTTATTTTTGTGTGGATATTGGGGCTTGAACTCAGTGCCTGGGTGAGCTCCCTTAGCTTTTTTCCTCAATGCTGGTGCTCTATCACTTGAGACACAGTTCTATTTCCAGCTTTTTGGTCATTAATTGGAGATAAGAGTCTCATGGACTTTTCTGCCTGTGCTGGCTTTGAATCTCAATGCTCAGACTGAGATAGCCAGGATTAGAGGTATGAGCTACTTGGCTAAGAAATAAATATTTTGTTTATGCCTCAGACAAACTGGAATAACCATTCATATCCATGAAAAGAAATCTGTAATTAGGTAATGAAATATGTTTTCTATTTTTTCAACTGTCGACATGATTAGGAATGCATGTATTTCATTTCATAAACAATATATATGAATGACGTCATTGTTTTGTTTATATCTCATATTGATGTGAAATTGATCTTTAAAGAAGATTGCTTCCATAAATATGGATGAGAAAACTATTTTCTTAAACTCAAAATGTCACCGTGAGAGCCAGATAGGGAGTTTCATCAACCTTGAAGCGTGAAAGCTATTTTATTTGGTGAAACCTGTTATCATACTTGCTTAAAACCTCTTAGCTGTGTACTAATTCCACTCGGAAGAATAGTTTTGTATAACAAAGCTATTTGGAGGTAATTGCTCCCATTCTAGGTAATTGCTACCACTTATTGAGCATACACTGTGCCCTGGGTGTTTTCCATGTGATATTTCACTTAGTTTTCTAAAAAAAAAAAAAATGCTCAAACAAAGTAACACTAGGAGTTGGTTATAACGATTTCTGTTTAACAGATGAGACATATGCTAGTCACAGAAATTAAGTGCATTTCATAAGCTTCCACATTTATCAAGTATCAGCAGAGTTGAGATTCAACCATGAATCTCTGTCTCTCCTCCGTATGTGTTAGTGCGGTAGTTCTAAAGCAGTGAACTCATAAAATCTTTTACATTCCCTGATGCACTAAATTATCCTCTAAGGTTTTCATCTTGCATATAGCTGTTAAGTCAAGGTTTGTGGTATATCACAAATCTTGATCATTACCTATGCAGAAAAAAATACCATGAGAATTAATATGTTCTATAATTTTTTGCAAGAAAAGTAGTCTTCAAGGTTTATAACTTTTACATTATCCTCTTTCCCCCCGCTGAGACTTTTATTCTACTATCTGTTGGATTTTTACTCTGTTGCATACATTTATGCCTTAAAAGTCTTCTCTTGGTAATTTTGTCAAACATACAAATTAAATTGCAATTAAATTTTGTTGCAGTAATTTTTTTAGCAAACCAAATTTACTTGGAGTTATTATAATTATTAATATATAATTCAACAAACATAAACATGTTGTGTATTTTTGCCTGAAGTGTGTGGTAAAAGAGAAAAGTATTTTAATGGAATATAGATTACCTTGTGTATAGATAAAGCATTCCTTATGAACACTTTTGAGGTCTGTCATCTGCCAAATAACACTTGGTAATCTATCACAATTACTTTCCACTGGCAACAGGCCGTTCATGTAGATTTTTCTCTGATTTCGTGGAAGGCAGAGTCAGAAGTCTTCTCATTTATGAAAGTGTTTTTTTTCCACACTGCCATTAGGCTGTTATTCAATTTTAAGTTCCTAGGAATACAAAAAGTCTTTCTCAAGCCCTACCAAGTGCATATTATTGTTTTTTGTTAACTTTAATCTTATAGGCATCTTGTTTTAACTGATACTTTCAGAAAAGATTGGCGATTCCCCCAAATAACAATGTTCAAAACACTTTCTAGCATGATCTTTTTTTTTAAACACAAACTGCTATTTGTGATATATTAAAGTTTTGGAGCTACATATTCAGATTATGATTCCATGCTGTTATGTACCATGTGACTTGTCTATCCAAACTGGTTCTCATTGTGTCGACAACGAGCACGTGCATTTGCACCAGTTGTTGAAGTTCTTCCTGATTATGGCTCCGTGCTTTGTATGCAAGAGGAGAAATAAAAGTGGAGCTTATATTACTTTGATTTCACCTATGTCAACTACTTCAAAATATGGAGTGCTGAGGTCCAGCACCATTAGCGAAATGCTCAGAGGCTGCATGAAAAACATCTATTCCTGTCGCCTGCCCTGCCCCGCTCACTGTATCTAGCCTCACTCCGACTCAGACCAGGGACTGCCTCTGGGTGCTGAACAGTCTAGCTCCTGCGCGGGATGCCCTTGCTTTCATCCTCTCTCTTAGAATGTCCACTCCACCTGAGCTCCCTACTGGAGGCGCCAGCTCGCTTTCTCCTGGACCCCAGCAAGAGCATCTTGGCCAACAATAATTTCTTGAAGATCTATCCTGTGTGAGATCTTGCTATGGGTACTCTGAAGATTTGTCTTCTTTCCATTTTCATCAAGCTTACAAAAGAAAGACTGTCATCCCATTTCATGGATGGTTATCTGAGGAATGAAAATATCAGTTACTTACATAAGGATTCATTCAATTAATAGGTTGCCAGACTGAAATTCAAGTCCATTCTGGTTCAATCAGAAGTACATACTGCTAACTTTTCCATTCCATTTCTTTCTTTACCTAAAAGGACTGCTGAATCTCATCTAGCTTTTGACTATAATATATTCCCTCAATCAATGGATGCTAAAAATACATTGTTATGAAGAGTTGATAATATATTTATAGCACTATCTCAACATTATTATTTTATAACTAAAAGCCTATTTTAGGAAATAAACACATAGGGGAATAAAAATAAATTACTGGTTATTTTTATTCCCAAAGATAATTACCATAGATATTTTTCCTCCCCTGGAAATATATTCCAATTTTTCCCCTAAATACTTTGATGTATGAGGGTGGATTTGTGAAAAGTGTTATGTTTTTATCACATAAATGCACAAGATAATTGACTACGGATTAAGAAATTATTATCCTTAGGTAGTTGTACAAAGTGGTTTCAATTCAACATGTCAGTTGATGAGTACAATGCAGCTTGAGCAACCTCACCCCTTCTCTTCCACCTCTTCCAAACCTCCATCTCTTCCAACCCCCCTGATTTATCTGGTTCCATTTCACTTGTGTGCACTGTTAGGATTGAATTCTCTCAACCTTTCTCTCTTCCTTTGTCTATTCCACTTCTCCTTGACCTTATCCCCCCATTCCAACACACCCCAAGTTCCAGCTTCCATTTCATTAGACTGTTCTTTGCTCAGAGGAGTTAACCCATTCGAATCCCACCTGTGTATACCATACTTTAATTGATATATTTGGACATATGACCCTATGCATGTTTACATATGTTATGTATAATTGAGATTTAACTTCCACATATGAGAGAAAACATGCATCCCTTGTCTCTCTGGGCCTGGCTTACTTCACTTAACATCATGTTATCCAGGTCCATCCATGTTTCATGCAAATGACATAATACCATGTTTCCTGATAGAGTAAAATTAAAAAATTATTGGCGTATTACAGAACTCTTTTCATAATCAGTTTGGTCAACATAAGCCCAGTTCATAGCATATAGTAAAAACTCAGTGAGCATAATTATATGTGTTATCAGGACAAATCACCCCCCAGCTAGGCCATAATAATTTGACATCCCAACCACAGTTGAGTATTTTCTTTCTGATATGCCTCTGCCTCCACAAAGATGAGTTCCAGTGCTTAATTTTTCCTGGCAGTCTTAAAGGTTAAACCCTGGCTGTTTTATCTGTACTTATTTCACTAGTAATGTTTAAGAATTTTCTATTTTTACTTTACTTCTTAAATTTTCTTTCACTCTTAATTGCTTATTTTTATTGTTGCCATTTTAAAGAAGCATTTTCCAACATTTGATCTTTTTTATGACATTTACTTTTATTATAAAAATAGTTCAACTCTTCTTGCAAAACAAAAACAAAATAGTACATACTGGACACATATATCACATTGTTGCTTATTTTTTATTGCTTATTTTTATTGTTTAGATTGTGATTTTATTGTATGTTAAGGTCATTTTATAAATACTCCTCTGGTACATATCTGAGTTTTTAAAAATTCAGTTGTTTTAAGTTGAAAATTAAGTTTTCAGTCTTTAAAAATTTTTGTGGTTTCTCTTTTTTGCATATTACATCAAGATGTCTCTTCATACCTATGTAATATAAGCATAGTATTTTTGGCACCAAAAGATTACATCTGTTATTAAAATTTGGAGACTTCTGGAGGTAAGAAATCAAGTTCAATTTATGTAGACTGAACTTGTGGCAATGGGAATTTAAGAAGTTCTGTGATTTCAGGAGTTTCAGTGGCCTGCAGATCTTTAACAAGGTTCCTGCTTGTTAAAGACAGAAAATATGAGGGTTTTCCCCCTTGTGTTTTCATTTGTTTTTCTATACCCACAGAGTGGTTTGTGTTTCAGGTCATCCACATCAAAATGGCTCATCTTGATGAGTAGCTGGGATTTCTGAGGCTGGAGGGGGTTGCTTACATTTCTGAACTTGAATAATAGCAATGGCCAAAAAGGTCTATATCTTCTGCACTTAATCACAAAGGGCAAAAACTGTATTCACTTCTCAAATAATAGTGTGAAGTAAGGTGTATAAAGTCTATGCATGGATTTGTTTGTTGACTTGAAAAACATTGACAAATATTCAGATGAAATTCTATCTTCTTTAAAGATTGGCTTGTTGTGTTGTATAACAAGCCATTGAATGAGTTGTCCTCATCGTGAAACTCACCAATCACACTACAAATACCCTATCCTTCAAATTAATGTGATGTGTAACTTTATAAGCATTTTACACCCATAGGTAACTGGCAGTGTTTCTTCTCTCCTAGCTCTTGTTCCTACCAGTCGGGTTCTGTACATGGCTTCTGATGGCAGTGCTCTCGTAAGTACCTTTCAGAACACGCCAGCATTTAGAGCATCACTGGTGTGATGAATAAGTAAAAGAATATACAAGTCCACTCTTAACTTTGGGTTCCTTTACTGACCTCGATTAGCTACAGTGAAATCCATGACCCTATTGTCAGGTTGCAAAGGTCTTATGGTCTGGTACCAAAGTAAAATACATGGTGAAAGATCAAGAAATATAACCATCTATCGAACCAAATCAGCCATTTTAAGAAGATGCTAAATATAGTGTTAGTGCAATTTCTTTTTTTTTTTTGGCCAGTCCTGGGCCTTGGACTCAGGGCCTGAGCACTGTCCCTGGCTTCTTCCCGCTCAAGGCTAGCACTCTGCCACGTGAGCCACAGCGCCGCTTCTGGCCGTTTTTTCTGTATATGTGGTGCTGGGGAATCGAACCTAGGGCCTCGTGTATCCGAGGCAGGCACTCTTGCCACTAGGCTATATCCCCAGCCCAGTTAGTGCAATTTCTAAGGTAACTTCCATAGGAAGAATTATTTTTGTTTTATTGCTATTCAAGGTGTTGTTTGGGAAATAAGTATGTGGTCATACATTTGCCTAAGATAGGTAAGTAATCGAGCAAGGGTAATATCTGGGCTTGATGGGGGGAACTGGTACAGGAAGAACGAGCAAGTTTATGTGAGCCAAGTGGTGCTTCTCATAGAAAGAGACGAGGATTGGTGTGGGGCTGTAGAGTATGCATCTTTTGGCAACCACAGGACATCACGATGATGCATAGATAGAGCTTTTGGAGTGGAGCTAAGAGCAGAATCCAAAGTGAAGTGTCAGGAGAGGGTGTACAGGCTTCCGGCCAAATCCCCGGGGGTGGATGATGGCTTCCAGATGCAAATGAGACAGAGGCGGTCCAAGCAGGTCATCACAGCCCTGATGGGGAAATGGAGCTAACAACTTGAACAACTCCTGGAAGGGCTGACTTACTGAATAGCATGCACCAGCTTGGTTTGCTGACAATTTCATACCCCCAGAATAGAGAGAGCAATGAGTGGCACTTTGAATTTGATGCTAATTCTAGGCAAGGAAGCAAAGCTTGCTAGTGATGAAAAAAATAGTGGGAACTTGGGGAGGTAGGACAAAAAAACAGAGATTATAGCCAAGTTATAGTGTAGGAAATTTTCCATTTAACACAATAAGAAAATGAATGCATGGTCACTTAGACGCTAATGGATGGGTGTTTTTGCTAATAGAAATGTGAATCATTCTGATGAAGACAAATAAGAGGAAGCATGAGAATAAATGATAGCTATAAAAGCTTAAATGCAGGATAATAAAAGAAGGTTATACAATCTGGGGTGAACGCAAATGGATACCACAGATGTGAGGCTAAAAATCAGGGTAACTTAAATTTAGGAAAAACTCTACAATGTATGCACTTATCAACATCTGTACCTGTGTCACATGAGTTACCTGTACAGGGGATATAGAGCAAAGAGGTGAAAGAAACCACTAGGGTTGTCAGGCTTGTGGGAAGTGTTCAATCCTTGCTTTGATTTACCTTTTCCACCGAGTGCATGCCATCTTCCAACAGGCAATTGCTCACTTCATGTGTTTAAAAAGGAAGGGAAACTGGGGCTGGGAATATGGCCTAGTGGCAAAAGTGCTTGCCTCATATACATGAAGCCCTGGGTTCGATTCCCCAGCACCACATATATAGAAAATGGCCAGAAGTGCCAGAGTGCTAGCCTTGAGCAAAAAGAAGCCAGGGACATTGCTCAGACCCTGAGTCCAAGGCCTAGGACTGGCAAAAAAAAAAGAAAAAAGGAATGGAAACTAAGGCAGCAGAGAGAATTTAAGAATTTAAGCACTTTAACCAATTCATTCATGTATTGAAATATGCTTTTAATAGCCATACTGATTATATCCCATTTGGAGACTAGAGGAGAATTGGACCTTTAGTGGATTTAGTCAAGTTATCTCTCTCTTTCTTTCTTTCTTTCTTTCTTTCTCTCTCTCTCTCTCTCCTCTCTCTTTCTCTCTCCCTCTCCCTTTCTCTCTTTTGTCTTCTATTTTTTGGTATGGGGGATCCAACTCAGGACATCACACTTGCTAGGCAAGCCCTTTGCCACCGAGCCAGCCTCCTCTATATATTTTAGAAAAAAATATATAATTCACGCACTAGACAAAATAACCACAGGTAAGATAATCAAAGGAGAGTATCACGATCCATACAATCCCACGTGGGCAGCCATTGCAACTGTAACACGAAACTTGCTTCCGCGGATCAAGGCACAAACACATTCTGTTCTTTAGTGGAAGCTGGCTATTTCTGGATTTTTCTCATTTCAGGAACCATCCTCTACCCCATAGGCTCCCTCAGTCCAGGCCCCCTTGCATGACAATTATCTGTCCTTTCGCTCATTGCCATCAGTGCCTCTGTGACACATCTTAACCTCTCTCAGAACATTTCTTCCAGCTGCCTTTGCAATGGTTACTCTATTTTATCTTTCCATTCAGGAAATTAGTTCAATTTTCTGCTGTCATTTGTTGCCTAAATAAAACTCAGCACCGGAGACCTATTTTTGTGCTAGGTAATTTCAGTGGGTTTGACACCTTTGGCCTAACCTCATCAGACTGCACTTCATTTCCACTAAGCTAACATTTACAGACCTACATGCGTTGGGTGCTCTGCTTGGTGCTGCCGTGGGGAGGTGAGGATGGAGGACGAGGACGCTGTTAAGGCTCGTTTGCTGTTTGCTGTTGATGTTTGCTGGCCTTGGGGTTGATCACTGAGGTTTGTATGGTGAATAGTACTCTGGGTTTAAATGTTAAACTCTTAAGAGTTTGAAATTTTATATGTGTTAACACTCCCCTTTTCCCATTGTTGGTAGGCTATGTTGTTTGTCTTGTTTTATCTCTTCTAAAGGAAGCAGCAGAATTATAAAGTAAACCTGCATAGAGAACCAAAGGTGATGAAATCATCAGCTTTTACTGCTTCGAAGTCCTAAATATTCTCTAGCCTTGAAAGCTGGGCCCAGTGGTAGAACACACAGCTATTATCCCAGCTAGGCTGAGACATGGGAGATCACAAACTTGAGCGGGAAATTCCATGAGATTCCGTCTCTGGAGGAAGAGGGGTATGGAGGCACATACACACACACATCATGCTGACTCTGGAAGGAAATGGAAGATAGGAGGATTACAGTCCAGGAACCTAGTCAGGTCGGAAGTGAGATGCTATGTCAAAAACACCAACAACAGCTGGGCGCCAGTGGCTCACACCTGTAATCCTAGCTATTCAGGAGGCTGAGATCGGAGGATCACAATTCAAAGCAAGCTGGGAAGGAAAGTATGTGCCACTCTTACCTCCAACAAACCACTCTGAAATAGCCAGAAGTGGAAGTGTGGCTCAAGTGGTAAAGCACTAGACTTGAGCAAAAGAAGCTCAGGGACAGCACCCAGGCCCAGAGTTTAAGCCCCAGGACTGGCATACATAAATAAACGAACAAACAAATAGTACCAAAGTGTAAGCATAGCTCAGTTGTAGAGTGCCTTCCTAGTGATTACAGGGCCCTGAATTCAAATCCCAGTACCACCAAAAGAAATGTTTTCTGGTCCTAGGTAAATGTTACTAACAACATTGTACCTAATAAAAACAACCTAGTGTTTTCCTTCAGGAGATATATTATTGAGGGCTGGGAATGTAGTTTCGTGGTAGCGTTCTTGCCTAGCATGCACGAAGCCCTGCATTCAATTCCTCAGCACCACATACATAGAAAAAGCCAGAAGTGGTGCTGTGGCTCAAGTGGTAAAAGTGTTAACTTTGAGCAAAAAGAAGCCAGGGACAATGTTCAGGCTCTGAGTTCAAGCCCTAGGACTGGCAAGAAAAAAAAAAGATATATTATTGATTCAGAAAGACAGAAAGAAAATAGTTACCTGAAATATGTAATGAAACCAAGTAAATCCAGAAGACAGAGAAAGGACCTAAGAAGTAAAGAAAAATTCTGAGTTTGATAGCTTACAAACAAAACACCCGAATTTACGGATGGCTGGGACAAGAGAATGAGACAGATGATCTCTAGTTGACTGTTATCCATAATTGTTCTAGCAAAGTGCCTAAATGCTGCTGTTTTTAGAGATGATTTAGTGGAGAAAAAATAAGGCTAGAATTATCTCAGATAAAAACTTTATTATTATAGTGTTTTCTGAAGAAATCGAAATAAAATTAGTATCATAATGCAAAAATAACACAGGAAAACTTTTGCCCGAAGCGAGTTTCTACGTACGCTGTCTTTCCTGTGTTCACGTGTGATTGTTCATGTCTGGCCTGTGAGGGGGGTTGCTTGCTGTAATCTGGGCTTGTCTGGATGCTCATGTCGGCTGCTACTTCCTGTGTTTGCTTCACGACAAAGACCAGTCGCTGCTCAGGAAGCATTTATAACCTGGCCTTCAGGCATCATTTCTGCCCTCGGAGAACCCACTTTCCCCGCCGTCTGTCTTGGCAATGCGGCTGTATTCAGGGATGGATGGGATGAGGAGTTTAGCTTCGCACCGGTGTGCTCAACTGAAAATGCGGAGCCCACACTTGGCGTATTGCTGTTTAGGTTAGATCAGCATAACCCTACCTTGCAATAGCTGTAGTAAAAGTGTTACAAGTGTGACACGTGAGTCACACCCCGTCTTTCACGCTTGCTCACAATTCTTTTATTTTTATTTTATTTATTTATTTATTTATTTATTTTTTGGCCAGTCCTGGGCCTTGGACTCAAGGCCTGAGCACTGTCCCTGGCTTCTTCCCGCTCAAGGCTAGCACTCTGCCACTTGAGCCACAGCGCCGCTTCTGGCCGTTTTCTGTATATGTGGTGCTGGGGAATCGAACCTAGGGCCTCGTGTATCCGAGGCAGGCACTCTTGCCACTAGGCTATATCCCCAGCCCTCACAATTCTTTTATCCAGAACTCCTAAATGTCCCTCTTGACAGGTGGCCTTAGTGCAGAAACAAATGAATGAACGAACAAAAAGCAAACTGCTTGCTCCTATGATGTCCCTCCTTAGTTCTGCTCCTTCCTGTGTTCCAAATTCTCACTATTTGGAAGGCCAGGTTAAGACAGGATGCTGTGGAAAGTACTATGGCTTTGAAGGACATAGTATTTTAGGTTGACCTAGAGATTTATTCACCAAAGTCCATTTTACCACCAAGGCAGTATCAGAAGCCAACTCTTGTAATGACCGTAATGAGTACATTTCTTGTCGAACATTGTTACCCCCTCCCTTGTTTTTCTCCCACTTTCCCTCCTCCCCTCCTCCTCATCTCAAGTTGTAAAGTTCATTTCCAACACACAAGCCAACTCTTTGTATGGGCTCAACTACAAAGTCAGTCAATCAAAGGGATTTTTTTTCCCCCTCTATGGATGTACCAATTTCGGGGGGAGAAATGTCTTGGAACAATGTTTATGCTGCCTAACTTGGCTGATGTTAGAAGTAAATGCACATTTAATAAGTCCAAACATGAATCTAGTTGATACTTTTAATACTGTCCTGTTAAATCACTTTCCATGCTTGAATCTTCATCTCACTGTAATCATGACTTCATGCACAGAAGGTTTGTTTTGAAGGGTGTGTATAGCATTCTTCCTGCTTTGTACAAAGCCCTCCCAAAATCCACGTGTCTTCTTTCCAGTGGGGATTATTGAGAGAGTAGCCCCCAATTCCTAGTCATCCCCCACCTCACCGGAATTTGTCTTAAAACCTCACATAGTAATTGTTTTACCAAGATCTTTAATGAGTCTTTTATTTTTATTATTATTATTATTATTATTATTATTATTTTGGTGCCTGTTCTGGAGCTTGAACTCAGGACCTGGGCATTGTCCCTGAGCATTTTTTCCTCCATGTTAGTGTTCTACCACTTGAGCTACAGCTCCGTTTCTGGTTTTAGTGATAAAGATAAGGGTCTCACAGGCTTTACTGCCTGGGCTAGCTTTGAACTGTGGCCCTTAGATCTCAGCCTCCTGAATAGCTAAGATTATTAGCGTGAGTCACTGGTGCCACACATAGTCCTTTATTTTTTATACCAGTAGAAGTATGTGGTTTAGACTCATCTTTCTCTGAATCTCACCCATGTTATTCCTTGTTCTGCTTTTGTCTTTGGCTGTCCATGCTCAACTTTCTTGAGGAGTTTCTTTTCTTTTGTTCACCTGTCTATCTTTGTGACGCTAGGCCTCTGTCATTCTGTCCATATTCTAGGTGGCCCTATCCAAAGTCAAGACATCTATTAGCCATCTTCACTGTTCATGTGTGGAGATATTTTTTCATTCCCTATTAATGTATTAGGTAAAATTTTCAGTGGTTAGTCTTTTATGTTTTGTTCTGGTTTTTTTTTTCACCAGTCCTGGGGTGTGGACTCAGGGCCTGAGCACTGCCCCTGGCTTCTCTTTTCTCAAGGCTAGCACTCTACCACTTGAGCCACAGCGCCACTTCCAGCTTTTTTTTATATATGTGGTGCTGAGGAATTGAACCCAGGGCTTCATGTATACGAGGCGAGCACTTTCACCACTAGGCCATATTCCCAGCTTTCTAAAAAATTAGACCAAGTATTTTTTTCTTCTGGTACTGGACATGAAACACAGGGCCTTGTTCCTGCTAGGTAAGTACGTTGCCACTGAGCTACTTGTCTAATCCTGCCTGTTTAAATGTTTATAATCATAGGCAAAATTTTACTAATCAAAATGTTTACAATTCTCTCTTCAAAGTTGAGATCAGTTTTCCAGGAATAAGAAAACTTATTCATTGAGAAGACAGATGTTTAGAGAAACATCCCTAAGACTTCAGGTTTTTTGTTTAGTTTTTTTTTTTGGGGGGGGGGGTTGGTTGTTTAAGTGTTGTTATCTTAAAGTAAACAACAGATTTGAAAAAATAAAATACAATGCCTGCAAAGTGAGGAATTGCACCATGGAAAATAGCAAATGACACAAATAAGGGCTCCTTTAACCAGAGTGCCCACTTACCAACATATCATTCCACAATTTTTGGTGAGGATCAAGTCATTGTGAAGTTTAATGTTCAGTCACAAACTGTCTTATTCTGAATTTTAATACACCTTGGGTTAAATAGTGGATACAAGATTTAACAACTAATCTATAGATTAGAAGCCACTATCACCTGTAATCTCATGAACTCTATCATTCTGCATTAAAGGAGGTTCCTTTGAATACTTCTAGGTATATCATTTATGACATACCTTTTAAGAAAGTAAAAAATGTACATCTTCAGTAAAAGTAAAGTAGATGTTTTCAATGAAAAATGTTCCTCAAATTTTAGATCTAAGTTAGGGAAAATTTAAATCCTTCAGAGTAGATCTTTAAATTTGTCAGTAACACCCAAATTAGAAGAAAACAGAATGGGAAAGTAATGTATTAGGCTCTCGGCATTGTGATCCAAGTTTTAATTGCCCTCTTTCAAACTGCCTCATAAAAGTTCTAGTGGCTGCTATTTTTACCTACCTAGTGAAGAAAAAACACATTATGATCTTGAAACGGACTAGTTTGTGGGTTCTACTTCCTGTGACAAGGAGGAAAACGCATCTTGCACAGGAACCAGCTAAGGTTTCAAAGTCACATCTCTTAAGTGAAACCAAAACTCCTCATCGTTTGTTATTTCTGTAGAAGGCAGTAGTTTCTGGCCAGGGAAAACAGGTACCAGTCCGTGACTTGCTTCAGGAGAAGTACAAACAGTGCGTGGCTGTGTCGCTGGGAGTTCTCTCCTGAAAAAAACAGCAGGGACAGAGTCTCACGCCACTGAGGTACCATCTTGTCATGGGTCTGGGTCTGGAGCACTCTAGGAATAGCTATGGATAACTCCCCTTTCTCCATACAGTGCACGCGTGTGTGCACACACACACATGCATGCTCACACATACACACATTGATCTCTGGAGACTCCTGAATCCCAACTTTCCCAAAGTTTATTTCCCCTATTAAATCCATGTGCTCTCTTTGCCTTTGATGCTGGCTCATAGCTAAGTTTTAGTTATAGAAATGTTATGTATATTTGGGAAAATTATTGTACACACATAATGAGTGAGTTATATTGATTTTTAAAAGATTTGGCCTATAAAGATATCAAGTGTGTGTGTGTGTGTGTGTGTGTGTGTGTGTGTGTGTGTGTGTGTGTCAGATCTGGGGCTTGAACTAGATGCCTGATTACCATCCTTGGACTTTTTGTTGCTCAAGGAAAGTACTCTCTTACTTGAAACACAGCTTCATTTCTGGATTTTTTTTTTCTTTTTTGGTAATTAATTGGAGGTAAGAGTCTCACGAACTTTCCTACCTGGTCTGGCTTCGGACTATGACCCTCAGATCTCTGCCTCCTGAATCGCTAGGATGACAGGCATGAGCCAGTGGTACCCAGTGATTTTATTCACTTTCATCATGTTGTCCTTTTTAACATACAGTAGAATCCCATACGTTGCTGTTAGAACAATAGGTAGATATACAGAATACAGCCAGATTTATCATGAGTACCATACAATTTTTTAAGATTACCTATCAACTTATAGAACTATCAGTTGTGCTTTTTAAAAATATTTTCCTGAATTCTCTACTTGTTAATATAAAGGCAAGTAATTTAAACCTGAGAAAATTCAGTTAAATATGGCTGAAGAAACACGAAACTTGTCTAAGCTAAAATTCCCTTTGCACACATGTGCATGCATAGAAATTAGAAATAATTTTGTTTCTTGTTTCCTAGTTTTGCTGCTAGTCTGGTTTTATACAAATTGTTTAAAACGTGTCATCATTGTGGGTAGGGAAGATATCGGGGAAAAGTGTAGGAAGGGGTGACCTTGACCAAAAAGAATTATACTTATCACCTGACTTATGAAATGGTAATCCCTCTGTATAACTCCTTAAAAATAACAATAAAATTATATTAAAAATGTGTTGTGAGAAAACATGTATATTTCAGGAATGTTGTCAGATGTCTGGTTTGGATATTTGAAAAGTCAGTATGGATTATGTATATTTTAGATGTACTGTCTTAGGTCTGACTTGACTGTTTGAAGAGCTCATATGGATTATGGTATATTTTAGTTATGTTGTCATATGTCTGACTTGAATATTTGAAGAGCCAGAATGGAGTAGTGTGAGAACAAATTTTTCTTCAATAAAACGTGTAAGAAATATTCAGAGATAAAGAGAAAATAAGAAATTTAACTTTGGCCAGTCTAACCGTTTCTTCATACAGTGAGTGTGGGCTGGGAGTTCATGAGATCACTCGAAATGAGATACAGAATTTCGTTGAGCTACTCGGTTCACAGACTTGAGGCACAGCTTTGGGTAGTAGCAGGTCTGTGAACTTAGTCTAATGAGAACTTAGAATATTTTGAGATGATTAAAAAATGACCTGTAAGGTTATTATTTCAAAATCCTCATTATTTAGAAATTGTAAAACAAGCGCCTGGGTTTGTGCTGTCTGCTTTTTACAAAGATGTCAAATGGGAACTATTTGTGATTTTTGGCAGCTTCCATGAACACGATGCTAGCATCACCAGGTAGCAGGAGCGCAGCTGAGGCGTGCAAACAGGAGAGATTAGCGCTAAATGTTCTCTGACTTGTGGTGGTCATTGTTTTTCAGGCTCACAATGTATATCCATTCTAATGAGCACCCTCAATGTCTCAGCCAGTAGCTCCCCTTAAGCTCTGCTCGGAGAGGTTTTTTTTTTTTTTAGAATCCACCCTGCTGATAAACACTGCCACCTCCTCCCTCCTTCTCTCTTTACAAATGTTACAACACAATCCGAAATTTCCTCTTTTCTTTCCTTCCTGCCTTTGCAGCAGGTCCCTTTGCGTCAGAAGCCGAGGAAGAAAACTCAAGGTAATGATATCTCCTCCTTTGTTTCCTTGACCGTGTGTGTGTGTGTGTGTGTGTGTGTGTGTGTGTGTGTGTGTGTGTGTGTATGTGAATTTTCTCCTGGCTGCTTTCTTGAGAATCAGATTTTTGTCTGTGCGAATGGTACTATCAGGAGGTGGATGTCAGATTATTTTTTAGTTATTTTTGGATTGCTTTTAAGAAACAACGCCAGGCTGTTCATTTGGATTAGTCCCTCGTGGTGTGGTAGGATTGTCTGTCACTGGAGCTCAGAAGAGCCCGTGCTGTTGGCAAGGGGCTGGGTTTTTAGGTGGGCTTTAACCCTTCCCCGTCTATTGCATAACCAGGCTGTTATTGTCAGAAGGTGCTGTGTGACTGCAATGATGTATCTGCAAGCCTGGAGATTTTAATGTTTCCAACTTCTTCTTGGTAAATAATATTCTCAGACCAAAAGTTGCCCGTCAGTCTCATTACCTTCTTTGCCCAGATTTTATACCTTCTAGACATGGATTATAATTCTAAAATAAATCAGATACATGAGATTTTCTTTCTTCTTTTTTTTTTTTTGCATTTACTTTGCATAAATCTTAGTGAAAAAAAACCTAACTCCTCAGAGGTAAACGATGAAAAGTTGCTTCTCTCGGTCACATCACACGGAGTGACGCTCCCCTCTTCTTGTAACTGTTGCAGGTTTTTTCACGATGAGTCGGAGAAGGATCTCATGTAAAGATCTGGGACATGCCGACTGCCAGGGGTGGCTGTATAAGAAAAAGGAGAAGGGAACTTTCCTGAGTAACAAATGGAAAAAGTTCTGGGTGGTGCTGAAGGGGTCATCGCTGTACTGGTACAGCAGTCAAATGGTGAGTGCTCTGCTTCTCTCCTTCCTCCCTCTGTTGCCTTCCTCCCCCTGACCCCAGCCTCCCCCCACCCCCCCGCCCACCCCAGCCTCTGTATCAAAGGATGGGCTGCCTAGCATGGATCAGGAGATCCTTGTGGGAAAGTTAATTAATTTGGGGGGCTTGGAGCAGGGCAAATAAACACATTTGTTGTAGAAACGGCTCCGGGTTCAATAGATAGGTAGGTAATTTTGTTGTGTTTTATGGAGGAGAAAACTGTGCTGTTTGACTAGTCGCTGACTGAAGAGGAAGGAAAGACAGGTCCATACACACACAGAGTCATATATATGTGTCTATACATGTATAGATCCTTGCCAAAGGAGGGATTTTTGAGTTCTCTTAATGCTGTGGTTTCCTGCTAGATTCTAATAGCTCCATGTTCTCTCAATAAGGAAACTTTACCTTGCTCAGGTATCCATGGAAAGGAAGCATGGCAGCGCCACCTACTCAAGGTCTAAGTTGATTCCACTCAGCAAAGCTCTTTCTGTCTCCCCTCCTTTGCTGCCTCCTTCCTCTTCTTTCCCTCTGACCTTCTTTACTTGGTAGGTCGCTCAGAAGGGCTTACTAGTCTGCCTTTTGTGGGACGGCATTAAGCCATTGGTGTGTGGCTAACGATGCCCTAGGCCCCTTGCTGATCTCATTCTTCACTGGGCACAGACTGGTGGTTGGCTTTGCAGGCTGGTTTGCTGTTGAAAGGTTGGAGATGAAGCCCCATTAGCAGGTGTGCTTTTCAGGCCTGGGAACAGTGGGAAAGGATGATGTTAACAGTGGGTCAGCAGTGTTTTCTAGGAATTACTTGAGTTTGTTCTCCAAGGGAGCACATCTTGATCTGAGAGAGCTTGAACCTCTTCAGGATAGAGCACATCAGCAACGAATGCCCATTCATCCACAAAGGCACCAATATGTAGGAATTGCCCCAAAGCCATAACAATGCCATTGATGTAACACTATTTGTTCAAGATGCGCTGTATACACCTGTCACTCAAAGCAGCAGTGGCGTAAGGCATGCTAGTTTATTATAAAGTGAAGTGAGTCGACCAACTTTTTAGGTGATAAACTTACTGGCACTGACTATTAGTCAAAAATAATTCGTTACCAAAAAAAAAAAAAAGAAAGAAACAAAACCAAACAATAACATCAACAGAAACCTTGAAATAACCAATTTGTGTTACTGTGTGATTTGGGCACCTTTTAAAGATTTGGCTAAATTCCACCCGAGCTCAACGCCAAGGCCCGAGTGATCTGGGTACAGACCCTCCCTTAACCAAACCTACTGCCTTGCTTCACGCCCTGCAAAGCCGTGGCACACAGCTCCTCACACCGGCTGCAAGTGACATTTCTGTAAGCCTACTGGTGAGTTTGAACAACTTTCTCGAAGATGTGAGGGGCTTACCAGGAAAAGCCGCCGTGTGGAGTCTTAGGCTCCCTCTAAGTTCTTGCTCTCTCTTCTTCTCTCCCCCTCCCGGGTACATCTTCGCCTTGTCCAACAGAGAGTCATCGTACCAAAATTAAGTCAACCTATGGCTAGGATCCCCCGATGTTATCAGGGATGATTCCTCTTCTTTCATAAGAGGAATGAAGGTGAATATCGATTTCTCTTTCCTGTTATCTGAGATTCTAGCCTTTGGGTAACATCACCTAACATCTTTTCTAACGATGTGGCAGCTTGGAGACATTTCTCAAGCCTGGTGATAGAGTGGTGTTGATAGAGCAGGGTGCATCATGGGAAGTAAGAAAGCTTGGATTTAACCAGTCACTTCAGCTTCTCAATTGAATAACTTGCCAGATCTATCCTAAGCACTGTCCCTGTCCATACAGAATTTTAAAGGAAGCCCACGGAGCCCCATTTCCACCAATTTGATTCACTCATCCCCACCAGCTTTTTGGGCTTATGCTTCTCTTTTATGCCAATACTGGGGTTTGAACTCAGGGACTTGTGCTCTTGCTTGGCTTTTTTTTTTTTTTTTTGCTTAAGGCAGCTTGTCTGTCACTTGAGCCATACTTTCACTTCTGGCTTTTTGGTAGTTAAGCTGAAAGAAGAGTTTCATGGACTTTTCTGCCTAGGCTGGCTTCAAAGTGTGATCCTCAGATCTCAGCCTCCTGAGTAGTAGGATTACGCCCGCCCTTTCTCTCTGGAGAGGAGCCGGTGACTTACCTTGCACAAGCTCCCTGGTGTTCCAAGGGATGGGCTGGAGGCCTGTCAGACATGCCCAGAGGCAATCATCTCCACTCTGTGGAAGCTGGTGGGCGGGGAGGGGGGGGACTGAGACTGTGTCAGTCGCCCACGTCAGAAGTACTAAGTACAAGGAAAGCTTTGTATCCACCATCACCCCCTGATTTCTGAGTTGATGAGAGAGCTGCTTCAGGCCCATCGGACTCCTCCATACCAGGATCGATGACACCCAGCAGTCCACTCTGCTTTCCCCCCTTCACTAGAGTTCCGAAAGGCCAGCAGGAGAATGGTGGGGGGTGGGGGATGGGGGGTGGGGGGTGGGTGGTGGGGGTGGGGGTGGGAGGGCAATTCTACGAAATTGCAAGTGAGCCCAGGGGCTCCTTTGCTTGGCTCGCTGGCTTTCCTTTCCTTTCTGTGGGCCTTATATTGCCACTGTGGTTCAGTGTGGCTTCTTTTTGCCTCCCAGTCTGCTGCTCCCAGCTCTGCTACCCAGACCGCCATCTTTCACCTCATAGACTTAAGAGTGCATCACAGCACACACCATTGTGTGCCAAGTCTCACAAAGCCACGTGTAAGTTTAATAGCAGCAAACATCCCAGCTGGTTAAAATCTTGGCATGAAACCCCACACTCTTGCTGTCCCCTTAGAATAAAGTACAAGGTCAAAGTACAAGCCCTTCAAATTTTATTCCTGCTCAATCTATCAAGCTCATTCCTCCTCATAGGAGAGAATTTTAGGTTAGCAGCCCTTCTTTCCCATAAACTTACCTAATCCTTGACTTAAGTTTGACCACCTCTGTTTCCTGAGTATCATATTATTATTATTTGTATCATCCTACTCATCATCTGTCTTGTATGTGTTTGCCAAACTCCTGTTAGCCTCATTGATGATAGTCATCCCTCTAGAGCAAAGCCATGGGTATATCTTGAGTACCATATACCCAGTGCCTGGCAATGAATAAGCAGGTAAGTAATATTTGTTGATTTCAGATATGAATGAGAGTAGATTATTAGCATTTACCATGCCTAATGGGAAGTCTGAGAAATGGGATAGCATGGATAAGAACTTCTCTTGACAGGAAATAATTTTGCAGGAATAGAGAATTTCCATTTCTATTCTTAAAATCAGATACAGGAAAAGGTGAAACTTGGGGTTCGTTAGCAAGGTCCCATGGCTCCAGGCAAGTTCTGCCCAGTGGTCCGCATCTTGCTAATACCTTGTTAGGGGTTTTCAGGGTAGAGGGAAGGAATGGCCATTCCCATCTAAGTACTAATGGGAATAAAGGAAAAACAAATGTAAATGAGCAGTACCAACCTACCGGCAATAGGTATTCTATTATTTTCATTATAGCCAAGCAAGATATATTTGATTATTCCCATTTTTTTTCCTCAAGGGAGTCTGTTGAAGCTTGGAGAATGAATGGAAATTGCTCAAAGCTTCATAAGAAGTCAGTGGCAGAGCTGGGATTGAAACCAAGATCATCCAGCGTCAAAGCAAGGGCTTTTTTTTTTTTTTTTTTTTCCTGCCTGGCTTCACCACAGAGCGGTGATGGAGAGGCTCTGGAGCCAATACGCAGCGCAGCAGACCCACAGGGCAGGGATAGGGGGTGATTCAGCCACAGTAGGGGGCCACTGCATGTGCTTGGGCTGGACATGAAGTGTGAAAAAAAATAGGATGCAGCAGCAATAAACGGAGATTGAGGGAACTGTCTGGAAGCGACTTAGGAGATATACAAAAAGGCAGACATTCAGATGTAGGTTCTCTGGGTTAGCGTGCTGACGGACAGTGAACATTAGGACGTACAACGCTGACAAAAAAAGGCAGTGCGAGAGGAGGCTTGGATGCCACACACAAAATTTGAGGCTAACATGAGAATGATTCCAAGTCTGTAGCCTGGGAGATTAGGAAACAGACAAACAAACCATGAAAATGGAGGGGCTGTGGCTGACATGTAGAATTTTAAGTCACTATCATTTACTTTGTTGGTAGAGTTTTGCTTTGTCCATTATTTCTTAGTGATTTTTTTTTTTTTTTGCCAGTCCTGGGGCTTGAACTCAGGGCCCAAGCACTGTCTCTGGCTTCTTTTTGCTCAAGGCTAGCACTCTGCCACTTGAACCACAATGCCCCTTCTGGCTTTTTATATATATACAGTGCTGAGGAATCAAACCCAGGGCTTCACGTATACGAGGCAAGCACTCTACCACTCGGCCATATTCCTAGCCCTGTCCATTATTTCTTTATGGGAAATTACCAGGCCCTGGTGGTCTGGGGCAAAGTAGCTGCTTATGGATGTCATCCGTTCTGCTGTGTCAACAGTTCAGGGAACTTAGGGGCTCCTGGACGAATCAAAAGATCAGCTCTTTTTATTTCATATAAAATTTAAAGCAAAAGTAATGTAGGTGAAATACTAGAAAAGAAAGATAGACGTAGTATTATGATGTGTGGTCACAACGATGTTTACTCACCAAGGGACCCTGTGTGCTGTGCCTACGAAATGTCAAGGGTGACCACAGTAGTGCTGGAAACTTCCTATTGCCCCATGGCTTTCATAAAATTTGAGGCACAATTCTTGTGTGTGTGTGTGTGTGTGTGTGTGTGTGTGTGTGTGTATGTTAATGCTGGTATAAACAAACCTCCTCACTTTCCAATCCTACAAAAGCATATCCTACTTTACTTGGCAATGGTGATTAATGTGTGTATTAATGGTGAGAAAGTTCAGGTAGACTGATGAGGTTACCAACTGGTTAAATACATAATGATGCAGACATTTCAGTTCTTTGAGAGTCCCGTCGGGCAGTGTAAATGGGATTGTGTTTCTCCCTGATTGGCTGAATGACCCAGTGTCTGTAGTTTCAGCTAGCTGTGACTTTATAGTACCTTGTCCATCACTAGTTTCTATGTATGCCATGTGAATTTCACAGGGTCTTGGACTTGAAAAGGTCTTTTTTTTTTTTCTTGGAATCAGCTTGATGAGTCTTTATGTCAAAGGCGGAGTCAGTTTTTGGCTTGTGTGGTATTAACGCTTATAAAAATGGTGCTTTAGAAACCACAATTTCTCTATTTTTTTTTTTCAATTCCTCTATTTCTAAGATCACTGTCCTAGGTTAAAATATGATGTCCTTTTTTTCTGCTTAGGAAAAATAAAGGATGAGTTAATTTTTTCCCAGGAAAGAGGCATTTAGTTTTCTGCACTTTTATCAGTAGTTATTTATGACCATAGTTTTGGGAAAATATCCAAGTGAACTTGCAATAGATGGGAAAAATGCTTTTTAAAATTGCATCAAATACAATGTCACTACCTGATCACATAGTCTTTGCTTGTTTGCCTTAAAATGTTCCTAGACCCCTGACATAGTATGGAGTGAGTCAACATTGTATTTTTTGGAGGGAATTACTTAGTTTTTACTTTAATTATAAATTACTATATAAGTCATCCAGTCAAAGCCTTATTTAGTATCTCATTTTCCCTAACATTCTCTTACAATGAGAAATATGATATTCTAACTCATTTGGACTCCTTCATTTTCTTAGCAAAAACATTGTCTCTCAAATAAAATTTCCGAGTTTAAAAATATTTCTTCAGTGAAGACAGTTCAGATGAAATTGGCAAACTTTTGCCAGCCTGGAATTTGGGCTAGACAGGCAAAAGCAGTGTGTGTGGTCTGGTAGATACAAGTCATCAGTTGACCCGAAGATGATGACCTCATTTGTGAATACAATTTAAAAATCAGAATGCTTTCTACTTTCAAATTCTTTAAAAGGGCTCACAGAAAATGGAATACACAAACTGATATATACCTAATATGTTATATATAATTGCATATGAAAATAACATGTGTGCAAGGTTAATATATGTATAAGACATATTGAAGTAATATATATCTGATATGCGTGTTATTATAAATGTATGTGAAAATGCTGGTGTATGTATAAAAGGTATAAGCTATATTGACACTAAGTTAAATATGAAGTGACATATGTATACAATTTATACATATGCATAAATTTATGTGTCAATATCATTCACATGTATGTTGTATAGATAAATATTTTTCATATATGCACATACATGTACTACACACAAATCATACATACAACCTATGTACGTATTACATATGTATTACATATGCATATGCATATGATATATGTTGGCATGAAGATCACTGACATAACTCTGCATCTTACAAGGAAACTTGGACCACAAACACTATCTCTACATTTTTTGAGCCACTTTGGGAATATCAAATGCAGATAGAAATGATACAAAAATATCAAAGGTATATGTACAGAGATCAATGTTATGTGTGCTTTAGGAAGAAATGTGTTTGCGTAAGGATGGTGATTTTTAAGATGCATAAGAGCAGGCTAAGGATTTTCAGATACCACACATGGTTTCTTTTGGTGACGGCAGCCTATTCTGCACAGGCAAAGGATCATCTAAAGCCAGTCATCAGGGGAGTGGAGAGAAAGACAGTGGGTTCGCCTCAGCACAGCGCTTCCTGCCCCGGAGAAAAAAAGTCAGCTGGTGCAGTTGTTAGTGATGAGTGTGTACCCACATTTTCCCAAGCAATAGCCGGAGAAGAGGCCCAGGAGACGAGTTGAACTTTGGTTTTGATCTGTGGATTTTCCTGAGAAGTCTTTATTTGAAGATTGAGGGTCCCTCTGTACCGCACTCTTTCCAGCCTCAGAGCCGGCAGCTTCTGGCTGACAAACACACCCTTCATTGCATAGCTGTGTTCAGTCCTCCACACAGCACGATTCAAAACGTTTCAAAAGGAAAGCATGCAATAGATCCTTCCTTCCTTCCTTCCTTCCTTCCTTCCTTCCTTCCTTCCTTCCTTCCTTCCTTCCTTCCTTCCTCCCTCCCTCCCTTCCTTCCTCCCTCCCTCCCTTCCTTCCTTCTTTCCTTCCTATTGAGTATACTTAAGGGATCTGAATACACACTAGGTAGAAGAATCAAGAAGTCAGGTCCTAGCCTGATGCCACCGTCACCTGACAGCCTAGGTGAACCCCCTCCTTGGCCTGTGCTCCTCCTCACCTGGACACAAACAGGAATAGACAGATGGCTGTCAACTGGGAAAGAGATGGTGCCAGACAGCAGCTCGTTAGACAATGATTGTTTTCCCCTCGTGTCCATCTCACACACAACTAAGTGTGGCACACACATTCTCATCCTTTACTGACAAATGATGCTGCTGAAGTGGTGGAGGTAAATGAAAACAACTGCAATTATTTTTTTAAAGTTGAGATGAGATGCACAACATAAACTTTACCCTGTGAGACCTTTAGAACTGGCTGTAAGTACCTTCGTATTGATTTGTAACCATCTCTAATGTCTTCCAAACTCTTCTCATCTTGCAAAATTGAAACCCTGCCCATAAACAATTCCTCCCCATCCCTCCCTCCCTGCCCCCCCCCCCCAGCTCTGACATCTACCATTCTACTCTGTGTCTGCCCGGCTCAGGTCGCCTCCCCTTGGCACAGGGGTGTCCGGCTCTACTCTACTCTAACCGCTCCCTTTCTCACCCTCTCCCCTGGTCACCCGACCCGCAGGTAAGGCCAGGGTGGAGTGGGGGGGCTCAGGAAAGACCTCAGGTGCACGCGGCCATAGGAGATCGCTTTACCTCCCTCCTTACCCTTGAAGAAAGCCAGGCATACGCGGATCTCGGAGACGCTTCAAGAGCAAATCTGATTTAATAAGGGAGGGGCTAGCAGCTGATATAGTAGAGGGTGACGAGAGAAGGGGTCATCGACCAGAGAGCTGGCGATAGGCTGGCGAGCTTGTCATAGGACCGCCTCATGAGCTAACGTCACTTGCTTAGCACCACCCCTGGGGCGAATGGGGAGCACATGGGCTGGCGAGAAAGTTGGGGGGCTGTTCACAAAGCCAGTTCTTCTGGTTCCAGACCTAGAGAATTGTGGCCTGCTTCTGCATTCCCCCAGGGCTGGGGGAAGGGCGGTGTCTCGGGAGCGCTCTCCATTGCCCTTCCCCCTCAAGGCCAAAGCTGAACCCCAACATGTGTCTCTGTAAGAGTTTGGTTATTCTGCATCTATCATGTAAGCATAGTTATATAGTCTTTATCCTTCTGTGACTGGTGTATTTCACTTACATAACGTCTTCAAGGTGTATCCATATGGTACCATGTGTCAGAGTGGCCTTCTTCTTTCAAAATGGAATGGTGATGTTCCATTGTATTCAGAGCCTGCCATTTGTCCATAACTCTCCATGGGCATCTGTGTTTGAAAGCTTTTCATCCTTGGCTACTGTGATTAACACTCCTATAAATGTACACATAGAAATAGCAGAGACCATGTTTTCAATCTTGGGGATGCATACTCAGAAGTGAAATTCCAGTATCACACAGTGCGTCTATTTTGAGCATTTGGAGGAAATACCACACTCTTTCTCCTAGTAGCTACTTTGCTTTGTATTCTCACCCAGGGTTCTGGTTTCCTCACATGCTCATATACAAATAATGTTTCTTTGCTTTTCGTGTACTATTTATTTGTTGTATTTTAAGAGTACCCATCCTGGCGATGTCCCGTGGTGGTTTGTGTTTCTCTAGTAACTACTGACTATGATTATGCTTTTCCCTGTGTGCACTGGACATTTGAATATCTTCTTTGGAGAAATATCTATTCTGTATTTCCCAGTCATATCTACTGTTGTGGTTGTTCCTTATTCTTATGTAGTATTTTAATAATATTTGAGAAACTCATGAAAAAGATCTCAAAGGGATTTTGAAGTTCTTAAGTATTGGAAGATTTAATGTGAAAGTAAGATTATGTACATGCTAACTAAAGTAAGATTGTGTACATACTAACGGTGGTTGAAAACAATTAACTCTAATATTTTTGCTCTTTTTCTTACTCTTAAATCTCTAATATGAAAAGAGAACATATTATTTAAATTCTTCCCAGCTAGTGTTCCTTTATTTATCCTTCACCCATTCTTGCTCTAACCATGGGTGGCAGGTGCAATTTATTACATAGCAAGAGATAAAACTTATTTTGTAATAATGTCATTTAGCCAGATTTATTTTAGTTTGCTTAAAATGTTCCCTTTCTGTTGCTTGTGTTCTTCCTCTTCATTGAAGCTATATGGCAGGAGAGACCAACTACCTTTGTAGATGAGAATCAAGTGCCTTGGGGTTAGAATCTTCTAGAAGAATAGTGGGAGCCGAGGCTGGGTTGGAGCTGCCTGTGGATGTGATGTCACAGGCCTGTCTCTTACACAGCAGAGAACCGTTGCCCATAACTCTTTTCCATTGTGAGGTTTCTGTCTCAAGTGTTTTTGAAAACGTCTTTTATGAAAGTCCTGACTATCTTTGTTTGCCAGTTGCACAGTTTCCCTTGAAATGACTGTCAGCTTTCCTCACCGCTTCCCCATGCCATAGTGTGACAGTGACGTCATCCTGTCATACCCTTGGGAGATTCTAGGAGGACAAGTAATGAGGAATTATAATGGTGAACACTTGTGCCGTGTATGGTTGCCCTAGGTAGCGATTTCTTTTCCCTTTGAGGGGAGGGCATTTTGGTTGACATTTCTCACAAGTAGATCCTTCCAAGGGGATTTATTGTGCAAGGAGTTTGGGGGAAGTTGTCCCAAGGTGTGTGGGACTGGTTTTGGTACCCAAATCCTTGAATGCTCAAGCTCAAACCAGTGTGATAATCTACAGACATCCTCCTGTGTGCTCTCTTGATAACTTACGATACCCAGTACAATGCACATGATTTGAAAATAGTTGTCACTCTGTATGGTTTAGGGGATCGTGATAAGAATGAAAGTTTGTGCGTGTTAAGTGCAAATATTGGGTTTCCACTTAAATATTCTTAATCTCTGATGAAATTATTTATGCATGCGGTACCTGATGATTGGAGAAAGCCAACTCTTCTTGGAAAAGGAATGAGGAATTGAGCAAATTATGGTGGTGGGTAAGGGAAGCTTCGTCGTGCTTGTGAAAGCGCACAGCCTGGAGTGTCTATACCAAGGGGCAAGGAAGCGGGGGCTGTTTCTCCCTCAAATCATGCCTGGCATTAGGGAAGAGCTTGCCCTGGGCCACTGATTCCCGAGTCCCTCTGTGTATGTGGAGGAGTCAGCCATGCTGTCCCCAAAAGATGCAGCTTTTTGCAAAGGCAATTCTGGCCAGCATGCCCTGGGTGGCAAGGACTTGGGGGTGCTGCTGGGTCCCCGGCAGCAGCTGTCTAGGGTCTGCTTGCTTCAGAGCCCCCCACCCTCCCCTCTCCCTTGGAACCTCAACATCCTCAGAAGAATTATAGTGATCAGCATTCGTACTTTGGGTCCATTTTTATTGCTAATGCCAAATAATCTCGAATGTTCTGTAGGAAATGATGCCTTTTTGTTTATTAGCCAAAACATTTACCAAATGTTTTCTATGTAGAATATCAATTTCTGGCATTCATAAGAATAAAGCCTCATGGGGTCAATCTAATTATAGTCATAGGATAAAGTGAGAAAAACCCAAATGTCACAATCTTTGAATAAAAACATACCCAAAGAATGCATGGGGACTGGGTAAGCTCACAGGCATTGTTATGCTTCAACTAATTTGGAGGGGTTTTGTTTTTGTTTATTTTTTACAACTGTCAATCCAATGCTAAGATGGAAAGAGAAATGAGCCACAGAAACAACTGTTCAAATCATTCCAGCTTGAGTACCAGCAAGCAGTAACTTAGTCTATTTTTCAAGACACGTGTATGAAAAAGCCAAACCCTATCATGGCAGCTTATGTTCACATTTAAATATTAAGACCTGATGCCCCGTTCTAGATACTTTGAAATATTAGAAGCATGTACTCAATTTTCTGTGAAATGGAGCCAATTTTCTTTAGTCATATGTAGGACTGTCAAAGACCAGACATTTTTCTTTCCAAGTTTCACTCAGAGTCAGGCAAGAAGGATTTCATTCACATGGTTTTATTTCCTCAACTCTTCCTGTATCTCCTGAGTTTTAAAACAGCCTCAGCAATTGTTGTGGTTTATACAATGTTTCTCATTCAGATGTCCGAAGTAGTGTAGTCCACGGATAGAAGTTCAGCACATCTGAAATAAATGCATGCATTTTATGAATGACTGCGGGGTAGACATGTTCCCTTCCCTCTGACAATGAAGGCTGTGTTCCAATGAGATGCAGAAGCTATTTTGGAAAAGAATTCAGCAGTTTCTAAAACACATAAACATGTAATTAATGTGGGCCGAACAATTCCACTTCCAGGTATCTACCAAAGAGAAATGAAAGTTCCTGTTCATACAAAGATTTGCATGCAAATATTTGTAGCAGCATTATTCATAGGATGATATTTAATAATAAAAAACAAGCAAAGGTCCAACACAGGCTAAAAACTGGATGACAGTGTTTTGGAGGAGGTTCTCAGCTTTGTTGAATCCTGGGAATTTATATAAGCAGATGATTTGTGAGAGGCACAGTCACCCAGGAAGCAGTGGAGAATCTCCATCTCTGGAAGGAATCACTTTCACTTTTCTCCATCTACCCGTGCTACGATGTAATCTGTGTTTCCATGTTGTGGTGGTTGTCTCTTTTCTCTGAAGGGCAGAGATCTCTGGTTTGTTCAAGGATCGATCACATGTGTCTAGAACAGAGGAAGCTCTGTCGCTATGAAGAGAATAAACCAATGTGTAAAGTCCTGTAGGGGTATAAGAGCTGTATTTAAAGGACGTGTGTGTGTGTGTGTGTGTGTGTGTGTGTGTGTGTGTGCGATATCCATATATATGACATTAGTATGGCTGAATGACAGCAGTACCTATGATGCTTCACTGAGATGTGAAGGAAATGAGATTCTGGAGAGGCTGTGTGGGCTGGCTTGGGAGGAAGAAGAACTGAGAGAGGCTCATATGCTCATAGAACATCACACTGTAGAGGGAATACTAGGTGCTTCCGTAAGATGAGATTTGGTGCGATGAATTGACACAGTAGCCAAAGGATGATGTGATGCTTCTGGCAGGAGAGAAAGGCTTTTTTTTCTGACATTAGGATACAGAGGGAAGTTTGCAGCTCCCAATGCATAAGTGTCAAGTAGCATTTTTGAATGTGAGGAGTCCTTGAAGGGGAAGGGCGCCGTTCGAGAAAGTTATTTTCGTTGATGGAACAGGCAGCAAGGGATCTAAAAGGTGTAGGAGGAGGGAAAAGAGGAGGAGGAGAAGGAAACTGTCATTTCCTCAGGATTTGCCCACTGCCATTGTCATTTTCTGAGGCATATATTTTTTTGCAAGTCAAATAAGCAAGGACCGTTTTTTGACACAATTGTCTGTGACTTTGAGTACAGCTTGAATGTCTCCAGAATAATGGAAAATATGACTCAGCTTTAAGGGAAGACTTGCTGGGCAAATGTTGAGGTTGCTTCCTTGAGATTTATTTGAGATGCTATTTGAAGGAATCTCAACCATTTCAGTTATGGAAAGGAGTCTTCCTGAAGATACTTTTAAAATTTATCTTTGACATAGGTTCATCTGAAGTGGATACAAATGTTCATAAAAGTATCTGTAATATACGATATATTTTTAATATTTGATTTTTTGTATTATGGTCACTTGAGATGGGCTTCTTATACTGAAAATAAATTGCTTAGACTCATCAAGACACAAATTGGGTATCTCTAATGCAGCTCTATGGGAATATTATTTTTGTCTTAGTTTTATTTTTGGTAATGTAGAGGGCTAGGAACTTCGAAAGGATGAAATTGTTGAATTAGGGTTTTATCATAAGGGTTTTCTCCTAAGGCACTTAGCTTTACCCAAGAGCAATTAGGAAGCATACAGTGTTAATTAGAGAAAGCTCATGATGTAAAGGTTTACTGTGCCTATGGTCTGGATAGATAGAGAGAATTTGTTTTAAATGAAAATAGGTCAGGGGCCATTTTCAGCAACTCAAGAGAAAGTGGTGATATAAAGATGGTGGTAGACAATAGATGAGTGAAGAATCTGTGATACATGAAACAATGATGGATGCATTTAATTGCATTCATCCTGATAAGGAGCTTATTTATAACAAAATACCAGAACCTTAATTATTTTAGTGAACGAGAATGCTTATTTAGCTCAGAATGCTGGAACTCCGGAACATGACACTTGTGTCTGTGTGGCTCCATGTGCTGCTCAATTCATGGCAAGAGCTGGAAGGGAAATGGTTAGGGGAGAAAAGGGCCAAGCACCTGGGGCTCCTTCCCTCTGTAACAGCCCAGACTCAGAGCCAACTGTCTGTTCCCGAGAGAATGAGAATCCACTCTCAAGAATGACACGGACCTCTCTGAATGACCTACTTTCCTTTCAAAGGTTTCCATACTGCCACATTGCACACTGAGCCTTGTCATGAATCTTGGTGAAGGTAAAGAATATCCCTACTATAGCTGGGTGACTCCTAGGTCTCCTATTCTGGGCATCTGGGGAGAAAGATATTGTCACAGATGCAGAGCACACAGGAGAAGGCGGAGCAGGCATGCCACAGAATAAGAGTGTGACTTCAGGTTTGGATGATGTCTCCTGAAGGAAGCCAGGAATGACCCAATGTGAATAGGTAAAGGAGGCTGCTCGAAATCTGGAGGTCCAGGGCTGAACCCCAGTTGCGTGTGTACAGTTATGCTGCATGAAGCCATGGGAGTCTGTCAGCACCCATTAAAGTCCTGCTGTGAAATGTACACGGCTGGACAGATGCTGGGGAACTGTGATGTGTAAGAAACAGGCAGGAGATGAGGCATGACAAAGAGGAGTAGTGAGCAGCCCTTGGAAAAGCCAAGCTGTGAGGTCACTGTAGTAGGGAGGGGCGTGTGCTGGTGATCATTCCTGGAGTTCAAGCAAGGAAAGTCTGGAAAGGGTGGATGGGATTCACTGGGACTTGTAGTGTCTTTGCTTGATCTACAACAGTGGGAAGAGAAGTGAGTGGAGGAGGAGGTAGAAACAAATGGTGAGTATAAATGGCATCCTTTTTTGTCGTTGTTTTTGCAGGTCCTGGGGCTTGAATTTGGGGCCTGGGCTCTGTCTGGTGAGCCTCTCTCTGCTCACAGCTAGTGCTCTACTACTTGAGCCACAGTGTCCCTTCTGGCTTTTTCTGAGTAGTTCGTTAGAGATAAGAAGTCTCACAGATTTTCCTGTGTGGGCTGGCTGTGAAGTTCAATCCTCAAATTTCAGCTTCCTGCGTAGCTGAGATTTCAGGGGTGAGACACGCTGCCTAGCAAGACTCGTCCTTTCTACATAAGCTAGGAGGTTTTCGCATACAAATACCTTTGTCCAACTTTGATTTTGTTTTAATTGAGATGGAAATCTTTTTTTTTTCTTTTTTGTTGGTCCAGGATCCTCAGATCTCAGCCTCCTGGGTAGCTAGGATTACCAGTGTGAGCCACTGGCACCTGGCAAGAAGGAAATCATTTCACACAAGAGAAACCATTTAAAACAAATGGTTCAATGGCAATTCAGTATAGTCACAGAGTTATGCAACCACTTCCTCTGTTCCTAGTATATTTTTAACTCAATATTGTTATTATTTTTAAGTAGTTGCACAAAGGAATTGCCATGCAGCAAACCATTTTATAAGTACACTGCATCTTGAGCAATGTCCCCCCTCTCCTTACTCTCTTCCATCTCTCCCAATTCCTCCCCTTCCCTGCCTTGATGTTCTTAATTCCATAGGATGTGCGTTAAATATCATGACTGCATCCTCCCAGTCACCTCTTCTCTTTATTCCTCTACCCCTCCGGTGGGCCTCCTCTCTATACTTCAAGTGCCAATTTCCTGGTATTCATTATCTTGGACTATGAGTTAGTTTTTCTAAGGAATTACACCATCTGAATTCCCCTCTACAAAATACCAAACTCGAGTTAATACATTTGTGTGCAATTGCATAGAATCTGGTATGTGTTTACTTGTACATACATAAATTAGTTTTATTTCCAGCATATTTTTATCATCCCCAAAGGAAAGACCAGATCCGTTGGGCAGCCGATGTCTAATTTTCATTTCCCCAGTGTGTGGAAACTCTCTGTGTGTTCTGTCTTTAGAAATACATAACATTGGGGCTGGGGATATGGCCTGGTGGCAAGAGTGCTTGCCTTGTATACATGAGGCCCTGGGTTCAATTCCCCAGCACCACATATACAGAAAATGGCCAGAAGGGGCGCTGTGGCTCAAGTGGCAGAGTGCTAAAAGAAGCCAGGGACAGTGCTCAGGTCCTGAGCCCAGGTCCCAGGACTGTCAAAAAAAAAAAAAGAAAAAAAAAGAAATACATAACATTAAACCTTTTGTGTCTGATTTCATTTACTTAATTTTTTAAAGTTTATTATCTAGCATGTACAAACACTTCATTAATTCATTCATTATTTATTTAATTTTTGGATATAGGCTGTGGATATACCACAGTTTTCTTGTTCACCTCTATGGATGCATATTTGGCTATAGGGAATGGTACTGGTGTGACCATTGCTATGCATGCACTTACTTGAGTATCTGTTTTCCTTTCCTCTGGGAACACTTCTAGATGTGGAACCCAATAGATCCTAAAACTATATGTAGTGCAAATGGACAACCCACAGGAAATATTATATTGGCTCAAAAGGCTACAATATTTGACAAGAACTGTACTCATTTCCTTACTCTTGTAACTGTAACCCTTCTATATATCACCTTTCAATAAAAGACATTTTTTTTTTGCCAGTACTGGTGCTTGAACTCAGGGCCTGAGCACTGTCCCTGACTTCTTTTTGCTGAAGGCTAGCATTCTGCCACTTGAGCCACAGCGCCACTTCTTAAAAGACGTTGTTGACTTATACATTTGGGTTATTTCAGTAGTTTACATTCTCTTTGATGTAGGATTGATGAGGAAGTTACTGAGTAGTAGATAATTATCCCACCAAGAAATAAGTCACACAGTATACACACATGTGTATGTGTATTTTTTAAGGAGAGACACTCCAATTGGGATTGACTTCTTCTAAAATCAGGGCCTTACAGATAAAGAATTGGATAGACTGTATCACATGGAGGGCTGAAGGTGGAAACAGGGTTGCCAATGTCACAGTTTATGTTTTTGAAGGAAAGAAAGCAAGTTCCTCTGTCCTTGGGCAATGAGAGCATGTGATGGTGAAAAAATGAAATAGTAGCACCCATTGCCACTAATTTAATAGCTAGTTTGCATGTAAAATGAAATCTACTTTTATCTACTCCTAATAACCACTGACTCTTTTATGTGTAGTCTTTGGGATTATGTTTCCAATGTGGCGAAAAAGCGATTTGTGCTCATGGATGACAACCGAGCTTCCTTATAGATCCCATGAACTGTATCATAAATGGTAGATTCATAGCTTCATAGAGAGGTGGGCACTGGTTGCAATCCTTATGGAATTTTGGGTGATCTAAAGCAACATTCATTCTGTATTCTTTTTTTTTTTTGGCCAGTCCTGGGCCTTGGACTCAGGGCCTGAGCACTGTCCCTGGCTTCCTTTTGCTCAAGGCTAGCACTCTGCCACTTGAGCCACAGCGCCACTTCTGGCCGTTTTCCATATATGTGGTACTGGGGAATTGAACCCAGGGCTTCATGTATAGGAGGCAGGCTCTCTTGCCACTAGGCCATATTCCCAGCCCTCATTCTGTATTCTTAACAGTGTCATTTTCTGCCCAAGTCTTTCCTCTACGAGAATGAGCTATGGAACTAAAATTTTTATAAGATGTAATTCTGTGGTATAATTTCTCAAACTGCCTACAGACTTGGACCAAGAGATAATTTTCATTGAATGTCTATTAAGTGTTTTGTTTATTTGGACTCATTTAAGTCACATAAACCACTAGAAGAAAGACACTGAGCTTGGGTAAATTATACAGGATTATAGATATTTGCATACAGTGAGACGAAAGGAGGCTACTCTTAGGAGAGAAACAAAAAGGCACAATGCCTACATGTATCGTCATATTTATATAAAATTATATATATGAAAACAGACTCCAAGATATAGAAGCAAGAGGTATCTCTTTAATTTTTTTTGATGATTCTGTCTTCTTTTTGTATGGTATACTCAAGTATATATCATCAGGAGGTAGGGGGAGGATATAGAACTCAAGGGAGAAAGGGTGAAAAAGTGCAGCAATGGAGCTCACTGCACCCAGATGAAAGTGAACTATACAGCTCATGGGTAGAGATGGGATGGAGGGACTGGGAGAGATTGAGGGAACAGAAGACACTGTATGAAAAGAAGTGTATGTACCTACTACCTGATTCATGTACTTGTTATCCCTCTGTATATCACCTTTATAATAATAATAAAGTAAATTAATAAAAAAAAGAAATGATAGAAGTAGATCCATGAGAGGAAGGAAGGGCTGCTAACCCTAAAGTCAGGGCTCCGTCCACCTCATGAGGATGCTCATGAGGTTTTGAAGTCCTTGGCTTGTGGCTAGCAGAGTGGCCTAGCACCAGAGGCACCCTCTGAGTTCAGCAGGAGGCAGGATTCTGATGGGTTGGCTTTGTGGGTTTCCAGAAGACCAGGATTGAGAGGGGGCAGAGCCTGCCACCACAGGTGGACCTTTCCTAAGCTGTGTCACATCACTCTCATGGAAAGATTTGGTGATTTACCAAGAGAATATTTATTTTTCTCACCAATGATGTATTAGCCAGTGCTGATTTAGAGAAGTGTGTGATGTGATCTCATTTTATTACTTACCTCGATCGTGTGTCAATGGTCTCAGTCAGTCAGTCACAGGGTTGGTACATTTATTCCCATCTGTGGTTTGTGTTTGTTTCAGGCAGAGAAAGCGGATGGATTTGTCAATCTGTCTGATTTCTGCGTGGAAAGAGCATCTGAGTGCAAGAAAAAGCAGTAAGTTGTCTTTTACCTTTCACAAAGCTCCGAGTCTGATTACTCTTCATCCGTAAGGTTTATCTGAGAGTGGGGCAATGTAGAAAGGAGTGGAGAAAATGCTCAGTGCTGGAGAGGTCTGAGTGTTGCTGGTTAGCACCTTAAGCCCTCATACACACCTTTAGTTCTGAACTTTCTGGAATGGCATTCTGTGGGGCAGAACCCTCATGAAGCTTTGGCACAATCTGTCCTTGATGATTGTATCTGGGGTGAAGGAAAGGACAGTGGCCCCGCCCAGCATGGTGTGTTGGGGGGGGGGGGAAGATCTGGATATCAGGGTTTAAACACTGTGAAGAGAACCAGTCTTTAAGCAGACTCACCAGACACAGCTGTGAGAGAGCCCAGTTTACCTTAGTTCATCATGACACTGTGAACAGCTCTAAGTCTTAAGTTTGGGATTATATTTGGATAGAGTTTAAGGCCAAAGGACTTGAGAACTGGCAATCTCCAGCTTATTGTTCTATCTATGGAGGAAGAGCCTAGAACATCTGTGCACAGCCCCAGAGGTCAATAGAGAGCTGGCGCTGCACTTGAGGCCCCAAATCTCCCTGTCAACAGCTCTTCCTGTGAGACTGTTTGGCTGCGTTTTGTCTTCATGCCCTCCGTCACCTTTGTCTTATTCTGTCTTCCAGCCTTAACATCTTTTACCAGCTTTCTCAGAAAAGGACACTTCCCTATTGTCATTTGTGACTGGTTAATTGTTTTCCAGTAAGAACAATTATGCTGATAATAGCTTTAAATTTTTTTGTCCCTCTAGTATAGTAGCATGGCCTGTGTTGATTCTGTGGTTTTGTCCTGCGGGACTTCTGGTGTAAATGGTAAAGTGGAAACACTTTCCGGTCTGTTATTTTTAATGCTTTGCATTTTCCCTTTAAACTAAAATCCACTTTAGATTTTTCTTTACCCAAATGGAGTGCCTTAGACATGGCTCTGTTGAGTTGTTGCAGGGTAGAAGCTCCATGCCTCATTGCTTTCCTATAGTAAAATTCTGTTAGTGAATTTGATTATTTTGCTTGATGGGATTGATCTGAGTATTTTGAAAAGATGTCTTAATGAAGCTAAATTCTAGATGATTGTATCTTTGAAGTAAAACAATTAGGCTGATACATTTTTAATGCAAACTATTGAATAGCGGTGACTATGTCTTGATGTGCTACATTGACCCTTACTTTCCTTATATGAAATAAAAACCATAGATATTTAATGTGATAGTTATTTTTGTAAGTTTATAAAGAAAGCAGACAAGCTTGCAATGTTTATATTTGACTGATATACTATCAGGCCCACTGTGATGGTTATGTGCTTTAATTTTTGTGTTTTCATGCCTTTCTCCCTATAGTGCATTTAAGATCAACCATCCTCAGATCAAGACATTTTACTTTGCAGCTGAGAATTTACAGGAAATGAATGTGTAAGTAGAGGAAAATGACAAATTCAATACTTCTGAGAGCGAATTTACTTTGGTTGGGTATGGGACTTTTAAGCCAATTCCTGTTAAATTACTGTCTTATTTATCTCTGCCACTTTAGTGATTCCTTTCTGGAGTTGTTATAAAGACTGAACTCAGTACTGGCCCTCTTCTGAGCATCTCCAGTTAGGTTTGGTTTTCTGGTTTAGGTTTTAGTCTCAAGGATCTTTTGGTTCCACCTGAATGGCATTGAAAAAGAAAATGGGCCTCCCAGCTGTAGGGTGACCACACATCTGTATTTACAGTCAAAACACAGCCAGCAGTGTCATTGTCCCAGGGCGGACCCTCTGTAATATCCTGAAGCTCACTGTACACCTACCTCATGTTCTAGCAATAGGATAATCACCCCCAACTCAAAAAAAAAAAAAGAAAAAAGAAAGGAAGGAAGGAAGAAGAGATGTTCTGTCCCCTGAAGTCTAAAATACTTTTTTTTAAAGTTTTTATTATAAAACTGATGTACAGAGAGGTTACAGTTTCATACGTTAGGCATTGGATACATTTCTTGTACTGTTTGTTACCTTGCCCCTCATACCCCCCTCTCCCCTCCCCCTTTCCCCCCCTGCGGTGTTCAGTTCACTTACACCAAACAGTTTTGCAAGTATTGCTTTTGTTGTTGTTTCTCTTATTTTACCCTTTGTCTCTCAATTTTGGTATTCCCTTTGAATTTCCTAATTCTAATACCAGTACACACTGTTTCCCATACACTCAGATAAGATTACAGAGATAGTGTAAATACAATCACAAGAAGGTGATACACGAACATCATCAATAGTAGAAACTACAGATACATATGGGATGTTGAAAGTAGTTACAACGGTGATATAACAATCATTCCCATAAAATGGAGTTCATTTCACTTAGCATCATCTTATGTGTTCATAAGGGCATAGCTATTGGGCTCTTGTGATCCTCTGCTGTGACTTGCTTAAACCTGTGCTAATTATTCCCAATAAGTGAGACCATAGAGTCCATGTTTCTTTGGGTCTGGCTCACTAAAATACTTATTTTTGCAGCTCCCTCCTGTAGGCTGTGGGAGGCAGTTTCCATTTCATATCTGTGTATCTGTGTACACGTTTAATTGCTGGTCTTGAGAAGACCGTTCTGAGCCAGGTTCTCCCCTAGAATCCTAGCTACTCAGGAGGCTTCGAGTGGGAGGATCAAGGTGTGAGGCCAGTCCAGGTCTGGAAAAGAAAAGACTTCTTCCTTCCTTCTCTGGTATTTGAAGAAGAACACAAATCCTCATAGCTATTATAGACACATCTTAAGGTTCTTCTGTTGAGTGGGAAGTAGATAAACTCATTGTAAGGAGTTTTTTTCCTTGTGGATTGGTGTCACAAGGAGAAGGATTTGAAAGCTCTGTGGAGCTGATAGTTCACAGGTTTGGTGGTCTCTCCACTCCCACGTGCAGGGCTCAGCGTGTGCTGTGTGATTGTCACGTGCCGTCCAGAGCACATGGAAAACGCTCTCACTCAGAGCGCATTCAACTTGCAAGTTACATCCCTCGTGTCTTTCCTTTCCTGCTTGAAGTCCACGCACTATGCCTACTGCTTCCCCTCTGGGGTAGACTATGGCGTGTCACAATGGCTGTTCTTCGAGAGCGGCTATATGTGATTGGCATCATCGGGGGGCCCTAGTTAGAATTCCCAGTGTCTCTTTTTCCCTTCACACAACCGGTTAAAGCTTGTCGTTTATGGAATGTCTCCTGTGTGTGCCACTGCAGCAGATGCCAGGCGATAGCAGTAAACATTCCTGTATCCACCCATCCACCTACACAATACTCCTCCGCCGAGGCAGACTATGTTGAAATTTGCCTTAGTTATTTGGACACGATAATTCATTTCCTTGCTTATCTGCCCTTCATCATTTTTCTTTGTCTTCTTGCTTTAGAAAATTAAAGAAAATGGAAGCTGCCTTTCATCACACACACACACACACACGTGCACGCACACATTCTTTTTCCCTGGGCAGCCCCATATAGCTAGAAGCATTTTACCTAACTCTTTTCCACCACACCTCCCCACCTGCCTCTACCACACCCCTACAGAGGAGGGCAGAGGCCTCACAGAAAGTTGGGAAACCGTGGACGGTTAGACACACAATGCAAGGAAGGAATAGACAATGGAATCTAAACGATTCCAATTTACTCATGCAGAGAGAAGCTGCTTTTTCCCTATTTCTGATTTTAGCATTTCCTCCATTGGTCTTTTCAAGCATCTGACAAAAACTTAAGAACAGAGACACAAAAGGATCAAAAGGATCAGATTTTTAAAACTTCATAACACTCCTTTTTTTTTTGTCTGTCACGGAGCTTGAACTCTGGGCCTGGGCACTGTCCCTGAGCTCTTCAGCTCAAGGCTAGTGTTCTACCACTTGAGCCACAGAGCCACTTTTGGTTTTCTAGTGGTTAATTGGAGATAAGAGTCTCGTGGGCTTTCTTGCCCTGGTGGCTTTGAACCCTGATGCTCAGATCTGCCAAATTCAGTATTTATCTTCAGGTGTTATATTCTCCAGTGGTGGATTCTTATGTCATGACAGATTGTATTATATGGGTATTGGCTATATATATATGATTTATACTGTACCCTATTGGATTTCAATCACTATTTGCCACATCAAGGTCAAGAACTTATTATCTGTCTATGCTCTGATGAGGTGGTAATTTACTTGAAATTCTGTGCTTATTTTTCCCACTTGAAAACAAGACATAGATTAAGCTTTGGACTTGAAGTGCCTGGACTCCTGTTTTGCCATCTCTCCGGTGACATTTATGATTTAAAGCAGCCATTTGTTTTCTTAAGAAAAAGTTACATGTAATTTATTAACATTTTGAGGAGTCATTTTAGTTCTTAGCATTATTTATTTTAGTGAGGTCTTACAAAAATGCTTCCCAATATTAGCATTTTTGTAGCCATTCTCATGGTCGTTAATGACTTTGATCATCTTTAAGGCTCATGTCATAGCACGACTATTGACAGTTTTGTCTAAATCTCTGCACAGCGTACTTAGGTCTGCAGACTCTCTGGCTGGCCTTTAAACACCATTTTAATCATCACTTTAAAAATGGCTTCTCTGGGCTGGGGATATGGCCTAGTGGCAAGAGTACCTGCCTTGTATACATGAGGCCCTGGGTTCAGTTCCCCAGCACCACATATACAGAAAATGGCCAGAGGTGGCTCTGTGGCTCAAGTGGCAGAGTGCTAGCCTTGAGCAAAAAGAAGCCAGGGACAGTGCTCAGGCCGAGTCCAAGCCCCAGGACTGGCCAAAAAAAAAAAAAATGGCTTCTCTGGCCCCTCATGGATATATGGCCATTTTGTAGTGCTTGAACATCTCAGTATTTTTTCTATTAATGTTTCTGTTTCTGAATTTTATTATGCTGGTAGTTCAAAATCTGATATATGGAAGTATGTGCTTGCCAGCCCCCATTTTATTATCCTGAAGAGATTTTTTTTCCCCCAGTGGTAGAATTCTTTCTCAGACAATATTATGCAGATTGGACATAGAGATTTGTTTTGCATTAATGCCCAGATGTCTTTCTGTCTTATGATGAACCTGGCTAAACCAGTGCATGGTGCTGGGGAGTGACTTGGTGAGGTGTAAGAGGAAGAGGTAGGGATGTGGCCTCCAAGTGATGGGTTCTTTCTGGGCTTCCATCTCCTTGGCTAACTGCTTTTCTGGATGGTGACATTTCCCCCATGGACGTTGGATGGAAACATAATTATGTTTAGAAGAAACTTTGCATGTTACGCATGGATCCTCAATGTACAGACATGGGATAAGTAATAAGGGTGATGGAGGAGTTGGTTTCTAAGCAGAGATGGAGGTTGCTGCTTTTTACTCAGACAGTATTTGTGGGAAGAACAGTCTTGTTTTATACATCCATTTCCAAACACTTGTGCATCTCCAACACACACATTCACATTAAATTATTATACAACAAACTCCCAGGAAACATCTGCCATTTTCCTTCATGTAAATATGTCTTTGTATGCATCTATCTACTTAGCCACAAATAGAAGTTTATGTATTGCCATAAGGTTTGAAATTTTCTTAAGTGAGATGATGCTCTAAGAGGTAGATTCTAGAAAGAAAATTTCCAATGGAAGTCTAAACAGGTGTGCTTTATCCCAGCAAGAAACTAGTGGTGGCAAGAAAAAGGGTCTCGATTTGAGGTAAGGATTGAAAAGATTTTTTTTCTTTTTTTTTTTTAAAGTATAGTGCCTGATATATATATATATATTTTTTTAAATTAATTTTTGTTGACAAGGTATTGTGCAAAAGGGGTACAGTTACATAATAAGGCAGTGAGTACATTTCTTGTGATATCATACACCTTTGTTTTCTTTCTCTTCCCTAGATCAGGTAGGCATATATACAATACCCAGTGTACCAAAATCATATACAGTAGCCACATGGCGTACGCCAAAGGAAATTCACCTAGAACTTTAAATATAACGTCAACAATAGAGTTAGAATAGAATTAAGAAAAGATTTTTAATTGTCAAAACTCTTTGACTTTGCTATATTTTCATGTCTCTAGAAAGGATCTTTGAGGGCTGGGGATATGGCCTAGTGGCAAGAGAGCTTGCCTCGTATACATGAGGCCCTGGGTTCAATTCCCCAGCACCACATATACAGAAAATGGCCAGAAGTGGCGCTGTGGCTCAAGTGGCAGAGTGCTAGCCTTGAGCAAAAAGGAATCCAGGGACAGTGCTCAGGCCCTGAGTTCAAGGCCCAGGACTGGCCAAAAAAAAAAAGAAAGGATCTTTGAGCTGCTGGTACCCTTGATTCAAAACTATATATTTTTTGTCTTTGCTTTAAAACTGCCTAAATCACGTTTAAATGGTTTTTCAAATGGGAACTCGTACAAGTATGGCACCACATATAAGCTAAACACTGCTAGTATGTTCTTAAAGGGGACTGATGAAATGTATTCTTTTGCTTGGTCACATTTTTAAAATGTAGTTTTAAGTGTTTCTTTCAGTTAAGTAATACATAAAACATTCTTCTAGAAATGAGATAGTACAAAAGAAAAAGTGAGAGACTTCCCCAACTCTTTCCACCTAACTCAACTTCTCCTGTGGGGCTAACCACTTCTGAGAGTATGTTGTAGGTCTTGGCCGATGCTTCTCTACATGCAGATATGCATCATTGTACGGTGTATTAGAGCAGGCTAATCTTATTGCTCTAAATTTGTTCCTTAAAATAAACAGTATGTTAGAAGTCCTCAAGTCATTGAAACATTTCTCCACATCATTTTATTAGCTTTCTTATAATACGGTGTTAATGGAACCCACGTAACAATGTAATTACCCATTTCCTAACTGATGGATATTATCTCCTGTCTTTTCTTTCTGCTGTTGTAATCCTTGTTAACAGTTAACCATTTCCAAAATTGTGTATTTTTGTAGAATAGCTATTGAGCAAAGAGCATGGAATTTTAATTTTGAATAATATCCAATTCCTTGCTCAAAATTGGCTATGTAGATTTTTTTTATGGTGAAGTCAGCAATTGGATGAGAAGGTTCATTACTTCCCATTTTCCCCTTAGTAGTCAATGATATTTTTATTCTCTAACAATCTTTGCCAATCTACTGATTGGCAGAAATTTTTCCTGTGTTTAGATAAGGATTCTCCAAAGTACTGTGATTTTTTTTTCTGTTGTTCCTTTGTTCTGCCTGCTATTCTATTGGGTTGAGACGAGCATTTTCTGTTTCCTATGGCACAATTTCAGCCCTGGTACTGGTCTAGTCTTAATTGGCAATTAGAGAACTCAGGTTTATTGTGGTGATGAAGGCAACTTATTAAAAGATGTCATACTCATCTTTTTTTTGTGGAAATTTCTGCTTTATTTTTAAGGGCAAATTTATTATATTTTGTTCTCTCAAAAACCATGAGCACAGCAAAACCATGGTTAGCTGAAATTTGGGTAAGAATTTCTAAAGGGTTCACAATTGTAAATTTGGAAATGTAGAATGTTTATGAATGATATGTTAGGATGGTATGGATATAACCTGCTAAATAAATAACTTGTGATGCATTACATGACTAGAGGAAATGAAAAGTATAAATGAATTGATAAATGGTAAGTCTATATTTGCTGACAGGCAATTATTGAATACTCTGTTTTTTCAAAGGAAAAAATGAATACACAATATGGAGTATTTAAAAATACAAAAAAAATCCTAGAAATAAGTAGGAAAGAGTTCACCTAGATGTTGACTGCCTCAAAGCAACATTTTTCTATCAGGACAAGATTATATAAGTAGAAATCTATGAGAATGACACATTTTGTTTCCTATCTTTGAAAAAATTGTTTTCAGATGTGTTTCTGACTAAAAGGTTGAGAAGAAACTACAGTGGCTTGAAATTATAAGCCATGTTTGCGTTTCCTAAGGCTTACCTAATTCTATTTTTGGTTTCGGTATTTAATTGGAAATGATTCCCCAGTTTAGAAATATCTGTTAAACTCTAGTTCTAGATCTTCTGCTGATTGATACAAGAGTCTTTCTGGTACAAAAATGGATGGTCTCTGAAATATATTAACATTATTAAGAATGATGTCTCTATATATATTTAATGGTCAAGTGATTAAATCTGATTATATATATATATATATATATATTTTTTTTTTTTTTTTTTTTTTTTTGGCCAGTCCTGGGCCTTGGACTCAGGGCCTGAGCACTGTCCCTGGCTTCTTCCCGCTCAAGGCTAGCACTCTGCCACCTGAGCCACAGCGCCCCTTCTGGCCATTTTCCATATATGTGGTGCTGAACCTAGAGCTTCATGTGTAGGAGGCAAGCACTCTTGCCACTAGGCCATATTCCCAGCCCCTGATAATAAATATTTTGATGACTTCAATAACTTCCTGACGCATGGTCACATAAAAAAGATGGTTGTTCACATATATAGAATATTTGATTTAGCTTTCCAGTTAAGTTATATAGGACAATGGTCTTCCTCACTTATAAAGCATACCTCAAGTAAATATGGTAGCAAAGTACTATAAAGCCAGAGTCCCAAAAGCTTATACTCTTTGTGGAAATATTTATACTAGCAGGGGAATTAAGACTTAATTTCAAGATCAAGTCTGACATGGGGTCTGATCTCAGTGGTCAAACATCCACTTTCTATTTGAATCCTAGGTGGCTAAATAAGCTTGGACTAGCTGTAATCCACCAAGAAACCACTACAAAGGACGAAGGTATGTTTTATTATTTCATATTTCTGAAAATTTTAACATGAATGATTTTTTTTTAAAAAGGTGGAATAAGGGGAAAATTTAAAGTCGGATATCGTCTGATCCTGATGAAACCGGGTTTGGCATTTTACATGACTTGAACTGTAGAAACCAACATATTCCTACAGACTTATCAACATGAACTGGGGCCTCCTGTCAGCCCCTCCCCCCCTTACAGAGATGTGTGCATTTCACCCACACAGGAGAAGCTGGGGGCTTCACTGATACCTCAAATAAATGCCACTGCAAATGGCTGATTACTTACAGAATTCGTACACTCATAGGGATGACCTTGTCATAAGCTAGTCAGACGATTTTCATCTCACTTTTTCCTCTCTGATGGTTTCCAATGTTTCCACCCTGGTGTGCTGAAACGAATTTCCCTCAAGTTGTAGGAGGAATCAGAAGGTCACTTTGGGGCGCACACCGTATCTTCAGTGCAAGCCATGGCTTTCAGTGTTCAGAAGCTACCGGATTCTCCTTCTGCCCAGTGACGCCATGACTCCTTAAAGTGTGAGAACAGCAAGGCTGTAGGCACTAGGGCCACGTAGCAGAAGCCACTGTGGATAAACTCAGACCACAAGAGACGTGGGGATTCGAAGAACTGAGTAACACCTGCTAATAAGAAAATTGTATCAACTTAATCTGAACACTGAACTGTGAAAGGTTGATTTAAAACAAGGCGGTGTCATACCATAGTGTGAAATTAGTTTCCTAATCATCTTTTTTGGTCCTCGTCTCAATAAAATAACTACTCATTGGGTATAGATTGAGGGAGGGGAGGGCCAAGCCAAAAATGTTATTCCAGGATTGACAAATTCTCTGCTTTCTCTTCTGTTAGCCCTCCGGGTCCCCCAGGTACCTGGCTCAGTCTGGCACTCCTGACTTTTTTGTACACCATGGATTGTGCAGACTCAGTGTCTCAGCTCATTGTAGTTTGAACACGACTACTACTGATTTTCTTCACCCTTTATTTAGCACATGCCTCAAGTCTTTAGGAATTACTTCCCTTCAGCTCCAATAGGCCCTCTTCCAGTTTGTTGGATCTTGTTTGGGGTCATCAACCCTGTGGGGCTACTTTTATCTTCCTGCTATTTAATTCCTTGGCAACACTGTGCTTCACTACTATTTAGGTGCCAGGAATGCACAGTAGAATACCTACTCACACACAAAATAGAATGCACAACTCTGACTCTTTGTGTCTTGGAAACTGGGTTGGAAATTGCAGGAGCTGGAGGGAGGAAAACCTTGGCTGGTGTGTTCTGGAATAACTGATGGTGTTCCCATGCTAAGCCTTTCCTTTTTCCTCCTTGACTGTAGAATGCTACAGCGAGAGCGAGCAGGAAGATGCTGAGCTGACTGGGGAGTCGCCCCCACCCCCTTACGCTTCCCAGACGTCGTCGCCTGTGGTATGTTCGGGACATGCGTGGGTCGCGTGGATCAGCGATCACCTGGGGCGATGTGGCTCCTTCCAAGCAGACAGGAACTGCCTTCATTTAATCGCGTTTCAGATGACGCTGAGTTATGTTTTAGATGAATCCAAGTTGCTCTTTTGGGGACCAGGCAAAGAAATAAATAAATACAAGTCAGAAAGATGGGGAGCCAAGAGTGGGACTAGTTCATGAATGTTCTAGATGGGATGATGTCCTTTGATTCACGAGGGAGACGTCTGAATTTCATTCTAAGCCTTAGTGGTTTAGGTTAGCATGGTTATTCTGATTTTGTTTTTGTCTCAGCTCCACAAAGGGTTAGAAAATTGTCATTGACATTGCGGATTTGGATGCTCTTGTTTTTCTAGGTTGGCCTGAGCTCTCTATATAGAGTCCAGGCTGACTTGAACTAGGGATCCTCCTTCTTCAGCCTCCTGAATAACACCCCCACCATGCCAGGCCTAGAGTTAGTGATTTTACTTAACTTACCTACTTATTTTTTTGGTAGCATCATCGAACTTGTCCTGTGCATGCCAAGTACACACTGTGAACATACAGCTACCTCTGAGCTATAATCTCAGCCATATTTATGGGATATATATTTATCATGTCCTAGAAGTTGCCCAAATGCTTTAAAGGTGTCATCATTTAATCTTCAAATAACCTTGAGAAGGCATATTACTTAATTTGCCTTTTACTAACTACTACTAAGTGTCTGTTAAACCTTTTTTACACTTCTATCTGAGGCCTCTTCTTTCTCTTCTCTTTTTTTCTGATTAATAAGATTTCTTAATTTATTATTCTATACATTAGGCTAATATATAGCTGTTAGCTAAATACAAGCAAAACTCTCTTTTTATTTAAAAAAATGATTTTACGATTTCTCCTTGTAAGCGTGTATTCTTGATTTTAATGTGTCAGATTTATCCATTGCTTATGTGTTGTTCTGAAAGCAGAGTTTTTGACCCCAGGTTCAAAACCTACAAGTTCCACATAGCAGGTCTGGCCACGCACTTCTCAACGACAGATAGAAACACATGATGCAGAGCCAAGAAGGAAGATTTGTTACATGGCTTTCAGGGGGAGACAGCACTTCAGTACCCCTTTAGCCATCTTTGTGTTATAAACACAAGGTTTAGCTTTTATGACAAAGAACTGGTGGTAAGAAGAAAAAGGAGAGAGGTAGTCATGGTGATTAAATAGTCCTGGTGGATCATTATTTTTGTCTTTATTTTTGGAAGAGTTCTGGAGAAGTTAAGTTATCACTGGTCAGGACAAGCAGGTCCTTACTGGCTGGCTGCTAGGTAACCTGTCCTAAGAAAGCTCTATTGTTCCTTAGAAGTGATTTCCATCCCTTTTCATAAAAATACTATGCATCAGAATGTCCTTCCCTGAATCCAAGGTCATTGTAAAGTGGCTACTGAGAGAATGGCTTAGAATAGAAACACCTATACAATGAGTATGCAAAGCTTTTCTTCTGCTTTTAGTTAATCTGTGGGGTCAGCAACAAACAACCCTTCCCGCCCCCCAGTAGGTTAAAACTACCTCTTAGAGTTAATGCCTTTTTATTTTTGGTTCAAAAAAACTGTTTCCTATCTTAACATCAAGAAGAAGATGTTATGTTTACACTTTATGATCGCGGAACTAGGTTCAGTACTGTTGAATGGCATGGTCAGACACTTAGTAAACCAAACACTTGAGGCAAGAATCTCAGTGGTCTGGCTTTATAGCAATTGTTCATTCCATTGTACCAGCACACTTGCGTATCCAGATACCCAAAGTTCAAGGAGACTTGTTTGAATACAAACAGGCAGAAGGGATGGTATGTATAAGACCCATGGGTTGGCTGGGCACAATGATTCCTGCCTGTAATCCTAGCTACTTGAAAGGTAGAGATCAAGATTATGATTCAAGGACAGCCTGGGCAAGAAGCTTGTCAGATCACATCTTAGTCAATACTAAACTGGTTATGTTGGTACCTGCTTCTTATACACAGGGTGTATAAATAAGAGGATCATTGTCCAAGTCAGCCCTGGGCTTATATATAGGAACCTATTAAATAATATATCAAACAATAAAGGACTGGGGACATGGCTCAAGTGATAGTAACATGAGACCCTGAATTAAAACCCCAGTACTCAAGAAAAATAAAGAAAAGACCTTGAGTTTAAGTCATTAAACTGAGTTATTGGGCTGGGGATATGGCCTAGTGGCAAGAGTGCCTGCCTTGGATACACGAGGCCCTGGGTTCGATTCCCCAGCACCACATATACAGAAAACGGCCAGAAGCGGCGCTGTGGCTCAAGTGGCAGAGTGCTAGCCTTGAGTGGGAAGAAGCCAGGGACAGTGCTCAGGCCCTGAGTCCAAGGCCCAGGACTGGCCAAAAAAAAAAAAAAAAAAAAACAAAAAAACAGAAAAAAAAACTGAGTTATTAGTCAAATGTTTAAACATTTCTCAGCTGATCATTTTTCACATGCCACTAAAGCTAGCATTTTTCTTAAGCAATATGTTGGAAAACAGTCAAATAAGTGTTGAATAGTTTTTATTATTCCTTAGCAACAGAATATGTTCTGTCTGCTCACATATTTGTAGGCAGATTTTGTTTTTGTTTTCTCTTTTTGCTGAAAAACAGACATCTAAACCACTTGGTTAAAATAACATTCAGTCTTTTTATTTGATAACTGAAGTTAAAAAATAACTCTTAGTAACTTTTACCCAGCACATGATTCTGGATACAAACCCATCATCTAATGAATAGTTGCAAAGATCTTCTCTTCTGTAGGCTGTCTCTTTATTTATTTATTTATTGCCAGTCCTGGGCTTTGGACTCAGGGCCTGAGCATTGCCCCTGGCTTCTTTTTGCTCAAGGCTAACACTCTGTCACTTGAGCCATAGCGCCATTTCTGGCTTTTTCTATATATGTGGTGCTGAGGAATTGAACCCAGGGCTTCATGTATGCTAGGTAAATACTCTACCACTAGGCCATATTCCCAGACCTGTCTCTTTATTTTGAGAGTTATTTCCTTTAATGTGCAAGCATTTTTTCCTTTAATGTAATCCCATTTGCCAGTTGTTGTTTTCTTCTTTCTTCATCTTCTTTCTTCTTCTTCTTCTTCTTCTTCTTCTTCTTCTTCTTCTTCTTCTTCTTCTTCTTCTTCTTCTTCTTCTTCTTCTTCCTCTTCTTCCTCCTCCTCCTCCTCCTCCTCCTCCTCCTCCTCCTCCTCCTCCTCCTCCTCCTCCTCCTCCTCTCCTCCTCCTCCTCCTCCTTTCCCCCTCTCCTCACCCTCACCCTCCTCCTCCATCTCCTTCTCCTCCCCATCTCCCCCACCTCTTCTTCCTCGTGTGTGTGTGTGTGTGTGTGTGTGTGTGTGTGTGTGTGTACCAATCCTGAGGTTTGAACTCAAGGCCTGGGTGCTGTCCTTGAACTAGCTCATGGTTAGCTACCACAACTCCATTTCTAGCTTTTTGGTCACTAATTGGAGATAAGAGTCTCATGGACTTTCTTGCTTCATCTGGCTTCAAACTGAGATCCTCAGATCTCCGCCTCTTGAGAGCTAGGATTACAAGTGGGAGCTGTGGGTACCTGGCTCTATTTGTTAGTTCTTGGACCTATGCTTATAACTTCATGTGCTCTTCCTGCTTTCCTGTTCAAGTTTCAAATTTCAGGTTATATTAAAGTATTGAGGTAATGGATCCATTCAAAACTGTGTGCTGTACAGGCAGAAAAATAGGTTCCTAGTTTCAGTCTTCTGCATGTAGATACCTAGCTATTCCAAAAATATTTGTTTGAGAAGTTGTCTTTTCTCCAAGTATGGTTTTGGTACCTTTGTCAGTAATCAGATGAGTGTAGCTGGATGGGTTTCTTTCTGGTCTTCTGTTGTGTTTTGTGTTTCACTGGTCTATTTTTCCTGATTTTCTGCCAGTACCATACTGTTCTGTGACTATGGGCTGTCTAGTATAAATTGAAATAAAATACTGTGATGTTTCCTGTATTGCTCTTCTTTTGCTCTGGATTGCTTTGGCTTTTGGTGGTATTTTCTGCCTCCTTATGAATTTTAGGGTAGAGTTTTCTATTTCTATGAAGAATGACAGGAGAATTTTGATGGGATTGCATCAGATCTGTAGTTTACTTTTCTTGCATCTTTAAATTTCATTCTTCAAGGTTTTATAACTTGCATTGCAGAGGTCTTTCTCTTTAATCTTCATTCTAGGCATTTAAATTATCTTGAGGCTATTATGAATGAGATTGTTTTTCCTGGTTTCGCTTAGCATGTTTTGTATGTTGATTTTGTGCCATCATGCAGAATGTCATAGCAGTGTTCACACTTTTATACTTTTCAGAAGTATCATTCATGCATATCCAAAAATGATGCCAAATATCAGCTCAAGCAGAAGAAAGAAGCAATAAGTAAAAAATAAACCCTACAAACTGACTCCCTAGCCAGTAACTGAAGAGGAAATTGAAGATTAAAAGCAGAAAAGGATATAATTAACTTTAGAAATCCAGATTTAATTTTAACATGATGTATCTTGAGTAACTGTGTATCAAAGGTCACTTAATACTTCAAAATCCATACTATATAAAGCAGTAGAAATTTCTCCAAATCAGTAACTGTGTAAGAGAAGAGATAAAAGGAATATTCACAGTTTTTGCATAGGGTACAGAAATCACCCTCAACTCTGTAGTTTCTGGATTGATAGATGGATGAGTGGGTGATTATAGTGATCTTTGCCATACTCTCCACAAGTTTCTAGCTCTATAAATATTTCTGCATGGGAATTAGACAGATAGTACTTTATACTTGTAAAGTGCTTTCATATAACTTTACAAAGGATGATGGCATTTTACTCCCAAACAAATCCTGGATTAGTTTTAGAAACGAGGAAGCCAAGTTCCAAAGAAGTAAACCCTACTGCTATAAGTAACATTTGCTTGTTGCTTAAGTTTTATTAAGAATATTCTTTTATGCTGGACATGATGTCACATTGTTGTAATTCCAGTTCTCCGGAGGCTGAGGCAGAAAGATCTTCAGTTGGGTACTAGCCTGAGCTACCTAGTGAAATCTATCTCATAACAGAACCAAACCAAACCAAAGAATGTTCTCTTAGGTTCCATAATAAGCTCCTGTTGATAAACCTGTTGACCAGGCAGCTGATGCATATTTTGTGCTGTTGGGTAGCAGGTGCTGTTGAGGATATGGGAATGCTAAGATGAGCTAGCGTGTCCCCTTCCTTAGGTTCTGGGTTGAAGAAGAGGGACCATAAATTGATCATTCAAACACGTGGTTTCCAATACTGAGAAGTGACGTGAGGGTCAGAAAAATGTTCTGGGCAGTGGCTGGGGACTCCAGTGGAAAGGATACGTCTCTGTTCATTTCTGTTAAGGAAGACCATTTGATTTGAGGCAAAAGTGGGCAAGGTGACAGCTAAGAGAAACCATGAGGAAGGCCTATGGAGAAGGAATCATAGGCACTTTGGGGGCAGAATGAAGGCCAAGGTGGCTGAGCAGGATAGAGGATGGGCTGATGGGGACATTGTATTTCCAGAGTTGGATAGTGCCCCAGCCAGACATTCTCAGTGCTAATGGAGACAGTGGGTGTTTGTGTCCTTGTGACAGGCACTTACTCGCGAATTTTAAGCAGAAGAAGATTGCCATCTGTTTCATACTTTAGATGTGTTCTTGGTGTTGATTGGAGGGTGTCTGGGCCAAGGGGACACACAACGAAGGAGGCAGGAAGCCATTAGAGCAGGACTAGGAGGTACAGCGGCATCTCCAGTGTCACTTGAATTCAAAAGCCTCGTGTGATCGATGGCTCTGCTGTCAGTGCATTGCCCAAGGCCAAGGGGAAAGTCAGAGGAAGGAATCTGCTACCAAGGCCTTGGGAAAATAGCTTAGGGGAGGAATATGGGCACATTTCCGCTGAGTGGCAATGGACTGGTTTGCTATTATTAAGACCAGTGAAAAGAAAGTATGTGTATATTCCTTCCTTTTCTTCTCATTTGTTCTTATGATAACTAGTTCTAACTTATTTCTCTATCTCTAAATTATTCCTCTATTTTCTTTTTTTTTTTGGTGTTCTTTGATGAATGTTTAGGATTTATCTACTGAATTACTTCTTCCTAATTACAGGCTTTTGGTGTTATTTTAAACTTGTGATTTGAAACAATGCAAAGAAAAGGATGTTAAGAACTAAATACCATTTGAATTAAGCTTCTTCAATAAACAAAAATCTCTTGTAGAGAGAATGGGAAAATCACGTTTAAATCTTTCATTTCATCATGAAATCTCTGGATTAAAACCAAGATCTTTTAAGGTGTCTAGAGTTTTTTTGGGGGAGGGCACTAAAAATAAAGTATTTCAAACCCAAACATTTTGAAATGAACCAAACCACATAAAATTATTAATTCTCTAATTAAATGAGAATCATTCTCTTGAAGATGGTGGGAAAATTTTGTGGGTCTGTTTGGACTGTGTTTGGTGCCCAATCATCTAGTTGATCCTGGAATTAGGAAATCTCACATTTAACTGTTTTATGGATGACCACAGAGAGCTCTTCAAGAAGATATTTAACTACTCTGAGGAGCTTTTGTTCCTATAACTAGCTTTCTATTTCACTCTTTGCTGGCTGCCATTCATTACCAACTGTGTCAGGCACAGATGCAAAAAATGGAAGTGTAAAAATGACTAAAACCAGCTTTTTCTCAAGAAACTCATTAAAAAAAGAAGCCTGACAGTCAATCAGCAATCACAATAGAAGTTGACAAATAAAATGATATTCCACCTGTTGTGATAGAAGGCCATGAACACCTCTACTGATTGACACCCCCCACCCCAATACAAGTCAGAGCTTTAAAGCCTACCAAATTCATAGGACCACAGTAATTCATAGTAAAGTTGATGGTTCTGAGTTACTTGCAATGGCTCGTAGATGTTAGAAGTTGACCCCAGTTTGCACGTTGGTCTCTCTTTCATGGCCATTCTGCCCCTCCCTTAGAGCCTTGCATGCTTGGGGTGGATAGGAGCTCCCGGCGGCTGGATGATAATGGATGATGATGCTCTCAGGAGACGGAAGTACAGAGCTCTTTGCCTTCTGCCACAGGGGATTGGGGGAGATCAGAGTGTAGTGGAGTCCAGATACTTAACTTTATTGGCCAAATAAAATCAAAAAAGGAAGAACAGCATAGAATTCCTATCTTCTTCTTGTTGTTATTTATTGCTATGAAATCAGGCTAGTCTCAAACTCTATGTGGCTCATGAGAATGGCTATCTTTCTTTGGCTATTAACACAGGAAACTTCCTAAAGGCAAAATTATGTATGGTACCACCTTCTTCTTCCTCTTCTTCTTCTTCTTCTTTCTTCTTCTGCATCTATTTCAGAGTCAAAATGTAGCAAGGAGCTAGGCACTGGTGGTTTACACCTATAATCCTAGCTACTCAGGAGGTTGAGATCTGAAGGTCACGGTTCGAAGCCAGTCCAAGCAGAAAAGTCTGTGAGAGTCTTATGTCCAATAAACTACTTAGAAAAAAGCTGGGGGGGGGGCTCTATGGTTCAAGTGGCAGAGAGCTAGCCTTGAGCACAAAGAGGCTCAGGGATAGCACCCAGGCTCTGAGTTTGAGCCCCAGGACTGGCATTAAAAAAAAAAAAGCAAGGGTAAAAATCTCATAGTAAATGAAGTGTGTTCCAAGAGAGTTGCTGGTGACTGGGTATTTGATGCTTTCTCTGTTCACCATATTGCCAGGAATGGCCTCCCACCTGTACAGTGTGTTAGCAACTGCAGTCGGGGCCCCACATTGTAACTGTTCCTCATTGACAGTGCTGCAGCTCTTGGTTTTCCCTCTAATGAATTAAGAGGCTATAAAGGTATTTTTGTAGTGAGATTTTGGTTCATGTTTTAAAATGATCAAAGAGACAATTAGGTTGACATCTCACCTGGTTTGGGTATTATTAGGTGATCGATCAGATTGACACCTGCCTGGGTTCCGTATGATGAGGTGACCCTGGCCAGTGCTGAGAAATAGGTCAATAGTATTCAGACTTTAATATGTGGGTGCTTTGTTCCCCTCGTGGATCTCCACTCACTTAATACGATTTTGTTTTCTGTCTGGCTCCAGCTTTGGCTTTCTCTCTTTCACTTTTTATTTACTCATTTTCTCATAGTGCTAGGAGTCAAACCCGGGGTCCACTTGCACAGTAGAGAAATGTTCTACCAGTGAGCCACACTTCAGCCCCTTTCTCTCTTTCTCTCTCTCTTGATCTCTCTTTTTCTCTTTCCCTTCCCCCCTCCATTCCTCCCTCCCTCCTTCCCTCCCATCCTTCCTTCCTTCCTTTCTTTCTTCCTTCCTTCCTTTCTTTCTTCCTGTCCCTTTAAAAAAATGTTTTTGCTCCATCAGTATGAATTCATTGACATATTATACTTTATTTTGTTTGCTGAAGGCACATTTTAATATTCTAAAGAATACCTCAATGAAGCCTTTAAAATTTTTGGAGAGGACTGAAGACTATGATAAACTGTGATGTGGGGATTTTTCAGAACTTAGAATGGTGAATTCAAGTTAGACATATCAGCTTGAGAGAATGACACCAAAAGTTGTCGTACAGAAATAAAGATTACAGATCCATCCTTGTACACTTTTATTCCTGATCTCATTTTGAAGCGACACTGTGGGGCTTTTGTTAGAAGGGAGAAGAGGAGAACGATGGTTTAGTCACAGTTTTCCTTTATCCCTTGTTTCGTTTTGTTTGTGGAAAACAGGCTGCGCGGCAAGCATCTTCGTCCTCACTCAAACTGGGTGAGACATCTTGTTGTTCCTCTTTGGAGAGTAAAATGAAGACACCCAGCAGCTTTTCTTCCTCGGCATCTAAAGAAAGACAGTCCTGGCTTGACATAGTTAACAGCTCACCCGCGGCCGAAGATGTGGGGCAACCCTTGACCTTTGCTGTGCAGGTCCATGCACCGGCACCCACCGAGGCACACAGTCACAAGGCCCCGGACAACAGCTCGATTATCTCAGAAAGTGGGTTTTTGAACTCTTTGTCTAGTGATGACACATCTTCATTGAGTAGCAATCAAGATCATCTGACCGTTCCGGACAAATCTACAGGATCAAGGATGATGGATAGAGGTAAACAAAAAACTTATCTACTTGTCTGTAGACAAGATTTGTTATGGTAGATTTATTATGTAAGTCTCTATCCAGAATGTTTAAACTCATCAGTGGTGATTTAATAGTGAAACAGCCATTGGGATTGGGCATGGGTTGCTTTTGTAGAATTTGCCCCAGGGACAAATATACAGGCCAGGTCAATAATTGGCCTGCTTGTAAGTGTGACTGATCAGAAGCTGTAGGACCATGAGACATTTGATCATTGACGATACTTCCCCACCAATTCAAGAAAAAGACTATTTTTCTGCCTTCATGTCCTTTTCTCTGGGACATGTGGTGATTAAATCTGTAGTCTAAGATTCATAATTTTCCTTGGATGGTTCTAAATACGTTGAGAACAGCCACCCTCCTAGATGCCCTGATGGTGTCTGTCCTGGCGGTTGGCTCCTGAGAGTGCCTGTGTGATCAGTGGGAAGGCGAACAGATCACATGGATGGTACACTGCACACCCAGCCCTAGAGGCATGAAGGAGAGAGATGGGGAGATAGGGAGATAGGCCGTGCTCATCTACCATGGGCAAAACCCTGGGTACCATCCCCACACACACAAAGGCAGAAAACCAACCAACCAACCAAACAACAAAACCCAAAAGAAAGCACGGCTTATATTTTTGGAAGACATTCTAAGTCTTAACAACAACAACAAAAAAAACGGAGTAAGGGTATGTAGAAATTAATAATGGGAATTTAAAAATATGTAATTATTCTTGATCTTATTTTAATATTCGGCCGTACCTTTTCTGAATGCCGAGCCTTGTGCATCTGAGGGTAAAATAAGCTTATCTGTGTAAGGTACTGATCAGTGAGAGAATAATGAACGTGGGTGGTGTTTTCTTGCTGTGCTATTGGTAGGAAGTGGCTATGCTACATTGCTGTAATAACTTCAGCGGAGGAAGTCATGGACAAAGCAATCTTTTTCTAGAAGGGGATAGTGGTGGAGTGGGATGGAAAGCGAAAGGAGACAACGTCACTGAAGAATATGGAGGAATGGAAATTGGATTGTGAGGAGGGACTGGACAGAGTAAGAGTAGATTTGGGGAGGTGTTGTGTTTGTGAGGTGCTTTGGTGCAGAGCAGTGGAGTCAGCTGTGTTTCCTTGGGATTGGGGAACTGAATGGAGATTCTGGTTCAGGTTCCGCTTAAGAAATGCTAAGAAACATTCTGAGCTTCTCAAGTAGAGTGAGCTCCTTGGAAAGTCTGCGCATTCCTGGAGTTGTTTGCTCATGTGGAAATGACTGTTTTCAACAAACGCGGGTGGATCCCAGTGTTTGCTCATGAAAAGATGTGCCCAAGAGAGAATTCAGGCACCTTGATCTAGAGGACTTCTAGCTTACTGCTTAGACAGTCTCTCCTAGACATAGGATTATTTGAACTCAATAAAATAATAAAAGCATGACACCCATTATTTCCCCATTAAGAACTCTTATAATTGGACTAGAAACAGAGGTAAAAAGGTTTCCCATGGGCACAAAGATACACCCACACCTTACATGACCGGCAAAGCCTCAAAAGCCTCAGAAATACTGAAGTTCCATTTACATTCTGTCCTGAGAGAAAACCCTGCAGGCTGAGAATTATCCTTTAGGATACATAAGCCTGCAGGTTTTGCCTGTGTCTACACATGGTTCTGCGGACTGGGCTGAGAGCTGGCTAAGGACCAGTCTCGCTCAGTCTAAGAATGAGGAAACCTGGTCTTACTTAGGTGTGAGTTACATGTAGAGTGACCAGCAAATTCTGGATGTGTGTCTTCAGACAGCTGGGAGTGAAGGTATTTCCCTAGACAGAGAGGGAGGGAAAATGAAATGATTTTTCCCCCCTCACTGATTTGTTGGCAGCTGCCATATGTTACAGATTTCTGCTGATGATTTTTTCCCCTGCTGCCGGGGATTTGGTTAAATTCCCCGAAGAGATGAACCACATAAAGTCGTCTCCATGGAAACAGCAGCCCAAATCGTTGCTTGGGTTTGTGATGAGTTGCTGTTGAGTAATCAAGTTGCACATTGAGCATTAAAAAAAAAAAAAAAAAAAGCAACCAACACATGTGTCTTTGTGCGTTGGAGATGAAGGTAGCTTTTCATTTTTGTGACTTCCAAAAATAATTATTCTTTTGTCACTGAAATAAAAAGCCCTAAGATTCTTGGGTGTGAGCTACTTCTCAGGGTCTTATTCTATCGGAGATTGAAGTTTTCAATATGATCCAAGGTAGGAGTTAAAATTTGAGAAGCTTAAGTTCTACTCACCAGAGGCACTTGCCGGAGAAACAGGCCTTTACCCCAGGAAGATCCTTAAAGGTTAATAATGGAGTCCTAAGACAAGCAGACAGCATGTATTATAGCCTTTCTTTTATTTAGACAACGAGAGAAATATTTTTCATTTAGTATACAATTAAAATTGTGGTTGCTTTATACTGAATTTAAACATCCTTTTAAGCATCTTCCTAGACATTTCTTCCTGTAGTATAAGCTATTAAAAAAAAAAAACCAACACAGGTGTTAATCGCAGCCTATTTTCTTTCTACACTGAGGGTTTCAGATGTCCAGAACTCTAGAGATTCTTCACTAGCTTCCAACAAAGCACAGTTTTGCAGCCCTGGTATACCTCAGACTCATGATTCCCCTACATCTACCTCTACAATCTGATGTTATAAATATGTGCCACAATATCTGAGTATATATTTCAATGTACTAATATAGCTGTATAGATACACTACACATACTCTAGGTTTTATTCATTTTTGCTGGTCTTAGGGCTTGAACTCTGGGCCTGCGCACTGTCTTTGAGCTCTTACTGAAGGCCAGTGATCTACCACTCAAGCCACTGTTCTATTTCCAACTTTTCTGGGTAGTTTATTGGAGATAGGAGCCTCACAAACTTTCTTGCTGGTGCTGGCTTCGAACCATGCTCTTCAGATCTCAGCCTCCTGAGTAGCTCGGCTTATAGTTGTGAGCCACCGATGCCTAGAGGGTTTTATTTTAAATACAAACATTACACACAGTCATTTATAGTTTGATTTTTCCCCCCCACATAAGCCTTCTTCATTAGTTCATACAGATCTGTCTCATTATTGTTTTTTAATGACACAGTTTTCTGTGTTATAAATACCAATTATAATGATCAATATAGTCTTGTCAGTTATTCTTCAACTGATAGAAATTAAAATTTTAATGTGTCACTATTACAAGAATATGACAGAAAACTTTCTTATATGTATCACAGTATGCACTAGTGCTATTACTTCTTTTAAGGTAGTTTTGATGACATCATCTTATTTAGACCGTAGCAGATATACTCTAAATGTTGAGATACACAGAAAGTTTTCTTTCAGCCTCAGTTGTAAGTCGAATGTGTTTAGGGAAATGGATGTACATATAGCTCTTGACTGTAGTTAACAGCACTAAAAAACATACTTAAAATGTGTCTATGTGTGGCCATCACAAAACAATTATGTGTTTGGATTAAATTGATTGTGGTAATTATCTCATCACACATGTACACGCAACCATCCATATGTATTTATGGTTCTGTATACTTTAAAAATGATATACATTTGTCCACTATAGCTCTGTAAAAGTACAAAGAAAATAAAAGCTAGAAAAAAAGAAGCTGTCAGTATCAATATACTCTCATCAAGAGTTACAGTGCTGGGCTGGGGATATAGCCTAGTGGCAAGAGTGCCTGCCTCGGATACACGAGGCCCTAGGTTCGATTCCCCAGCACCACATATACAGAAAACGGCCAGAAGCGGCGCTGTGGCTCAAGTGGCAGAGTGCTAGCCTTGAGCGGGAAGAAGCCAGGGACAGTGCTCAGGCCCTGAGTCCAAGGCCCAGGACTGGCCAAAAAAAAAAAAAAAAAAAAAGAGTTACAGTGCTTATATTTTCAAATCAAGGCTAGACTTTTTAACTTTTGCTCATTCAACTGAAAATAGTAAAGTATGAAATATGTATCTGTACAGATGCATGTTGTATGCATTATATATGATATATATATATATATATATATATATATATATATATATATCCCTGAGCTTTTTCATTCAAGGCTAGCATTCTACCACTTGAGTCACAGCTTTATCTCCAGCTTTTTGGCAGTTACTTTGGAGATAAGAGTCTCATGGACTTTCCTGCCTGGGCTGGCTTTGAACCATAAACTTCAGATCTCAGCCTTGAGAGTAGCTAGAATTACAGGTGTGAGCCACTGATGCCAGACTAGGAAGAATTTTTAATATCAGTTTATAATATCCATTCATATTTTCTATTAATACATTCTAATATTAGAAAGTTATAGATTTTTGTTAGTGATTACAAGTATGTAATTGATTTGAAGTGCATATTCAATTTCTTGTTTCACAGACTGTTTTGTACTGTCCTCTTTATAGTATCACAATATCTACACACGTACAGTCTGTTTCTTCAGCCTTTTTATTTATCCCCTGGTTTTCGCTTATTGCTTTGTCCATACAGTCGTCAGATTCTCCATTTATAGTATGGTTTTATTATTCAGAGAGCACTGCTCTTCTTTGCATGGTGTTTCAGTTAATCTTTTAGTTTGCTTTTCAAGTTTTATTTATAATACCACATTTGGGTTTAATTAAAAGTTCCTTGAATGTGTAGACCAATTTGGCAAGAAGTACTGGGGAAAAAAAAAAGACCTGGAAGTCACGAACCTCTTGCCTCAGCCTCCGAGTGCTGGGACTACAAGTGCACACACCTGGCTCAGCTTCAGAGACACCGTTTTTAAAGCATTGAGTCATTGTACCTGTGAATACTGAATATCCACCCATTTAGGTAATGCTACACATGTAATCATGGATGGTAGTAGATTGCGATCACAGACATAGGAAAATAGAGCTTCATACATACGATCCGGGGGTTCACCTGCTGTACAAGCCATTGCGTAAAATTGAGTTAGAGTAACTTTTTTCTTGATTCACTGATCTTTATCTGCTGCACTGTACACTCCCCCTTTCTTACCTTGTGAGTCTTCATTTCTGTCTCTTTGCTCACCGGGGACACATCCTGGATGTACCCAGTTGGCAGAACTAGCAGATTATGAATCCATATCTGCTATATTTATCTACAGTGTATTAGATTTGCATTCCTCCGTCCGGGTGGTTTGAATCTCTTCCCGTTCATTCCCATTAAATTCACACCTCCTCGGTAGGTTTCAAATCATTTTTTAAAAACCTGACATTTTCTGTGTCTACCTTCCAGAGTTTTGTTTGTTTGTTTTTGTTGTTTTAGCTGTTGTTATTTCACTGAGATATGAATTTGTTGTTGTTGGTGGTGGCGGTCGTGAGGTTTGAGCACAAGCCCTGAGGGCCGTCTCTGAGCTCTTTGGCTCTAGGCTGAGATTCCCCTGTGGAGAGCAGAGGTTGGGTACTTTTGCAACGGAGCCTCTGGCTGTGTATGACTTTGTTAGAGGTACAGTAGTGTAATCAGGGATCTGAATCCCGAACTCTCTTGTCCAACCAGTGACTCTAGATTGTCTGATTTGAAGTACGTTATCTTCACTGAGCTTTATGAAAAGAAACTGCATTGGATACGTTCATGGTATATTGCAGTATTTAAGAAAATTAGCTTTGGGATCCTAACTTAGGTTTGTCTATCATTATGATTTTGGTCAAGATTTTGAATCTATGTGTTAAATCCTCTTTCCTAGCAGGGTTAATGAGACTGTTCCCATAGGGTCATTGAAAGACATTGAGATAAATATTGGTATAACAATGAACACAGTGCCTGCCATATAACAAAAAGCTCAATGCAGGGTAGTTATCTCTTCTTGCTGCAGGGGCATGCAGAAAATCTACCTCAAAACTTTACTATACTTACATTGTTCATCATTGATGTTCTTACTATTAAAATGAATTGCCTATATTTGTTCTCAGTTGACAAATTCAAATGTCTGTGGTTGTGATGTCAAGTCTTGCTGTGTTGCAACTGTCAAGATCATCAAGTAAAGAAAGAGTGCTAAAGTCTTCTGCTCTGTAGGCATCAGGCGTTAAATTCACATTTATCAACGCATCAAAGGTGTACTGAATGTTCAAATGAGTGTATAGTTATTTGTTCTCTTAGTGACAAACACCTTCTGTGATCGTTTTTCCCCACTGATGTTTAGAGTATTGTGCACAAAGCGCAAGACCGTTTCCTCTACCAAGAACTTTCCAAATGTTTCACATTTGAGGATTCGAGTTATCTTCCTTGGACCACACACAGTTTTGTTTTTTTTTTTCTTCCCAGTCTCTAAAGGTTTCCTTTCAAATCCTGAGATGAAATTTGGCATACCCATTTCTCTCCTGTCTTCTGAAGCCAGCTTTTCTGTTCTAAATAGAAAGTAAATAGTCACATTCTAGAAATCACAAGGAAGACCAAAAATAAGCTAGTGGGGGAGGCAACGTTGAAAATACAGCATTTCAAGAGATAATCTGCATACAGTGTTCCTGACAGGCAAACGCTGGGCCTATAGAAGCGAGCCTGACCTGCCAGAAACAGACAATAGGCTGGGAATGTAGGAGGATGAGAGGGCGTCTCAGCGTCACTTGACATGCGCTTGGAAAGGAGAGACATTCTAACCATTAGTTAAATACGTTGTTTTGCCTCATTTGTTCAAATCACAAAGATCTTGCTAAAACGTATATGTTATTATACACACACATATAACGCTAGTGTGTGTGTGTGTGTGTGTGTGTGTGTGTGTGTGTGTGTGTGTACTAGGGATGAAACCCCAAACTTTACACATGCTAGGCAAGTGCTTTAGGACAGACCCAGTGCCCCCCGCCCCCACCCCAGTTTATTCCGTTTGCTTTTAGTTAGTTTTGCAGATCAAGTCTAACACTAACCTTGGCAAGGCTGGCCTCCAACTGAAATTCCCTCACCTCCATCTTCCATGTAACTGCGAGCATGGCGTGTGTTACCAGGCCCTGTTCACTTATTTCTTTCGAATCTAACAAGTTAGGTATCTGGTTCTACTTTAGAGAACATTGACTGACTTCCTGATACACTTTGATAAGTCTAGAAGATTTATATATATATATATATATATATATATATATATATATATATATATAAGTTCACCTCAGAATTCTTCCTGGTTTACCTCAGAAGTGCTGACACTTTCTAGTGGGGATTTTGGACCTAGTCTTATGAATGAAGCCAGATTTTTAAAAATTCTTTTCTGATTAGGACTTGGTGCAGAGAAAAATCAATGTTTCTTTGTGGGCAGATTTCCATTTGCTTGTATGACTCCGGTCCCTATCTCTCCCAGTGACTTGAGATTGGAGCTACTTGAGAAATTGCTCAAAGACAGTCAAGTTCTGTTACCCCTCAATTCTGGTCTGTGGTTTGGCATTTGCGGCATCGTCTAGGAGCTTGTGGAGAATTTAAGATCACAATGCCAGTCCAGACGGATGGAAGCAGAGCCTGAATCGTAACAAGTGCCCGAGGAGATGGTGTGCTTGTTGAAGATTGAGCAGAATCGTCTGTCCAAAAGCTCATGGCCTCTAAAGGAGAGGGCTGAGCTTTTATCTTGAACTCACATCCTGGATTCACATTTTGAAAAACACCCTCAGGTTTCAAGTCTTTACTTTGCCTCCTCCATAAAGTAATAGTTGTTATCTTCCTTGACCAAACACTGGTGGGTTGAGTCGACCTAGACCATAAAATGTCATTTGTGTTGATGTGAAGGACATCCTGTTTTATGTGGTAAGACCTAAGTAGGCACTTGAAAAGAAGGATAACAATCGAATTGGAAACACTTTATTATCAGACAGAATTAATTAGTTTTGCTTCAGGAGATAAGGGAGGTATGAATAATTAACTTGGCTTCCATTTCCAATGGGAGAGAGACAAGTGGTCTCTGCCAACCAGTGTTTTTCTTTTCTTTGCTTTTTACAATTTGGTAAAATAAGTAACAGTAATACTGTAGTTTTTAGCACTGACATTATAATTCAGCAAAGTGTTTACATAAAAACAGGAAGGAAGCTTTGACAATATATTTTATCCATGGCACAAGACTTCTCAGAGAGGGTTTACTGGCAGGGTTGATTTTGCTTCAACAATCTGGAAGGACTTTGACCTTTTCTTTGAATCAGGTTCAAGCTATATTTTACTGTGTATTTGTAGTTCTTTGTGTTTGAGTTCTTTGTATTTGTAGCTCTTTGTATTTGAGTTCTTTCTTTCCTGTGATTCTACTTATTACCTGCCTTCATTATTATTTTGTGTCTATTTTATGCTCCTATTAATAGATAAGCATCACCCATTAACAATAGTGAAAGCAATGTAAAGTACCATCACCAGTGATGTTAGGCATGGAAATATTATTGTTAACAAAATGTTATGGCTTCTGGAGAGGAGATGTCTAGGATTTCATTGAGGGCAAGGCTTCCCTTTAGGACCAGAGTGTCTGGTGTGCTCTCCTTCATATTAATTGTGTTCACTGTTATACCATGTGTCTTTCTAACAGAAGAAACAAAAGCTTGTGAAGATGATGAAATGGAGAAGCTCTACAAATCATTAGAACAGGCTAGTCTATCTCCTCTTGGGGACCGGCGACCTTCCACCAAAAAGGAGTTGAGAAAGTCGTTTGTTAAACGGTGCAAAAATCCATCCATAAATGAGAAACTGCACAAAATCCGCACCCTGAACAGCACATTAAAGGTAAGATGATTGCCGGGTGTAGATGAATACTGTGCATGTGCAGAAAAGAATGGTTGGTCCTGCCAATTGCAGTGTTGGTGTGAGGGTGGAGGGAAGGGCAGAGAACACAAATACAGCCCAAGTGAGATGAGCCTGGGCATTCTTGAAGCACTTAAGACATTCCGACAGGAGCACCTGAGGCAGTTTTTCACAATCAACCTTGATTTGACCTTCATACCCATAGAAAATCTGGAATTGGAAGCTCCTGGGTGGCAAGGCCCCTGTGCCTTTTGTTTGTGTCAGGCTTGTTCTGGCTCAATGTCTGTTGATTAGAGACAGAAATCATAAATCAGTGATCATATGTGGTAAAATAAATAAAACCTTGGGCTTTCAACCGGTTCATTTACTCCCCTGTGCTGCATTCAGGAGAGAATTTCTAGACTGCCAACTGTAGATACCACAGCCAAGGAACACCATGAGAGCCAGGCGCGGGAAGCACGCATTCCGTGGTAATAGACGAGCAGATGCTTTCACAACGGGAGGGTGGGCAGGATGTCCTGGAGCTCTTTGCAGGGCCTCCCATCACTGAAATGGTTCTTTAGCACTGAAGTACCCTGGCTTTTCATATTCAGATTAGAACATGACCAGGGCCAGGCCAGGATGCTTTGCAACCTAATCCTAAATTAGCAGAAGATTTATACATTCTGAAAAAGCTTCTGTTTGGTCCGTGTCCTTTTGCATTAAGAACTGGAGTCCTTTTCCAGGAAGAAATGTCAGCTATCAAAAAGGACAAGGGTATAAGGAGACAACCGAGTGGCTCTTGTTACTCAGATGTCACAGTCGGTAAATGGAAGGCACCTGCAAAAAAATAAAGCCAAGAAAGAAAAGGAAAAGGAAAAGTATCTTTTAATTATACAAAGATACTCCAAATACAAGGGATTTTCCTAATGTTGAATGGTGGAAAGATGTCATGAGCTTTCAGCCCACAGGGTGTGCCAGGCTGGATAGTATGTTGACTGTCTGTCTTGTTTCTGAGCGCTGATAGTAGTGCAAAGGGTTTTGCACAAAAAGTTGTTTCCTAAATCTTACTGGTGTTGAGCACTGTTGTGCATCACTGTAACCCTGGTGTGGGCCCTAGACAATGGAAACAACGACAAACAAATAGTAAAATCGGTGAGGGCTACAAGATCAGGGCCAGGGAGCCCACACATGGGATTTAACTGACTACCTGTGGTCATTCCTGTTAAAACAGCACAGAAGTTTGTGTAGCGCATCAAGGAGAGAGAGATGGAAACATTAGGAAGGGAAAGTACTGGCCTTCAGGGAAGTCGATACCTTTCCAGAAGCTACTATGCCGCAGCCCATGTTGGGAGGACAAGATGTAGACACTAAGAGAACCCGTGCAGCTTCGTCCACTTGTCAGAGAAAGAATATGGCCTCAGTCAGACTCGCCACAGAGCAGCAAACCAAAGACTTGACCCTCATAGCTGGTGAGGTGACTATGGAAGCAAAGGCTTTGCAGGCTCATGGGCGGCCCCCACGAGCTGTTATTCTCTGCTGTGATGGCCATATAATGGGTGAATTCAGCGACTTTTCTATTGGCTACCTACCACTAAGTAACGAGTAGATGCTTTATGACAAGAGACAGTTCTCACCCCTGCATTTCTGAGGATGTGAGTCACGTGGACAGACACTCTGTGTCCCCGTCTCCCGTGGAGGTGGGACTGAGATGTCAGCGGGCTTGGTCCTTGTCCACCACAGGGATCTGCGTCTTGTCTCATGATGGCAGCCTTCAGTTCCTGGAGGGCAGCTGGACTGAAGGTCTCAGGTGCTTTCTGGCTGTTGGTTAGAAGCTGCTTGCCAGTCCTGTCCCTGTTGGTTCGTTCTTAGGGGGCTCACAACGTAGAAGCCAGCCTCTCAGAGAGGACTTATAACTGAGTCACAACTCATTTGCGGCGGGGACATCACGTGACCCTGTGCCTCTTGAGCAGAGAGCAGGGAAGGTTAGGGACTATCTTAAGGTTGCTTCCCACACTGAGCTGAAACTGTTTCCCGTGTGTGTGTGTGGGAAGCAGACTTTTCCTTTGATTCCCTGAGGCCTCACAAAAGTTCAGTGCCGAGGACTGATAACGTCTTTGTACAACTACATAAAGATAATAAAGGTATCATTTTAAAAAGGTACATCCACAAATGCAATGGAAAAGCAATTAATTCAGTGCGCGTAGGATTAGTCATACCACAAAGCCATTGCAGTTGTTTTCTGTAGCCATTTTGAAGCAATCAGTGGAGTCACAAATAGTTGCCTTTGAGGAAGAGCTGGCTGAGACAGGTGCAAGTGGTTTCTGAGGTGCTGCTGGTGCGAGGTGAAAGGATCTGTCCCAGCCATCCCAGGGGACCATGCGGTGATAGTCATGGACAGGAGAAGAAGGTTCAATAGGAGGTTTATTAGTGGGGCCATATCTCCCACAGGAGAGGGAGCAACATGGCACCTGCACCTTATCCAGGTGGCAGCTTCTCTGGGACTAAAGGGGAAGTAGGTAGGTTTTAGTGGTGAGTAGGAGTGGCTCATTATAGTTCTAGGGCAGGGAGTTTAGGTATGGATGGATCTAGGGGCTATGGGAGGAGCTGAGGACCTAAGGCCGGGGGAAATGCTGACACTGGGTAAGGATTTTTGTTTTGTTTTGTTTTCTTGAGATGGCATTGGCTACAGAGTTGGTTCATTTTGTGATAATTCATTAAGCCTAAAACTTGTCTTTGTAGACGTAATGTAGCAATGTGAATATTTATTTAAAAATATTTCAAGGCTGGAGTGGGAGGAGCAAAGACCACAGAGTTTCATACAGAAAGCAGGAAACTCCTTAGGCTTCGAAGCAGGATGCCTGGCGGACCCATAAGAATTCTCAAGAAAGAGAAGCAGGCAGCGGTTTTAGGTGCTGCTGCTGCCTGGATTGGTGACCGTCGCTGGAGCAGTCCCTGGGGAGTGATGGGGGAGGGGAGTATGGAGAATGGCACGGGGATGGTCATCAAGGAGCCACGGGCTTTGCCCAAGAACTCGTGGGAGAGCAAACTGGCAATGAAAGAAGTCCTTTCCAGAGTCTGTTCCAAAGGTGATCGCAGCAATGGTTCCTTGTGATTTCCCCAAGTTCACTGTGTCCTTTCTTCTTCCCTTTCCCTTCCTTTGTCTTTCCCTTTCTTTTTCCTTCTTTCCCTCCTTCTTTCCTCCCTCCCTCCCCTTCCTTCCTTCCTTCCTTGTGGAGGGCTATGTATATTCTCTTTACTCCATTTCTTGATTATAATAACCTAACTCAAGTTTTGTCACTTATTGGTTATCAGTGAGGCAAGGTCAGTGAATAGTAATGGATCTTTTAACCAGTTGTCACTATTGGCATGCATAGATGGGAGGATAGGTGTCTCTTCTTTAAATAGAACCTGGATTTTGAAAATACATTAGTATAAAGTATATATTATATGCAACAAATACATATATAATAAACATAATATGTGTATATCAATTAAATGTGATTTATTATAAATAAGATAATTTATGAACTACCCAAATTAAAAAGATGTAGTTTGTGTTCTCTTATGCCTCGGGTAAAATGTTATGTCCCACGTAGAGTACGTGAAGGTTGGATGCTCAAAGAAATCAAATGCTTCTATAAAGTGCTAAGCTTCGGGAGGTATACAGTAGTGCTCATACCAAGATGAGTTCCTTCTCTGTGGTGTGGAATCCTGGGCGGATTAAAGAAGGACAGCAGTGAAGATGACAGGTTTTTTTTGTTGTTGTTGTTTTTCCAGTCTTGGGCCTTGGACTCAGGGCCTGAGCGCTGTCCCTGGCTTCTCTTTGCTCAAGGCTAGCACTCTGCCACTTGAGTCACAGCGCCACTTCTGGCCATTTTCTGTATATGTGGTGCTGGGGAATCGAACCCAGGGCTTCAAGTATACGAGGCAAGCGCTCTTGCCACTAGGCCATATCCCCAGCCCCCTGACAGTTTTGATGCTTTCATAATGACTGTATGCGTGCCTTTGCGAAAGGGTTGATCTTGGTTGGTTTATTCAAGTGAAGATACTCATCGTTGTCTCCTTTCTCTTTTCTACTTGAGCAGTGTAAAGAACACGATCTGGCCATGATTAACCAGCTGCTGGATGATCCCAAATTGACAGCCAGGAAATACCGAGAATGGAAGGTGATGAACACCTTGCTGATTCAGGACATCTACCAGCAGCAGCAGACCCCCTCTGTCTCGGACGACACCTCTGAGGAACTCAACAAACTCCCTTCTGCGGGTGTTGAAAATTCCATCTGAGACAAAGCCAGAATTCTCACCCCTCACCTTGGATGGCAAACACCTGTAGGAGATGTGGCAATGTGTTTCTTCCTAGATGAAAAACTGAAACCCAGTTCGTCCATCACCAGCCTCCCTTTGAAAGCTGCAACCTAGGCAAAGGCCATCCCTACCGAGAGCTCACCTCGATGGGAAGCCCTGGATGGGACCCGAGAACTGTATCCTTTGCCCTTTGCTTTCGAGAAAATGTCACGGACAAACGATCCAGTTCCATTCATGATCATGGCGTGCAGAAACATTCTGTTTCCCCAAAGCAGCATGCCGGTGGTTCCTCGCCTTGCTGAGCAGTGCCGTTCCCCAAGGCACGTGTCTGGAGCAGCACGCGTGTCAGTACCGTGGACCAGGAACGTCTCACCTCGCGTGTGAGTGGATGATGGATCCTTTGGCAGTTGTTGAGAAATTCTCCATGGAGCCCCAAGCAGGGGCATGCTCTAGCTTCAGCTCAAGGGACAGGTTGATATTGTCACTGTTCCCAGGTAGAAGACTGTGAGCCATGTTGCTTTTCTTCAGAGCACCTGGGAGCAAGCAATCTTATTTTAGTCGAAGGCCTCTATTTCCCCACAAGATGGCAGTCAGCAAGGAAGGCCTGGCTCATCTGTCTTGGCTCTGGTGCCTCTCACACAATATAAATTCATGCGCAGCTTTCCTGTGGTCAACAAAGAAAGATGATTCCGGCATCTGCATTGTTTCCACTGGGAGCAGAAGCACCCAAATGAACAACACAGCAACAACAAAGGGGTTACATATGATTGTTTTATTTTTGTATGTTTATGTGTTCCATGGCGTGTGATGTGAATAGCGATCTATGTTTCTTATTTAAATATATTTATAGAAGTTCAAATTATAGTGTTTTAAAAGATGATATACTATTATATGTTTTGTTGAGTATATAAATTCTGAAAGTATATACTTTTTGCTTGAGAAAAGTAAGCATAGTATTGATTTATGAGAGTTATGCTGCACTGTATGGTATCAGGAATGCTCAGGAAATCCCAGGGGAAAATGATGGCGCATGTGCTGATAATTTCATCTCCCTATCTTTCTCTTTCTCTTTCACTTATCCTCTTCTCCCTCTCTCCATCTGTCCAGATTTTGCTCTTAAGTTTTTCTATTGTAAGTCAGCCTTTCAGCCTATTAAATAAACGTAAAGCTTCGTGATGCTTATATCGATAAGCGCTAGGCCAAATGAAACACAAAATGAATACAATGCCCTTGCTAAAGAGTCACAGAACTGGGGGTGTGTTATTAAGGAGTACTCAAAGAAAACCAACGATGTATATCCTCATTGCTCATCACAATGAAGACTTCTCACCAGGAGAATAACCACAACCCACTAGAGCCGTGGGCTCTACCTGCCCTTAGCAAGTTGTTGACATTACACATCTTATTTCACAACCCCGAAGTCGTGGCCTGACATTCAAATGGAAAGCACTACGCAATGTGTATGTGTGCATGCAACGGAAATAGTTGTGGAATGTCTTCTCCAGCCTAAAATGTCTTCAGTCTCTGTAAACAAGGCTTCAGAAAGAAAACAACAACGTAAGATGGAGAAAGCCGGTTGCAGTACTGTGAGGTTTGTGAGATCAGTTGGCTCCAGCACGCACATCGGTGTACCCGTTCCCGACAAGGGAAGCACAGAGAGGAGCCGCGAGGGCAGCCTGGGTGCTCCAGGGAGGGGCTCCCGCTTTAACCACTGGGAACCCCAGTGATTCTCTGGGACAGTGGCTAACAGATATGGGAAGGCTGATGTGGTGGGGTTCCCAGCATGAAAGGAATGTGGAAGGAACATGAGATAAACTTAGGGGAGACCCCAGAAAGACATAAACGCTCCCCTTCTTTCTATTCACCCTGTAACCCTGATCGGCACACCTTTTCCTAGACTGGGCTCCAAACAGGAATGCACCGATATCTTTAAATATTTTACTTTGAGTTTTCATTAGTACATACTGAATTGCCCTTTTAGGACCCTCATTGCAATTCAAACTTAAAGTGAAAAACGCCCCCTGGGTAGCATTTCCTCCATTGCAAAATAAATGCTTTCAGCTGGTATTAGGTTGCACTAGGAAGTAAGGATTGCTTAGATTGCCACGCAGAGGCGGGCGGGCTGGAGAAGAGTGACAGGAAGAGGAGTGACACTTTGACACTTACATACGAGGAGCCCTGGTGATTTCTGGTTTGGTCTCAAGTCACTTTTCTGGTCCAAGAGATGTGGGAAAAGTGGGTATCTTGCTTGTCCTGTGTTTGGCTCCGAAATGGATTTTGGGTGCAAGGAGAGACTCTTGCGCCCATGGTAGGTGTCGCCGAGAGGCCCCAAAGTCAGGCTGCTCAGTTCCCAAGCGGAGGGAGGATCACTGTGCCTCAGTACCTCCAGACTTCCAGCACTGGCTGAAGCCAGGGACTTTAGGCTTGTGGAAACGACCTCTCTGCCTCAGTCTGTACACCCAGATTAGAGCCCCATATGAGACCCACGCCTTTGATGTCTTGAAAACCAACACCCAATCCCACACCCTTCCTGCACTTGAAAGGCAATTCTGCCCCTTTCAGGAGTTCTTCATGTTGCGGCGATGGCTCACAGCTCGGAATCAAACTCCTAGAGGGAATCCCAAATCAAACCCTCACTGCAAGTCCAGCAGGCCTCAGAAGCAGATTACCACTGGAGTGAGGGTTCGGGACGAGTCCATGCACGCCTTGCGCACGCAGCACTTGGTCGTTGGCTAATCTGAGTGATCCAGGCAGCCCAGCCCTGATCCTCCCCCCCCACCCCGCCCGTACCCCCCCTCCCCGGCCCCAGCATGGTGGGTGATGGTGGTCAGGACTGCGGCTCCTGTCAAGTGCCTGGCCCAAGGCCCCACACTGGAGAGCCGAGTTTAAGGGTGAACCTCAGGCCTCCCAGGCCCTCCCAGCCTGCACCAGTCCTTAGGGGACAGTTGGTCTAATGGGGGCGCTGTGCTCCGTCTCCCCAGGCAAGATACTCACTCGGCTGGCCTTGGTGGCTCTTTGCTCAACGTTCCATGCAACATCGGAAGGACATCTGGGTTTTCTGGAAAGGGAGACTAGGCCTAGTCTTTTTCCTTCTGTAAACTGTACCACTGGTTAGCTGGGAAGACTTCGATTGAGTGACGTGTATTTAGACCAATGGGAAGTGTCCATTCCCCACCCCTCGAGGCATATCAAGTCATAAACCAGAGACCTAAGTCAGTGGTTAGGGGTCAATCTGACCTTCCTTTCTCCATTCCCTCAGGGGGACTTCAAATCGCAAACTACAATAGATCTAAAATAAATTTAAAGGAAAATATTTCTTAAGTCATTTGAGGAGAGGTGCCATGCTGATGAAAGCCATATTTAAAATTCAGTCCAGTTCTTTGTAAGAAAGAGGGACTCTAGTTTGCTATAGCGACATCAGTGGGTTTGGGGAGCCGCTTAGGTGGCTACCCAACTGTCACTTAGTTTTGAAAGCTGCCACAATGAGGTGAAGTGGTGGGATGTCTCTCTTCTTCATTCTGATAGAATGTGTCCCGTGACATTTCTTTGCTGTGCACCCAAAGGAAAGCATGTACCATGGAGATATTGAACACTAATAAAAACGAGGATTTCCCATGACCGCGTAGGGCAATCAATCCCTGAGCATGACAGAGGTCTGACTTGTAATACTGCATGGTGTCTGGGGGCAAGATGTTCATGTGAAAATAATTAAATTCCATTGTGCTTTTATGCTTTGTCATCAGCCTTTGTTGGCTAACTAAACTGATTTTTTTTTTTAAAGGCATGCTTCATTTCTCCTGCTTTATCTTTGTTTGAGATTGACTTGTAAGGTAGAAGTAAAAACAAATGAAAATGTATGTCGTACAATAACATGGGGACAAATCTGAAATATACTATTGGTGTTCAGTGTCTGCCTGCTTGCATGGTTTCTTCCTTAAAGAAAAACAAAATAAAACAAAACGAGAAAGTCTCTAGCTGGGAGGCGCTTAATGGCTGCACTTCGATCTTCTACACGGGTTCTTGCGCCCTCTGGTGGCTATCTTGAGAATAATCGAGTCCCAACACGAAAATATCTAACTATATTGGTGGCATCAAAGTCAGCAACAGCAGTTATGTCTTCAGTGTCTCTTGGCTTACAGGTTTATTGGCATTATGATATTTAGATTTTTTCAAAAGTTTCCAGTGGTACACAACATTTTAATTTCTGCCTCTTAGTACCCCTTACCGTTATGGGATACCACCACTGTATTGAGAGAATTTAAAAGTATGGTAGCCGGGGAAAGATACAACCAATAACACATACATTTGTTAAACCGTACAGTATTTTTGTGACAAATGAACAAAGAAAATAGCAAAATAGAAGTGAAGCTTGTTTCCACTCCTCCCTAGCCATTGTGTATAGAAAGGGAGAATTTTTTCCTACTCCTCTTCCAGTTCTTCCCTTAACAGCTACACTCATCCTCCTTTTTTCTTTTATGGTACCTCCACTGAGTATTTTTTTTCCTTTAAAAAAACACCTCTTTCCTTTCTTCTTAGGCCTCCACATTTCCCTGATTGAACTTTTTAGAGGCTTCACGCACCCTCAGCATTAATCTCAGCATTAAGGTTAATGAAGCGAATCCCAGCCTTACTACCTGGGGAAGGGTCAGTTTGGCCAAAGAGGAAGCACTTGTACATTGCTTGCAAAATGGAATTGAGCAGGCAGCAGGAAGCTGCGACACAAACCCTGGAAGGAGATCCCAAAGGAACAGGTGGACCAAGGAGCAGGAGCAGAGGATCAAGATAGCTAGGACACATCACACATCACAGGTTTTAGAAACTGATGTCCCCTGTCAAGAGTCCTAAAAGACAGCCCTAATACGCTGCCAAGATGGTGCCCCTTTGCAGCCTGGAAAATAGCATCAGCTCACATGCAACGAAGTGGAAATGTTAGACCTGACAAGGGGTGCGGTGGAGGAGGGATGGAAAGGCTGAGAGAAGCAGGCCAAAGGCTCCTAAAAGAAGCAACAGAAAACCAGGAAGGCCACGGGTTGATGATGCATTGTAGGAGACCCCCCAGCCCTCCCAAGCTGACCCAAGGCGATAGGAATGAGAGGGTGCGGGAGGCTTATGCGGCTGTTCTCTGGAGGCTGCGATTGTCAGGGGACACCATGAAGGAAGAGACACTTTTCCTTGCAATGGGGATGACCGACATGGGGCATACTAGCGGCCAGAGCGCAGTGCTTAGAGAGGCAGAAGCCAGGCAGTCAGAGCTCCTGTCATGGTGGAAGGTTCGAATGGTAGCCGAGGCAAGGCTGCCAACCATTCAGCATTTGGGAAATTGATCATAACTCATGGGATTCTAGAGATAAGACATATGGGAGCCACCAAAAATGATAATATATTCTTGGGCTGTCCCAGAAAGTTTTAAGAGTGGGATATGCAGAAAACAGGAGCCAGGTTCTTCAAGAGAGAGTCTACAATGCCATGATTTGTCTCTAGACCAAAGCCATAAAAGGAGGCCATTTCCCATGAGGAAGTGTTAAGCCACAGGCCACCACTCGAGCTTCTCAGCCCCTTCAACACACCACTGCAACAAAGCTGCTTCTCACTGGCTCTTGTTCTGCTGCCTGACCTAATCCTGCTGTCTACCTCTTCACAAGTCTCTTTCGTATATGGAGTCCTTTGAATCCTGTGTTACATGAGGGTGATTGTAATATGCCCAGTAAGAATGGCATACTGAAGATGATATATTTCTCCTGGTTCAATGGTTTGTAAGCTGTGACAATGAGAGAATGCAAATTCCCCCTTTTTAAAACTTAATATATCATGTTAACTTATGACTTAATCTACCAGGAAATATCAGAACCGTTAGCAACCACACAGCACATCAAGTACACTAATTTGATGTCTCATGCATTAATGGTATCATTACACATCTGAAAAACTTGGGTGGGAATAGCATCACAGATTATGAACTGGAGTAGACTGTATGAAATCCTCCCTCTATCTTCTTTATTTCGATGTCCACATTAGGGCAATATCTTTCTCTCTAAAAAGGCAGTACTTTGCAGAGACGTCCATTGAAATATTGCCTGACCACTAGGCAATTTTATCAAGGAAAATGTCATATTTGTTCCTGGTATGATACCCATAGACCTTATGAACCAAGGTTCTTTTTTTTTTTTCTTTTTGCTTAGGGACATTCAATTGCTTCAGTGCTATTTGTTGAAAATTCTCCCCTTCCATTGGATTGATTTTCAACCTTTGTCATAAGTAAGTCTGGTATATTTGTCTGTCTATTTCTGGTTCTCTGTTCTGTACATTTGATCTCTATCTATGTCCCTTTGTACCATGGTCTGATTATAAATAAGTATTGAAATAGGGCAGATTGCTGCCTCCCACTTTCTTCCTCTTTTTCAGAATGCCTTAGCTATTTTTGTTCCTTGCCCTTTCATGTAAAATTTAGAAAAATCTTGCCTATGTATATATGTCAGAAAAATCCTTGCTGTGAATCTAACAGGATTTGCATACAAACCAATATAGGGGGCACTATCGTCGTTTGTATGTTCAGTTGTTCAACCTACAAACACTGTAGAACAACCCACACCTAGAACAACCTGCCTGGTCAAAGGTGGCATGGTAACCCCTTTGTACAATTTCTTAAAGATAATAAAAATCTAATTTTAAAAAGTGGGGCTGGGAATATGGCCTAGGGGTAGAATGCTCGCCCTGCATACATGAAGCCCTGGGTTCGAGTCCTCAGTACCATATATACAGAAAAAGCCAAAAGTGGCCACTGTGGCTCAAGTGGCAGAGTGCTAGCCTTGAGCAAAAAGAAGCCAGGGACAGTGCTCAGGCATTGAGTTCAAGCCCCCGGGACTGGCAAAAAAAAAAAAAAAAAAAAAAAAAAAGAAAGAAAAAAGAAAGTGAAGTGCAGAAACCGGGCTGCTAAGTGCGCAATAACCAGGGGCTCAGATGACTCGGGGAGAGGGGTCTTGGTATCAGAGAGTAGTTGTGGGGTCCAAGGAGAACCCAGAATGCGTGGGCAAGAGGGGGAGATGATTTCTTTCCACTTATGTAGAGCTCTTGAGTTCCGCTCATCAGTATCCTTCAATTGGCCGTGTATGAATCGTGTACATCTTGGTTAGGTATTTAATTTTGGTGTCCTTCTGTCCATTACAAGGATACGGAAACGAGGATGGCTGATCTTGTGCACGTTCATTTTGACTGCTGTGATTTTTCTTGTTCGAAAATTCTCTGTAAGAGATAGACTCACTTTTCTAAAAAAGATTTCTTGGGATTTTCTACACAATCAGGTCATCTGAAAACAGATGAGGGCTTTGTTTCTTCTCTGAGTTGTATGACTTTTATTTTGTGGGGAGAGAAAGTGGCCTCATCGCTTGCCTCTCAGCTTCATCCTCGGCCTTTGCAAAAACACTCAGCTTTTCAGTGATACGCACAATGGCACTTGTGTGGTTTTGCAGGGGATATTTATTATCAAATTGAAGCATATCTGTTATCAAATTGATTTTTCCTTTTTTTCAGCATGTTTACGATGAATGGGCAACACATTTTGCCAATTGAATTTTTTTTGCGTTGATTAATATAGTCATCATGTTTTCTTCTCTGACATGATGGCTTCATTGGTTTATTTTTGAATATCAAGCGAACTTTACATTTCTGGAATCTGCTCCTGTTCATCATTTTTTCCACATCTAGCCGAATTCTCTTTGTTAATACTCTGTTAAAATTTTACCTTTCTATATCCATGAGGGTTACTGGTCCATAAATGTATTTTCTATTATCTTTATCTGGTTTTGTTATGAGTGTAACAAAAATTATAGAAAGTAAATTAGTATTTTTCTCTTATTTTCTGGAACAAATTGTGTGGAACTGATGTTAATTCATCTTTAAATAGGTAGCAGAATTCTCTAATAATATTTTCTGGGCATGGAGATAATGGGATATTTACATTATTGATTTCATAGTGGGTGAATTGTGGCAGTTTGTGATTTTGTGATGAATTGCTTCATTTCACATAAGTTACAAAACATCCTTTTGATGTTTGCAGGGTCTGTACTGATAACTCCTGATACAACTATAAAATAATAATGATTGTTTTATTCCTGCTATTGTCAGCATATATCTTCTTTTCTATCTTGGTAAGGGTGCACAATTGCTTTTCACTGGGTGGAATTGGGGGGACTCTCAGACGAGACCGAGGGAAGTGACAGAGCTTTGGGTCTGGGAGGCTGGAAGTCTCTAGAGAGGGCCAAAGATTGGAGGAGACCAATGAGTGGAAGTGATTTGCAGCGTTTGTGCTTTTCAAATGCCCAAGAGCCCAGGCAGCCATGAGAAATCCCACAATGCTTTGGGCGCCCCAGGCCTGCAGGCCTGGTGTGTGAAATCTGGTCCTGAGCAGCCAGGCAGCCAGCCAAGGCCTGTGTGCTGGGAAGGCTCTGGACGCCTCAGGGCAGTGTCAGATACAAGACTGCCTGGTATCCCACCACCCCCAGCCCCCCCCCCCCCCAGGCCTGTAAGAGGCAAGAACTCAGCAGAGAAGCATGGAAAGGACTGGAATTTTGGACACGAGTGGGTGTAAAGCAACTCATTGCAGTATCTGAACTTACCATCTGGTGAGTTTCTTCTAATGTACAGATTACTGATGTGCTGCGTGCAAGAGAGTACATGAGCTAGCTCTCATCCTTTCAATCAATGAGCACACACAACCAAGGCTCAGGGTAGTTAAATGCTTTGGCCCCAATCATGCACCCAGGAAAGTTGGAAGTGAGTTTAATTCCAGTTTGGGAGCACTGCATCCTAACCACTAGGCCTCCAGCGGGGTGTCCAGGATGGCTGTGCCTTCGTTACTCTGACTTGAACAAACTCTTAGTGCTGAAGAGCTGAGGCCACGCACTGGCCGTGTGCTCCATCTTGCTTCGGCCAGTGTCTACAGCTGGCGTCAAACTAGCATGCGATGAGTAGGACCTAGCATGGGAGGAAAGCATTCGCCTAGTTAGCAGCGTCACGGGAAAGAAGTGTGCAGGAAGGGAGCCCTCCCCTGGGAAGGGGTCAAAGGGCAGAGAGGAGAGGCTGGTGCACTCTTGGGGCTGATCAGGTTCTGGAATCTTCCAGTCTTCTCCTTGTGTTCTCTGAGGCGGCACGGACTTCAGGAGGCGCACCTGCACCCGCTCCGCAAATAGAAATGGATGAGCTTTATATTATTTTTAAGGTTGATGATGAAATAAATCATAGGTCTGGGAAGTGTGTGAGCTTCAAAGTTGAGGAGTTCTTAAAGTCGAACTTCCTCTGGGAAGGATAAAAGCTGCAGTTCTTTTGTGCAGTAATGACAGACTGTCAGTGTCTGTCTGTTTGCCTGACTCCCATTCACTGAATAAAAGCTGGTAATTGCTAATTGCATCTAGAAGAAAACTGACTCATAGCCCGCGCGCGCCTTGCATATCAGTGTTTCAGGCCTCTGAGCTGGTTTTATCTCCAGGGCAGGGAACATGGTACCAGAAATCTGCACTTTGGCTTCCTCAGCTGCCTTTGGTTTAGACTGATTCAAGCATGATTTCCCTCAGAAATTTAAACTGTGGGCAGCTGGATTCCTGTTCTTGTTTTTGTCCATTTTGGCCTACAAGTCATATCTCCCCTTTTGCACACAGGGGAAAAGATGAAAAGCATCTGTTAGAATTTCTAACAAGCTAGATGCCAGCTAGGGGCTGGGGCGAGCAGACTCTTGCCGGGGTCATGAACTGACTTTCACTGTGATTGGTTTTCTGCCAATATGTTAGCTAAATCACACACCCATGACAGAATGCTAGACCAGCTACAGGCATGGCAATGCGATTTCTTCACTTAAGGAGAATCAGACTCTGAGCCCCAGGGATCACAGGTCAGAGCTGTTTTGCTAGCTTGTCAGGGATTTGGGTAAGGATGGAGCAGAGGCAGAGCGCTGCTCAAAAGGCCACTGCCCTTGATGGCTCTGCCTTTGTGACACTGTCGTTCTTCTAATCTGCATTCTCCGGACTATCGTGTGCTCCATGCTGAAGAAATTTTATAGGCAAGAGACTGTAAAATCTCAAAGAGGTTGAGAGGCATGACAAGGGGAAATTATTTGTGAGTCCCCCAAGGGAAGAACAAACCTGCTTCTGATCTTTGCACCACTGGGTACAGGTCCCACCCTCTTCCCATCTCCATCCGCTTTCTGGATCCTTCCTCTGGCTACAGGAGTCCAGGAAGCCTGCTCGGTCTCTGTCCTCAAGCTGTAAGCAGAGCTACTTGCCCCACCCAATGCTCAACTCAGAACACACACCACTGAGACACAATCGGAGCAGGACCCCGGCATTGCCACTTGTGTTGCAAACAATCCGGTGAGCCTCGGCGTGCCTGGAGTCAGACTCACTTCGGTACAAAGACTTCCTAAGAATGAGCATATCAAAAGCTCTGTAACATTTGTTCTCTTCGGTGATTCTGCAGCTTGAACTCACGGTGTCCATCCGTATAACCATGTCCTTTAAGGGTATTTTTTTTCCTTTTAAATTGTCAGTTGATTTTTATTTATTAATTATACAACTGGATTTCTTTGTGACTTTCCATACAGGCATATAATATACGTGAATGGATTCCGCTCCTCCATTAATTTTTCTCAGACATTATGTCGGGATTTCGCCTGGCTAGCCTGACTGCGATCTTCTTAGCTCTGCTGCCTGAGGAGCTGGGCTAGCAGGACTGGGCCAGCACAGCCCCGCTTGTTTTGGAAATTGGGTCGCACAAACTTTTGACTGGGATGGCTTCAACGTGTTCTGTGCCTCTTCCTCTGCCTCCCGAGTAGCTGGGACTGCAGGGCTGCTGATTCCAACTCCATCATATTTCATTTTTTGCTGCACCATGCACGTGGGCCTTTGCTACCACCTTCCATGACAGCCAGCACTGAAACAGAAGGAACAGTGCCTTTGAGGGCCGCTCAGGAAGTGGCCAGCCCCCATCCCTCAGAGAGAGAGAGGGTGGAGGGTGAAAAATTACGAGCGCATTTTATGACCCTGCCTTGAGGAAGTCACTATTTATTTCCTAGTTTAGTTGTTCAAGAACCCAGGGGTCACTGCAGCTGAAGCCTAGCAACCATGGACTGAAATCTCTAAAACCACATGGCCATTCCTCCCTCCACCCACCCCACTCAACATTTCATCTTAATCATAACCTCTGTGGTCTTCCTTTCCTGCAGAGACCTATGAGCTAATTCATGGTTTAATTTACATGGAAATGCAAAGGGCCCAAAATAGTGAGCTTGTAGAGCCAGAGTGACCGTAAGTCCTACTCCCCCCACCCCTCGCTTCCCGGTAAAGATCATATCCAACCGTGAGTTATGAGTGGAATTTTCAGTATCTAATCGCGTGATTTCCAGTATGTGTGAGAGGGATTTCCAGTATCCAGTTGTGAGTCCAATTTCCAATATCTAATCAAAACCTGCAGCTGTGCACACACCCCCCCTTGCTACACCCCTATGGCTTAACCAATCCATTTTCAATGCGTCGGTCTCCTGATCTGACCAATGACCCTTTCCAGATTCCTTCCCGCCACCAAATGCGCCAAACATGCTTTAGGACTATTTTTTAATTCTCCCGCGGTGTGTGTTGATTTGTCGGAAGATGCTATGATGTATGCTGAGTCCCTGCCTTCCCCCCAAAATGTATAAAACAGCTGGGAGCCCGAGGGAGGCTCAGGGCCTCTTGGGTCACCAGCGTGCTGAGTGTGCGGAGGACCGAGCTAGCTCGAAATAAACGCCCTTTTTGCTGCTTGCATTGGTCTTGGTCTCTGGAGGTCTTTCGGGGGATCCGAACTCGAGCTCGTCCTCCGGGGTACCCCCCCCCAAGCCCACCCAGACACCCGACCAAGGGGTCGTGAAAATCCGGCAGTAAGTGGAGTGAGGTGGCGTGAGGCATTGCCCATGTGTATGTGTATTGTGGCCCTGTAGGATGTGGGTGTGAGGTTGGCAAAAGAGCCAACGGGATCTGTGAGAGACATCCCAGACCCCCATATGGGTAGATTGTTCCTTGGTACAGACATTTTTTGGAGACAGACAATTTTTTGGGTCCATGCGTAGTCTGTTCCTCGTGTAGTCTGTGACCTGCGTCTCGCGCAATTTGCTACTGCGCTGCAATTTGGGTTTATGTCAAGTGGTTTGTATGTGGTCTGTGTGTAAGTGTTGTCTACCCTCCTCCACACTGGCGGGAGAAATTCCTCCTAGCCATCGGGCCTGAACTGAGAACGTAGCAAACAGAAGACTTCCAGGAGTGAATCCTTCCCTTTAGGTCCCCAGCAGAATTCTCCTCCCTTCCTTTTCTTAGCAGCGCTGCTTCTCCAGGTTTGTCAAGCTGCTTTTACTCTTGCCACTTTTGTAAGTTCGTCTGGTCTATGTCAAATGCTCTGAGTTGTCTGAATGATGTGGTTAATTGGACTTTGATGTAAAAGAGTAAGTGAAATTGAAAGCAGAGGGGCCTAGGACAAGATTGAGTACTGAGGAGACTAGGTCCGGTGGTGAATTAGGAAAGAAAGTAAAAGTAAATCCAATCAGATACTAGAAAAGATTGTGTTGCAGAAAAGGAAAAATTGCCTGTATTGTTACAGGACTGGTCTGGACTGTTCTCTGTTTTCTGTATCTCCTGACTGTGATGGACGAAATGGGACAGACTCCCTCTACCCCCTCTCCCCCCAGATTTACGTTTAGTTCATTGGAAAGATGTACAGGCAATAGCTCACAATCAGAATGTGAGTGTTCACAAAAAGAACTCTGGGGGAGCCCCCCCCCCCCCAGCCTTCAACAGAAAATTATTTGGTGTGCTAAAATGTTTTGTTAAAACTATCAAGCTCTGGAAAATGAGGCTGGAGAATGCTAAAATCATTTGTGAAAAGTTTTGTCTTAAAATTTGGGTGCTGCAGGAGTAAGATTGGCAGAAATACCTCTTGCCACTGGAAAATGTACAGCTGATGTTTATTTTGTGCGCTTTAAGATCTTTTGAATATGTATGTGTGTGCATGTGAGTGTGAACATGTTCAACACTGTTAGTATGATATAAAATTGAGTGAGTTTAAGTTTAAATTCACATGGTCATCAAGTTTGGGCATTACCAAATGCTTTAAAGGATTATTGCGGGCTGGGGATATAGCCTAGTGGCAAGAGTGCCTGCCTCATATACACGAGGCCCTAGGTTCGATTCCCCAGCACCACATATACAGAAAACGGCCAGAAGCGGCGCTGTGGCTCAAGTGGCAGAGTGCTAGCCTTGAGCGGGAAGAAGCCAGGGACAGTTCTCAGGCCCTGAGTCCAAGGCCCAGGACTGGCCAAAAAAAAAAAAAAAAAGGATTATTGCATTGATTTAAAGAGGAACTATAGTTAAAAAATGTTTCTTTAATTAAAAAAATCAGGGCTAAGTGTCAGAAATTTGGATGTAAAGGTTTATCACTGTTAAAAAAAACACAAAAAACTGCTTGCACAGTCAGAGACCAATAGGAAAGGACAGGAAAAACATAGGATGGGCCTGTGTGCCTATTCTCAGGAGTGAGGGGTGATCTGGCAAAGGTGCAGCTTAGTCAGCCCATGTGGTGGGACAGCCATAAGGGGGCATCCATTCATGGTGGGAGAGGACAAGCCGGCACCAAGACAGTTCATAAAGCTCTGAGGAGTAGGATGGAAATAGGCCTTCTGTAGGACAGGCCAATGGAGGCCTTTCTTTTGCCTCTTTTGTTTTCAGGTTAACATTGGAAACCTGGTAGTAAAAATGAATGATTTGACTGGAATTTCTAAAACTGCCCCTTGGGAGGTACTGAAAATTAGAAAAGCTTTTTAATGGTTCAAAAGTTTATTTATCTGATGTGATTCGATTCCTGTGCTATTTTTGCAATTTGGATGTATTGAAAAAGCAAAGATACTGAGACTGGATTTCTTGTGTTTAAAATTCTGGTGAACACTGTTAAAAGTCCTTTTGTTACAATTGTTTGGGGTATCAGTTTAATGATTCAGGTACTGAATTTTATGTGTATACGTTGATGTAATAGTAAGACTCTTAACTATCTTAAGTTACATATAATCAGGCAAGTATTTTACTCTTTTTTTTTGCACCAGTCCTTAGACTCAGGGTCTGAGTACTGTCCCTGGCTTCTCTTTGCTCAAGGCTAGCACTCTGCCACTTGAGCCACAGCGCCACTTCTGGCCATTTTCTGTATATACGTGGTGCTGGGGAATCGAACCCAGGGCTTCATGTATACGAGGCGAGCACTCTTGCCACTAGGCCATATCCTCAGCCCTCAGGCAAATATTTTAAAGGTATATATATATATATATATATATATATATATATATATATATATATATATATACTAATGGATAGAAGTAAACTCTCATTAACTCTCTGTATGTAGGAAGAAATGGCAAAACGGGCTAACATTTCTCACTAATTTATTGGAAAGCTGAATGGATAAGTATTTCTAATTTTGTAATTGTAATTCTTGCATTAAGGAAAAATTGTCATTTGAGTTCAAAGGTCTTGCAGTAACTGGGACTGAAGGAAAAAAAAAAGGCTCTTTTAAAACAGGCAGCCCGGAGGCAAAGGGCGGCACCTGGTTTCAGAAAGCCTGTAAGCTTCAGAGTTTTTCCAGATAAAAGCTAAAGTGTTATTGTTAAAGCAGAGGTTAGTAAAAAGGCTTTGGAAATCAAGAATGCTTTTCTAGATACAAAATTTGGAAGTAAAATTGTCCTAAATGATTATTGCAAAGTGAGAAAAGGAAAATTATGGCTACCAAAATGTTTAATTGCCATTCCAGTTTGTTTGTAGGTTTTTTGTAACAGTTTCCAGCAGGCCCACAGAGGACAGGTGATTCCTACAAGTTTGTCAAGATGTAGCATTGGCCCTTAATAAGTTCCAGGTAAGAGCATGCTTAAAAATTGCTTCTGTGTGGACCACCTTGTTGCTTTTAATTGGACTAAAGTGACCTCTTGTAAGACTCATTGATCTGAAATCTGCGGTCGAAGCCAGCCCGGGCAGAGAAAGGTCCCTGTGAGAGACTTGTCTCTAATCATCCAGCAGAGTGCTGGGAGCGGAGTTGTGTGTGAAGAGCCAGACTAAAGCCATTTTGAAGTCAGGCCCCCAAACCCAGGACAAGCTTATTAGGGCCCAGCCGGTCAAGAACGCTAACCGCTGGGAATGCTTAACTCTAACCGCCCCCAGAATGCCTCGAGCCTGTGCCTGGAGCCCTGAGCCAATCAGATTTGTACCCGTGTCCTAATCTTGCTTGCTTCAACACCTGACTGCTGTAACTTTGTTTTTTGTCTTGCTTGAACACCTGATTGCTGTAACTTTGTTTTTTGCCTTTATAAGCCCTGTGTAATCGCAGCTCGAGGCTCCCTCCTAACCTCCGCTGTGTCGGTGGGTAGGATGAGGCCTGAGTTGCAGCTCACTTGAATAAAGCCTTGCCTTGCTTTTGCATTTCAGAACGTCTGAGTCTCAGTGGCCTTCTTGGTGGTCTTCTTGCGACTTGGCATAACAGTGTAGAGCTCAAAGTGGCAGATTGCTAGCCTTGAGCTGGAGAGCTGAGGGACAGCACTCAGGCTCCGAGTCCAAGTCCAGTGACGGATCAAGAGAAATGCCAAAGGTGCATTTATACCAGCATGGAAAAGTCACTGCTGGGACAAAAGTGGTGGAGCATCCAGAGGCAGTAAGCCACTGCTTGGATGGCAGAGATGGTGTCAGATCCTAGAGTCACTCCTGTTTGGCCTTTCAAAAGTTAATCAGAGCCAGGGGGTCCTAGAAGAATAGTTCATAAGCATGCCTTTCTAATGCCCATGTCTGTCTACTGGGCAGAAACTTGCCAGTCATCTGTGGTAGAGGGTAGTAAGGGTAAGCTTGTCAAATGAGAGGATGGTTTAAAATCCCAACCCCCTGCATCTGCTCAAAGCCCTAACTGGCAGTGAATTTTGAGCTGGTACATCTGTTCCGGAAAAAAGCTTGTAGACCTGAGATTGTGTCCTTATTGAGATCCGTTAAAGGCCTGCAAAGGTAATGTAGGCATTTTTTTAGGCCATCAGAGATCAGTTCCCCAGCCAGCCAGGAAAAAGCTTTTACAAACTAGAATGTTAAAAGGCTACACTGCTGTAGCCCCAAAAGAAGTCTATATAGTTGAAAGTTAAATGTTGAATGTAATTTCCAGTTTGGAGTAAAGCTCCTAATGGACATCTGATCCTGCAGCCCCTTGGTAAAATAGACTAAGGTTAAGGTTCCTGGCTAGGTAAGGTCAACGCCCCTGAGTCAGCTTGGAGAAGTTACAGAAGGTGGATGATCTTCGCCCATCAGCCCCCCCCCCCCCTTAGGACCAAGGGACCAGAGTTGTTTTTGGGAAGATGAGGCAGGATAGACTAGAGGCATGGAAAACAGAGGTAACAAGTGTACAGAGACTGTACTTGTGAGAAATGGTTACAGGCCAAGCCTTCTATGTTGGCTTAAAAAAAATCCTAGCCTTATTGGAAATATCTGATTTAAACTTATTGCCCTGGCAAAATGATCCAAGGGCCATTGATTGCCTAAAGCTGTCTTGACATTCAGTGATGTGCCAGCCTACAAAAGCTAGTGTGCTTAAGAAGGAATCAGGAAAATACTAGGAGATTTGACTAAAGTTAGGCTTTAGGTTAACTTAGGTTAAGCTTCTCTAACCGGTCTATGGAGAAAGTTGCAGGTAACCCAGCAGAATGTGTGACATTCTACTGGAACCACTGGGAGCCACTGCTGCCTGACACCACCATGGCCCCTGCCCATTCCATTTGAGTGAGGATCAAGGAGAGTCTTAACAGTCATCTGGAAGAATCTACATCTTTACCCTGCGCACCCCTACCATGGTACAAACAGATGGGACTCTATCACACACAGCAGATTTCTGCTGGAAAGTGCTTTGGATCTGCTGAAACTAAAATTTTGGGGGGACATTCTTGAGTTGACTGGAGTTAACTAGCTCTATTAAGAAAATTGGTTATTGTAAGAGATCTTCAAGTAGACAGTTCCATGGAACTGATGGCCTGCTGCTAAATCCGAAGCATGTATGACAGGCTGGAGAGTCACTTCCAGGCAATGCCTGGGGTGAGAGGTGTGTCCATGTGTATTGGAGTGTGTCCAGATGGATTAGGGTGTGACCTCAGAGAAGAGAGGGAGGTAACTGCCATCAGGTGTGCCAGTTACCAAGGTAACCAGACAGAGATTTGAACTGCTGGGGGCATCTTCATGGAGCCCTCCTGGGGGTGGATCTTACAGATGCCAATGGCCAACCTTAGGCACTTAGAGGCACTGGAAACTGGAGAAATCCACTCTAAAATAGTAACTCATGATAGTTGGCTCTGGTCTGGTTTCTTAGGAGCAGCAGTGTCATTGGACTGACCCTTGCCCCATCTTTGTTTTCCCCAACAGCCTGTGGGTGGAGTCACAGTAAATTGCCTTGGTGTAGTTGAGATAAACCGGATTCTACAAACCAGAGGAAAAGAAAATGTAGACAGTTTAAAACTCTAGCAGCAAAGAAGCCCCAGGAAATGTAAAGAGGAAAGTTAGTATAGAAAGCCTTGGAGAAAGGGATAGAGGGAACAAAATGGTTTCCTCTGGATGAGAAAGGGATTTGAAAAGTAAGGATTGTCAATTGTTGCAGGATGTTAAGAATTGCCAATTGTCACAGAATGTTCAAGTAAGTCGCTGATGGTCTGAATAAGTAGAAGAGGGCATGAATGGGGATAAGAAAAGGCTTTAGAAAGAGAATTGGGGAAGACAAGAGATTCCCTTTAGATTAAAAAGACATTCCCTAGAAAGTTTGAGTATGTAGCAAATGGTATCAGTATGTCTTAAAATTAGAGCATATGAGTAAAGTTGGTATGTAATCAAATTGGCTATAATATAAATAGGGTCAGAATTGGGGCTTCGGTGTGAAACTATGTTTATCTGTACCTGTATCTGCAGGGCCAAGGGACTTGTGTGATGTCATCTAAATGTAAACCAGAAAGATCTCATGTGAATATCTGTAACTGCTTGATTCCCCCGCTGAGATGCTCTTGCAAAGTAAGTGAAGCTTGGATTTGCTCCTCATGTGTAGCCTTAGGAAAAGGGTGCTGTTTTTATGCCAATCAATCAGGAATCATTAGGGAAAGCTTGGCATTTGGTAAAAATATAACAGAAAGCAAAAAGGAGAGTACTGGTATCAGCCACTGTTCTCCTGGTCACCATGGGCAACTCTCCTGACAGCTGTGTTGACAGGCCCTTTGGTTCTACTACTTTGGGCCCTAACTATTGGCCCATGCCTAATCTCAACACCAGCCCCTAGACATGCAAGCCATTGAGATGGACAGAAGGGAGCCATGATTGGCTCCCAAGGTACCTAAGAAAAGGGGGAAAATGTAGAGCCAGAGTGACCATAAGTCCTACTCCCCCAACCCCTCGCTTCCCGGTAAAGATCATATCCAACCGTGAGTTATGAGTGGAATTTTCAGTATCTAATCGCGTGATTTCCAGTATTTGTGAGAGGGATTTCCAGTACCCAATTGGGAGTGCAATTTCCAATATCTAATCAAAACCTGCAGCTGTGCACACACCCCCCCTTGCTACACCCCTATGGCTTAACCAATCCATTTTCAATGCGTCGGTCCCTTGATCTGACCAATGACCCTTTCCAGATTCCTTCCCGCCACCAAATGCGCCAAACATGCTTTAGGATTATTTTTTAATTCTCCCGCGGTGTGTGTTGATTTGTTGGAAGATGCTATGATGTATGCTAAGTCCATGCCTTCCCCCCAAAATGTATAAAACAGCTGGGAGCCCGAGGCTCAGGGCCTCTTGCGTCACCAGCGTGCTGAGTGCGAGGAGGACCGAGCTAGCTCGAAATAAACGCCCTTTTTGCTGCTTGCATTGGTCTTGGTCTCTGGAGGTCTTTTGGGGGATCTGAACTCGAGCATTTCAAGCTCCATCTTGAAGACAAAGAAACTGGAGGACTCACAGTAGTAGGCAGTCCAGACTGACGGTAAAGCTGTAGGGTCTGAAGCAACGTCTACAGAGCTGAGGGGCAGGCAAAGCAGAGGAAGCTCTCCCACTCCACACACGGTTACTGGGTGAGAGCGTATATAGACGACAGCACGGCGAGGAGAAATATTCTTTCCAATCAATGTCTCTGGCCAATTAAAATCCACGCATATGCAAATAGCAATGAGCATCATGTCTACTGTATGTCATACTCAAGATCATGCCCAGAAATAATTTTCAGGTGGTTATAGATAGTGAAAGTTAAAACCTACAAGATAATGAGTTTCTCCACTTCGTAGAGCGAAAGACGGAATCCTAAGAAAACCCCCACTGTCACTGAAAATTAGATTGTGTCAAACCTAGAAACTTCATTGATCCAAATCTTTCTTTGAAAGGATAAAAAGTCAAGTAGGAAGTATTGGCCCAAGCCTGTAATCCTAGCTACTTGGGAGGCTAAGAAAGGGAGCTCATGGTTCAAGGGTAGCTGAACATAACAAGTTTGTGATACTCCATCTCTTTCAACCAATGACTGTGTCTAGCACCTATCTGTCATTCACTGTTAACACAGGAAAGCACAAATAGGAAGATGTCAGTCCAGATAGCCCAGACATCCAGTGAGACCCTCCCAACACGAAAGTGGGCTGGTAGCATGGCTCAAGGGGAAGAGCATTGAGCACAAGGCCCTGAGTACCACACACACCTGCATACACACAAAGCCAACCCTTAGACTGGGAAAAGATACTTGAAGGTTCTGTATCCAATAAGATATATATAAAAAAATTGTAAGCCACTAAACTATAACATACAAGAGAACAGAAGGTAAATTGTGGTATGTTCACGCCAAGAACAATGTCTCCTGGGGGTGATGGTAAGGGACTGGACTTCGGTAGAGAAAAACCACACAATGTTGAGCAGCAGCAGAAGGCAGTGGAAGTTGCATTAGGAAGTTGCACTTGGTAATACTCTGCATACATTTCCACAAACCAGCACACAGTTCTTTTCTTCTCCCAACATCCAAATTAACAATTCTTTTTAGCAGGTAAGTGGCGTTGTACAGTTACTCTGAAATAATTCTTTTGTTACAATAAAGTCTTTTCATGTTGAGACTGCTGACACATTAAGATAAATCATTAAAGTCTGCTCTAAATCTCCCTCCATTGAACTCCTTTGTTTCTTACAATTTTATTGCTTAGAATATCACTAGCATGTTTCCTTTTGAAAAGTAGGCTAGTAATTAATTTAAATATCCATAATTTCAACTGAGTAGTGGATAGCAGCTTTCCCCTCTGCATGGTTTGGTTGGCAATCTAACTTATGAAGTCATAGGGGTCAAGGGTTAAGGATACTAAATTTAGATATAACTCACTCACAAAGGCAAAAAGTCCACTTCTTTTAATTGCACTGAAGTTCTGTTTCAGTACTAAAGTTATCAGTATAATTCTTAGGCTCTCAGTCTACAATGCAACTTACATCTGGAGAATATTCTTTTTAAACAGATTAGTTGTTGTGTGTGATAAATAAAGACAAGTGAAATTAGGTTTGCATCACTATTAGACTTTCTTTATTAATTATATACATATACATATACACATACAATCTTACATGCAAAACATTACAACGCAGCACAAAATGTTTATGGACTCTGACACATCAGGAGTAATAGAATGAAAAAGTTTATATACATATATATTTACATTCAGCTATCTTCAATAGTCAAATAGGAATAAGGCAAAAATAACTTGGGAATGTGTCTGCTGTTTGATAGACCAGATAATACTTTGATATACATAAGAGACCATAAGTAGATGGGTTAGGAGATTCCTTTAAAAGCTTCATTTGGCCATGTTGTACATGGAATGTGTATAAAGTATGCAATTAGAAGCTTAAAAATGTATGAAAGGATAGGTATTTTTTGTTGTTGTTACCTGTGGGGCTTACTCTGGGCCTGGGTGCTGTCCCTGAGCTCTTCAGCTCCAGGCTAGCGCTCTACCACTTGAGCCACAGTGCCACTTCTGACAGTGAGTCTTAACCACAAGTGAACACCTGGAAGCCTTTATGATAGCCATTATAGTGAAAGCACAAAACTAAAATATTAAAAAGAAACTTCCAGATCATCAAAATGAAAAGAACGTTCTAATTCTCAAACATACTCCTTTGTGCATGAGCATAGCAAAGAATATATGTGTTTGTCTATTTTTGTGGCAGGGCATGGTGGTGAAATGTGGATTTCCAGGGAAACATTTTTGAAAGGTAGATGTAGGAGTAGTTCTTCATAAACCCCAGAAGCAAGCTGTGATTGCTGTTATATTTATGGGTTTCATACTGTGTTTTGAAAGATGAATTTTCATCTAGTTGGATACAGAATCTGTTGAAGTATTTAGACACTTTTAATGTAGCAGTTGATATTTCCACATTGCTTCCCAATAGTCAGACAACTGTAAATGAAGATGCACCCTGCCACAGCCCCTGAATCTCTCAACGTGCATCTCTGCAGGCCCCCAGTCTTCCTGTCATCCCAGACCCTGAAGGGAAGTGGTGAATTCCAACCATCTTCCATTCCCTGCACACAAGGAAGAGACTAATGGGTAGAAGCCTTGAATGTGGATGTTAAGTTTAACTCAAAGTTACAGACAAAAGCAGGAACAAATTTGGTAGCCATTTCTACTGTGAGAGAGAAAAGTACTGCATGGACAAGAATCTGCTTAATATAATTGAGCTTCTTGAGGGAATTTACACAAATAGAATCTTAGCAGGATTTCAGTCTTTTGGGCCACTGAAACATTACAGGTGTGTTTTTTTTTTAAGATTAGATGTTATTAGCTAACTAATTTGCGGATTTAATTAAAAGCTGGTTTACTTGCTAAATTGGGTGGCGATGTTTCAGTTTTTAAATAAAACTCCTTTGTACAATTACTTGAAGATAATAATAAAAAATTTTAAAATATATCCCATTGGAAAAATCCCGTGTCACAGTACATTCTTCTCTCCAACAGCAGTCAGTATCTCTGGACAGCTCATGTGTGTCATAGAGGTTACAAAAATATCGAATGACAAGTGACATAAACCTACTGTCCAGACTGACAAGCATATATATATATATATATCTTGTTCATTTGCTAGATTGGATAGAGATGTTCAACTTCTTGTTATAAAGCTTGAAAAATGTTTCTTTGTATACAAAATAATAAGATGAGAACAACAAGATCACTTCCCACTTTAAATTAAAATTGTTAAATTAAGCAAAAAGTTCAGAAAATACATCACCAAGGAAAGGATGTTTTAGTAGAGAATGATACCTTTTGAAATTCTTACTAAATTAACAGAGGTACACATATGTTCCCTTTTATTTCTAGGCATATTCCCACATCTCATTTCATGCAATGGTATTGATACCATTTCTTGGCATATAATGGAATGTTTACTTGGTATATAGCAGGAATATACATGTGTACTAATATATTTTTTAAAAATTTTTTTGCCAGTCCTGGGCCTTGGACTCAGGGCCTGAGTACTATCCCTGGCTTCTTCTTTGTTTTGCTCAGGGATAGCACTCTGCCACTTGAGCCACAGTGCCACTTCTGGCCGTTTTCTACATATGTGGTGCTAGGGAATCAAACCTAGGGCCTCATGTATATGAGGCAAGTAGTCTTCCACTAGGCCATATCCCCAGCCCTGTACTAATATTTTTAACTGAATTTCTATTCATGAGTATTTATGATTCCAACATTCACATAGCAATGATCAACATGGAAAATTTTAAAGGAGTATTAAGTTATAAATAATGGCATTGAATTTTACAAGTTCAGATGTTGTGATGACTCATTCTTTTTCAAGGAAAGTCAAGCTTGGGTACAGAAAACAGAACAATTTCAACTTCCAATTGAGACTGATATACAGAAGATGTAGTTGAAAGAAAATGGAAATAAATTGTAGTTCAATTTTCGTATTATTCCTAGAGGACAGGTGTAAATAATAAGTTTGCAAGAAGTTTATCGATTCTGGAGTTTCAATTAAGAAAGAAAAGCCCTTGATATGTTTGGTTTCTTGATAGCTATCTTGATCACAATTAGCATATTGATCTACGTAGATATATATGTGCAAGAGTGTTAAGAATACTGGTGATTGTTTTAAAGTATGAGTCAAAGGCAAAGCATCTGATTAGTAACAGAAAATTCAACCAAACCAACCATTAAAAAATGTCACAGGGTCATTTTGAGAGGCTGACACATTATTCCCGTGGGTCTGGGCTGAAGTGTTTCAGACCTCCAGCTAAATAAACATGTTTGAAGAATACACACCACACTACTTTTCCAGATGAATGTTTGTATTTTCTTTTTTGAGATGTAAACATCACATCAAAAGTGGTATTGGCATTCTAGTTTCCATTGTGGGTTTTCTCAAACTGTGGTGCGCTAAAATTCAAGTTCTACTTGTATGTGGGAGTTTCCAAATGTTATAAAATATAGAAATAGAATCGAAGTTCCTAATCTCTTTGATCATGATCAAAATAGCTTACGTTAATAGATTGATGCTAGCATCCTTTTTGTACATTTTGCAAAGGAATCCGTGCACTATGCAAAAATGTAGCCAGAAGAAACACTTCTCAATTTAAACTTGATATCAGAAATAACGGAGCCATTCCCTGGCAGTTAGCATTTAGGGGGCTCCTCTTCCTTCCCCGTCAGCTCACCAGAGTGTAAGTAGCCTCCCCCGGCCCCCCTCCTTCCTCCCCCCGCCCCTTCATGATTTTGTGATGTCTTCGGTTGCTGTTTCCGGTTCTTTCTAAGTGAGAATGTCTACTTTGAGACGAGCCAGCATGATGCTTGAGCTGTTTTCAGAATCAATAAGACAACAGGAACCAAAATTGATTTCTCAATTTCTACTGAAAGTTTCAGCTTTATGAAATAAATGATGCTAAAGACAATTAAAAAGCAGGTCCATATGCTTAGATGCACAGTGATGCACTTGTGATGAGCTACACCCTACTTGCCACAAGTAACCTCAGTGACGGCCTCCCTCAGGCCTCACATTTTCACTGGAATTCATTGAGGCTCAGACGCCACTTACAGTGACTGGATCACCAGTGGCTATTCAGGACTTTATCATTTGCTTTGTAGGTTTGGTTATAATAAGATTTGACTAGGTGGAATGAATTCATTTTAAAAGTGAAAAGGAATTATGTAATCAGCACTAACTCCATCCCTATTTCATTGCTCAATAGATGGATGGAGTTTATTAAAAAGCAACAACAAGTCCCTACCCTCCCCCCACCCCACCCCCCCAAAAAAAATCCCCGGGCAGCTCTGTAGGTTAACCCAAAATTTTCATGTTGTTATAAAAATCAATTCACATACATGTTATGCAATGGATTCCTAGCAAGGGAATTCTGAGAACTCTTGCCAGATTACTATTGGTAATATTGAGTTTATAAGTCCCCCCAAATAACCTGTTATTGGACTCTAATTTATATAGATGCAGTAGCTTGCATGGAAAGTACCATCTGGGAAGGCGGCCTGTAAGTTCTCTCTATTCCCTTGAGAAAGAAGAGCCCTGAATTTCCATAAAGCAAATGAGTTCTGACTTAATACAGCAGTGATCAGTAGCAGCTCCCCACTGAGTCAGAACAGGGGTGAGCCTGGGGGCAGATGGGAACAAATTGTATCACAGCCAAAGAGCGTAACAGGAAGCCTTGTTATTTTCCTGTTTTCTGAATGGACTCCTGAGTCGGCATTAGGAATCAGGTTGACCTCCTGTAGAGATGCAGGAGAATAGCACCAGCCCAATAGTTTACCTATGCTCGTAGGGCAGTGGACACTGAGTTCTGACTGGCTGGTGGGTAGAAATGATGGAGGAAAGAGAGCCCTTCCTGGGAGAAGCAGGTAATGTGGGTGGTCCACCATGATGTCAAGCTACCCACACCTGGCTTCATGCACTGGTCATTCATTGCAGAAGGAAATTCATTCCGGAGAGAAAATGGAGGAGAGTCTGGTAGGTATTGTTCTAAGGAGAATACATTCGTTTAAGGACTGACATTTCAGGGAAAAGTGAAAAATCTTCAATACAACAATAGTAACAAGGACAACCAAAATACCTTGAAAACAAAACGCAGGCAAGAAAGCAAACAAAATGCTTAAAGCCTAGGCAGATAAGGAGCAGACCTTAGGGAGCCAGGACGTAAGAGACAAGGAGATGCCCGGCTTCTGCAGGTGTTTTTGCTCTCCTGAAAATGAAGAAACAGAATCACTGTTCCTTTTACTCAAAGTCCTCTCCTTTATTCTCTTGGACAGTGAAACACACACACCAGGCCACCGAATGTAATCTCCTCTTCCGTCTCTCGGTAATTATAGCAGTTTTTCTGTGCTTAAGTTAGGTAGGCTCTTTCCTGCAGTTCAGTATTTATGACATTGCTCATTCTCAGCCAGACTGTTAGGAAAATAGGACCTTATTTCCTTCCCTCCTCCTCCTCTCCTGTGTCTTTCTCAGTTTATACCACTTCTCCTCTCATTGTCACGTGCAATTTTGTAACACTGATACCTATAGAAAAATTTTTTGACAGTAGTGGGTAATTCTCATTGAAGGAAGCATTTCTAGACTTGAAGCAATGCAATAGAAGTGCATGGAAAGCAAATGGAAGGTAATGTTTAGATTCGGGTTCTTTGGAAAGCCAAACTGGAAGGGAAGAAGAAGCAAGTTGTAGACAATACTTAGAAACACCTTTTCCCGAGGGTGAAAATGGGCACCAGTGGAGCACACTGGACATTGATTTGTGGGTGGAGACGGGAGGGAGGAAGTGGGAGAGAACGAAGGGGCAGAGGGCACTATGGGAAAGGAAATGCACTTATTACCTGATGTGCGTAAAGGTAACCCCACTGTATATCACCTCTACAAACAACAATAAGTTAGAAAAAACACCACTTAATCTTTGTGTAGTTAACTCAGGTTTCCAAGCATGGTGTCAAGGTGAGGCAAACTATATACAGGGAATTGAGCAGATCAAGACAACTTCCATCGCCGAAACAACCACGAGTATCTATCTATCTGTATGAGATATAATTAACATTAGCCACTCCCTCAAAACCACAAATGAAACTCGTAGTACCTGAAAAAATATGTCTCTGTTGACACTGAAACATATGGGTCCATTCTGATAACCCTGGAACATTGTTTTATACTAACAAAGGAATAGTAATCCACCCCCCTCTGTGATTGTTGTCACTCCATCAAGTACAGAAGTTTTCCTGAAACCCTGGGCTATAAAACTACCTTGTGTAGTTGCTTGCACTCAACTGTGGCCTGGGTAGTTTTTATAACTGGCCTGGTGGATGCTATACAGTCTTTTCCATTTTTAAAGATTGCTACCTGGTGCTAATTAATTCTAGTGGAAGGATCATGAAAAGCAGTCGGCTCCCATCTTCTTCTCTTACTCGCTACTGGTTTTGTGTGGTTCTGCTGTGTGTGTGGCAGCTTTAGTTTCAGCCCATGAGGCTCTTCGGGATGCTACCATTCACATCAGAGGTGGAGTAAACTTGCAGAAATTAAGAGAGAAAGGAGAATTCCTTAAGCTTTACTTTCCAGATAGGTTGACTCTGAAATACAAACGCAAACTTTTCTCAAAACATAGAGGAAGCCATGAAGCTCCAAAACTGTGTAAGTGGAAGTGCAGATTTTAGTTAAATTCTCACTGCAGGCTTATAGGAAATGTGAAATGAGTTGAAAAAGCATATTATTAAGTTCATACTAAGTATGTAATAAGGAGAAGAACCCTAGGAAATTGATCTTTCTGACAAAAAATGCCCTGGAAGCATATTTTCATATAATTCAGTCAAGAGGTTCGTTCAAAGATTGATATCATTAATTCCAATGTCTTTCTTGAGTGCTAAAATATGTGCAGCACTTATTCAATGGTTTTTAAAAAGGACCTTGTTTTAGGATGAGCTTTCAATCCATCCCAACCCATATCCTAGAGTCCTAAATCTCACAGCCATTGGTCCTTGTGTTTGTAATGTGGTACCTAAGGCACACTAATATTGGTTGAATAAATTGAACTTGACCAGCCTGCTCCTTCTTTAGGAAATGTCATGATGATATATATGAATCTGAACATTGATATATACTGTAGCATATGAAGTTATTATTTGAGCTTGCTTACTTTCTAAGCAACTAACACATGTAATTCCTTGCAATTTTTATATTTCAATGACAGTGGAGAATAAACAGTGTGCGTTAAAATTACTTCTAGTTAAATTCAATTGGTTCTTGGATAGATGTCCCAAAGCTAGGCCCCTTAATGGACATTTGCCTTATGTCATTGCAAACTGGGGATATCCAGAGTCTGTGCCAAAGGTGATCTCAGCGATGGTTCACTGTGATTTCCCCAAGTTAACTGTTTCCTTACTTCTTCCCTTTCCCTTCCCTTCCCTTTCTCCTTTCCTTTCTCCTTCCTTTCTTCCTTCCTGCCTTCCTTTCTGTCTCTGTTCCTCCTTCTCCCTCCCCCTCCCTTCCTCCGTCCTTCTTCCTTTCTTGCTTCCTTACTTCTTTCCGATCTAAGCCTCACCTCCCCCTTTTCTTTCCTTTGATTGGTGATTAGTGATTGACTCAGAGGGAAGAGTGCAAAAGCAATAGGGTGGTGAAGGCCGATGAAGGAAGAAGGCCCCCACGTGCCTTGAACTCAGTGAACTGGAATGCCCCCTGCAAGTCATCAGATAAACCAGCACAACTTTGCACTTCATGTCTACAATCTGTACTCCTGGGACACCAGGCTAGGAAGAAACTTCACCCTTATGTGAAAGGATGAAATAAGAAGAAACAAGGCCAAACCTTACATTTATCCTTTAATTTTCAGATTTCACTGAAGACACATTTCCCCCATGGTAAATTCTTGATATCATATTATTTACTTTAAAATGTCTTATATTTAAAATGAACCTGTCATTGTGTATTCGATGTAGTATCTACTAAATGACATGGAGCATATATGCTGTTTATGGAAAAAAATGGATCAAGTCATATACAAAAATTAAGTTGCTCTCAACTCATGCTAGATTATTCATACTAAGAATGCATCATCAGACAGAAACAATGGTAGCTGAGAAAGAGGCTAATGAGTAGAAAGCAATACAATGCCATCCCTTGAGAGAATTCTTGTCATCATGGCATCTTAAAAAGCCCTCATTTCCTCCTTAGTACTTCCATGCAAATATTTCATTGTCTCTTAATGTGTTTCATTCACATGACCCCCTTAAATTTCTCCATCATTGTTAAGGTTCTAGTTGTAATTACTTTGACCACAAAATGTAAAACATTAAACATGGAGCGCATATACTTTGGGATATCATATTTGAGGACCGGAGGAGGTTACTGGAGAAAAACACAAGGCGTCCTCAGAAGGAAACATTAAAATACTTCACTTTTGTTTTGTTTTTCCTTCTCCTCTAATGGATACATGGGTTGGGTCCACATAATTATAACTGATTAGATATGAAATAGTGAGTTCTGTTATTCTGATTCACGTTAGCTGACTTCTGGAAACATTGCTTTTGGATGTCTAGTTTCTATTTGTGCCTTGTTGGATTCGTGCACGTCCTAGAGTTGAAAATGCTGTCATTTTGTAGACTCAGGAATGCTCCTAAAGCAACCAGGTATCTTGGTTCCTACTTCTGTCTCCCTAGATAACATCTCCACGGAAGTCACAGACTTCATTCTATCCATTCAATCCATGCAATCAGATGTTCAAAGGGCAGAGCTTCTTATTGTGGCACCTGACATGGCTGTCTACACAAAACAAACAAAATGGTGGACAGGAAGATCTCAATTGCATGGCATAGCAAAGAAAATCAGTGGAAAAGGAGGGCTGTCTTAGAGAAAACACGAAGTGTGACATTTACAGAGGGTATCTTGACATTAGCAGAGTTTAAGAAGATCAGAATATTGGTTATGACTATATACATATATATTACACATAGATATGCAAATCTTCAAGGAAATAGTTTGGGACTACTGTAATACTAAATGTCCAAGGTATTAAAGGATTAAGAAACAGACCACACATGTCTTATATGGCCATTTGAATCTGCCTTATGATTGTCTTATGATTACATTGGTTGGGTCCATTTGAACTTCCTTGGCATCATTTGAACTTCCTTGGCATCATTTGAACTTCCTTGACACTCAACAAAAACATCTGTCATCTTGTTATGTTGATTTGAAAGACATCAGTATCATGAGCTGATTTTTTTCTGCTTTTTTTTTTTAATATAAAAAGAGAGAATGCAGTATGGAGAAACCATAGAGAAATGAAGAAGGCATTTGAACACTTGACTTCCAGTGTGGGTGAAGTGAGCTCACTGGCTGGACCTTGGAGTCAGTCAGATGAGAGTAACAGAATGACACAGGGACAGTTGGAGAGAAAACACCGGAAACAAGATGGAGAATCCCCGCAACTCTCAGAAAGTGTTTTTGGTGCAAGAATCAACCATTGTGCTGCTGACAGACACATAACTGGGTTCAGCTTTCCTTTCAAGTTCATCTTTCCATTTGCACATAGGTGGAGCTAGCTGATCAGGAGTGCTGTCTATATAAACAACACAAAGCCAAGACATGGAAGTGCTACCCATGTCTTCACTGGGTGGTACTTTTAAAGTGAACAAATGGTCCAAAAATAGAATAATGTGTTCCACTACAAAAGACAAGATGGACCACCCACAGAGGTGCTTGGATCCGAGGTAGCATTTACTTTATGCGTTACTATAGTGAATTTCATAATCAATGGGTTTTCCTTGATGAAGTCAAAGGAATTGCTTGAAAACAGAATACTACATAGAGAAGGGTCATGTTTTATGATGACTCCAATTCGCATACCGTGGGGTATTGTGGTCCTGTGGGTCCTCTTCCTCATGATTGTGCACGTAAGCTGGAATCTTCAGCATGCAACACTTCCTTTCTTTCCAAGCACTGGGTATTGTTGGGTTGTTCTCGAGTGTGCAGAGTAGGGTCACTAGCGAAGGCAGACTTTATGACTCAGAAGCTTTATGGTTCTAGGAAACTAGAATTCCTTCCATCTTCCTGTAGTGATCTTCTTCTGCAGATGTGGTGGCTTGTAAGCTCAGTGAGGGTCTGGATAAGACTCGGTTAGGGCAATGGAGTGGTTTCTGCTTCCAGATTTTCTAGCTGAAAGGAGAAAGAGCAAAGACTGTGAGTGTGTCACACTTTTGCTGAGCATCTTCCGTATGTAAGAACTAGGCTAAGCATCACCCTGCACACTTTCACCTGTCACCCTCAGAGTTTCTCCCCAGTGCCAAAGCCATTCATTAATTGGGTTGGTTATTATGTTGGGTCATTGCGAATAGGCTTTTGCATTTGTGTGTGTCACTGGAGAATCGTATCTAGGTTGTTATAGAAAGCAGTTCATGTTTTCATGGCAAAAGTACATTCTAAACCAACCTCTTTTGCTCCCACCATTCCTTACTTTCTTCTTCCTCCTTATCTTCAAATCATGCCTCATAAAGCAAACTATGGCCCTTTTTTCTGATTTTTTTCTCATGTTCTTTATTCCTAGTTTCTAATTTTTACTCAATTTTCAAAACTAATGTTTTTATCTTTCCTGCTGTAACCGATTGGAGATTATTCCACACTCTATTCCGCTGTAAAGGTAGCTTGACAGTGTGGAGGAATTTGTTCAGGGATGTGAAAAAAACGTGGCCTGCTATTTTCAAATAAGAGAAGAGAACTCTGAAAGCGAAGGAGGCTTTTAGTTAACAAATAATTGTTTTGACAGCTAGTGTATGTTTATTTTTTGGTGTGCCAGTACTAGGGCTTGAACTCAGGGCCTCGTGCTTGGCTGGCAGTCTATCACTTAGAACTCTAGTTTCAGCTTTTTGCTGGCTAAAATTAGAGCAAAGAGTCTCTTAGATTTGTCTCGGATCTAAATGTCTCTTTTACTCTTCAGATCTCAGTCTCTTCAGTTGTTAGGATTAGAGGTAGAAGCCACCAGTGCCCAGCAACTGTTATAATACTGTTGAGGAGAAAAGAAGATGTTCGCTTAGTAGGTAAAAGGGATGTAAAATATTTCTGAGGAAAACCAAAGCTTTATTTTGGTAAATTTCAAATTATAGCAAAGGTATAAGATTTTAGTGGTTATAAAGAAAACTGTCCACCTGCTGCCCAGATTTCATCCACTGTTAACAATCAGCTCATTGCTTTACCAGTGGAGGCCTCTATCCCTCTATCCTCTCTCTCTCTCTGTCTCTCTCTGTGTCTCTCTCTGTCTCTGTCTTTGTCTCTCTCTCTCTCTCTTTCTCCCCCTCTCCCTCTTATAGACACACAGACACAGACATCATCTCTTTTGAACCTTTTGGGCCAACACAGCCAGATTGTCTTTGCGCACCATTGCTTTGCTGACTCTACCTAAAAGCAAACTGTCCCTGGCTGACCATCTGTGTTCTTCGTCAACAGGCAATGAAGTCAGCTCAGGCAACTGGAGCATTGCCTGAGCTCTGCCCTTGGCCGAGCATGTTTACTGCTACCGGAAGTTCTGAAACTTTGACTCTGGTTCTTCCAACTGTGACTGAACTCATTGTGCATGCAGCTGCCAGCTGGTCTAATAACTCTGCCCAACAGGATTTGCCAGCAGGGGAAGGGCTGCACTCTTCTGCTGTTTTCTGGGCTCTCCTGAACTTTCTGAGAGTCTTTAGCTTCTTGTCACAAGCCATAGAGTTCCTGCAGCAAAGAAGTGTGCTTGCTTACTTAGTCATTTCCTTTGTGTCTTGTTAATTCTTTTTTCAAATCATCATTTGAGATTCTTGCCAAGGTGGCAAAATGTGTCAGGTGCAAAGATAGCTAAAGAGTTTGTTGGAAGAAAAAAGGTAAATGCTCACAGACTAGGTTCAAAGGCATAGGGAGATTTCCTTGGATTGGGGACTAACTATTCTAACCCAAATGGTTCAAAAGAGGGCAGCAAGGAAGTGGAGCAGTGACTAGCCTTGAACAAAAGAGTTCAGGGACAGCATCTGCACCCTGAGTTCAAGCCCCATGACTGACTGACAAAAAGGGAAAAGAAGAGGGCAGTGAAAGTTCTCCACCTCTGCCCGACCTGTTGATGAATGAATGGATGGAGGCGGAATCATAAGGGGCACGATTTTGTCTTCATGATTGTATTATTTCTAAACCAAGGAGACTTCCTTGGAATTAGCAAAATTGCATGCACTGCCTGTAAGAAAACTCTTCAAAGCCTGAAGGCAGCTGCTGCTTCAGATTGTCTGTCCCAGACAGAAAAATTCCGCACCTGGAGCATGCCTTGCTGCGTTTTAGAGACTATACTTTCTGGGGAGTGGAAGACTCCACCATCTGCTCCTGGTATCTGTGATGACTTAGGGCCAAAAGATGTCCGTGATAAAGGCAGCACCCGTTATGTTATATGACATTCTGCAATTCTAAGCTGTGGGAGGGGAAAACTAACTCTCTCCAAAGTACTCCATCACAGGGCCATGTGCACACACCTGTGAAAACTGGAGTTCCCAGAGAAGAGACTGGTGGGTGGACCACTGAAGAAACACAGTCAGATTTGGGGGTATAATGTGCCCTCAAAGTGCATGCTATTCTCACAGATGAAAGTGGTACCTGCTTCTGTAAAGCTTAGTTCCTTTATGAATATCAATATCTATCTTTTTCTAATGGAGACAGTCGAAAAGATTTCAGCTGCCTGGGAACATCACTGTGTGAGACTCTGCTGTGTCTGACCCTGAAGGACAGAGGCCTTACATGCTACCAGGGAAACTGCACATCCCTTCCCAAAACCCATGATCCAATCATTGAGTACTAGGTCCTCTTGAGGAACCAAGACCACACATTTAATCAGTTAGCTTTGAAGGAGAATAAAACAGGATGGGAAATAATTATGGCCATTGGGTGTTGCTGATTGGACCTCTACTCCTGTGATTGATTGTGTAATTGGTACTCATCATTTCCATGCTTGTTCTGCAAGTGCTCATGACATCTATGGCAGATTTTCCTGTTCTGTGAAGAGCCACTTACAGATAGAGAGGAGACGGAAGGACACATGCAAGACAGATCAGAACTTAGCCCTTTGGTTTCCTTTCATGTTTTCTCAAAAAACAATTTAGAATTCTAAGAAGAGAGAAGGAAAACTGTAGCCTTGATTAAGGACATCAATGCAACAAGGCTAATGAAAAATGCAGCATCACAGTATCATCCTTTGGTGTGACCAGTGGAATTGAGAGAGAGAGAGAGAGAGAGAGAGAGAGAGAGAGAGAGAGAGAGAGAGAGAGAGAGAGAGAGAAGAATAAAAGGAAAAGCTAAAGGATCTGGAGACTTATGATGGAAAATCACCACCTGAAATCATTTGATATGGAAGGCCTGGCTGTTCCACACTATATTTTGGAGTTCAGATACTATGATGAAGTCAATCAGTTGCCTGTAATAGCACCTACCATACCCTCTTGGGTTTTCATTTTGTCTTTCTTAATCATTTCTGCACCTAAAGACAAAGATGGTTCTTAGGCTCAACCAACAAATAATGTAACTGCTATGCTAAAGCACATCCTGAATTTTGCTGCAATTTACCCCCTAATGGAAGACTCAAAGCAGAGGCCAAATCTGTGTTTTTCAGCAAGTGAATTGGCCCCATTACATTGGTGATGTGTTGCGAGGTCCCAGCAACTTCAGGAGATAATAAATTTCACAAAGGCCCAGAAAGGCTCATTCATTCTGACAGAACACAGTTGCCACTCAAGTCAAAATCTTGGAAACGATGTTGTTTGATCTAAGAGAGCATCAAGAACACATTCATTGGTCTGTACCACATCCAAAAATAAATTTTTGCTAAATTGAACGATTGAGGTTTTCTATTTGCGTTCATTTTGTTGAGGCATGTATGTACAGACGAGATGGACAGGCCATCCCAATTGGCTGGGGACCTAAAGTGCAATTGGCCCAGGAATCAGTGAAACAGGCAGGGCCACAGACCACCCATGGGCCCTTGTGAGCTACAGCTTCTGGGAAGGGCTTCAGCTTCCATCCAGGGCTACTTTTCAGGTTTTTAGACTTACCACCTCCCTGACACTGCTTCCTACTTGAGTGGTGGAAAGGAGCATCTTAGGATCTTAGATCCTGGAGGTGCCAGGAGGAGGCAGTCATTAATATTCTTTTTATCTCTGAATTCCACCCCCTTAGTATGGGGAAGTAATCACCATGCTCACCAGAGATAAGCAGAAGCTCTGCTGGCCAATCAGTTCTACTGAAGGGCTCTTTATTCCCATCCTAGGGGAACTATGGGGCTCGAGGAACCCCCGTTAGCCTGCTTGGCTCCAAATTAGTCTGTGCCTGATGTTATCAGAGTCAGCTCCTGAAAATGATTCTCTCTTGAACATGTACAGATGTTCATAGGGACGCAACCTGTTCCAGCTAAGTGATGCCCAATACATGCACATTTCCTGGTTCACAAATGCCACGCACATCTCTTGGAATATGAATGTCCTTGGGTTATGGTGTATATAGCTGTCCAGGCAACAACTACTTGACGATAACCATATACTTTAACCAAACCAATGTAATGGTGACCCAAATCAACTATACTCAGAAGTCCTGAATAGGAAGCTCTTGTCTCCTTAAAGCAGAGCTACCTGTCCTTAGGGGTTGATAGTTGGATCACCTTTGATTTTCTGCAATGATAGTCAATTCACTCTATGAATCCAATCTGGGAATCCTTACTGGGTTCCCAGGTAAAGAGGGCAGTTCCACCCATGGGAAACCTGGCTTTCTGTTTCCACTGCGTTGCGAGTACTGTTCTCTGGCAACAGCTTCCACATTCTCGAGACAGTGAGGAATCTATCATTAAAACCAACTACTGTAGCTAGTGAGATCGAATGTACCATAGAAAAGAAATAGGCTCATTTGAATTTCTTGATTGTAAATGGACAGTGGGCTGGCCTTAGATGATATTCTTGCTGAACAGGAAAGATTTATATGGTTGCCAGCTGCTTCTGTTGTGTTTGGATTGACATTTATGATGTGATGATCCATGCACACCATAAGGAAGGAAGAGCCATTAGCTTTCTCTAGAAATTACTCTGCTGAGTATTGTTGGGTTTTATAATCCATTGTTAAGGTAAATACAGCAGACTGGCCTTATCCCGTAGCTGAGACTGTTGATCCTAACTCTCATCTGGTGACATATTAATTGCAATAAAAGGACAGTCTTGGATCCAGTGTTTACTAAGTATGTCTAGTCTAAATTGCTGATGGAGTAGCATAACCACATGAATGGAAATTTAAGTTTGGCTAGGAATATACCAACCTTACAGATTCATCGTTGAGAAATGCAACCCACTGCACATTCTTGCTTCTTCTCAGTGATTGAGCTGAACTGTAAGGCCTGCTTTTCTCCTAATCCTGAGCTGTACTCTAGTGAGTCAACTGGTCTACAAAGACCCTTCCCTGTCACGTTGTGACTTGCTATTAGGGGAGGAGGATTGGTTTGCTTACTGCTTGCTGCAAACTATGCTGAGCCCTATCTCCTTATTGGCTTGGTCAGGTGTGGTGTAGTATCATGTCTGTAGTGGCATTCTGGTCCATAGTATCATGCCATGAGGTATCAGGGACCAGAACAGTGGTACAACTGAGTGACATTCCTATGGTTTTCTTGGCTACAATGATGTCTTTCCTCAGGCCCATCAAGAAACATTGTTTATTTTTGTCCCACATATAGCTGGGACAAGCTGACCTGCTGGTTTGCTGAGATATCTCCTTTGGAGGCTGGGAACTCTGTCACTTTCTACAGCTGAACTTCTCTCCTGACAACAATCTGGGCACGGATATACATTTCAGTAGCTTTGGCATTCGATATGATACTTAGACACATTCATTGGCTAATATGCACATAGAATGTAATTCTCTGTCATCAGTTTTCTGGTAATATTTCCAGGAAGTCAACTAAAAAAATCCCATTGAGCTATCTTTTGGCCTATTTTAGAAATAAAATATTTGAAAAGCTCTGAAAGCTTCCAACTGAAGCTTATTTAGGGCAGTTTTAGACTTTCTCCATACAAAGATGGATGTGAATCTCCTGAAATTTTAGAGTTGAAGGAGACTTGGGGGATGATGTTTTTCAACCTCATCCATCTGGGGAAGGAAATTGAAGCCTGGAGAGGGGAGGTGGCCTGCCCAATATATTGCATGAAAAAGCTGGTTTTTTTAAAAAAAAATTCTTCATCTACTCTGTACTCCCATTTTCTCCTCCCTATTTCTGTTGCCTTCCAGAGTTGCAGTTGAAGCCAGTAATTCAATTGGGTACTCCTGAAGCTGAGCAGCATTTCAGCCAATAACAGACTTCTAAAATTTCACTCGTTAGTAAAACCATAAAAACAGACCCCTGGGAAAACCCCTTGGGGTCTGATGACTCATTAGCAAAGCTCTCCTTGTACCTCGGCAATGGGAAACTTCCTCCTTTCACTGTGCCCCATTGCCTAAGTCACGCACACTGGGATTTCCAGTACAAGGCTCTGACCTCAGAAAAGGGGAATTCAATGAGAGAGGGCATAATCGGACCGTTCCAAGTATTCTATATGCCTGCTCCCCTTACTTTTAGTGTGGACTTACTCTGTTCAATGGGTCTTTTTTCTAATAAAAGAAAGTTTGGGTGATTATTTTTGATGTTCAAAAAGAGAGACGGCCCCAGGATCTGAAGAAGGCATTCAGTCATAGAGTGGAATCCTCACTCTTAGGCTGTGAACCAGTTGCTGAGAAACTTCTGTTTGATGCAGGTGCTTTAAGCAACTGCTGGCCTGGGAGTCCAGGTAGACTCAAGTGGTCACCAGTAAGGTTAGTAACCAGTACAGTTAGTACCGGAACCCTAGCACTCCAGTCTCTAATCTGTTTCAATGAGAAAATACAATATTCAACCTTGGGTATGCTTTTCACAGATGGGTTTGCATGCCTTTTAGTATAAATTTATTTTCTGCAACAAACTGGCCTTTTATGCAAAACAAAAGAATGTGTCAGTTATACAGCTTATTCTTAGCAACGTGTAACTTAATTCAATAAAAACACATCCTGAAACTACATAGACGTTTTCCTTGTAATTATAAACAGAAAGTGGCAAACTTCAAAACAGAGAAAAACAAAAGTGAAAACCCAAACAAAACACAGCCTGTCCTCTTCTCAGAGAAATGAAATTCTGGCATCTTGTTTGTATGATACAAACTATTTAGACAAGTTATTCAAAATGAGTGGGAATAAAAGACTATGAGGACCAATTTTAGAATTCTGATTAATTCCTGTAATCCTGGGTCATTGCCCTTTCTTTAGCTAACTGGGATTCACAAATAGATTCATAGTTTGTTGGGACTCATGCTCTCTGGTGGAATTTTTAAACCTGCAGGTGAACCCTCTCTCCTGTGATATCTCAACAACTAGATCTACGCACAGATACATTTGAGAGCTTTGACTTAAAAAGTGATAAATGTACACACACACACACACGGATATACACACATGCATATACATGCATATATAGAGGAGCTTTTCAAAACCTTTAGAATATGAATATACAGTATCAATCCCTATGGGAAAAATAAGATCAGCCACATATTCTGACACTTTTTTTTTTATAGTGCTTTGTATCATGTACTGTGTTAGTATAACACTATAGTAGTGTTCTACAGGAATTTATTAGAGCTAGTATAACTGCAAATCTTTTTTATTTCTGTCTTTAAAAAATTTTTATTTTATTGTCAAGGTGATATATAAAGGGGTTACAGCTACATAGTTAGGTAGTGAGTACATTTCTTGTCAAACTTGCTACCCGCTCCCTCATTTTTCTTCCACCTTCCCTCACCCCCCCCCCGCCCGAGTTGTATAGTTAATTTTCAATATATTGTCTGTGAGTATTGCTGTTCATTGAATAACTGCAAATCTTATTCAGAGACTCATAGACCCATCCTTTCTGATGCCTTGGTTATCAAATTTAACACTTTAATTCTCTCCATGTTCTTTTCATGTAGGCAAACTGCGGATAACTGAATATTAGCAACTTTTAGTACAAGGACAATTTCTGTGTCTCAAAGCTTAGAATGTTGTTTCTAAGCTCAGCAAGTTGCATGCCTTAAATGGGAACATGCTTTTGAATGTCAATCACACTACAATTATGTGATTTTTTTTTTTTAGAGGAAACTTCTCTTTTTTGGTTGAATTGATGAACCATAACTTTGACTCATTGGCACTAACTGGGGATCACAGATTAGACAATTCTCAGTTCACTTTTCTGTGGCTGTATATGGTAACTGTCTCTCTCTCTCAGTATCTTCTATGTCTTAGGTAATCACATGAATCTATTTTAACTCCTTTCTCCATTTTCTTGGTGCCTTATCCTACCAATGAGGTTATTCAGAATTCTTCCACTGTTAGACGCTTTTAAAGTTTATAAACTTATTTTATTGAAGCATTGTACTCAGATCACAATTAAACACAGTATAGTGTTACCTAAAATTAATGAGTCTATCAATTGTCTTTAGAACAGCACTATTACTACTGAGTTTACCTGATGTCCTTGTCCAGTGTTTCTCCAAGAAAATCAAATTTGTTTTTCCATAACAAAGTTTATCTTGCTTCCTAGAGGCTATTTACTTCCTTTCTAACTGCTCTCAGAATCTGCTTTATTAATCTGATTTTGATTCTGAGAACAGTCTTAGGAAGCTTTTGTGGTTCTTCCTTTTTTTTCCCCAGTGGCTAACATGCTCCCAGTAATCTTGGAACTCTATTTCTTTACATGTACTTCCCAGGACTCCTTTCATACTTTGCCTCCATGATTTTGATTTTTCTTTCAATAATTGTGCTTCACCTACAAGTTCTCTTAACGTTTTAATAGTGCCAGGACATTTGACATCTCTCAAACTCTCACAAGATGCTCTAACTATCTTTTCATCTCACTTGGCCTTTAATACTTTCTTAACAACTTTCAGAATAAAGGTCATTTTCTCAGAAAGCGAAAGCGGAAGGAATATAAGGGCTGAAGAATCATGCGTTTCCTTTGTATTCTGTTAATACTGACATTTCTTTTTCTTGGCAACCATAATCAGTATTCTGTAATGAAGAAGGAAAGTTTCTTTGGAAGAACCGGTGCTGCTTTAGGAGATTAGATGAGGGGCTAGTTACAATGCTCATATACCGCTTTAAAGACATAATGACTAACCTGAACCTTAATGCTTTCCTATGTCTCATATACCATCAGTCACATCCCTCCTGAGGGCATTTGGCAATACCTGGAAGCATCTGAGCCGTAACAGCTCAGGGTGGATGGATGGTACTGGCAGGGTGATTTTCAACTTTCTGCAATGTAAGTGGACTTGTGACAAAGATGGGTCTGACCAAACTATCACTATTGTCAAGGTTAGGAAGGCTTGGGTTATATCATCTCATCACATAATTTTGTTTCTCCAAAATTTTCTTGGCAAAAAAATGAAATTCAGTTTTGAGGGAAAAAGAAAGGTAAAACAGTAAAGTCATCCTGAATGGCTATAATCCCACAATGACCTCTTGATTGACATTTTGCCTGTGTAGTCATGTCATGCTTACCTCAAACCTATGTGGTGGCTATTGTAGTCACCACCTGTCTTAAAGAGGCAGAAATTGAAACGTACCATGTTTGATAAGCCAGACTAAGGAGGTTCAGTGGTCATTCACAAATTCTGTGTAAATAATTGAGCCATCCAAATTTTCCTAGAATTTTATATTTTATCTACTTATAAAGGTTTCCCTCGTTATAGTTTTAAATGAATTTGCACACAATTATATGACATTTTCTTTGGTTAATTTTTTAAAAACTATTTGGATGCTAGGTAATTGATAAAACATCATCATCGTTATCTTATGCTCAGGGAGAAAAGGTATACACTAAATATATATTCCTGGTCTACAATTTCCCCACCGGCAGAGAGATAAATAATCTTGTTAAGTCCAGCATGCTAAGAAATGTGACTGCAGCTGTTTTACAAATCCTATGGTATCATTGTGATTTAGAGGTTTATATTTACTTGTCATTGGACATCAGGATGTCTATTTTTCCCAATGAATTTGTGGACCAACCAGAAAAAGGTTTAGGTGCTGAAATGTGACCTAGCAAGTCTCCCCTGTGGCATTTTCAAATTCTATAAAAACATGTCATGGCACTTATCTTTTTCATTACCAAAGGGAGATGTTTGAGGGAAAAAAAATAGCCCATGGGCTCTTGATTTCCAGGCAAATAATTAGGGAAATTGCCAGTAAGATGGATCTTATTCTACAAATTTGTAGTTCTCACAGTGGTATTTTCTCCCTCCCTCCCTCCATCCCTCTCTGCCTCCCTCCCTCCCTTCCTCTCTCCCTCCTTCCTTTCCTTCTTTCCTTTCTTTTTCTATATAAACAACTGAAATTTTTTTCTTCATATTCACTCATAGACTGAAAAGAAAAAAAATTCAAATTACGATGCAACTTTCAGTATATCTTTATTTGAGATCTGATAATTGTGTACCGATGATTTAGTATTGTTTGTTTTTTAACTTTGAACAAATGATTCTGATTTAATGTGTTTCTAGCAAGACTAATTATTTTTGAGTGTGTTCCTAGTAAGTTCAGATATTACAGAAAGTAAAAGTGGTATGTGTCTACTGGGTATAAACAGAAAACCAAGAAGCATTATGTTAAATTCATACTATCTCCCACTTGACATTCATTGCTTTACATCACTGCAGTGGAAGTGGCAATGACCAAGAGTCTCACAGAGTCGTGAACACTGACCTTAGGCCTCAAAACTGGTGCATTCTCTTAAAAAGTATTATAACAAGTCTTTAGCACTTGAAATTAGATCTGTTTAGAACCTCCTCCATTTATATCACACATATCTGAATATCATGCAATTATATTGGAGTAAATAGTAGAAGTCACAGACAATATGGCTCTAACATTTCCTTACAGTATGAAAAACTTCTGGTCACACCAAAGCCATGAATTGTAGTATAAAAGAAAGAAATTCATGAACTTTGACAAAAGAGAACTTTGACAAAAGTTATGAATCGAGTTTCTTGATTTCTAGGGAATAGTTAGAAAGGAGGATTGTTAGTAAGATACATTTTGTTCTGGAATTAGTAGCTCTCACAGTGTTTTTTTTTTCAGTATGATCTTGAAACTTTTATAAAATGTAACAATATGTAAATAAAAAGGACCAGAAAACTGCATTTCAAATGCATAAAGGCAGAAGTAAAATGAAATGTGGTATGGTAGAAAGTTAAAAGAGAAAAATATCCACTCTCCTTACTTAGCTCCCTGAGATAGAAAATAAAAGATGGACATATTTCAAAACACTAAATCTCAACAAATGAGGATATTTTAGCCAAATAATGTTACCCAATTTTATGTTAGTTTTAAAAAGAAGTATACTTTGCTGTGTTTTTTTTATCACTTCTGTACATTAGCTAAATAGCAAGAACAAAAAGTTCTGCACTAATTGAATTAGTTAATCCAATCATCAAAACTAGAAATCTCTCTGAGAAGAACAGAAAACATAGCAGGTATTAAGGTGCATCGATGAAGAGTGTGGGTCACAAAGTCAAATTCAGTTGAGTTAATCCTTATCTACTTTTAAATGTGACCTTGGATCAAATAGTTCCTTGGTCATTATTTTTCTCAGCTGTAGTCCTTATGAACGATTCCAATTACAAACCCATTAGCAAATATTATTCACTTTAAAGCCAAATAATTTCTGAGAATCAGTATCCTCTATTTAAATGATTACATATTCTCCATGATTGTAGTCAGTGAGAGAACCAAACCAAGCTCTTCTTGGATTTGTGGCTTTCCTTTTTCATTTGAAACGTGTGTATACTCTAATTCTACCTATCTACTGAGGCACACACACGCAAAGATTATCGGAACCATTTTCCTTTCAAGCCAAAGAACTGAAAGAAAAGTCACTTTGATTTCATTCACAAAATATGCACTGCCGTGGCCAGCTCCTGTATGTTTTGGGAGCTCTTCTCATTTGGGGCTTTTGTTATTGAATTGAAATCATTTCCTTCCCAAGTTAGTGCTCTACAGATGTCTTACAAAAATATAACTTTTGTGAGTGATAAAAATGATTTTAAAACCAGGCCTGTGCTTTTAGATTAGCTGGGGATAATATTATTTTATAATTAATTTGAATGCAGGTACCTCAAGCATAATTGTTCAAACCACTACTTTGAAATGTCAAAAAAAAAAAAAACCCCACAAAAGTCCTTTGAAAACATAACCAGGGAATCTAAGCATGAACTTGCTGCAGCAGAATGCCCTGATGTTAGCTTGATTGATCGTACATGATTTTGTCCTCTATGGCTCGGGGACAGATGTAAGCTTTTTCAACGCTAAGTAACTTTACAGGACTCCTGTCAATAAGCTCGACTGATTAGCCAGGTTGGACAATGAAGAAAATCTGCAAATGTTTAAGAGGCAAAGCTACAGTTCCTACTGATCCTGTAGCTCAGTGTTTTACTCAAAATGCAGATTCTTGTTCTGTATTCTCACACAATGGCTCTGATTTCTTATGGGAGTTAGTAACAACCTAAGCTTCCCCTCCCCCCCCCCCGCCCCCAGAGGTGACAGTTTGAGGATCTTTGGGTGAGTTCACACAGTGCTAACTGAAAATGGCATGACATGAGGGAGTAGGGCAACGTTTCGGGTCGGTATTAGATGCCTGGATGTTCGTTTGGATCCTGCCTCTCCCTGGCTTGTTCTGTCTTCTGCAATGGTTTAACTTATATGAGCATTCATTATGCCAGGCGTATCCCTCAGGGTTGTCACAGCAAAGAGGTGTGTGTAGTGGTGCAAATGAAAGCCCTTCTTAATTGGTATGTAGCATTGTGTTACAGTATTTTGCCATGGTATTCACGTATAAACCCAAGGGATCTAATAGAGCTGTTCCTTCTCCTATACCATGTTAAATCTTTTCAAAGATCACCTACATGGCACAGTAGAAGGCAGATTGTCGAGTGAAGTTGTGTTAGAAGCTAAGCGGGAAGGCAGGTGAGCAGACCCGAGTTGGATCTGCAGTAATCAGTAAATGTGGGGAAGCATTATGATGCAGAGTGAAGTTTAACGACACAAGGGAGAATGGTATGTGGGCAGACAAATCAAATTGTTCTGAGGGCAGATGGAAAAAAAAAATGCTATGCCTGGATCTACCTAATAAAGACCAAGAAGCCATAAAGACAGCAAGCCGAATATAAATCAGGCTTTATGTGCACTACAACGGAGCAGGAAGCCGAGTCTGGGAATGAGCCAGGAACAGGAGAGGTATCTCAACCCACACCCCACACTCACGAAGACTTCTTTAGGACACTGAACCCAGCTCTTGTTCTCATCAAAACTACTTAGTAGGAGCTGGGTGTGATGGGACACGCCTATAATCCCCGCAGTTGGGAAGTGAAAATAGGACCATCATGAGTTTGAGACCTGCTTGAGCTACATAATTAAAACTGGTTTCAGAAAACAAAGCAAAACAAAACAATAAAAACAACAAAATAGATAAATGAATAAAAAAAATTAGAAGATAGGCATATAGCAATTTGAATTTTGTGCAGTGTAATTCACGGTCAGATCACCGAAGACCGGTGAGGAGAAAGTGAAGAAGGCCTGCTGTGATTATTTCCCTGTTCTCGAAGAGCAGGCCTGAAGTCCTGAGGTTGGAGTGTGATACAGTCAGTCCCTTTGGTTGTCAATTGGTTGCACACCACAAAAGCTCACTCCTATGCCACGTATATCTGAAATGCAAGGAGCCTGCTCACCATTCCTTTGTTCATGTGATCATTCAACGGGTAATTTAGGAGTGCTTTTACATGTGCCAGACACCACGCCAGGGAGACACTGGAAGCACAGGAAGAAGTACGACAGATGTGTTCCTGTTACAGAAGTGACGGCTCGCCTGCCCTCGGAAGCATGTGTCCCTCGCAGTTATCAGCACAGGGTCCTCCCTCCCCTCCCTTCCCCAGCCCTACCTCCCACTAGTCAATGAGCAGCTCTGCCAGCAAGAGACCGAGCCTACTTTGCCATGGCTGTGAATCTACATTGACATGGGGACTTCACTCATCCCATCTCAATCATGGAAGCCACTTTCTGCCCATTCTGAATCTGGGCCTCAAGAAAGCTTCATTCTCAATTCTTTCTCTCTCCAAACCTGTGGCCACCCTGAGAACAAACCTGGGCTGGAAGATGAGAATCCACATGGGGCCAGGCATTCTTGCCATGGCCATGGTCATCCTGTCCAGTGAAAACCCAGCTGGTGGCTGAGTACACAATGAGCTTACATAGTGCAAGCAGGTCTATCCCCAACCGGTGACACAGACAGTTGTAATCTAAATAAACGGTTGGCCCAGCCACTGGAGTTTGGAATGGTCTATTTGATAGCAAAAGCAGAAGGGGATGCCTTGAACTGTTTAATATGACTCACAGCTTATTTTGAACACAGAACTTACTTTCTGATATGACTTATCCAATTACCTTGGTAACAGCTACATCGCCACTTCACTTTGGGCCTTGTGGACAGGGTCTCAGTGTACAGTTGTCAGAATACAGATACCCTGGGAAGGGTTGAGATTGGATCTCTGATCTGCAGAATATGAAGTTGACTAGCGTGCTTGAAATGCGACATAGACAGAATAACATATTTCTTCGGGTAAATACAAATACATAGGCAGTACATGCACAACTATAGCAAGACAAACTTCTGACAAGCAGCTGAAAAGCTAATGGAAATCTGGTCAGCTAACAAAATAACTCACAATGTCAAACAAACAAGCAAACAAATACACATCCCATAGTAACATATCACTTGTTGACTGGATTCTGAATTTGGACCACTAATTAAAAGAATCCTATAGATATAACGGCACAGGCTCTCCTTTCACTTTCAAACTAAATTGGATTGACAAATAAGACTAAAATAGTCACTGGGAGCATACACATGATTCTGATCCTCTGTGTGTAAAATGCCTTAATTCAAATCATGACACAGCAGTAAAAATTAGTGGAAGGAATCTTTGACTTATCTTCATTTTGCGCTCTGTCAGGCTATCTTTTCTCCTTTCCTTGGCAGCCTCTCTTTGAAGTCCAGCTCTCCCAGCTGGACATTTGGGCCACAGCCAATTCCAGGAGAATATGTTTCTGCTGTTATCTGACACTGCTGCTGCTTTACAGAGGCGGCAGTGAAGATAAGCTCTAATTGGATGTATTTATAAAGCAAACCTTTTAGCTACTTAGGACAGAACTTCTCCAATTAGCATCCTTTCTCCTCTATCCCCCTGAGCAAAAACCACACGGATGTGCAAGTGCTGTATGAGGAGGGGTGTCAGAGTCAGTGTCACAGCAATTGAAGGGCAATCAAGCTTAACTTGGGAGACAGGCTGGGCGCTGTACTTCCGGAAGAAGGAGGCATTGAGGGAGGCCCAAAGGGTCAGCTAGGATAAGAGTCCCCTGTGGTGGGCGAGGGTATACTACCAAAGAGCCTGGAAGACAAAGAATAGGTAGGTAATGAGGAGAAGGAGCGAGTATTTTCTAATGACCCTCATTTTGCTCCAATGGAAATATTTTATTCTAATGCAAAAGATTTTAACACTAGCTTAGGACCAAGAGCTTTGAACTGGCATTCTTTAATATATTATCCCCCTAGTTGGAGAAGAATCAGTTTAAATCTGCACCCTTTTTTAAAGTGACTCACAAAACTTTAATAGCCACTAGAAAGGAGAGCTCCTTAGAAGAAGGAGCATTGCTTCATATGGAAAAGAAATGAGAGAGAAGAAGGAGAGTAGGAAATCATTTTGTTCTAGCTTTGATTTCTGAGATTGGATTAGAGGTGGGGCATAATAAGTTATTAATTTCCTTTTAGCTGGAGTTGGGTCTGCCATCATTACGGCATGCTGTCACTCTAGGGAAATAAATGCCAGTTCCCATGTTTGTTGCAACAACTTCATCTCTGGGTATGGGGACTGGCATTCCCTAAGGCAGGTCTGTCTGGGCCATATTATACACTTCCTGTAGTCAGTTTGAAAAGGCGAGCCTGGGCTGGAATTGGGTGGCAGTCGATGAGGTATAGTACAAGAGCACAATAAAAGATGGGGTGAAGAGATAGCAAGAGAAATATTTACATTCCCTGGCCTTCATCTTGCTCCTTGTGACATGACTTCTTATTCATTTTTTATGGAGCTTCTGTCCACACAATCTAGAATGCTGAGTAGGAATTTTATCCAAAGTTCTGTCTCAAGAATTTACCCCCCCCCCCCCATGAACTTTCAATTTAAGTTATATGGCATGAAATTACTCATGGTGTGATTTTTGAACATGGCACTATTACTTTTAAATTTAATTATTTAAGTGAATATGAATATTCAGGTTCTCGGTTTGGCTTCATAGGTCAGATGTCAAACTTTATAAAACTGTGATACCAACTTGGAGACAGGCTCTTTGTCGATTTCTTGTGTGATTATAATGTTGTGGGTAAATCTTACATCTTTCACTTAGGCTCCAAGCTTGCACTTTTCCTGAGCATAGACATGGAGATACAAATATTTCAAATTTTGGAAATAACTTGTACCCAGGGGCACTATTTTTTCTGGAACACCTCATACCCAAAGCCCCAGGGATCTAGATTAACCACACAACTGGAACAAGATTGCTTTTCAAGAAGTGACAGGGCTATTGGACTGATATTTTTGAAATATGGAGTATCTGGGGAACATGGGAAAGAGTTTAGATCTGGACCAATTTCACAAGCTACAGTCACTAAGAAGGAAAGGCCATGAAGATAGTGATTTAAAAAAAATTTTAAAAAGCAGGTTTAATGGGGGCTGGGAATATGGCTTAGCGGTAGAGTGCTTGCCTTGCATACATGAAGCCCTGGGTTCGATTCCTCAGCACTACATATGCAGAAAGAAAAAAAGCCAGAAGGGGCGCTGTGGCTCAAGTGGCAGAGTGCTAGCCTTGAGCAAAAAGAATCCAGAGACTACTGTGCTCAGGCCCTGAGTTCAAGCCCCAGGACTGGTGCGCACGCACACACACACACACACACACACACACACACACACACACACACACACACACACACCAAACAAACCCCCCAAACATCAAAGGCTTATGGATTGCTAGTTGACTCACCCTTATACTTAAATGAACACACACACACACACACACACACACACACACACACACCCACTCTTTTCTGACACTGCGTTCACAGTTTGCTCCGCATTTCTCCCTCCGTTCTCAGGCTTCCCCTCCACCTCCTCCCTCCTAATTTTTGAAGGGCCTCAAGTCTTACACTACCCTCACTACGGTTTGCATACCGTTCCCAGCAGGCCCAATTAGTTGTGCACCAACGACCTACCTGGTGGTTGGTCCTGTCCACCGTGTTGGCCGTGGAGGGGTGGTCTCGAGTGTTCTGACGGACGCGAGTGGAGTTCTGCTGCTCCATGGTGGAGGAGCTGGGGATGCAGAATTCTCGGAAGCAGCGTTTGAAGTTCTCGTCGAGGAACGCGTAGAGCACTGGGTTCAGGCAGCTGTTCGTGTAGCCCAGGGCGATGCAAAAGTGCCAGGAGACCGTCTGGAAGGTGGTTTCTGGGATGGTGACCAGGGCTTTGATGATGACGTAGATGTGAATGGGCGTCCAGCAGACGATGAACACGGCCACCACCACCAGCACCATCCTGGTGATCCGCCGCAGGTTGCGGTCCTTCTCCTTGGAGCCCGAGAGCATGCGCACGCTCTTGAGACGCAGGATCATCAGCCCGTAGCACACCGTGATGATGAGCACGGGCATGACGAAGGCGAAGATGAAGACGCAGATCTTCAGCAGGTTCTCCCAGTACCAGGTCGGGTGGGAGAAGGTGAGGGTGCAATCCACCGAGCCTGCGTGGGGGGAAGCGTTGTGAGCAAAACTGGATGAGATCACCGGGTATGGACATCACCATTTTGCTTCCAAATTTAGAGCTAAACTAAGCCATCACTGTACACTGTAGTAAGGGGGCGGGGTGGGTGGGGGGGGAGAGGAGAAAGGAAGGACATGTAGAAGAAACTCAATTGTGTGCAGTCTTTATTTCATTTTGCCATCTATGTGGCCGTATGAAGCTTTCAGTCTGGGCACAATGATGAACCTCTCACCATGGATCAGACACTTTTTACTGATGGGAAAATACAATGATCGTTCATAATCTCTAGGCGGCTCCTGCGAATGGATATTTTCACTCCACGTTTGCATGGATAGTTCACTATCCTACTGTTAGGTCTAAAAAGATAAGTTTGTCAGTCAGGCAACCACATAACATTTCCAAGGAGACTCAGTCTAACACTTTTGGATTTAAACTGCAGTGACTTTGGGGAGTTCTGTGTTAGTAATACTCACCTACTCGTTTGGTGGAAAAGTTCAGAGAAATAAAAACAACAACAAAGAGACTATATTCTGTTTCAGACATGTAGCAGGCCTAAATTATAGGGAAACCTTCCAGTTTCAAAATACTCAAGGGGATGGTGCTAGAAAGAATAACTAGAATTATAAGACTGCGGTCTAAGTGCTCACGACATGGCTGACCCATCAAGAAATCAACCCTTTGCCCCCGGGGCCTGCAACACCACTCACCATGCCTGTATTTTGTGGTTGCCATAAACATCACAGGCAGTCCGATGGCAGAGGAGAGGAGCCAGTTGCAGACATTGACAATCTTGGCGTTCCGGGGGGTGCGGAAATCCAGGGCCTTGACAGGGTGGCAGACGGCAATGTAGCGATCCACGCTCATGGTACAGAGGGTGAAGATACTGGTGAACATGTTGTAGTAGTCAATGGAGATGACGATCTTGCAGAGGACAGTTCCGAAGGGCCACGTGCCCATCAGGTAGTTGACACTCTGGAAGGGCAGGGTGCTGGTGGCCAAGGCGTCTGCCAGAGCGAGGTTGAAGATGTAGATGTTGGTAGCTGTCTTCATCTTGGTGTATCTGGAGGGTGCAGGAAGAGCAGTGACCGTTTAGTAGAGACACCAACCTGGATTAGAAAAGGCTTCCCAGTCGGCAGAACAGCATGGATTTGTGGAGAGTTAATTTGTCATCAGTTACTGAACTCTTTAATGTAGCTAGCGTAGCTGTCTCCAACCATGTGCATGGCATAAATATATAATTTTTCTACATATTAGTTTTCTTTTCTTCAAAATGGTTATAGCAGTTGTAAACATGTTGATTCATTGCTTTTGTTTGTTTTAACTGTGGCAGTCCTAAAGGCAGATATAATTGATACAGGAAGCTCTCCATCAGGTGGTAGAGTAATTCTAATTACATTACATGTTAGATATATAGATATAGCTAAGCTCCTAGAACACTGTAAGCGTGCATGGTAATCTCATTCTGTCTCTGTTCCTATACACACACAACCACATAGACACACACATGCACACGTGAAGCGTGGGCACAAGCACATATCCACGCACGGGCCACTGAAGGACATGGAGATGAAGTTCTGAGCATAGGTAAAGTAAATAGAGTGACGAAGCTGGAAAATATCCAGGGAGTTCACAGGCCCAAGGGTAATGTTTTTACTAAGAAACTTCCAAGAAGCACATGAGCTGACCTAATGGTAGGGCTAAGTGATTCTCGGCAGAGAGAGAATAGAGAGAACTCTAACAAGTTGAGATGGTGTGGGTATGGCGCTGCAGAAGGGTGGAATTCTAGCAGGATGGTGAGGGCTCTGAAAGAATAGGCTATATTTTAGCCCATAGGCACATGGTTGCAAAGCCACTATGCGGAGAAATGTGCATATTATGGCTAGAACCTTAGAATTCATCCAGCTGGTGGTGGAAAGCGAAGGTAGTTTAAATTTTAAAATATTTAGTAGTTTTTATGGCTTCGTTGTCCTGTAATAAGTGAGACATAAAATATACAACTTGACACATTTTCATTCGCCTATGAAACTACCGTAACTAAAAGTAGAGACTGATAAACCCAACTAGGCCGTCAGCCCTTTTTGGAAAACAGTCACACTATTTGCTTGTATTATTTTAATTGGTAGCTGTGTTGGTGCTGTAGTGGTGGACCTGGAAAGTTGTAACCGAGATAATTCAGCCTGCAAAATACAAAGTATATACTATCTTGCCCTTCTGAGGAAAAAACATACTAACCCCCATTAAGTAAAAGTTTCCTCCTGAAGCTTTTTAATCTGGTTCCTTTGCAGTCACTGATTTTGGTGTGTTTTCTGTATTTTTTCAAAATTCATTATGTGTTCTTTTTTGATCTTCTTTCATTTAATGTAACTTTATTGTTGCTCTCATCAAAATTTCATTTATATTTACTGCCACAAAGTATCTCATTTTGTATATATATATGTATGTGTGTCTATTTATATAGTCATATATATGTCTATGTATACATATATACACACATCATTCTTATATTTGTTGATGCATGCATTTATTCTTTCATTTAGGGATGTACATTGAGTTTCACACAGCCTTTTGCATTAGATGTTAATTATCATGAACATTTACAAACAATTCTGCATGTGGACATATGCTTCTTCTCCTACTACCTATCTGGTAATGTTGTATTTCTTCAAGGTTGCATAAAGTATAATTGTTGAGTAGAAGAGATGATCAAGTACAATCCCAAAAGTATCTGATGATGGAAGCATATCTTAAAGATCATGAAGATCTCTTATGTTTTACATTCAGTATGAAGTTACCTGAATTAACTATAGGCCTTAAGCTCTGCTCTGGAGAGCCACTCAGTTCCCACTGTATCGTCCATATATGCTCTGCAACTGGCTGTATTACTAGTTCGGAATATGAGGATCAATGTGACTGGGGCCAGTGGAAGGCCAGGGATGGTCTCATGTTTCCACTAAAGTGGTATGGTCTGGATGGTTTTGGATGTGGTTTGTTCCTCAGTGGTTTATGTGTTTGAATCTCAATGATGTTAAACGGTAATGGGACTTAGCCTAGGGGAGGCCATTAAGACATTGTTTTGTTTCCCTTAAAAGGAATCATAATTCTTGTGAGAGCTGGGCTAGTTACTGATGGGAGGCTGTTAAATGATAGAAGAGCAAACCCCTCCTGGTATCTGTCTGGGTTTCCCCTGGGTGTGGCTCTCTATCTGGCACGTGCTTTTGTCATGACATCATTTGTCATGATGTGATGTCAGGAAGAGCCCTCACCAGAAGTGTTGTTGTGATTTCATCTCCCCAAACCTTTCTGTAATAAAACTTCTTTCTTTATGCATTACCCAGCCTTGGGGATTACAAAAGCAATGGAAAACAAGATAATGATAAAGCTGATAGGATTTGGGGGGAAGGGCAGAGAGATTTCTGGTGGAGAAGTACATTAGAGCCAAGTGCAGATGGCTCACACTTACTATCCTAGCTTTTCAGGAGGCTGAGAGCTAGAGGATTGCAGTTAGAAGTCATTCTAGGCAGAAAAGTTTGTTAGAGTCTATCTCTAAAGTAACCACCAAAATATGGGACTGATGGTATGGCTCAAGTGATAGAGCACCAGCCAGCCAAGCAAGCAAATTTTTCCAGAAGCATCACAGCCGAGTGAGTATGTGGTATATAACAGCCTGTCTGAAAGTGCATTTTTTATTTTCCTGTTAGAGGATTTGAAGAAAGCAAGAGAAAATTCCCTATAGGAATCTGAGTCTTCCTTGGACTTTTTATTTATGTGGTAAAAATAAATTCTTATTAAACTTCAGTCTGCTTCTACAGTTTTTCCATGACATGACACTAAGAGTCTCACATTAGCACGGGATGCCTCATGGCTAAGGGAATACTACCATTAGGCCCCTTGGTACATGGCCTTCTTTCCATGTTTCAGGAAAGTATTTGAGTTTAGTAAGTACGAGGAAGCAGATGTTATGAAGGAAGATGTCATAACCTTCTGCAAATCTGATAGGTCGGGACTATTTCTGGAGCTCTAAATTTCTGCTACTTGATTTAGTCTGCAATAGTCTCAGAAGCTGCACTGCTGACAGAAAAGGTCTCCACTTGCACATTTTGTGTTCTTTTGAGTTGCATGAAAGTATTAATTCCTTTACGGATTTCTGTGGGAAAAGGTAAAAAAACACAGTGGCTTGAGGTGATAATCAATGTTATTTTCCTAAGGAGGCAAACCTGAAATGATAAGTTAGACAAAAAACTTCTCAAGGTACAAAACCAAAAAGAGAAAAACCAAAATCACACGGGTATTTTAAGTTTTGAAAATTAATGACCTTGCTATGAAAGATGTTAAAAAAAATCCCTTAAGGTTGTTTATAAGAAGAAGAACCTCCCCCCAAACCCAAACAAAGTTTTCGAGCAACACGATTGATTCTGCCTGCATTAGTCACACCCTATTGAGAAGATCTTGCATTTCATATTTATCTTTAAAAAAAGTGTTTCATGTTAAACAATTGGTGATTTTTAGGTCAGTTTTCTGACTCATATTCTCAACATTTCTTTAGTCATATCTGAGTGCCAGATACATACGATGCATGCTTATTTCAGTTAAAACAAACTGCTCTTCAGGAATGAGGTATTTGTGAAACAAAATTCAGGGTCTATCACCATGAAAGGAAAAGGGAGGTAAGTTCAGGTATTGATTAGTTATTTTAATTTATCCACTCAAGTAAATGGAAATGCAAAATAGTCTTTCATTCAGCAATGCATATATTTTACAACATTATGTTACACATAATATACTACATATAATTCTATGTGTAAGTTGAAACAAAACAAAAAGTGAATGTCTATAAAAATTGTTTGAAAGAGCATTTTTCAGAAATGGTCCTGTTTAATTTTTCTCAAGTTATACCCATAGCTCCTTCCTCTAAGGAGAGCCGTCCTTCTGATCTCCATGCTGACTCCTGCTTCGAGTTATCAGCAATTTTCAAAATATGTGATAATAGGCTGAGTGCCGGTGGTTCATGCCTGTAATCCTAGATACTCAGGAGGCTGGGATCTGAGGATCGTGGTTCAAGGCCAGCCCTGGCAGAAAAGTCCATGAGACTCTTATCTCCAATAAACCACTCAAAAAACTGGAAGTGGCACTGTGGCTCAACTGGTAGAGCGCTAGCTTTGAGCTGAAGAGCTGGGGACAGAGCCCAGGCCCAGAGTTCAAGCCCCACAACCAAAAACAAAACAACAAAAAAAGGCAAATGTTAATGCCAAGATGTAAGATGAAGGAAAGATCATTTTGCATTTCAGTTTACTTCACTGTGTCTGAGAAGAATCCCTAGATATGAAAACACCGTACCGAGGCGTCTACTTTGACTACTTTTTGCTCTGCCATGAATGGGTTGAGAGGTGGAGTGAAGTGGGTGGGAACCTAAGGCAGTTTCTCGGAGAAACTCATCTGTATTCCTGGGGCCTTCCCGGCATAGAGTGTATCTCTTGTACTCCCTGCATTGAGGATCTCATCCTCAGTAGCGACTACTTCCATCCTGTTTAGCCCACTGAATTCTCATAATAAGTATTTCTTTTACATTTGTACTACATGATCGAAGAGCTTCTAGATTCCGTGGCCCCCAAATGAAGTGTCATGCAGTTTGTTTTTAGGAAATGTGTTCACCACAGATCCTCAAATAGTATTTGACTCATGAAAACGATTTCATGGAAAATACTGGCACTGTGTTGGAGAAGGGACACCGTGAAGCCCAGCTTGTTGATAGCTCAGCGATGTTTTTTTGTACATATATTTTTTTTGTATATATGTCTTGTGCATCCTTTTATACATGGCTATGAAATAATTCCCGTTATGTCTTCAGAATCAGAATTAGTCTCAGTGCTACTTCTATAGCTACTGTTACTTTTCAAAACATTGAGTTGATTAATTCATGCTAAATTAAGCTATACTACACCGGCACATGTGATTGGCTTTGGAAGTGTGTGTGTGTATGTGTGTGTGTGTGTGTGTGTGTGTGTGTGTGTGTGTGTGTGTACTGGGGCTTGATCTTGGAATCCTGCTCTTACTTGGCTTTTTCACTCACAGCTGGTGCTCTCTACCAGTTGAGCCATGCTGATTAATTGGTAATAAAGGCTCTTGGGTTTGTCTTCCTGGGCTGTTTGTATTGCACTTCTCAGGTCTCAGCCCCTTGAGTAGCTAAGAATAGAGGCGTGAGCCACATGAATCCAGCTTTTGTTTTGTTTTTGAGTTAATTCTTTGAATTATGATGACAATATTTCAGTTCAGAAGGAAAAGTGACAAAAGAAGGTTGAAATGATGACAAATATACTTTACAATCCAATTTGCTGGCTTAACACTGCAGTATGCTGTTCAAATTGATTAGAAACAATTTTTACTAGCTCACAATGGCACTAACTGGATGTACAAAAGACTACCTTCTCTCCATGGGCTTTTCTTTGTTCTATATGATTTTTATAGTGAAGACGAAATATGTTAATTCAGTAAAAATTCAATCAGCCCCTTCTATATTTTTAGCATTGTACCTGGAAAGATGAACTTTTAGTATTTGTCATGACCTTTATGTCCACGTAGTCTCTCAAATCCATATTTTTAATGGAAAAAACCCCCCATCTTTTCCTGGGTAAATGAAATTGAATAAAGGTGCTTGTCCTACATTTCAAGTTATTATGTCAGTGAAGTAAATGGCCAAATGTATACCTGTTTGGATCTTTCCATTATTTTTTAATCTTATGTGAATATTCCAGGTATATATGTGTGTATGTGTGTGCTTGTGCACATGCATGTGTGTGTGAGAGAGTGAAAGAGAGACCTTTCTTCAAGAAAGGTCAGTTATTTTTCTCAGCCTGAGCTCTGCTGAAAATTAGGTGTTTTTTTTGGCCAGTCCTGAGCCTTGGACTCAGGGCCTGAGCACTGTCCCTGGCTTCTTTTTTCTCAAGGCTAGCATTCTGCCACTTGAGCCACAGTGCCACTTCTGGCCATTTTCTATATATGTGGTGCTTGGAAATCAAACCCAGGGCTTCATGTATACGAGGCAAGCACTTTTGCCACTAGGCCATATTCCCAGCCTGAAAATTAGTTTTGTTACATAAGAAATAGGGGGGGGGGAGGGCAAAGAAAAAAATACTCCTGTAAAACTCAAGAAATTTGTAGTGTCAAACACAAATGGTGTGGAACTAGGTGAAATCTCAAATTCAAATAAAACAATTACAAGAATGATCAATAAAATGAAAATAATAATAAATGCCTAATTGAATTTCAAGAGAACACAAATGGAAAGCCGAATGAAAGAAGAAAGGCAATGTAGGACATTAAAGAGTAATTAAGTAAACATGAAATTCTGAAAGAAATTGAAGTTCTGGAAATTAAATTGAAATTGAAAAAGTAAAAGAAAAATTTATTGGTGTGCTTAGCTAGTTGACTGAAACAAATTGAAGACAGAATACCAAGTCTTGAAGATACGGTAGATATATAATTAGAACATGAAAGCAATTGTAAAGAAAAGAAGATCACTAGGTTTATCATGAAAAGACCAAATCTGTGAATCATAGTCATGGAAGAAGACAAAGCTCAAGGCAAAGGTATAAATAAAATAATAGCAGAAGCTTCTTACATTGTAAGCATGTGACACTTTTCCAGTTTGGAAGTTTTCAGAACTTCAAGCACACAAGAGCAGAATGAACCCAATGACATACGATGGGTAAAGTCTTAGAAAATAAGGAAAGGGTAATGAAAGCTATAAGAAAGTAAGGGAGAAACCTTAAGTCAAAGACTTTGCAAAAGAGCCCCATAAGAATAACAACAGGTTTCTCAATAGAAACTTTAAGACCAAAGAGTGCAAAGAATTATTTACTTCAAGCCTTGAAATAAAATGACCACAAGCATAGACTACTGCCCCTAGCAAAGCTATCACTCAAAATTGAGAGAGAAATAAAAAAATAATTAAAACCACAGAAATTCATGACCACCAAATCAGTGCTACAGAAGACAGAGGAACAAGATTAGCACAATCCTAAAAATATGGGAAAGAATCAGTCTTGTTATATGAGTACATTAAGCAAATAAGATAAGGGAACAAAGAAGCACCACAAAAACAAGCAAACACAAAAGCAGGGATAAGTACATACTCTTTAGTAAAAACTCTCAATTCTCTAATCAAATGATTAGATTGGATTAAAAAAGGGGAAAAACAAAAACCAGGCATTAATTGCCTATAAGATATGCACTTCAGTTACAAACACAACTTCAGAGTAAACACATGGGAAAGACCTCAGCAAACAGAGACTAAAAGCAAGCACGTAGCTGTGTTCCTTTCTGAAAAGCAGTCTTCAATTCAAAATTAGAAGAGATAAAGAAGATCACTTCCTATTGATAAAGGGAAAACTCATCAGAGGGACCTAACACTTATATACATATATGCATTATGCATTAGCACATACATTCTAATAAGGCAAACACTACGGGACATAAAAGCACAGGTAGACGCTAACACCATAATAGTGAGTGACTTTATCACCACAGATTCATCAGTAAATAAATCATGCAGGCAAAAGGCAACAAGGAAACATCGGACCTAAACAATACTATGTATCAGACAGGATTAACATATCTACAGAACATTCCACCCAACAGCCACAGAATACAAGTTCTTTCCAAAACCGTTCTTTCTCTAAGGACTACAGGTAAGTCTTAACAAATACAAAAAGATTGAATAATTTCCTGTGCTTTTTCAGAGCACAATGGAATAAATAAGAAATCAATAGTAATACATTGAGTATCCTGGCTGTATTGGCTTTGTTTCCTTCTTCATTCATGCATCCTCTCTAACTAGCCCCACTTACAATCTTGTTTCAGCTTTCTGATTTTCACTTTATTCCAAAGGTTTACTCCATTGAGTTTCTTGAATGTGTACAGCATATATTTGTCATCTTGATCAGGTAGATATGCATATACTTATGTGTCTGCTTACTTGGAAAGTTGTATTTAGGGTCTAAAACACACAAGTGAGATAGATAGATCATGTTTCCAAGGTTCTTCCCATCCTTTTTCTGGACTCAAAAGCTGGGGCCTATGATGAGGAGCTCAAGGCCACATATCATGCCACTTCTTTAGGCATAAAGAGGTAAACTGAGAAACGCTTCTAAAGTATCTAGAAGACCTGGCTTCACTGTTTTTAGATTTCCTTGTATCTACTTGTTTTATTTCTGACAATCTAATTTTTGAAAAATATTACATTAGGACATGAATAGAACTCGCTTCATGAGAAGTTTACATGAAAAAATGTGCTTTGCTTCTTTGATTTCTATGTTCTGTAGGGAATGGTATTTGTATATTATAGTCACAGCCAGCTACATGTTTCCTTTGATGTGTACAAAAGGTTATAGTGAATGAAATATTCTTTTCTGTGATTTTAGTTTTTTGTTTTCAAATCCATAGTGTTTTTTATGGTTTGGGAACCAAATAACTTTGAAAATAGCATCAGAGGCTCATTTGAAGATAACATGTTTTGCTTTTCTTTTAAAGACCTGATGTATATAACTTAGAAGTTGCTTTCAAATTTAGGACTTCTAAGAGAATAGGAACTAGTGCATATTTTAGGATCTGAGCACTCCATACTTTTAAACAACCTTAAATTTGTATTGCCAGCAATTTCAAATGGTGGCATGCCCATAGGTATTTCTTTAATTCAGAAGGAACCATAAGCAGAAAACTTTGAAATAGGATGAAACAGTGTCACTAGCATTGATATTAGTTTTTTAAATATCAACATTAACATCAGAAGACTTTTTGTAGAAGTTGTTTTTGAAGCTAAAGTACAGGGTAGATCATAAATATTTAGAGAATACAGACTGTTTTTGAACCTAGTACACCAAACTTAAAGTTTAGCACCTGTTTTTGGTGTTGACATTGGACCAAGCATCAAATTTTGAGTTCTCAGCTATACTTTCTTTGTTAATAATCATTTATTATTTTACAGCCACTTCTTCCTATTTCATGAAAATGTTACTCTCGTCTCTCTGCAAATATTAAATGGAACTGATTTTGAAATCCTGGTGCAATTGCTTTTTAGTTCTGTTTCCAGAAGGTTGTAAGTAAGCTCTTCTATTTGATGTGATTCCACCCTATCCTTTGTTTCTTTTCATTTATTGGGAATAAGTGACATTGCTAAATGTCATTGCTACATGATAGAATAAAATCAATAATTATTGATTTAAGGATGATCCCCAGAGCCAATTCTCTTTGATAGGTTGTTTGTTGTCTCTTCTTGTGCAACTCCCAGAGGACAGGGATCAGAATCCTGTAGCTTTTAGTAGGGAGGATGAGTAGGCTTGATGAAGGCCTAACATGGTGGTGGCTGTTAATCTGATTTTGATGCTTCTAATGTTTCAGAGAGTTGTCAGGCTCTTGGCTACAGACTAGATCTTGGCCCCAGGCACTGCCATGATTTTGTTTGCTTTGACTGGGTACTGTCTATCTTGCAGGTTGGAAGATGCACAGTAGTTACCAGAGACCATTAATGGATGTACAGACACACAGAATATTATTTAGTCTTTAAGAGGCAGGCAATGTGACATGTGCTATGACATAGATACAGCTGGAAAACATTGTACCATGTGAATGAAACTGATTAGTGAAAGCTACTGTTTTATTCCACTCATGTGAGGCACCTCTATCCATGGAAGTTATAGCAGTTATAGCAGTCGGGAAGCCTGGAGCAGCCCCAGTCGATAGGTACCGAGTTCTAAACACGGGAGGTGAAATGTGTGTAAGGTGGGTGGGGGTAAAGACAGGCAAAATGATGATAGGAATGTACTTCGAACCACTACACTGTATGCTTACAATGGCTACAATGGTAGCTTTTATGTCTTTACTTAGACACAAAATGAAATACAATGAAATGACTAACAGTAGTAGAGACAGAATTTAAATCTGTATCTAGGGTAAAGTTTGTACTCGCTAGCATAATAGTGTACTACTGCAGTACGGGTACCATGAAACCTGTGCTATCTGCATGACAAATGAACAGATTCACAAAGTGTAGTAAAGTTCATATATTCCTTAACCTACAGTTGTTCAGCCTGAAGCTCACAAATCCCTAGTAATAGCTGAAGCAATGAAGGTTACTTTCTTTACTTTTCAGAAAAGAAAACAGGCTTGGAGCAAATTTCAAAGGCAAAAGTATTTTACATATGCATTTATATGGAAACATTTGGTGTTTATTGTTATGCAAGCAAAGTAACTGTATAATAGGGATTTCTTTGAAGTTGTGTGTGTGTGTGTATGTGTGTATATGTATGTATGTATGTATGTGGTGTGTGTCTTGGAGTTATAACTGTGCATGGTATTAAATAATAGTACAACACATCAAGCAGAATTATATATTAGGATATATAATGAGAAGAGTTGAAATGGAAGTAAAAATGCATTCAGTGCTGTTAACAAAAAAAAAGAGATTTAATTAAGATCCATGAAGTTTGAACCCCAAACTGTTAATAAACGCTTCCTGCCTATCCTTTTCTAGGTGACATATTACCTGCTGTTATCTAAATGTTTTGGAATTTGATTAATCCCTGAAAGTACAGCTTTCCAAAATCTTTTAGAGCCTGGGGAAGGAAACCTAAAAGCAACATAATTTGGTTCCTGTGGCTTTTCATACATACAAAATTATGTATTTGTGATTTATAAAGAAATACTTCTTTATAATTTAAATATCAGGGTGACCTAGGACTTTTCTAGGAATCAGAAAGCAGATTTTTTTCCCCTGTAAGTATTTTCAAGGAGAGAGAATTTTTGGAAGGGATTTTCTATTCCCTGTAGAGACTTCAGTAACCAGTAATTTGGCAAAGCATGTAAGACCCATTAGTTCTAAAAGGCTAAAAGTTTAGTCTTCTGGTGCAGTAGCATGAATAGATCAATATAAAGTTGTTTTCCAATTTGAAAGGACTCATTTGCACTAACAACATTGTTAGTCATAAACTAATGCTTGGAATGACATCTTAAATAGGAAAACTCTAAGCATAACAATGATTTATATTTCATAGGAAAAGCTCTCCAATGCAAAATTTTACTGTATTTTGGGATCCTCTACTATTTTGAGTCCTTCTTTTGTTTATTTTCATATCATTAATTCTGAGTTTTCTTCATGATACCATTGCATATTCTTTTTAAAGAACTGAAGACTTATAAGCTATAAATAAAGTAGAATTTAAATCACTATTAACATGAACAAGTGAGCTTGCTATGCTTCTTACCCTAACAGTGAGATCCAGAGCTATAAACTTCACAATTTCTCCTAAAGATAAATATTTTATTAGGATTTATACAAATGATAAACTATGTTAAGAATATAGGCTTGATTTTGAAAATTTTTCACAAAAGAGTTATTTTCATAATTACTTTGGTTTGCCATAAAAGCTTTTTTTATGTCAACATTGTGTCAGCATAAATTCACAAAACATATTTTAGTTTTTTATTTTCTCAAGAGAGATCACCTTTCCTATCTCAGAGGGACCTTTGGTTTTTCAAGAGACTAGAACCAGATCATCTTAGAATGACATTTTAGGTACTAGGTCAAAGTGTAGGGAAATAGGACTGTGTTGGAAGGATGATTTAAACTACATTTAGGTGGCAGAAGTATTACAATTATTCATTTTTTTCATTGCATGGGAATTGCCCGTGGAAACATTAAATGCTCATCAGGGTCATTTGGCTGGCCTATTTTGTCATGCATTCTGGTGACCAGAAACCATTATTAGTTTAGACTTAACCCCAAATTAACCTGCTTACTGTTGTTTTCAGGAGTTGAATGTTAATCTAGTTCTCCAATTATACTGGCATTATCTGTTCCCAAGAAACAAACATAACCTTTGTTAAGAACATTTGAATTCACCAATTTTTCTACCCATTTTGTTGTAAATCTCATTGACAGTGGACTTGGTCCTTTGTGAAGCAGGCTTTTCTTCCCTGGTCCTGAGCTTTGCACATTTACATCACATGTAGGCTAGAAACTTCCAGATTCACCCAGTGGGACACACCTGTGTGATACATCTTTCGCATCTGGATTCCTTTATTGCACCTTATCTTGTGACTTTCTTCCCATTTTCTAGGGGAAAATCACACTCTTTTGGCTGTGGTTATAACCACACCACCTTCCTTCTCCTGAACAGACATAATCCATTGACTTTGTAGGGTGAGAACTCTTCTTTCAATGTCAGTTTTCAGTTTTGAGGCCATAAAGCAGAATTCCATTTACTGAAAACCTCATAAATCTCATTTTCTTCCATCTACCATTTTCTCCTCACCCCCCCTTTTTTTTTCCATCGCCATGGGATATGGAATGCACTAGAATAGTCTATGAGAAGAAATAGCCTGGGATTTGAAGAGGCTAAATTCCCAGGCTTTCCATATGTGACCTATCAGCCATTTGAGAAGAGGGTGGGTAGGGACTTACAAGTAAAAGTGATGGGTGAAAGGGAGGAATTTCAATACTTTTGGTATGCTTTTTCTGTATTTAAGCTCTCTAGTGGAACACGGATATGCCTGGCTATTTCTATTTGGCAGTGATGCTAGGTAATTTGGCTGTATCCTGGTGTTTTGCTCAGTATGGAGATAGGACACAGGGTAGAAGAGCTTTCTTTAAATTAAATTAGTAGACACTTGAGTACAATCCTTGAGGAAAGCTCTTCCTCCTGTTTCACAGTGATTCTTCTTTGGTTCTTGCAGATTTCATTGTTCAGATTTAATGTCTGTCAATCACTATTATCTTCTAGAGCTCCCTCATCTACTAGATTGCTTAGAAGAAGGAAAAGGCAGAAAATGCATGAATTTTGGTTTTGTTTTTCAACAGGAATGTGGAAAATAGCTCAGAAAAGTATTTTTCTTCCAAAATCAAACCAGTACCACCACTTTTCTAAGAATTCTACTCTTGAGAACTCCGGGTTTCTTTTAACCATTAAGTTCAAAAGAAGAGTGCTCTAAACCCAATTATTTTCTCGTGTTAGAAACAGAACATGGACAGGCATAGGGTTGAAATAAAGATGACATTAACATAACAGTGTAATCAATTCAGTGAATTCAAAGAAATCAGCTTCTTTATGCCAAGGACTATTGGTTATTTGGTTGAATTCTAGATATAAATGAGGGGACACACAGCAGCCTCTGTTCATGAGGGAACTTCCATTGTCTGAACTAGAGAGTTCCAAATGATAAGTAAGTAAGTAAGTAAGTAAATAAATAGAGCTTGTTCGTGTAATGGCATTACAAACACCATGTGCTGCTTGGCAGATGGATGTAGAAAGCCTGACCGGAAAATCAGTGCTCAGCCTGGAGACTGGCAGGGAGATTGGCTCTTAGTCTTCTCAATGACTTGATGGCTCACAGCATAAGAAATGATGCTGAATGAGAGAGCACAGAAACACCTATCCTCAGAAGTGAACTCCTGCAAATAGAAGTTCCACAAATAATTAATGGATTCCATTCTAAAGGCTGAAAGTCAGGCTCAATTAGAGCCCTAGATCCAGTTAGCCTGAGACCAAAGATCAGGTGAAGCTACCACAGCTGAATATGAAAAAAACAACAACCAAAAAACACCAAAAAACCCAACAATCCTCCAGATTCTGATTTGTGGAGGGAGACATAGCTACTTCCTTCATTCGCATTTCTTTGAAGCGGAGTCTATCAATAAGAGAAAAGTAGCCTGTCAGGGAACATTCTGGGAAGTGAGATGTAGAAAGCTGAGATGTATACTTGGCAGCCCTCCAAATGAACCTTCAAAGACTGCTGATAGGAAATCTCTGAATGTTGTTTGTAAGGACCGCAGGCTCGCCCTGAGATAGATGGTGATTCAACTGTCAGACCCAACATCGACTGGCTGGACAAATTCTGGCTTACTACTTACTTTCGGGATCCCATAACTCTGTAATTTTGAAAACTGGAAACTCTTAGTACTTTCCTAAAATACTTGGTGAAAGAATAACAAAATGAAAAACAGTGGTGTCTTTAGGGGTTGTCAGTACATAATCTGACGCGTAGTAGCTTCCAGGGAATGTTAGTGCTGGTGAGGAAGACAGTGGTGGAGGTGATAATGATGATATAGGTTTAAACTTGATAAAGCAGATGGCTCTTCTCTGAAGCAGATTGCTAGGGACTGTATTCTGTTTTGTTTATACTTATTTGTTGGGGATTCAGCTTTGGTCTTGAGGGGGGAAGGGCAAGGAGAGCTATCCCGAGAGCTGCCCTTCCCCCAGCCCTGGGGCAGTGTGGAAGCAAGCCACACCTCTCTGGGTCCGGAACCAGAAGGGGTAGCTTTGTGACCAGCCCCCCAACTTCTCGCCAGCCAGCACGTGTGCTCCCCTTTTCGCGGGCTTTGCCCAGGGGGTGGTACTATGGGAGTGATGTTAGCCCATGAAGGGGTCCTAGGACGAGCTCGCCAGCCTATTGCCAGCTCCTGGTTTATCACCCCTTTTCTCATCAGCATTACTATATTAACTGTTAGCCACTCCCCTATTAAACCAGATTGCTCTTGAAGCTTCCTCCAAGACTCCGTGTACGCCTGGCTTCCTTCGTGGGTAAGGAGGGAGGAAAGGGGATCTCATTTGGCTATGTGCACCTGAGGCCTACCCTAAACTCCACCCTGGCCTGCCTGCCGGTCGGGCAGCATCCTCGCACCTGGGGAGGCAAACCTAGCCCGCATTTACTTACCTTTCAATATGAGACTAGGTTAACTGGGTCTATTTAAGTATTTCTCTTGTTTTGATTGTGCTAACTTTGGGAGTAGGTGTTGCAACACAAAACTGGTGCATCCTGACTGGAGACTGAGTTCTGAAACCCATCTGTTTGCAAAGGGCTTTGTCCAGCTCCACAAGTTCATGTTTCAATGAGATTATTCACCATCGTATTGTTCTTTCAATATCAACTTTATTTCAAACAACTGTGTGAGTAAAACGTGGTATCTTCATAGGAGAATATTTGCCATTAGCTTGATTCACATGTCTAAGATACTATTTGGGCTTTGGTTGGTAGAACAAGATTTGTGAAAAGGTGATAACTTTGTTTAGAGGTAATTTTTGCTTTGTTAATAACAGGAATCATTTTCTTTTATTTCTTTTTCTATTTTATAAAGATAGCATTTAATTTCTCCCAGAATATTTCTGTCCTAATTTGCATGAAAGTATTAAAACCAAAAAGCAAAAATCAATTCTGATTACTACATGGATCTTCTTCTACCTGCACTTCTTTGTCAGGTATTTGTAAATAGTTTGGTCATTGCTTCAAAATAGTAACATGCTAACAAATGTCCTAAGGAAATGATTCTTTCAGGGCCCTAATGATTAATGACTGTAATTCTTGCAACTCAGGAGGCTGCTATCCGAGAATAGCTGTTTAAAGTCACAGTAGGGTGGCAAATCAAGGAGATTTAAAAATAATCTCCAATCAACCAGCAAAAAGCTGGAATGGAGGTATGTCTCAGATGGTAGAGCCTTAGCTTTGAGTAAAAAAGCTGAACAAAAGCATGAGGACCTGAGTACTGTCACAGAAAATTGAAATGATTCTTGAGACTTATTTCTTACAAATCATTTATATCCAGACTCAGTATTCTCTTGAAAGATTCTTCCTAGTTGTATGTTTGAGAAAAAAAAACCACAACATTTATAAGCTGACCAGTAGTATTTACTTTTATAAAAAAAATGAACCAAGGCTTTTTTTCCTAGTCATTTTCTGTCTTATCTACATAAAATGATACCTTGAACCAATTTGTGAAATGGAATAAAGTCGCAAATTAGTATTGCTCTGTCTGAGGGGCTGGGTGGTGAGGATAATGAATTAGAGTAATTTACTGTAACCAACATTGAAACGTGAAGGTTTATCTAACTATGTAGATGAAAGGACACGGAATAGGTTATAGTCCTATGTTGGACATTTATCAGCTGGTGAAATGGGTTATTTGTGTCATTAGCTAAACCACTGGGCAGAGGAAGAACTGTGTCCAGTTTTCTCATGGTTTCACTGGAAACAGAAACACAGTTTCCAACAACTGTATCAAATGTTTGGAGGTCCCTGGCTCCTACATGTGTCTTTCCATTTCCTCAGGGGCTGAGATCTGATGATCAGGGTCCAAAGCCAGACAGAGAAGAAAATTCGAATGACTCTACCTCAAATTAGACAGCAAAAAAGCTAGATGGGAGGTATGACTCAAGGGGTAGAGTACTAGCATGAGCTAAACAAAGGGGAGCAAAAGTACAGGGTCCAGATTTCAAGCTCCAGTACAGGCACACAAAGAAAACCAAATACACTCAATCTCTAGCATCTGCCTGGCTAACAGCTTCCTTGATTACTCACAAAAATTGCATGCCAATCAGTCAGTATAATGAAACATTTAAAGTTCTCTGAAATTTTAGGGTAATAATTTTAATCTTTGGATATATGCTCTGTTTATTATGTGGAGAAGTAAATTAACTTTGTTATCGGAAGGAAAGACTATTTAAAGGATCTCCTTTCCTGCTGTCTGCTTCTAAGAGGTCCCCTTATTTTACTGATCTTTGACCATCAACCTTCCAAGACACCAACTCATACTGAGTTTCATTCAACCCAGGCAGCTTTCTTTCCAGAGCCAGTGGGGGCTGAGTAAGAATGAAATTATAATGCCAGTAATATTTTTCCTTGTTCTTCTTGGCAAGCATTTCAGCTTCTGATGTGCAGGTTGTACTGCTGGCAACGTTCTTCAATTAACATTTTGTCCTCCCCCATGGAAAGCTCCACCTCTTCCGGCACAGAACCAGGGTTTCAGTGCAGTGATAATGTTCAGATGTGAAGAAAGCCTTCCTGTCCATTGAGCTTGTCTTTCCCTGCAGCTCGGGTACATGGAAAACCTTAAGGTCCCAGGAAGCAATGAGAGTCTCACAGGTGTGATTCCTCACTATCCTCTCTGAGCTTGTTTTATTTATATGCTTCACTGTCTTCATTTTGGAAATTGACAGACATTGGTTTACAAGTCTTGGAAAATTCCACTACGAGTTGCTACTAATGCCCTTTTCCTGAAGACCTCCTTAATGTGTCCAGTTTTGATTCGAGAATCAGACTCAACCAAGAACAGGATAGAATGGAACTTGAAATGCCGAAAAGCTCAAATCTCAAGTTCAGAGACGGCTGTTCTAAGGGATTTCTTTCGACTCCAATGACCAACTCCCCCGGGTAAACAGGCATTTCAGGCCATGCATGCTCTCGGCATAGAGACTTAAATTCTCTTTTCAAGGCTTACTGCAGCACCAATTTAAAAATGAAAGCTTTAGGGCAAAAAGTAGCTCTTTGATATAAAAAAGATCACCTCTGAATTTACTCACTAATAGAGAACCAAATATATTTGTCTGTAGAATTTCTCCTTGTTATTACAGTCATCAACAGAATGGCCCAGCACATTGTAAAGGGTTGATAGACAGGAAGACAGAAATGACAATAAGCAATGATTCATAAGCAAATCCTCACTTTGTCTCTTTGGAACTTGTACTAGAAAGATGAACTACAATTAAAATATTGTAATAAATACTATGATTTGGGGACTGCCAATATCCCTGAGTGTTAATTCCCTGTCCATGATGACATGAATCATGGAGGAGGAGCCAGGGGTAACTAATCTTTTCCCTACCTTCAGAATTACCAAACACTTTGACATGTTTTACTTAATTTGGACCCTAGACACATGTGAGATTTTGAGATTGAGTACAATTAGTATTCCTAGGACAGTGATTCCTAGGTAGATTGGTGACTAGTATAACCAACTTGTACTTTGAAGACCTTTAAATGTATGTTTAATTCCAGTTTTTTTTTCGTTTTTGTTTTTGTTTGCTTTTTGCCAGTTCTGAGGCTTGAACTCTGGGCCTGGGTGCTGTCCCTGAGCTTTTTTCCTCCAGGCTAACTAGTTGCTTTACCACTTAAGCCACAACACCACTTCCAGTTTTTTCTGAGTAGGTTGTTGGAGGTAGGTGTCTTATAGACCTTCCTGCCTGGGTTGGCTTCGAACTGGGATCAACAGATTTCAGATGAGTAGCTAGGATTACAGGCTAAGGCACTGTTGCTTGGCTTTCATTCCAGTTTTATTACTCTACTATATCTACCGTTAGGAAAGCTGATGTATCTCATTTAGGAGAAAGCTTTAAATATCCAGAGCATATAATTTCTAGAAGGTAATTTAAGTTTATTGGTTTTTCTGATAAACAACTTCTTTGAAGTTTGGAACAGGAAATATATTGTCAGATGCTTTAAATATTGGTAAATAAAACTCAGTTTTCTCATCTATACAGTAATTTAATCATAGTGTGGGCTATATGGATAGCTCTATTCTCAAAAACAACACAAAACAACCAAAGACAAAGAAACACATTTCCATTGTTCAAATGATGAGTCATAGCAGAGATAAAATGATTGAAAGCATGAAAATAATTTCGGTGGAATAATTGTTCTGTTCTAAAATTGCTAAAATAGTTTAGAGTCATCATTTTGTTTTCAAAACTGTGTGGTAAGACAATAAAAACTCAGAAAACTACATCTGTACACATATACACACAGATCTATCTCTTTATATTATACATATATGTATACATATACATGTAGGCCTGTGCTTCTAGATTTCTAGATTGTAGCTACTGTTGGAATCACAGAAACACTTTTTATAAGGTATTTATGACTAAAAGTGATGGACAGAAATTCTGGTCCACTTTCTGGTGGGTTTCTTCTTTTTCAAATCTTCCTTAGTGATGGAGTAGGAGCTACTTGTCAGGAAGCTCTCAGGAATGGGAGTTGGAGGCTTATCTTTCTATGCATGTAAGTGTGTTGCAAGCAATACTTGTGATTTTCCATGAGTTAATTGGGAGTTCAATCAAATTTTATTATTTTCTCCAGATAAAATTCCTTGCTAGAATTTAAATTCATTCTCACTTGAGAGATGTGAGGAACGATGGAAGACTTTTCAGTGGACCACAGGCCACGCAGTCAAAACTCCCCTTCAACTTACTTACGGCTTCTAGGGAACTTCTGCTTGATGGCCATCTGGCTAACATGGAGAATTCCTGCGCATATCAGAATGGTTTCTCTGAGCACAACTGATCAACAGCACAGTCATTTAGACATGATGGGGGCTGAATTTAAGAGGCAGGACATTATTGAGGAAAACAACTGCAAAAGCCAAGGGATTGAGCAGAGACATCGAGTAGTACCTTGGCCTATTTTACTGTCCTTTTTAATTCACTTGGACAGACGGAGTTCTGAAATACAAAGAGGATTTTTTTTTCCAAAGAAAAATTGAGAACTATAAACAAAAAACCCAATGGAAGAAAATATCAACAAGTTAAGCTGGGCACTGGTGGCTCATGTTTGTAATTCGAGCTACTCAGGAGGTTGAGATCTGAGGATCACAGTTCAAAGAGTCCATGAGACTCTTATCTCCAATGAACCACCAGAAAACTGGAAGTGGAGCTGCAGCCAACATGGTAGAGTGCTAGCCTTGAACAAAAGAGCTCAGGCCCTGAGTTCAAGCCCCACAACTGACTGAGAAAAAAAAACCAAACAAGTTATATAAGTCAGAAAGAATCAATGAAAGAGAAGGCCCAAGCAATAAGCTATTGCCTATGGAATGGCGTAGGAGAGACTGAGTGAGAGGAAGCTACCACTTAGTGTCTGGGATAGGTGCAGTCTAATGACTGCAGGCAGAGGTGACTTCAAAAACAGATTTCACATTTGCTGAAGATTTAATAGGAATTTTCAGATGACAGTTTCCATTTTTCTTAACTGCTTCCAAGTGATTGAAGAGAAAAATGTTGTAAGAAAGCTTAGGAAATGGCACAGAATCAAGATAGCCCCGAAGCATATTTAAGAGAGTGAAATTCTTAATAGCTGCTCTCTTTTTAAGCACTTAGCTAATCATCTGGGAAAAGGAAGAATTGGGGTTTAGAGTTTGAGACTGGGAGGTGTAGAAAGAATTCCGTGCTATTGCTGTTGGAATCCAATGTGAGCATCAACTCCAGAAGTGCCATGTCCCCTGCCAAAACAACCTATGGAAACTGTTGGTGTGATGAATGGCACCTTTGTTATTTTCTGAGGTTAAAAATACTTCTTTTTTTTTTTTTTTTTTTTTTTTTTTTTTTTTTTTTTGCACCAGTCCTGGGCCTTGGACTCAGGGCCTGAGCACTGTCCCTGGCTTCTTCCCGCTCAAGGCTAGCACTCTGCCACTTGAGTCACAGCGCCGCTTCTGGCCGTTTTCCGTATATGTGGTGCTGGGGAATCGAACCTAGGGCCTCGTGTATCCGAGGCAGGCACTCTTGCCACTAGGCCATATCCCCAGCCCCTAAAAATACTTCTTGATAGGCTGGAAATGTGGCTTAGTGGTAGAGTGCTTGCCTTGCATGCATGAAACCCGAGGTTCAATTCCTCAGCACCACATAAACAGAAAAGGCCAGAAGAGGCGCTGTGGGTCAAGTGGTAGAGTGCTAGCCTTGAGTGAAAAGAAGCCAGGGACAGTGCTCAGGCCCTGAGTCCAAGCCTCAGTTAAAAAAAATACTTCTTGTTATCATCAGGTAATTTAACATTTCTTTGTTAAGCAACATGTAACTAGAATTATCTAAGAAGGTAAGCTATTTTTATATTACTTATATATAAGGTCGATCTTTATAAAATACATGTGATACAACTGTGGATATAATTTGTATCTACTGCATGAATATAAACTTGATTTAGGATATTATGTATCACTGTTTCTCAAAGGGGAACTCATGGGTGATCCTTACTCTTTCTACAATCTGCCAGCTTAAAATAACCTTATATATTTAAATGGGTCAGAAAAATTAAAAGACAAACATTTTGAGATATGTAAAAGTTAGCAGAAACTCAAATTGCAGATTTTACCTAAGGTTTTATTGAATGCAGTTGTTGCCACTTATTTCCCTGCTGTCTATGGCTGCTTCTAAGCTATCATGGCAGGATGGAGTCATTATGACAGATCACCTGGTTGCCATTCCAGATCCTGAGTGATGCGACTCTCTTGAGACACCCACTCCCTCTTGAGAGAGTCCTTTAGCTTCTATGCAAAACTTCCCCTCAACTCTTTATTTTGTCTCTTTTTCTGGATTCTTCTTTGCATAGTGACATCGTGGAAAACTGGAGAGATGACTCAACCTGGTCCCAGCCAGTAAGAGTGGGGAGGTGATTTGGTCTGGTCCCTCCAGCTCTGAGACTTCCTCAGCCCTCACCACCATCAACACTGTAGACACTGGTCTCCTGCATCAGGCTCAAGTGCCGTCTAGTGTCTCACACAGAAGAATTCTGTATTGGACCTTTTATGAAAAACATGTGTGTTGCATAATCTTAGTGCATGCTGATTTCAGGCCTAAATATTGCATAAGAAACATGAAACAATCAGTGTATTGATTAGTTGGTGATTGTTTTCTAATCGGAGGCTCACAGAAATCCAGTCTTGCATATCCCTGAGGAGTAAAGCTCCAGTACTTGTACTTCAGCAAGTCTCATCACATTAAGGAATACAACTATTATGAATAATGGAAATCTCTGTAATAATGATTTTGTATTTCTTACTCCCAATCTAAGACCAGCTATTTTCTATGTATATGTGTATGTGCGTAGTTGAATTTATGATATGCTGGTAGCAATCCACAATATGAATTGCTTTCCATGACAAATGATAACTGTGAAATAGGCATGGACAAAGCAATGCGTTAACAGAATTTTCTGAATTGAAATTTACAGCTGAATTATATTGGATAAATTCTGAATTGTTAAAAATCTTGAATTGCAAAGTATTTTAAAGAGGTCTAGATCTTTGGGATTCATGAAAGCTAAGCACATGGTCCATCACTGAGAAACGCCTCCACCCCCCAGCTTATAATTAGTTTTTAATAGTGGAGAATTATTAAAATATAAAATGTGAGAAAGGAAGAAAAGATTGAAGAGTACTGAAAACTCAAGTATAACTCCTTGTGTAAGAGACTGTCACAGTTTATACAGGGCAAGGAGGTAAAAGTAACTTCTAAAACAATTCTAAAACTTTTTTTTTTTTTAACCACAGGAATGGTGAGACAATGGCTGGACAAAAGCATCAGTGGTACTCACTAGACACAATGTTGAAAATGAACTATAGTGCTTGTGGGGTAGGGGGTTGGAAGGGAAAAAACTGGAAGGAAGCTAGGGAAGAGGTGACACTGTTCCAAAAGAAATGTACTCAATTACCTGACTTATGTAACCATAACTTATGTAATCATCCTCTGGGCATCACCTTTACAAACAATAAAAAGTCATTTAAATTAATTTAGAAAACCCTCTGATTAGACTATATTTAATTTGTGAGGGAGTTAATACTGGAGTTTGAACTTTGGGTCTTGTACTTGCTAGGTGGATGCTCTACCACTTGAGCCACACTTCTATCTCATGATCACTTTATAATTTAAAAAATGGTCACATGTTAATTATATAGGAGAATATAAGACAATCAATCTCAGTATTTTGAGGAACACAATGCCAATAACATCTTACACCTTAAAACATCCTTCTTTGATAGCTAGTTCTGTTGGGAATAAGCAAGATTAAAGAATTTCTCAAATAACTCAATAAGATTCAAAACTAAGAAAGAATCAAGCACATAAAAAACAAACTTAAAAGGCAGGTAATGTCATTTTGCTCCCTGAATCTAGAGTGTGCTCTACCACTGAGCTACACCTCTGTTCCTTATTTGGCATGCTTTATTTGAACTTTACAATACAATAGTGGCATATACAGCTCATAGGGACCTAGAAGTTTCTAGATCTCCACGTTTGCCAACAGTTTCTGCCCACTCCATGCTCACTGCTACCTAGATAATTTTTTTTTCAGGAAAAAAAACCCTCCCATGACAAGTATTTCTGCAGTTCTATTAGTGTTTACCATTATGGCTAATTCCATACTTTCCACAGAAAGTTCAATGAATAAAACAACTCGGGTGGCTATGACTGTGTATTATTTTGATTGGTTTGATTTAAAACTTCTAAAAGCAATGCATCATCATCATTTTTTAAATGACTGCTAGGTTTTGCAATATTTTTATTATTATATTTTGTCAAATACATGTATTTTATACATTTGTTCTGAAACCACTTCTTTTGTTTAAGACAAAAAATACTTTGATCAATGCCACCCTTTCCCTCAGTCCCTCTCCCAAGTGTTTTAATCTCACCCATGCTTTTACGTTACATGCTTCCATTTTCACATATGTGCATTGACTATCATGATGACATTGATCAAGAGGCATTGTACGCATAAACTGACATGTTGAATGGCAACCAATTTGTAGTACTACCTAACCGTATAAAAAACAAGACATCATATTTGGAGGTGATGGTTAGGTATAGTATTTCTATCCCTTAACATTTGGGTTTTACATCTGCAGATCATATGACGGTATCACTTTTGCTTACTTATACTCTCTAGGACAGCACTGTTTAGGAATTTCACTTACAGTACTTAAAGTGATGTTGATGTAGAAGTGATGGTGGTGACATTGGGAGACAAGAAGTATTAATTATGGCACCTGAAGTGACAGTTATTTTTGTTGGTATAATCATCTGCCCCTTGTGAGTCACTCAGTGTACTAAGTAAGACATTCGAATCAATATTATCTTGAATTGGCCAGAAAACTGTAACTACCTGGCCATTAAGTTGCATTTTCTGAATCTTGAAGAAGTAGAAAGAAATTGACACTTCTCCTTGACACTGGACACAGTGCCACACTCATCTTTCTAAACAGAAATGATGTCCCTGAGCTGATCATTTAGTAATTCAAATACTACTGCCTGGACTGCTACACTAAATATCCTCGGCTACCTAGACAGTTTCTCCAGTCCTTATATGCTTTCCTATCCCTTCATTTGTCACAGAACTGCCTATTGTTTTGACTTACAGTTTCGTTCTCAGGCAGTTTTCTGACCTTGGAATTGAGCACATATTCCCCCCGCCCCCCACCATGGGCCACAGGTGGATGTTTGGGTTGACCTTTCCACTAGTACTACATAGAGGCAGGACTTACAGTACAGAGAAGAAAGCCTAATAGCATGTTCTCAGTGAAACACAATGTCACCCTGTTTCTCCAAGTGAATGAAAAGTCAAAAGTAATGCCTTTTAAAACAGTCTCACCCTTCCAGCAACCTCCTAAACACTGGGATGAGACCAAATGGCTTATTTATCAGCCAGTAACTGCCTTGCTGCATCACTATTTATAGAAAAACATGAACTGAAAGGGAGAAAAATGAGGAGGCAAAATGCCAAAGAGAAATCATAAAAGGGATAAAAAGACTATGTTTTAGAAGGCAGAGTTTCTAGGTGCTCTGTAAATTTATGTTTCATACTTTTAAAATCTTTGATTCCATACATAAATTTGAAGCCATTTGTTAGTTATGAATTACTACTGCAAATGAAACCCGATCTGTCAATCTAACAGTCAAATTAACTTGTATTATGACTTGCTACCCTAACATCAGGAAATTATGGTATCTAAAAGAGAGTCAATGGCATTGAACTTACAGGCTATCTGCTTTGGGACAATTTCTGTACATTCTCTCTGCCTTGGTTTACGAATCTAACATATATAACCTCTATTTCCTTCTAGTTCCAGTTTGCAACTCTGAATGTTTTCAAGAAAATGATAAATACATTTTCCCTTCACAAAGCCAGCTTTTAATTATGTTTATTGACATAATCACAGGATAAAACTTGTTTTTTTTTAAAAAAAACATCTACTATAAGTCTTTGTATTAGACAGAAAATAAATTTTCCCATTGATTTTCTTCCCGTATTTTTCTTCTTGTTGCCAGCGTTCCTCTCAGTAGATGGCGCTGTTTGCTATTTTCTCAGAGAGACTGATCCTCATCACAAGATTAGGAGAATTAGCTTTACTCTTTAACAAGCTTTAATTAAAGAAATAAGACTTATGAGTCAAAAGAACAATTATAAGACATTCTCAGCACCTTGAGAATATCATCAAAATAGGGGAAATGATTGTTAGATGATTGGCGAGCTTTATCAACACCTGTAATAATGGTGGAAGAGGCGAAGTGAATATTGTACCTAAACATGAAAGTGCATGTTCACTCTGAACTTGTCACCCTTACAGAAAAACTCAAGTTAGGAGCCATTAAAAAGTTAAAATATCTATCTACTTTAAGAAAAGCAGCATGCCAGATTCTCCTGTAACTATTTGAACATATAAGCATGTATGCCACCACAATGGACATGCACCGTCCATATTGAGAACTTGTCTACTTTGCCAAATCCATCCAGAACTAGAATATTTGGGTAAAAAGAAACTGACTGCAATCTTTTGAAGTAATTTAAGTAGAATCCTCCTTCTCTGTTTCTTTTCCCTCCCTCCCTCCTTCTGTCTCTCCTTCCTTCCTTCCTTCCTTCCTTCCTTCCTTCCTTCCTTCCTTCCTTCCTTCCTTCCTTCCTTCCCTCCCTCCCTCCTTCCCTCCCTCCCTCCCTCCCTCAATCCCTCCTTCCTTCCCTTCTTTCTTCATTGTTTCCTTCCTCCTTTTCTTTCCTAATCGACTCCAACTTTTGGAGGCATCCAACCTGCCAATCCCAGCTGCAATTTGCGATCCCTCTGACAGATCTTCAGCTCCAGCTACAAGCCGGTCTAGGCAGCCACAACCCTCATGCTTGCTGCCACCACACGGCCACGGAACTCCTTCTGCCTAGGCTGGTGTGAACTCACTAGGGACGAAGAAGTGGGTGAAAGCCCCCCCCCCCCCAAGCAGGGGAGCCAAGGGGTGGGGCCGCGGCACATCCTAAACCAGCAGGTGGGAGAAAGTTGGCCAGGTTCTAGTCTCAAAACAACCGGGAAACACTTGGTCCCTCCAAGGAGGGACAGCTAACCCATCCTTTCCCCTATGCTTAAGCAAAGGCGCCCGTGTAAGACAGGGTAGCCCAGTGCCCCCTTGGCTGAGGCTAGAGAGAGCCCCAAGGCAAGAGCTTTCCTTCCCCGCGCCCCAGATCCTCAGGGCCTTCAGTAAACAAACTTCTCTGCGTGGGGAAATTCGGATTCTTGGTCGAGAGAAGAGTGTGGGGGGAAATGGGAACGTCCTGGCTCGCCCCCACGGCGCTCACTCCCTCTCCCGGCTTTCCTTCCCTCCCTCCCCGCTCCGCCTGGGGGGCTCGGGGGTCCCCGCGCCCCCCGGGCCCCCCGCGCGGGCCGCTGCGCTCCGAGCCCCGGGCGGCTGGCTTCTTACCTGATGATCACGTACATGACCAGGAAGTTTCCGAAGAGCCCCACCACGCACACGACGGAGTAGAGGGCCATGATGGTGATGGCCGTGAGCACCGAGGGGCTGCCGGCCGGGGCGCACAGGCCGTCGCTCCCGCCCAGCTCGGTGCGGTTGGGACCGCACGGGTCGGACAGGTTGCCATCGGGGCGGGACAGGTTGGCCCAGGCGCCGGGACCCGGGGCCGGGGAGCAGCCGGCGGGCGCGGCGAAGGGGTCGGAGCAGTCGCTGGCGTTGGCGGGGAGCGCGCCGCTGTCCATGGTGCTGACGGCCTGCGGCGCGCGGGGTGGGGGGAAACCGGGACGCGCGGTCTCTCGGAGCCCCGGCCCGGCCGGGCAGTCTCCCAGCGCCGGCTAGGTGCGGGGACGAGCCCCGGCGGAACCCGAGAGCCGCGTCCGGCGGGCGGGCGGCGTCTGGCACGAGGCTCGCGCGGAGCCCCCCTCCCACCTCGGTAGTACACGGAGGCCCGGCCCAGCCCGCAGCGCCGGCGGGGCGCACGGGAGGGAGGGAGGGAGGGAGGAAGGGAGGGCGGTGCTGGGTCCCCAGCCCCGAGAGCAGGGAGGCCGGCGTGGTGGCTGGCGGATGGTGCGCAAAGCAATTCGAGGAGTCGGTCTCCTCACTCAGGACTCTGCGTGGAAAGACAGTTAAAGGGGAGGGAGCGGGCGAGAAGGAAAGAAGGAGTTGTACGGAAGGGTGTGTGTGTGTGTGTGTGTGTGTGTGTGTGTGTGTGTGTGTGTGTGTGTGTGATACAGTTCCTTAGCAGCCAGAAAGCTCCTGAGCAAAGGGGCCATCTCACTCACTGTTATCGCCTGAGTGCGTGTACTTACCTTCTTCTTCTTTACAATCGGATGGAAAAGCCATTGGCTTAGCCCAAGCCCAAGGATCCTTCAACTCCAGCAACACCGCCCCCCACCCCCCTCCCCGCCATTCTGCTGTAATGATTTGGAAAGGAAACTCCGCTCTTCCAGGCCTCTCCTTCTCGGTTTCCCACATCTGAGAAACTCGAAATGGTAGCATTCAAATGTTCCAACTCAGCAAACCTGTTTAAAACAAGAGTGGTCCTTTTTCTGGAAAAACAACAACAACAAAAAACAAATGGAAGAACACAGCTGAGGGGGCTGCTCCTGGAGTTCCTCCTGTCCCCAAGTCTTAGAGGAAGGACCTACTTCTATTTACTGCTGAGTTTTCCTGGAGAGGAAGAGGCAGGATAGCTGGTTACAGAAATTAGGGGATCGCAGATCCGGTCAAACCAACTGCATATGGCATTGGCCCTCCATGCCTTGAATCTCAGATACCTGCTTGAAGTTTGGAGCCCCTTTTGTCTGCAGACTTCTTTAGTAGACACGTGCTTCTGGAAATAAGGTTGTTAAGATTCAGACAGCACTGCATCATTTCAGCTTTCTGTCCAGCGTAGAAATTCCAGGAGCAACTACACAGTTGTCTCGAATTCAAGTGACACAAAATGCAGGTCTTGAGGAACACTGTTGCACCCAAGCCTGGGTACTGTCTCTTCTTCCTGTTGTTGTTCTTGTTGTTGTTGTTGTTGTTCTTGTTCTTGCTCTTCTTCTTCTTCTTCTTCTTCTTCTTCTTCTTCTTCTTCTTCTTCTTCTTCTTCTTCTTCTTCTTCTTCTTCTTCTCCTCCTCCTCCTCCTCCTCCTCCTCCTCCTCCTCCTCCTCCTCCTCCTCCCCCTCCCCCTCCCTTTCCTTCCTTCCTTCCTTCCTTCCTTCCTTCCTTCCTTCCTTCCTTCCTTCCTTCCTTCCTTCCTTCCTTCCTTCTCTCTCTCTCTCTCTCTCTCTCTCTCTCTCTCTCTCTCTCTCTCTCTCTCTCTCTCTCTCTCTCTCTCTCATAGCCATGTACCTCTTGAGCCACAGTTCTACTTCTGCTATTTTTTTTGTGGGTTTTAAAAAATTTGTTTTCTGGTTCATTGTAGATAAGAGTCTCACTTTCTTACCTAGGCTAGCTTTGAACTACAATCCTCAGATCTCAACCTCCTGAGTAGCTAGGATTACAGTCATGAGCCACTGGCACCTAACTTCATGTTTCCAATGTCCACATCTGCAATACCACAGAGAGTGTGCACATGTTTTTATTTTGAACATATGTTGAGATAGTGAGTTTTCTAAAGGTAAGCATACAAAGGTTACAATTTTGGTAAAAAAAATAGATTTTGTTTTTCCTTTGGTTTGGTCATGTTAATGCCTGTTCTGAAATACCTTATCTTTTATGTGCTTATGTGTGTGCATATTTGTAGCTTTTAGTGATAAGCATGAGAAACTGATTGTGGAAAGTTAACTGTGGTTTTGAAGAGGGAAAATTCAAAGACATACTTAATTCCATTTTTTAGTTGTTTGCCTTCAAAACAGATAACTCATAGGTAAATTGTGTTACCCACAGGTGATTTTGTTTTTATCCTTTTATGGTAAAGAGTATAAGAAAATATTTCAGAGACATCCCCGAGACTACCAAAACACCTCTGAATGTGTCTCTTTTGAAGACATGCTTGTACACATGTGCACCTCGCTAAGATCTTGCTGTTCGTTCCCTTTGCCCCTGGAGGACACATGAGCCAGTGTATCCAGGTGCAATACAAATAGGCACAGTTCAGTAAGTCCTGGTCTGGAGTCAAATCATTTTGTGATGCAAATTATTTTAGCTGTATAACTTTGAATAAATTACTTTACCTCACCAAGCAATACTTTTCATAGTAGGAGCCTAAACTTTATGTTTCAACTACATACTCTCATTTGATGTTGATATTTTAATTTTCTTGTTCTTCTCATGCTCACTGAGAAAAGTGATTATCCTTTTAATGTGTTATACCTTGATACTCAACCCATTTGAAAAAAATGTAAGTCCATTTTGATATTAATATTATTAAAATGTAAGTATTTTAATACCTTTTTCACAGATAAGTAAATATAAACACATAGATATAGATAGCCTTGAGAAACCTAGAGAAGAGCCACATGGAAATAAAAAAAAATCAATGCAACACAAAATATAATAATTAAAAAGGACTGCAAATCCAGCTTCTGTTATTTCTTCTATTTCTCCATACTGTATATTTTCTACCAATGTGGTCTAAACTATATTGTGAAAGCTCATGTGTACCATAAAAGGAGATAGGCCATGTATAAATGAGCCAATATATTACAATCCTAGTTATTCTGCATAACCTGGATTCTAATCTTGCCAGCTTTAATTTGTTTGAGCCTATGCATTTTAATCTCTAGGGGTAGATCCCTTTTGGTTGATGTTTTATACTTGGACTCAGTTTTCTATGTGAGACAAAAATAATTTATTATCTTTCAATCTAGATTTAGTGTCGATGTCAAGCCCATACCATAAAATATATTCCATCAAGTGTTTGTTTTAAAGTAATGCATTTAGTCCGAATGAATGGATCCCAGGAAAGTGTTAAAATCACTTATCTTCCAAATTTATTGGCTTTAGCTATGCATATAATTGCCATCGTCCTCTACTTATTTTAATAGCTTGGTCTTGATTTTTTTTTGAAAGTGGCCATTAATAGAACACATGATTAATGGCTTTAATAAGGAAAAAACAAACATACTATGTGTGACATAATTACAGTGATTAGAAGCCCAGACAAAAAGAGGCCACCCTGGGTGGGGGCATGGTCCAAGTAGTAGCAGAGTGATGAATTCACTGTCCAGTACTGACAAAACAAAAAGAGGACACCAAGGTTTCATTGGAAGAACATGTTATATATTTTCCTATGTGTTTTCTGTTAGCTAACATCTCAATGTATATGACTGAGAAGATAAGCATAGCATGTGATCATATAATATTCTTGGTCACCTGTCACGGCATAATTCATTCAATAAAATAGAATAGGTACCATTTATCTACATGGTAAAGATAGATTAATCAAAATAGAGTCCTCATCAACTTCAACCTGATAAACTTGAGAGAGGAATCTAGGATAGGTCAATATCCAGGATTTTATGTTAAAATTCAGGCTGTACTATTGATTTTCTTGTAACTTAAATTACGCATGCTTTCTCATAATTGGTTTCTCTTGGACAAAATAAGCATACTAGAATTAACTATAAAGGGTTTTTACATGACTAAATGTATGTGAAAGAGTTTGTTCTCTGCCTTTTGGATTTTTATATTTCATTATATGAGGTCTGGGAATTAGCAAGAATTCTTGGAACTGTCACACTATATTTAATGGTACAAAATTGACCTTCTCTAGGGACCAACAGTAGCATCTAACAGTGAGCGGTTCCAATTCAATCAAGTTTTCAATAGTTCATCTAAACAAACCCATTTAGATAATTCATGGGTCTGAACACATTTCTTAAAATCTAGGGCTTCACTTTTTTTTAAAGATCTTACTTCTAAATTTCCGGGGCTTGTTATTAGCCTAGTAAGTAAACTTTTACCTAAAATCATCTGTCAGATTCTTTTATTCACAGTACTTTTTACACATTTAAAAATTTGAAGACTCAACCTTTGTTTACTTAGGTTGTCTCTATCACTATGTATATAAAAATTAAAACTGAGAAATTAAAAAATGGAGTCAACTCATTTAAATAGTAGTAAATCTATTATATGTAGCCACATATATTTTTCTAGGAATAAAACTTTATATTTTCACAAGTGATAAAATATTTAGTGATAATAGTATTATTTATACTATATAATTCTTTTAAATTCCTAAAACATGAAAAAGATAATTAGATTCTTATATCTGGCTCTGTAGCAATCAGATGTAATAGGCTACTTGGCTGATGTTTATGAAAAAATTGAAGAAAATGTAGTTCTACTCATGTGATTTTAAAAAAGAAAAAAGAAAATTTGTACAAATAGTTGTGGATATATTTCTTTGATTTAAAACTCAAACTTAGCAAGAGTTATTTTTAAAAAAATGAATTGGAATGCAGAAACAAACCATAACAGTGAATTTCATGTGCTATGGTATCCTTATTACTTTGGTCCGTCTTGCATGTCGAGTCTGCTACTCATGCATTATTTTGTCATACATTGACCAATTGAAGAAGTATTGACTCTCTGCATTGTGTCACTTTTGAAATGTCAACACTTACCATTGCACAACAACAAATCATATTTGTCCATATCACTACTGGTATCACAGGAAATTTCTCTTGACATGGGGTGTCTTTCAAGCTCATAGTAATGGGCAGTGGTTGAGTGCATGGCTTCTTGGAGCCAGGCACTGTGTTAGGTGTTTTGTCGGGTGATTAAAGTAGGCTTTATGAGAAGATTGAAGAAATGACTCCAATGACTGTTCTCCTTTAGGGCAGCGTAGGTTGTTCCCTGGACAATATCATTAAAACCTTGAACAGTCTGTGTGGTCATGAACAATAAACAACATTCACACATACATACACATGCACTTATTTTACAAATATGGTTACCAGCCATATGCTAGGCATTATGGACTCTGCTAGAAGAGTAAGCAAGACAGCATATTCCTTGATTTAATGAGCTTACACTGCAGAGGGAGAAAGGGAATGAAAATTGGAAAAGGAGAGAGAGAGAGAGTGTGTGTGTGTGTCATGGAAATGACTGGATTAGGTAGAAAACATTCACATTTAATCATAATCAAATTGATAGCTTAATATGTGACCAAAATAAGGGACTGACAGGTATATTTCTATTTGATTACATAAATAAGATCATAGCTACTAAAGGGTTAAATCCAATCATTTTTATTTCCAGAGATGATTATTAATTGAGATGATCATGTGTTATTTCTATTGAAATTTTTTGCAACTAAATTGTTTTGTGAATGGCTATGTATGAGTGCACACACACACACACACACACACACACACACACGCTGTTGACATATGTAACCAGAAAGTCACAAAGAAGTTTGTATTCATCCAAACCAACACTTTCATGAAATCTTTCATAAAATGAAGCTTTTCTCCCTCAGAAGAGTTAAAGCTTTTCTCTCTCTCTTCTTATTCACTTGACTATTATTTCGAAGTATTTAATTTCTATAGCTGGCAGTCCTGGATTTCTCTATAAATTGTCTAAGCTCCAAATATATGAGAAAATAAAAAGTACTAGTACTGTGAAACCATTTCTATGAAACCTTAATTTGGCAGTAAATGAAACATTCCATAGCTACTCTGGAGACCGCACCCCTACTTTTCTCTAGCAGAAGCAAGGGAGAATGTAGAACATTCAAAAGCTAGGTATCAAGTAGTCTTTCCCTAACATTAAGAGGAAATGATCTCTATAACCAAGGCAATGGGCCCTATCCTCCAAAATCCCTGTTAATCATTTCCCTTGCAGCTCATCGAAGTCTTGTCTTGGAGCGCAGAACTGTGACATACTTTCTCAAGGTGGCAGAAAGGCTGGTCCTTTTCATCCAATGCTACATGTAACCACCACAAGGACAAGAGTGCCAGTTCCATAACAATCAGGAGTTCTTTTCTATCATCTAAGCAACCCAGTTCTGCCACATGCATTTGACTGAATTCTCCTGTTTTTCAAGAGAAAGAGGAAGTTAATTCAGGCAAAGCCATTGTTGCACGAGGACCAGAAGTCTGTCTGACCCAGCTGCTCCTTTGCTTGCTATCTCTCTTCCCCATAAGTGTTTAGAATGCGGACTTAGTGCACTCCCTGTGAACTCTGTGGAATATTCTCTTCCAAATGAAACTGGAGGACCTCCTAGTTTTGGAACTGATGACTTCAGTCCTCATTTTCTTTTCAGAAAAACAAACAACAGTTATCTGTGGGGGAAGAAAGTCTGAAAACCATCAAACTCATAGGCAAATTTCCCCAGGATTTTAAAAATTAAAATTGGACTTCTATACTGCTATATGAAATCAAAAGCATTTTAGAGTGGTTTACTAACAACATACCATTACACAGCAACCACCAAGTGTAGAACTGTTCTTATCAGGAGAAGATAATCTACAAATGATTGTCATGTACTGAAGCCTCTTTGTTATCCTTGGGGCTGTTACCTTCATTGAATTGCTGTGAAGTCAATATTATTCTCAATTCCACCTTACAGGTGAAAAAACTGGGATAGAAGATAAAACGCCCACATCCATAGAGTTCATATGAAAAGGAATTGAGAACTGACTGGGTCAGTCTTGTTCCTAGCCTATTTTCCTAATCAATTTCCCACATTGATCCTTGCTCCTAGTGATAATTTATCGTGGGGGACACTGGCAATGGAGTCGGATAAGCTGGGCTGAGGCACTGGGTCTGACATTTCCTAGTTTTGTGTAAGTTCTGTGTAGCTCGGAGTAAGACATTAATCTTCCACAAACCTCAGTTTCCTCATCTGAGTATCTAGGGACATCTGTTTCTCATGGCATTTATAAAGAATATACAGGATTAGTTAGTACACTTACTTGGGATTGAAACTATTAAATCAATAAGTAGGCCTTACTTGAGCTTTATTGTTATATTAAATAATAAGATAGATTTCTTCATTGCTTCCGTGCAATAGGATTTTCTCCCCCTTCCTTCACCTTTGTGATTCTTTGTTTACCCATTATCTCATCCATATGTGGGAAAAGAATTAATGACTTCTCAAATTTGCTGAAAATATCCAGCCAGTGCAGTACCCTTTGTTCTAAAAATTGCAAAAAATTTTAAAGAGAAAAGAAAATCACAGCTTGAGGTTAAAGCTGAGAGCAGCCTTCTGTCTTTGGCCTGCCTGTGTGTCATTTTATATAGCAACTCAAAATGTTTTCATAGTGACATACCTCACACGAATGACTGTAATTTTACAGAAGTCTGTCAAAAGCTATTTCTTCTTGTTAAATAGAAAGGATATTTTTGGTTGGATAATTGTTTGGTAAAGTTCTGTTGCTACTAATGAGTTTTGCAGTGGGTTCATTTGCACAGAACCGGTAGCTGGAATGAATGCATTTCACATGTCTTTTGATGTTGGGCACTTCAACCAAGAGCTCGTTTTTCGATGATACTAGCTAGTTTAAACTTTTTGTAACCTACCATTTTTATATAGTCTAGCTTGTTCCATGGCAAATACCTAAGGCCTATTTCAGGAAGAACTGGGAGGAACTATATACAAGCCTACCTCAGAATGAGTGACCTGTCTTCACCCATGCTGCCTTTGACCTCAGGACTCTGTTTTCTACTCCACATGATTGGTTTCTTCATAATTTTTTTTCCCATCCTCAGCCTCTCATTCCTTCTCTCTGATCACGTGGCAAACTATTTGACCTTCCATTTGCCATGCTTCACCGACCTGTCCTTCCTGAGGCCTCTGTTGACTTTACCCTGATGGAAGGAATCCGGCCAGCTCTGTCCTAAGTCCCCTTACTTTCTGGTTTAAAACATTTCCCTGCCTTTGTTTTAATGACTTCACATTCTTCTCTTTTCCTCCAAATCACGGTGGTCACTTCTCCTCCTTGGTTTGAAATCTAGTTGTTGGAATTCTTTGGAGATAAATCCAAAGTACCTTTGATTCTGCTTTATCCATAGGTAAATTTATCCAGTCCTATACTCTCAAGTATAACCTAGATGAGCACAATGGCCAATATTATGCTATTGTATTTTTTATCTCAAACTTTTCTTCAGAAGTAGTTATTCCGTTGACTAGTCTACATTTTTGAAATTGCTAGTCATATCAAATTTTATGGGTTCCCAACATGATTTAATTCATTTAATTTTTTTTCTCATCTGAAAATGATATCATAACTCAGTTGTCCATGCCAGAAACTCTTAAGTGTTCAGGTGATTCTTTCCACGCACATCCACCCATCCACCCACCCATCCATCTATCCATAAACAAACATAACCCACATCCTACTTTCTTTTCTTCAATTTCTGGAACATAGTTCTTTTCACCCAGTGTGTCATATTATACTTTAGTGTTATAGAAAGGACAGCCCCCACTAGAAAACTTGCTTGTCTTTTATTCTCTAGAGTAACCATGGTTAATTTATTTGACAGTGTCTTACATAATTTGTTTAAACATTCATCTACTTATTAGTTTCATCTATTATATATTTCGTTTCTTATGTGATGACTTGATGTCATAGTTACCTGATAAATATTTATTAAACAAACATAAATTAAATGGAGTGGAAAATTGTTTCAAGATATGGTGTGTGTCAACATTCCTCAGAGTAGTGCAAACCAAAGAACAATTACAGTTGTAGTGATTGGGGCATAGTTCCTGAACTCCTGGGGTTTACATTTATTAAAAATGCTATGAACTTCAATCCAAATACAGTATGAAGTCCATAAAGAAGCAGTAAAAGGGAAACTCAGCTACGCAGTGTTCACAGTCTCTGATTTCCTGAGTGAGCCCCAGAGTGATTCTCTATATTGTTCTTAAGTCCACCACAGAGCATGAGAGCCATCCAGCCACTGTACTTGGAGAAATGTTCTCCTTCAGGTGTAGCTGATGGGAATCCAATAGACCATAGTAACTTAGAAAATAGAAGTAGAGGCATAGTTAAGGTATCTTTAACAGGAGAAAATTTTCCCATTATTATGGAGGAAGTAAAAAATTGAGGAAATATAATTTTTTTTTACTATTCTTATTAATTTTACAGTTTCCTTCACAAATAAATAAATCCTGGTCCAAAGCATGGAAAGTTGTGAAAAATTTGGATCACTTTCTTATGTGGAGCCAACAGTTTGTAAATTGAAATGTCAGCTCAGTGACGTTTGTGTTCTGTAGAGATGGAGTAAAATAGGGCTTAAATTTAACCTCTTGGTTGAATAGCTAAAAATATGTGAATAAAATTTTCAAGATTTTGAAAATTGGGCAATGAAGAACTGAATCTTGGGCAATGGAAAATAGACAAGGTGAGCCTGAGTAGGGTCTGAACTTGCTCCAAGGGTGTGACTATGCAGAAAGTGAAGACCCAGATGACACCTGATGGCTTCTTTGAGTTGAGAGATGCCGGAGTCTACAGAGGAGGCCATCACAGCTTGGGTTGGCAGGAAAGATAACATTGTGCTCAGAGAGCTCTAAAGGGTTCTCTCGGGTCTTTAACTGCATACTGATTATCACATGCGTCGTGTGAGAAAATTGAGGGTATATGGAGAGCTGCCTGAAAATATGGAATAAATAATACTTGAAGGAGAGTTAGAAAATTTTCTATTCTACCAGAGCAAAAAGAAAAAAAACCCCGCAAATTTATGAGGCATCACAAGCTATACTCAAGATTTTTATCTGAGTAGTGAGAAAAATTAACCTCTGATTAAATGCTGGGAGAAGACTCCCAAAGAATTGTACTGTTTCCAGGTAACTTATATCTGTCCCATCCAAGGAGTTAACATTGCTTTCAGAAATTTGAAAACATTCAGCATCCAAGCAGGATGGTGGCATATAAAAATAGGGTCATATTAGGTATTTCAAATAAGAGGTAAAGTAAGATCCATAATGAAGAGAAAAGTTAATAAAACAAAGCCAACCCAAAGGAGAACACTTGATCAAGTTAGGAGACAAAGATGTAAGACCATTATTACAATGACAATCCATGTAGTCAAGACGTTAGTAGAAAGACTAAGGGTATTAAGTAGAGATATGGAAAAAATATGTCCCTCTATCAAACTTTCTGGATGACTATTACAATGACTGTTGTAGCAAATACATTAGATGAGCCTGCACATTTTAGACATTGAAAAAGAAAAGATAAATGGATATTGTATATTGATTTAACAATAAACACTCTTCATAATGAAATACGAATAGGAAAGAAATAAACAATGAAGATATATATATATGTATATATTCAGAGAACTATTAGAAATCATTAAGCATATAGTGCTATGCATATCATAGATGCTTGACTTCCTAAAGGAAAAGAGAATGAAAAAAAATAAAGAGAAGAATATAAGAGAAATAGGTTAAAAATTACATTGTAAGAAAGTTGTCCATGATAATTGCAATAGAACGATATATGGGTGACTGTTTTAATATTGAAGCAGATTTTATAGTCATAGTATTGCCAACACTGAAAGAGTTATTCCATTCTGTAATGGGGCAATTCATAAAAGTAACATGACCATACTCAATAACTACACATTTAATAACAGCTTCTCAAAGCACAACAAAGTAACTGTAGTTTGAATGTGAAATGCTCACACAGGTTCACACATTGTAGCATTGGTGGCCAGTTTGTTCTCAGTGTGAAAATGCTGTTTGATTAATCATGTTCAAGTGTAATTATTTGTCTTTTACTGCCCATTGGGTTTACTTGTAGACTTATACACATATTCTATTATGACAAGTGAGAGAAACTATGAAGTCTGTGTTTTGGGGGGCCTGGCTCATGTCACTTAACACAAAGAAATGTGGTATATATACACAAGGGAATTCTATGGTTCTATCAGAAAGAATGGCATTGCCCCATTTGAAAGGAAATGGAAAGACTTGGTTGGATATTTCAATTCTTACTTTCAATATTGATTAAGAAGACAGAGAATTTGATATGTAGGAGAATTGAATCCTGTCATCCAGTGTGAACTTATAAGTAGAGTACTTCTCTATACAACACCAAATTGTACATTTTTGTTAGTCTATGTGAACCAAGACAGTCTATACTCTGGAACATAAGTCCCAATAACTTTTTAAAAGCTTTAACTCACAGAAAGTAAACTATCAGGTGTAGCGGAATTAAAGTAGAAAGAAATAAAAAACAAACAAATGTTTTGAGATTCTCCTAAGTAACCTACAGACAGGAGAAAGAATTCAAAGTGAATGTACAGAGCATTTTAGTGTAGATGAAAATAAAAGCACAATGTTTTTTTGCCAGTCCTGGGGCTTGAACTCAGGTGCTGTCCTTGAGCTTCGTTTGCTCAAGGCTAGTACTCTACCACTTGAGTCATAGTGCCATTTCCAGATTTTTGCTTATGTGGTACTGAGGAATTGAACCCAGGGCTTCATGCATGCTAGGCAAGCACTCTACTACTAAGCCACATCCCAGCCCCAAGTGCAATGTTTTTAAACATATGTGGTATAGTAAAAGCAGTAGTTGGACCAAAATTGTGCTAAAATCCTTTAGCAAAATAAAAGTTTCAAATTGATGTCTTTAGTTCTATCTTAAGCTATTAGAAGAATTCGAGAAAATTAATTGCAGAGCACATGAAATAAAGGAAATAATATTTATCAGAAAAAATCCAATGGCATTGAAAAGAGAAAAACAATCATGATTTTAAATGACAGCATATATTAATTTTTAAAAAGATAAATAAAATTTCAGGAATGTATTTTCCCATCTCAATCTAAGTACCTTTGTGAGATTTTGAACATTAGGTTAAAAATGTCTCCCAATACTCCATCTAAGCTCCTTAAAACATGACAGTTTTCCATCTTCCTGGTACGAATAAACAGTTTTTGGCCTTGTGTAAGTGCTATATCTTTTTCACTCTGATCATTTGGAATGGATCAATCTCCAGATCCCAATAGTTTCTCTGCAATATACTTTTCAGTACTTTGTTGAATATTCAAGAGAGACTCTACAGACTCTCTGGTTCTTTCATTAGCCCTCGCCCCTCTGGAATTCTGTGCAGTGAACTCCAGCTGCCTTGCTTCGCGCCTTAGATGCAACTCTTCACAACTCAGGTTCTTTGTCTGCCTCTTCTTCCCTGTGCTGTGACCTGGAAAATCGTTCAAGTCATTAAGCTCGAGTCAGTGTAATTTCTTATCTGCGTCTTATTTTTTAGAGAACACTGTCCTTTTCATTTATTTATTTTTGCCCAGTGTTCCATGTCTTGAAGACATTTATTATATATGCATATTATTTTTTTCTGATTATTATAGATGGGAAGATTAATTCCTTCTATCTTGGTTAGAAAAAGAACTTTAAAATTATGTGTTTTTCAACACATTTCCATTTGTGCCTTCCTTATTACTTTTGGTTTTCTCTTTGTGTTTACTTTTTTGTCCTTCTTCAAGTTGGTTATTTCTGTTAACATTATGCCATTACATCTTTTTATATTGTATTAGACTTCAGACATCTAACACTTTTCATTTTTTTGGCTCATAAATAGTAGCAATCAAAAAGCTTCAATTGCTAAACGATGTTTATGGGACATAAATTACAATGATTAGAAACCCATGGTTTTCTTCAGGGAAAGGATGCTGTGTAAGTACTTGAAATTAAATCTCTAAGGTGGCAACTTTGTGAATATCTTTGGGTTTCAATATTGGTTTTGTAGCTATATACTATAAAAGCATTGAAATCAGTCAGTGTAGCATTGGGAATATGTTCAAAATGTAAAACAATTAGGTACGTGAATATGTTTGTGCATTGAATGAAGAAAGTCTTGAAGTCTATTTTCTAATCACAGTTCATCGATGTAAGCCAGGTTGAAAATACTTAGATCAAAGCTGGATCAAAAACTAAGCATAAGAAAAATTACTCTGGTAATGCTTCTCACTTCTTTGCTAGGAATAAAGGAATAACTGTTTCTCTAACAACTGAGAAGCATGTATGCTTGGCTGTGATACAAGATGTAGTTTATTCCTGGCATGAGTAGTAATTAAAGATTCTTCAAATAAGAGGAAATGAACCTTTTAAAGATATTTCCCATACTCACTTTCACTTCCGTTGTTTTGAATGTGTGCATTGATTTTTTTTTTTTTTGCTTTATTCCTACATTTCTTTGCATCTACCTCTCTTTTCTTCAGTTGCTTTCAAACTCCTTTTGGGTTGAGGCCTGGTCTTCTATGTTGAAGAACTCCATATAAATAATGTTTGTGCCACTTGAAGATGTTACTGAAATGACAAATAATGAAAGGAAAAAAATGAAAAAAAATGGCAAGTTTATAAATACCAGATCAGGAAAAATCCCATAATTGAAAGAATAATTCAAAATATACTTGTTCTTTGCATTTGCAGAGAGAGATGAGACTACTACAGAACTTATCAACTAATAAAATACCTCAGAATAGATATACTAGTTCCACATCTAGTTTTCATGAGACTTGACAGCTTCTTCTTCTGCTCCTTTTAAGTATTCATTTCAGGAGATTATAGTCACCTACAACCTTGACTAAGAAGTCCAAACACTGCTGGAGAGATAATACGGAGAAAGCAGGTTCTGGAGGTACACGGAGAGAGAGGGTTGGTCTTCCCAGTATTCTCGTCATTGTCTAACTTCAACTATGTGGAGTCTACCAGGGATGCCAGCTGAATAATCACTCAGTAGAGCCCAGGTGACACCTAGAACATTAAACAATAAAATTGGCATTTTCAAGTCATAAATAGACCATGGATAACAAGAAAGGCACAAGAAGGAGACGGAGGGGGTTAATCAGTAGTTGAGGTGATAGATGTTGGGGTGTGTACCAACTGTTAAGGGAGAAAGAAGATGTTGAAGTCATAGATGGCAAGTATGATGATGAAATGCAAGTGGGGTCTGACATAAAAAAGAAGAATCAAGGGTTAGTCTGTATTTGTTGGCTGGACCAACTTTGATAATACCATGTATACTTAGTACTAATAGCCCTTGAGAAAATATTAAGGAAAAGCAAGTTGAAGAAGGACAATGTAGATATTAGATAGTCCTATTAATATGACTATTGGTGGATTATTGAGACAGGTTGGAACTGAGGTGTAAGTATAGTAGATATTAACGTTTAAAGTGGTAATGGATAAAGTGATAAATTATAGAGGTAAAATACATTTAGGGAATATCTACAGTTCAATATGGTGTCTTGGAATGTGCCAATATTTAGAAGTTAGGAAGATACATAGAATCTAAAGCAGGAGACACAGAAGAAGCAATCAGTGAGAGAGGAGAAAAGCCAGAAACAGCTGATGTCCCCAAACTCAAGGAGGCATTATATTATTCAATGAATAATGTATGAACAATTTTATCAACTGCTTCTGATACAGAAAACTCTCATTTAAATATTTTAACAATGTGCTTCAAGCTCCTAGAAATAATAAGAATTCAGACCCCAAATTAGCAGAAAGAAAGGAAGGAAGGTAAGGAAGGAAGTAGGAAGAAAAAAAGGAAAGAAAGAAAATAAATTCTGGGGAAAACTGATGAAATGAGAACTGAAAATTCTATACAATGAATCAATGAGACAAAAATTTAGATCTTTGAAAGAGAAATACAATGAATAAACTAGTTATGCTAAGAAAAAGAGAAAAGACTCAATGAATAAAATTAGAGATGAAAAGGAGGATGGCAGAACAAATAACATGAAATCCAGAGGACCATAAAGGGATACTGTGAAAAGCTATACTCAAATAATCCCAAAACTCTATATGAAACAGATACATATTACCCACTAAAGTTGAATGTATCAATTGTTACAGAAATCTGTAAGAAGAAATGAAATTAGGGGCTGGGGATTTAGCTCAGCAGAAGAGCGCCTGCCTAGCGAGTTAGGTCCTCAGCCCCTATAAAATCTATAAAAGAAATGAAATTAAAGCAGTAATTGATTCTCCTCAAAGAAAACCAGTCATCCAAGGTATTATCCTAAAAAAAAGAACATATCTGAGGTTGAAAATGGACTGTTTATTGTATTTATTTTAAATACATATGTCTGTTAAGGATTGCAAAGCAAGTATGTACAATCTCATAATGAAACCATTGATAAAGTAAAATGGAAATATAACTTGTCTTTCTGGCTACGAAAAAGTAAATTTATAAGAATGCTTTTGTTAAGGTTATGGAAAACCATAGCTATATCAAAATGATATTGTAGGCAGAGCAATAAGAACTGATGTCATGAAACACATTGATACAAAGTATTCATTTATGAAAGATAAATTTCGGGTGCTCGTTCAGACATACTGTAAGTGCTCTGATGTTAAATCATTTGGCCAATTTCAGAATGTCATTTTCTGCACTCCAGCATATTTGTAATTTTAGACTCATTGTAGGACTTTTCACTTGCGAGGGAACCCCCTGGTCCCCCCCCCCCCCAAATCTGGCTTTGAGTCACTGAATTGTCTAATGGAATAAGCAGCAGAAGCATCCCGAAGTGATAATGGATGGATGATTTAAACATGCTCTTTAGCTTCCTTAACCTCCTCTAGAGAATAAATATTTCATTCCATGGAATGAGAATTAGCTTTTGAAGTAGCAGTGACAGCCCCAGGATTTTCTCAGCCCTTTGGAAATGGGGCAAGTGAATACTCAGAAACTGAAATGTAAAGCCAAAGCATGAATCAAGGGTCGTGACGGGACAAGACCAAATGCAAGCAAGTTTAAGAACCTTGGGCTAGAAGTATACCTTTTACTCCTGACCTTTCAAAGCCTAAAGGGTACCTAGGAAACCTGGGCTTGGCAAAGGTGACTCCAATTAAAATATGAGGGATATATCTGGGGCTTACAATATAAATTTAGGGGATATGAGTCATAGCTACAGCTAAATTAAGCAATGCTTAGATTTTTCTACCTAGAAAATGAAAACACATGCTTTTATCTTTATGAAAGAAATGAATAGTGACAGAAAAGACACTTCATTGACAAATAAGGAGAAGATAAAGATCTGAATATGAGTTTTAGAAATAGAAAATGTTGATATAAAACCAAAAGTTAAATTTTAGAATAAGACCAAAGGGAAAAATCCTTGTTGGATTTTTATCAAGCAAGCTAATAGGCAAAATAAACTAAGATTTAGTTTGTAGGAAAACACAATAGTTATATATATATTTCATTTTATTTTATTTTATTCTTTTGCCTTTAAAAAATTTATTTATTTCTTTATTGTCAAAGTGATGTACAGAGGGATTAAAGTTTCATATGTAAGGCAGTATATACATTTCTTATCCAACCTATCTCCTCCCTCATTTCCTCCCCCCTCCTCTGGCCTTCCCCTCTCCTCATTCCCTTCCCCTCCCCCATGAGTTGTTTACAGCATAAAGTTTTTTTAAGTATTGCTGTTGTGACTTTTTTTAATTGAAATTTTTATTGTCAAACTGGTGTGCAGAGAGGTTACAGTTTCATATGCTGAGCATCGGATGCATTTCTTGTACTGTTTGTTACCTCCTCCCCCATCCCCCCTCCCCCCTCCCCCTTTACCTTTTCCACCCATGAGTTGTTCAGTTCATTTACACCAAACAGTTTTGCAAGTATTGCTTTAGTAGTCGTTTTTCTTTTTTTAACCCTGTGTCTCTCAATTTTGGTATTCCCTTTCAGAAATTTCATTTTAAAATAAAGCAGAAATAAAACCCTCATATAGTCCTATAACCTTACATCACTAATTTGACAATTAGAATTTTTTCTATGTAAACAATGAAGTCAGATAAATTTCCAGGCTGCTGGTAATCAACATTGTACAAACTGCTTCAAAGAACCGAGAGAGAGAGAGAGAGAGAGAGAGAGAGAGAGAGAGAGAGAGAGAGAGAGAGAGAGAGAAAACATAGTCCATTCATTTTCTGAGTTCAGTAGAAGCTTGATGCCCAAATCAGGCTCAATTATAAACCAATCTCACTCTTCACAGGGATAAAATCTCTAGGCTAGAACATTAGTGAATACAACAATCTAGGAGCTAAAATAATAACTGTACTGACAGAGGGGCTGCCCTCACTCTGGAGTTCACATAAAAAACTCTATATGAATTAACAAAATAACACATTATGAATAAGTTGCATGCTAAGAAGTTTTCAGTGTTTAGAAACTGTCTTTTATCATTATAACACGTAAGAAAAATAAGTCAGGCACAGTTGTTAACATTGCAATCCTGGCTAATCCCTATAAACTTTCTCTGTCTCTGTCTCTGTCTTTCTTTCTCTCTGTCTCTCTATTTCTTATGTGTATGTATATGCATGTGGCATACACACACACACACACACACACACATACACACGCATGCACAATTGCCCAGCTAATACATACAGGAAAAGCATTTGATAAAATTAAACCATCTTCTTATAATAAAAATTCTATCAAAATAGATAACAAGGATTCCTCAGCACTTGAAATCAGATCAAAGAAATCTGTCATAGGCTCAAAGTATGCATCCTGAATGGTAGAATTTTAGTAATTTTAAGAATATAAAAAGATTACTATTACCACCACAAGAAAAGAAAATAATTAAAAATACAATTAAAAGGAATAAAATGTATACTATTTGTCAAAGCTATATATGTACATGTAAAATTCAAAGGTATTACTTGGAATATTAGCTGAAAATGGAGTTCCTCAATGCAAAAAATCAAATCAATTGGTGTCAAATCAATAGCTTACATGAAACAGAGAGCTGTCATTGAATAAATAATAAAAACTTAAATATGTTTATGTATATGTGTGTTCATATGTAGTCATTTCTCCTTTTCAATTTCTGTGCAGCAGTATTATTATTCTTTAATAGACATCCAGAAGGCTATGAGTTAACTTTTAAAGGTTTCATTATATTTTACAGACAACTTAAACCCATGAAGTTTCATGTTTATTTAGATGATTTCCCAACGTCTATGAATCCGTAAATCCATGTCTCTTCTCAAGATGCAGAGGCTTGTATAATTCCAGATAAAAGCTAATCTGAACAAGGGGAATAGGAAAGGCGGAAAAGTGGAAGGAAAGGGAAGAGTTGTGGATAGAGAAGAGGAGGGCAGAGCCAAGCAAAAATGGGCGGCAAAAGGAAGAAAAGCTGGAGCATGAGCAGTAATGGAAAGATTTAACGGGGCAGTCCGAGGACTAGGGTGTTCAAAGGGGAGACCGGGAGGTGGGACGCCCCGCTGATCTTCACTTTTCAAGGCTGAGGTGAGGAAAGGAAAACCAGAGCACCGTCCAAATTCCATCAATTTTTTCATCATCCCCTTCTACTCGGGATTCTCCAGGACATGCTGGGCAGGCCTCCGCCACAATGTGGAGAACTCCCCAGCAGTAGAAATATCCTTCCTGCCAGCCTCCTTACCTCACTAGAAAACCTACTGGTCAAAAGGAAAGTACAGATCTCTCACTACTACTATCTACTGTGCCATATAAATAACATGTACAATAAAAACTTAAGATATGTAATAAAGTAATTGCATAGAAGCAATGAAAAATATAAGGGAAATGAAAACAATTGACCTTTCAACACAAGAGCCTAGAAAACTAAAAGTAAATCTAAAGAAAACAAAAATATGAATAAAACGGAGGCAGAAAATAATGAATTAGAAACTGAGAATCATTACAAATAATGAATAAATCTCATGTTACTTCTTTATGGAGGAAATAAATAGTAAAATTGTTAGAACTGTGAGGAAAATCAATCAGGGAAAAGAGTAGATGAATACCAATAAAAAATTTAAAATAATGATAATAGAAAAACAATAAAAGTTGTGAAGGGAATAGAAAAATGCAAAAGAGATTGTATTCTGCAATTTAATTTCCGGAAATATAATTTTACCCTGAATGTAAATTGCCCACATTGTCCCTAGGAGAGATGAAATAATAGCACTATACACTGTTTAATCTGTGCTGGGCACTATTTTGAGAGCTTTCCATATCTTAAGTCTTTCAATAGTCATGAGAAGCTTATGTAGTGAGCATTGTTATTATAATTACTTTGTGAGTTTCATCTTTCAAATGAAGAAATAGAGGCCCAGAGAATCAAGATTTTAATCATGGGCAGTTGGCATTTATTCTTGATGTCACTGGGCTTATCACATTGCCACTAAGAAAACATTAGTGAGTCAAATTCAAAAGGAGTAGGAATTCCTGGCAAACAGTACCTTCTTAAAAAAATAGCATCAAGCCAGGCCAGGAGTAGTAGCACGTGATTATACAGGATTATAATCCTAGCTACTCAGGATAGGAAGTTCACAAGTTCCAGGTCAGCTTGGATACCTGCATGTCAAAAACAAAATACAGAGAATGGGTGGAGAAACATAGTTCAAGTAGTAAAGTAATTGCCTACCAAACAGAAGACCATACCTTCAATCCCCAGTTCCCAAGAAACAAGCATTAGTGTAGAGAGAGAAAAAAGAAAATTCTTTCTAGGCTATGCAAGAGATCTAATCATTGATGGTTTTTTCCAGTTCTAGAGAAGTAGAAAAAAATCACCTTAATAAAGCAAACATAGCCTTGACATTAATGATTCCAAAAACACAGCACATAAAAATGTCAATAAATCAAGCTTGCATATGAATAGTGATAAGCATTGTCAGTAAACAGAATTCTAAGTGAGCAGAATTGATGAGCACATTAACAGCACAAGACATTTTAGTTATATAACAAAGGATTAGCATTCATTATTCTAGCAATATATTCATCAATGAACGTATTTAGACATAGAATTTTACCTATGTGTGTGTAAAATAAAGTTTAATGTCTGTGTTACGAACCATTCTTGTTAAATGGTTAACATGCCATCTTAGAAGAGGTCATTTCCCTGGGCACATGGCTGTCGCCATGCAAAATTTACTGCAGTGGTGCCAGACTGTCCCTCTTGTAACATTGCTTTTTAAAGCCAGAGAAATGGACTTGAATCTCGAGGAAAAGAACAAATACACCATGCTTCAGCTATGTACTCATGAGAATGGCTGTAATGAAAAAGACCAAACTCACAAAGTCTTGGCAAGCACGTGGATGAAGTAGAGCTCTCCTGAGTTGCTATTTGGAGTGTTAGCTTGCAAATTAGATATGCAGTCGCTAGTATGCACAAATACAGACAGATTCTTTGATGGAGTAATATTATGCATTCTTACATAGGTGTGGATATATATGCATAGAACCGTGAAAAATATATTAAGGAGAATAGAACTATTATGTATTCTTATCTATTTATATGTGTATGTAAGAATACATTAAAGAGAAATGACTATGTACATCCACCTTAAGATTAATGTTAAGATCACATTGTTATGCAATAGGTAACAATTCTTTGTGTAATAGGTAACAGTTTATTCATAATACTCTAAATCATAACTCAAATGGCAAACAACAGTCGACGGGATAGATTAATTGTGGTACATTTGTACAAATTAGAAGTACTGATATTTACAAGAACCTGGAGGACTCTTGATGTTGCTAATATCAAATTGGATAGAGCCAGTGGCAAAATACAACATAACATAGGCTTCCAATTATGAAGGAAGACCAAATAAATTAATGTCTGGCGGCAGAAGAGTTACCATGGGGCGGGGGGAAATGAATGACTGAGAAAACCACACAATTCCCTAACTTGCTGGTTTGCTACAACAACAACAAAAATTGAGTGTCATGTTCTATCATGATACTCATGACCAGGGTCTACAAAGATGTAAACATTCATCAAACTATATTTTCAAAATTTGTCATGAGGAAATGCTAAAATTAAAATGTACAGAAAGTACAAAACAAAAAGGCAAAATTGGAGAATTTAAAATAGCACAGAGATGTCACTTATGCTGAACAATACCATATTCAGAATTAGCAGGTCATAGACTTGGAGATAATTCCATGATATTATACAACTTAAGATTTTGATCATGAAACCAACATTTTCAATTTAGAAAGAATAAGTCAGGGGCAATGCAAGAGTCCAGGAAAGAACAGAATGATGGCTGGTGGCAAGGCTAGTGGAGTGTACCTGCCTACCAAGCCTGAGGCCCTGAGTTCAAACCCCATTACCACAGCCACACAGAAAAATTAATTAAGCCATTTTCAGAAAGGAACATGACCCCTGAATAGTTATAGAGATGATTCAATTTCATTAATGTTGAAAACTTAATAAAATAAAAAACTTAAATAAAAAATAAAAACTTAAAAAAATAAAATTAAGAAATGATAATTTTTACCATTAAAATTAAAGTCAGATGTCAGCGAGGATAATTAGATCTTTGCTTTTGCAATATAGTCAGGTTTGACTTTTCTGCAGAGCCAGTCTACCACATATGCACATACTGCCTTATTTATTCTATTATTTGAAATATCTTCTAAAATAAAATCATTTCATACACACAGAGATTATACTGAAAGGCCAGCCATGAATTCAAATCTCAGCAATGACAAAAATAATAGAATGGATCATTAGAATGTGGAGAATTTATATGGTGGTTAAACATCAGTAAAGTGAAATAAGTTACAGCAAGACATAATTTCATGAGTAAATATAGAACATACTGCATTTTTCTTCTCATATATTTTAATATTTACCAGAATGTATCTCTTCTACCAGGAGTAAGGATCACACTATCTTTGGTGAGTGAAGGGTGATGATTACAAGATGAATCTTTGCAATACTGTGACCCTCTCTTGGGTGATTGGTTCTTGCTTGGGATAACTCACCGAGATTAGCTATTTACTTCACACCTGCGCCCATGTAACTGTTGCATTGAAGGAAACAAAGGAAGATTCGATTAGTACCAAGCCAACATCTTTCTGAAAACTATGTGGGTAAACAAAGAAAATAGCTTGGGAAAACAATGTTTTTATCTTTTGTATTATTTCATGTACTTTGTTATGCAATATTATTTAATTGGAAAGAAAATACATCCATTAAAATTTTTTAACTCAATGTAACATTACAAATTCTGTTTTAATTTCTTTTTTTTATTATTGTCCAAGTGATGTACAGAGAGGTTACAGTTTCATACGCTAGGCATTGGATACATTTCTTGTACTGTTTGTTACCTCCTCCCTCCTTCCCCCCTCCCTCCTCCCTGTTTCCCTTTCCCTCTCCCCCCATGAATTGTTCAGTTGGTTTACACCAAACAGTTTTGCAAGTTAATAGCTTAATTAATCTTTTTAAAGTACTGATGTTTTTAACTTAGGGCTTTAATTTATGAGTTGGGTGTTCTACCATTTGAAGCATGCCTCCGGCTCTTTTGCCTGCCTGCCTGTCTCCCTCCCTCTCTCCCTCCCTTCCTCCCTCCCTTCTTCTTTCCCTTTTTGTTATTCCCCAAGGCTTGCCTCAGATTGTGCTCTGCACCCTCCTCATAGTTGAGATCACAGTTATGGAAATAAACTTAATAAACTTTTATATCACCTTGCACTGTTTTCTTTTTCAGAAGCACTGAAATTCACTATAACATTTCAAAATGTATCTCTGAATTTCTGTTTTCTGTAGTGTTACTGTGGTTTAGTGGGAATTTTTCTCCCTTAAGGTTTTTTTTTTTGTAAGAGTGTTTATTATCAGAAATTCATTTTAACTTTAATACAAATTAGTGAGCATAGGCTGTGAACTTCGACACCATTTTTATTAGCTTCTATTAGAAAGTGCATTCTGCATTATTAAACATAACACCGAGGTTTGGAACATAAGACTTCTTTGGTGAGTTGCAGCCTTTACTTTGCGGAAAGTGGGTGGGCAGCTGTCTCTCAGAGGTGGTGTGAAAGGGATCCAGGTCTGTCCAGTGGGCTGTAAGTTTCATTTCTTCTTCCTAGCAGTATGTAGCTGGTGATTTGTATGCTTATAGGAATGTTTTCCGTAGAAGATTAGGATATTTTGCAACACTTGTTTTGTGGGGAGTATGCCTGAGAGTCACACAAACACACAGACACACACATTCACATATACACACACATTTAAAGATGTCTTTGGGAAGCACTGTGTATTGGTAGCTTGCCTTGGTAGTTGACAAACAGTGTTAGAACATTTAGGACCTCATACCAGTGCCTACAATCCTGGCTATTCAGGAGGCTTAGGTCTGAGTGATCACAGTTCAAAACCAGCCCACACAGACAGTTTTGCCAGACTCCATATCCAAAATAACCAGCAAAAGAGTAGGGCTGGTAGAAGATCAGCTAGGTAAGTATGTGGTCCTGAATTCCAACTTCCAACTCCAAGACAGATTAAAGAGGGAGGGGTGTGTGTGTGTGTGTGTGTGTGTGTGTGTGTGTGTGTGTGTGTGAGAGAGAGAGAGAGAGAGTGTGTTTTAGGCTTCACAATTCCACAGAAAACGAATCTCCATCTTTAGCCTTCACACATTTGTTTACTGATCTCTTTAAACCAGAACATTCTCCACTACTGCCTACAGCTCTTACCATGCCTACTTTCCAAAACTCTGGCTTGCAAGTGAGGCATATTCTGCATGCTGTCCAATTTCATTTTCTATCTGACTGAAGTTCTAAACCAGACATCTGAAGAAAAGTGGAAATGATTCTCCTCTTTCTTATTTTATTCCAAGTTATTTTGAATGGTAAAACTAAGATGCACTCTGGGACAAATCATCAAGCAGGTATTTTTTTTTTTTTGCCAGTCCAGTACTCAGGGCCTGAGCACTGTCCCTGGCTTCTTTTTGCTCAAGGCCAGCACTCTACTACTTGAGCCACAGCACCACTTACGGCTTTTTCTATACATGTGCTGCTGAGGAATCGAACCCAGGGCTTCATATGCATGAGGTGAACACTTTACCATTAGGCCATATTCCCAGCCCTAAAGCAGGTTTTGTTTGACCCTATTGGCTTTCATACTGGAGTTTCCACATCTCCCCCTTTGACTGGCCTCTTCTCCTGGCCTCTCTTCCTAGCCCCTCACCCCTGCTGACCCGTGGCTGGCCAGCACACTGACCTCTCGAATCCACACAGGTTTTCTCTGGGGATCCTATTATTTGAAAAGGGACTTTCATGTTCTCTTCTGGCCCTTTAAAACTCACAATTCTGGGTAGAGTTGTTAGGAGAAAATCATTTTCACAATTTTACGTAGTGAGAGCTAGCCTAGCCTAATGTGTTCTTTTTTCCCTCTCTTCGAATTTTAGCATTTTTTTTCCATAGTAAAGAATGAAATTTTCTAAGTATAGAATTAGAGTGGTCAAGTACACTTGATCAGACAGAGCATGGGAAGATATGATTTTGGAGATCTTTATGTCAGACCACTTCCATGTGATTCATCTTGTCTCAGTTCTAGAGCAGGCTCTAGAAGGGTCCAGTGATACTGGACACAGAACAGAATTCTCATAAGGTACATTTCCATTTATACTTGTTTTTACATTTTTATTAGCATCCTTTAGTTGTATGAGGGGGGTTTCATGTTGACATAGGTGTGTACAATGTACCTTGATCTGACTCACCCCTTCAACACCTGCCCACTTCCCAAACCGATATTCACAAGCTTCGTGATCATTTTCACACATGTATACAAAGTATGTTGATGGGGCTGGGAATATGGCCTAGCGGGAGAGTATTTGCCTCGCATACGTGAAGCCCTGGGTTCGGTTCCTCAGCACCACATATAAAGCAAAAGCTGGAAGTGGCGCTGTGGCTGAAGTGGTAGAGTGCTAGCCTTGAGTAAAAAGAAGCCAGGGACAGTGCTCAGGCCCTGAGTTCAAGCCCCAGGACTTGCAAAAAACAAAACAGAAAAGACTACAAAGTATGTTGACCATATTTACTCCCCTCAACTTCTCTGCTTGTCCTCCCGAGTCCCACGTACCCATCCCAGGCAGGACTTGCTCTATACTGCTGTCCTTTATTATTATTATTTTTTGCTTTGTGTATGCTAATTGGTCTAAGAGGGTTCATTGTAGTCTTTCACACAGGTGCAGACAGTATTTTATTTCGTTTGCTCTCACCTTCTCCATCTCCCTCTATTATTCAGCTGCTCTTGGAGTTTCATTTGTTGATTTAAGTCACAGAGGCAATATAATTTGGCTTTGTTTTTTATTTTTCAGTCTTCTATTTTTGCCTAGCTCAATTTCCTTTTCCCTGTTTTGCGTTCTATGTAATACTATGCAGCTGTATGTTTACATGAATCATCTGCTTTTACTTCTTTTCATGGATCTTTCTGCATCTGTGACATTTATTCCTTTATCCATTTGTGGGCAGTGTCTGTCAATGTTCCACTCTGAAAGATGAGAAAATCGACATGCGCGACTTCTATTCTGTTCTATTATAGATTTTAAGATTTTAAAGTCAGTTTTAATAAATTTATCTAAATGGCTTGCACACTTTTTTTTACCATTCATTTATCCATTACAAGAATTATTGAATTGCCTTTAAGAAATGTGAGAAGATTACACATATTCTTCAACTTATTTTCTGTCACTGGCTTAGATTTTACTTGTTCAAGTATTACTTTAGATCATCATAGCATTTAACTTCTATGGCCATATATTTGATGGCTCTTTAGATGTAGTCCTTGGTATTAGGATAAAGTCAATATACTTTGACCAGTGACATGTTCTCTTGTTGGATGACTCCCAGGGGTTCTTTCCTTGTTTGATTATATGCCATCCCTGATAGAATACTCTTAGGTCATTCTTTCCTTCTCCATTTTGTAATTCTGACTCACTGGTTCTCAGCCAGAGGGAAATTTTCACACTGCTTTCTACACCCCCGTCCCCATGACATCTGGTCAACTGTGAGCATTTTGGTTGTTGCATCTTGGAGAAGGGTAGTGTGCTTCCGGAGCCCCAAGTGGCCTTTATGGCAGGGCTGGTCCATAATAGCAATCGTGCTGAGGGGAGAAATCTTTGCTGTGTTTATTCTTCAACTGAATGAATCTTAGTAAAACTATAAAACTAGGCTGATTTTGTTAAATTTTAGTGATGAAATTTGGACTTAGACTTGTCTCCTTTCCCATTCAGGTAGGTGCCCAAACTGTGATCTGCCACACAGTGAATGCCAATGCCACTGTGTCTACCTTCCCTGCTGAAAGATGGAGCCCTTGCAGGGCCTTGCCAATTTTTCAGCCAGCTCTGTTCTGGAACCAAACTCATTCAGTTTACGTCTCCCACAGGTAGTTATGTTTTGAGAAGTGATCTCAAAACATTTGTGCTCAACTGACCTCAAATTGAAATCCTCCAAATCTCAGCCTCCTAGGTAGCTAGATTACAGGCATACAGACCAGCACCTGGTTTTCGAGTCTGATTTTCATTTCTTTGTACATTACTTTATTATTACATTTTTGTACAGATACCAAAAGAATTCAACTGCCCGTCAAAGAATTCTGTTGGTTGCATAGCTACTATTACAGAATTAAACGTCTGCTTCATTTTTTACCCAACTGTGTCTTCTTATTCTGTAAATCAATCCCAGTACAAATTTGTGGAGGAAAAAAAGCATAAGAAAATGGTTAAGGGCTGGGAATATAGCCTCGTGGTAGAGTACTTGCCTTGTATACATGAAGCTCTGGGTTCAATTCCTCAGCACCAAACATATAGAAAAAGCCAGAAATAGCACTGTGGCTCAAGTGGTAGAGTGCTAGCCTTGAGCAAAAAGAAGCCAGGGACAGTGCTCAGGTCCTGAGTTCAAGGACTGGCCCAAACCTGAAAATGATTAAGATGACCTGATTCTGTTCTGGCCCGGTTTCATGAATTTACTCTGCCATGTATCAGGTCTATGATGTTGGTTGAATTATATCACTTTTCCCTGTCTCAGATCCTTAATCAGTAAAATGCCAAGAAAAGTACTATGCTTATCAGAGAGAGTTGTGCTTTATTTAGCTCAATCAAATAACTTAGAATCAAATACGACATATTGTAAGAACTCATCAGGTATAATCTCTTATTGGATTGTGACACTTTTATTTGATCAATTTCCATAAATATTTGTAGGAGTGTTTTTGAGATTGCTATGTTGCTCCCTTGGTATTACTATTTGTTTGTTACAATCCAATATCATATCATATTTCCAATGATTCTTAAGTGAAAGAAACAATTTAGACTTGGATGAACCAAGGATAGTATAGGTACAGTGATAATCAGGTTTCAGATATTTCAGATATTCAGTTTCAGAAGAAGTCAGTTATTGGGCTGGGAATATGGCCTAGTGGAAAGAGTGCTTGCCTCGTATACATGAAGTCCTGGGTTCAATTCCCCAGCACCACATATATAGAAAATGGCCAGAAGGGGCGCTGTGGCTCAAGTGGCAGAGCGCTAGCCTTGAGCAAAAAGAGGCCAGGGACAGTGCTCAGGCCCTGAGTTCAAGCCCCAGGACTCGCAAAAAAAAAAAAAAAAGTCACTTATTGAAGCCTGTAATAACATAACAGATATAATGGAGTATCTTCTCTTAACTTTTAACTATCGCTATAATTTTATCATTCAGTAGATGTAAGATCATCTTACAATCTCTCCAAATTCTGCTGCACTTTATTACTCAATGGTATTTTAGGCATAAGATACAAATAGCAAGAACAACAAAAACAAAATCTTTTAACCTAAGGGGCGTGAAGTTCAAAGACAGAGAGAAACAGATTAAAGAGCTGCAAGACATGGTTGAGCTAAAAGTGATTCACAAAACTGACTGAAAAGGTGAAGCAATTTTGCCCTCACAAAAAATAATGCAAACACTTTATCCCAAATAGCTCAGTCACAAGAAAACCAACCAAATTCTCGATTTCCTAGGAAGCCTTAGTGTATTCTAAAGAAGTCACACTTAATGAGCTTTCCTCATACAAAGCAGGGGAGGTTTGTGATAGAGATGAACATGAATGTTTTTTAGCCTGGAACTATTTTGTGTTTTCTTATGAAAATAAAAGACCTAGAAAGAATGAATATTCAACAGAATTCACCAGTTTTTGATACATTAGAAATGATTATATACTACCTAGACCAGATAATTACTATTATTAGGAATCGACCATATCAATAGAGCAGAGAAAATCTCTATTGTCTGAAATCTAATGAAATAAGTTTATTTCTCTCTGTGATTATTTCTTTGTATATGAATATATTACTCTTTTGGGTTATGATTTCAAGGAAACTATACATTTTTTTTATTACTGGGGTTTGAACTCAGAACCTTATGATTGCTAGGAAGTACTCTACTGGAGCCATGCTTTCAATTGCAAGGTGATCATTTAAATTAAATTTACCCTTGCTTTGATAAAAGAAATAAGAAGGGAGCATACATCAAATCTATGTTCTACAGAAGAAATTTCAATAACTGTCTTTTACTTTGACCAGATTCTAAATGCTTTGACATTGGCTGTATGATAGAAGAAAAACTTTTCAACAATTCTTTTGAGTAGGGTAGAAAGAGCAAAGTTGGTGTGGGGGGAAGTTGTGATAGCGGATGAACACAAATTATTTTTCTAGAATGGTAGTATTTTATATCTTTTAAAATAAAAGTGCAGTGCTGGGATATGGCCTAGTGGCAAGAATGCTTGCCTCGTATACATGAAGCCCCGGGTTCAATTCCCCAGCACCACATATACAGAAAATGGCCAGAAGTGGCGCTGTGGCTCAAGTGGCAGAGTGCTAGCCTTGAGCAAAAAGAAGCCAGGGACAGTGCTCAGGCCCTGAGTCCACGCCCCAGGACTGGCCAAAAAAAAAAAAAATTAAATAAATAAATAAATAAAAGTGCAGTACCTACAAAGAAAATGAGAATAATTACAACATAGCCATCTTTTAAAAACATTACAAATTAATATTCCAGTGGCTACTGAATACCCAAATATTCTTGTTTATTGATATACTACTCAGTCCAGATAGTTACTATTATACTGTATTATTATACTGTAAAATAACTGTGATTCACAATAAGTTGTTCTTGGTATTCATTGTGATGAAATTTGACAATTGATTTTACTCAGTGAGAAATTTTTCCAAACAAATACAGATTTCAGAGTATAATTAAGCACACTGGAGATGGTAAAGTATTTTTTAAAGTATTTTTCTGAAGCCATGTGGTTCTAAAGTTTGGACAGTGAGACTCCTAGCTGCTAGAATATCTGAATTTGACTGCTTTTCAGATACGAGGGACTTCGGAGGCCTCAGGTCAGCTAAACCAGAACCTGACACACAGCAATTAACTTGCTGTGAAATGCCAGTAACTTATTTTATGAACCAATTTCTACAGTAGAAAAGCTCAGGCCATTTCAGACTTATAGTGAAACTAAGGTGTATTGCTTTTGGAATCGTTTGTCTTTTTATCCTTTGTCTCTCGATTTTGATATTCCCTTTCCCTTCCCTAGTTCTAATACCTATATATATATATAGTATCCAGGGTACTCAGATGAGATACAGTGATAGTGGGGGTACAGCCACAGGAAGGGAATATGAGAGAAACAAAAAAAAAGGTACAGTTTCACATGGCATGTTGAAAATAATTACAACAATAATATAACAGTTGTTTCCATAACGTGGAGTTCATTTCACTTAACATCATCTTGTGTTCATAAGGGCATAGCTATTGGGCTATTGTGATTTTCTGCTGTGACTAGCCTAAACATGTACTAATTCTTCCCTATGAGGGAAACCATAGAGTCTGTATTTCTTTGGGTCTGGCTCACTACACTTAGTATAATTTTTTCCAAGTCCTTCCATTTCCTTACGAATGGGGCAATGTCATTCTTTCTGATAGAGGCATAAAATTCCATTGTGTGTATGTACCGCATTTTCTTTTTCTTGATCCATTTGTCTACTGAAGGACATCTGGGTTGGTTCCATATTTTAACAATGACGAATTGTGCTACTTACAAAACTATTTGGTGTAAACCAACTGTAGAACTCATGGGGGGAGAGGAAAAGTGGGGAGGCAGGGGAAAAATGAGGGAGAAGGTAACAAGTTGAACAAGAAATATACTGTAACCTCTCTGTACATCACTTTGACAATAAATAAGAAAAAAATTGAAATAAAAGAAACATACTCACTGCCTTACATATGAAACTGTAACCCCTCTGTACTTCACTTTGACAAGAAAGGAAAAATATAAAGACTCCAAGTCTCCAGGTTGAGGAGACTATGTTCAAGACACATGCAATTCAAATCTACGTGTTTTTTTTCAGTGTTCCAAAAGTCCAGAATGAGTATACATTTCTAATTGAGGAACTACTCACTTTTAATCACCGATTGTGACACTTTCATGGATTGAAATACATCCTTCAAAATAGCCTAACCCATTCATGTATCTATCTAAATTTGAAGCTTGATTTCTATTGATATAAGTTAATTGTGCAGGGGGACTTCATTGTTAGATTTACAGCACACATGTAATATACTTTTATCAAAGTCATTCCATCTATCCTACTCTTTCTAACTTTACGCCTTTCTTTTGCCTCCTTGAAAACATTATAGACTTTTTGATTACTTTTCAATAACTGTACGAAAGGGTCTCAATTAAACATCAGTTTCGGAGTGCAACTGTATTTTTTTTTTTTGCCAGTCCTGGGGCTTGGACTCAGGGCCTGAGCACTGTCCCTGGCTTCTTCTTTTTGCTCAAGGCTAGCACTCTGCCACTTGAACCACAGCGCCACTTCTGGCCTTTTTCTATATATGTGATGCTAGGGAATCAAACCCAGGGCCTCATGTATAGGAGGCAAGCACTCTTGCCACTAGGCTATATCCCTAGCCCCTGCAACTGTAGTTTTGATCAGTCACTCCTTCTTTTGTCCTCCCCGATCTTTCCCAACCTCATTACTCAAGTTATCTGGTTCCATTTCGCATACATTCAGTAAAGTTGATAGGTTTCATTATGTTGTTTTTACACACACACGCGCACACACGGAGCTATCTATCCATCTCTCATGTATCTATCTGTGTCTATCTAACTTTACTTAATATTTGACAGATAGAGAGGACTACATTCCCAGTAGATTCTGAAGGACAATATACAGCCTCTAATATTCATTCTTTGGTTATGAATAATTTAAAGACCTCTATGAGTTCATCTGAAGAAATAATTCTTAATAATGAATGTATAATTTTATGTAAATCTGTGGCATAAGATTATTTTGGCCAACCTTTACCCAAGAAAGAACAATTCATTGGTGGCTTAGAAATTTGATAACCTATAAGGTTTTTGTATGAACAAATCACATACAGGATGAGTTATGAAATTATCTGATAATGTCTACTTATGCATGAAAGTAATTATAGTAGGATTGCTTTGAAGGTAAGCAAAATCCAGGAATTATAAAATTATAAGCCTTTAACTTCGGTACCATAATTATGGGATTATAAAAAAGAAGCGTAGTATTAATTAGTTATTTATGTGTAGCTTCTGAATTAGTTAATTTGTTTCTGTAAAATGAAAGCCTCTTGGAGAGAAAATTAATACATTTTTAAACATGAAAAACAAATTAGACTGAGTGCAGTAAAAATACAATTGTCATATTCTCGTCTATGTGGATCCTGCTAGCATAGTTTTAGGTGGTTTCACATTCTTTTCTTTCAATAATAATCTAGTTTATTCCATATTTGACTCATTACTTTCATGATATAATGCAATGGGAGCAATAATGGAGTTTAAAGAACTATAATTTAAATTAAGAAGACTTTTTCTTTATGCAAATATGTGAATCTGAGAAAATTCAGAAAATTTCATGACTTAATGGTACCATTACTTCATCTAAATGGATGTGCCGATCTGAATATCTTTTAGGACTAACCCACATTACGGAAACATGCTGCGAAGCCTGTATTCCTTTGGGCCTGGCTTGCTTCGCTTAATAAACTTTTTTCCAGGTCTTTCCATTTCCATAAAAATGAGGTAATGTTATTCTTTCTGGTGGAAGCGTAGAACTCCATTGTGTAGGTTTCCCCCCATTTGCAATAACTAAATATGTCTATGATATTCTTAGCAGGGGATCACAGTAGCCTAATTGCTAAGTGCATAGGACCATGCTAAGTGCATATATAATGAAGTGTACCAAAATAAAATACAAGAATTAGAAACATGAGGTTCTTATGTCCTGTTTGCAGTTATTTCTTCTTTTTTCTTTTCTGTTTTAGTTTTCTGTACCCTTTATCTTGTGCATAAGCTTATTTGAGTCGTGGAAGGGAAAGGGGATCACAGAAACAGCAGAACAAAGGATGAACGAACGCAACAATGATGGTCTGTAGACATTATGTTGGAAATGAACTTTACAACTTGGGGAGGAGGAGGGGAGTGAGGAGTGGTAAGTGGTAGAAAATGAGGGAGGAGGTAACAGCATTTAAAAAGAAATGTACTCATTACCTGTAACCGCCCCCCCCCCATTTATCACCTTTACAGTAATTTTTAAAAACAAATAATAAAAAATTAAAAAAATAAAGTAAAAAGTAAACAAAATGTTAAAAAATTTAAAAAAGCATGCTGTGTAAGGCCATATGGCACATTGTAATTGTGATGACAGAGAGAATGCGAGAGGCCAAGCATTCTTCACGAGGTACATGTATGTGGAAAGTTAGCTGTTGCTCATCGGAAATCCAATCCTGAAATTTATTCATAAGGTCTGGCACTCTAATCTATAAGACCAGATTTGAAATGTGTTTCTCAGAGTACAGAGAACTCAGTGTGGTTAAGGACACATAGTAAATGTTCAACATGTGCTAGCAAGTACTTTTAGTAATGATCATAGACACAGACATTGTGATTTGTTGACTAAACATAAAATAATCCCCCAACATGAACTTCGTGTTATATAAAACAAAGAATGGTAAAAGAACAAAAAAAAGAGTGCCCCAAATATTATTAGAATAAACTTAGCTCAAAGGATGAATTTCAAGCTGTATACAAATACTGCCTTGCTTAGGTATTTGCTAGGAAGGGCTATTCAAGAATCAACAGAAAGCAAAGGTTCCTGGGAACAGATGGAAATGTGGATAGCTATGGACTCGAGCCAAGTCAAGAAGCACAGCCAGATAACCAAGGTGTTTAAAATTATTTCTTCAGGCACATTAAGGATAATGTTAAAGAGAATGCCTTGAAAATGAAATTCGAGGATTGACTGCAGACAGATTTTGGCCACACCTTGTACTTTTTAAGAATAATACTTGAATATTGCAAACCTGAACTTGTTGGTGTAGAAGACAGAGCAGGAAAGAGATAAAATCCGTTTCAAGGTTACTATTTCTCACAGGAGATGGGAGTCAAGTACCAAAAAGATTTCACAGTCACACTGGCATCATTGGTCCGAATGAGATTAGGGCTGCTGACGCCAAGACTCACCCCCTTTCCAGAACATGATAAAATATCAGAAATAAGACACTTTATTATTGAGGAAGAATTTTGTAATGGAGTTTGTTCAACATTGTTGTTTGGTATTGCAGGTCTTCTTTGCTACCTCTTTCTCTTTGCACTTCTCTGAAAACCTTCAAGTCACACTGAGGAATTATTTTCAGAAAAGTTGGTGCCAATCAATTGTTCTATCTGTTATTGGAATATGGAGTAGAAATAAAGTTAATTAGGAATCCCAAAGTCAAGAAGAATTAAATAACATGCCATGTAGCAGTAGGTAGTCAGGGACTACCTAAATATTAAATGTTACCCATGTTTCCATGTCTCATGCTTAATTATTTGGCATGTGTCGAGATTTCTTTTGACCCTGGTCTCCAATTTATATTACTGATACACTCACTGTTCCTTATGGCTGAATAATTTTATTTTAGTGTTTTTTCTTATCATTGTTAATTTTTTATCCTTTATGTAGGATATTTAATATTTTTCCTAGTTCTAGCAGCTTGATTCTTCTTGTTTATCAGTGAATAATTTTCAATTTGCTGCTATATTGCAGCACATATAAAGATTGCAAAGAATTTTTAAGTACATCTTTGTTTTTAACTGACCTCTTTTTTTGGAGGGAAATGTCTAAAAAACTAAGGTTTAAGGCATTTATTTGTAATCTTTCTATTTCTAGAGGAGAAACTTAGGAATAAAAGAGTGGTTTCAGGCCTGTAAAAAATATCAACAGTACTATGGATATTTTGAAGTAGACAATGTTTTTCCTGGAGTGAAATCCACATGGAAGTAGTGTTTCAGTTACTCATTTATTCATCAAATATTTATTCTGTGCTTACTATGTGCCAGGCTTATTTCACACACCAGGGAATGACAAATGTGGACACAACAGACTCAAGCTTTAAATCACAGACAAATCCAGAGAAGTATTTCTGGCAAGAGAAATCACAAGAACAAAAAAAGCACAGGTCAAATACATTACAATCTATTTTAGAAATGGAGATCCAAGCCATTGTTAAACAAAATGATGAGGGTGTTTGTAACAAAAGTCCTCATGGGAACTGAGAATGTAACTTGGCAGTGTAGAGTATTTGAGTACCCTGTGCAAAGGAGGCCTTGGGTACATAAAGTCAGCCTCATGAAAGTTGAAAGTTGAATGCTTTTTAAAAATTTATAAATATCAATTTAGTAAGTTGTACATGTATTGCACTAATAACTGCTACTTTCTTGGTATAGTAATTTGTTTGACAGTATTTATGTTCATGCTGTATCTAAATAGCTACTAAAATGTTTTGCTTAATACTTATGCAACAGAGAATACTTGTATACTATATACTACCCAACCATACAATAGGGCAATAGGGCAGCTATATTATCTCATGATCGCTGACACACCCACATCCCTAGGTAAAAGTCTGGAGAAGAGCATGTCCACACAATGAGTGACTGACTCATTGGATGAGTAAAAGTTCAGTTTCAAGAAATGACTTGTATTTAGCATTTCTTTATCAAGGTTTCCTTTCTCAATATTTAATATAAAACGAATAGGCAAGTTATTAAACCATTTATTGCAAGGGAACTTTATTTGAGATAGTTCATTTCCATGTAATTGAGTGCAGTGATGAATATAATTACTTGTTGAAATTATCTTCTATAGTCTCATAAAGAAGACAAGCCGAAATGGACCTGGCATGCATTATCATCTGCAGCCCTTAGGCTAGCAAAGTAAGCAACTTAGCTGCCCAGAACTTTACTGTGCTTCAGAAGTTTCTCATAACTTTTTTTTTTTTTTTTTGGCCAGTCCTGGGCCTTGGACTCAGGGCCTGAGCACTGTCCCTGGCTTCTTCCCGCTCAAGGCTAGCACTCTGCCACTTGAGCCACAGCACCGCTTCTGGCCATTTTCTGTATATGTGGTGCTGGGGAATCAAACCTAGGGCCTCGTGTATCCGAGGCAGGCACTCTTGCCACTAGGCTATATCCCCAGCCCTCTCATAACTTTTTAAAAAATATAAAATCTATATCTTGAAGAAGATATTTTAATGCACCTCATATTCATTTGGGAGAAATTATTGCAAAAGAAATTTTAAATTAGGCAGTTTGGTATTTTTTTTTTTTTTTTTTTTTTTTTTGCCAGTCCTGGGCCTTGGACTCAGGGCCTTGAACACTGTCCCTGGCTTCTTTTTGCTCAAGGCTAGCACTCTGCTACTTGAGTCACAGCACCACTTCTGGCTATTTTCTGTATATGTGGTGCTGGGGAATGGAACCCAGGGCTTCATGTATACGAAGCAAGCACTCTTGCCACTAGGCTATATCCCCAGCCCCCAGTTTGGTATTTCTAAGGAATATAACTCCTCTTACTAACATTGAAGCAATTACAGGAAAAAAAATAATTTTGTGTAATCATTTCTAACAGACTGCTTCAAGTTTCCAAATTTCTTTCCTGAAATGTTTACATGAATAGGGTGAAAGTTTCACTTTACACACAAAAATTGAATTTTTAAAAGTGCATTTAATGTGGTACTAACATTTAAGATGAGATGTGATCTCAGCATAGTTCCGTTGATTATAGACAACATTCATAGACACTCAAAAACATAACATTAGGGTCTGGGGATATGGCCTAGTGGCAAGAGTGCTTGCCTCATATACATGAGGCCCTGGGTTCGATTCCCCAGCACCACATATACAGAAAATGGCCAGAAGTGGTGCTGTGGCTCAAGTGGCAGAGTGCTAGCCTTGAGCAAAAAGAAGCCAGGGACAGTGCTCAGGCCCTGAGTCCAAGCCCCAGGACTGGCCAAATAATAATAATAATAATAATAATAATAATAATAAACATAACATTAGTAAAATCATTTTCAAATGCATTTATACTTAAGGAACAATGACACTGAAGGCATTAATACAATATCAGGTTTGATCAAAATTACAATAAATACTTGTAATAAACAATACTTGCACACTCAATACGTGTGGGGAATTCTTTTAGGGAGGAGGTCACAGTACAGACATACACAGTTTAGTTAAAATCATCATATATCTTTCCCTCCCACCTCTAGGGAAGATGCAGGAATATTTATGCCCTTGAGTCAAAATCTGGTGCCAAAGATGATTCTGTTCTTCAGAAGCACAACTTCGTGGGGAGAAATCAGTGTCCTATCTAGGTTCCTCAAACCATGTTTCACTCCACCAGCCCAAATATTATCAATAGGGACTTTCAGCTTTGCCGTGTTCAACTTTTCTCCTTCATTCTGCTTGACACTTGGAGAAGACAGTTTGCCTAGGTGGATGGTGTCTCGTGGAAGCACTGCTCGTTCTGTTTCTTCAGGAAGTTCTGCCAGACTTTCACTCACCTGAGTGGAGCTATTACACCTCCTGTTTCTGCAGTGCCCAGACAAAAATCAAAACGTAGAAGCAAAACACCGGGTGATCAATAGGTGATGATTTTTAAATCCACTGGGGGCCAATACCAGGGGACAATTACATCACAGTCTCTTCACAGCCAGAGGGACTGGGACAGTGCCTTACACCCAGCTAGTCAGAACTTGAATCCCAGAAACTCCTCTGGAAGGCTGAACTCAGAGATGTTTGGAATCTGAGAAGGAGACGAACAGGAATTTGCCCACATTCACATGCCAGTTACTTTTGTAATACTTTCTTGCTCTCCAAAATTAAATGCTTCAATAAAAAAGGGGTGAATGGGTAGGGAAGGGCAACTCAAGTGGTAGAGATTGCCTAGCAAGTATAAAGTCCTGGGTTCAATTTCCAGTACCATAAAAAAAGAAAGAATGAAGAAAGAAAGAAAAAGAGGAAAAAAGGGGAAAAATAGTTTGTCCCTTGTTCCCCACTGTGTCCTCACGACCCCCACCTTTTCATCATTGTTTCTGGAAAGGGCATTGACTAAATGTGTTTCTGATCTCTTATTATCTTGTTCAGGTCAAACAAATTTCTGCACCATCTATACTGCTTGGGAAATGGCTGCAGAGTTTAAAGGAGCTAAAGATGCCATTCTAGAAAATACTGTACACTCATGGATATTATTTGGTAGCATCACTTCAGATAGCTCTGATGCAGTGAGAGATTGGACATTGGTTTGCGTGTGGACAGGAGAAACAAGAGTAGCAAAGAAGAGGAGGGATTCTAGATGCATCTGAAGAGTTCATCTATCACCATGGAAACAGATACATCCTAGCAACAGCTGCTTGGTACATAGCTGATGCACAGTGCTTCAGCTCTGAAACGAGAGGAAAATGATCCATGAAGAAATCTTTATTACATACAGCATTTATATTTTTAAAAGTTTGAAGTGGACAGAATGAAATTCATACATAAATGTCAAATGAGAGAAGAGATATGGAGCTTTTTCTCTCCATCAGAGAACCTAGGATATTACTTGATACATAGTAAGAACTATTGTATTATCTTCATTGCAAGATAAAATGCTGTAGATCTGATAGCTAGTGCTAATAGACTGTTTTCTTTTGCTAAATACAGAAGATAATGTTCAATCTTATTTTCAATATATTAGCTTTGCTCTCAACAATTTGGACAGTTTTACCAACATAAACTATTCCAAACACTTCTCTTAAAATTAGATGTTTTCTTATATACTACATTTTCTTGGCAAGTGCTTTTTACTGTTCTTCCTCTGTGTTTAAATGCAGATTTGTTTGTATAAAATGAAAATAATCAAGACATAGTTCTAATTGCATATCCCTCTGTATGAATGATGATGTTGAGGGTGTGTCCTTCGCAAATGTTTTCCAGCGAGCGAAGAATATTTTTCTCTAAGTTTTCAATCACAACATAAATGGTAACACAATTAACTTTAATTAAAGTCTGTTTAAAACTGCATTGTTGGATTTTCAGGATTACTGAATGTTGCATCTGGAGGATGTAGCTTTCTTACATTTGGGAGATGATGCTAATAAACATCCTATGGAAGAGTTTTTTCTCTTGTCTGATTTCCTAGAGTTGTCTACTGCTTCTAGCTCGGCTACTGTGCATTATATGTAAAGTCTTTTATGCACAAGTCACATTAAATGGAATTATTAAGCAAAGAATCCCACCACAATGAATCTCTTGTTAGAGGAGATACTGTGAAAAAGAGTAGAGAATTTCTCATTAAAGTGGGTTTACAGAAAAATGTTCTTGGTTTTTTTTCTTTCTTCCTTCCTTTCTTTCCCTCCCCTCCCCTCCCTTCCTTTCTTTCCTGCTTGCTTCCATTTTTCCTTCCTTCCTTTTCTTTTGTTTTAAAGGATGTTGAATTTAGGACTGAGCTACATGTATCAGCCCTGGATTTATAGATTTTAAAACATCTCATTATATGGTAAAATAGTTGGAAGCATGAGTTCTTTTAGGAATTTGGTCATGAATTCTGAATGTAAATGTCTCTCATTTGTATTGTGTGTGCAAGTTTCTTTGGACACGTGTGTGTGTGTGTGTGTGTGTGTGTGTGTGTGTGTGTTTGCGCATGCATTTGTGTACTAGGTATAAGCCCCTGGAGCCAGGTTATATTTTATTTCCAGGTTATATTTTTTATTTCATAGAGTAGGGTATCAGAGATGGCACTTTGTTTTATTCATCTCCTCTGTTCCAGGTGATTAGCTACTAGAGCAATGTGGACTTATTATACCTATTTTAATTATGCTTCTAAATTAAATTTTGTACTAAGTAGATACTAAGCTCACATTTAAGATCCACACTTTCCAAGGACAATGGATGAAACCAGCCCCTGATATGTGACCACAGTTTTCCTGGGGACAGGTTGCCTATCTAAGAGACATGTTTTAACTGGTACAGTGGTTCTGCTTGAGCTGTAGCACAATGATGGACCTTTGTTCAATAGCAGGTCTGGCCTTGGATCATCTCAGGTTCAGTGAAGTGGGGCAGAGGCTGCTTTGATCTTGAAGACCTTCCCTGGTGACTGAAGGTTGGCTTGGGCTTTTGTCTCTCCCTGTTTCCGTTAATTTCTGAAAGTACCCCATATTGTTCTGATGGAAATCATTCCCTTTCTATTTAAATGTAGCTTTAATATATGTACTCTGACTTCCCCTTTATTCTGGAGCCTCCACCAATGAAGGATCCAGGGGTGAAAGGTATTTAAAATACTCAGGGTACTTTTAGGAGCTCTTCTCTTCACTGTACTTCCTATCTGCTATAGTTGTAATCTGCTGTTTGCTGGTGGTTTTGGAGATGGAATCCCCCAGAGTTTTCCCTCCGCACAATCCTAGCACTCTTGTCTTTAAGTTGCTAGGCTGGTGAGCTACCTGTACTGGGCTGTAAATTCAATATAACTAAAATGTTTTGTATATCTTTAGCAAATGATTATGGGATATATTATTAGCTGAAGTCTCATGATTGGGAGATAGTGATTCAGAACCTTTGAATGTCAATTTATACAGAAACATTTACTTGATTCAAAGAACCATGCTTGGTGATTGCCAAGTTTCATCCCATTGGAGTCATAGTTGCCTCTCAGTTGTGATTCAGATTTCTTACTGTTTGATACTTTAGTGATCCTTAGCTAAAGATACATTGTGAGACTGTCTGAAGCCCTGACAAATGAATCCTAGTTTACTTCAGTTACATCTCTATCCATATTGGTAAAACAAAATAAAATATTGTCTTAGACTTGATCTCATATCTCATATTGAAATGCTGTCAATTTTATTTAACCTTCTAAAATGTTCCCTGAATTACTACCCTAGCTTCTAACTTCTGTCTCTGCTGTTGTCTCTTTCTACTGCAATCAGTTTTCTTCTAGTTTTCACCAGAGTTTCCCAAATTCAGTTCCAGCAGTGTTGATCTCCTGCTTACAAGTTTTTAATGTGTCCTTACGTGTCTCACAACAAAGCGTGTATCTTTGGACAAAAACCTCTTCCAGGACCTGAATTCAGTTGTGTACTCCAGACTTACACTCTATCTGCCCTTTCAAATTGCAAACAATGACCCATTAATTCTTTCTTAGCCTGTACCCCATATGCTAGGCCTTTGCTGGTCACTAAACATCTTTTCCTTAACCTCTAATTTAAGCTCCACTCATTCAAGTTTACCAGACACGTTCCTCTAACTTCTTTCAAATGGGGAGTTGGAAACACAGACAAAGGTAAACTCCAGTAAATTTCATGTAGACGATACTCGTGTGAATATTAACTCTTGACATTTTTTCTCATTCCTGTGTTATTTTGAAGCAATCCCAAGACATTATATTATTTCTTCTGTAAATGATTCTGTGTAGAGTTCTTAAAGATAACTCATTTTTTTTTCTTAAATCAAATCACAGTGAAAACAGTTACTAATTTCTTGGTATGGAAGGAGATCTGAAAAGGGTTCAGTTTCCTGGTGTCTTACATGTATTGTCTTTGGAATTTTAATTTTCCAGTTTTTAAATGTTTTATCATTTGCCACACATTGCAACTGGCTCATGGTCCACTTAGCTATGGATTTTTTTTCTCTCCAATATTTCCCCCCCTGGTAATTTGTTTGTGAAAGAAGTTAAACTATTTGCCCAGAAAAATATTCAACTATCTCAACTCCGCTAATTGCATCTTTGGTGTTCTTGAATGTTTTTACTTCTCTGTTGGTCTTCATAGTTGGACTTCTAGAGACTCACATCCTAGTTGAGTTGTAAGTCTGCTTCAGAGTTGGGATCGTCTTCCTCCATCACACCAACACTGACTATTTCTGTTTCTGTGGTATAAGGCAATGTTGATACTCATGATTCTTTCATTATTCATCATGGATTGCCTAATGAAGGTCTTTATCGCTCATTCTTCATTAAATAGCTCAAGTACTTTGACTAAGAGATAAGATAAATCTCATCCTGTTTGATTTGGTACTCATGCTATAAGTAATAATAATCGACTACCACTTAAATTGGGGTGGGGATTCGGAGTCATTATAAATTCCTGCTATGTATTTTCTTTGGATCCACTTTGGTGGTTTTTCTTATTGCAATTCAACAAGATTATCTTGTTAAATGAGGCTCTTCCTAGGTTTTCTTCTGAGCTCTTAGGTTGGACTTTGTATGTTTTTTCTTAGCTATCTGAAATAACAAACAAATTTTAAGCTCATCTTATTTATTTCCTGTTCAGACCTAATGTCAAACCATTTCCTCTAAAGAGCTATTTTATTTCTTTGAATAAAAATGAGAAATAGGAGTCACATTTATACTCTCAAGTCAAAATTCGGTCCATGCAGATTTTGATTCATTTCTTCTACCTTAGGTCTATGTCTTCCTACTTCTACACTGAGAAAGAAGCCAGATACTCAAAGGTATTGGTTGGGGCCAAGTATGATTTAGATATTTATCAAATTTACTTCCTGCTATGTCTTCATGTTTTCAGGATTAGCATATAAACAACTCCATTTGTTTTTCCAGTCCTTTATGTCCTTTTACCCTGTATATCCACTTTGTGGTGGGAAATCTCTAATGCCTTTGCTAGTCACACAGTGTAGTTTCTGTCTGTGTGGACAGAATAAGCATCGTGTGCATAGTCAGGCTCATATTCTTAAGCAGGCTGTGATGTGCCTCTCTGGTTACAGCACCTGCTTAGCACAAACAAGCCCTTGGGTTTGACCCCCTAGTACCAAACAAAATGGTTCTTATGACTTCTCAAGCTGGGTGCTTTGGTTCAACTGTGTTGTCCTAGGTTCTTGGAAGGAAGGTTGTTGTGTGACATCAAAAATGTTCATAGCACTCTATCTCAGCTAATGACTGGGCACTGTGGAAGGTGCCTGTCACCCAGCCACATGGGGAAGTATAAATAGGATGCTCAAAATACAAACACAAAGGGCTGGCGGAGTGGCTCATGTTGTACAGCATCTGCTTATTAAGTGTGAGGCCCTGAGTTCAAACCTCACTGCTGACCATGGACAAAAATAGACATCATAAAATTAAGAATGCATATGATTTATTTTTTAATTGTATAAGATATTTTCCTAATTTAAAAGTCAAAACAAAGTACATCTATAGAAGGCTAGGATTTACTGTTATTTCCTTTCTCCTGATTCTTCTTTTATTCATACAGATATCTATTTAAGAATGTTTACTATTTTGTTTTTTAATACCAAGCATGCATATACAATACACAAAATGACACTTTAAAAAGATAATTTGCAGCATATTATACTCATTCCATTTTGCCTTGCTTTTTGCAGTAAAAGTATTTCCCTGAAATGAATACCTAATTGTATATAAACATATTAATTTTTATTGCGATATAGTAATACATGTGGCTGAATAATGTAATTTAAATGATCTCTATTGAGTCACACTTGAAGTTGCTCTAATAAAGAATTTCTTCAATAAAATGCCCTGTGCATGTATTCTAATGAAATTTGCCAAGGTATCTATCTATGCAATAGACTTCTAAACAGGGGATTGTTGGATCAAAGATAAATGCTTTGAAATTTTGATAGATATTTCCAAGTAATTTTCCATTGTGATTCTCCATGTTGTTTTTTTTTCTAGAGATACATGAAATTGCTTCTTTTCTCAGCTTCATGAATGAGTAGATTTTCTAAATTTGTGCAGAGCTAATACATGAAAATTTGTTTCTTGGTATCAATTTAATTCATATAGGGTTTTATATATGGTGAAGTTGAATACATATTTATATGGCTACAACATTTGTGTTGTTTCCTATGAACTGATTTCTATGGGTCATCTTTATGGGTTCATCAGCCCTTTTTTGTAAAAACTTAAAATGGTAGAGATATTAACCATTTTCCTACTTTAAAATTTTCAAGTTCTCATTAAGTAATTTATTTTGTCTCACTTTTTGTATACTGCTTTTCTGGCCATTCATTCACAAGTTCTTTGTTGTACGTGCTACGTGTTCTTTTTTTTTCCTTTTTGGCCTCGGTAATTTGAATCTCAGATGGCAAAGTTTTCCCCAGTGAAAGTGATTTTTTTTTTTATTCTGGTACTTGAGTTAGTTAATTTTCACTTAAATTTCATATCCATTTTTCTTCTTGTAGCCTGTTAATAATGGATCCAACTTTCAAGTCTATCCAGAGGGCTGTCCAGCTATTCAAACGCCATCAGCTAAAAGGAAAAGCCCCAAACAACATGTACAACATTGAATAAACCATACATTATGTGTGCACATGTTTCAGAGTGTGTACCCATAGTTTTCTTTCTAAATCAAGCATAGATCGTATTATTTTAATTATAGATTGGAGTTTTTCAGCATTGAACAAGGACAGTATCTCTGTTGTACTTCTTCAGGATTCTCATGGGTGTCATTATGCATTGGTGAATGTATTGTTAGTCAGTCCTGTACCAATCTTGTTTTCTTTTGGAGTAAAGTCCCAAAAGATAAACTTTTAAATCAAGAGTTCATAACATTTCTGGCTTAATCCATTGAGCACTGAAACAGAGGGCACTCTCACAAATATTTGATTTCCTGAAACTGAACTGGCTATGTAGAAATGTGTATTTTTTTTTATCATTTTATGCTAAGTAAATATAGCAAAAATTTCCTTTTTTCTGAATTCAGTGTTATAATGATTTTTTAGATTTTTTTACTTTGAATTTATAATATTGTTTAGCATAAGAATAAAATATTCCATTAGTTTGGTTGCAAATGCGTATCTAAATGTTAGAAACTCCCTTAGAGGTAAATTGGCATAGGAGCAATTTCCAAGGGGTTGATCTTATTCCAGACACATAATCTAGGAATCAATCTTTCGCTTGATCAATAATCTGTCTGGGAAATTGCTGAGAATTAAGAAAGTAGACAAAATTAAAGTCCAACTCAGCAAGATGTGTGATGCTCACAAATTGACATGTTCCATTGATACCCCTTAGCAATCTATTTAGATAATAAAGAATAATAATAAAGAAATTCTAAAAATATATTTTCAACAATGTTGACATGGATAATACCTCCACCTCTGTAACTTGCAGTTTTAATTTATAAATGAATTTATGAGGGATTATTTTATGCTAGCACTCTATCTCATAGTACCATCAGTACAGCTTCCTTCCTCCTTCATTCCTCCTTTCTTTCTTCCCGTTTCCCTCCCTCCCTCCTTCCCTCCCTCCCTCCTTCCCTCCCTCGCTCCCTCCCTCCCTCTCTCCTTTCCTCCTTCCCTCCCTCCCTCCCCCTTCCTTCTTTCCTTCCTCTTTCCTTCTGTCCTTCCTTCCTTCTTTCCCACGGTCTCTCCCTCCTCCTCCCTCCCTCCCTCCCTCCCTCCCTCCCTCCCTCCCTCCCTCCCTCCCTCCCTCCCTCCCTCCTTCCCTCCCTCCCTCCCTCCCTCCCTCCCTTCCTTCCTTCCTTCCTTCCTTCTTTCCTTCTGGTTTTCAAATGGTTACCTGGAGCTAAGAGTGTCATGGGGACTTTTCTGTCCCAGCTGGTTTCTAACTGTGATTCTTAGATCTCAGCCTCCTAAGTATCTAGGATTATATAGGCTTGAGCTAGCTGCACTCTGTTGCTTTATTTTTAAAAAACAAAACAAAGTTAAATTCCATAGTTATCCTCAATTTTTCCATAAAAAATAATATAAAGCCAGATATTGTTTTATGCCTCTGTAATTACAGTATTTAGGACGCAAGAAGATGAGCGGCAGTGCAGTGCAGTATAGGCAGAGGTAGTCTACAAAATTCTAAAATATCCCTTTACCCTCTGATAAAGGGTCAACATATCTAGACTGTATATTTCCGTAAGAGGACCAGAGTTTGTTAAAATTTTAGAAAGGCAAAATAGAAAGCTTAAACATATTGGTTAATAACATCTTAGTTTGGAAATTGAACTAGCCTACCTAGCATGATCCAAAATGCACAGAATCGAAGATAAGCAAGTTTGATGAAATGATGGAAAGGACTGCAGTATATTATGTCTTACTAGATAAATTCCCAACATGAATACCATTGCCTGCTCCAGATACTTAATTTAAGATGCTTAAATGAAATGACTACAGGTCTGGACTGGTATAGCAAGGTGGGAGAGTGTGTGTCTCCTTTGAATAATATAGTTAAGAATATATATAATTTGATATAGTTTTCATGCACTGTTTTTATTTGATAAACGTGTAGAAGCAATTCAATATAGAGAACAATAGGAATGCTGTCTCACTTTTGATATTGGCGGCGTGGCACACTGGCCTCTGTATGTAAAGCTTTGCTGCGTAGGAAAATCCACTGTGGTCAGACTCAAAACTTGAAATTCTGTGCCCCGGTGAAGAGCGCCCTGCTGTTCATTTGCCAGTGAGAGTGTGAATCCTCTTTAAGGATGCAGTGTGCCCTGCGTTGGAACAAAAGAGGTGTGTGAAGAGGAAGTTCTTCGTCCTGAGTGACCAGGACTGTGGTGGCGAGAGACATTGGTCATGGGAGGGAAATCAGATCAGAGCCTATGAGGCTGTTGTGGAAAATTTAATTTCCACATTTCGCCGTGCCAGGCACAGATTTTTCAGGGCACTGTTGCATGTACAACTATGAAACAGATGTCACTCAATCCTTTAAAACAAGAAAACATTCTCACATTTTCAAATTCTCCTGTGCTCCCTTGTATTTTATTGCATTGAAGTATAGAGTCATTTCTTTCCATAATTTAGAACTTGGCTCTTTATTATTTTTTTCCTTGTAGCTGGCCACTGCAGTAACTTCAGGGATTAATGTTTTGTGCCTTCATGGTTGTAGCTTTCCTTCTTCCCTTCTCTTCAAAGCAGGATGCAAAAAAACCACAGAAAGTACAGGCGACTGTGTTTATAACTCCACAAAATGCTCTCATTTTGCCAAAATGAAAAAAATATATAACTTCTTTCAAATATTAAATATTATTTACAAATAATCAATTCCATTTGTGCTTTGCTTGTGAAGGTATAGCAAAACGAAAACATCTTCCAGCCTCTTAAGGCTGAGACTTATCCAGACAAGTTTTGGTCTAGGAAGGAGGAGATGAGAAGATACAGAAAAAGAAAAAAACCAAAATACAGCAAGACAGAACAAAAAGGAGATGTCAGAAAAAAAAGTAAAAGGCCGAGGAAAAATAGGTGAGTGTGAAACACATCAAATAAGGGATTTGAGACCACTTTTATATGTCCAAGGTCCTATTCAAGGACTCCGCCCAAAACAACCCCACCACAGGATTTGCTTGGTGGAGACAAAAGCGTTCCCAGTCTGTATCTTGCTCTGCAGGCGCTCAGACCCAGCCCCCCTTTGGCACCGGTGCCTCTGGGATTCTCAAGTGCGACAGCAGAGAGATGGGCAGTGCTGAGATTGTCCAGCAGCTTCAGAGTGAAGACCCCAGCCGGCTCAGGGCCCAAGGATGAACTCGGGCTTTCTAACTTGCAGTTCCAGGGGATGACCAGAGGTGGAGCTGAGTGTACAGGGATCCCAGGGCGAACCTGACTACCAGACATTGGAAAAGAACCTCAGCCCTCAATTAACCCCAGCAGCACGTCAGCTATCACAGTGATTCTCCAGGAAAAGCAGGGTGCTAAGAACAAATGACAAGATCAGCACGAAAGGATTCTCACAGAGGCTGTAGGAGTAGGAATCTGTCAGGCTAATGTGGGTTGAGACTGGGAGCAGGGAAGGGAACCGGGAATGCAGACCTAAACACAGAGAGATCTGGAGCCTTGGTGCATTTTCTCAGGCTTGATCACCCATTAGGAAGCTTTTCACAAAACAAAACCCGTGGAAGTTATTAGTCTACATCAATATCTGCTTGTCTATATATCTGTAGTTTACGTCTAGATATCCCAAGTGCATGTGGGCTGGTTGTAATATTCTTTGACAAAGAGGAATACAAAAGTAATGTGATATAATCATAGCATCCCACTCTCAAGTCTAGCTTAAGGTAGTTTCATTTCTTTGGGTTAAGCAGACATTTGTGAAGTGAGGGAAAATCGGCTTAACTTGTAATAGAAGAAAGAGCTAGGGCGTGTGTGTGTGTGTGTGTGTGTGTGTGTGTGTGTGTGTGTGTGTGTGTTTTCCTTATATTTGAAAAAGAAAAGTCACAGAGCTAGACATTCCACATAAACAAGGAAAAAAGTTGGTCACTGTCCCTTCAATAAATGTCGATACTTTAAAATACTTTTTTTCTACATTGTGGTTACATCTGTGTTCTGAAATTAAAAATAAAAGCCATAAAAGTAGAGAGATGAATTTCTAAATCACTAAAAGAACTTTGAATACAAACTAAATATATGTTCCCGTGCCTTCCTGCGCACTTCCCTCTTCTATTTCTCCTTAAGATTTATAATCAGGGAACTGACCACTGTGGTTAAGGAAGGGTGATACACTCCTTCCTCACCACTCAGTCTGTGTTACAGCAGCAGGAACCTTTCTAGAATGCAGAAATCTCAGGCTTTAATGGAGATTTAATAGATGGGGATCTGTCTTTTACAAGATCTTCAAGTGATACTCAGGCATACTGAAGTCGGGGAATCTGTTCTAGATTCCAAAGAGAAGGCCACTCCTGAAGGTCAGCTTAGCAAGATACTGTGGAAATAACCTATCTTCAATCAGTGTCTCTAATCTAGGATGAGAGAGAGAGAGAAAGAGAGAGTTGTGAGGAGGAGTAATCAACTGTAGTGACACGGAGAATGAAGTGTTCCAGGGAGAGAAGTCATCCATCAGAGACTTTATCCTTTTCCAGGATGTGAGTGACAATCTCGTGGATTCACAGACGGAGGCAGTGTAGAGGTCTCCCTCACTTTCATGTCTGTGCTTGGCTGGCTGCTTGTTGATTTATTTGGTCTACAGAGCCACGTGGGTATAGAAAGGAGCATGTGACTTATTGAGAAGACGCTGTGGCATATGATGGAAAGAAATGAATATAACAACTCTCCCCCACACCTCCCTTCTCTCTGATCTTGGAAGAGGCACCCAAGATGTGTGGCTTTCCTGTGGCTTCATGAGCTGGGGCACGGCGTTAGATGGGGAAGTAGGAAGCCAGGAGACTACCCAAGCCAGCAAGGTGCTGGGTGGCTAGGACGTACAAGAAGCTGTTTCTTCTTTCTTGGACGGAAGAGGCCCGAGTGGTACTGGGAAGCAGTGCACTAAGGGAAAGGAACCCTCGCCACCGTGAATGTCATTGTCCACAAGGGGAATGAATGATTTCCAGAAAGCACAGAGCGCGTGTGCTGACCCGCCTCCTACATGATGCACAATTGCCCGTCACAAAGGTTCAAACACATTTTACCAATGTGTACTCGTGTGAAGCAGGAGTTGCCATATTATGTCACTTTTCCTAGATGTATCTGAATTTCCAATCCAGAGTTCCCATTGAAAATGGACTCTAAACAGAGGGAAAATTATTAATATTGAGACACTACAGTAGGGACTGGAACTGTGGTTCAGTTGGTAGAAAGTTCTTCTTCATGTAGGAAGATCACAGCAGAGAGTCAGAGAAAACTCCCCCATCCCGATCACTGCAGGAGCCAATATGTCAACTCGAATCCACTCTTTAAATTAGACCGTTACACGTCAGACTGAACTCATCCTTACACGCCTTACAAGGAGAATTCCCTCACCTTCCTTCCCTGTTGGAAAGACAGTGTGTTAAGATGGAAACAAAAGCAACACCCGACCCGAACACCAGCCAGAAATCTGCACAAACACTGCCGTGAAGGAGTGTAGAGAAGCCCGCGTGCTGCCTCCCCTAGATGTGAAAGCAACAAGAGGGCTGGTGCAGAACTTGAGGCTGGAGAACCAAAGGGACTCCTGGAAGTTTAAGAGCACCGGCATAGCGATTCATTCCCCACTGCAATGTCTATGCTATTTGCCTTATGCCGGCAGCTTCTGGGAAAGGATTCCACCTCGCCCCACTCTAGCTTGCGTGGTGTTTGCCCTCTGAACTCGTGGGGCAGATACAAGTATGCACATAAGTAAACCCAGGCTAAGAGAAGGCAAATGGCATAGATCAGGTGACAGAGCGAGTAAAAGCTTGCTTTTCACAAAGGTAGTCTTATTCACATGCGATGACCCACCCATTTGAAAAGACCAGATTTCAACTCCACATCATGTCTTTGTTCCTAGAAGCACACAGAACAACTAAATTTCAAGGACTATGCATACATTAGATTCTCTCTACTCATCAACTCCCCTTTCTTTGTCTCCAGGGCATAATATGGTATAGACATATTAGGGACCAAATTACTGAGAGGATTCTGTGCCCTGTGGGTCTGTCCAGTCAGGGGCTGGGCTGTTCATCTATTTTTCATTTTTCATTTTATCATTCAAAATGTCCACACAGGAAACCAGACTCACAACACTGGCAAGGACAGACACAGCTTGGGAATTGTGTCTGGGGTTTGGTGGTTGTTTAGTTTGCTGGTAGTTAATACCAGGAAACATTTGCTGAACTATCCTTTCCAGAGCCACGTTTGGTCCCTTTATTCAAACATCAATCAAATTGGAATAGAAATTAGATCCCCAAGAAACCATGGGAGTATTCTACTAGCTCATTTTTATAATCAAATCCAGGTTGCTGCAGCAAAGAGAAACAGTTATTCAGGTGTAGACACACCAGAGAAGTTAGCACAATTGCCTTTGCAGCCTCCAGATCTTGTTACGGATGGCGGAAGTGTTGTGAATTCCTCCACACACAGTTCCTGTCAGGTGATAGGTCTTTGACGGTGGAAAAGGATTTGGTCACAATGGAGTAGAACTGGCACTATGACATAGTACTGTATCATAGTACTTAGGATAGCTGCACTGTCTCCTTAATTTTAAACGAATTTCCACCTCATTCTGTGTTTTTTTTTTTTTCAATGCTCTATGCTACCTATATGAACCTGTGTCTAGTAAATTGCCAAGACTTGATTTTGTCTGAGTAAAGTGCATACATTTTGAACGGGCTATATTTTCTTTGAGATTCTCACACAAATACACACACACACACACACACACACACACACACACACACACACACACACACTGTTCTTTCTGTACCTTTCCTCTGGGCTGTTTTCAGTTTCAGGACTCAAAACTCATTCTGTGAAACTTGAAAGCAAACTCTCCCCTGGAGGAGAAAGTATTTCTTTTAAGTAGTGCTTTTAGCGAATTTGAAGTGCTGATTCCTACATACAGATATGTTCTGGGGGCTCAGAAAGGAGAACACAATTTTAAACACAGTTTTAAAGTAGATTGAGGAAAAATTCCAGGAGTGGTAGATTCCTAGAAATAACAGGGAGTAGTAAAATAGTTTTACTCTTCATTGTTTTAATTTGGAATGCACTGATAGCATGGGGCCGGGGGCGGGGGTAAGTAAAAATTCCTTCTGTGCACAGAGATCATTTTGAGTGAACTCACCCTCTCTACAGATTCCCTTCTATATTCTCCACTCCTCTCCTTTTTGAATAAAGCCATCCCCTTAAATGCCCCTCCCCATGTATCTTTTACACTCAAGTTCCGTAATTGTTATTTTTATTATTTTGCACCTAGATTCTTCCTGGGAGGTTGAGGCTGGAGGATAGGTTGAGCCCAGGGGTTTGGAGCCAGCCTGGACAATGTACCAAGACCAGATCTCATAGGAAAAAAAAAAAAGCAAAAAAAAGAACAAAATAGGTCAGGCTCAGTGGCTCAGTCCTCTTACTTCTAGCTACTTGGGAGTGGAACTTGAGATATTGTCACTGAGGCTAGCCAGGCCTAAAAGTTTGCAAGATTCCATCTCAACCAATAGCTGAGGCCAGTGGTTCACACTTATCTTCCCAGCTAAGTAGAGAAGCACAAATAAGAGTGTGGTAGTTCAAGGTGGTCTGGGCATAATGTCAGAACCTGTCTCAAAAATAACACAAAAAATAGGCTGGAATGGTACCTCACACAATAGAGTTCATACTTAACAGGTGTTAGCCTGAGTTCAACCCCAGTATCGCCAAGACAAGTCACACACACACACACACACACACACACACCTTAAAAAACTTTTTGAAGACTGCTTTTTTATTCTCCTCTATATTACTTGGTGACACCAATGTAAATGTAAGAGATTTTAAAACAGGGAGTCATTCATGTATTCTTTGGTTATTAGCAATAAATGAATTTGATATATGTCGCTTAGGCATATAAAGGGAAACAAATATAATTATTAGAAACTTATCCAAGAAAACAACAGTAATAATCATAATTTTTCTTTCTAATTTCTCAATTAAATATAAAAATCATCAAACTTTAACTATACAACTAAAAGTCAGTGAGATTTAGAATCCTCAGCCCTTTAATAAAATGGACACACAACATTGGAAACAATATTTATGCTCTTAGATACATTTGAATCTGCCATTGTATCTCTGTATGAGAGAAAACAGAGGCATTTCTGAGTTTGGTTTCCATGGAAACCTGTGCTTGGGTACTGATGGATTTTGAATGTATCCTTTTTCTAGTCTCTCAGGGACAATGTTTGGGGGAAAAAAAATTAAAAAAAAAACAACACCAAAGAGCAGGAGGGGATGGCAAAGTTGTGAGAATTATTTCCTTTAAGACTGTTTTCTTCAGATATCATAGATATGAGAGAAACCAGGACACATTCTGAGCTAATTTCTGGTTATGTGGTTATCACATGCCGGCGAGGTGCGTAATAGAGAAGATCTAGATACTTAGATAGGGGTTACTTTCTGATTTGTATTCACAGGACTTCTTAACAAATACATGCCTGACACACTTCCTTCAAAAGTTTGTCTTTCTTTTTTGTGAACAGACCTTTTAAAGAGACATTAACCTGTACTTCAACAAGTGGACAATAGGGAGTGTGCTTCTGTTCATTTTTTGTTCACTTTTATTGACTTCCAGACAAAGGTTTCTGGACAACAGTGGAGTCTTGTAGTGTTAAAGAAAAACAAACACAAAAAACCCCATCAGTATTTGTGGTGTGAAGTGAAGGGTCGCACTTTGCACAGAGTTCACTGACTGGATTACCAATCCACAAGATCATGTGGATATGTAAAAGCAGGACAGATGTTCAAGTAGCTGCAGCATCAAATAATTGCACCGGTAGCATGGTCTGTATACATCATATAAAATGTGTGCTTATTACAAATTCAAATTCAAATGCTCTTTTCTATTAAGTGAGAAAATGTAATCTATCATATTCAGCTAAAATAGGTAAAGCAACACTTGCTTGGCCTCATAGTATTCTCTTAACTAGTAATTTTCAACTGGAATTAAAAATATAAATACACTTGTATGTAGTTTCATACCGCCACCCCCCCAACGTATTTACTTATACGTTTATAAGCCAAATCTACTTCCACATGTAAGGGAACATGCATCCTTTATTGCAGCAGTGTAATTCTTTAGAAGGGCAAAGTTAAAGTTCAACAAAATAAATCCCAGGAAGCTGGTGTTTGAAAGGGGTGGAATAGAGTCAGAGGGAAGGGATGGATTGAGTGAAGAAGAAGAGAGGGAGAAAAACACAGTGAAGAATTCAAGCCAGAGCCTACAAAATTAGGAAGCATGAGGAAAAGGGTGAGTTGGGAAGGGGTGGGTGGGGAAGGGGGGGTAGGGAAGGGGAAGGTGAGAATGTTGAAAGGGTGACAAGGATCCAGATGCAAGGTACTCTCTTATAAACTGCTTTGCTAAATGACATCTTTTACAGCTACTTAAAGAAAAAAGTTCCTTAGATCTCTGCTTAATTACACTTTATCAAGGAAGTTGGCTGCAACTTCATTAACCTAAACATTCTTTGAGCTCTGCAAAGCAAGTCTCATTTGTGTCAATTTTATTTGTGAGCTTTCTGGGTCTTTTGTTGAACTATCCATCATAAATGAATGAATGGTAAACTAGTTAGCTGAATGAATGAATGCCTTAATTTCTTCCCTTTCTTCATCTTTATTAAATAAAAGTCAGCGGATACCTCAGCATTTTTCTGTGTTATATTCACTTCTATGGTCTATAATTACAAAAACTCTGAGCTTTCAAAGACCAAGGCAATATAATCAATTCTTAGGTACATATCAGAAAGAGGTATTAGCTAAAAGCCAGAAGCTATGAAAACTTAGTGCCTTTTGCCACTACTATGCTCCCAGACTTTGCTCTTAAAAAGCTGTATCCTTCCCATTGTTCGTATTTGCAGTAATAGAAAGTTGGTAGTTAGTTCTAACACCTGGAGCACACGTACGAATATACTGGGCTGTCATTATCTACAGATTCAGGGAAGCTTCGGTCTCAGTTGGAGCAAACTTTTGGGCCATTTCTTTGTTCTACTCAATCTAGCTTTCCTCAAGTTAGTAAGACGTTCTCAGTGGTTCTATGAGTTTTTCTGCATTCCATGCGATTCCAGAAGAACATGAAGCTGGAGAAGAAAAGTCGTGAGCTTCACTCTAATTAGAAAACAGAACAAAAAGCTGTACACTCTATTAATTGCTATGGTCAGTAAGACTGTCATCTCTGTTTTCCATCTCTGTCACGTGTCCTATCCTTATCCAATAATAAGAGAAACTTTTAAAGTGAACCAGCTTTGCCCCAGTCCCAAGGGTGTGGCTCTCCTCAAGCTAAACAGCTGGCAGGCAGAGACATAAGGGAGAGAAATGTGCAGGAGAAAAGACAGCTGGGAATGCTCTCACTTCTAAGGGAGCGGGAGAGAGCGGACACTGAGCACTTTCAACATACCTTTTCTACTCTAGCCATATCAAAACCAAGGACGTTTTCAGGAAGGTGAAAGCTAAGTGGAAGGTCAACATTTGGTGATTTGCTTCTTAATAGTTCTCACCCAAGTCTGTAACCTGAGCTAGTCAGAAGATTGAAATCTGGGGTCCAGACCAACAGGAACCTTGTGAAACTCTTACATCCACTTAACCATCAAAAAATCCAGAAGTGGAGATGTGGTTCAAGTGGTAGAGCCTAGAGTGAAGCCAGGCCCCGAGTTCAAGCTCCAGATTTGGCACAAAAATATGAATAATCCTCATTAATAGCTTGCAGCGATTGGAGGGTAGAATAAAAGTTTCTTTTTTCTTTTCCATATGCCTTCTCTTTCATGGGATGAGAAGGGAAGACTATGAATATCTAAACACTCCAGAAATTCCAGCTTCATTGATTGTTACTTTGAGCTAAACAGAAAGAATCCTACTTAACATGACTGAAGGTTATGAAAAGAAACTGGGTTGAAACTGAATATCATTGTAAACTGTAGACAGCAAGTTAATATGTACATATTAAACTATGTGTGTGTCACTGGATGATGATTGTTGTATTGTATTACTGTGTGATCACAAAAAATACACTTTTGTCCGATTCAAGACCTGAAGGGAAACCTAATACTCAAGCATAAGTCAGCAGGAGTCTGGCATTGGATGTAGTAGATACATTTTAGAAATCGTAAATTGAAGCAGGTAGACAATCCCTCAAAAAAGATGTGAGCTTCTGTCGCTCATACTGTCAATCAGTTATTCAGATGGCCAAAGTAGTGGAGTTGTACCTAACCCTGAGATGCTGAAGGTTGTGGCTACAAATAAGTATTCAAATGAGGCTTCAATAAAACTGCTCTTCTGCAGACCGGAGAATCCCGGCGAATCCCGACCTGCTGTGCACATCTGGCTTCTTTTTACATGAACCAAATGTTCTCACTTACCTTGCTAGTGTTGCTAGCAAGGTTTCCATCATGGGCCGTGCAGTTGCCCTGGTTATGGAGATTCGCATGGGGAAGAGACAGACAATCTGCTCCTAAAATGGGGCTGAGCCTTTATCCACCTCAGGATATCAGCAAGCTGTTTGCCAAGGTTATGACTTCAGGATTGTGGAGAATTATAAATGAACAACAATAACAGCAAATCTTGACATTCAAAGGAAATAGACTTACACAGGCAGAGAAGACTAGTAAGCATAGAAGCCCAGAAGACTGAGTAACTAATGTTCAGAGGCTGTAGTGTTGCCCATAGGCAAACCAGCTTGACATCAAAATCATGTTGGGTAAGTTTGTAATGCTCTCCCTCTCCTAATTGTAAAATTAGCATTATGATGCCACCTCATTAAGGTGTGGATGAAAGCAGGCTACAGAAAGTTAGTAGCTAAAATATGATGTCAATGTTGTAATTGTATAGTTAACTTATGTTTCACTTGTATGCTTAGATTTTATTTTATAATTAAGTCTAACGTATGAAACTGTAACCTCTCTGTACATCAGTTTGATAATAAAAATTTGAAAAAAAAGTCTCGAAACATAGTTGTAGGAGAGGTTATATGATAGAATCATTTCATGCATGGGCCATGTGAACTAGAATAAGTTGTTCAAAGTTTACTCAATTCTTTTCTTATCTGTTGAATAATGCTCAAACAAAGTGAGCTCTAAACTGCATTCCACCTGTAACATTCTAGGTGTCCATATTTTCTTCTTATATTTTCCCTACTCCTAAGCGATATGAAATGATACAGGTTTCTGTGATAAACAATTTTCTCTCTGAGAAATTCCCATTAAAAGCAAGCGGATGCACTGATTAAAGTTTGTCAGCATTAAGTTCTATTTATCTTAAGGTTTGAATGAGTTTCTCATGCCTTTGGGCAATTGCATTAAAGATTATTTTCATGACTGACTGAACGGTAATAAAGTTACCAACAGTTCCCGGGGAAATGATTTCAATTTCGATGATTTTTAGATACAGATTTATGAGGACAGTGCAAACACTGTGGTGTTTGAAAAATAAAATCAATGAAATGAACGATTCTTGTGGAATTCTTAATGAAAACTTCCAGGAAACTCACAGATAAGGCACACAATGACTTAGGAAAGACAGAGTCCCAAGAAAACCCCAGAAAAGCATCTCAGGAAATCTTGTCCTCTCGGGGCCAAATTCCTGTATAAAGGCTTGGAGGCCATAAAATAGATCCTTTCTACGAAGGATAGAAGACATATAAATGCACTGACAGCTTTTCAGATGCCCTGGTCATCCTGAGATAAACTGCTTGAGTGGGGCATGGGGAAACATTATCTTTGCTGATAGCTCTACAATGTTAAGAAAACGCCATCTCTCAGTCTCTTTTTTCTGATCTGCCTCCAAGAACATTAGTGGGAAAAGCATGCAATGACTCTCCAGAATGAGTAGCAGAGTCCTCTAAACAATCTGTGAAGAAATGAAAAGACCTGGGAAAATGATGTTAAGTGAAGTCAGGCCCAGAGAGACAAAGGATGGGTGTTTTCTCTTATACATGGAAGCTAAAGTTAGCTTATAAACTTACAAGTAAATATGTCTGATGTTATGCAAGTGTATACAAATGTATGAACTGAAGTAGGGTAGATCCCAGGGAGAACTCAAATAGTGTGATCTCTTAGAAAGCAAAAGTCAAAGTTCAACAAAATCAAACACCAGGAAGTGGGTTCTTGAACAGGGTAGGGTGGGGCCCAAAGGGGAAAGAGGCAAAGAGGGGGAGAACGCAGTCAAGAATCCAATGTATATCCTACCAAATGAAGAAGAGTAAGGGAAAGGGTGGGTTTGGCAGGGACGGACCAGAATGTTGAAAGGGGTGACACTTACCAAGATATACTGTATTCATAAATGGTTTTCATCATTGAAATTAAAAAATTACCTTCATCATTCAGAAATGGCAACTCCTTTGTACAACTACTTAAAGACACTAGTAAGAAAACCAAACCAAACAATCTGTTGCAGACCTGCAGCAATTTCTGCTTTGTTGGGATGTGTTGGCTGTAGTTCCTACCTACTAACCACCCATCAGGTGACTTAAACCAAGGCCTACCTACCCCAGGACCTTGGAGAGCCTTCCTCAAAATGCTTTGAATGTCTTGGGAATAAAAATGGAGTAGAGAAGGTCTATTTGCTTTCTTCTAATCTTTGATGACTCCTGGCCATGATTTGATCTGTTTGCATGGCTTCCCTCTCCTCCCCTCTCTTTGCTGTCCTGTCTCTTCCCCTTTTCTGGAATCCACTCCTACCAGAAAATACTCTAAAAGGAATCACTGTCATTCTGCTCATGTCCTCTCGGTATATATTGTACTGCACCACCGTTTGTGTATCATTTCTGACAAAGTCATGAGGCTTAAATACAATCCTTGAGTATGTTTCCTTATTCTTGGCCACACACATTCGGCCTTTCACATTAAAGACCATGAAGGGTTTGCTTTTATAGTTGATGTTCAGGGCCAGCTTCCGAGCAGGGCTGCTGAGATTAGGCCCCCCCTGAAGCCCAGCCTTTGGGGAAACACACTGTTCTGCACCTCTGGGTATTGGACAGGGCTAATGAGAAAATAAACCTGCCCACAATTCATTCAATTTCATTATTGATAACTGCTTATTTGATGTTCTTTAGAAAACATATTACCTGTACCTATGTTCTCTCCCAAAGAACGGACACATATTTTATATTTTATGATGAATTTTATTTTAAAAGATACCTAATTTCCATTCCTTCTTGAACTTCCCATATGACCTCATTTACCACAAGTAATGAACCAAGCCTAATGTTTTCATTAATTTCTCTAGTTTTTACCTGAATTCGTTTGTCTTTTTTTTCCTTTCCTGTTCCTACACCCTGTCTTCGATGCCATGTGTATCTGTTCGTTGTGTCTCCTTAGGGACCCTAGCCTGTGACAGTTGCTTAGACATTTTTTGTGACATTAAAAATTTTGAAGACTATTTATTAGGTGTGATGAAGAATTCCTAATAATTGAGAATTGTCTCATGTTTTCTCATGGTAAATCCAGGGTTAAAAGCTACATTTTAAATTGAGTATTCTTGTACTGTTGAATTCTAAGACATTTTACAAACAATAAATTTGGATGCAAATTCTTCATTGAATATCCATTCTGCAAATATTTTAACTAGTTTGTGTCTTATTTTTCATTCTTTTCATTGTACCACCCAAAGAACAGATTAAATTGGGAAGAACTGGAGCATCACTAATATTGAGTCTTCTAATCTCTGACTGCAGAAAAATCTCTTGATCTGGTTTTTCATTGACTTTTGTTCTTCAGATTGTTTAAGGTTGTCACATATAGAACTAGCATAGAAAATAATTGCTTCATTTCTGGTGCTAGTGTAAGTAAGACAAGTACATTTATGCAAACCTGAAACACTCATTTGAAATGCATATTTTCAGTTTATATACTTGTGACCTTGCTTTGCTCATCGATTTGTTTCAGCACGGGTTTTCGATTATTTTGCAAACATTTGCAATTTTCTACATCAGCTGTTATATCCTCTGTGACTACAAGACAGTATCATCATTTCCATTCTAATATGTACAACTTTTAACTATTGTCTCGCAACTATTGTCTAGCAAGTTCTAGGCAATCTTGAGTCAGGGCAAGATACCAGATGTCCTAGACCTCTACCAATTTTAAGGGTAGGCATACAATCTCTCAGCCTTAAGTTTAATGTTAGTTGTATGGCTTCTAAATATTCTACTGATCAAGTCAAGGAAGTTCCTTCCATTCTCTGTTTGCTGAAAGTCTTTATCACAGTTGGGTTATGAATTTCATCAAATGTTTTTAATACATTAATTGATGTGGTGTCATGAGGCTTTTCTCATTCAGACAGCTAATATGATAAATTATATGGATGGGTTTATGGATGTAAATGATTCTGAATACCTGGGATGAATACCACTTGTTTCTGATGTGTTCTCTTCTCTATATACTGCTGTATGGAATGTAGAGTTGTTCTTCATATGGAAGAGTTACAGAGAGCTGGCTTTATTATGTCCCTGAATGTTTGGCAGAAAATAACATCTAGGCCTGGTGCCTTCTTTCATGGAGGATTTAAAATTATTGATCCAATTTCTACACCAGCTATTCAAATTTCCACTCCTATTTGAGTGAATTCAATAGGTTCTGTGTTTTCTTTAAAGGGCTGGATTATTTCATCTAAGTTATTAAATTGATGGGTACATACTGTTCATTGCACATTGCTATTATTGGTTTAATATCTGTGTGGTCACTAATGGTTTTCCCTGGAAGCATCTAACATTTTTAATGTTATTACTTTAATCAAGTTAGAAACAAACAAACAAACAAAAATATGCAGCACTCAGCTTAAAAATGTGAGCCAGAAAATAAACCACCAATATAATGGCTTATTTATGAAAAACAATTGTCCTTCTAACTAATTTTTTATACAACCGAAATAATGGAGGAATTTCTCTCTTAAAATTGCAAAGATCTCTGACATGAGTTTATGGATCTGGTGCTTAATTTTATTTATTTATTTATTTTTTAGTTTTTTATTATCAAACCGATGTACAGAGAGGTTACAGTTTCATACATTAGGCACTGGATATTTCTTGTACTGTTTGTTACCTCATCCCTCATTCCTCCCTCCCCCATCCCCCTTTCCCTTTCCCCTGGTGCTTAATTTTAACAGTTCTTTCAGATATTCAGGCCGCTGGCTTTTAACTATCCCAGCCATCCCTACCTGTTGAGACTGAAGAAGTCTCAATGTCAGTATTTCAATATAGCAGCCTCCTTTGTATCTTTAGACATGAAAATGAACCATTAAAAGTCTGTATATTTGGGGCTGGGAATATGGCCTAGTGGCAAGGGTGCTTGCCTCGTATACATGTAGCCCTGGGTTCGATTCCTCAGCACCACACATATACAAAAAAAAAAAAAAAGGCCGGAAGTGGCGATGTGGCCCAAGTGGTAGAGTGCTAGCCTTGAACAAAAAGAAGCCAGGGACAGTGCTCAGGCCCTGAGTCCAAGGCCCAGGACTGGCAAAAAAAAAAAAAAAAAAAAAAAAAAAAAAAAAAACAACCTAAAACAAAACCCCCCAAAATTCTGTATATTTGTCCTTTTAAGTCATGAGCACAGCATTGCTGTGAAATTTCTTCAAGAAGGAGTTAACCACCCATTTTTATTACAGTTGAAATGAATGATTACGGATGACTCTACTGTGACTTTTAGCTTTGCCAAAGAGAAGAAATTGTTCTTCTACTTCATCTGAAAGTAGTTTGTCCCAATATCCCTATGTCTTGCTGTGGATGTAGACAAGCCTTAGAGTATGAGTAACCATTTCATTTTTATTATTTTTCATCTTCAAATTATTTTGTATATGATGTTGTCAATGGTGATTCATAGGAGTGCATTTCTGTTTGTTTCAACTTTCTTTATAGTCAAGCACAGGGGGCTTATGCCTTTAATCTTAGCCACCCCAGAAGCTGAGGTCTGAAGATTACAGTTCAAAGCCAGTTAGGAGCCTTCAATTTGCCAGCAGAATTTGGCACTAGTGGGATAGCTCAAATGGTAGAGTGCCAGCCAGGAGCAAAAAAAGCTGAGCAAGAATTTGTGGCCTTGAATTTTTTGCACCAATGCAAAACAAAGTGGAGAAAGAGAATATAATGTTCGTAGTATTTTGTCATTTTTATCTTATAGTAAACTCTTGTCTTGGATTAATTCAGATTTGGATTTTGTTGAAAAAAGAAAAACATTAATGTGAAAAATATTAGAAGTAATTGCTTAATTTTCTCAATTATAGTAATTATGCCATGTCTTATGGTAATATTTTTGGTGGGATTAATCTGTGTTTAGCTAAAATCTTTAAAAGACAGAAAGGAACTCAAGTAATGCAATTAAAATTGTTTATTCATCCTAGGTCTGATTTTAATGTTAATGAACTCTAAGTGGTCTTATACTAATACAGTTTTGGAAAAACATTAGATTTGTTGGGTTCTTTCTGAAGCTGTGAGGAAGAAATGAAAGAGGCTATAGGTTATAGCTATTTCCTGGAAATATGAAAATCTTGTAACATCTTAACCCCACAATGAGATGGGAGGTAATGACTTGCATTGTAGTAATCTCTTTCGCTATTTCTCTAGTCACAGGGTATTTAGTTAGCTGGAACTGACCTTTAATGACTCTACTCACAGGTAGGGCTCTTTTGGAGAAAACTGAGACACATAGCACTTCTAGCAGCTACACACTCCCAACAGTCCAGGAGGCTTCATTTCTGAGCAGCACCACCACTCCTATCAAATCTTTGTGCTTCTACGTTTAGATTCCCGACATCCTTGTGACTTTCAGCAAGGGAATTTATAACAGTGATACTGATGTTTATTCAGTTAAAAGATAGTTTGGGGCCAGAATCTCAGAGTATTTAGTTTGTTTTATGGCCCAAAGTGCTGATGCTTTGTTTAGTTGTCTTTCTGGTTTATAAATTTTATTATCATCTTTCAGGGAAATAAACCAGCATGTACTATTTTATCTACAGCGTTATAGAAATGCATGGCACAGTGTAATTAATTTACTAACACTGTAGCAAATGTTATTTTTATAATTCATTTTACTCTCTATCTCTAATATATTTTGGAACAAGGTATAAGATGAAAAATCGGATTTTTTTCACCCTGGTAATATCTTTCCTAGCTATATTTTATTATTTTCCATCCTTTTGAATGTTATTCTTTTAATATATACAGTTGGATTTGTTTGACATCTGACTATTTTAAAAAATATTTATTATTTCTTTCCTCCATTAGCTCCAAATTAATTTTATTGAATAGCAACATAATAGCTTTTATACCTTGCAGAATACATAATGCCTCCACTCTGTGACTCATTTATTTTAGGACTACCCAAGGTGCACATATCATGTTTATTGTTTCAGATTGATTTTATCACCTTGTTTTTCAAGTTAAAAGTTAACTGGTATGGTTAGTTATATATTAGATAAATTCATGGTTGATTTGGAAAGCGCAGAAAACGTAATCTGTTTGTGCAGGACGTCTCCATCTGCCCGGTCTTACCCAACCATTTCTATTCCACCTGCTGTCTGCCTGGTAAGGCTGACATCTGGGCTCTCATCAATTGGCACAGCCAGTTTTCAAGGACTATAGGCGATGGAAGAGTCTGGCAGGACATGGGGGAGGATGCTGAAAGGAGTGGGGGCGGGTCATCTGTCCGCTGTCCTCTCATTCGGACCACCATGACACAGTGACTCTGTCCCTCGCCCCCATTGGTAGCCCTCTGTCCAAATGCAAATGATTTAGCTTCCTCTTCCTCCTTCACAGTGATCAGAGGTGATGACGTCCATCTCTGCACATTCCAGGCTGCTTTCTCTCCCCATTTTGCTCCATGAAAGACCATTCCAGTTCTTTCAATGTGGCCTTTGACTTTTGTCAGGACTATGCCTAGTGCCTCATTCAAAACTAAAGGTTTTCTTCCCCCCATTTTTATTTCATTGATATTTTGAGTTACTTATTAGGTTTCAATGTTATTATAAGGTTTCTACAACCTTCTATTTTTTTTTGGCCAAGTATATTCTTTTAAAAAATGTTTTATTATCTTTAAGTAGTTGTACAACAGAGTTGCCATTTACCTGAGCAGTTTATGAATAAAGTGCACCTTGATCAAGGTCACCCTTTCAATACTCTCACCTACCCCTCCCAATCCACTCCTACCCTTACTTATCTTAATTTGAGGTTATGTATTGGGATGTTTGGGGCCATTTAACAAAGAAGTTTGTGAGTTTATGTGTACAATGCTTTTTTTGTTTGTTTGTTTGCTTTTTTGCCAGTCCTGGGGCTTGGACTCATGGCCTGAGCACTGTCCCTGGTTTCTTTTATGCTCAAGGCTAGCATTCTACTACTTGAGCCACAGCTCCACTTCTAGCTTTTTCTGTTTATGTGGTACTGAGGAATCGAACCCAGGGCTTTATGCATGCTAGGCGAGCACTCTACCACTGTCACCTTGCCAGCCCTATAAAACATCATGATCTGTGTCACCACTTCATGTTTCTTTTGCCTCTTTTTGACACCGCTTCCCATATATTTCTCAATTCTGTCCTATATACAATGAATTCTTGTCTACATTCTCCCCCCCACCCCCGCTTCACTCTTCTACACCTTTCTTGTGGCCCCATCCTTCCTTCTTGTGAGTACTCATTTTCTGGTGCTGTTTTCTTGGGCTTTGATGTAGTCTCTTTAAAGAATTTTACTATTTAGGCTCTCCATAGAGTCTATTACACTTCACTTAATTCATTTGTAACCCCTTGCTGATTCCATATCTTGGCTATGGTAAATAATGCTGGAATGGACATTGTTGTGCTTACAGTTTTAGCGTGGCCTTGTTTGTGCTCTTGTGTGCTCTATATAAATCCCTAGGAGGGAAGTTGCTAGGTCATAGAGTAGTGCTCAAAAAAATTAAACACTGAAAAAATAAACCTTCAATGAAACAACAACCCAATTAATAAACTGGTCTAAAGAGTTAAAGACAGACTTCTCAGAAGAAGTAAAAAGGACCAGTAGACACATGAAAAAAAAAAAAAAGTTCAACTTTTCAGGCCATAAAGGAATCACACATCAAAACAACACTGAGATTCCATTTACCCAAATTAGAAGGGGCAACATCAAGAAAACGGACACTGGGGCTGGGGATATAGCCTAGTGGCAAGAGTGCCTGCCTCGGATACACGAGGCCCTAGGTTCGATTCCCCAGCACCACATATACAGAAAACGGCCAGAAGCGGCGCTGTGGCTCAAGTGGCAGAGTGCTAGCCTTGAGCGGGAAGAAGTCAGGGACAGTGCTCAGGCCCTGAGTCCAAGGCCCAGGACTGGCCAAAAAAAAAAAAAAAAAAAAAAAAAAAGAAAACGGACACTAACAACTGTGAGCATGTGTGTGGCCAAAAAAGAAGACTACTACACTGTTAGTGGGAATGTAAGTTTGTTCAACCATTCTGAAAAGCAGTATGGCAGTTCCTCCAAAAACAAAGCCAAGTTTGTTCCTGTGGTCAATGACTCTTTTGACCTTACACACATTTTCAAAGGGTTTTCAGTTACATTTTTTCAGGAATAATCATCTGTGTTTTCCACTACTTGTGATTCTTTGGAGCATAAATTCATGGGAGATAAATAAACAAGGGAATGGTGAGATGTTCTCATCGTAATAGGAAGAATGTGAAAACAACATTGGCTGTTGGCTCAGACATTATAGCTGGCATTTTTCAACTCTGCTATGATTGCCCGGATCCTCCCCTCTGATAATCAAGAGGAAGAATTCTGAATTGAATTCTGAATTGAATGCTATCATGTCAGCATGAATTCAGACTTCAGTTGATGATAATAAACTTATTAAAGCACTCCACATTAGATCATAAGTGTCTGTCTCTGGCACGCCATTTGTCATATCAACCTAGTACTGTATTTCATTAGCTTTACACTGGTGGTTATTAGAATATTGATGATGTAGAAAACTTCCACAAAAGACAATGTTAAGCTACTGAGCACACAGATTCTTTTGCTAAAAACCCCAAAAGGACTGTTAGAGGTTATTTTATACTTTTTATAGCTATAACACAGCTATGCACTATGAACATTTGGGTAGGTGTGGTGGTGCATGCCTGTAATCTCAGTAACTCAGAAGGCAGAAATAAGAAGGTCACAGTTCAAGGCCAGCCTGGGAAAGTAAAGTTTGATCTGGAAAATGAACTAGAAGTAGAAGGACTGGGGATGTGGTTCAGATGGTGAAGCTAACAAGGATGAAGCCTTCATTTTAACTTCCAGAACTGATAAAAAGGAGAGAAAATGGTGTCAACACACAATTCCATAAGTACGTAATACCCATTCTACTGTGCTTTATAAAACTTCTTTTTGATGTGTTTGACAGATGAGAAATAATGTTCCTTGATGAATTGAACTTACTTTCTTTTATTAGGAGGGGGATGGACAACTTGAGCCACAGCGCCACTTCTGGCCTTTTCTGTTTATGTGGTGCTGAGGAATCGAACCCAGGGCTTCATGTATATGAGGCAAGCACTCTAACATGAGGCCATATTCCCAGCCCTCTGCTTCCATTTCTACCTCCCCAAATAGGCCATCCCTCAAAAACATGTGCAAATGTGAAAGGACAGTGTTCTCCTGTATGTACCCTGAAGCCTTTCTCTCCTTTAATATATCACCAGTGTCTTCTGGTTGACTTTTTCATATGGTTGCACATGTAACTTACTGTGTCTGATGTCCCATTCCTGCTTGCACATTAGCGACTTAAGAGAAATGTCTCTGTTTTATTCGTGTTTAGAGCCAGCATCACTTCAGCCTCTGGCCTTGATCAAAATTTGCTGAACCTGAGATTCATAGTCAATGCTTCTTCTAGGCATTATATTCTTGATTTTACAATGACCAATTTCTCAACATCAAATGAAGAATTCACAGTTGTGGCTATTGCAATGTAGTTGAAATAACACTGTTGTTTTGTTATCTCCATAGCTAATTAAGGAACATGTTACATTGTGCCAAACCAAATTTTGTCTAACTAGTCACAGTAGTACTTGGACTTTGGAGAATATATTGAAGGTCTAGTGAAAAGTCATAAGATAACCACTGCTAGTTTTTCCTATGAAAATGCCACACTGGTAATTCTAAGAAAATGGTTATCTCAGGTGGAGAATAGCAGTAACTTCTAGATTGTAATTCAGATATGGATTGTCTCCCACCGTATCATGTGTGTAAGTTTTGGTCCTTAGCTTATGGAAACATTATGTGGTGGTTGTAGCCCTTTGTGGGATTTCCATTGTTGTGACAAAATACCTGAAAAATATCAGTATAAGGGAGACACAATTTTCAAAGTTTTGATGGTCCTATGACCCCATTGGGAAGGAGAGACTGGGAGGGAGGAGAGGGAGGGAGAAGAGGGAAGGAGGGAGGGAGATGGAGGCAGAAAGAGAGAGAGAGAGAGAGAGAGAGAGAGAGAGAGAGAGAGAGAGAGAGAGAGAGAAGCTCAATGACCTATTTCTTCCTCTGATGCCACCTTTTACAAGGGCGGTAGTTCATAGCTGGAGACCCAGACCTCAACATCTGCTCCTTGGGAACATTCAAGATCCAAACAGTAACAGGGATTGTGGAACCTTGTTCTCTTCCCTTGATTTCCACCACCCAGAAATGAGCAGTGTTGCTCTTGGAGTGCAGCTACCCTGCCACAGATCCGCAACAGTGAGCCGATCACTGGAAACTTCACCTCCCAACATAAACTAAGATAAATCTTTTGTCTTTATAAGCTGATTTTCTTGGGTGTTTTGTTGTGACAATAGAAAGCTAACATACTTTAGTATTATTGGACCAAGAATGAATCTCCATTTTCCTTTATGCATACATGAAAATGCACAACAGAAAAAGTAATGTGCAATGCAATTTAGTCAACTGTTAAGACTTTCTTATTGTGCAGGGATGTCGCTAACAATGTAATACTAAAATTCCGTGTGTAGTTATAAATCTTATTGATTCTGATGATTTATACTATAAGTCTATTGAATCTAGTGGATATATAAACTCTGAATACTCACAAAATACACAATCATACCTATGAATATAATTATCCCTTTTCTTGGTTAGAAGAAACCATAGGGGGATAGCTGCTTTGGAATTAATTTTCATCCGTAACAATAAGCTACACTGTGAGTGAAGTAAAAGTAATGGAAAATATGGGGAAATGTCATCTTGCTTCATAGAGCTTGTGAAAGAACAAGATTTCATGACATTTGGCAAGTACCTATTCATTACAATGGAATCTTTTACAAAATTCAGAGAAAAAGAAATTTGGTTAAGATCACTAAAAGGAAATTTGATTCAAGAAATGAGGTAAATTTAAGGAGACATTTTTATAACACAAATCTCCCAAATGAAAGAAAATGGGAGAATTACAAATACATTATGCAAATGACTATGGTTTATATAAACAACGGACATATCTTTAAAAAAATGTTCAAAATGGTATGTGAAAATTTCTGGGAAAACAACTTGAAATATATATTTATATATATACATACTTATATATAAATTATAATATATGTAAGCTTGCTTAGGATAGTTTAAAATAATAATTGGGCAGTTACACTTACTCTTGGGCAATTACACTTACAGTACTTGTGGCACTGTTGAGACATGATTAGATTATCCATGGATGAGTTCATAGCTGCACTGGCTACTAGGAGGAGGGCCTTGTTAGAGGAAGTTGGTCATTAGGGATTGTCTTTGAAGGGCATAGCTTGTCCTTGGACCCTTCCACTCTCTCTTAGCTTGCTGGACACCATGGTGAGCAACTTTCTTTGACCATACTTTCCATCATGATGATCTGGATTGTCAACTGGCCTTAGATGAAACCTTCTGAAACCATGGGCTATCATAAATTCTTCTCTTAGGTTGTTTATATCAGGCATTTTGTCTCAAGAAAGACTAATACAGAATGTTATTCTCAAACTGAAAACCATGATTTAAATGGAATATAAATCCAAATTCCTTTAAATAATTTCAGATTCATATTATATTTATTTGAGGGAATTAATACATTAGCTGGTTGAATTCTTTGAAAAATGGAACTTTTTCTGGCTGAATACTGTGACTCACAAAGGTCTCTCTTAGCTATAATTTGCCTCAGATTCTTGAGCTCAGAAACAGAATGAGAACTGCCTTGCGCTACCATAGGGGCCAATTTCAGCTTCCCAATTAGGCTGGGTTGGCTGGACATTCAGACTGGTTCCTGGGGTGAGGTTTATTTTTTTTCCCCTCCTACCAAGAAATGCACCTTTACGTGTTAAATCCCTTCTTAAATCTACTGAAATGATGCAGAATCAGGAGAGTAATACATTTTACAAAAAAATTCTGAAATTCTAGGGGAATTATTTAATAAAATTCAGTGTTTGTTTTTTTAAATAACAGAGAGCAGTGATTTCTGTGCCTCCACTCAGCATCCTATTACAATGACATCATTTGCTTTGAAAGTTAATTTCATCCTAATGAGCTAGAAAAAATATTTTGCCTCATTGTTTTCTAAAGATCTTTTCAGAAACTGAAGTATTCCATATTTTAAAAAATTGTTAATCTAATGTAAAATGCTAAAATGGAACAATGGTCCTCTAATTTGTAAAGACCAAATATTTTTTTAAAAATAATCTTACATAAGAGGTTAATGTCAAGCTAAGGAAAGCTACAAATCTAGATCTCAATGCAAATATTCTCCATCATCAGGCTCCTCTTAGGAGACTACTGATTGACATATTCATCTACCCCAACACTAACCCTTTAGGGAAAAAAAGAGAAGGCTTGAGGAAAGGAGACTGACAATAGAGAAGGAAAGGAATCATATTTTCCAATGAGCACAGGCAGTTCTTCTCTTAAGGAAATTTCATCTTTATGACACTTCCTGAGTTTCCTGCAAGGATGAGAACTTGGCTGGGGACTTCCTCTTCGTTCTTCCTTCCACTTCCTCTTTTCACCCATGTGTGAAGATGCCCAGTCCTACTCCAATAGTAACTTATTTTTGTTGTTATTATTATTCATTACAATTATTCTCTTAGGAATGCTTTCATTTGTAAAGTGAAAGATAAAAGCATCCATTACTCCTGGTCATTATTTAAAACAAATTTCCTTTGAGAAAGGACATCTCCCCAAATGAGGCTAGCTCTATTCAGGCCAGTGAATTTTAATAATGCTTGTGAAAAAAATGGAGATTAAAAATTCTTTCTAGTCTCTGCAGCAGAATCTTGAGGAAATGTTTGTAGTTCTTCATTCTCAGATTATGAGGCTGCTTTGGGAACTGCTCACCTTATGTGCTTTGATTTTCTTAATTCTCAATTTTCTTTCAATAAATTTCTGCTTGTTTGATCCAGAACCTTATTCTATTGCTTAAAATTAAGCAATCTTTATAGCTATAACTGTACAATAGGGTCTTTAAACATTTTGGAAATGAATATTAGTGTATGAATTTTATTTGATTCAAAAATCATTCTTATAATAACTTGGTTACCAGTTAATAACATCACTAACTGTACTGAAATGAACTAGTATTAGTGTAGCCAATTTAGTTTACAGAGGGAAAAAAATCAAACTCATTTTTACATAGATTTCAAGCATGGAGCAAAGGGAATAAGTTATTAGATATAAGAGATATTTCAGACTTAATTTAGCTTTTAACCTCTCCCCATCACAGATAGTTAAATCATTGTATTGACAAGTGGTAGTATTTAGTACACATAACTAACTTACAAATTATATCTTCACCTTAGTGACTTTAATTGTAATGATCCTATTGAGATAGTTTTAGGACTGTGACATTCAATTTCCTGTCCTAATAATTGAATTTTCTCAAGAGTAGCATTTTGCATGTTTTATGGGAATATGTTGATGATATTACTATGTGAAATAATATTAAAATGGAATATTGACACTTCCTCAATAAGGTAAAGCTAGGGGACTTCAGTATGACAGAGATATCAGTCAATGTATTTCAATGGGTAGTCATTAGGAACATTAGATAGGACCATTGAAGAAGATCTCTCCTTTGATCACTTTTGAAGAAATTATTTTTAAGAAAGATATGGTTCACTAAAATGTTTCTAAATTTTGAATAATTTAAATATCTTTGCCTGTGGTTTTCTTTTTAGGTTAAATCTTGCACTTGTGTAAGGGAGATCAAATCTGTCCTTAGGATTTTGTGGTTCTCTCTGTAAGTAGTCATGGCATGTAGAGCTTCCTTAGTTCACTTTTGCTTAAGCAAACTGGTAAAGGTAAGCAGATAATTTTGGTCATGAAAGTGCTCATTTAGTTTAAATCTTGAATTAGTTGTATTTATTTCAAATAATCCCCTCTGTTTGGTCCACTTCATATTAGACTCCTTGAGTAATGCTGTATTTATGACAATATTCTATTCACTTCAAACGTATGTTAGTATTTGTAATTATTGAAGGAAGGAGAGATTAAAAACTGAAGTTAGTAATTTCTGTTGGAAGGCTATTTTAAGTCTACATTCACAGAGTCCATAATATCTTATTGAAAGTTTATCAAACATAAATAGATTTAAAAATATTTTGTATAAAGGCAGTGCTTGTGGATACAACAGTTCAAGACGGCTACACTTAAATTTGGTGGCCACACCACCTTCTATTTGCTTATAGTATTACTAACCCTTGAGCTTACCCTGCCTCGCTGCACATAAATGCCTTTATAACTGTTTAGGAAAAAATACAGACTAGGATGTATTTTCATGATGGATAGATAAAATGTATATATTTAAGTGTATATTTATTTTTAACTGTACATAAAATATAATATGTATGCATATCTATAAGATACCATGTGATTGTTGATATATGTTTACACTGAATAATATTTTAATCAAAGTAAACATGACTATCTTCTCATACATGTATAATTTCTTTATGGTGAAAATATTGAAAACCTTCACTTTTTTTTCTTTTTTTTAAAGTTAATTTTATTGTCAAGGTGATGTACAGAGGGGTTGCAGTTACATACACAAAGTAATGAGTACATTTCTTGTTGAATATTGTTACCCCTTCCTGGTTTCTTTCCCCGTTTTCAACCCCTGCCCTGAGTTATGAAGTTCATTTCTAACATATTGTCTTGTATCACCGTTGCATTGCTTCATCTGTTGCCCTTTGTCCCATTTTGTTGTTCCTCTTCCTTTCCCCAAATCAGATAAACATATAAAGACACAGGGTACCAAAATCAAATACAGTGACAACAGGGGATAAGGCAAAGGGGAAAAAATGCAAGAAAAAGAAATAAGTTCAACAGTACATTAGAACAACCACGAAGAAAAACCACTTGTTTCCATATCCTGGAATTCATTTCAATTAGCATCATCTTATATGAACTTATGTAAATAGACATTGAATTATTGCTTCACTTCTTTTTGTAATCACGATATCAAATGTGTCACAGCTCTTTATGCACTACAGGAAACAGCTAATTAACCATTAAATTAGATGTTGTGTGTGTGGTGTTTTGTGAAAGATGATTCTGAAACTTTATAAATGGAATTCCAGCAATGAAATCATACTGTGTATGTCTTAGGTAGTTCTTTGCCCTAAAGGAACTGTGCCTGACTATGTGGGAAAATAATCATCTACTCATCAACTGGATACACAAGCTCTCTCTTTTCCAATTTCTGTTCATATTTTTGAGAAAGAGTAACACAAGGGATGGATACTAGTCAAGTCCGTTATATGGCTGTATGGAAAGTCATGGTAAAAAGTCTTATGAAGTATGATTGAAAACTTGCCAATTAAAAGATTTAGATCTACTGTAGAATTGCAAAAAGTAAAAAGATGTATATCTATAAAAAAACAAGTAAAATTTAACCTTGCATTTATACAGTTTTGCTGAGATCACTCTAAATGATTCTAATAACCCAATCTTTTGTTGTATGAGTATCAACAGACACATGTGAAGGATATGGAAATACAAGTTAAAAACAATGTTGAGCATAATCTGGCTTTTGTTTATAGGTAGATGACCTAGAACATAACAAATAATCAACAAGAATTTATGAATTTGTTTCTTGCACTTCCGTTTAAATGAGCATTGAATTTGAGGTTTAAATTATTTGATCACAAGGTTTCGGATACATTATTTTTTGTTTTATGGATTCATTTGTTACTGTGGCATATGAATTTCTGGGTAATTTCTAATACTCATTCTTTTATTAAAATCCATCTTCCAGAAACATTCCTTTATTGAAAGTCATTTTCCTTCTTGAAGATTAGCACTTTTTTTCCTCATTCTGAAATTCAGAAAATTTACTATGTTATGATTTTTTTCTTTTCTCTGTCATTTTGTCATGTGGGGGGATCTGTTTAAGGCTTAAATTTCTTCTTCAGCTGCCAAAAACAGATTCTTGGTTTTGATTATAATATCTTCCTGCAAGAACACTTGTTCAGAATTTCCTGTATCATAACCTGTCTACTGCCATTTCTGATCCTGGTTTTGTTTGCAACTTCCTTTGAACTACTGGAGAGTTATTGAACAATTTGCTATCAGCCGAACATTCTGTGGGGGCATTTTTTAAAGTATTTTTTCTTAAGATACTAACCTTAGACCAAATATTTCTACTGCCATCTGGGAACTCGCCCAGCAGTTCCAAATCAATATTTCAATTAATAACCCTTTTATCACCTTTAGGCTGACTCAGATCTTTGTTCTGGTTTGACTATGAGTTTAGTTTATTTTTGGAGTTACTTAGACTTCAACAGGAATTATTATTGCTCTGATGTGTTCTTCTCCACTTCTCTACCAGTACAGAATCAATTATTTTCCATCTTTCAAGATTCCTCAAAGTTTCAGGTTTTCTTACATTCTAATTCTATTATGTTCATTTTAATATTCTAATCTTGTAATATATTTAGGTTCTTGGAAAACTTTTTGTATTTGAGAATAATTTATTATAAGTCTTTGTAAGAGAATCTTAGTGGGTGTGCTTGACTTGTTACTTTGAGCCAATCTTGAAGTAATCATGTCTCCATACAAAGTGTTAAAAACTGGTGAAACAGCTCAGTCCTGGGGCTTTACACATTGCATATAATTGGCTTTTAATTAAGTAGTCATGTTGGTGACATTATTATCATAAAGTTCCTTGGCTACACACAATGAAAGAATCTTTTAGCTACATTATATAAAAGAGATTTTGCAGGAGAAAATGGAATGGTTCAGAGTCAGAGGGAAAAGAAGAATCAGTCACAAAATGGGAAGATGTAGGAAGTCCAGAGCCCAGTCTGTAGAAGCTAAGGGACTGTCATAGGCCTTGTAACAAGTTTACATAGCAATTCACTTCCTGTATTGTTTCATTGAAGGTGAAAATCCAGGGAGAAGATTGAACATTTCTGCCAAAAGTGATTCAACCTGGGAGTAAAGAATATTACCAAACCAACATCAGGATATTAGTACTAGAGAAAGAGGAAATGGGTGCTGAGCAGGCCCAACCAGCAGGTCTCAGCAGACACATAAACTTCCTGAAGTTGTGGGTTTATTGAATGATCCAATGTGCTTTCTCAAACCCTTGGCCGTGTTCAATGACACAAATTAACAGTCACAGAGCAAAGTTGCTCTTGGTTTTAGTAGAAAGCACTGCCATGACTACATGCTGACTTATTCCTACTTCCTGTTATATTACAGGTAGATCAAGGATTGTTTTCTTGGAATATTGAGTGTTGCTCCACTGAGACTGTAACTATGCTTTCCAATCTATCTTTGAGACAATGACAGAATAAAGGACATGGCAAAGCAGCTCATAAAGCAAAATGGCAGTAACTAAGATTATTTGTGGAATGGTCAATGCAAATTAGAGCTGGTTGTCTTACAGACTATTTTAATTGCAAGTATCTATTGTAATTAGAATACTTCTGGTAAGAAACATGTGCCAATGAGCATCTTTTAAGGTTGGTTTTAATTGAAGACAAATTTGAATTAGTACATTCTAAAGGGAGATGTTAAAAGAACCCAAAGCTATTATGCCTCTTTATTTGTTTAAGGAATACTTTCATATCACTTTTAATTTGTCTGTGGTGCTTTGTTTAGAGCACAAATTTCAGTTTCTAAAATTAATCATACATTTTAGTTGGCATATACTGAGCACAGAGTTCTGCTCTGCTTGAGCAGGAATTATACACATATAAGTTAAAAAGGAATGAAATAATGTAATTTATAACTAAACACCAATGTACACTGAACACTCTAGATATGAGAGGTGTAGTGGTTAAGCATATTCTGACTTTGTGGATCTAGTAGGAGACTGATTCTTAAATAACTCTTCTCTTGCAGTTATTTAGCTGATTATGATATTACACAGCTTCTTTTTATTTTTAGGAAAATATTTCATGTATGTCAAAAAGATTGCATATTAATGAGAAAATAAAACAAAGGAAAACAAACAAGTCAAGTATTCTGGTACCAATGCTGTCCAGTAGACATTTCTATAACAAGGTATTTTGCTATCTTATAGTGTAGCACTTGGGCATATTTGGCTATTGAATGCATGAAATATACCAAATGCAAGAGGAACAAAATGGAAATTATATTCAATTTAAGCTTAAAATAAGGAACCACATAAGGTTAATAGCTACCATATTGAACAGATCAGCTTCTTCTTCTTTTTTTTTTTTTTCCACCTGTTCTGGGGTTTGAACTCAGGGCTTTGTGTGTGTCTACCACATCTCCAGACCATTTAGCTATAGTAGCTTATCCAATAGTGTCTTGTACTCTTACTCAGACCATGGTATTCCTAACTCTACCTCCTGAGTATCTAGGATTACAAGAATATGTCATCATATATGTCTGTGAACAAAATAGCTTTATATCTCTGGGTCACTACGATTATTGTTTTGTCTTTACTTTAAACCTGACTCTTGAAATTGAATATACAAAATCAGTAGAGTTCAGTGGGTTAAACTTTGTTGAATATGCTTATAGATATGGAAATGCTATGCATATTTTTAATTTTCAGAGGCACCTACATTGATAAAATATGCTATTAAAATGATTTTTGGGGAACTATTGGCTTTGAATTGTTTACTGTAAATGAAAAAGTTTATCTTCTTGTGTTAACATATTTCTCAAAGGCTGAGATTGTTTGAGTGAATAAAATAGTTCATACTCTAGCTGTGTACCATAAAGACTGGGACATGATTGGGGCAAACATATGTAACATCATTCAGATGGTGATGCATGTGGTTTTAGTTTGTTATCTTTTGTGGACAAAAATTATAAATATGATATACTGTTTTGGTGCAAGTATGTATTGTAGAATGATTAAAAAAGAGAATTAATTTGTCCATTAACTAACATTATGTTGGTAGGAAGAACACTTATAATCTACTGTCTCAGAAGCTTTCAAATATGGAGTACAGCACTAATATTTGGTTGGATTTTGAATTGGTGCATTTGTTATTATTTGGTTTGAGATATCCACCCTCCACTACCCAGTTCTGCTAAAACATTGAGAGCAACTCAGACTTCAAAGGTTGAAAACTACTTGTGATTAAAAAATTAGCATCAGAAGAGCAAAATTCAATGAACAATCACCAGAAATTGGAAAAGGAAAGTCACTATGACACTAAAAGCAGCAATCCTGTAATAAAAGATGTGAACAATAGTGAAGTGGAGGAAATCTCGAATATTGAACTTGAAATAATGATGATAAAATTGATCAACAAAATTAAAGAGGTCATAAAAAAGTACCTCAATGAATTCAAAGAGAATACAAACAGCTAAATGCATTGAAAGGATTCAAGTAAACTGCATAACAAGATAATAAAGACTATAATGTATGAAAGAAGAGGCCAATAATGTTATAATTCCTGAAGAAAAATCAATTTGAAATTAAGGAAAAGAGAAGTCTAAAGAGTCAAGCAAAAACCTCAGCTGAAAGCTTTTCTAATAGAAAGGATTATGTTGACAATAGCACATAGGTACTTGAAGACCAAGTAGATGGATGCAGAAAAAGCAAGTGACAGTAAAGGAAAAATAAAGTATGAATGGGACATTAAATGTTTCTAGGATAATAAAGAATGTACTCATTACCTTACATATGTAACTATAACCCTTCTACATCACCTTGACAATAAAGTTAAATTAAAAAAAAACATTTTAAAAGTTTCTAGGATGCCATTAAGAGACCAAAGCAATGAGTCATGGGCATAGAAGGAGAGGAGTTGAAAACTAACAGTATAGAAATATTTAATAATGTAACAGAAGATAATTTCTCAAATCATGAGTAAGAAATGGTCAGGTTACTTTTAGGAATTCAAATATTCAAAATGAGAACAAAATCTCCATTCATTCAGGAGAGCAAGGAAAGAATATTGAAAGCTTCAAGAGAAAGCAACAAGTCATCAATAATGGAAAACCCATCTGAATAACAGGGACCTGTTAGAATAACAATAGGTTTCTCAATATGAAACTTAAAAATCTGGAAAGGCATAAAATTATGTATTTCGAGTCATGAACAAAAACCCTATATGAAACTACACTTCTTTATCCAGCAAACTACCTTTCATTATTGAAGTATAAATTAAAACCTTCCAACAGAGACAAAATCCAGAGCAGTTTATGATCCCTAATCAAGGGCTGGAAAAGGTATTTAAAAGAATCTTACACATGCAACCATGAAAATATGAAAAAGAACTCTCAATAGAAAAGTAGATGAGCAGATAAGGAGTAGGGAAGATGCAAACACTACAAACAACAACAACAGCAACAACAACAAACCAGCAAATGACAGGAATTACTATGTATGTTTCCATAAAAACTGAGGTGTTAATGATCAGAATTCTCCAATCAAAATACACAGACTAACCTATTAGGTTAAAAACAAAACTCAATCATTTGTCATCTACAAGGAATGGACATCATGGGTAAATTCCAACTCAGGCTGAGTGTGAAAGGATAGAAGTAGATTTGCTAAGCAAGCACAAACTGAGAGGAAGCAATAGTATCTATATCCATATCTTGTTAAGTGGGTTGCAAATCAAAATTAATCAGATAAGGGGCTGGGGACTGAGCTCAGTGGAAGAGCACCTGCCTGGCGAGCACAAGGCCCCTAGTTCGGTCCTCAGCTATGGAAAAAAAATCTATAAAAGAAAATTAATCAGAAAAGACATAAAAGGTCACTTTGTATTGAGGAAGGAGTATATAACTACCTCAACAGTGGACTGAAAGGATTACTTCAGAGAATCTAGTCTTCCTAACTAGATCGTTGAGGAAGCTACTACTAAGCAATATTTCATTGTTATCTCTATCGCCTAGAAAGATAAGAACCTCCAACCATTTATGAGCCAATTTCTTAGAAGCATATTACTGGCTTTGGAAGAAATTAGATTATTTGGAATTTTTTTATTAGTTTGTGACATCAAGGAAGTGTCAGAAAATGACATTGAACTCCTTTTTTAGGTTAGAAAAACATATTTTAGAAATGACCATCTGAATGTTAGACAATAGTAAAACAAATCACAAGTATCTTCAGCTTAATTGCACAATGATAGTAGTTTTCAGACGTGTGGACACTGAACTTCTATAGGGTCATGAGATAATACCTATTTACTTTAAACACATTTTTTTTTTAGATTTTTTAAATTTTACTGTAAAGGTGATGTACAGAGGGGTGATAGTCATATAAGTCAGGTAGTGTGTACATTTCCTTTCGAACAAGGCCACCTCCTTCCTCATTCTCTCCTTGTTTTTCTCCATCTGACTTCTCTCTCCACCAGGTTATATAGTTCATTTCTAGCATAATGTCTTGTGGGTTTCACTGCTGAATTCGTTCACCCTCTGTCCCACCATTTCTGTTTAAAGTAAACACGTGTTTACTTGGAAGTCATTTCTTCTTGGCTGGGTGTAGCATTCAAAACAGCCTAATATTAGCTACTCAGAAGGCTGAGAGCTGAATGTTTCCCATTTGAGGCTTGCCTGGGAAGAAAATAAAATCCATGAAACTCCATCTCAAACAACAACAACAACAACAACAACAAAAAACAACAGTAAAGGGCCAGGCTGGCAGTATGTCTGAAATAGTATAGTATCAGCCACCTGCACGAGCTGAGAAAAACTGAGACTAAATAAAAACCCTGAACTTAAAAAAATAATCATTTCTTCTCCATGATTAGACATCTGTATACTTGATGCAGTAAAGCAGACAATGAGATTCATGTCACTAACACCTGGAATTCTCCCAGGCTGGGACTCAGATGTGGGTATTCCACTTGTCATTTCCTAGCAGGGGCATTTTTTTTTTATTTAGTGAGAACTATTTATCTTTAAAGTCATACAGTTAAAGGCACTGTTAGTTTATAATCCATGATTTTGAAAGCTCTTTTGCTTAGAGCTGGTCAACTTTGTTCCTCAGTGTGGTGTGTTGTTTTCTTTCAGCTCAGAAATAAGTGCCTTAAAGATGTTCACTGCCTCTTGTGGACTCTTACAAAACTGTTCATAGTGTTGGATTGGTGTGAAAATATGATAAAGTTAAAGCTAGAGGCCAGCCTGGGTAATTGGCCACAAGTTTTCCACCCTGCTTCTGCCCGTACTGTCGGACTGAATGTGGCTAGGTAAGTACTCACGATGAAGTAAGGCTCGCTACATTTTTTTCCTTCATAAAGAGAAATGCAAATGACTTTCACAGAATCTTTAAAAAAAATCCCTACTAGAAGAGCCTGAAGGAAACAAAATATGCCATCTGTTTTTGTTTTGGAATAAAAGAGTGGAGGGCTGGACACCAAAAATAAGCAAGAATAAAAGGATACACAGTCGTTGAGAGCTGCAGTGGACTCTGCGGCTTCCTTCATTGTGTCATCAGTCAACGTCAGGTAATTTCCACCCAAGTAGGTGTTTGTGTTAAATAAGGAGAGCAGTTTACAGACCAAGCAATCCATTAATGTCAGGAAAGGGAAGGAAATTATACACTCGGCACAAAGTATTTTTGAAAAGGCGAACTAGGCCACAAACAGTTTTGGTAATGCATTCAACATTTCATTTCTGCCATTTCACATGCTGTAGCCAGGGCCACAGCGACACATCAATTACTGCGATTGGAGAAATTTTCGAGATGGCAACTATAGCACCACAGAAATTTTTATATGGTACACCAATCGCTCGAGAGAGCTGGAGGAGATAACAAGATATAAATAGCACACCACTTATGAAGTTGGTGCTACAGTCAAGTCAAGGAAGTACAGGAACATAAGTGCTGGTGTGCGAATAAAGGTACAGCAACCAAGAATTTCTAGCACCACCCTTTACTTAAAACAAGAAGGTAAGAACCCACACATACTTTTGGGTAAGAGGGAAAAGAAAAAATAGTGAAAAAAATCTTAGAAAGATTAGAGGCTTAACTTATAAAGAGATGGTCTTATTTCCCATATAATCTACTGAAACATGAACTAGTTAGCTCAAAGGAATCAAACCAAGACTATTAAACCAGGTGCTGATGGCTCATGACTTTAATTCTAGCTACTCAGGAGGCTGAGATCTGAGGATCCCAGTTTGAAGCTAGCCTAGAAAGAACATTTGTGAGACTCTTACCTCCAATTAACCAGCAAAAGGCCAGAAGTGGAGGTGTGCGGCTCAAGTGTTAGAGTGCTAGCCTTATGTGAAAAAGTTAGGTGAGAGCACAAGGTTCTGAGTTCAAGCTCTGTACTGGAAACCAACAAAACAATTAGTAATCCTAAATTACTATCCAATTACCATCCAACACAGATGACAACTGTTACTATAGCCAGCATGTAGGTTCCGTGCGTGAGTCTATGCGTGTATCCTATAGACGGTTACACAGCCAGGAGACTTCTTACACTTCACAGTGATGACACCTTGAACAGCATGAGATAGCACCGAAAAGGCCACCCTAAAGGCTCCATGGTAGATATTTACAGTGGTCCCAAGGCTGGTGGTTCTCGGGGGGATAACTCCTGGTAATTGACTGACTTGCCAACGAGCGGCTCTACTTTCCCTTTGGATAATCCCTGCTATGTATCCTGTTTTCAATTCCGGAAAATGAAATTCCTATCCATTGCAGATGCTAATATTTACAAAGTACTTTGAACAATGGGAGACACAGTAAGCACTGTGTACATATTTGTTGAATAAAAATCAAATGCATGGAATTTGTTACTATCCCCTCTACCCCCACCAAATACTAGATCCTGTGCTAAAAAGGTCCAGACAGCATAGAGAATGTAGTTCATTGAGTATCACATGATCAAGTAAACAGTGAGAAGTGTCCCACTTGGTGACGTGACATGACTTGACACTGGAATGTGAGCTGACATGTTATGTGATGGAACATCTGGCCGGTCCAGTTGGCCGGTTTTCCTTAGCAATGTGTCTGAAGGCATTGTTAGTGTCTGCACTAATGAGCGTTTAATTCCCAGTGACAAAGCATGATATTGACGGGTCTGATCAATGCACTGCTCACAAATCTCCTGTCTTCAGGTGAGATAAACACAGAGTCTTTGCCAGAAGCCACAGTTTCTGGAAAGTCATGTTTCATAAATAACAGATGCTAACCTATTTCTCTTGTGGCAGGTATTTAAAAATGGAAGTGTGAGCCTTTTGTGGTATCATCACATAAAATCTCTCTTGATTAAAAAGTTCCTCCTATACATACCCTTGCAGAATGCAACAGACTTTATTTCCAAGCATCCCAGTTTGTATCTCATAAAATATGATGTTAAATCACCTTGCAGAAAGGGCTAGAACTTATTGATTGTTTTTAAAATCAGCATTAGTACTACCAAACATGGAGGTAAGCATGGTCTCTGCCTCACATTTATCACCCCAACTACCTGAGAGAGTGAGGTTGGGAGGATCTTGGTTCTAGACCAACCCAGGAAGAGTCGTCAAGACTCCATCTTAACAGAATAAATTATGATGATGAGAAAGATAAAGTAGGCAGATGGCAGTCCAAATGTGGTCTGGTCAAAAAACAAGACCCCATCTTCAAAATAACTAGTGCAAAAAAACAAAAACAAAAAAACAAGAAACAAGGACTGAAAGTGACTCAGCTGCACAATTGCAGATCACCTGCCTGGCACGTGCAAGACATCAAGTTCAAACTCCAGTACCACCAAAAAGAAACCAACATATAACAGGAATTCAAGTCCTCTACGGTATGACACTGTAAGTACTTTCATTGTTTAATGGCACAACATTTTCTTTTGGAAAAGAGGATTTTTTTTTCAGAGCAAGTTTGTGCTCAAGCAATATCGAGTAAAAGGCACAGAGATTTCTTGTGCAGTCTGAGGCCCCACACATCTCTGTCTTTTTCATTATCAACCTCCTCCATTGCAGAGGTATAGTTGTGACAACTGACCAAGCTGAGTTGGCCCCTCATTGTCTGAGAGGCCATAGGTTGTGTTTGGCTTCACCCAGTGCTGAACTCTGTGGCTTTGGATAAATGTATAATGCTATGCATCCATCACTGCATATGATAATATGATAATATTAGTGTTGAGGTCAAGATTTCCCTGACTTATCCACCTACAATGTGCGGGACTCTGCCCCCACTTCCTGGAAACCACTCACTTTTTTTACTGTCTCCATAGTTTTGCTTTTCTTAGAATGTCATAAACCTGGAATTAATGCCGGATATAATGTTTCCAGATTGGCTACTTAGTAGCATGCATTTAATTGCTCTTTATGATTTTTCATGACTTGACAACTCATTTCTTTTTAGTGATAAATGATATCTACTTATCCAGATATATTCGCTCTTACTTACCTATTTACCTTCTGAAGAGCATTTTCTTGGTTCCAAGTTGGACAATTATAAAGGAAGCTACTATAAACTTCCATATGAAGGCTATCGTGTAGTCAGGAACTTAACTTTGTTCAGTTAATGCTGAGGGGTGTTCTTGTACTACACTCTAAATTTTATGACAAGAATATGGTTTAGTTTCTCAGCTGTATCATTATGCATTCTCATTAGCAATGGATGTCAGTTCTTGTTGGCACATCTTTTCCGGGGCTGGTTATTTTCATTGTGTCTTCTTTTAAAATAGGAGACTTAGTGACCTCATCTACCATACCAATGATTTCAGAAGTCACCATGACCATGTTGTTAGTTGGGTTATTATCTCACTCTCTTTGGCAGCTTCCTGGGCAGATCTTCAGAAGCTGTGGATTTTGTTTAAGAATACAAACTGTCCACCAAGAAAGTTGTCATGCTTGCTGTAGAAATCTATTCCTTAGCTGCTGGGAAGAGTCTACCACAGACCAATGTCATCACAACAGTGAACAACATCTGTGATGATTCATTGAAGCAACAGAAATTCAACAGATGTTCAACAAGCAGTAATGTATACGAAGTCTCTGCTGGACTCTGGAAGCATACGAAAGACAGATGTATTGTTAGGACCTACACTTTAATGGAAATGGTGGCTCAGTTAAATAACTAGGCCAATTAACAGTGGCTAAAATATGTTGCTAACCACAACTCGAGGCAGCATGATGAAGAAGTTAGAAAACTTCACAGACATAGACAGATAGAGAGATAGTTGGGCACCGGGCATCCCAAGGCTCACCGGCACTTGGACCTTCAGTTCCCACAAGCAAGCGTATTCATTTGAGTTCACACAGGGAAGTTTACCATGGATACGTGCAAAAAAGTAAAACATCTAAACTGACAGTACAATCAGAACCTAAACTGAGTTTGTGAAAAACACTGGTTCCCTTATTGTTTTGAAAAAGGAGATTGCAGCCCAGGCAAAAGCCAGATGTGTCTTTTACTTTAGCCTCCAAGGTCCAGGTCTGAGAACTTTGTCTGGTCTTCAAGGTCTATCCCTTAGCCCTTCCAGCATTAAGGAAGTGGGGGCAGTATTCCATTCTCTTAACCCTTCCATGGGCAGCTTTCAGCATTCCCAGTACTGTCTAGGTATTGTTCCAACCTCTCAAACCTTTTCCTGGTTTCACAACTCAGCTTCAGAGTTCCATACAAAAGTAGGATGAGTTCTTTGAGAGAAAACAAATGTACAGCACTAAGAATGTAGGAAGATCTGATGTCTAGATTGGCTGAATTTGTGTCTGGCAGAGGAGGATGGGCAGGGCAGGAAAATGGGACCAGGTAGAACAATGATTAGGCTGAAATCTGAGGGAAGACAAGGAGGTAAGTAGTAGATACTGTCATGTTCATCCATATTTTTTTCTTCAGATCCAGGCACTCTTCCCTCACAATTTGATGAGCACATTGGCTGTGGATGGGTTACTACTATGTCTTTCTCCAGTAGTCAACCTTAGCCCAAAGGGACTTGATTTCCTAAGATTATATCTTTTCATTTTTCGGGGGCACCCTGTATAGCCCCATGGCAGATGTGCACACACCAAGGGGCTGTCTCTTTACTTCCCTTTAAGACAACACTGGTGGACCTTCCTTTAGGATTGCCTCAGGTCTCCGTTGCAACACATTGTAGATCAGCTTTTCCCTCTGGCCAATCTTGTTTGCCTCACTTCAACATTCTTCCCAAGATCACTTCCCAACAAAATTCTGCATATAGTTCTCTGCCATAGGCTGGTTCCAAGTTGTTCAACTGAAGCTGTTGGAACTCAGGGTCCTGGGAAGCGAGATCCAATGGGATCTCTTTAGGAGTCTAGTCAGATATCTAACAGCAAGGACTTTAAGAGCGATCATCCGTGCACGGAGAGTGGTGCGATTGTTCAATGGCTCACATGTGATGAACTGAAGTGTTAGTGGAAAGAGAAGCACAAGAAGATGCAATACTGTTGACTAGTTAAGAGATCAAAGGGAGAAAATTATAAAGAATTTGAAACTGGGTTACTAAATGCCAGTGATTCATTGAAAAAGAGGTAATTACAGAGTTGGGATAATTAAATGATCTATTTTTAAGCAAAATTTACAAGTGGAGAACCTATTCTCCTACAGCCCAGAGGACACAGAGACAAAGGAGGCTGGTCAGAACTTAATTGCAGCAGAAGTGGAGATCCAGAAAAGGCTGGATTTTGAGACTTGGCATGTCTCCGTATCAACACCCAAATGCACCCTAATGAAAGGGAGGATACACATATTTAGGAAATTCATGAGCGAGGACTTTGAGCAGGAAGCTTCCCCTTATGCTGCTCAGCCTGTAGATGTGGTCACCTCGCTCTAGTTAAAAGACCACCCTTCAGCCCGCCCTTCAACTTCTGTCTCTCTTGGAGGATTCTGCAGAGGAGGTAAGTGATGCAGACATCTTACGATGCCATCTCTGAAATAAAAAATACCATAGATCAATGACTTCCAAGGACGAAATATTATGATGCTCTCATCTAATCCGTAGTCTCTTGTCACCGTCACTTTGGGCCTGTGGTGGCAAAGAACATCATGGTGGGGGTGAGTGCCCTTGGAGGCCTGCTCCCTTCACCGCAGCCTATAAGCAAAGGAGACAGGGGTCAGGGTCACGGTATCCCTTCTCCTGACCTACCTCCCCCTTCTCTGCACCACCCCCTTCCTATTCCAGCGCAGGCTGAAACACAACTTTAGAGCATGCGCTTTGGGGAAACACTTAAGATCCAAGCCACAGCACATCTCAAAGGATGATTTGTCAGCAGGAGACGCTTGCTTTCGTAAGTCTAGCAAACTAGTAGAGATGAGTGAACATAGACTTTCATGTTGAATCTCTCCTTTCCTGGGAATATTTTTACTATCTTTCAGTAGTTGTACAAAGGGATTATCATTCAACATGCCAGCTTATGAACATAAAGAGTCTTGATCAGCCTCATCCTCTTTTTCATGCTCCCCAACTCTCCCAACCCCACCTCTCCTTTCATGTTTCCTAGCGTCATAGGGTATGCACGGAATCACATGACGGCATGCAGTCCCTTCCATTCCTTAGCCGTGTGTTCCCTCTTGATCTCCTCTATGCGGCTCATGGTCCAGCCTCCTGATATATATTTGGTTAGACTGTGCGTAAATTGTTCTAAGGAGTTACACCTTTGACATCTACCTTTAGCCAGTGTCTTAACATGTGGTTAGTGTAAAATAACGAAAGATACAACGGTTAGAATATTATAAGGAATCATGCAAAACACATCATGTTCCCTTTAACTCAGCCATGTTGTAAACTCCCCAATCTCTAGAAACATCCAACTGGATCATAAATTGGGCCATCAAGTTGGGTCTTGTCCTTAGAAAGAAAGCAGAAGAGACATATGTGCTGAAGTACAGGAGGAATTTAAAAACTTATCATTATTTTGATTAAGTAGTTGGACAAAGGAATTTCAATTTCACAAGTCAGGTTATGCGTGCAATGCATCTTGGTCCATGCCATCCTTTCCATTTTCCTGGAGGGAGAAATTTAAAAGGACAATGGCTCCTCCCTCCACTCAAGGAAACAGAGAACAATAGCAGAAAACAGAAGATAATATTTTAAAACAAGGGGATATTATAATGAAAGAAATATTAGAAATAAGTTGTTCCCTAATGAAAGAGGAATGCTGCGGTCCCATATTCATTGAAGAATCCTGGCAGTTATAGCACCTGTGAGCATGGGGATGCAGGAACACAATGCACACACACACACACACACACACACACACACACACACACACACACAGAGAGAGAGAGAGAGAGAGAGAGAGAGAGACTTAAACCAATCCTTCCCCCGTGCTTTTCAACCACTTTATACCATGGGATAATTTAACATCCATAGTTTGAAGCAAAAGCAATGGGAACTACTTTACCACTGTATTCTCATACTTCTGAATATAAAATCAAATAACACGTGGGCTTCAATGTAGGCATACAAATAGAACACCCATAGCAAACTACTGAGGAAACAGACCCTCTGAAAGTATTTGTTGATCAAGTATTTGTTTCTAAATAAGAAAGGGTTTTGAAATTCATCTCTTTTTCTATTAGCCCAGTCTGAATTCAGCCAGAGAGGATCATTTCAGTGTCAATAACAAAGAACAAATTAGTAGTGTCTCTGAAGTAAAATGATTCATTTATATGTTATCCACAATAAATTAAAATTATCCAAAGCAGGCAGGGCTAGTTTAAATAGTGCTCCCTTGTGCTTACAACCTTTCCTCTCCATCCACCAAGTTTATTATTCACAGACAAGCCAGTTTAACTACCCTTGCTGGAAGGCCAAATAACTGATATTAGATTTAATACATTTCCACTTGCTTTGGGATTTAAGAATTATTATACTCTTTTTCTCAGAGTCTTGTTTACTGATTTAATGGTGCAAAATATGTTATATCAAAATCTAATTCTTAAGATATACTGTGTTAATGGTAGCATATAGTTTTTATCTGGATCCAGCTACTGGTTAGGGATTGGTAGCTATTTTCAGCATTTTGGCTTTTCTCCATCTGTTGAGATATGTCTTAAACCAGAAGCAATATGCTTCATCTATGAGAAGGAAGTGCAGGTTTTATTTATCTCTTCCTAGAGCAGAAGACACTGATAGTCACACAAAATCTGCCTTTGCAATCAGAGTCATTTGCACTCATTTCTTATTTCTCTAAAAGAATTTCTTTTCCAATATTTCTCATAACTTGACTAGGAATGTCCCCATTTAGGCATTCTGTGATCACTCAAGACTTAAGCTGTAAACAGTCCCCAGCTGTTCTACTTCTTAAAAGTTACTTAAACTGGGTACTGGTGGCTCCCATATGTAATCCCAGCTAATCAGAGGCTGAGATCTGAGGATCATGGATCCAAGATAGCCAGGGGAAGGAAAGTCCCTGAGACTCCTGTCTCCAATTAATCACAAAAAGCCTGCAGTGGAGCTGTAGCTCAGTGGTAGAGTGCTACCTTTGAGAGGAAAAGCTCAGGGACAGTGCCCAGGCCCCAAGTTTAAGCCCCAGAACCAGCACACACATAAAAGCTTCTTTCTTTTTTTCTACTTCCTCAAAATCAGTATGACCCTGCTCTCTGTTATATGACAATTTCAGTGTCCAGTACTTACCCCTTGGGTTCTAAGGGGATAACATCATGATAGATAACATCTAATATATGCAACCTTGCCATATGTTAAAAGAAGGGTAGCCAGAGGTGCTTGAGCCTTGTGCATAACATGTGTTGCTTTACTTCTGATGTTCTGCTAGCATTGGTTCTGCTAGCATTGGCTCAAATCAATTTCTTCCCTAGTACATAGTCATATCTTGAGCCTCAATTTTGCAGAAAATGAGTAAAAGCATTGAGTTTGTCCTGAAAACTTATCACCTCCCTCGAGAAAGAAAAAATAATTCACACACTTTCAAAATTCTCGTTTCCATGGTCACAGATAAACACTGAAACACAAAAGCATTTTGTAGACTGACATGGGAAGTGAGGGTTTTGTCTTTTAATCTGAAGAGTCCGCTACCACAGTGATAATTGGGGATGCTACTCATTCTCTTCAACACTGGACGTGTGTCTCCATGCCACCTTCCAATCTATGCACGGGAACTTCTTCCACAGAAGGATTGAGTCATCCTGTGTGCATTGGAGGATAGCTTCACTCCGTCAAGCTGATGGAGTCAGACAATGCATTCTCTAGGAGAGAAACCAAATGGAGATTAAATAGAAATATAGAGAGCTTGTGTGGTTCTTGATGAGCCTGGTACTTAGATGGGACACAGCTATTGCCCCAAACCATGATGTCTGCTACATTTCTGCTATGCAAGTCCTTTAGATTCCCCCATTGTACATTTCGAAAGATCAAAGTGCATCACACAGAGATGTTGCACCCAACGTTATTTTACATGAAAAAATAATAAAACAAACCCCTTAACTGGCAGCTGCTTGGCATGGAACACATCACTTATCCTTCCCATAGGGCAAAGCAATAAGAAGGTAAGGAAAGATGATATAGAATGCTGAAACTAAAAAATAGATTCTGGGGAAAATTGGTCCTGTGTTTCTCTGCTGCTTCTTATTGCCTTGATCTTACTGGCCAGTGCTCAAGGACAAGAACACTCTCCTGAGTCATAAAAGAGAATTTGAAGTAGCAGTGAAACACGGTAGGATTCCTGCAATCTTACTTCTCTACACGAACTCATTTTACTATCCTATGTATTCTATGACATCTTATTGTATAACTTAAACAGGCACAATAAAATTAGTTTTAAAAAGCAACTCCAACTACTACAATGAAGTGTTGATTCTAGAAGACAAAAAAGTCTCAAGGAAATCAATGTTCTCCCGACTAGCATTAGCTAGTTTCTTAGAACACTGTTCACTTTTGCTTTGTCTTTCTGCAGATGTGCTGTCATTCTCTGCAATGTGTGGGGAAACTTTTACCAGCCAGCTCTTATTCTGCAACATGCTTTAGAGCAGCATCAGTTCCCCTGGGTTCGTATCTGATGTGAATGGAAACAGTTGGATTATGGCTGACAACTTCATTCCTACAGGCTTCATAAATAAACTCACTTTCTTAGCCTGGTTTTTTAAAATGCTAAAATATATTTTCCTAAAACTTTATGAAGTCTTCTTTCCTGGTGTTAGAAAAGCATCATTGCTAAGGTGCAGATAAAAATCACCTAGGCTGACACCCTGTTGAGTGAAAGAGGAAAATAAAACCCTCAGAGTACCTAACTGATTTTTTTCAGATATTTAATACAAAATATAAAATGAGACAGTGAAGCCAAAATTTCAAAGAAAGAAAGAAAGAATGACAAACTAACCTTGCTGTTTCATCTTCCTGCTCTGTCTGTCTCTAAGTTATAAAAGTATGATTTGATAGTAGCAAACAAATAAATGGTCACATCTTCTAAAAAAAATTCCTTGCATTTCTTTTGATGACTTATTTAGAGTACTATTTAGTACTATTTAGTGTTTGGGGTACCATCCACATACCAACTATTTTATTTGTAGTGAGACATATCTATATTAAAATGTTTCATTTTTCTTATCCAAAAGATTACAAACCAGGATATATTAAAGACATCAGCACAACCATGTTCATTACAGCACTATTCACCTTAGCCAAGGTACGGAATCCACCCAGATAACCCTCAATGAATGAATGGATCAAGAAAATGTGGTTTTTACAACTACTTAAGATAATAATAAAAAATATAAAAATCAACAAAAAATCTCCAAACATAAAACACCCAACCCAACCAAAGAATCCTCTCTAGGCCAGCTACCTTAGAAAACAATCAGTTGTAAACACCCATAATTCATTGAAGTGATTCCACTGTTGTACAGCCATTATGTGGCTGAAACTACATGTAAATCCAAGTACCTCTGGAAAATTCTGTCATTGTTATTCCTTTGCTCAAATAACTGATAAATCTTCAGTTTGCCTAGTGTAGTATTTATACCTTGATATCTATTTCTCTGAATATCTATTGCATTCTTACCTGCTACCACAGGCTACTGCATGTGTTCCAGGCCATAGCAAGTTTGTCTGTCCTATGCATTTTCACTACCCTGCCTTTAATGCAAACTCTGGGAAAATTCCTTGTTCCTGTAGCAACAATCTTTCCTGAAAGGATAGTAAAAAATCATTCAGAATTCTGTGATATAAAGGTAATCACGCATAGAGTAAGACTGCATATGTTTGCTCATAGGACAATAGGATATTGCCATCAAGGGGAAGATGTTGAATACAAGCCATAACTCTGTCATGGTGAGAGAAATCAGAACCAGGGACCACAAGCTTGAGAAAGAGTATTACTAAAAATTATGCACAGTGTCTGACATACTTTTATGATTCTCTTTGATCCTGATGCTCCTTGACATATCGAACTATGTGTAGCACATTAGGCATGGGTTAGATTATGAAATGCTCAATTACACAATTCTCAAGTGCTCAAGTTAAGGGTTGGAGCTTACTGATACTGCAGGGTATTGCAAGTTTAGAAGTTTTGGATGAAACAAGAGTCAAGAAAAAAACATAGACTGGCATGGAAGAAATGAGTTACAGACAAAAAAATAAGACTAGAGAAATAGATGGAAGGAGTTATTAAGAGGGGAACTGTACAAAGAGAAGTGTTGGTTTTGTAATCATTAAGCCTAAACTGTCAAGAATAACAAAACCTACACTGCAAATGTCTAGGTTGCTTACAATACTCTTACAGCAAGAAAACTCAGAATATGGTTCTGCCAAGGATATATAATCAATTCTTCATTTTGTCAGCACACTTACCTGTACTTGACCTTTAAATTTCTAACCTAACCTTTCCCACTCTCTGCATTTCATCTGGATTTTCCCACTGTATCTTGTATTTATAATAGCCATTTGTTTTGTTAAGCTTCTCTGTTCTATCTCTAGCCAAGATGTCTTGAGTATCAGATCCATAAAACTAATCATCTTCTGGGCATTTGTGTCTGGATATCCCAGATGGAACTTAAAGTCATGGTGATTGTTTCTCTGAAGCAACTTTCCTTCTTTTCTTTGCTCCTAACTGCCTAAAATCACTACCCATGTCCTGGGTAATGATTACTTCTTCTACTAATTTGATCCACAAAACACAGGATCCATCTGAAGCTGAAAATAAGCTATTCTTTTCAAACTTGTTCTCAAATTCAGATCCTTCTCTCCAAATCTGTCCATCCCTTCCTCTTATGCAACCTCTCCTATTGTCTGTCCTCTACAACTGGAACTTTGTTTTTAATAGAAAACACATTCACTACTTTCATTTCCACTTATTTTGACATGTCAACATGTCACTTCTCTAAGACTATCTTATGGCTTGCCAGTTCTTGCATGTTACACTCAAGAGCTTCAGTGTAAATGAAAGTCTCCACAATCTAACTGCATCCTACCATTAGCCTTACCATTAGTCTCCTCCCACAGTCAGGAAAAGAGCTCCAAGACAAAACCCTAAGTAAAACTCGCCTGAGTAGAGGGTTTGAGTGTGTTTGAGGCTGGATACAGGGATGGGAATCAGTGTACATCTTTCAGAAATCCAAGGGAATAAGCTCCAGCTTCTTTAACAGAAGATCTAGCCTTTCAGAACATTTTATGAGTTTCCTCTGTGTTTTCTCTTGCTCTATTTCATCTTTATTTCTCTGTATTTTCCCTATAGTATTTGTCTGTACTTAGGTTCACCACCAGTCAGAGCTCTCTATTAAATATCTATTAAAGAGAGATTTCCCTCTAGGAAGGGGAAGATATGTGTTGGAAGCCTTGGGCTCACATAATCTTTACAGCCTGAATCATAAAGAAAAAGAGATGTTTTTTTCCTTCCAAATGTTTTCAGAGGAAGTCTCTGGAGAGATTCCAGCTGCCGAGGGTGAGGCTCCAGGCCCACTCGCATGACTGGTGTTTGATCGCTGTGTTATCTGCTTGGATGACTTGGAATGGGAGAGTGGTAGTGTACCTGAAGAAGAGAAACTGAGCAAATGAATTGCAGCCAATATAAAGCACATCAACAAAATGCACCACAAAGTGAATGATTTGTTGGATGAATGTATAATTTTGTGGAGATATTTCTTAATGTGCCATACAGTAGCAAGGAGATAACAAATGGTAACTGAAGGATGGAAAAGTGGGAAGAAAAAGAGAAAGATATGCCAGAGAGTGATTAAATGTAGCTTGGCATGATATTATTACTATTACATCAACTTAGTGATACTAAATGCATAATGGCATACCATGCTCCGCCTGTGATTACAAGACATTATCATTACTCTAAAAAATAACCTCATCACAACTAGAAGTACAGTTCATGCACCTCAACCTTACTTTAGTCACTTTCCCACTAACTTCACTAATTATGTATAATATATTTACAGAAATTTTGCCATCACATAGAGGCCTGATATTTCTCAAGATGTTTCAGAGGACTCTATTTTTTACAAACAAATAAATTTAGATTCTTACCTTTCTGTTACTTAATAACAGTTTCCATGCTTTTGTTCTGTGAGCCCACGTAGTCTACAAAATGGCAATGAAAACAAACTAGAATTCCAAACTGACGAAGATGCTCTGCAATAAGGCAGACTAAGCTATCCAATGGATTTCTAATGTCTATCATCTTCAGTTCTGCTTTTAGAAACTAGACAGCAAGGATATTTCAGAAAGATACCCAGGGTCTTTAGCTTGTGATTGTTTGCTAGTACTCAGGGAAGGATAACATATATCTGCTATTGTGATGTGAGTTGCTCTTCAATAAAACTACCCGCATTGCTTAGCCATGAAAAGAAAAATAGTGAGGGCTTCAACGGAGGCAAATATTCTGCAGAAAACTTTTTTTGACTCCAAATATAATAAGCCTATCATGAACAGGTAATTCTTGCCATGCCCCAATCACTATTCTAAGGACTTTGTTAATTCATTTAAGCCTTGTAGCAGTCTTGTGAATTTCATATTATACTTTGATCATCCTTATTTTAAAGATGAGGATGCTGAGATCCAGAGATTAAAATACACAGCTACAACAGAGCTAGATTTAAACTTAGCAAGTTTGTTTCCAGCATTTGTACCCTTAATGACATATGATATCACTTTTCAGATACTATAGAAAGGCATAGGTATTTTCTACTTTTTAGGCTTGTGCCAATTCAGTTTATATGTTTTTATTTATTTCCTGACATGAAACAATGTCATTAGACAATTTTAGCTAATGTTAACTTCGCTGTTTTACATATGGAGAAATGGAAGAAGAAGGAGGAAAAATCAGATGTTTAAAGTTACAAGTCTATAAATAAATGTGTATAATTAATACCTATCCCTGTGTCCAGAAATATTGAATCGAAATTTCTGGAGACTTCTCCTAAGAATGGCATTTTGTTAAGTACTCAGGAACTTTTCTGCAAACCTTAGGGCTTGAAAATCATTGCTTCAGGGGCTGCATTTTTTTCTAATTCAGACTAGGTATTCATCTTTGCATTCCAAAGCAGAATAGCACCATTTATATGTGTGGAGTACTTTTAATGAATTAGTTAATTAACTCAACAAATTTTGAGTGAACATCTGCCATCTGTCAAGCACTCAGCTAAACTCTTGAGCTAGAAATAAGCTAGAAACTGAATAAGGAATGGCATTTACTCTCAAGGTTATTAGAAAAAAAATGAGTAAAGGTATGAAGATATGCATAATAAAATAGGGGGAGCATTATAATAGAGATTTGGTTAAATGTGAGGTGATCAAAGCGCAAGACATACCTAATGTGTGTGTGTGTGTGTGTGTGTGTGTGTGTGTGTGTGTGTGTGTGTGTATGCTTTGTTTATCTTTAGGCTGGTATTCCATCACTTCTCCTCCCATTTGCTGGTTAATTTGAGACGAGTCTCTTGGATTTGTCTGTCTGGGCTGGCGTTGAACCTCAATCCTCAGAGCTCAGCCTTCTGAGTAGCAGGATTACAGGTGTAAACCACCAGTACCAACATGACATATCTAATTCTGCTGGAGAGAGTCTGGGAAAATTCACAGTAAGGATCACATTTTAGCTACATTCTACAAAATTATAAGAAAATATTTTTTTTTCATGAATGACTTTAGTGACAGCATGGGGTTGACTTTTCCTGAACCTTCCTCAAGAGAAGGAGTGAGATAAAGGAACTTCTGTTGAGACCAAAGGAGTCACATGCTAAACGGGTAAATTCAATTTTGATTATTTTTCAAGAGGATTTAGAAGTTAATCACCCCCAAATCAAAAGAAATAACATTAAGTTTTATTAAGAAAAATTATTGTGGAGAGCACAGAAAAGGATATATAGGTTATTTCAGTGCAAATTTGCCTTACATTTTTGTTCTGTAGCAAGGAACAGATATTTGGATTTCATAAGGTAAGATGAAACAATTCGCTATGACAAAACAAAGGATACGCTATTGAGAGAAGACAGGATGAATATAAAGCATTTTCCAGTGCGAAGTCAACTTCTGGGGGATTGGGTGTCTCTAAGCTACCACAATTGAAAAGTATGTCAGATATTCTGTGATTTAGTGCAAATAAATGAGAAGTCACCCTGTTGACTCCTCCTGGCAAAAGAAAATTAGAGGCAGCTTTTCTTCTTTCAATAGAACTAGAGGCTTTATAATTTGCAAGTCAGGTGAGCAGCATTATTCTCACTGTACCAAGTCTTATCATTAACTTTGCCTTCCAGTGACATTATGTTAGTTAATGACAGGGACAAGGAAAGTTCAATGCCAAATAGAAAAGTGATTTCAATGAAGTCAGGGTCATTTCTAAAACACCGTGTGATCGTTCTTTATGTGGACTGATAGTGCCATTAGCTGGCCAGTCGATATGAAATCTGTCTATTATTTGGCAGGAAATGTGCCAATTCCAAACTCACAAGACAATGATATTCCAGTGCAGAAAAATGACCACATCTTTTAGCGAAATGTAATTTTTTTAAGGTGCAAAGCTGAAGTTTGATTTCATTGTCAATAGTTCCCTTACAATAACTCTTAGGAACACAGATTTGATTGTATTCTTACACATTCTTTTTATATCCAATTAAATGGAATTAAATTGATCATAAGGTGAAGAAAAAGATGTCATGATCTCTGTAAGTTGATGGGGGATGGTACCTGGAAATGCTGGCAGCGGGTTTCTCTGTCTTCCATGGGTGAACAGAAGAGAAGTCTCGAAGTCTTCCTCCAATACACAGTGGAGACATACTCAAAAGCCAAAGTTTCTCTTTTCAAAGCCACAGTACATGCAAATGAACCTGACCATCCCTTTGTTCTGTGATTTATTCAGTCAGAGGATGCAAACAGTTCTATCTAGAGAACATGGAAGTCCTATTCATTGACTATATTTATTATTATTATTGTGAAGTAGTTGTACAAAGGAGTTTCCATGTAATAAAGCTGTTTATAAATACAATGTATCTTGATCAATATTTTTAATCATTTCAAAATGCGAAGCTTTGTGTTAACTAGGAGACACTTTGAAACTGAGCCTCATACTATTGGAAACAAAACATAGTTGCTGGAACAACATGTGCAATTGCCTTGGAGCAAAAACCAGGTTCATTCAACTGGAACATATAGGACATATTACCATATGCCAGGAATTGTATAAGTTTTGAGTTAGCACTCCTAAGCAAATAAGGCCTCAAGTTATAGATGAAACTGATATACCTTTTTGCCCAAGTGTTCAAAGGAAGTTGGAATGACTTTGTTTCACTGGCAGCTAGTATATGACTAGGCTTTTGAAAGAAAGGCGTTTGTCTTTCCCTGTCCCCTGGTTCTCTGCTCCTGTCACCACACATACACAAGGACTGATGTAGTGTTGGCCACAGCATGCAAAGGCCCCAGGAAAGGTCATCCAGGCACCCCACAAACCTTTACTTGTATCTCCTTGCTGAGCTCCTGGCATGGGGTGTGGAGGAGGGGAGCTGACCCGCTGAGGGAGGAAGGACAGTGAATGAAATCATGGTCAGCCATTGCTGTAAAGACGACTGGAGTCAAATAGCAAGATGAATCCCATCTGCAAAAAATCTGCTTATAGTCGGTATTTAACTCGAGTCCTCAGGAGGAGGGGATGGTTCAAGGAGAGGAGGCATCACTGAGTTGTGAGGGCAAGAGAAGACGGGGAGTGGGAGAGTTACTAAAGCCAGGTCAAGTTCAGGTGTGGAGATGTTAGTGACCTGATTGATGAGGCTGAGACAGACAAGGAGGGAAGGAGGAGTGAGAGATGAGGGGTGAATTTGATGAAGGTACATTATATGTATGGAAATGGCACGGAAACCCCCTTGTGCAATGAATGCATGCTAAGTAAAAAACCACAGGGATGTTTAGTAATTAATTAATTTATTTACTTCAGGAGACGTAGTCATGCAATGTAACCTAGGATGGCCTCAATTGCACGATCCTCCTTCCTCTGCGTCCCAGAGCTGGGAAGACAGGCTTGTACCATCCTACTAGGTGCAGAGAGGAGCAACTTTATGGGTCCCCATAGGGGATAGGATTCCTGGATGTACTTATGGATTTGCTTGTCAGTGTCTAACTTGGAACACTCTGCTTCTTCACTTCCATGCCTTATCGCATTCATTCCCAACAGAAGCTGTTGAGGATATCCTGTTCCCTCCCCTGAAGTTGGGGGACGGTTACAATACTCTAGAGGTCACATGGCTAATAGGCGTAAGGATGTGAGTCAGTCAAAGTCGAATCCACACCTGTGAAAACCCTGGGGAAGCTGGTGATTCTTTCCTCAGGGGCTGGTCCTCTATGTCACCCTTGCTTTTGCATACCCCTTCTTTCCTGGCTAGCCAGTGTATAATCTGACTTGAAACTCTACCTTCCTGACTTAGACTGAAGCTCAAATGGCACTCCGATCCTAAGTGACAACACCATTCTGCACAGAGTAGGCAGTGTCATTTGTTAACCTACCCAAGAGGCTCTTAAAGGAATACCACCTTCCTTCCAAGTTGATTCCATGTTTGTTTCTTACAGTGCGATTTATTGCTAATGTTCTCTATCTAGTTTTTGGTACAATCTCACTCCTATTCGATAAACACCCAGGAGTGCTCCAGATATACAAGAGAAAACAAGAAAAAAGATCCGATTAATTTTTAAATGAGTGTATCTTTCTAATAACAATCTGATGGGAATTGGAGGACAAGAGGATTCTAGGAGTCATTTGCACAGTTAGATCAGTGTCTGTGTGTGTGTGTGTGTATGTGCATGTGCGCATGTGTGGTACATGCATACGTCCACATGCTCCTATGTGTTGGGGATTATTTGTTCTATCATTAACAAATTACAGGTAACAGTGTATTTGCTTATCCTCACCCTCATTTAAGAGAACAACTTGTTTTCTTGAAAGAAATCTTTTCCAGAACCTTTCCAAGTTATAGCTGCAAAGAGTCCTCTAGGGGCTTCCCCCAGGTGAGAGTCAATCAATGCGCAGACTTCAGTGGCTGCCCAGATGTCAGATTCTCCTAGAAATGTTCTATTAAACATGGAGTCAGGCTCACGGCAGGGCCTCTGAGGACAAAGGACTCGCAGATCTCTACTAAAATTTTATTTTCTTCTCAAACTTAGTTTTCACCATTTTCAAAGACTTGACACTTAACAGTACCTGTAATTTGTAGCAAGAACAAAATACCATTTATTAGAACTCTGTTACTTTGTCAAACAAGACACCTTCTGGGCTACAGTTAACGTTTGAAATCAATGATGACAAGTGAATGATAGGACAATCGTATTTCCAAGGTGTTATCCCATCTTCTCCACAAGACAGTGCTTTAAGCATATTACTTTGGAAACTTCCATTTACAAAAGGTATGTTGATCAGAGATCATGGCCATTTCTTAATATCGCACTTTCCAAGATAATATTTTATAGCATTGTACAAGAGGTGGACATCTGAGCTGTGTCATATGCTAGCTGTATACTTTTAGAAAAATTTGTAAAAGTTTCCAAACATCAATTTTTCCTGTTTCTGTCCCTCCCTCCCTCCCTCCCTCCCTCCCCACCCTCTTTCCCTTCCTTCTTTCATTCTCCCTCTCTTTCTCCCTCTGTCCTTTCTTCTCTTCCTTCTCCTTCCCTCCCTCCCTCCCTTCCATTCTCCCTCCCTCCCCCCTCCCTCTCTTTCTTCCTCCCTCCTTCCCTCCCTTCCTTCCTTCCTTCCTTACTTCCTTCTTTTTTTCCTTCCTTCCTTCCTTCCTTCCTTCCTTTCTTCTGTGCTTTTTGTGCTAAGGAGAACGGAGGGATGAACACCTATTAAGCAATTCCCCTACTACCCTTCAGGTCTTCTAAATCATTTTAAATGAATGTATTGATTTTCAGTTGATTTGTACTTTTTTTTGCCAGTCCAGGGGCTTGGACAACACTGTCCCAGGCTTCTTTGTGCTCAAGACAAGCACTCTACCTCTTGAGCCACAGCACTACTTCCAGCCTTTTCTGTTTATGTGGTACTAAGGAATTGAACCCAGGGCTTCATGCATGCTAGGCAAACGCTCTACCAGTAAACCACATTTACAGCCTGAACATAATGATTTTTTAACTTCAATAATGTGGCAAAAATAAATATTTGTGAAAACCCTAATAATAATCCTAATCAAATGTAAGCTACAAATATATGACTTTAAGACCCTACTCGACCTGAACAACTAATTTCTTATGTATTTGTTGGATTTAAAACATTCTAGTATCAGTAAGTATTGTTCGTTGTGATACTGCTGATAACTTTTTCTACTCTAATTTCTCCCAAGTTGTTTGAGGGCAAGGTCATTGCCTCTTTCATGTTGATGATAGAAAGCTAATTCACTTAGTAAGCATTGTGATAACAAAGAAGTTATAAGAAAGGAGGCTAGGCAAAAAGGAAAGGAAGCCAATTTAGAGTTTTATATTTTTGTCCTCTTTCTTCAGTAATTGTACCTGTTCCTATCCTCCCTTTTTTCTCTCCATCTGTCTATCTTGGAATAGTCTTTCAAGTAGATACATAGGAAATCCTGGTAAGTATATGATATAAAAGGTGTTTCTGCCAGGTATGATGGCATGCCTGTAATCCTAGCTACTTAGGAGGTTGAGATCAGATGGGTTGCCATTTGGAAAAAAGTTCTTAACAGTTCATCTCAAGCAATTAAAAGAATAAAATAAATTGATGAGGTAGAATGACTTTGTTACCCCAGCTTTGTGAATAGAGGAAGTAAGGGATCACAGTCCAGGCTGGCTTGAACAAAAAGCAAGAACTTCTTCAAAAAATAACAAAAGCTAAAGGACTGGGGTTATGGCCTAAGTGGTAGAGTTCCTGGACAGCAAGTCCAAGGTCCTGCATTCACAATCTCACCACAAAAGAAAAAGAGGAGGATACAAACAGGTTTACAGAGAAAACACAGGTCCTCAGAGTGAGTATACAACAACATAAGTGGAGTCAGCATTTTGGACAGTGAATTGGGGATAATTTTGAAATAAGAGCCCAGACAATCTCACCAAAAAATATGGAAGTCTTCTTTTAAGTGTATTTCTATATTTTTTTCAACTTTTCTCACTACATATTCCTAAGAACAACTCTAGTTTAATGGATTTTGGTGAAACCTATTATGATACTGCATTTAAATTACAAAAGTAGAGATCAAGGAATGGAAAACTGATAACGACATACCTAATGCTAATTTCAGAACTAGCAAAAGAAAAAAGCCAGAAACATATCTGCTTCTTGAGAAATATATGCATTAAAAGCCGAGGCCATATCTTAAAAGTATATCTTTTACAAATCGCTTTTCTAACCGTATTCTTCTGAGATCGTACTATCTACTAAAATAGTTTTTGTGGACTGCATAATGCAGAAACACTCTGGCATGCAAAATTATGACACTCAACTTTTGCCTCATAGATGTAATTGCTTTCATTTTTCCTTAATGTGCTTTTTGCTGATTTAAACGTATGAAACCACTGAACATTTAAATGTTGTGCTATTCTAAAAGACAGGTACATTCAGGATTTGGTGAGATGTGTCTGTTCTCTGAGTGCAGGGGAAACAAAATGGCGGAGGCAGGGAAGGGATCTTGCATGCCCTCCCCAGTGATACTAGGAAACACAAATAGGAAGATCACAGGCCAGCTCAAGCCAGGTATGAAGCAAGAACTTGCTTGGGAAATAACCAATACAAAATGGGGCTGGAGTTGTAGCTCAAGTGTTATTTAGAGTGCCTGCTAGCAAGCAAGAGGCCCTTAGTTTAATGAACAGTATTGGGGCGGGGAAGGGTATTGCACTTGTATAAATGCCTCCTTTTTATAACCTGAAAGGTACAAAATTCAGAAATACCAGGGAACAAATTTTGGTCCATTTCCAATATTAGAACAAATATGTGCATGCTTTGGAAAAGTGCTGAGTGATTTGATAAGCTGAGTGATAAGAGATATCTTAAACAGAGAGGCAAATGGAAATCTCTTTTAAAGAAGTCCAATTTAGTGACTTGGTTAGAGTGTGGTTTATAATCTGGAAAAACAAAAAACCTGGCACTTACAAAATTTCCGTCGTGCTTATTTTTTAAAATTCTTTTCAAATTTTATTTATTTATTGACAAAGTCACGTACAGAGGGGTTACAGTTTCATGTGTAAGGGAGTGAGTACATTTCTTATCAACCTTGTTACATCATGCTTATTTTTAAAGCTTATCTTCTTAATAATTCTTATTCCCTTTCCATCACGGTGAGCTCTGTCATTTCACAGTAAAAATGGGTCCCAAGTGGTCTTGGGTATGTATAAAATTTGGCCCCACACCGGGCATTGCCTTGTGTTGGTCTCCGTGAGCAACTGCTCCATCAAGCTTCTGGCCCCCGTGCCTATCCCCAAAGCCAGGAGAAATGAAGAGAATCAAGATAATGAAGTTGGAACAGAGATAACACCTTGTTCACAATGGACATGGGCTGTTCTTCTTAAGATACTTCAGATTGAAAAACTGAAACTAAAGCAAACAAGAATTATTTCTTAAAATAAACATGTAAACCCTTAATCTATTTCATTTGCTTTACAAATTAATTGAAGTTCAGAGAAACAAATTTGCCTAGCATTCTACCATTTTTCGTTATAATAGAGCCAAGCTATGAACTCAAGGGTGCATCTTACCAATCCCAAACCATTCAGATTATGAAAACTGATTTAAAAAGGGACTGCAAAATCCATCTGCATTCAGATGGATTCTGATGCTGGAGCTTCTACAGCGCATCCTTGTAAGAAGCCACCTTAGTACTGACCTGAGCATGCGTGCTTGAAAATTATCAGAGACAGGAAAGGACCCACCTGAAAGGACTGGAAAGAACACTGGCCAAGAGCTAGGCAGTGTGATAGTAGCATATCTCCCTAATATTAATAAGGAATACGTTGTCTTCTTAATATAACCTCAGAATGTTGGTGACTTACCATCCAACAAAGGTTTCTTCTTCTCACTGGAGCACACTTAGCCTAACTTCAAGTATTAGCAGGTCTTGATGAACAGAGCTGAGAGGAAGAAAACAAAGGAACCCCAACTATCTCTAAGTAATTTGACTAAATCCTAAAATAAAGCTGAGGTTTCATGTTGGAGGAAATGACAGGTCTGTGCAAGGAAACAGAAAGGAAAAGCTGAAAAGGTAGATTAAGGCTCTAGTTTGGAGGGTCTTGGATCCAGTAGGTAAGAGCTTGTCTATTTTCTTAGGTTTGAGTGGAAGTAGACTTCAGAGTTTTGTATAAAACTCAAGATTTGAGTTTGATTTAAGCCTAAGGGGGCAGCTGAGTGGAGAGTAGATTAAAGTAGAACAACAATAAATCAAAAAGAGATGCTAGCCAGCTGAGTTACGATTATGTCTTGGGAAGTGCTGTGTGGACTGTAAATCTAGACTGGCACCATGGTATCAGCAGAGATAATGTTGAGAGGAGAAAGGAAAAGAGAGAGAGAGCTGAGAGAGGGAGAGAGTTGAGCAAGGAGAGACAGAAACTGGGAGCTGACTCTGAATAACTTATTTCAGTTCATGAAGTCAATTTCTAATGAGGAATAACTATTTTGCTGTTTTGCACAGAATTTAAAAATGTTTCTGTCACTTTCATATCCATCTGGATGTTATTTTCTACTATTTGTCTTTCCCTTATTGGTTTAGGGGGCTGAACTATATGCATGATACATTTTCTTTTCCTTAAACTTTCTGGCCCAGTTTTGAGTGAAGAAATTCCTTCACTTGTCTAAATCTAAATTTCCTTTTACATATCACAGGGATGTTATGGTCCTTCCGAATAATTAAAACTAATAGGATAATGTGTCACCATCATTAACATGATCTTTCATTGAGTTCAGCACTTGTTCTGTTACCATACTCATACCAATCTATTTCCAGACATATAAATACTTTTGAAGATCACACGTTCTGTTTATTGCATCCAGCTTGAATTCATAGCAGTAATACAAAGGCAGATCATTGAAAATACTGTCTTTTGGGAGGTATTAATGATGCGTGCTTAACTCTCTTTCTGGAACTATCTAGCAAATGTAGCAGGAAACCTTCCTGCTACCAGTCAGAGTCAAGTTTTATTCTTGGGCTCCATATGACATTTTTATGCATTTTGAGGAATATTTTAATTGATTAATAGCTTTTATTTGCAAATGAAGGGCTTACACATATGTCTCAAGCCGTTCGTGGGTTAAGATATTGTTTTCCAGATCTGAATAAGTATCAGAATCTTAGGAAAACAACTCTTTAGGACCCTGCCCTAAGTGTCTGATTCAGCAGGCTATCGTGAGAATATTTAACACCGTACTGAGGTTTGAACTCTGGTTTTCAAACTCACTAGGATGGTGCGGTATCACAGAACCATGCTACAAGTCCTTTTTCACTATTATTATTATTATTATTATTATTATTATTATTATTATTATTATGAAATAGGGTATTTCTATTGGATGTGTACTTGGACCACAAGCTGCCTATTTCAAGCTCCCTATCATTGTTAGGATGACAAGCATGTGATATCACATCTAGACCCCTTATATTGAGATGGAGTTTCACGGGCTTTTCTACCTAGGCTGGCCCAGACTATTATCTAACCTTAGGGTCTGCATGCCACTGCATCTAGCTATGATTTGAAAAGAGATCTTAGGAACTTTCCCAGTCTGGCCTCCAAATACATTCCATTCACTCTCAGCCTTTTAGGTACCTAAATACAAGTGTGAGCCACCAGCATGTAGCTGTGAATATTAATTTCCATCATATTCTCAGATGACACTGATGGAGTTGGTGAAGCCACAAGGATAATAGGACATTAGGAGGGGTTTAATGTGTGAAAACTTACTAAATATGGCCTTTCGTACAAAGAGAGAGACCTTCAGCAGTTGTTTAGGAGAATAAGTTGAGAGAACTTGGCAGTCAAGATGTTTAAAATTCAAAATAATTTTGTATTAGAAAGTCATCCCCTGGAGGGGCTGGGGATATGGCCTAGTGGCAAGAGTGCTTGCCTAGTATACATGAGGCCCTGGGTTCAATTCCCCAGCACCACATATACAGAAAACAGCCAGAAGTGGCGCTGTGGCTCAAGTGGCAGAGTGCTAGCCTTGAACAAGAAGAAGCCAGGGACAGTGCTCAGGCACTGAGTTCAAGCCCCAGGACTGGCAAAAAAAAAAAAAAAAGAAAGTCATCCCCTGTACCCTTCAAAATTAATTTCTATAGTCTCTAGTTTCTCTCGTCCCTAGAAGTTTCACTATGCGTGCAATTCCACTAACTTCTCTGTGTCCACAAGTGACAGTAATCGATTGCTTACTTCTAAATATGTATTATTTAAATGTCTTATATAAATATGTTTATATTTATTTTATTTCTAGTTCCTTTCTAGGGATTTGAGAAATCCAAAGACAATTAGAGACCCAGCCTGCTGACTGGAATTGGGGTTGCTGGATGAGGTTGTTTATCACCTACATCTCAAATCTCAGGGCATTTGTTTTAAGTCCTGGGTGAGTAGAGGTGAAATAAAGGGGAGATTCATGCTCAGTGACACAGATTGCCTTAGTCTTCTGAGTGGTTTGGGTGATTATATTTCTTCTGAATTTTTCACATAGCAACTTAAATTTTCTACTCTACTTTGCATACGTCAGCCTATTCAACAACAGTTCCTCCGGATAATTATCATGAATGTCTTGGAACAATTGGAAATTGCACGGAAATGCATTCTTCGAAGTGAATAATTATATGTGCACTTATCAAACAATATGCATACCAAAGTACTCATTGGAACAGATTATAAATAATTGCCCCACATCACACAGCGATTTTCGAGCATGAATGTCCTACATGTTGAGTTCCCATCTCACACAAGCCCTAAGCCTCCTGTTAATGACTGGCAATGGTTTTCTACAAATATTTGTTACATTCTACCTACTCCTTTCCTGCACTTTGAATCTCTTCAACTCTGCATAACTGGCTCCTCTGCTTCTCCTGTCTCCGGCAGCTTTTCTTTGGAAAATTTCATTAGAGTCTTTGATACTATGACATATTGTCTTAGTGCACAGTTGTATTTTGCCACATTTTAAAATGACTTATTCTCAATGTAGCTTTAAGTTTTCTTAATGTTGGAATTTAATTTCCTGTCAATTTGGACACCTGTGTGAAACATGGTAGGTAGGTAGAAACTAAATAAGTTTAAACAGATGTCTGTTCGATTGAGCTATGCTACTTTCTGGCCTTTCACCCTCTTTCATTTTTCTCTAATTCTTTTTTTCTCTAAACTCAGTTACTTTGTTTGTGTAGTCTCTCATTATACAGTCATTTTCTTCTATGTAATAAACTAATTAGAGATTATTAACAAAAGAGATGAAAACATCACTTTTCTTCTTTTTTTCTCTCATGCTGCAATTTCTTTAAGCATTAGTTCCCTTTTGCCAAGGGAATGGTCGGGCCATTAGCTCTTTGTGGAAATGGCCTGAAATTATCTAAGGAAGATAAAGCTAGGGAACTCGGTGCACTGCTGGAAAATGTCACAACCATTAGTGGTCTGTAGTTACCAGCGCCAACAGATTTGAAATAGTGTCACTCTTAGAAATGTTTTCCTTGCCTTTTACATTCCATGGATTTATGTGAGTAGGTGCAGGAATTATATTGTCATAATGACATAAGAATAACATGGCAATAATTTTAAAATAAGAGAGAAATGTTGCTTGGAATTGATGGTCTGGAGTATATGGAATTTGATGAACAGGAGAAGAGGAAATGTTGTTGGTGAAACAATTCTAACTTGAAGTGAATTTTTATTGAATTACTCATATGAGAGATTTTATTGTATCCATACAATGAATCTTGATCAGAGTCATCCTATCATCATTTTTTTTGTCCTCTTCTCCCTTTCCAGATCAGTCACATTGGAACTAGACTAGATTTATTAGTTGCGTGGCTTTGGAAAAGTAGGATGCTCTATCAGCTTCATTAAATCAGTTTATTCAGTTAATGAAATGATATTCCCATTAAACTACTCATATCTGCATTTTGGATATTTTATCATAATGTCCAGTCTTACTTTAATGTAAATAAAATGACATTTATTTTTCCTAACACACTGGTAGTAGACTGAGTAACAGCCTTATACTGAGTGGACAAAGGACAATACATTTCACTTGCTGGAGAGAGTGTCTGTCGAGAGATAAGGAAGAAACTAGACCAGCATATCAAAAAGTAAGTTGCACTGGGTGCCAATGCCTCAGGAGGCTGAGATCTGAGGATCTCTATTCAAAGCCAGCCCAGGCAGGAAAGCCCATGAGATTCTTATCTCCAACTAATCACAGAAAAAACAGATGTGTATCTGTGGCTCAAGTGGTACAGTGCTAGCCTTGAGCAAAAAGTTAGCTCAGGGACAGCACCCAGACCCAGAGTTCAAGTCCAATGACCTGCCCTCCCCCCACCAAAAGGGAAATTTCATGAAGTACAGTAGACTATACTTAACAACGTATGTTTTAGTACCTGATAGATGTTAGTCAAATTAGCACATATTGATAAATGTCTTGAACAGTAAATTGGGAATCAATATCTGTTTTATGGGTTCTGGAGCCCAATTACTTGAGCTAGAGGCCCAAATATACAGAATGCTTATAAGAATCAAATAAGAAGATTTATGTGCATACAGGATTTATTTTCACAGCATCGCATCAAAAAGTCTAATACATGAAAATATATAATGACTAAATATAGAAAGCAGTAATTTACAAAGGAAATGGTCAAATCTCTGATGACCTGAGCAGGGTTGTGTGGTTGTATACTTTCCTCAGCAAGTGGCACTTGAAAAATAACATAAAGTTAAAGAAAAGCTCTTAAAGATTTAAAGATAGTTTACAAGGTTCAGCCACTAAACAAGATTCAGAAGTGAGAGACAGTGAGAGATACATATTCATAAGAGGACATAAAGGATATTACAAACATAAAAGGATGGTCATGGGCAGGAAAGCAAATACTAATCAATTCAGAGAATCAATTCATGTAGTTCAGTTTCTCATGTAGTACTGATAAAATTAGAATGTTATTTTCTATTATTTAAGTAGTTGTACAAAGGAGTTGCCATTTAACAAAACATTATATATATATATGTACACATATATATAATTTAAAATAAAAATTGAAAAAGCCATTCACTTTTTTTTGGTCAGTCATGATGCTTAAACTCAGGGACTGGGCACTGTCCCTGAGCTCTTCTGCTCAAGGCTAGCACTCTAACACTTTGAACCACAGTGCTACTTGTGGTTTTCTGATGGTTAATTGGAAACAAGAGTCTCATGGAAACTTTACAGCTTGAGTTAGCTTCAAATGGTTAGCCTCAGATCTCAGCTTCCTGAGTAGCTAGAATTACAGGTATGAGCCACCAGCACTCAGCTCACAATACAATTTAACCTGAAATAAAACATCCAGACAATGATTTAGTGCAGAGCATTTTCCCCATTCTCTTTTCATTTTCTCTATGTGTTCACAAGTAACAGCCCAGGCCAGGTATTAAGTGCTGGGGAACATTTCATTGCACAACATGCTGGAATATTTCAAACTTGAAGTGTCATGCCATGGAATAGTTTTTCAAAGACTACCATCAATACCATGTTTTTCAAATATTCTAAGACATAAACTTTTTTTTTTACCAAATAGAAAAATGGGAAGTTGAAATGAAAACATAAAGGTAATAAAGATTGAACGATTTTGCTCTTTCTCAACTTCTCTATCAATGCATCAGATATTGCCATGATGAAGTCTGACATGAGTTGACATTTAACCAATAATGCCTGGGAAAGAAATAAAGATACTGCTTGTAGTAGATAACAATGTTCATCTGTCTACTAACCGATCTTCACTAATGCTCTCAAGGAAGTTTTCACACACCCTATATTTGTTGTATAAAACTATCTTGTACCATAATTATAATTTTTCGCCCATCAGATGAAAGGAAATGGTTTCTCTTTACACAAGCACATAAATACAGATGAGAAAATCCCAGCCCTCACATTAAAATGATTTATTTTCCTCAAAATATGCTTAAGAACTTCTTTTCAACTGTCATGCAATGTATCTTCCCAATATGTTCAGAGATGAATGAATGCTTCTACAGACAACTCAGAATCTTACTCACATTAGGGCTAGAAGGACAAATAGGATATTAAAACATTGTTTCTACACACTGATTTTTAAAGAACAAAAGGCTTTTGTTTGGAGACAATGTTGTTAAGCTTGCTCTGCTAGCTGCTGTCTAGACCCAAAGATGACAATTCTACTGCTCACTCTCCAGCATTTCCAGGTGGGTTGACAGGGTGTTATCGGATTGCAATGGTACATTTTGCCTATGTGGCTTTTGTGGGTTTTTTTATGCTTAGTATGTCGAAGAGGAAAATCAATTTCAACACTAGGACTTCTGCAAAGAAGATAGGCCTTGTCCCTTCCTTAATTATTTATGCCTGGTACATACAGCAGCTGAATGAGTTTCCTTCCAAAGATGGCACCACATGTTTTTCTAGACTTCTAAAGGATTAACAGTAGTCAGCCAGGAGCAATGAGGAAACCCAATGGAAACTTACAATGGAGGAAGAAATCACGAAGTATCTAAGAGAAAATATTCCAATTGGAACTTGTGACTCCCAGGCAACTTCCTTCTGTAGTCTGGACCTAGGGGTAGCCATTCCCCAGAGGCAACGTCATGAACCACTGAAACCCAAAAGGCTAAGGCTGCTGGGCTCACGCCAGAGGCTGCAAGTGTGTTTGCAGCAGATAACGTAACCTCTCTTCGGTGCCACTAATGAACTGAAGCAGAAGAAAGGCCTGGCATCGCTGCCTCCTTTATGGAAGCGCCGGCTATAAGCCATTCTATCCACAATGGCTTGGAGATCACCTTGGGCTTCCGGAATGACAGAAGTGATGGATAGCATCTTCATGCTAAGGACTAAAATGACCTCTAACAAAGAGTAGAGCCTTGCCGGCCACATTACCCCCACACTGTCACCTGAATGATCAGCCTACACCCTGGAGCCAGAGGAAGCAGGTGATGGCACCCAGATTGCTCCTCTCAAGCAGATTTGTAGAAATCTTGACTAAATATTTCATGAAGTCATGTCTACCAAAATTACGTTGGCTTAAATTATAAGTCATTTTCGTGAAATAACATGGTTTGTGACTTTATAGCAAGAGGTGGTTGGAAAATTGGACCCTTGAAAAGGAACCACAGGGACACAGGGACACGGGAGCTCTTAAAGTGGCATTTTAAGGCTCTGCTTTACTGTCTCTGGGAAGGCAAAGGACTGGATGGATGGGAAAATAGAAGATGATGCTTAATTGTATATTTTCATAATTATGTCAAATCCATTTAGGTTAAGTTGAGGTTCAGGGTCCAAGCGAAAGAACACATTTAGAAGTTGTTATAAATTCCCATCTTAGCTAATATGGAGACAAAATTATATTTAGTACTTGCCAAGGTTTTGCTTCTGACGTTTTAGGCATTGTTTTCCTCTTAAAAAATAAGTCTCTTTTTCCTTTAACAGTATTAATTTTGAATCTACCTGTAGGGATTTATATTAAACTCAATTAAATAATAGCTAAAGCACTTTAGGATGATCTACTTTGACTCTGACAAAAGCATTTGTTATTAAAGTCTGCATTTTGTTTCATCAGAAAATTAAATTGCAATGTCATCTGAATGTCTTAAAATGAAACTTGAAATATAGCTTATAATAAAATTAAGCTTTCTCTTTTCAGGCAGTGAAAATCATTTTTAAAAAACCCTATCTTATTGAATTCAATCACTAAAAATACGACTCTTGAGGCAGGAAATTAAAGTATCATTAACAATGTGCATTTTGACATAACTTTTATTGTATTAATTTTCCCTTATACAATAAAGTTTGGGTAGTTGGGCAAAAATTTGCTTTTCATTGCTAGAAACTGATTGAGTAACTGTATTGCAGATAATCGTGGTTGAGATTTGGGGGGGGGGGGTGGGAGATGGAAAGAACTTGTTCCTTTCGATATTTCTTAAACCAAACAAATTTGTAGCTAGGAATTGTCACGGACGATGACACATGCGGTTAGGAAGCCAAATAACATCAGCTGTGATGGCTCTGAACAGAGCAGTCTCCTTCTCTGCTTTCTTGCCTCCCTCTTTTCCTCCTCCTCTCTCTACTGATTTTCTTTCTTTCCTCCTTTTTATTTTGCATATTTTACTTTTCACAATTGAGTTTGAGATCAGGTACACCTCTCTTGCTCCTTGTTTCTTTCAACGGGTGAATTAAGCAGAACGTAAGCATCCCTCGTTCCTTTTAATTGCTCAAGTGTTTATTTGCTGATGGTGTGGACCACGTCTCTGGTCACTTATGTGGATAAGAAGAACCTGCAGAGCACACACACTCGCATTCCTGCCGCTGCCGGATCTCTACTTCTCTTCACACTTCCCTTAGAAATCAAGCTAAGGGCTGGCCACTTAATTAATGTTTCAAATGTCCTCTTCAAATGTCCCTATGTTCCAAATGTCCTCTTCATTCGTGGTTTGGATGAGAGGATAGGTTCCATTTACACAAAAAGATGAATTCATTATTTTTGGAAGATTTTTTAAAATTGTATATTTTGGTAAAAAAATTTAACTGTTAGCTATATTAATATGGAATTTAAATAAACCTTCTCTGAAGATTAGGTTAAATTCACACATAGGTGTGTATATGTTTGTTCCACATACATACATGCAGGATGCAAGCCGAGTAAATGACTACGTGAGTACATTCTCTACTGGAGAATGATACCTTAAAGGACTTATCAAACACTGAATTTGTGAAGTAAAGTTGGAAATTAGACAGAAATTCCTAGTCTGACACAAAAGCTCAATTTTGCAATTAATTGCTAGGGAAATCATGGGTCGCTCTGAATTCATCTGTAAAATCTCTCATGGCCTCTGGGCACATGACAGTCTAATGATGGACCCAGAAAAACAATATAAAATATGCTATGATCGAGGCTTTTAAAAGTGCAATAGAGAGCAGATAGGAAAAGTTCAACAAGTTCCAGCGCAACGTGAGGTTTCATGGAGAAATCAGTGCGCTTGGCAAATGGGTATAGATGACAATTGTCAATTATAAGTTTAGAAGAGAAATTGGCATCATTGCTCTGTTGATAATTATGTTTGAACTGCTGAAAATTATCTGAATAGTATACTAAAGATATGAAGAGCAGGTTTAAAAGGCTTTCCTCAGTGTCCATGATTGCTGTTCCTTGTGAGTTCACGCGAAGGTCAGCAGCTCTTTCCTGAGATTTACAGCAGTCAGTACTTGATTTGGGTAATTCCCAAAGAAATCTCTGTTAGTACAACACTCTCCCTGGTTGGTGAGCTTCTCAACCTCACTGCTGTCTGAGCTTCTTGTTACAGACTCGACAAAATTCTGATGATGACAGCATCAGAGGTACCTTGAAATGATTATGCATTTTAAACAAAGTCTTCTTCCTTCTCCAAAGAGAAAGCTGTTTCCCTAACATTGCCTTGGAGAAGACTTTATTCTTTGTTTTTGCCCTAGCATAACCTATGGAAACATTTACTTTGAATAGATGACTCTCTAATAAACTCTGCAACACTATTTTGATTCATAATGGAATCATTTCATAAAAATGACTTCTTAGATATAAAAAATATTGACTCTATCAGTCTACTATCCATTTATCTATCTGTGTTCTATGGTGTGTGCAGAGAATTACAGCCATTTATTGTTTTGGTGCTATAGTTATTAATGCGAAGATCTTGGGTTTTTAATCAAATCCTAATAATTATGGATTTGTATAGCCATATACATTTAATGAGCGAATATACCATATTTTCTGGAAAAACCTGTGTTTCCTTATATAGAAATTAAGAATAATTTTCCTCTCTGAAAACAATGTTGGTGTATATATTCTTTTACAAATAAAATCAAGTGTATCATTCCCTACTTCATAATTAAGGACTTTTAAAAATTAAAGACAATAATCCATGAAAAACATTCACAGTGGTAAACTCTAAAGAGTACAACATATACACTTGATTTTATTTTTATTTTTATATAAGTCTGTATAATAGGAACTTGAATATTTGTAATAGGAATCTGCATATATATGCATATGTGTGTATATATACATATATACATGCATTATATACATATATACACACATTTTCTATATATATATAGGTGAGGCCTCTAAAATGATTAGACAACTTTGAATTGGCTGCTTCCATTGGTAATATGTAAGAGTGTGTTGAGGAAGGGTGAATGGCTCACCAATCCCTCCAAAACACAGCCAAAAATCCAAGTAGAAACAAAATTCACTGCTGCACTGTAGTAACTGGGCCATGAACAAGAAGAAAATGTGACAGAACCCATGTGCAATTGTACTGGACAGGAAGTTCAGGGCCATGGTTCCCTAAGGTGGAAAAACAGGACTGAAGGCCCCATCTCGATGGCAATGCAGTGGAGAAAGAACGACACACCGGAGGCTGATTCAAAGGCTCCAAGTTCAGTAGTCGGGGAGGAGTGGAAATTCATGTGGAAGAACTCGAAAGACCATGGGACTCTGTAGCGATTCTGCTCCTGGGTTCTATCTGCATTCAACAAAGTGACAGGGAATAGAAAAATGAGACGCCTAACCAAGAGTCACTTCCTCAGCGACCTCTCATTCCTCTAAGAAACATTCCAATCTCACATCCCTCCTCCTTCCACTGATTTGTGTCTCCAGCCTACTGCCTGTCCAGTAGGAAACAAGCACACTCTCTACACAGTTGAAGCATACTAACTAACATACATGATTTCAGATCTTGGGGTACCCATTCCTTTTTTTTTTTTTAATTCTAGGTCTTTGAACATATTTCCTTTGAATGCATCCCTGATCACCCTTCTGTAGGTATCCACCAAGTCCTACTCTCCCTTCAGGTGTTAGTTTTAACACCTTGGGGTTCAGTTCTACAGAAAACTTGCTCATATTTTTCTATCGTCCCAGAATTTACTTGTTTTGCCTTTCTTAACCCACATTACAGTTAATTTGTTATGTTTCATCCTCTCCATAGCTGGAAAGTTCCAGGAGTGCTGGCAGCAGTGTCGGGCACAGAAAAGGCTCCCAGTAAATGTCAAGTGACAAGAATGAGTGAACAAGCTCAGGGGCAGAATTACTCTTGAGTGGGAAGAAGGACACAAATTCTTGTGACCTTTTAGAGAACACATTGAAAGGTTGAGTGTGGACAAGGTAATTAATTAGGCAGTTGTCATGTTTCAGGTAATAAATTAAAAGCTGTTGGCACTTGAATGGGCCACGAGTGTATGCTCAGGCATTTTTCCTTTAGCAGTGGTTAATCAATAGCATACTTCTTTAGAGATTGATTGCCTCTGTGCTTGCATTGACAGGACTTGAGTTCTTTTGGATACTTCTGCCCTGCTACTTCCTCTGGCTCTTGGTCAGTCCTCTTTCATTAGCTGGGAAAAAAAAATCACATTATTTACCACTGATATTACCAATGCAATCCTTACTTAACCTGTAAATTACCTCAAATACACAATTTAAGTGGTGTGAAACTATTATGTATATAGAAGGATTAGGGGGAAAACCCCACTAAGAGTTATCACTGTTTCCCCAAATTTAATTTATAAATCTACTTCAAATGGTTGTGCTAGTCCAAGTTTTCATTACTGTGACAGATAACTAGAGTTTCAAGGAGCAAAGATAATTTTTGCTTTATGGCTTTACAGGTTTAAGTTGAAAGTTGTTTTGGACTTGGTAAAGCATCCCTGCAACAGATATTTTTGTTTTTGTTTTTTGTTGTTGTTATTATAAAGGTGATGTATGAGGAGTTGGAGTTATATAAATCAGGCAGAAAGTATATATTTTGGGGTAATGTCACCCTTTCCCTAATACCTATATATATTTTTAAATTTAATTTTATTGTCAAGGTGATGTACAGAGGGGTTACAGTAACATAGTAAGGTAGTGAGTACATTTCTTGTGAAACTTGTTACCTCCTCCTCATTTTTCTCCCACATTTCCTCCTCCTTAATCCCCCCCAAAGTTGTACAGTTAGCTTACAACATATTGTCTTGTAAGTATTGCTGTTGCATTGGTTCTCCTTTTATCCTTTGTCTCACCATTTTGATGTTCCCCTTCCCTTCATTCAGATAAACGTATATACAATACCCAGGGTACCAAAATCAAATATAGGGACAACAAGGCTAAGACATAGGAAAGACAAACAAGAGAAAAAAGAAATAATTTCTCATAGTACATTAAAAATAACAACAACAATGAGAAACCACTTGTTTCCATATCTTGGAGTACTTATCTTTTAACATAGAAAAAGTGTTTGTTTGTTAAAGCGTCCAGTACCACATTGTGCCCTAAAGTTTCTAGGATTTTTTTTTTTTGCAACAGTCTCTAACTTTCAGAAGAGTTGCAACTAATGAACAAGTTTTACTTCCTGAGCCAACAGAAAGGAAGCTGGCAGTCTGCTATCCTAGTATCTTTGCAAGCTTCGAAAACATTTTCCCAAAACAAGAATGTTCTTCATGTAACCACAACGCTACAACAAATAGAGAAAATAGCACTGGTACATTTCTACTGCCAAATCATCGTGCTTGTTTAAGTCTCACCATTTTCTCAGGAGAGAATAGTTCTAGCTCACAATCAAACCTTTCATTGAGCTGTCAGGTCTCTTTAGTCTCTTTCAGACTGGAACAGTTTCACGTCTTTCTTTGCCTTTCTTTTATTTTTGAAAACTGTAGGCCAGTTATTTTGTAAAATGTCAATTTTGATTTTCCTGGTATTTCCTTGAAATTAGATCCAGCTTGTCTGTCTTCGGTGGGCTGACAACAAGAGCGGGCCTCTGTTAGAGGCTGATGAGCAGCATGCATTTAGATTTGCCCCATTTCTGATCATATTCACTGCTGAACACCATGTAGGTGTAATCAGCCTTGTCTTCTGTCACACTGAATCCATTCTTTGTTCATTTGTCATTATCAAATATTTTGGAACAGGACACTGACTCCGTTCCTTACTAAACTTTGTTAATTTAATTATATTTTCATAGATGTTTTAAAAATGTAATTATCTATGTATGTGATCACCTTGTCCCCGGGAGAGTCATTTGAGCTCACTTTTCTATTCTTCTGACATGTCCCTATTATTTTATGAGTACTCCTCTGCTTTCTTCTGTAACAAGAAGTACCAGGTTCATCATGTACCTCTCTATTCCAGGAGCCAAAGTCTGGCACTAGGAGTATTGAAGGCTACTGTGGGGCGGGGCAGGGTTGCTGCCCAAGTCCTCCGTGGACAGACTTGGAGATGGGTACCCAGTTTGACATCCTTCTGTAAACGTGCTTTATTCATTCATAGCCTCCGTTCCCTGGCTCTGGCTCATCAGGCTGAGCTGCTCCTTCTAGGTAGATTTTTCTCCACACACTCTTCTTTGGACCTAACTACTCGTGGCAGGCTCCGTGTATCCAGGATTCACAGTGTGTGGCTGACTTCCACAGGAACCCATCAGCACGTTACACAGAATGGCCCGCAGCCAGGTCCACATGCTGATCTTTATCTTCTCTATAAAATGATTTTAGGGTTGAGTTATTTAGGAAGACAAGAGAGTGGGAAAGATACCTTTTTTTTCAGGTGCACTAGGAAGCCAATGGCAAGACAAGATTAAATGTACAACAACAACAAAAATTAGAGATAATGTCTAGGAGAAACAGCCAGGAGTGGCTAGGATAGACATCAGCTTGTGTTACTTGTGGGTTTGGCTATCAAATTGAGGGAGAAAGGGAGGAAGGAAGGGCCGATTGATGCAGCATGCTAGAGTGCAGGGCCTTGTGCAATCTAAGCATAAACTCTACCATTGGAACCAAACTCTCAGCCCTTTTTGCTTCAGCTGGACAAGATCTCACATTTTTTTGTGTGTGAAGCTAGCCTCAGACCATGTTCCTCCTACTTACGCTTCTCTTGTATTGCAGGCATACACTACCTTTCCCAGTTTCTTGGTTGAAATGGAGCAAGTTGATGAAACACAATATTCTCAGCCTCTACCTCATGAGCTGCTACTATTGTGGGCATAAACCTGGTTCACTTTATTTCCAATCTTTCTGGTCACAAAGAAATTCTTATTATAAACACAGAAATTATTACACAAACTTATAAATATTTTAGGGTGAGTATACATTTTATATTATACCAAAAGATTGCATTTAAGTTTATAATGATAATCACCAGAAATTATAAGAGTTCAAAAATTATAATAATTATAATTTGAAAGATTCTATCATTTTATTTTATAACAATGTTGCAATACTTTATATACTTCTATTATCCTTTCCTCTTCTTTGTGTTGTGAAGGTAGTTCGTTTTCTGGTTCCAGAATTCTGCTTTCATTATTGTAGTAGTAGTTGTTGTTTTGTTTCGTTTTATGACTTTAAAAATCTATCTCAGAATCTTCTGGCTATCATAGATTGCGGTGAGGGGAGGGAAAGAGGAGACACAGAAATGGTGGGACAAAGGGTGAACAAATGCCGTTGTGACACTCACTAGACACTATGTTGAAATGTATTGTACAACTTGTGGGAGAGGGGATTCGGGAGGGAAAAATCTGGAAGGAAACAAGGAAAGAGGTAATGCTGTTCAAAAAGAGATGTACTCCTTTTTTTTTTTTTCTCTTGTATTCCCTTCCTGTGGTTTTACCCCTGCTATCACTGTAATGGATCTTAGTACCCTGGATACTGTATATACCTGTATTCGAACTAGGGAAGGGAAAGGGAATACCAAAATCAAGAGACAAAGGATAAAAAGATGATTCCAAAAGCAATACTTGCAAAACCATTTGGTGTAAACCAACTGTACAACTCATGGCGGGGGGTGAGAAGGGAGGGGAAGCGGGGGGGTAAAATGAAGGAGGAGGTAACAAGTTGAACAAGAAATGTACTCACTGCCTTACACATGAAACTGTAAGGCCTCTGTACTTCACTTTGACAATAAAAGGGGGAAAAAAAGAAAATGAATTTAAAAAATAAGAAGCGTATTCATTACTTGACTTATGTAACTGTAACCCCTCTGCACACCCCCTTTACAATAAAAATAACAAAATATTTAAAGATAAAGAGCATTGGAAAACATTTCTAAACTTGTCCAGTAAACTACAGATTCTTAAAGAAAAACGCCGTGTGAACAAGACCATCTGCCTCCCTACAGTGCTTGTCCTAAGTCTATTTTGTTTCAGCAATAGGAAAGAGAAAGTCCTCCTCCCCTGCCCCGGCCAACTTGATTCTGTACTCTCATGTTGCATTTTAGAGCACAACAGGAAAGAAAGCACTACAGCCTTAAGCACTATTGGCATAATCTGGATGCTTTGTTGATGTTTTCACAATGGAGTAGATTTGTGCCCAGTTTCTATTTGGCATTGGAAATAAATCCTGCTGGCAGCTTTGATGAAATGACTATGGTGGCTTTTTGATGATTTGTTTTCCTGTCGATGCTTAATTAAAAGCAATGTTTATACAGTGATATTCTACCTAGAAATATGATCTCTCTAAAAATATTTCTTTCTGGCAATAAACATAGTGTTTTTCATATATATGTATGTGTGCATATATATATATATATATATATTTGATTAATTTCTATCCAGTTCTACCATGAGAGGTAGGAGAAATGTCAATATTATTTGAGTTTACTTAGGTGTTTGAAAACTGATAGCTCAGCTGAAGATAGGCTGTTTACAAATAAACCTATACTACACTCAAATTTAAATTGTCAATTGAGCTATATGTAAGTCATCAGAATGCAGTGTCTAAAATGATAACTTTCCAGAAGTTAAAGGTGTTTCATTTTTATAATTATGAAGAAACCGAGCCAGGATTTTAGAGCTAAGTAGTAGGCTTTATTAAGAGCACATTTTTAATAATCTTCATTTCAGTTTGGAAAGTAGTTCACTATTTTAACAAGCAGGACAAATTAATTCTCTGCATACTGACTTCCAGATAGATTTGTTCTTTTAGGCAAGGATTTTTTCTTGTTTGGTTAAAAAGAATTAGGAAGCTTAGCACAGCATCTGAAGCCTGTCACCCTGTTACTTAGAGGTAGGTAGATGAGGATCATGGGTAGAAACTGGACCAGGTAAAAGAAGTTAGTGAGACTCCATGTTAAACCACGGTCATGCTCTTTAGTGCTTGCCTGATTGCGGGGGAAACACAATGGCTGAATATAGTGGCCTGTGCCCACATCCCCAGAAACATGGGGAAATACAAGAAGAAGGATGAAAGCCCAGGCCAGCACAGGCATAAATAATCAATGCTAAAGTAATCAATGCAAAAGAGGCCGGTGGCATGGCTCAAGCATTAAAGTGCCTTGCCTAGCAAGCACCAGACAGGTGATAAACTCAATCCCCAGCAATTAGAAAACTCTTTTCATGTGGTATGTGGACTTGTTAAGTCGTTTAATTAAGTGAAGCAATTGATAAGATTTTGAATCATACTAATGAAACAATTAGCACTATGATAATTAACACTCAAGCTTCTGCCTAGCTATAAATTTGTCTGGATATGCAGAGTGAAGGTAAACATTACTTTTCCTCCCCAGTGAAACCTTGGCAGAGACAAATTTGTCATTTTTTTTTTACAAAGAAATATGACACCTTACTTTTTCAGACCCCTATGAGATACTGTGGATTAAATTTGGCTATGACTAGGATGAGCATCTAAGAATAAGAATAATTCCTTTTTGCATAATTGTCCAGTGTAGATCAGGACTTCCTTGTCATGCCAACGGTAAATGACTTCTAGAATTTGGATCCAAATGTCCCCAAAGGACCCATTTGTTAAAGGCTTGGTTACCAGCTGGTGAGAGTGGAAGGTAGAAACTTCCAGATTAAGAGATGAGGCCTAGGGAGAAGTCTTCTAGTCCTTGGGAGAATATCCTAGAAAGGAATTGTGGGGTTGCTCCAGCCCTGATGATCCCCTTCCTTTTTGTGTGTAAGTTTGAGTTACTCTCTAGTGTTCTTTAATGTTAGTCTAGATGTGAATGAAACTGCTGTGATCTTAATTGCATCCTCTGCGTGCACATATTATGTCCTAACTCCAAATATCTCAAGCTGTGGCTCTGTGTGGAAGTAGTATTTACAGAAGAAGTACAGTTAAAATGCAACCTGAGGTTAGCTCCTAGGGCAATGTGATTGGTGTCCTTATAAAGACAGCTTAACACAGAGGTTGATACACACACAGGAAAGAGCAAGAAGACATCTACCAACATGCCAAGGGGAGAGGCCTTAGAAGAAATCAATATTGCCAGCATCTTTATTTCAGGATCTTGGCTGTGCTACTACAAGAATGCATTTCTATTTAGCCACTTCGTTTGCGGTAGCTGTGGGAATAACAGCCCTAGCAAGCTAAGATGACTGGCTGTCAATGTGGTGGCTACAAAATAAATACATAGGAGGAGTTTTGAAGGCCTGCTTTTTAAGCAAGAATGTGATCAGATTGGGAAATAAATGTGACCCAAGTGATCAGAGAATTGATTTGAATCACCTGGGTTGGGAAATGCTGTAGGACAAAGTTGTCCATTATCAAGGTTGATGGCCATGTCTGCAAGTTTGCAGGAGGGCAAGGCATTGCGATAAGTGGATACTGAATAGGAAGGTTTAAACAGATTTGATTTTATATGCTTGCAATACATATAGAAGAGACGCCAGGATGTACTGCTATACAAGGTCTGAAACAAAAGGGAAGGGAAGAGTCAAATATTTCATTTTAAAATGGAACACATGCTAACACTTATAGATCAAAACACTAGACGTGGAACTGTGGTAGCCTGCTTGCTTTGAGCACAAAAGCTCAGGGACAAGCCCATGCCTTAAGTTCAAACCCTAGGACTGGCACACACACACACACACACACACACACACACACACACACACTCACACACACCAGGAGTTTCCCATTATGTGGAATTTAACAAAGCAGAAAGGGAAGTAGTGACTACTGTAAAGTAATATTGGTCAGAGGTTAAAACTTTTTTTTTTTACTATTAGCTACTTATATTGCATCTATATCTATCATTTACCTATGTATCTAGGTATCTAGGTATTATCTATCATCTATCTCTGTATACATAGTGACATGATGCACTCTTTTGAAATCAACTTATCTTTGCCTTGAGATCAAACAATATATGATGTTTTTAGATATAAGTTTGGTCTAGATATAAAAAGTCTATTATACGTATCTTGCAACATTTTGCTCTTATCAACATTGCATTCAAGATTAATCAATCCTGACAACTGATCTTCTAAGTTTATATATGGCCTTATAAACTTCTCATTATGGTTTACTGGGAAGTCCTTTTTAATTAATCATAGCTAGCACAGCATATGAAACGTATCTGCCAGTCATAACTAATGACCATATTATTATTATTGTAATAAAGTTTAAAGTGCTAAAGATAATCACCAAGTCTGTAAAACATGTCTAAAACCAAAATCATCTTGAATCATCAATTATCTTCAATGAAATAGCTTCAAGCCCATGGCTATCCCTCTTGTTTTAAATGTTTAAGCAATTATATTATCTAAGAATTATTTTAATCCAGTAACATCAAAATATATTGATTCAAATTTCTTTAACACATTCTAAAATGGAGTTATTCAGTGGAAGGTCAAATTGTTCATTATTTAGTTTCCTGAAAAGCCATGAGTTGCTCAAAGTTTAGTCTGAGTTACAATAATCAGTGTTAGACATCTCAGATGATCAAGTTTTAATTTCAAGATGCTATAAATGACTATAAAAGAATGGTACTGGATCCAAAGTTGTAAAATTTTAACTGGTCAGGATTTAGGATCATAGCTAGGGTAGAAGGAGATGAAAATTTCCTGTGCTGTCTTTCTAGGTTTATTGCTCTTGTTTACATAACTCTTTCACATAGGTTATGTTTCCAAGAAATCATGAAAGGTGGACTATCTCTTGAACTCTAGAATCTTAACTGAGATGACACCTAGAAATGCCATATAATATACCAAATGTATGCAGTGAAACTTCTTCCCTGTGAAAAATACTGCTATTTTCATTTTACAAGTTTATTCTAGTAAGTACCACTGCATGGAAAACAAACACCTGATCATGTGGATGGATGTGCTTAAGAAGAACATTTTGGAGAGTTTAATTACCGATCCTCTCATACATAATTCACTAAAAATTGATTTAATTTTTATCTCTGGAAGTAATTTTCATATGCAGCTTTAGTGGATGAAGGTTCTATATAACATAGATCCATGTTTTGACATTTTACAGTTAATTATACTTTCTCAATTGGTTTGCTCTTCCAAGTTATCCTCTATTTCAGGATCAAAAAAGATGCCATTAAATTGAAGCATTAGATCTTTGAGGTCAAAGATTCAATAATAAATGAAGCACTGAGATCAGTGGTGCAGTGTTGTGATTGTCTCTCCCTGTACCTACAATTATTATATTCTAGTAAAGAGCATAGAAAATAAAGCAGGCAATTAAAACTAATGGGAATCTCAAAGGAAACAAATCTGCACTAGGGTAACCAGACCCTGTATTCAAAGTTATTGCAGTAAAGGGAAGAGCACTGTAATAAAAACAGGGAGGTTATTGCAATAACAGAGAAGCTCTGACTACAAGGTCTGAAATCACCTTCAAGGTCAGACAAGAAGGGCTTTTCTTTGGTAAAGAACAAACAAGGCAAAAAAGAACCAGGTGCAGAAAAGCTGAGAGAGCTGCTGTCGTTGGAAAATTGATGGTTTTCCCTGAGGTTGGTGATTCTCTCTGTAGAGGCCTCTAAAGGAGAACTATACTATGCTACAAGGCTGGAGTGCATGAAAGCTGAGGGTGGAGGGAGACAATCCACTGAAGGATGATCGCCATTAGTGGCCCTTTTGTCTTGATTGCCCACTACGGAGAAATTGTGGAATGGGAGTGGGAGGGAAAGACCTGTGTGTGGCCTAGTCCCAGGGAGCAAGAGGGTCTCTCCACGAGTCTTATCTAAGTCCTGTGGAAAAGGGAGGCTCTTTTCAGAAACTTGTCTTCTGAACACAGGGGGGAATTTCTTTATCCCTGCTTTCCAGGAACTTGACTCAGGTGAAAATCGTGGGTACTATTCTACACTGTCCACCATGAATGCATGGAGGGAGGACATAATGGACAGGCTCATAGGAACTAACAGAAGGGGATGATGAGGAAGTGAGTTCAAACTCTCTCTCTGTCTCTCTGTCTCTCTCTGTCTCTGTCTCTCTGTCTCTGTCTCTCTGTCTCTCTGTCTCTCTGTCTCTGTCTCTCTCTCTCTCTCTATTTTTTGCCAGTCCTGGGCCTTGGACTCAGGGCCTGAGCACTGTCCCTGGCTTTTTTCTGCTCAAAGCTAGCACTGTACCACTTGAGCCACAGCACCACTTCTGGCGTTTTCTATATATGTGGTGCTGAGGAATCAAACCCAGGGCTTCATGTATGAAAGGCAAGCACTCTGCCACTAGGTCATATTGCCAGCCCTCAAACTCTGACTTTTAGAATTTGTAAGTTAAAAAATTAACAAGGGGATCAGTGAACTTAAAGTGAAGGAATGTAGAATTTATAAGCAAAATATATGACCTTGCACACTGTCCAGCTGAGACAAATACATCTAGAAGCAGTTGGGAGTCAGGGAGATGCAGGGGTGTTGATTTGGAAGATCCAAGACATTGGCCATTAGCTACTGATGGCTCAACTCTAGCCCTTCATGTCAAGAGCTACCAGGAATGATACGAACGCTCAGACAAAACTCCAAGCATAAGCTCTTATTAGGTAGGAGGAGGCAAATTAGACATACTCAGGCACACATGTAATGAGAGGGAAAATACAGGGATTGGAGGTATCGTCTCTGAACTTAGTTATTAACTGGAATTTGGGATGAGACAAATAATGTTAGGGAAAACACAAAACTTAGGATCACCAGATTTTAATTTTTCCCCATGATCCCTGTCTTATTGTTTAGGATTACATCTTTCTGTTTAGATTGTTTCTTAATTTCCCCAGATTGAACTCAGATTCAGAGATAACACTTTGTCTTCAATCGTGATGTTTAGGGACTGGGTTGAGTGACTGTCTATAGCAACAAACCAAATTCTCCTAGCAAACTGTGGAGTTGGCATTGCCCTTCTCCATAGGTATTTCACTGTGAGGAAAATGGGACAGGGAAATGCTTCTGTTTCCTCAGGGCTGCATGCAATTAATTAGTGATGGTGTTCACATGCAACACCACACAACCTGACTCCGGGTCTGATCTCCTGTTCACTGCCCTGATGACAGCCATGAGAAGCCATGGTTATCAAAGTCAGAGGAGCAAAAGCAGAAATGTTAGGGTATATAGAGCTGGGGTCTGCTCTGGAGATCCAGTGCAGACTGTACCCTGTCCTAGGCCTTCAGTTTCCTTTCAGGGGGTCCATGTGTAAGATACATTTATTTGAGAATAATACATAAGCCATATTCCTCTACTCCGTAGAACTCTGTTGCGTTCATTACTATTTCATGGAAACACAGAAAGTAGGATTCTATTTAAAACAAACAAACAACTTCAGTTAAACCCTTGAAGAACACTTGTGTCATTCTTCGCTACCAAGATTGACTTAATATATCTTTCCTATGGCAATTACTCTTTGCGGAGAGCTTTGTAATTTTTCTGTGTGCAAGTGATTCTACATTGATTAATAAATTATCAGGTCTTCAATGCTTGTTTTTTTAATAAATATTTGTCAGCCCTTTTATGCTGTTTGGAAGAAGATAAGGAGCCTTGAAGCTCCTTAGTGAAGGCAGAGGACATAAAGAGAGAAACATAGCCAGAAAGACAACAGTTTTCTCTTTTGCACAATATGGTCTATGATGAGCACAGAACGAGACTTGAACTGAAAGGGAGTTTGCTGTCTGACAGTGGGTAAGGGGCCTGGGTGGATTGTCCTATCTCTGATTCCCAGAGTGTCTCTGAGTAGTAAATTGCTATTGTTATATGTTATCTGCTTTAAGTTTCATCAGGTCATTCTTCTATTAAAATCAGCAACTGTCATTTACCTGAAGATAAAGTGTCATGCTGTACTTTTTCTACTTGGATTTTAATGCGAGTTGTTAAGTTTTGAAAGTGCTGAGACCTCAGGAATGACAATGAAATACATCACCATCAGTCAACCAGCTAAGCCGCTGGCTCATAAATCTACGTGCTGTGAGTTCTTTATTTGAAAATGCCTCAACAGAAGAATTCTGTTGCATTCATTACTATTTTATAGAAAATTTGGGGAAACAAGGATGCTATCCAAACCTTTAAGAATTTCACCTAATGACAAACCTCTCTTTCCTTTTGCTCCCAAAATCTTTTAAAATATTTTCCTATAGTATTTATTTATTGCTTAGAGCTTTGCAATAGAAGAGTTTGCCTTTTTCTTTTAGTTTTTTTCTTTTGTGCTTTGAGTATATGTCATGATCTTCTTTTGAATCTCTCAGATGCATTCTTATTTCTTTTCTTTAACTCTGCCACTGTCTGAGAGCTTGGTGAACAGCTCTGTCATTTTGAGCATATTGTTTCAGGCAGTGATAAACATGAACAAACAAGTTCAGCAAAATTACACTGGCACTGTTTAAAGAAATCTCCTAAACTCTTTTGTGCCTCAGTGGACTTTTACTAGACTAATATCTATCTGACATACTAAAATAATGGAAGGGAAGAAGTCAGAATGCAATGTAAACTCATCTATTTAACATCAGAATTGGCAATTGTTAGCATTTTACTCCATTTGCTTCATGTCTTTGAAAAAATTAAAACATACATACATATATAGAAAGTTGAAAGTTATATACTACTTCCAAATTTTTGTCTTCATACCTACCAATCTTCCCACAACTATTTGTAAACATAATGGTTTCTTCGAAGATATAATTTTTGTCCTTATGATATGTCGATAAGTGACCATGAGTAAGCTTGGTCATGGATGAACTGAAAATTAATACATAAATTATATGTGTAATTGTGCAACATTCTGTTTCACAGTTTGTTTTTGAGATCTATATGATACCCAAACTCTATTTTTTTTTTTTTTTTGCCAGTCCTGGGCCTTAGACTCTGGGCTTGAGCACTGTCCTTGGCTTCTTTTTTGCTCAAGGCTATCATTCTGCCACTTAAGCCACAGCGCCACTTCTGGCCATTTTCTATATATGTGGTGCTGGGGAATTGAACCCAGGGCTTCATGCCACTAGGCCATATTCCCAGCCCTGCCAAACTCTATTTTAAGTAACTGGAAGCACCTCTGTCAGCAAATATGAACATCAGTACCAGTGGTAATTAATAAATGGTCTCCATGATACTTTTTCTCTAATAATTACGTATTTATTGTCAAAGTGATATACAGATGGGTTACAGTTTCATATGTAAGGCAGTGGGTACATTTCTTGTACTGTTTGTTACCTCCTCCCTCATTTACCCCTCTCCTCATCCCCCTTGCCCTCTCCCCCCATGAGTTGTTCAGTTGGTTTACACCACAAATGGTTTTGTAAGTACTGCTTTTGGAGTCGTTTGTTTTGTTATCCTTTGCCTCTCGATTTTGATATTCCCTTCCCCTTCCCTAGTTCTAAGCAGCCCTAAGCAGGTACATTTACTGCAGGCCAGAATTATAAAAAGAACTTAGCAAGATTCATGACTGAGCTGAGAAACCAAGATGGAAGGAAGGGACACAGAGGCAGAGCGCATGACAATGCTGATCGTTATGCAAGTGCTGACTTGAAGTAAACTCAAGAGGCCATCTGCCAGGGGGAAAGCATTTGCCTTGCTCTCCTCCCCAACACCCCCTCCCCTCCACCCTCCCTCCCTCCCTCCGGAGGGAGTCTCCTGGGGTGGTGATTCAATTTGCCACATCCTCAGGCTGGTTCAGCCCAGGCCTTGAAATGCAAAGGATGAAGTGTCAGTGTGAGCAATCATAAATACCCACAACCCGTGATTAAAAGTAGAGTGGAGCCATTTCCTGGCCACACATTGTGACACAGTCATGAGAGAAGATGCCCTGTGGGAAGGACAGCTGACTGGCCTCTGTCAGGAGCCGGCCTTCAGAGAGCATGCATGACGTGTAATTGATTCTGTTTTCCTGTGAATGCTATGGGAGGAAGCCAGGACCTGCTGCCCATGTCAAAAAGGGACCGCATGCCCACTCCAAAGCACCAACCAGAACGTGTGGAAGGGCACACATGATGTAAGTATCACCACTAAAAGCATTTATGTAGGTTTACAGTACTTCAATTTGTCTAAGGTTATATTTTGTCTGCTCCAGCCAATGGCTTGCGAACAACCCACACCTCATATTTCAGTTACTTTTAGTAATGGGTAAAATTGGATATCAGGTTATTTTTGACATTTTATGAGAATTTCTGATCTGAATTGTTGTGCTCTTTGAATTTGAATGATAGAAATGCAGAAGACAGGGAGGAAAGCCCACTAAATTATTTACTTGTTATAATTTCAAACACTAGAATTTTCCATTGCATGTGGATAGAGGATAGAAAACTCCTAAGAGTGTACTCGGGATACATTTATACACACACTTCAGCACAACTTCTCAATTTGACCTCATTCCGTAGTACTTACTATGGTGTCTTCTGTGTGTGTGTGTGTGTGTGTGTGTGTGTGTGTGTGTGTGTGCATGGGCATGTACACATGCAGGCATGCGCCTTTTACCTTCCTTCTTAGAGTCACTGGCATATTTTGTGCAAAATGTATGTCCATATATTGCATTATATTTTAAATGTACTGTGGAAAGGAGCCCTGTAAACTTTATATTTTTCCCAATCTTTGCAGTGCCTGTTTCAGTATGAGACACAGTGTGAACATGTGGTAAATATGAATGGAATGAGCAAATCTTGTAAGAACACGAAAGTCCAGGGCCAGGCATTGAGCAACAGTACCCAACAAACTCGTGCAAAAAGGTTTGTTTTCCTACATACAAGAACTTTCGATTATCAGCTTGGTTACTGAATTAGATAAGCTGAAGAGCATCTAAAATAAAGACAATAATTTCATTACTAGTTTTAGATATACCGGAGTCAATACCAAGAGTCCATCTCTCTGTCTTTGTTGATCTCCCTGTTATTTAAGCCATGGAGAAACCTGGAAGAATGAGTGACTTACAATAAGACTGTCAGGGAGTTCACCCCTTACAAATAGTTTTGTCTATCTGTGGTCAGATATTAGTAAGAAATAAGAAAAATGAAAAAAGACACCACGAACAATCACACATTTTAAGTCCCTACACATAGATCCCGCCGCACACCTGATGAGGAGAAGGTCCCAGGAAGTCTGGCTTTCTCCTCAGACCTACTATGTGCTGCAGACCTTGCTGGTTCTATACAGCACACTGGGCTTCACACTCAAGGTGCACTTCGTCTAGGATATAGTTATATTTTCCCAGTTCATAATCTTAGCCTCCTTAGGAATTTTTACTCATTAACTTCTACTGTTCTTCGAGTTTGACTTGAAAGAATCCTTACATTCAAATGCGTATTGTCCACCTGTCCACCAAACTTTCTTTAGGATCCGCTTCTATGCACATTTCCATTTTTCATTTTCTTTCTTTTTGAATTCTCGTGTATGTTGTTTTAAAGGGAAACACCAGCACACACATTAGATTAGGCCCACACAGGCGGGCAACATCACCATCTCTGCCTCCCACATCTCTTCCCACTGTAAGGTCCCCCAGAGCTTATCACAAGCATGGCGCGGTCACCTCCTATGACAAAGGTGCCTTTTGCTGGAATGCCTGAAGGGCCTGCCTGAGGCCCTTTTATAGTTAGCTAAAAAAAAATCTAAGTAAGATTATACTCTAAAAAATGATTAAAATATAGCATTATGTCAGACACACGGTCATTAATTATAATGACCAATTTATGTACTGTGCATATTGTGCATGTTCTACTTTTATATGACTGGCAGAGGTAACTTTTTGTGTACCAGTGTCACCACAAACATATGAATAATGTGTTTCTCTGTGGTGGCAGGGTGGCCTCAGGATTACAAGAGAGGTAGACACTGTTCGTGTTCATTATAATCTTAGGGACTTTCCTGAAGGGGAAAAGTCAGGCCTAGCAGACATCGTCAGCTTTGTGTTCTTGAGGAAACTCAAAGACTTCTACATGGTTAGTGGATTTCCTTAGGACTTAGTTAGACTTGGTTCTCCTTTATTGGAAAAATCTTCTTTATCTATTTTTTTTTTGGTGTGGCATCTGACTATATTTTCTTGGATTGCACATTATCTTCTATGGCTTTAATTGGTAAAGTTTGGGGTCACTTTTCTCTTTAGGGGATTTTCCGCTTTTTCTGAGTAAAAGTTTGGAAGATACTGAAAGTTGCTTTAAGCTTGAAGGAAGCTCATTATCAGCAAAGATTGAGGGAGGAGAAAGAGTTGCTGAAGGTGATCTCTCTGATGAAGATACATTGTATATGCATCTGGAAATGCCCAAACAAATCATCCTTGTGTACCTGATGCCAGTAAAATGTGAAAAAAGATTGAACATCAAAATGATTTTACCCAAGGTCAAGAGTTGTTTCTAGTATAAAATATAGTTCCATGAAAATCGTCATTGGTCCCCATCTTTTGTTTTCAGAAGTTATACACAGGGTGAGGTTCTCCAGAATTCCTTTCTAGTACAATTCTCAAGCCTCATAGAACTCTTGGTTTTCCAGATCCTGTGATACGATATTTCCCTCTATATTTCATGGTGGTTGCATTGAAGCAACTTGAATTAGTAGGATGGATGTTTACAACACGTCTGTCACTTGTTGAGAAGACTTCTCTTCACTTTCAGAAAACTTCCGCACAGCATAGGATATGGAAGTGAAAATCAGTGACAGAAATAATGCTCATATTCCCGTTACCCTTTCTTCCTTTTTTTGTTCATTCCTTTGAAAGTCTACATTACTTTCTCTTGCCAATGTCTGGAAGGAATTTGCAGATGTGAGAAAAATAGCATCCACATCTGTGAATGCCCATGAAAATTATGAATATAATAAGCCTTTGTACCTCATTAGTATGGTCTGACATTTCATAAATGATATAGTGATTTGTGCAGAGTGCTTCAGAGAATTTATCTTCCTAATGCATATCAAGGAAAGCATTGAATAGAAAGAGAATATCTGGGTTAAGCTTTGGAAAGTAACTAGAATTTAATAGGAATATATCCAGGCAAAGAAACAGCTTGCAGATAAGACACAAAGTTAGGCGAATGTTTATTTCAGGTCTGAAGATCCACCAGAGTGTGCAAAGTACTATTTTTTTCTGTAAAAGATAAGATGAAAGAGATAACTTAAATTTAATTTTACTCTCCTTGTTTGAAAAGAAACATTTGTGATTGAATTTCCTTTTCTGTAAAGAACGTTATAGGATATTTTTAGTCTATTATCTTTTCTTACTTTTTTTTTTTTTGATTGGTCATGGGATTTGAACTCTGGGCCTAGGTGCTTCTCTCCCTGAGCTCTTCACTCAAGGCTAGTGTTCTACCACTTGAGCCACAGCACCACTGCTTTCCGGTGATTACTTGGAGATAAGAGTCTCATTCCTGTCAGGGCTGGTTTTGAACTGAGATTCTCGGATCTCAGCCTTCTGAGTAGCTAGGATTACAGGCATGAGCCACCAGCGCTTGGCTTTTTTCTTATTTTTAAATCTTTTATTTTTAATAAGAAAAACACTAAATCGTTAAAAAAAATTTCTGTAGATAGGTGTGTGGTTTCATGTAATTTTTTTCTGATCTTTGATATCACTTTCTTTCACATGCTTGCTAGAACATCTCACAGACGATTCTAACGGGAACATCTGAAGGACTCATGCACAGAGTTTCATTGTCTGGGCACCCCTTAGAAATTCAGCTTCTCTCTTTTTCTTCTGCAGTGAATTTACTATTCCTCAGCTAGCAGGAAAGGGGAAAATGGGTAGCACTCTGAAGAAAAATGATGGATGTGTGTAAAGAAAAATGAAGGATGGAGTGCCAGAAGACCTGCTGAGAAAATGGTGTGAACAGTAGAGGAATGACTCATAACCAGGGGAATAAGGTTCAGGAAATGGAGGTCATTATTCAGATTCACTGCACCTTAAAATATTCATTAAAGGGGGCAGAAGTTTTCCCTCCCACATGAAAATGACCAAGAAATCAAAAGGTAGTCCATAGTGCTGCTGGTGGTTTTTGTTCTTTTGACTTGTCTTATTTTTTTTTTTTTTGTATTACAATCATGAATTTAAACTTTGCTTTCCTTCTCATTCTAATTCCACAAGCCAAACTCCAGGGCCAAGTTCCTTCTTGTCTTGAAGAATGGAAGGCTTTTGGCCACATCAGCCCATGACTATTAGGAAGCAAACCTTCTAGAATGAACTTTGGCTGCTGTCTAGCAAGAGCCCAAGGGGAAATGACAATCACATGCTCCTGGCTATACAGGAGAATTATATTCTCAGGTGGAAATGGTGAAGAACTAGAGGTAGATGTCAACCTTTAACATTTCAGCTTGCCCATGTAAGGCAGGTATTGGTAAACAGATAAAATGAGAAAATGCTGTTGCCATTGCACTAAAGAAATGTGTGGAGTTTAGGCATTCCCAAACTGAATCTGCATTTCCTCTAATGCAATATTGTTACTGGCCCAACATTCTCAGATTTGGAGAACTATTTTGCAGTTTAAATCTGCTTAGCAGGGCTGGGGATATGGCCTAGTGGCAAGAGTGCTTGCCTCGCATACATGAAGCCCTGGGTTCGATTCCCCAGCACCACATATATAGAAAACGGCCAGAAGTGGCGCTGTGGCTCAAGTGGCAGAGTGCTAGCCTGGAGCAAAAAGAAGCCAGGGACAGTGCTCAGGCCCTGAGTCCAAAGCCCAGGACTGGCAAAAAACAACAACAACAACAATAAATCTGCTTAGCATTCTTATTCTTTCCTTCTTTTTCCTTTCTTACCTCCTTCTTTCCTACTTCCCTCCCTCCTTCCTTCTTACCTTTTTTCCTCTCTCCCTCCCTCTCTTCCTCCTCCCTTCCATCTGCCTCTCTCCCTTTGTCTCTTTTCTTTCTTGCTTGCCTACCTGCCCATCTGCTTTCTTTCCTTTCTCCCTCTCTCCCTCCCTCCGTCCCTCTCTTCCTTCTTTCCTCTCTCCTTCCCTCTCTTCCTCCTTCCTCCCTTCCCTCTCTCCCTTTGTCTTTCTTTTCTTTTCTTTCTTTCTTGCCTGCCTGCTTACTCATCGCCTTTCTTTCTTTCTTTCTTTCTTTCTCTTTCTTTCTTTCTCTCTCTTTCTTTCTTTCTTTCTTTCTTTCTTTCTTTCTTTCTTCTTTCTTTCTTTCTCCCTCCCTCCCTCCCTGTCTCCCTCCCTCCCTGTCTCCCTTCCTTCTTTCCTTCCTTCCTTCCTTCCTTCCTTCCTTCCTTCCTTCCTTCCTTCCTTCCTTCCTTCCTTCTTCCTTTTCTCTTTCTGTTTCTCTCATTCTCTATTTCTTCAAACTTCCTCTTTCTTCTTTAATAAAAGGATAGCCCTGGAGCAGACCATCTCTAAGGCCCTGCTCATCTCTAATGGTGTGCTATTCTGATAGGTGGGTTGAGATTCTGGATCTGTTCTGATAATCCAATCCTATCTCTTTCAAAAGTTTTTCTGTAGTTTTGTACTCCGTTTCTGGTCTTTTAGAGAATCCTTTTGACCTGCAAAAATTAACCTCTTTAATAACAAATATCTACAACTTATAATATTAAGCAAACAAAGTTTTTCTACATACTCATTTTTTTTGAGGAAAATGAATTCCAGCTGATCAGTTCCAGTTGAATTACTAATCAGATGAGCTAGTAGCAAACTGAATTTTTTTTTTACAACTTTTAACTTGCAGTCTTGTTAGGTGCACTCACATACTATGTTAAAAGTTATTATCTGATATGTAAATAGTATATGAGATAAGTTTCTATCTAACATATAAATAATATATATAATATATAATATAATTAATATATAAAAAGTACCTCATTGTTTTAATATCTTCTGATTTATACACAGGTAACTTTTATTTCTTCACCTGTTATTGTAATCTGAGCATTTTAAAAACTGAACACAGTAAATTCATAGCTTTGGTAGATTTTTATGGTCTGAAATTATCCACCAAATAGGGAAAGAGGTACTTGTTGCTCATTGAATCCACTGTCTACTTAGTAACATTTTTATAACAAGTAGTTTCGCTAGAAACATTTTAAGTATAGGTCATTATTTATAAGAAGTACAAATAAAAAATGATTTCTGATATGAAGCAAAAGGAAAACAAATGAAAAGCTTAACTTTTTTGCTAAGTAAAGAAGGAAAAACAGATGAATCTCATATGACTATTTTATGTATGAAAATGGCATATAAAGAAAACCACCAAAAAGCATTTTTTAAAAGATGATGAATAACTGGTAGCTTGTGCCTGTAATTCTAACTAATCAGGAGGTTGAGATCTGAGGATCACGGTTCACAGCTTGCCTGGGCAGGAAAGTCTGAGTCTTTTACTTCTAATTAACTAACCAAAAAGCCTGAAGTGGAGATGTGGCTCAAGTGCAAGAGTGTCTGCCTTCAGGCAGGAAAGCTCAGAGACAGTGCTTAGACCATGAGTGCAAGCCCCAGGACCAGCACACCCACAAAGAACAAACAAATAGACAAAAATAAAAAGAGGATAAAGAGAGGTTAAGAAAGAGTAGAAGAGGAGATGAATCTGGTCAAGGTACATTATATGCATATGCAGAAATACCACAATGAAACCTATTTGTCCAGTGAATTTATGCTAATAACAGTAACAAATTAATAATAACAATAATAACAATAATAAAATAACAATAATAACAATAAAAAATGTGTTTCACCTTTGCTCACTCTACTAAAAGAAGAGAAGGCAATGCTGTTAAATGAAAGAAAATGGTGAAAGACAAAAAATGGGATTTTAATAGAAAAAGCTTAAGATTGTATCTCAGAGATGAATTCAGAAAGGCTAATGCTCAAACTGAGATGCAATTAATTAAAAAAAAGAATAAGAAAAATGTTGGCAACAGTTAAAGAAAGAACGAAGATGTAGGAGCACAAAAGGTTTGTTTGAAGACCTACATATATTTAAATAATAGAGAAAGTGATAATAACAAAAGTGCCTAAATTCTGACATCGTGAATGTCCACATCAATAATTTAAATTCTAGTAGGACTTTAAATGTATTTATTATGCAGGTTAGGATTATAGGAAATATTAACTCTGCTGCTACCACTTTAGGATAATGAGGAAAATGTCAAATTATTATATGTAGTCAAAGTATGCTTAAAGGAATTCTGGCTGGAGTTTGTGAAAGCAGCAGTTGAAACTTACTCTTCACCAACAATGACTAAATTTTACTCTCTATCTCCATATTTAGTAGTGCCCATGAAAGGTTATTTAGATAAGAAGCACTATCCAAGTGAGAAATGAAATTCTGTCTTATTAACACTCAACACACATTCCAAGTAAGCTCCTGAAGGTATTTTTGATGAAGTTCACACTAGAAACTGGGAATCAAGTTTGAAGTGCCTCATTCTGAGTAATCACTCGGGTATATGCTTGATTGAGGGGAGTAAAATCCCAGAGGGAGGCTGAGCAGTGGTGTACAGTGCAAGGAAAATTCTACTGTGTTTGTGGCATGACTGCAAACGAACATGAAATGGCTACCTGTCTCCCTCAAATTCTCCTGGTCACTGTTTCATGCACTAAAGTGCACTGAAGTCTTTAATTGCACAATTAAAATGACCATTCTCTTGCACTAATCAGTGGACAAGATCGTTCTTCATAAACACACTCTGAGGTCTAACTCAGTATTTCCAGAATGTTTACTTTTAAAGGGACATAAAAAAATATAGCAACCACAAATTCTGACAGCAAATATATAGGATCATCTAGATTTTCTTATTCTAGTAACATACATTAAGACAAACAGAATTTAGTATAATAATATCACCATTATGGAGTTATTTCTTTAATTTTAGTGCTGATAGGCTTGTTCTATGAGCTGCTAGAAGAAAGGTCTGCCTAAGGTAGCTAGACTTTGTAATTTGTTTATCAAGCAAAGAGAAAGTGCTTGTATTTCTTTGATATGAAATTACAGATTAAATAAAATAAGTAAAGTCAGTATCTAGCAGAATAAAAAAAAAACTTTTATGGTCTATGCAGATAGTCTTTTCTTAGCCATCCTAATGAAATCCTTCACAGAGAATTGAAGGGATAAAGTAATGAAATCTCAAATGGTCATCATATTTAAACACAATTGATAGATCAGCCCATGGTATCTTGATGCTAAAAGAAGGAAATCTGGTTGTGTCTCCTTCCATAAATCACACCACAGGACAGCCTAAGAATTAGAAATCCTCTGGTCACACTTCATGCCTCTACAAAGCAATTATTTTAATAAAAAAAATCAATTGGAGGCACCTGGAATGCAAATTGCCAAGTAACAGTGAGAACGGAAGTCCAGAAACAATTTCTCTCAATCAACTTTAATTTTTGTCTCTCTCTGAATAATTTACCTTGAATATGTGGAAGAATTTGGCTCAAAAAATAGTATGCATTTGTATTTGATAGAATATGGTCAAATTCTATCAAAAGAGTTTAAAAATATAATCAGCTGGGCATAATGACACTGTACTACTGATTTTTTCAAGACAGCCTATATAGACTAAGGTGGCCTTGGACATAAGATCCTCCCCCTCCTCTGACTTTCGTGAGCTGGAATTACAGAAATGTGCTACCACACCACTGCCATAAGAACACTTTTATGCACATTTTAAATTGTATTTCACACACAGAAATCATCCAAATGAATCCAAACTATATTTAAAATGGTGTCTACACCATGCATACTATTGAACAAGGCTGCATATTTCTTTAAAGCTTACTTTTATCAAAATACAGACATAGAGGAAGAAATTCTAAACAACACCCTGTTTATTAATAATTCATTTCCTTCTGTGAATGAAGGATTGGAATCACAGCATAAATACAGAGATCTTTTCACCCCCTTGTCTGTTGTTTTAGCATCAATTGGTGAGCAGTACTGATGATTCCAGTGGCAAAGATCTTGTAGTATTCTGGATGCAAACCCCTGTGTTAAGCAAATGTAAAACCACACCTTGTAAATCTTACCCTGTTGCTGGATTGCATCTGTGTGAACAGTCAGGAAACCAATCTTTGTTTCACTTCTGAGGATTCTGCCTCTTGTCAGCAAGAGTTTTGGGTTGTACAGAGATCCAGGGCAAATGTGCCCAATCTCCCTGTCATTTCCTTTGTTTTATAAATTGTAAGTAAATGAGGCTTAGAAAGCTGGAGTAGCCTCGTCAGCATCTCAGACCTGATGAACTGTGATTATTACCCTAGCTCTCCTCTGGAAGCCCTTCCCTTTCATCCCATCAAGCTGAGCTTCCAGCTCTGGTCTTAGAGGTGAAAGGAATAAAGTAGTTGTTCTTTAAAATGAAGGCTTCAGGAGCTGGGAACATCAGTCTTCTCTGCCAACATTTTGTCAGTTCTCTGTGCCTACTAGAGGTAAAGAAAATGAAAAATAAAAACTCTGCTCTCCACTTGTGGTCTTTAAGCAGTGTTTAATCTGGAAAATAGGGAAACACTTAGCATGCTAAGTCCTATTTTTTTTTTTTTTTTTTTTTTTTGGCCAGTCGTGGGCCTTGGACTCGGGGCCTGAGCACTGTCCCTGGCTTCTTCCCGCTCAAGGCTAGCACTCTGCCCCTTGAGCCACAGCGCCGCTTCTGGCCGTTTTCTGTACATGTGGTGCTGGGGAATCGAACCTAGGGCCTCGTGTATCCGAGGCAGGCACTCTTGCCACTAGGCTATATCCCCAGCCCCGCTAAGTCCTATTTTTAAGGCATAAAACATACCATTAAAATGTAGGTTCATACAAAGATAAAGAAGTAGGTTGTTATTAACTTTTAAAGTCTCTATCTGAGGGTTTACTTTGAACTTTGACCTAAGCATGGGCTTTCCTGGTATGCTTTTATTTAGATCTCCATCTTAGACATTTTAGCTCATTCAGTATTTCCTCTTAAGGGAAGTTAATTGAGAGGATGTTAGGTTTAGACAACTCTATCCAGGTTTCCTATGGAAACAAATGAAAATGCAACTCAGTATAAATGGCTGAAGTTCTGACCAATCAGAAACCACCAGCTAACCACTCAGCACTTTCTATTGCCAAGGTCCAACAAAGGCTACTGGCTCCTCTAAGGCATCTAATGTTTTCCATGCCCCGCCTCAGCCCTGGCTGTACAAATGTCTTCTCTTTTTGCCCTGTAGGGGGAGCCCCTGAGCCTCTTGTGTTCAGTAGCCTCCAATGCAAGAATCACTTGCTCTACAAATAAACTCAGGTTTTGATGTGGTTCAATTAATCCTTGAAGACGTCCTCTTCTATCTGCTACGTGTCATTTATCTCTGTTGTTTCTTCTGAGTTTTTTTTTTCTGGTGTGACTTTCAAAGAAGCTTGTAACATTTGAGTATATATGTATCTTAAATCAGTTCTTCCTAACTGCAGAATCTCCTTAAACATGCAGCGTCCTTTTGGTGCCACGACTCTTATTTTTAGCATTACAAAATCATAATTTCACAGGACATAGAAGAAAAAAATTACATAAAATTCATCACCTAAATCTGATTAACTGCAAAATGTTAGTAACTTTTAATTATCTGTGTCAATCACTAATGATTACTTAACTACAAGCAGACATAAACAAGGAATCCTTAATTTTGAAGAAAAATAAAAAATTAGACTTAAATGAATGAAATTCTACCTAGTTGTATAGGGATATACACAAGAGATATTTTCACAAGGTGATTTAGAGCTGAAGTATAACTTCATGGTACAGTGATTGCTTAGCATGAATGAGGTCACGGATTCAATCCCTAAAGTCAAGTAGAAAGAAAAAGAAAGGTGATTTGATTTCTAAACATTTCTTAGAGACACAACTTATTTTTCTTTAGCTTTTTTAAATTTTTTGCCACTCTGGGTCTTGAAGTCTGGGCCTGGGTGCTGTCACTAAGCCTTTTGCTCAAGGCTAGCACACTACCATTGAGCTACATACAGCACCACTTATGGCTTTTTCTCTGATTAGTTGGAGATGAGTCTCACAGATGCTCCTGCCTGGGCTGGTTTTAAACCCCTACCCTTCAGATCTCAGCCTCCTGAGTCGCTAGGATTACAGGTGTGAGCCACCAGCTACTGACTGACACACAACTTTTAAAATAAAAGGCTATAAATTGCATTAATTAGAATTGTAGGGTTTCTAAATATTTGTGTTCGTTCATTCATCGACCACTCAGGTCAAGCTGTAGCCCTCTGTCATCTCAAATGCCTTCTCTCCATTCTTTTCTATACCCTCCGCAATGGGGCAACTACCCATCAGCTTCTATGGCTAAGGACTGATTTGTGTGTGTGTGTCTGAGACTGAACTTTACATAGAGCTGAATTCCAGCGTAAACACTCTATCATATTTATTTTTCTTCTTCAGGATTTGTGTGGGAGAGTTACATTATATAATTGTGATCATGCAGTCCCATAGAATATAGTAGCTGAGAGCAGAAGTCAAGATTCAACACTTCAACTGTTTCTACTATATCTAAACAAAGAAAACAATATGTTAGTATTTTCAAGCAACTTATGGCAATCAAACCTTGAAATTAAAAAAAATCAAACTTTACCAATAAAAAACATATCGTCTGTTTTCTTTTGTGGTTTACCATGCTAAAATACTCTCTATTTTGTTTTCTTCTTCTTTCCCAAGAAACAGTTATTATGAGCACGTTTATAGAACACACAAGGAAACTGGTCCTATGAGTTCTATTTAAGTTCATCTTTATTGAAAGAAGATATCTTTTTTTATTTCTATCAGTCATGTAGTCATTAATCTGTAAATGAAATAAAAATAGTGAAATAAATGAAAGTAATCACATTAATAATTGTTTTCGTATGCAGATTGTTGATTTCTGGAAATGTATAGTAATTTTTTTTTTCTACCAGTCCTAAGGCTTGGATTAAGGTCCTGGGCAATGTTTCTGAACTTTTTCACTTAAGACTAGCACTCTACCCCTTGAGCCCCAGCTCCACTTCTGGCTTTTTGATGGTTAATTAGAGATCAAAGTGTCACTGACTTTCTTGTCAGCGCTGCTTTTGAACTTTGATTCTAAGATTTCAGCCTCCTGAGTAGCTAGGATGACTGGAGCGAGTCACTGGTATCTGCTTATATTATTAATATTTCAAATATCCATTGACACCATAATATATAAACATAATAATCTTTTACAAAACAATGACTATAATTTCAAACACTGTATCTAATGCTATGATATATCGTCAAACATAAAAATAACTATGCTTTACTCATGCAAAATTAGACGGTTGATATGGAAAAAAAAAACAGCCTATGTCTAAAACTGTACCCATTTCAAAACGAAGCCTAGGAAATATGTGGAACATTTCTCATAAAAAGAAACTCAGAGTGGTAAAGCTATATTTGCCATAATCATGTCATTAAATAAACCAATAAATACTTCATTGCAATGTGTATTTGGAAAAGAATTTATCCAGAGGGCTGCAACTTAATAAAATTCAAGCAAAAATGAGAAAAAGTTCTCGTCTTAGCATTAGTTAGGGAGTAAACAACTGAAACAACCTGCTTAAAATAATCCAAATACTTAAGATGGTTATTCATTTTATGGAAGAAAAGTCTAAGTTTAGAGTCTGGAGCTAGCGTAGGAGCAGTGGAGCTCAGCGGCCTACTTTATGTTTCCTGTTCAAGTCATCATACAGTCACATATTTCTGTTCAAATCAGAGGAGCAGAAGCCCATGTAGACACTGAGGGAGAGAGAGAGAGAGGGAGGGAGGAGGGTGGGAGGGAGGGAGGGAGGGAGAGCAGAGATGGTGCGGTAAATGGCACGGGCCACCCAGACCACCATCTACCATCTGGTTCCATGTTCTCCTGGGAAACCATCACCCAGCATTGAATTGACTTATCTGTGTTCTTTATGGGAATGATTTTTATTAGAGCTTAGATCGTTTTGAAACTAAACATTCTTCTTTTATATGCCAAGTAAAGGACAATTCGCATCACAGTCTTCCCATTAGCCCAAATGATGGGCACAAAATGGAGATAGCTTTTGGACCAAATGCTTGCTGGAGTCCTGGGCTTTAAGGTAAAGACCTTTGGGGCATATTTTGTTTGAAATGTCTATGAATATACAAATAGGGATAACAGTTGTCACATGAATATGTAGTTTAGACTTGAAGGAAACAGATACCTATCAACCAAAAATACTGAACTTGGAATAGCTCATGAACTATACAGCTGCAGTTCAAAGCATTGAAGTGTGAGGAATGACGAAAATAGCTAACACTGAAAAGTTGCAAGCTAGATGGTGCTTCACACTTGTTTGGTCTAGTCTCCAGACTTTCATTTTATAGCTACAGAGTCATAAATAACTTGATAAAGAATTTCCATACCATAATGTGTGACACGTTCTTCTTGTAGTGCTGGACCCTGATGTTGTAGTCATTAGGTAGTATATATGTTGTTTACCATACACTGCTGTTTACTAAGTAACTGACGGCACAAGAACGGACTACATTGTGACTTTATCACACATGGACAATCTAGAAGAATTAATTAGAATCAGTAACTGTTTATGAATAATCAGAGGAAGTCATTGCTAGTTCCCTGGGAACTAGCGATCAAGGAGATCATGATCTAGGTGGTGTGAGGACAGAGGAGGGAAAATGTTATATACAACAAAGCAGACGAATGCCCCAGGAGCAGCAGTTTGCAAGCACCATAAGAACATTAAATCACAAGGAAATGTGCCTGAGACTGTAATTCTAATCCACTGCAGTTTTTTATTGCCATCTGTTCTGTCTGGTGATGACTTCTCATAATTCTGTTTTTGATATTAGTATATAAAAGGAATGATAGACATTATTTAGATAACCTTTTCTAGGTTGTACGTTTTTTTGGGTTCCTTGTTTGTTTGCATTCTGTAGGCTTTCTTCAAGGCATACATTCATAATTTCTTTTTTAATGCTCTTTGGCTAGAAGTACCAAAGGGATTCCATTTCAACATGTAAATTTAGGGGTACCATGCTCCATGATCAGTGTCACCGCTTCCCCTCATCTGCTGTACCTCACCTATAATCTTCAAGTTTCCCAGTTCCATTTTCACACCGGTACATTGAGTATTATAACTGCATTCACCCATCATTCACTGTTTGCCTTTCAGACAAAATGTATTTTAGCTTCCTGGTTTTCATTTTGTTGAACTCTTAGTTACTTGTTCAGAGGAGTTCTCTTGCAACACCTTGGCCAATAAGCAAGATGTGGAAAGTTTGGCATAGCTGAGACAGGGTAGGAACAGGATAGATGTTTTCATTTTCACAAATTTTACTGTATCTTTGGCTCAGTGACGATTTCCTAAAAGCTTGTCTATTCCTCATTTATTGACTGCAATTTTCCCTCCACAGGAAGTAAGTCTTTTACAGAAGAGGCTGCTGCGAATCGTTAAAATCCAGGACTGAGAAGCCATTTAATGTATGCAGTGTTTAGAGAAATAGACTTTCGCATAAGAGCCATCTCCAAGGAAAATGAAATTTTAGAAGTTGACCATGAGCTATGGTGAGAGGATCAGATCTCAGCAAGATTGCTCTGTGGAGTTCTTCAAGAAGGTAGATAGATCTAAATATCCAGCAGAGCTACATATCTATTTTGCAGCACTAGGAATCAATCGAAAAGAATATTTTTAGAAAAAAACAGAAACAGGGACATTTAAACAGATAAGATTAGTCCTTACAAAATGGTATGTTGATAAAAAATAACTTTAGTTTGTTCTTCCTTTTGTTCTTACCAATCCTCCTTTTTGTGGCCACTGGAAGGAATGAGCCATTTTTTCCACTCTTACTTTATTATATGAAATATTTTCTTGGTACTTTAATTGTAAATTTAGTAAGTTCCATTATTATAGCATGTAAGTCAGGGAGATAGAAATGAAACCAAATCATCCTAATTCCTACTCATTAAATTGCCAATTGAAACCTCTACAATGCATATTGTCTTGTAGAAATACTTATTAAAGATTCAATTTTCTAAACTCAGGATCAATCAAACCTAAACAAATTGTGTTTTCTTGTAGAATAAACAACTGTGTGCCATTAAAGAGTTAGTGTTACTGCAATAGTATAGTATGTGATATATATATATATATATATATATGGCAGAATTATAGGAGAATTCTTAACATCAGAAAAGATGTCAGTATTTCTGAGTGTAGACTGTAGACTGTGAACGCAGGCCTTGCTTCCTTTTCTGTCACAATATTTATTGCTCAACTCATGCACAAGCAACATGTTGTAGGCTGGCAGACTGGTACTGTAAGAGTTGTCCTTGAGTTCTTGTTGTTCTGCGTCTCCTCTATGAATGCAAAGCATGTGGATCTTCACATTTTTTTTTACTGCTTATTAAATCTTCACATACTTTTTCAAAGAGTTCTTTATCCCTAATACCTAAGATTTCTTCTTCTAGACCCAAAACGACATAGGACAGTGTGACTTCTTTCTCTACCTAAAGCAGATGATTAAATTTACTGACCAAAGCTGTACTTGATCCGTTGTGAGGGTTTCTCTTGGATTTTGTTTTTCACATGCACACCTGGATTGATTCAAATGTAACAACTGCCCACTCTCAGGTCCTCATGCGACAGTAGCGAGTGTGCACCCCCACATTCCAGAACATTCCCCCTACCCCCACAGAGTTTTCCCTACTGCAGTGTAACAGATTGCTGACCACCACATTGGAGGCTCTAAAACTAAGTCAAGACGGGCAGCTGCCTCTCATCGTTACTTAATTTGTTGGACAGAAGATTCAGGCTCTCCCAGAATATAGTACAATGCCCAGGGCTGACATGTAACCGAGGTCTCATGTTGTGCTATGGAGAGCATGGCTTTCTTCCAATGTCACAGAACACAGCACTGTGACTCCTCTGCTCAGACTTTCTAGAACTCCTGCATGAGATCTGCAGATACAGCAGACAGGTACAAAACCAAGAGATCTATTTCTGTCATTTCCTGGGCTCAAGACATTCTCAGACAAAACCTCCCAAGTAACAGGAACTATAAGCACACTCTACCACATCAACTCACTACTTTTTTTTCCAGGCAATATATTCAAAGTTAATGAAGATGGCATCATAAAATTTCATTTATTGTTCTGAAACTTAAAAGCTAGACAACAGAGGAAACAAAGCGCAGAACAGATAAAAAAAATAGAGCATAAGTTATATTATGACAGATTTAGACTTAAAATGTCAGTAATTGCAATAGATATAATGAAAAAGCACTGTCTCTTTAACAATCAAACCCTAGTATTAACATTTGAGTGTCTAATGTTCCTTTAGTCAGTTAACAATTGGTTCCTGAGTGCAGCTGGGTGACCAGAAACAAATAGAAAACTAAAAACTGTTAAACTGAGTCACTTCACTTTAAGAAGCAAAACATCCCAACATCGAAACACATCGAAACACACTAGTGAAATATGGGATGGCACATCTGCCTCACTTAATGGAAATATAATATAAAGCATCTCTATTTTTAACATTACTTTCCAATAATATTCTAAGCAATATTATCAATTTAAATTTAGCTGTATAACCAGTTAGTTCCTGTCTTCAGGTTTTTGTTTGTTTGTTTTAGCCATTTTCTAGTTTCAGCTCTGAATTTGAGGTTTTCTTCCACTTATTTCTTAACTTCTATGTTAAATTTAGTTGTTGTTTTGCCACCTGGATAGAATGAATGAATATGGGATCTGAAGGCAAAATGCCTGGATAAAAGTCCTGTTTGGGATACTGACCTGGCTCTGAAAAGTCAGAAAATAAACTCTTAAATTCCCTAAGTTAACTTCCCATTCAGTAACTATAGAGGATGTAAGAACCTAGCTCGTGGGGTAATTTTCACTCTTACATAAATCAAGTCCAGTCAAAGTAGTAGATTACTTGTTACGAATAATGTGAGGGAAAGGAAGGGGAATTGTTAGGTAAATAGAAATAAAGAGTGGAAGACATAATACCTAGCACATAACATTTAGCCGATCATGGTGGTTCTTGTTCCCATAGTAAAATGGGCTCCTGCTCAAAATGGAGCTTCTTTTTCCCATAATTCCCTGGGTGCCCACTGAACCAATAAAAAAGAGCCAGGGCAGTGCATGCACAAGCAATCAAGCCATCAGCTCAAAGCTCAGGAGAGGAAATAGGGGAGGAGACCTGTACTGTAATGACTTTTCTCCAATGGACTCCTCTCTGAGGCCCCTCTCTTCCCAGAGTCTTTCACTGCCTTCCTTTTAAGTAGACGTTTTTCTGTCTGCTTTAAACACTTTCTGGCTTTGTAATATTTTAATCAACAAAAATGAGGCTTTCTTTGCCTTGACAAACAGCATCGAACTATTTAGTAAATGCCAAGTACTAGAATCAATAATACACAAATTTTCATCAATATGGAACATAATATATGTGATTTGTCCCTCAGACAGACCACCTTATGAGACACTAGGATATAGACATTTTTGTACATTCCTCTGATAGACAGTCATTTAAAAGAAATAAAATTTTAAATGATTCTTGAACCAAAATCACTGCAAGATATTGCCCCTCTATAAAGATTACAGCAAGTGTTAGGAAGCTAAAACACTCCCAAACTTAGATTAAAAATAAGAGTGTGATGATGGATCATACTCATAAAGATAACAAATGGTACCCTTTTAATGAGAAAATTTGACACATCATTATTCCAAAGTAATGTGACCAAATTACTTCCCTTGGCTGGGAGAATACACTGGGTAGAGGAGTGAAACATGATTGCCTTTTTCATGCTAGCTCTCCAGAAAACTTCAGTGGAATGAGAAAATATAACCCGAGTATGATTCAGAGAAATGACTCGGAAGAATTTGGAAATGATTCTCCCATTCTCTACCGGAGTGAGAAACGCTCTCAATCAGGCCTCCACTGATGTGTTATCACAGCAACTTGGGTGGGTAATCAAATTATCTTCTGCTTGTTAAGTACGTGAATCCTACTTGAATGCTTCAATGCAGAATCGCATTTACACAGAGAGACTCGTTGTTCAGCACTGTGGAGAGGCTCCGGGGATGAGGTCATGTAAGGCATCTCAGTGCCTCAGTGCCTGGCCATTTGGGGGTACTGGAGAGACAAAAGCCTCCCAAGCATTTCCCAGAGCACATTTCCTCTAAGTCAATGCAAGAGAATAGGAAATGCCTTTTCAACCAGCTGCAGAGTTGGCTGGGTCAGTCTCACTGGAGCGTACTCTTCTCTGGAGTGTTTTCCCTCTGGCTTTCGATGTTTGCTCAGTGCATGCAGCTCTTCCCACCATTCCATGGGCAGGTTCATCTATTTCCTCCTCCCGAATTCTCTGAAGACTCTAAGAAACAAGATGGACGATCAGTGATCAAGTCTTTTTTTTTTTTTTAGTTGTCAGTCATTATGACCTTTATTTTTTTTCTTATTTATTGTCAAAGTGATGTACAGAGGGGTTACAGTTTCATACATTAGGCAGTGGGTACATTTCTTGTATTGTTTACTTCCTCCCTCATTCCCCCCTCCCCCTCCCCCTTTCCCTCTCCTCCCATGAGTTGTTCGGTTGGTTTACACCAAACAGTTTTGCAAGTATTGCTTTTGGAGTCATTTGTCTTTTTATCCTTTGTATCTGGATCAAATCCTGCATTTTAAAGAAGCCTCCATCATTGCTTGTTTTCTGTTTTTATTTTTGTGTGTGTGCTGGGGCTTGAGCTTGGGGCCTGGGAACTACCTCCAAGCCTTTGTGCTTGAGAGCATTGCTCATACTCTACCACTTATATGCCATATATTTCTCTCTATGTGTAAGTTAAAGTTAATTTTTATTGTAAAGTACCAGGTACCAATTGTTAACTGACTAAAGGAACATTAGGCACTCAAGTGTTAATCCTAGGGTTTGATTGTTACAGAGACAATGCTTTTTCGTTTTTATTTTGGCTAAGGACACATCCTCTATAAAACACTTTTCTAAGATTCAGATAGGCCTGAATTCAGTACAAGCACTGAGAAAAGAATAGAATGGATTTGTCTCTGAAATGTCCCTTATAAAACATTGGAAACAGAAGTCACTTATCGCTCTCCTATTTATTTTTTTTTTTTTACTTTTTTTCAGCATGCACAACAAAGTTCATCCCATGTTTGCTTATGGTCCTAGTGAATCTTAGAGGTTAGTCAGATCTTAATATCTGTGTGCTTAGGATATTAATAAATATTTGGTCTGATGAATTAGAGGAAATCTAATCCAGTTCAGCCAAGAAATGACTCCTTCGATCTATCCTTGAGCTTTAAGCTCATGATCTCTGGGATCAATTCCCAGGAAATTATCCCAAGATCTTAATTACTGTAGTAGAATAAACAATTTCTTTCTGGGCTGGAGGGAGGATGAGGATAAACAGATGCCAAGAGTAATTGCTTTCATCATTGCTTTGATGTCTCTCTTCCCCCCACCAAAAAATTAGGTGCAATATAATTGCACTAATCAAACCAAAGGGCATCTTGAAAGTCATATTGCAAGGCTGAGAATTATACAAGCAGTTTTCTTTGGCCAATGATGGTAAATTATCTGTTTACAAAGGTGTATTGTATTTAAAGTAGCAGCTTAAGTGAAAAAATATCTTCTGATCTGATTATTAACCTGTGGTTAAGAGACATATTGAAAGGATATTAGAACAACTTCTCTATTTAAAAGTCACTCGCTTTTTATCATTTAATGCCAGCATCACAAATCAACTCAAACTCGTTGATAAATACATAGTATAGTCTCCTTTCTATGTTTTTTAAAATTTAATTCAATTGGGGCCTATAGAGTAGAGTGGAGAAATGGACAAGAATAGCTCTTAGTAAATAGGCAATATTTTATATTTAGTGTGGGGTTTTTTTTGGTTTCCTCTTGTGTTTTGTCTGCTTCTTTTGAATCATTTCATATTCCTATTTTTCCATCAGATTTCTTCTATCCACTATGGTGTTATAAGCATCAAACTTAACCTACCATCATAAATGTGAAACTGAAATGATACATAAAATGTGGATTGTTCAACACTGGACCAAGAGGATTCATGAAGGAAATAACATATATGAGATTGCTTGTTTGGTTGCACCAACTTTATGTCTAGAACCAATTTCTAGGTTGTCATGAAGCAAGAGAGAAGCCAAATGAGCCCATGGCGTGTCTGAGTTGTAGAAGATGGTGACTGGGGTTCAGAAAAGCTGAGGAGCCTGGAAACTATAGAGCAAAGTTAAGAAAAAAGGTCACTGTGTTAAAGGAAAAGAAGGCAGAGGAGTACCCTAGAAAGATACAAAGCTACCTGGCACCCATATGAATCTTTTCAAGTGCAGCACTGGCTATGAGTAAATTGTAGCAAGATGAATGCTTCCTGACTTAATCCAGTGGGGATCATCAGAGGACTCTGGTCCCATGTAAAACATCATTGGTGAATGCACAGTGCACCCAGTGGAAATAATTCTGTTAAAATCAATAGTGTTATCAGTTGCAGTCGGAATAATGACTTGGACATATAAGCATATCATTTACATTCAGGGTTTTTGTTTATGTTTACAACTACCATTTCTTTTGCTACCAGGAGACACGAAGGGTACTGCTTCAATTGCTTCAAGCTTGTGAAGATCGGAGGAAGATTTTGGTGCACAAGAGATATTTCAAACATGTCATTACATTATACTAACAAAGTTCATACAGAAATTAAGATGGAAAAATATGGTAAAAATCAATTCGTCATTATTCTGTGTATAATAATAATTCATTATTATATTGTATACAATAAGTACAATGATGTCAAGCTTGCGAGTACAAATATCCAAGCAAAAAGAATCATGGGGAATATTAAGTATTGCTTATGTCTCAGCAAAACATTGCCCAGCATATTACATGAATGAAAGGTTGTTAGTGAGGAACTGGTTTGATTTTGTAGTTATACAAAATTATAATTATATGTAGTTTATAATGTGTAGGCATGTAAGTAAAATAAAAAGTATTTTGAGGAAGGCTGAAATATATTCCTTCAAAATACCTATGTTTATTAGATAAGATATAGAAATATAATTTATATTTCACCCGGCTTGCTGGAGTAAAACAGAATTACCATGTTGGTCAATTTCCACATCTAATTTTACTATAAACATGTAATTGGTGAAAATTCAGTTGAACTCTAAATTAGAATTGTTCTTCAAATGGTTCTGTAGAGGAGGTCCTACCTCAGCCTAGGTGCACAGCTTTCTTTCAGTAGACAGTTGGTCTCGAGTGATGGATTTGACTGGAACAGACAGTATCATAGGCTTTTCCATACCACGGAGCATGAAGGAATGGTGGATCCTGTTGATTCCTGGGCTTGAGACCCAAAGCTGCAATGTCTACTGCTTCGCATTTGCCTGGAGGAAAGACTTTCGTCCATTCAAGTGAATTCCTGGTGACTCGGTCAAGTGCCTAAAAGCTATGAAGTCTGTTCTGCATAGAAATATTTCAGAAATCATGTACTTTAAGGAGAATTCAATCTAATATTTAAAAAATGACTTTATTGTATGCTGCTCGTACTTATAAATATTAGTAACTAGGAAAATAAATGAGTTTTTCTACTCATGATAGTGTATCCTCTTTTAAAAATCATGCAAAAAAAGTGAACTTTATTATATGAGCCACGTGTAATTAATGAGTGCTTTAACTTCCTTATTCGGAGTAGTGATTTCTAAAATTCTTATGCACTGAGTTTATTATAACTAATATTTGCTGAGGGCTGAATTTCTATTAACTATCTTCTAAACACTTTGGAGCAATCAAATTATTTTGTTCTCACACCATTGTCAAGTCATGTAAGTGCTTGTGGTAAGTCAATTTGAACACCTGGCACTCCAAAGCCCAAAGTGACATTATTTAGTACAATTAAAGATTTTAACAGAAAGGATCAAAAAACGTACATGATATCTGTAATATTTGCAAACGCATATTTGTCATTTGTCATCACAATTGATTTAAAGGACAGGTAGATAGTGGACAATTTGATTAGAGCTGTAAGTGACTGCTAAAATAAGCTAACTACATTTACAGTGAAGACCTAGTCTGCTATGAATTTAAAGACAAAGAAAAAAATGTTCTGTGCTGATTCAAAATGAGCCAGATCCTTGAAACTGTAAGTAAGGCTGCTCTTAACACCAACTCCAACAAATCATTGGGAACCAAGGCTTTTGTCTGAATTTCCAGTGGCATCTTTCCTTACCGCAAGACAATTGCTTCTTTAGTTGTGGAGAGATTGTTAAGTTTCTTCAAGGAAAAATTCTTCATAAAATGCTTATATTGGCAAATAAAATAATTAACCTGGACACATTCAATCTTCTGAGAGAGCTGGGAATATGGCCTAGTGGTAAAAGTGCTTGCCTTGTATACATGAAGCCCTGGGTTCGATTCCTCAGCACCACTTCTATAGAAAAAGCCAGAAGGGGCGTGTAGCTCAAGTGGTTGAGTGCTGGTCTTGAGCAAAAAAAAGCCAGGGACAGTGCCCAGGCCCTGAGTTCAAGCCCCAGGATTGGCAAAAAAAAAAAAAAATCTTCATAGAGTCTCAAGCATGAAAGTGAACAATAATAGTATCAACTCTCTCTATATGACTTCAAACTTCAAGTCCATTAATCAGTTTTACTGTAAAGCCATGATTTGGGAATAATCACTGTGGAATGCTTTTTAAAAATTCTTTTTCTTTTGAGTGAGTATGCCTTTATTTATTTTTTTTGTTAAATTTTTATTGTCAAACTGAGGTACAGAGAGGTTACACTTTCATACATTAGGCATTGGATACATTGCTTGTACTGTTTGTTACCTCCTCCCTCATTCCCCCCTCCCCCTCCCCCTTCCTCCCCCCCCCCATGAGTTGTTCAGTTCATTTATACCAAACAGTTTTGCAAGTATTGCTTTTGTAGTCGTTTGTCTTTTTTTACCCTGTGTCTCTCGATTTTGGTATTCCCTTTCTATTTCCTAGTTCTAATACCAGTATACACAGTTGCCAATGTACTCAGATAAGATACAGAGATAGTGCAGGTTCAACCACAGGAAGGGGATACAAGAGGATCATCAATAATAGAAGCTACGGTTTCACATCGCATGTTGAAAGTAATTACAACAGTGATATGACAGTCTTTTCCATAAGGTGGAGTTCATTTCACTTAGTATCATCTTATGTGTTCATAAGGGCTATTGGGCTCTTGTGATCCTCTGCTGTGACTAGCCTAAACCTGTGCTAATTATTCCTATGAAGGAGACCATAGAGTCCATGTTTCTTTGGGTCTAGCACAACAATGTTCATCGCAGCACAGTTTGTCATAGCTAAAATATGGAAACAACCCAGATGCCCCTCAGTAGATGAATGGATCAGGAAAATGTGGTACATATACACAATGGAATTTTATGCCTCTATCAGAAAGAATGACATTGCCCCATTCGTAAGGAAATGGAAGGACTTGGAAAAAATTATACTAAGTGAAGTGAGCCAGACCCAAATAAAGATTCTTTTTATTATTATCTTTAAGTTATTAGTTATTGCACAAAGGAGTTGCCATTTAACAAAGCAGTTTATTAATACAATTTTATCTTGATCAATATCACCCCTTTCAACATTCTCACCCATCCCTCCCTTCTTTCCCTCTTCTGAATGTTGTAGGATATACTTTGAATCCTTAACTGCATTCTCCCCTTCTCTCCTTCATTCGTTTTCCTCATTTCCACTGACTCCACCCCCATCCCTTTCAAGTACCTACTTCCTGGTGTTTTCTTTTGAGCTTGGGACTTTCCCTTCCTGAGGAATTACACTATTTGAGATTTCTCTTGAATCCACCATATCTCAGCCAATACATGTGTATACTTGCATACCACGCAGCATATTAACTTGTAAGTTTATAAGCTCATCTTACTTCCACAGGTAAGGAAAAACTCTCTGGGAATAACAGAATGTTTCAAAGGCAGGTGGAATAACTACAGGTTCCAACAAGTTAATATAAGCTGACTTATTTTAATTGATTCTATATTATGTTTTACTTCCTTTTCCTATTTTTTGAAAATTTTTTCTTGTTTACAGAAAAACATTTTTTAAAGATATTTATTTTCAACTTTAAATTTGAAGGGCATTGTTATTCAAACTTCGTTCTCTGAGGTTGAATTCTTAATTAGCATTTAATGTTAAGAATATCAAAATAGCCCAGATGGTATGAAAATGTTATCTGTTGTTTTGAGTATCTCCTTTGTTTCTCAATTATAAAATCATACTTGTACTAAATTATCTTATTTGGAATCTGCAGTCTAGTTAGCATACATCGTAAGCAAATCACCTGGAAAAAACACCAAGATAAATCACTCCTTCTTAGGCTGCTCTATCAAGTTTCTACTTCCCCCTTCACTGGACTTTTGTCATAAACTAAGATCAGGAGAAAACTGTTTCTTTTTCTCTACAACCAAAGGAGCAGTTTCTACCAGTGTAAAATTTCCCTAAGAGGCAAAATCTTTCTAAATGTGTACCTCCTAACTGCCTCCAAAGACTTCTCCCATCCAAGTACTAACCAGGCCCGACCCTGCTTAGCTTCCGAGATCAGATGAGATCGGGCGCGTTCAGGGTGGTATGGCCGTAGACTCCAAAGACTTCTAAAGTCTAATTAGCCCTTGTCTTTTCAGGCCTGATGAGCACCAACTGAAGCAAGCCAAAATAGCTGCTGACGTGGCACATGTTATTTGATGACATCAGGGGCTATACATCTCCATTCAATTCCTTCCAGATTCCCCACCCGCCTCTCCCCTTCCTTCAGCAAGACTCGTGGCTGGCCACCTGTCTCACCCAGGGAAAGATTAAGCCTCAACCATGATAGAAAACACCTCGTCAAGGGAGGGCAGCCAATGAAGTCTTGACTAAAAAAAGGTTCCTTTCCAATAATGAAAAGGAGAGGAATAAATCACAATTGCACACTGCTTTTAAATAATTTCTCGGACCTTATATATGAGGCTCACAGCATCATTTTTTTCTGTGTGAATCACCTGTGAAGGAATAAATGATACCTTACCAGCAATCCTTGTCTGAGAGATGGAGCAGGGCTCCTTCAGAAGGGCAGGGACTTCTCTGCATATCTACAGCATCAGAACAGAGACAGCAGAATGCTCTGTCAATAAACAGCATTGTACTTCCTCCCAAACACAGGTGTGATGCCCAGTCACAGCGCTGCCACTTTTTCTTTGTGTAATACTTCTGCTTCAATCGCCACCTTCCTTCCCACTGCAGGCTGGATCCAAGGCCGTTGGACATTGGACTTTTTCTCTGACTCCTACTTTCCCATGGTTTGACTTACCTTGTGGAATTTTCGAAGTTAAAGACATCTCCACAGATGGGATGTTTACAGATGCCCAAATCAGAATTCCTTTTCTCTATTTTCCCTGAATTCCCTTTCCTCAAGACTTCAACCAATCTTTCTCTATCCACTCTAAGAGGAACCCACCCATCTATGCAGAGTGGCTCTAAGGTCTTTCTTCTGCTTCAAGCATCAGAAGCCCTCTGTTATGCTCAAGCTATAATTTTTTATTGATTTTATTGTCAAAGTGATGTACAGAAGGGTTACAGTTTTACACGTGAGGCAGTGACTACAATTCTTACCAAACTTATTACCTCCTCCCTCATTTTCTCCCACCCTCCCCAATTCCGTCCCCACCCCCCATCCTGAGTTGTACAGTTGGTTTACAGAATATAGTTTTGTAAATATTGCTGGAAATATGGCCTAGTGTTAGAGTGCTTGCCTCCTAAGCTATAATTCTTATCAAAATGAAGCTTTAATTCCAGGAGTTCCATGCCCACAGAGACTCCCGGGATGTGGACTCCGCAAGCATTGCTCAACTCAACACAGACTGAACTCCTTCCAAGACCCCAATGAACTGTGTGCATTGTCTCCTCTAGACCCTGTCCCACACTGCTTCTTCTCCCTACAATGCCCTTTTCCTTCATTCTTCACCTGACCACTACCTAGGCATCCCTTACAAATTAGCCTGGAATGAATGAAAGGCCCAGATTAGTATTTTTCAGTGTTTATGTGGAACACTATAAGCAACTTAATTGTTCAATGATATTATAATCTATGCAAAGAAAATAGATTCGAAATAATCTAACACAGTACTTCCAAACTGACTGCCTCACCATTTTCTACAATGTCCACTGACATCCTTTGCGTTAAATAGTACGTGAGCTCTGGTGGAACCCGGTCATACTCAATCTGGGAATGACAGACACAGATGTCTGGAAAGTAGAGAGCAGTAGCAGATGAAGTCAGAGGTAACTGGAAGGCAGACCATGAGGGGCCTTATAAATCACAGCAAGGACTTGAGCTTTTACTCCAAATGAGATGGAAAATCATGAGGGGACTGTTTGAAGGAGTTTCTGGAGCTGGATTATGTTTTCACAAATCTCTTTGGCAGCTCTGTTGAGAACAGAGCATCAAAGGGCAAAAAAAGGGAGCAGTGAAGAGCGGACAGAAGCATCTGTAGTTATCAAGAGAAAAGTGATGGTGGCTTGAGGCCCATCAGTGGCTACAGGGGTAGTAAGATGTGCTCAAGTTTATGGTACATTTCAGACTTAAGAAAAGTGCAAAGAATGATACAGGCATCAATAATTACCAAACTCCTGCTCTATTTTACTTTACCATATGTAATCATCTATGCATTCACAACTACACTGTCCATCAAGTAAATGGGAAAAGATGAAGTTAGGGTCTCAAAAGTATTCCTACCGGTTTGGATTTTGGGGAAGAGGTTTCTTTTTGAGATAATTCACACATAAACCTTAACACTGACTCCAGGAAATAATTCTCACTCAGAGAGCTGGATCTATCTATCCATCCATCCATCCATCCATCCATCCATCCATCCATCTATCTAGTAAGACTCTGGATGACTTCCTTTGGTTGTTTGAGAGAAATTCTCCTATACAACTTAGGCTGGCTCCAAACTTCAGATCCTCTTGTCTCAGACTCCCAAGAGCTGGTTACAGGCATACTTATACACACTGCATACACCTACATTGATACACTGGAAAACAGAGAAAACGACCAACATAATTATCCATTCACATGAGATCCATGCAAATGGAAGCCAAGGACAGAGACACAGCTATTCAATGCCCCACACAGACCACATGCGTTCATATGGTATGTCCTAAAAGGCGAAAATAAAAATAAACCTGTGACTCCATCTACATTCTACCATTCAGACTGAAAACAACAACAAAGTAATAGTATGAAGGAAAGGATGGCATCTCAGTCTGCCATAACCGTGTCATTACTTTGCACTGGATCCTCCTAGGCATAGCCTAAGTGACTAAGGCCACTGAAAATAAACATATATGTGTGAAGCATCACTTGTAATGTCAGGAAGCTATTGTACAGTGTTTATTTTCAAAATATAAGTACTGGTATTTTATTGCCTAATTCCAATGTATTTTCATCATTTAATGTATTAAATAATATAGAAATCCCTTAGGTTGAAGGATTCTATTACAACTAAAAGCATTCCTTAACTTCTCTATGTCTCCATAAGAGATGGAAAGAAGTACCGTAAACATGAACAAGCATTGGTTTAAACAAAAAGAAGATTTAAGCCAGGCACTAGAGATCCACATCTGTAATCCTAGCTACTCACGAGGCTGAGATCTGAGGATGAGGATTAGATCACAAGCCTTGAGCACTACCCTGGGACAGTGCCCAGGCTCTGAGCTCAAGCCCCAAGACCAGCACAAAAAGAAATAGATAACTAGATGAATGAGTTCACTCATTCATTAGCAAAAACAAATTGGCATCAATAAAGTGGGCCCTCTCTGGAGAGACTTAAAGGTAAACAACAGCAAGATCACGCTTCTTTGATCACAAAATCACTAAATAAGAGAAATATGGTAGAGGAAGGCCACCTGCTCACCTTGTTCCACATGGTGTTTATGGTTCTTAAGCTTTCCGAAAGTTTCTCTCTTTCAGGTAAACTCAGACTTTCATCTGAGAGCACCTCCAGTTCCGTTCTGTTCAGCCACTTGAGCTTTTCCGCTTGGGCCTCCATTTCTTGGGTTAACTCCTTAAAAAGAGATCAAGAAGACAGGTGCAATTAGATGGTTATTCTCCCGGACAAGGCTGAAGCAGTATACTGGGAAACTTTGGGGAAAGTACTCCTTTATTTATTTTTAAAAATTTTTTATTGTCAAGGTGATGAACAGAGGGGTTACAGTTACATACGTGAGGTAGAACATTTCTTGTCAAACTTGTTACCTCCTCCCTCATTTTTCTCCCGCCTTCCCTCTTCCCCAATCCCCTCCCCTGCCAGGAGTTGTTCAGCTGTTTACAACGTATTGTCCTGTAAGTATCGTTGTTGAAAGTACTCCTTAAAATGTGAACCTTTAGCTTCTTAAATGAAAAATAAACTTGCAAGAAATCTGCACACATGTTCACCTGACCAGGCATAATGCCGTGAACACAAACATGTTCTATGCAAGCTCTATCTCTCAGCAGGATAATGTTATAGAATATTTAACATATTAGCATTCAGTTCCTAACTTTGTCTTGCTACCACCATTTCAACCCTCCTAAAATTATTTTTACAAATGAACATTTTTAAGTTAAAAAGGACATTAGACATTTGTACTTTTTTTTTTTTTTTTTTTTTTTTTTTTTGGCCAGTCCTGGGCCTTGGACTCAGGGCCTGAGCACTGTCCCTGGCTTCCTCCCACTCAAGGCTAGCACTCTGCCACTTGAGCCACAGCGCCGCCTCTGGCCGTTTTCTGTATATGTGGTGCTGGGGAATCGAACCTAGGGCCTCGTGTATCCGAGGCAGGCACTCTTGCCACTAGGCTATATCCCCAGCCCCGACATTCGTACATTTTGAGAACAAAACTTAATGAACCCTTTCCACATAATAGTTTCATCATTACTGAAAGTTCCTTTCCCCAAATATCTCAATTATACTCCTTCAGAAACCAAGTCTCTTATCAAATAAGTATTTTTCTCATGCAAACTTTTATACATGCATGTAAGTGTGTAAACACTTCTCTTTTCTTTGTCAGTTTGGAGTTTGAACTAGGGCTTGTCACTTAGCTTTCTAGCTCAAGGCTGGTAACTCTGAACCACTTAAGCCACACCTCTATTTCCTGCCTTTTGATGGTTGGTTAGAGATAAAGGTCTCTGGGGGTTTTCTGCCTGGGTTGGCTTCAAACCACTATCCTTAGACCTCAGCCTTCTGAGTAGCTAGGATTACAAACCTGAGCCAAGAGTGGCCAGCCACAACTTATTTTTTAAATACAAATGAAAGCTCATTATTCTTTTTCTGCAAATAGTTGTCAACCTTACAAAAATGCTTACAAATATAGCCTTTATAAATATGTAGATATAACTATGTAAGTTCATGCATTTTGTAGACTGCATACCTTCCCAGCTATAGGTAATTCTTGGTTAAAAATTTAAAAAAAATAATAAAACCTCATTACTAGAACCACGATTCTAAGCCTATAGGAAACTCAGTCCAATTGCAAAACTCAACTTATAATCAATACTTCTGTAAATTTAAATGCAAAAACTATACCTCCCAGTCTTATTATATCCCATAATTGTTAAATTGATATAAAACATTTTTTTAAAAACACTCTGCTCTAATAATGAGACCTCAATGACAAGTATTTTTTTAATGTGAGTAGAACTTTATCTCTGGAAGATCAAATTTTCTGCTCTTTAAACAACAACAAAATCTTCTTTCTAATTTAGCACCATGAGGTCACATTTCTCTTCCTTTCCTTCTTCAGTCTTGCAATACTGTATTCTTAAGTGAGCTCTTATTTCAGAAGGCATGAAAAATGAGATAAATTGGCCACTTACTTTTAATTCTGCCAAGTTTGCGCCTGGCTCGGTGTTTGATTTCTTTTGCACAGTAGTCTCAGCCTTGTTTAACCAACAGATAATCTCGTCCATCCTCTTCCGGTATTCCATCACCTGCTGACTTTCTTCTTTCAGCCTAAAAGGACAAATTGTGGGAAACCGTCCAGAGAAATTACATAATGAAGCAGAATACTACATATTGGCTTGGGAAATCCTAATTAAATAACCCCCAATAATATCTAGTAATATTATATGTATATTACAATTAATATTAATAGGAAGATAAGTATTTGCCTTACTAAATATCTGCAAGTACCATATTTCTAAATAATTCTGAGGGGCTGGGGATATAGCCTAGTGGCAAGAGTGCCTGCCTCGGATACACGAGGCCCTAGGTTCGATTCCCCAGCACCACATATACAGAAAACGGCCAGAAGCGGTGCTGTGGCTCAAGTGGAAGAGTGCTAGCCTTGAGCGGGAAGAAGCCAGGGACAGTGCTCAGGCCCTGAGTCCAAGGCCCAGGACTGGCCAAAAAAATAAATAAATAAATAAATAAATAAATAAATAAATACATAAATAATTCTGAGAATAACAGGAACTTTTCCTTACATAAGTTTTAAAACAATGGAACTATTTATCTATTCATCATAGTAAAAGGCATAAGATTTGTACAGTCTGAAGAGAAACCAGAGAGCCATGTTCATTGCAGCATTATTTACCATTGCTAAAATATGAAACCAACCCAGATGGCCCCTCAGTAATGAATGGATCACTGAGATTACACATCACCCCAGTAAGACTGTCCATTATCAAGAAAACTAATTATAGCAAATTCTGGAGGGGATGTGTCCCAAAGCGAACCCTACTACACTGATGCTGGGAGTGTAAACTGGTTCAAGCACTCTGGAAAGCAGTATGGAGGTTCCTCAAAAGGCTAAATACAGAGCTCCCCTATGACTCAGCAGCTCCACTTTTGAGCATCTACCCAAAAGACTATAAGCAAGACTACACTAAAGCCACCAGCCCAACTATGTTCATTACAGCACAATCTGCCATCACTAAAATAAGGAACCAACTCAGATGCCCCTCAGTGGATGAGTGGATCATGGAAATGTGGTACATATACACAATGGAATTCTATGCCTCTATCAGAAAGAATGACACTGTTCTATTCATAAGGAAATGGAAGGACTTGGAAAAAAATTATACTAAGTGAGCCAGACCCAAAGAAACATAGACTCTATGGTTTCTCTCACTGGGAATAATTAGTACACATCTAGGATAGTCCTAGCAGAAGATCACAATAGCTCAAGAGCTATGCCCGTATGAACAAATAAGATGATGCTAAGCGAAATGAACTATAAGTTATGGAAACAAATGGTTTATCATTGTTCTTATTTTCAACATACCATGTGAAATTATGGCATTTTCTTTTGTCTTTCTTTCCCATAGTCTTACCCCTGATATCACTGTAACTGATTTTAGTACCCTAGATATTGTATATACATGTATTGGAACTAGGGAAGGGAAAAGGAATACCAAAATTGAGAGACAAAAGACAAAAAGACAAATCAATGCAATATCAATACTTACAAAGCTATATGGTGTAAATCAACTGTACAACTCGTGGTGGGGAGAGGAAAATAGGGGGGGCAGGGAGAAATATGAGGAAAGAGGTAACAAATTGGATAAGAAATGTACGCACTGCTTTACGTATGAAACTGTAACCTCTCTATACATCACTTTGACAACAAAGAAATAAATAAAAAGAAATGTAAAATAAAAAAGAAGAAAATGTAGTATATATACACAAAGCATTCCATGCTTCCATCAGAAAGAATGACATGGCCCCCATTCATAAAGAAATGAAAAGACTTGGAAAAAAATCATATTAAGTGAAGTGAGACAGACACAAAGAAACAGAGATTCCATGGTTTCCCTCACTGGCAATAATTACTAGTTGCCTAGGACAGGCCTAGCAGAGGATCACAACAGCTCAAAAACTATGCATATATGATCTTATAAGATGATGCTAAGTGAAAGGAATTCCAAGATGTGGAAACAAGGGATCTTTTTATTGTTGCTGTTATTCCTAATGTACCACACGAATTTTTTTTCTTTTTTCTTTCCTATGTATTTTCCTGTATTTGGTTTTGGTACCCTGGGTATTGTATATATGTTTATCTGAATTAGGGAGGGGAACATCAAAATAGTGAGACAAAGGAGAAAGGGTGAACCAATCAATAGTGATACTCACAAGACAACATGTGTGAAATTAACAACTCGGGGGGGGGGGGGACGAGGGGTGTTGAAATGAGGCAGAGAGAAACAATGTACTCACTACCTTATATATGTAACTATAACCCCTCTGTACATCACCTTGACAATAAATTAAATTTAAAAATAAATAAATAAAAGTTACATAGGAATTTGCCAAGTGCCAGTGGCTCACCCCTCTAATCCTAGCTACTCAGGAAGATGAGATCTAAGGATTGCAGTTCAAAGCCAGTCAGGGGAGGGGTTGCCCAGACATCTGTCCATCCCTCTGCCTGAAGGCAGCAGCCAGAAGCATTACCTGGGCTGCCGGTCCTTCACCTCTGCAAGGACGGAGCTCCAGCACCAGTTCACGGTTGCCACCTTGTCCTGCAGGAAGCTTCCACTCCCAGGGGAGGACGTCTGCACAAAGCTGTCCCAGATGCGGTTGATGGCTGCCAGGCTGTGCTGGTGGCTGCTGATGCCCTCTTCTAGGTCCTGTTACAGACAGCACACAAGCTAGCATTCATTCCCACTACCAGTTACCCTGTGCTTCAATGATCATCCCACCCAATATGGTAGCTTCCAACTGAGGTGTTTCAGAAGCGAATTCCCGTGTGGATATGCTCACGTCCACAAAAAAAGCATTTTCAAGCAACTTAATTACATTTCAAGGAACATGGAGAATGAAATGTATCTGGAAATGGAACCCACTCTCGTGAATATCATCAGGCAAAAACACTGTGAAATGAGCCAGCCTAATAACATAAAACAAATATCAGCTGTTCACAGCCAAGCGAGAGCACCAATCACATTTGATTAAAGGGAACTGCTCATCCTCTTCTAAACAAATGCTTAAAATGAGCACAGCAACAACAACAACACACAAAAGCAACAAAATCATTTACTACCCTATACTTTTATGACCTACTGTACATAAATAAACCTCATAGTGCATCTTGTGGTACTGCTACTCTGTACTGTCAATTTTTAATCTAACAGCTTACAGGGGTATTTAAAGTCAAATGTAAGCATTTATTGGTAACTGCTAAAATATTGTCAAAAGCCTTAACATGTTTATGAGAAAAAAATAAAAGCTTTCTCTTTAATGCTCATGAAATCTTCTATAGAAAACAAACTCTCCAGCTACATAAAAGGAAATTATCTTAACGGGGTAAAATTGAAATTTTGTTTGATTTCTACCACTATTTTGAGAACTAACTTTGCTATTATATTCCAGTTTCCCAAGATGGAGGGAGATTCACAGACACAGCTGCCCTCTGGTAGCTCAAGAATAATTTACATTTATGATAAGTATCAAGAAAACAAAGGAAAATGAGATGCCAATGTGCTTAAGCTTAAGGACAGAAAACAAGATAAGATATGCATATATCTTTCTATCTTTGAGTACAACACTTTACCAATGTCATTCTAAAAATAAACGTTCCAAAAAAAAATAGTTTTCTAAGCATATTTTATCTCATAGTTTCCACTACAGGGAAAGAGTGTGTGTTTGTGTATATCTGTGGGGGGGGGGGTGTGGGTGTGTGGGTGTATTTTAAAATCCTGATCATGATAGTACATCAGAGTTTTTTTCTGAAAGTTGTTACACTGGCAACTAGAACTGGGGCAAAAAGTCAAAATCACGCATGAAAAAGAAATGGATATATCTGGTTCCTCCTTCTGCAGTCTGCCTCTCGGCCCCATGCAGACAGCGGTCTCCTCACCCGCTGATGGGCACGGGCTTTCTCCACGTCCAGGCTGCCGTCCGGGGCATAAGTCTCAGCCAGTAACTCCTCAGCCTCCCGTATCCAGACCGTGAGGTCAGCCATGTCACGATGGAACCGTTTCCACTCGTCTATGGCCCTATCAAAATAACTAGAGGATAAGAAACAAGATCAGATAGGCTCCTCAACTTTCTAGAAATGTCTAGCACCACATTTTCTTAAAAAGAAATGCAAATCTTATTCACACCGAAGGTCCCCAGATGAGCAAATTCAGAGCTCATTGCTCTACAAGACCAATGTTCACAGTGAGTTCCAGACAAGAACTCCTTTTTGGGAAACACACATCATGCATCATGGCAAGAGAGGAAAACACTCTGCACAACCCTAACCTTCACACCACAATGTACACACCACCCGCCCCACACACAGAGGAAGCCCAAATACTATGTAATACAAAATATGATCCATTATTCCACTCGCTTACAAATAAAATACATTATTACATTGCTAAGAAATTTAGTTTTAAGTTAGCAAAGCCCAAAGACTGAAAAACTTGAAAAAAAAAATTATGTTCCATTCCCTCTCTGTAATGAATTGAATCCCTGCCCACAAAAATTCATCTGTGAAAGGCCAGCCCTGCTTTGGTGACTACATCTCCACAGATGACTTTTAAAAAGGTAATTAAAATCCAATAAAGTCATGAAGATGAGTTCTAAATCAGAAAGATGAGGGGACCTTCTAGGGAAAAGGAGGGAGAGAGGTCAGAGATGGTGTTTTAATGGAAAGATATAGAAACATAGCGGCCATCCGTGTGGCAGTGAGAGCTGCCTCCTACCCCTGCTTAGTTTCCAGAATAGAAGAAAAGAATGAAGGCAAGTCATACCCATACATCTTGTCATGGTAAGCAGACTGAATGAAGATGATTTAGATCCTGAATGCTCAAGGGTTCTGAGTGCAACAAGGACAGAAGAGGAAAGCTGTATTTGCAAAGCACACATCAGAAAACAGGACAAAGAGTGACTCGGATTTCGAAGAAGAGATATAGCTCTAGTGATTGTCATATTCAGAATACCCAGAATAAGCTGAAAAAAAAGAAAAGCTTTGTGGATTAGGACTCTCAAGAAATCTCCTTGTATTTTTCTGTTGCATTGTTGTTGTTGTTGTTGTTGTTGTTTAGGGTGGTAGAGTTAGGAGAGAATTAAGAGATCTTGGCAATTTTAACACCATTAAGAAAATTCATGACATTAAATATTCTGTATGTCAAGAGCATCCTTACAAAAATCAAAAGATACACACAAAGATGTGAACACAAATGTAATAAACAAAATTTGAAATAGTTAATATTCTTAAATAATACAAAAGGTTTTGCAAAAATAAGCAGTAGTAGTATGCTTTTTAAAATGTGAAAAACTGTCTGGCACTGGTGGCTCCCACCTGCAATTGTCTTTACTCAGGAGGCTGAGATCAGAGGATCATAATTCAATCCCAGCCCAAGCCAAAAGTCCATGATACTCTTGTCTCCAGTTAAAAACACCAAAAAGCTGGAAAGTGGAGCTGTGGCTGGAAGTGGTAGAGTGCTAGCTTGAGCAAAAAAGGTTAGAAACAGCATCTAGACCCTGAGTTCAAGACACAGGATGGGGGCTGGGGATATGGCCTAGTGGCAAGAGAGCCTGCCTCATATACATGAGGCCCTGGGTTCGATTCCCCAGCACCACATATACAGAAAACGGCCGGAAGTGGCGCTGTGGCTCAAGTGGCAGAGTGCTAGCCTTGAGCAAAAGGAAGCCAGGGACAGTGCTCAGGCCCTGAGTCCAAGGCCCAGGACTGGCCAAAAAAAAAACAAAAAACAAAACAAGACACAGGATGGACACACACACACACACACACACACACACACACACAGTGCAAAAATGCAGAAAATACAAATCTCTAAATATTCAGTGTCACTGATTAATAAAAGAAAAAAAGTAAAAGTAAAACTGAGATGCAGGCTGAGTGCAAAGGCTCCCACCAGAAATCCTAGCTATTTCAGAAACAAGGAATCCAAAGGATCATAGTTCAAGGCCATCAAATCCATCTCAGTGAATATGCCAGGCCTAATGCCACGTGCCTGTGATCCCAGTTGTGTGGAAAGCAGGAGATACGAGGACAGTCATCTGATCGCAGCCCTGGGCACAATACCAGACCCTACCTGAAAAATAACTAAAGCATAAATGGGCTGGGAGTGAAGGTCAAAACATAAAGCAGCTACCTAGCCAAGTTAAAAGCTCTGAGTTCAAACCCTAGTGCTTCATCAAGAAAGGGAGAGGGAAAGGAAGAAGGGATGGGGGAAGAAGAGGAGGAGAAGGAAGAGAGGAGATATAATTTATCACTATAAAAGTAACAAAGATTTAAAAGCATATTAATCTCTCAATGATAGTCAGGTTTCAAAATGGATGCTTTCAAATACTGATGGCAAGAGTCCAGAAGCAATTTCATGATGCAATCCACAGCCTTAAAATATTATCATTTTTAAAGAAAATTATCTTCATTCCCAATAACCAAGTCTAGCAAGACATAAGTATCGGATCAATTCTCTAAAGGGGCAAAGAGATGACTAAATCTACACAAAGCAATAAAGGTTCTAGCTCTTCAATGACTGGATAGTTCTGTGAAATATAGAGCCTGTTTCTGTTTTTAAATATGATGACTAGTTTTTTTTTAATCTGTGACATTTTCCAAAGTATGGATCTAGGTTAAATCTCCTCTTACATACAGTTTTTTGTGTTTTTTTTCTTTTTTATCATTATTTTTTATTAAACTTTTTATTGTCAAAATAATGTACAGAGAAGTTACAGTTTCATACATAAGACATTGAGTACATTTCTTACCAAACTTATTACCTCCTCCATTTTTCTCCTACCTTTCCCCTTCCCTGGTTACCTCCCCAAGGAAAGGTTTTGAATATAATTCTCATAGTAAAAGGTTGAGTCAATAAAAAGGAAAGGTTAACAATAGAGGTGAAATCAGATAGTGTGACAAGCAAGGGACCTAAGGCAGAAGGGGAAAGACAAAATGGAAGGATTAGTCTCAGACAAGCTCAGACTGAAAGTGAAATAAGTGAAGGGTAAGGATGGTGATAATTATGTACATGTATGGAGTAATGATGGGGAACACGAGTCTCGAGAGCAGAGTCTGTCACATCTGTCTTTGGGCTGCTAGCGCATAATGCATGTCTGCTGGCAGCAAGCATGCGGAAAGCACCTGCTCGGTGGATTAAGGCCATGCCCGCTGACCTCCACCAAGATCAGGTTGAATCATTGAAGAAAGTAAGAAGAAAATAGAATAAGAGGTCAAGGAGAAAACTCATGGTAGAGAGAATAGATTCCACTGGCACACACATGACCATGTTCTTGTCAGACAACTGGTCGCAGTATTGAGAAAGATTGAACACTTCCTCACTATAAAAAGAAAACAGTGGGTACTGAGCTACTGGCAGATGGCTTGACTTTCTCTTTTTTTTTTAATTTAAATTTTATTGTCAAGGTGATGTACAGAGGAATTACAGTTACATAAATCAGTTCATGAGTACATTTCCTTTTGAGTTGTGTCACTTTTCCCTCATCTTCTCCAAGTTTTTCTCCTCCAGTCCACCCCTACTCCCTCCATTTGTGTAATTTATTTCCTACCTAGTGTCTAGTGACACTAGACACTATCGCTACTGAAATGGTTCACCCTTTGCCCCACCATTTCACTGCTTCCCCTTCCCCTGTCCAAATCAGATAAACGTATACAAGTAAAAAGAGTACAGAAATAATGAAAAAAAAAAGTGACAAAAGGGAATAAGCCAAGGGTGGGGAGAGGGAGGCGGTGGGGAGAATCATCTGTTTTATGGCACTTGATCTCTTAGGAGTTAAGATACAGAAAGACTTGTGGGGGCACTAGAATTCACAAAGGTACCAGAGATGATTTTGGATTTCAGCTTAGATTTCTTTCCTATTTTTTCTTGTTTTCCTTTATGTCTTACTATCATCATGGCAGCTGTTCCTTCTCTTGTCTGACTAATGGGCCTTTATGCAAAGTCTTTGGCAGTGACCAAGATGGAAGCAATGGGAAGTGCCCCATGGCTCACAGACATCTCTATTTCATGGCCCATCTTACCAAATCTCACAGTTCTACACACCATCTTTATGCCAATTGTTCCTACATTGATGAATCAAACTGGTTCTTTTACTAGAACTTTGAGCTCCTAATCAACTACTTATTTAGCAGCTTAAATGGGTGCTTAATAGTCCCACTGGCATTCTATGTCTCTAGCTTTATCATCTTCTTATCTTTCTCAACACAGTTAATGGTGACTGCATTCTTTCAGTTAACAAAGTAGGCCCAAAACCCTAGAGTTTTTCTGGTGCCATCAGCCCTATCAGTCGTGCTTTCAACACATATTTAGACATTAACTGTGCACCTCAGGACCTCCAACTGCTGCTTTCCCATACATTTTTCTGTAGGTATTCTGTAATAATTTCCTACCGGTTTTCCTGTTTCTTTTCTTGTCCCTATGATAATCTAACACCAGTCATGAAAAGCTCATGGGCAGCTAAGTTAGACAATGAGATTTTGGTCCTCTTGCCCTCCTGCGGTCCCATTTCATTCTAAGTGACAGCTGAACTCTACCAGGCCTTGGTGGCTCACATCTATAATCCTAGCTACCCGGGAGGCTGAGATCTGAGAATTACAGTTCAAAGCCAGCCCAGGCAGGAAAGCTCCTGACACTCTCATCTCCAATGAACTACCAAAAAGCCAGGAATGGAGTTGTGCTTCAAATGCTACAATGTTAGCCTTGAAGGAAAAAGTTAAGGGACAACATCCAGGACTGGAGTTCAAGCTCCAGTACTTGCCAGGGAGGGGAAAGAAAGGGGAAGAGAGATGAAGGGCAAGAGATGAGTGATACAATGCAAGTCTAGTATATACATGCATAAAACCATCACAATGAAACTGTCATAACCCGCCAGGCAGGGGAATTCTGGAACCTGCTGTGTCATGGCCTAGGACATAGAAGGGGGCGTGGCATTAAGCTACTTCAGGTGCAAGGAAGGAGCCCCCGGGGCCTGGGGTAAGGAGAAGCAAGGGCCCGGGGCACAGAACAAGAGAACCCGGGCCCCAGGGACAGAAGGAGTGAGGGCCCGGGGGCACAAGAGAAGAGAACCCGGGCCCCAGGGAGAAGGAGTGAGGGCCCGGGGGCACAAGAGAAGAGAACCCGGGCCCCAGGGAGAAGGAGTGAGGGCCCGGGGGCACAAGAGAAGAGAACCCGGGCCCCAGGGACAGAAAGAGTGAGGGCCCGGGGGCACGAGAGAAGAGAACCCGGGCCCCAGGGACAGAAGGAGTGAGGGCCCGGGGGCACAAGAGAAGAGAACCCGGGCCCCAGGGAGAAGAAGTGAGGGCCCGGGGGCACAAGAGAAGAGAACCCGGGCCCCAGGGAGAAGAAGTGAGGGCCCGGGGGCAGAGGAGAAGAGAACCCGGGCCCCAGGGAGAAGGAGTGAGGGCCCGGGGGCAGAGGAGAAGAGAACCCGGGCCCCAGGGAGAAGGAGTGAGGGCCCGGGGGCAGAGGAGAAGAGAACCCGGGCCCCAGGGAGAAGGAGTGAGGGCCCGGGGGCACAGGAGAAGAGAACCCGGGCCCCAGGGAGAAGAAGTGAGGGCCCGGGGGCACAAGAGAAGAGAACCCGGGCCCCAGGGAGAAGGAGTGAGGGCCCGGGGGCACAAGAGAAGAGAACCCGGGCCCCAGGGAGAGAAGGAGTGAGGGCCTGGGGGCACAAGAGAAGAGAACCCGGGCCCCAGGGAGAGAAGGAGTGAGGGCCCGGGGGCACAAGAGAAGAGAACCCGGGCCCCAGGGAGAGAAGAAGTGAGGGCCCGGGGGCACAAGAGAAGAGAACCCGGGCCCCAGGGAGAAGAAGTGAGGGCCCGGGGGCAGAGGAGAAGAGAACCCGGGCCCCAGGGAGAAGGAGTGAGGGCCCGGGGGCAGAGGAGAAGAGAACCCGGGCCCCAGGGAGAAGAAGTGAGGGCCCGGGGGCATAAGAGAAGAGAACCCGGGCCCCAGGGAGAAGAAGTGAGGGCCCGGGGGCAGAGGAGAAGAGAACCCGGGCCCCAGGGAGAAGGAGTGAGGGCCCGGGGGCAGAGGAGAAGAGAACCCGGGCCCCAGGGAGAAGGAGTGAGGGCCCGGGGGCACAAGAGAAGAGAACCCGGGCCCCAGGGAGAGAAGGAGTGAGGGCCCGGGGGCAGAGGAGAAGAGAACCCGGGCCCCAGCGACAGAAGGAGTGAGGGCCCGGGAAACAGGAGAAGACCGGGGCCCGGAGGACAGGAAGGTCAGAGCCCCCAACAAATGCACACTGCTGGGGTGCCCCGGCCCGTGCACCTAAGCATGCCGGCCCTGCCCGGGAACAGGAAGGCCAGAGCCCGGGTCTGCAAAGATTCGGAGAACCCGATCCCAGGCCTACAGACTGGAGAGCCCCAGCCCTGGCCTGGGGGCAGGCGCGGCCTCGCCTGGGGTTAGAAGGTGAATCAAGCAGAAAGCCACACGATGCCAGGGGAGAGCAGCGAAGGAACCCAGCCGGCCTGAACAAGAGCAGAGATTAACCAGGAGCCAGTGGAGGAGCGGGCTGGAGAACACTACACGCAGCAGGTGAAGGAGAGGAAGAGCGGGACGGAGACCACCAAAAGCAGACGAAGCAGCGGAGGAGAGGAGGAGCGGAGGAGAGGAGGAGCGGAGGAGCCAAACAGATAGACAGTGGAAGGAGCGGAGGAGAGGAGGAGCCGGACGGATAGACAGTGGAAGGAGCGGAGGAGAGGGGGAGCAGAGGAGCCGAACGGATAGACAGTGGAAGGAGCGGAGGAGAGGAGGAGCGGAGGAGAGGAGGAGAGGAGGAGAGGAGGAGCGGAGGAGAGGAGGAGCGGAACGGATAGACAGTGGAAGGAGCGGAGGAGAGGAGGAGCCGAACGGATAGACAGTGGAAGGAGCGGAGGAGAGAAGGAGCGGAGGAGAGGAGGAGCGGAGGAGCGGAGGAGAGGAGGAGCGGAGGAGAGGAGGAGCCGAACGGATACAGTGGAAGGAGCGGAGGAGAGAAGGAGCGGAGGAGAGGAAGAGCGGAGGAGCCGAACGGATAGACAGTGGAAGGAGCGGAGGAGAGGAGGAGCGGAGGAGAGGAGGAGCGGAGGAGAGGAGGAGCGGAGGAGAGGAGGAGCGGAGGAGCCCAACGGATAGACAGTGGAAGGAGCAGAGGAGAGGAGGAGCGGGACAGCGACCGGATCATCACAGACTGTAGAAGGAGCGGAGGAGTGAACACCACCCACCACTCAGCCGGCGGATGACCAGGGCGGGGAACACCAATAATCCGCCGGCAGAGGAACGGGTCCCCCCCCTTCACCCCCACCCCCCCAGCACAGGACCACCAAGCAGCACCCTCAGGAGCAGCAGGGTGCTGACACCACCTCACTGTGCCTGATAGCCAAACCCTGGGGGCGGGGGAGACCAAGCGGCCACAGAGAGGAGCTGCTGGCCCGCGGAGAGGAGCGGATCCCCCTCCTGACAATAAACCATCCCTTTGTTTAGCTACACCTGGATGTCTGCCTGGTTCCTGGCATGGTCTAGTATAGTCTAACAGTCAGGACATAAGGGTTAGGTTTTGCGCTGTACCATCTAGTGTGGAAGTCCAATGATAGAAGTTCATCTTGAATGGTGAAAGGGTTGTTTGAAATTGACAACTGACAGGGGAGGCTCATTCTGATATCAATAGGTCATGGTGGTGATTTAGCACTTAAGAATTCTCTATCTCACTACTTGGGTCAGCAATTTCTTTTTGGTCTTCTCTCCCTTATGCATACACAAAAGCAGGGCACCAATGGCTCACACCTGGAATCCTAGCTACTCAGGAGGCTGAGATCTGAGGATTGAGGTTCAAAGCCAGACTGGGCAGGAAAGTTTATGATGCTCTTAATTCAATTGACCACCAAAAAGTTGGAAGTGGAGCTGTGGCCCAAGTGGTAGAGTGCCAACCTTGAGCAAGAAAAGCTAAGAGACAGCACCTAAGACTTGAGTTCAAGCCCCAGGAACAGAAATAAAATAAGTTAACTTGACATTAGGATTTAAAAATATAAAAAAATCCCTAACATTATCATTAATCTTAGATTTAAAGATAAAGACAGGAAAAAACCAAATGCCAAACAAGCATCATAATCAAATACCCAAATATTCTGCTATGAAGAATTATTTTCAAAAATCAAACTCAAATTTTATTTAGAATGGTTATTTAGAATGGTTAATTGCTTAAGCATAAATTATTTTAAAAGAAATGTATATGTCTGTAAGAACTTGCTGCTGTTGGTGTCTGTGTGTGTGTGTGTGTGTGTGTGTGTGTGTGTGTGTGTGTTGGTCCTTGTGAAGTTTGAAGAAAGGAGAATGGAAAGGAAGGGAGGGAGGGAGGGAGGGAGGGAGGGAGGGAGGGAAGGAGAGAAGGCAGGCAAGCAAGATCAACCATCAAACTGCCTGCCCAAGCTGTTGAACCAATTAATAGCTTTAAGCAAGTTAACTTTCTGTGCTTCAGCCCCCTCCTCTGCAATAAAGGAAAAATAATGATCTACTTGATAAGGTACGTGTGAAGATCAATGGCTCACAAACAAAGCTAGAAGTTCCTCAGATACAGAAAAGCTTTAAGTAGAAGCTGTAACATGAGTCACAACCTAGGAAAAAATTTCTTCCCCGTTTAAGTTACTAAATTCAGCACTGCAGTGTGCATTACATAGAGTTTTTTATTAGGTTATTTGATATCTTATTTCTACTCCTGGCCAAAAAAAAAAAATCTTACCAGTTTTTCATTCCACGCCTCCATAATTCAAAATCTGGTAAGAAGGCTCAAACATAGTCTATTAACTAGAAAGTGATAAATAAGGATCTAATTGTAAATGGATTTCAGTTATGTTAGTTGACTCTGTTTTTCATCCACATGAATCAGGTATGGAAAAGTGATCATTAATGAAAATCCTTTTTAATTTTTTAAAGAAAACAGAAATGAGTTGAGGTCCTAAAACTTAGGGTACTCCCACAGTATTGATATTATGTTGTAGGCCAGGAACCAATGATTGACACTTGTAATCCTAGCAACTCCAGAAGCTGAGTTTTGAGGACCAATATAAGTCAGTGTGGGGAGGAATATCCATGAGATTCTTATCTCTAATGAACCAGCAAAAGACCAGAAATGGAGCTATGGGTCAAGTGGTAGAGCACTAGCCTTGAGCAAAAAAAACCTAAGAGAAAGAATCATGGCCCTATGTTTAAGCCCTTGTACTGGCACAAGGTATTAACCAAGTAGATAACAAAGATATGAACTGGATTTTCAGCTATCTTCATGTACACATGAACCTGTCCATGGACCGTGGACTTGTAGGCATAGTTTGGAAAATAAACTGTAAATTGAATTCACACATACCTTCTACGGTCACTGTACATTCTATTAATTCTGTCCCACTCTGCATTCAGCTGTGAGAGCAAATCCCTGATCTGGATGGCTTCGGGTCCAGAGGCCTCTACAATAACGTCGGGCTGCTTTTCATGAATGACCGCAATCTGCTCTCCAAGTCTGTCCAGTCGGTCTTTGATATTCTAAGGACATATTGTCACACATTAACAAAATCAAGCAATGCAAAAAAAAAAAAAAAAGAATCACAGAGAACCAAAATTATTTTATTGTTTTACATCCACTTAAAATAATAACAAAACCAATTAGTATTGCTCAAGAAAACTGGAAACCCTATCTTGACCAAAGTATGAGAGTGCTGTAATAGTATTTGCAAGGGAAGAAAAAATTCTCGAAGATGTTCCAAGTGGCTTTTGGACAAAATACAGGACAAGCAGCAATAACAACTGGAGGGAAGGGGTGACATTGTCCAAAAAGAAATGTACTCTTTTTCCTGACTAATGTAACTGTAACCCCTTTGTACATCACCTCTATAGGAACCGTTTTAAAATTAAATTTTTTTTTAAAGAGCTTCAATAACAATCTATGAAGTAGTTGGGTGTCAGGGCACATACCTGTAATCCCAGCAACTCGGGAGGCTGAGACAGAATGATCAGGAGTTCAAAGCCAGCCTGGACAACACAGTGAGACCGTATCTTAAAAAAAAATGCCTGAAGTCTCCATTGTTGCAAATAATTAATAACTGTGTATACATAAAGCCCTATATCCACTTTTTTTGAGCTTCTTTTGCTCAAGGCTAGTGTTCTACCACGAGCCACAGCACCTCTTCCAGCTTTCTTTGAGCACTTTATTGGAGATAAGAGTCTCACAGACTTTTTCTGCCCCACCTGGCTTTGAATCGTGATCCTCAGATCTCAGCCTCCTGAGCAGATAGGATTAAAGGCATGAGTATCATTTAACGACTTCGTCTACAGTATTTTTGTTGCAACAGGTTTACACCAACAAGAAAGCTATAAATGAGAAATTCTCAAAATTAACATTGAAAACATACTTATTAAAATTTTATTTTGTGTTTTCCTGAAGGTAACCTATTTAAAATAAAAAACAGAAAACTGAAATATTGATTACTGATTCAAATATGATGATTCTGCTTTACCTGAATGACTGCTTGGTAGTCTTAGCAGTGCACCGCCATACCTGGCTTTTATTAGTCAGGAACTGAGTTCCAAGAGCAACAAAGACTGAACGACAGAATAGACACGTAGTTGGTCAAGTTCCTATTTAGATCACATTTGCTATCTGCATGTTGACCAAGGTTTGTTGAAAGGACAGTCCAGAATCAAGAGCTGAAAATCAGCTTGTGAAGGGCAAGTCTATAAGGATAGTTGAGTAAATAATCAGGGGCATTTTTTTTTGTAAGAATACACCAGTTTCATCAATGCTATTTTTAGATATTTCAGGTGATAACTACAGATCACGGTTTAAACACATCAGATTCAACAAGTCCTAAGAATTTCAAGAGTAGTCCAGTGAATCTGAAAGAATGAGTACATACCTGCTTGACTTTGCTCCTAATTCTGGAAATTCTTTTCATCCATATAGATTTAATATGTTAACCTATAATGTAGATCTCCTAGGTTCTCCCCAGTGGTGTCAAGAATAATTTTCTAAATAAAAATGGAATCAAATTAAATTTAACAGGTAAACCAAACTTAAAGTTTCAAATTAAAATTAAGAAACTTTTATTTTTCTAAAAGTAAAACTAGCATCCACTCTTCTCAAATGATTTTCATGAGACAAATTAAATTACAATTAATTCCTCATTGGTGTTGAGAAAGAAAACCCATCTGCAGAGTAGTCACTGATGGATTGAATCTTGAAAAGTCCATCTGTAAAATGGATTTAGACACAGGATTATATGTTCCCACATTACATGTAAGAAGCATCCTGATGCTCAGTTGTTGACATAGTGTTTCTAAGAAGTAAATTTATGCTTAAAATAATATGCTGTAGGACTCTTGGAAAGCAAAGAGGACAGAAGTAGTGCCCTGACGAGGAAGTGAGTTTCTCGGAGTAATGCAAATATGTCTAGAGAAAATTGGCTGACAAGTAATTGATATCAAAATGCCGAGATGAACTTTCCAGTAAGATTAAAAGAAATTGACTTGTTCTAATCAAACAAAATCAATTAGCTTTATTTCAGTATATTATATTGCTACAATTGGTTGATACTCCAACCTGAAGCTTATCACTACATCAAGCAATTCCATTCTTCTAGTAGTCTCGTTATATCATACAAATTTTGTTCAGTGCTACAAAAAGATATGGAAATTAAACCATTTGTCAAATTATGTCAAGAAAGTGACTGATCCCTTGTACACAAATTCATCATTTATCAGTTATAGGACTAAATTGCTTTCCCATAGCATTTAAATGCATCTTGTAATTATTTCCCAAGGGTTTGTAATAATTGTTGTAATCACTCATACCAAAAACAAAGGAGTCATGTTTCTTTTTTGAATACTATTTATTACCTTAAAGTAGTTATACAAAGGAGCTGCCATTCACCAAAGCAGGACAAGCATGCAGTGTTTGACAACCCCTTTCAACATTCTCACCCTCTCCCTCCCAACCCAGCCCTTCCCTCACTTTTCTTAATTTTTAAAGGTAATATTGGCATATTTTTCTATTTAATGAATCAATGTATATGCACATACACATACATATACATATACATATATAGCATCTTGTTTAACATATATTGCATCTTGATCTGTGTCATTGCTTCAGCATTTTCACCCTTTCCTTTATTTTTCATAAATTTGTGGTATATACAATGAATTCTTCATTGCTTTCTCTCCCTTCACCCTTTCATTCTGTTCACTCTCTCCCATTGACCCTACCTCCAACTGGTACTTATTTTGTTGAGCTTTGACTTAGTCTTTCTAAAGAATTATACTACTAGTGCTCTCCGTAGAGTCTGTTCTACTTTATTTAATTCATTTGTAACTGTTTCATGTTACTTATAGATTTTGAGGTCCCTTCCAGCTCCCACAAATGAGGGAAACCATGCAACCTTTGTTTCTCTGCTAGTCATGTTTCTTTAACTGCCTAACTTATTCATTACTGTAGGAATGCTAATAACATTGACTCATTCATCAAAACTTTCAGCCTGTCCATCTCTCAGATACTTTTCAGTTATATTTGTTTATGCACCCCTCGTCTTTCTCCAAATCCACTGACACTCCAACAGAGCTCTTAGAATATTTTCCTCCATGATCTACCAGCTGTAGAGTACTGCGACAATAATTTGGTGGTTTGGGGTGTGTGTGTGTGTGTGTGTGTGTGTGTGTGTGTGTGTGTGTGTGTGTGTGCGCGCGCTGACATAGGTTTACACAAAGGGAAGGCTATGGAATGATATATTCCAGTTTGTCAGCAGTGAGGTTGGCACTGGGAGAAAGAGGATGACTTGGCTTCATAAATCTTTTTAATATTTTACTATTAAAAAGGAGGGGAAACCCCCACACCTTTGAAGATGCTTTATAAACTACTTTTACGTTGTATCAAAGCCACAGTATGATGCCAATTTCTAAACTCTCTCTGTATGGCAAAGTTGGTAGATAATTGCCAGTGGCAAGACAAGCAAGCTCTGTTCACAAGAGAGCTTTTCCTCCTGGGAACTATATCTCTCCATGAGACATGCAAGGTGATTTGTAATTTATAAACACACATTGGTTACTGAAATGATTAGGAAATGAGTAAGTTAAAACCATCTCCATATATATATTTATTTATTTATTTATTTATACCCTACAATCATATATAAATTGATTTTAATTAAAATGACATTTTAAACAAAATAGTTTATATAAAAAATGCTATCCTAAGTTTATTTCATTTTGGACAAAGACTTTCTAAGAAAAAGATCTCTAGGTAATTATCAGACTCAGATACATAATTGAGCACTATTACCACAGATACGATTAGCACAAGGACCAGAAACTCTACGCATGGGAGAGAGAGGAAGAGTACAACTTCTTTTAAGAATTTCTCTGTTGGTGTATGGTATTGTACATATTAGGTGGTATATTTCTAGTGTAGTTACCTACACTTGAATATTTTTACAGTAAACTTCAGTTTTTAACTCCAACCTTAATGTATATGAACATGTGTGTGTATTTGTAAATATTGTTTAAGAAAGAATCATCCAGTGATTCCCACTCATTTTCTCTTCTCTTCTGCCCTGCAGAATTTTAGGGATGATTGATCATTCTCTCAGGCATCATAGAGTCTTCTTGGGCCCAAATCTCATTTTCCAACCAAGCAGGAAATCAGTTTAAGTGAAGTTCCAGCAAATCAGGAAATTGTTGAGTACTGCAAACTCAAGAGAGGTCTCAGATTTATTAGAAAGAAAAAAAATCAATATCGGTATAAAATGTTGCTAGGCATTGTCTTTTCATTTCAAACTGCAGAGAATATGTGGGTATTCCAGAGATAAAAACCAGATTTGTTTGTCTGTTCTGCAACTGTGCCAATGCAAAACAATTGCTGAGGTCTTGAGGGCTCACCAAATAGGACTCAAGACAACGGAATTGGGAATTGGGTTTATTAACTCATTTTTCCCTCTGTGACTCATATTTATCTCTGGAAACAATCACTGGAGATCGGAAAGATCAATGAGAGGTTATATTTGACCAGTGCATAGAGTGTATATGCATGAAAACACTACATTAAACCCCACTGGAACAGAACAGATAAAAACATTACGGAAATTACAAAGATCTCCAAGTGCTTCCTCTTTTACAGGTGATTACTTCTGGGAAATCACTGCTTCCCAACCACTTGCTCTCTCCCTCAGGTTCAGGGAGGGAATGTGGTGTAATTCCAGTCAATGGAGCATCAAGTTGATGAACAATCCATTGAGATGCTTTCCCTGGAAAAAAAGCTCCTTTTCATCCATTTCACCAACTCCCTACGTATGCAGTGATGGTTTCAGGGTGACCTTGGAACCCTCCATTAGAAGACTGTACAACACCACTCACCTAGCAATCAGTGACAAAGTTGAGGAACACACGCAGTCCATGAACACCCCTCCCAAACAAATATGCTTGCCATTTGCTATTGTGTATTCCATGATCAAAAAGTAAAGGTGTAGTGTGTTGGATCCATTATAAAGCACGTGATTCTTTTCTTCTAGCAGCTAGGAAACTCAAAGAAGCAGAAACTCAAATTCAAGGTAAATGTGGTTGTCTTAAATCAGATGTTACTTTTAAGCAAAATTCTATTGTTCTTGAGAAAACTGTGAGCTTTAATAGTTTATATAGCTAAGAACTTTAAAAATCCTCTTACGTCTGGAATATTTCCTTAAAATGCTATTTTCCTATCTCCACAATTAGGAAAACAGAAAACATATTAGCCCTGGTAGTTCTTTGCTTCTAACTTCATTAATCAAAAAACTGAGTCCTTGAGATATTGTGGAAGGTCATAGAAGGAAATGATGAAAATGGAAGGCCTTTTCTGATTTCTGCTAGTTTAATATGTTAAATTGAGTTTGTCTGGAACAAAAAATTGTCACTGCATTTTCCACTCCAGAATTATTTGTGCATTATTCAATGTACAATGAATAGTCAAAGCGTGGTTAGATGATTCAAAGACCTTAGAAATTAAATAAGAAAGTAATTTTAACAAAATTCATACAAAGTTCTTATAACAAGCACAATGAATTAGTAGAGTAGTATTTTATAAGCGTAAGCTGGGTCATTACTAAGCACAAATTTAATTTTGAAATTTTATATTTTTTATTGAATGTATCAAGCAATCAAAATTTTTTCTTTCAATTAAAGTCTTATACAAATTACATATCTTACTCATTATTGTGGCAAATGGATGAATATGATCTATTTTTCTAACTTTAAATATAGACTGTTTTGAACTAAACATAATACAAAGATAATAAATTAGAAAGTTGCTATACTGCATACATTTTATCACTTATTGACTATTTGAACTTGAATTTTCCCATAATTTTTTATTTCCATGTTAAACACGCTTTTTAAATAAATATAACTAGGTTCAGATCTCTGTGAAAATAAGCAAATATTGATGAATAGATTTTACATCTGGTATTTAGTTGTCTATTATATTATTTGATTGGGAAAGATAAAATTATGGAAAATTTCTGGAGAAAGTAGAAAATGCTTAGAAAGAATGTCTAAGTGGCAGCTCTTTTTAAAATTATAAACCATTGAACTACAAGATATAGAAACAAGTAGGTTTTCATTATTGTTGTTATTTTTAATGGACTATGGGAAATTATTTTTTTCCCTTGCATTTTGTTTAGCCCTTGTTGTCAATGTGTTCCTTTTTGGAACCCTGGGTATTGTATATACATTTATGTGAATTAGTGAAGGGAAGGGGAACACCAAAATGGTGAGACAAAGGCAAAGGGCAAACCAATGCAACAGCGATACTTACAAGACAATATGTTGTAGACTAACTGTACAATTTTGGGGAGGGGGGGTTGGGAAGGAGGAAAGGTGGGAAGTAAATGATGGAGGAGGTAAGTTTGACAAGAAATTTACTCCTTGCCTTAAATATGTAACTGTAACCCCTCTGTACATCACCTTGACAATAAAGATAAATTAAAACAATTATAAACTGTGTCTAAAAACTTGCACAATTAAAATTTACTTTACAATACTGTTTCTCCATAAATTTACTTTCTAAATAGGTAAATAATTTCCTCTCCAGACTTAAATTTGAGAGGAAGAGTTCTTCCTAGAGATTTAAAATGCATAGATAAGCCCGTCAAAATTGCCTTGCAATTCAAATCATTTTCTTAATTTATTTTAAATGCTGTTTGTTTAAATATTATATGAAGTAAACTATGTTGTGCGAGAAGATGTGAATAAGAAAATGTTTGTGTCAAAATACATTTTTAATTTACCCATCGTATCACTGGATTGTGATCTCAGAATACCACAATAATCTCAAAACACTTGTGATTGGTGAAAGTCTGTACAAATCTAAATTGTCATTGCCTCTCTATTTGCCCTGTAGGACACGTAATTTTATATGATGAGATCGTTTTGAGAGGCAAAATGATGATGCATGACAGAATCCTTTACGTCTCCTGTGGTGACTCTGGTGACAGGGACGTGCCACTAAGTCAAGTTTTGTTGAAATGGAAGCTTGTGAAAATTTGTCCCAGGCTGGCCTGGAGCCGTGATCTCCCAGAGCTCAGCCTCCTATGCGGTTAGGGTGACGGTTGCATGCTACTGGGCCCAACTATTTGCTTAGTAGAGTCTCATACATGTTTCACAGTAGGCTGGTCTGAAGCTGGAATTCTCCTGACCCTGACTGACCTCTCATGTATACAGGATTAGAGGTATGAGCCCCGGTGCCCACTGTCATTTCATCATTCTCAAAAATAGTATCTTTGTAAGGAATTCCTTTCATAGATGTTAGGTGCTGAATGTATTACATGTATTCAATCCTAAGTATTGGTATCACCCTGTTCCTTAATTTTCTTCAAGCAAATCTGCCTCAAACAAGTTAATGAATCCAAGAACCACCAATAGTAGACTCTAACTACTCTATCCTGTTCCATTTCAGTGATGTTAGAAATCATTCTAGAACAATTCTGTATGGTGTTGTACCTGCATATAATGATGCTGTGCTATGCACTTAAAATTAGGATAGATTGTAAGTGAAGTATTCTTAACAATGAAGGAAATGGAGTCCATATGTTTAGTTAGTAATCATTCTAAAAACGACTGACAAAAAAAATGATCAGCCAAACACTGGTAATAAAATAGATAGAGCTGAATTCAAGAAAACTGTTCATTTTCATGTGATCCAAAACTCAGTTAATAGATTTATGCAAATGGTTATATACATATATGTGTTTCTCTATTATGACATTTAAAGTTATGAATATTCATAGCTGTGAACAAACACTTTTCGCAAGGCTGCCTTAGCCAGCCCTGCAATTTGTACCCTGTCATTTGTGTTTCTTCTTCTTGCTGTTTCTACTCACACTGGATGTTCATTTTTGTCCTTCGTGTTGACATATTTTGTGAATAATTTAATCCCATCATGTTTGATAAGCACGAAAGAGCCATGAGAAAGTTCAAAATGCTAATAAGATCAGCCATGCGATTGCAATTGAAATGAAAATGGAGGCAGCAAATATTGAACAGCTCAAAGGAGTAAGAAAAAATACTTGCTACATGGGCTTCTGAAAACAAAATATTCCAGAGAAAGACTATTGTGAAACATGTAAAGGATGCAACATGTAAATATTTCAACCAGCAATTATCAACAAGGGAAAAATTGATTTAACAAGAATATTTCTGAATGTGTACCTAGGAGACAAACTAATTTGCAAAAAAAAAGTTAGTTTTGAGAAATTTCGAGAAGTTGCCAAGTTTATATGCTGAAAATGTTACCAATGGGAAATTTGACTCAACTGTGAATGTTGTTGTACATATTCAGGGTTCCACCAAACTGTAAGATGCTCATCCATGGTCCAGGACGCTAAGAGATCGACAGGAAGGGGTGTGTCCAGGTGTACATTATTCAAGGCAGAATACATTGCTCTGTTTTGGGAAAGGTTGAATGTGGCCATGTGTGACTGTGAACATGGATAGGGTATTTTGATCTGAAGGATCTGAGGGTAAATATCTGCTATTAGACTGGTTCAGAATTTAGATACCTTGCTAAAGGGAAGCTATAGACAAATTATTAATTGTAGCATGTAGTTGCAATGTGTAGATAACATAGTAATGTCCCCAAACCATCAACTGGACAAATTGTTAGTTGATTTTTGTGTTTTGGTGTCACAGTAATGTTGATTTTATACAATGAATCAATGAATGTTTGATCTGCTTTTATCATCTAGAAGAGAGTTTGTGTAACCATGTTAAATTCAGCCAAAGAAACTTCAAAACAAGGAAGAGCAACAATAAACAACAAAGCAAAACGCTTCTTGGAAACAACTGCTGTGACAATGAGCTGCAAGCCCAGATAATCAAGAATTAAAGAGAGATTAGAGATACAACATGAATTACCAGCATTTGATTAGTATAGACTGTATACATGTGTTGAAATATCACACTATACCTTATAAGTATGTTTAATTATTTCATGTTAGTCAGTCTTTAATGTTTAAGTAGAATAATAAAGATTTTTATAAATGGATCTTATGATAATAATGATATTAGATATTACATGACATTATATACTACCCCAAATGATAAAACTAGAATAAAAGGAATGGATATAAAAGTGAGATTTTAATTGCTGTCACAATGAACATCAGAATGAATGAATGAACCACCCATTGGCCATGAATTTGAGGGTGAGATGAGGCAAACTGGGAAGACGTCTTCAACCTTTTGAAGTTTTGGGCAAAATCTCACTTTAGATTAACTTAAAAAAAACAATGATAATAATAATATAAAACAATAAAAGACAATATCTATTTATGTGCCAGTTTCAGGGGCTTGAACTCAGAACCTGGGTCCTGTCTTGAGCCTCTTTGTGCTCAAGGCTAGCATTTTACCACTTGAGCCACAGCGCCACTTCCAGCTTTTTCTGAGTAGTCCAGCCTGACAATAATAATTTTAACAGCAAAAGAGACAGGAAACTTACATGCAGTGTGGCTCCTCTTTACTTCGTGATCAACGGTGCTTCTACTACTTTTACCTGACGCAGGTATAACCATGGTTTCAGAAATGACACAGAAAAGATTTTCTACCCTCCTCACCCAGGGAGGAAGGCGACCCATTCTTTCTCCCTTGGTCCCTGATGCGCATTGTCCAGGGTATTTGAGAGTGATTTGTTCTAAGCAGCCACACAGCCATTAGGTTTCAAATCTGGCCAGTACTTGTATATCAGGGCCTGAGCACTGTCCCTGCCTTCGTTTTGCTCAAGGCTAGCGCTCTACCACTTGAGACACAGCGCCACTTCTGGCTTTTTCTGTGTATGTGGTGCTGAGGAATCGAACCCAGGTCTTCATGCATGCAAGGTAAGCGCTCGACCGCTAGGCCATATTCCCAGCCCCGTATTTGTAGTTTTACTTTCATTGTTTTCATTTTTTTAGTTTTTATGCGCATGGTTCAGGAGTTTGAACTTGAGGCCTCTTATTGGCTACACAGCTCTACCACTTGAGCCATGCCACTAGCCTTTTCATGCTGTAGTTGTTTTTCAGATAGTCTTGTATGTTTTACATGGGCTTTGCCTGGGCCCCAGCCTTCCTACCTATGACCTCTGCGGTAATTGCAAGCACAGTTGCAGGCCAAGAAGTCAGCCTCACTGATGGAAATAGGGTCTTACTAATTTTTTTTGTATTGGTTATGTCTGATATCTTAGACATATACATTTGCCATCAGAAATTATAACTGAGCACTGAGAATTTATGGCACCAAAAACCTGGAACCTGGTACCGCATTTATATACTTTTACCCTCCAATGCTTACCATCTACCACAGGATTTATTCTGTTCCCTTCTGTTGGTACCATTATAATATGTAACATCTCTTTCCAGTTTTTGGAAAGGAGAATAATTAAAATACCTACTCTACTGTTGTCTCTTTTGAATTACACTGCTAAGTTGGCTCTAAATAAAAAATGGGCAGATTTTTTTCTGCATTCTTTGGAAGCGCGCATTCAGAGACAAAAATCGTTTACATAAAACTTTCAGGAATACAATCATGGCAGAACAGTAAAGGGTGTCATTAGAACTTCATTGTTTTGGTATTTCCTGGTTGAGCAAATCCTACAATGTCTCTGGATAACAGACCTTAAAATGGAGTTAAAATTAAATGAGTTACCTTATGCCAACTTCCTCATATGGGGCTTTGAACTTGCTGGGTTCCTGTTACTGGATGCTGGGTGTGTCCTAAAAGTTTATTTGTCAAAATTCTACTCCAGTGCTTCAGGGGGTAACTCTACTTTGAAATATGCAATTTAAAGAGATATTTCAACCAAGTCTTTACCGTGGCAGCCCTCCCAGCCTAACAGAGGCACTAGTACCCATGACTTACAATTTCATCTATGTAAATTTAACCTTTGCATTTAAGGTAATTAGGAAATGTGACATTAAAGAATGGAGCTTATGTGAGACTTTCATCAGCCAAAAAAGTCTTTCTCCCATTAACATCTCAAGCCTAGAAAGCATATAACACAATGAATTCATAATGTGATGATCAATCATTCTTTTCCTTTGGAAACTGCAACTTTCCAGAGTAACTGCAGTTACTTAATGCCATGTCTTGTTCCCATGCTTCTATTTGAACTACATGCTCTTGTCTGAATCAACCACTGTGTGTTAGAAGCTAGAAAAGCCCTTATGTCCCACTTCAGAAACATAGTGGCCTTTTATACTCACAATTAAGGCCAGTTAAAGAATTTTCTCTATCTGTTTCTTAAGAACTCAGAAATACCATACATGATATATCACATTATTTTAACTTCAATGAGTCATATATGACTTGCTTTCTAAAATGTTGAAGTCAATCCACAGCTTTTAAATAGTAGGCATAGTGATGCTAGAGATCAAACGCACATAAACTTTCAGAATATAAAGCAACCTTAGAGACCATCTTTCATGCATTTGGCTGAACCATAGAAACAGTCAATCAATGCCTTGCCTTGAGCAGGGAATCAGTTCAGGCCTCGTGACTCTCCTGCCTTGCTCTTTCTTCTCACCAAATATCAACAGTGGAGATGGATTGTGCTTTCAGATATGGGAGAGAATTTAGTGGTATGAAAAATTGCAATTATTTTGTTCCAAATCAAAAGAAATCAGATTTAGGTTTATTCTGCCTCAGGGATGACTCAACCTAATTCTTCTCTGACTACAAATGATCACTCCTTCGAACACTTTGAGAAATTCAAACAGCACAGCAGGGAGATGGCTGTGTTAATGACTTTAAAACTAAATAAACATCTGCAATGACAACACTGCTAACTGACCCCGAAAGGGTAAAAAAAAAAAACTGAAAAAGAAATATGTTCTTGTTACAGAGTGGATTTTAGTATTTACTTTGCAAAATGATGTTAAATACCCCTCCTTTTAGAGTGATGTTAAATTAAGACTCTAATAGTCCATCCTGAACAAAGAGTTACTTTTATCTGTTGTAATTACTGAGTGTCTTAGCAGATTAGCAGAATGTAAAATGGTAGTCTTGCCTCTTGGAAGAGAACAAATTTATGCTCCTGTGGATCTGAGCAACATAGATATGCCAAATTTTATTTTTTTCTCCTCTATCAATCCAACTGAAACATAAAGAGAACTATACAAGATTGCTGCTTTTAATAAAAGAAACCTGTATGAGTCATAGACATATGGAATAAAAAAGTTCCTATTGCATTCATCTTTCCCAGAAAGCTGTTTAGCCTAACACAAACATACAACGAAGAAATTGGCCTCTGAGAAAAATGGTGGCTTCTACCTGGACATTCTACCTGGGAATGTTGTCTTTTTCTGATACTCCTGATCAGAAAGCAGACTTTTCTGGTGCTAAGGAAAATACAGAATTTTTACTAAGACAGGCATATGGTTCTGGTATTTCTCCATGTCTTTATTCCACTGACAGTACCTCCATGAATCAGATGACTTCAAAATTACTTAACTCCCTTCTCCCCTTCAATAGCCAATTGGGAAATCGTCAGATTTTCCAGAAGAACAAAATAACATTGTGCTTTGTCTTTTTTCTATGATTTTTGCAATACTCCAGTAGGCAAGGAGTATTTTTATACATTAAAATATTTTATGTGATTTTTTTTAACCAAGTGAGTTTGGGTGACATTATTATTATTATTATTATTATTATAACTTAAAAAGCAATTATCCTTTCCTGGCCCTTCCTACCAAGATGGAGAAGAAGGCATCTGTCCATATCTAAGAAAACCTTAATGAAATTGTCATCAGACTCTCTGATCCAATCCCTTTCCTTCAGAACCACAGAACTGTTTGCCCAGTGGTGAGAACACGATTATTACCCATGTGTTTGTGGAACCCTTGGGCAGCACAAGAGCATCTTTCTTCCCCAGCATGGCTCTGAGCAGGCAGGTTCTTTATCGACAGGAGAGATAATCGCATTGACCGAGTTGAGCCCCAGGCTTAGAGGAATTGATCCCTGGGGAGAAGCTACAGCACTGCCTCCACACCAACTCACATCTTGGAAGAAATAAAGGGAACCTTTCTCTAGCTGGCTTTTCAAAGAGTCCGAACAACCTCTGAAAAGACTTGGCCATCCTTTGCTGTATAGTTGTGATGTGTCCGTTCATGCCAGCAACCTTAGCCATGCATAAGCACAGGGCAAAGCTTTCCTGAACATGCTGACTATAGCCCGTTAGCTCTGGAAAATAAAAGGGATAATAAAAATCCATCAAATGAGCCACAACAGGAAAGGCTTGTTGGGCAATTTCTGCTGTTTACCAGTATGACCTTTCTCTTCTCTTGCCTTTATCTTTGAAGGGGTGGTGGGGAGGGAGGGAGAGAGGGAGAGAGAGAAGGAGGGAGAGAGAGAGAGAGTGAGAGAGAGAGAGAGAGAGAGAGTCAAACTGTGAAAAGCTTTTAATTTATTTATCATGAGAAAAATAGATCCCTGATCCCGAAAGTCTTCCTTTTTGTCCAACACCCAAATCTGAAACTGAAAAGGAACTCTTGTGCAGTGCCTATAAAGAAAAAATTGTCAATTGATCCTGTGCCCTCTTGACACTCAGTGTTGGTCATCCTAACCCATTCCCCTACCTGAACAGGCTTCCACTTTAGTTTTCTTTTCTTTTTCTTTCTTTTAAATTTGTTTTCCTTCTTTATTGTCAAAGTGAAATACAGAGGGGTTATAGTTTCATATGTAAGGCAGTGAGTATATTTCTTATCCAACTTGTTACCTCCTCCCTCATTTTTCCCCTGCCTCCTCCCTCCCCATGAGTTGTACAGTTGGTTTAGACCACATAGTCATATAGTTTTGTAAGTATCGCTATTGCAATGGTTTGCCTTTTTATTTTTTGTCTCTCAATTTTGGTATTCCCCTTCCCTTCCCTAGTTCCAATACACATATATACAGTATCTGAGGCACTAAGATCATATATAGCGACATCAGGGGTAAAACCACAGGAAGGAAATAGGAGAGGGAAAAAAAAAGGGTACGGTTTCACGTGGCATGTTAAAAATAACTACAACAATAACATACCATTTGTTTCCATAACTTGGAGTTCATTTCACTTAGCATCATCTTATGTGTTCATACAGGCATAGCTATTGAGCTATTGTAATCATCTGCTAGGACTATCCTAGACATGTACTAATTATTCCCTGTGAGGGAAACCATAGTCTATGTTTCTTTGGGTCTGGCTCACTTAGCATGGTTTTTTTTCCAAGTCCTTCCATTTCCTTATGAATGTGGCAGTGTCATTCTTTCTGATAGAGGCATAGAATTCATATATATATATATATATATATATATATCACATTTTTTTGATCTACTCATCTACTGAGGGGCATCTAGGTTGGTTCCATATTTTAGCAATGACAAATTGTGCTGAGAGGAACATAGTTGTGCTGGTGGCTCTAGTGTGGTCTTGTTTGTAATCTTCTGGGTTGATGCCCCAAAGTGGGGCTGCTGGGTCATAGGGGAACTCTATGTTTAGCCTTATGAGGAACTGCCCCGGCACCAAAATCAATTCCAAATGTATCAAATACATCCAAGTGAAATAAGATACCCTGAAAACACTACCAGAAGGAATCGGAGAAACACTTGGGTTCCTTAGCACAGGACGAAACTTCCTTAATAAAGGCCCAGAAATACAACAAATCAAACAAAGGTTGGACAAATGGAACTGCATCAAACTGCAGAGTTTCTGCAAGGCAAAGGACATAGCTTGCAAGATAAACAGGAAGCCCACAGATTAGGAGAAGATCTTTACTGGCCATACAATGGACAAAGGCTTCATATCTAAAATATACATAGAACATAAAAAATTAAATTTCTCCAAAACAAGTCCTCAAAATACCAACCACCCCCTCAACAAATGGGCTAAAAAAAACTTTAAGAGACTTCTCGGAAGAGGAAATGAGAATGGCCAAGAGACACATGAAGAAGTGCTCTACATCACTGGCCATAAAAGAAATGCAAATCAAAACAACAGTGAGATTCCACCTCACCCCAGTAAGACTGTCCATTACCAGGAAAACTAATAACAAATGCTGGAGGGGATGTGGCCAAAAGGGTACCCTACTACATTGTTGGTGGGAATGTAAACTTGTTCGACCACTCTGGGAAGAAGTATGGAGATTCCTCAGAAGGCTAAACATAGTTTTCTTTTTTTAATTAATATTTTATTCCCATATCTTAGCTGTACACAGGGGTTCTCCTCGTGACATTTCCACATGTGTGTACATGTCCCATCAACTTCACCCCCTCTGCCACTCTCCTTCATACCCCTTCTTAAAATCTTCTCACACTATTTCAGCGGGTTCCATGGTTCTATGTTCACATCTGCGATTCCAATACTGTTGCCCGACTGATGCTCACCCTTTCTGGTGACTTCACACTCTGGCAACCCCCTCCCGTTCAATTATTGAATGGCAAGGAGCTTGCATCATTTGTATGCACTTTCTCTTTCCTCATGCAATGAGGAAATCAATTCATATTTGCTCTAGTATATAGAGTAATAGAAATTATATCATCTCTGGACGCAGGAACCCCCAACAGTAGTGACTCATGGTGAGCTTGCATGAGCTTCTGGATCTGAATTTCCTAGACTGCCTTTCCTTCCTGTTCCAGAAGTGAATACGTGTGTGTGTGTGTGTGTGTGTGTGTGTGTGTATACACACACGATATGGCTCTAGTCCTGAAATTTTTAGGAGAAACTTTTCAGTTCATCAACAGATAAATATTTTGTTTGTCTACAGGTGCATAATAGGCCCTATTTCTTCAACAAAAGCAAATAAGAAGGAAAAAAATCTATCAGGATCAAATGAAATATTTAAGTTCACGAGTAGAGATTTAAGAAGCACAGAAATGATGGCGTGCTTAGCATGCAAAGAAATGTTTGTGATAAAGAAAGATTGCCTGGTATTTCACATAATGGCTTGTTTTCCCCCCATGCCGGCTTCATATTTACTGTCTGTACATACTCATTTGAAACATGGCCAGTCTGTTGCATTAATCATTGTGCTAATCTTATTGGCTCAGCATAGCTTTGCCCACACTGTGGAGAGGTTTTTTTCCCCCTATGTTTTCTTATGCCTGGTGACTCAAGGTATGGCTTGGTTTACTTATAAATCTTACATTGTGTCCTTATGGAATTTTCTACTAGTTCTAATCACACTCTGCACTCATTCTTTCTGCTGCCTATCTTCCTCCAAAACTTGGCTGAACTTCTGTCCATTCACCCAGGGACACCTGTTTTCTAAGTCCTTCCAATCAACTTCAAAATTCGGTTTTCAAAGACCTTAACAAAACAATCATGCAACACACACACACACACACACACACACACACACACACACACACACACACACACCCCTCCCAGCTATGTTTATTTTAATCCTCTTCTACTCTGACTTTAAATTAAACTTGATGTCATTTGATGTCCTCATCTTCAAAATCAGAGCACTCCTAAGAGAACTGGACAGTGTGGGTGGTTCTGAAATCTCAGATCCCCTGAATATTGTGATGTTGAAACACAGCAAATAGGCTGCACCATATTCCACATACTTTCATTTGTGCCTGAATTATCTGAGATAGTTTTACATGGGGTGGATGAAGCCAGTGACTCTAGCTATTGACAAACTCTGTGGCAATGCACACCCCTGCATGTCCCAGGGCCTCGCAAGGAGTCAGCAAGTGCTGTATTTACCACCTGTGTTCAGGACTCTCAGAAAGGCCAATTGCTTCCGGCTCTAAAGAAGCTGCCTTGTGCTCCATACACCTGTGGTTAGACAGATTCTTTAGACCATCATTTGAAAAGAAAAGGACTACCTAGTCTTCTACTAACTCTCTGTGATTGGCTGTTCCTTGTACTCACAGGTCATTTTAAATATGATAGCAGTGTTGGGGGTCGGTGTTATTACACAGGAAATGAAGCTGATGCCAAGCGGCTGGTGGCTCATGCCTGCAATCCTAGCTACTCAGGAGACGGAGATCTGATCATGGAAATACAAAGCTAGCCAGGACAGGAAAGTCTGTGAAATCACCAGAAAACTGGAAGTGGAGCTATGGCTCAAATGGTAGAGTGCTAGCCTGAGCAAAAGAGCTTAGGGACAATGCCCAGGCCCAGAGTTCAAGCCCCACCAACCTATGGGAAAAATTAAAAAGAAATGAAACTGAGGGAGTTGTAATTGTGCTCTGAAGAAACTCTCAGGTAAGTCACCAGCTTTAAAATTCAAAATATGTGCACAGACATAGGTGTTTAAGTACTCTTAACGCCAAGTACAGCAACACAGCTAAACTGAAATGACTACGTTGTTTTGACCTAGGGCTGAAGTGTTTTAAAAATGATGTTCCAAAACAAGCTGTCAGGAGCATGGTAAAACACTTACTGTGATATATCACTAGAATTTTTAATATTATACATCTGACATGCTGCTATCCATCAACTCTTTTTATCAAATGAAGCCTTCCCTCAACTTAGCATCTATGTCTATTACTGATGAAATTTTCATAAAAAGATACATTACATAATGCTGCATAACTTTTATTGGTGAAAGGTTCTTCTAGGCCAGTGGTAAGAAACCAACTGTTGAATGGTTAAACTATCTAGAAAGGTCAATGAAAAACATTTTATATATTTATTCAATTCACATTTTTGGCCCAAGGAATCAAGCTTCTTTCCCTTTCTAAATATCTGACTTACAATCATGTTCTTACTTCCAGCTATTAATCTACTTAAAGAATACGAGCATATAATATTCCAGGTTCTAATATCCACATACTATTTTGCATTACTCATTGGTGGCTCAGAAATTTTTGTGGGGCCACAATTTTCTATAACAGTTTAATAATCAATTCATCAGTATTTGTAGTGTGTCCAGAAATTCTAACAGTTCCACAGGGAGCAGAGACACAGACTCAGACAATTTTTTTATATTTTACCGAAAACCTTTCTTGATGAAAAGGTTAGGTAAGTATTTATCTAAATAAGAAGAGCTTTCTTTCTATTGGTAATTTTTGACACTGATTGATCTCATCTTTGCAATGACTGCTATTTTTCTAGCTCAAAACTGATGAGAAGCAATTACAGAACATAAGACAATGTGATCTCTTGACTTCAGGTATATAAATAGAAGCTTTAAAAAATTATGATTATACCCTTTCTACTTCTCACTTAAAACTGCACTGATGACTTCTGGAACTTTATTATGACTGCAGTACTAAGTATTAAAGTGCTTTCAAATTATATTTAAGAGTTCTAAGCCAGGTGACAGTGGCTCACACCTGTAATCCTGCCTACTCAGGAGGGTGAAATTTGAGGATTATGGTTTGAAGCCACTCTGGGCAGAAAAGTCCCTGTGACACTCTTATCTCCAACTAACCATTCAAAACCTAGAAGTAGTGCTGTAGCTCAAGTGGTCGAGTGCTATCCTTCATCACAAAGATGCTCCAGGACAGTCCCCCGGCCCTGAGTTCAAGCCCCACAACTGATTAACTGAAAGGAGTTCTATATTTTTAACAATCAAAATGTTTTATTCTTTTGTATCCACAGTGAATATTGTATTTCATCGTATTTGTGACCAAAAAGAAAAAGTAAGAAGAGTACTTTAAAATTTAAAATCTTAACAAGGTTTGGTAATTGCTCCCCTATTCTTCATAAATTTCTTCCTAATCACTCATATTGTGCTTAAATTATTAACTTTTTGGCTTATGCCTACAAGTGACACTTACCATCTGTTATGTGGGCTGTAAATTTCTCACATAATCTTGCCCCTCTACATCTGCTTATTTCCTATGTCAGTTAAGAGAATCCTATCTTTCACAATATCAAAATAATAACTGGGCAATTCATAGGTATTAAGAAAAAATTATGGCATCTTCTTAAAGAAATTGGAACATGCAGAAAAGGAATTTTGAACTTCAGGGCGAAAAGCACACGATAATAACCATGCTTTAACCAAAATCACGTTAAAATAATCAACAAAAGCTTGCAGTTTATAATGAGTGACAAATTGAGAAAGGAAAGAGAAAAATAGGACATGTTCCTAAGAAAAATATTTCAACTAAAATATACAACATACCTGCTATGCTATCCTATGCCTCACACCGTTTCTGAGCTTCATGTTGTTAGAACAAAATGTACAAGGAAGAGGACGTGATTATACCTGCGGTACTGACAGATTCGGACCCAATTTTCTTTCTTTTCCCCATGTGCCTCTGAACCACGTATATTTGTTTCTAGTTTCTGGTCCATATGACTTCTTATTTCTTCGCTTCCCTGCTATTTCTGAGTTTCAAACCATTAATTACTATAAACATTCTGTTTGCCTGAAAAAGAAAAACATGTAAAGCTTTGGTTTACAAAAATATGACATGGCCTAGTGGTAAAGTGCTCGCCTCATATACCTGAAGCCCTGAGTTTGATTCCTCAGCACCACATATATAGAAAAAGCCAGAAGTGGCGCTGTGCCTCAAGTGGTAGACTGGTAGCAAAAAAGAAGTCAGGGACAGTCCTCAGACCTTGAGTTCAAGCCCCAGGACTGGCAAAAATCAAAACAAAACAAAATATGACAATGAACTCTATGACCCATTTATCTGCATTGGATTTACTGATCTATAACCATCAGGAACTATTCTCCACACTGGGTTGCTGGCAGGTGTGAGGTTCTAAGGCACTTCTGGTATGATAAGTATTTTCTGGACTGGGATCTAAATTTTAAAAAGTATCAGTGATGTGTGTGGTTTCTCCACTTGCCAGTTCCTCTGTGACTCCATTTGCCAGGGAGCCATCATCAGAGGTGCAGAATGTAACTCCCTAACGACTCTGGAAATCTTATGGAATTCTGGGTTGTGAGAATTGCAAAATAATTAAAATTATACGTGTGGTCTTACTAACAAAATGCAGGTGGAAGTAAAACGAAACATACTAAGGCTACTACTTCTTGGCCTGTGAAATCCCCTTGTCAGTACCTATAGAAGAAGTGTGGAAGGAGAATCAGCTTCAGATGATAGCCAAAACCTCAGAAATGTTAGAAATGCTTTGATACAGACAGAATAAAAGAGAGGAAGCTGGATGCTATGCCCAAACATACATACTTTCAAAATAGCAAGAAGATAACGATTAGTACAGAGTATCTGACTGATTTTTTTGTATACAAAAAAAGATGTCATGCGTGTCAAACCACAAAGCACAATAGACCATGTAAAAAGGACATGTAGGGCAAATGACGTAACACAGAAAAATAAATTAATTTCCAAACAAACTAGATGCAAACTAATTTTTTCTCTTAAAATATTTCTTTTATTTCAATTTTTGTAAGAGTGGAGAAAGAAGCCAGCGGAATAGCTCCACACAGTTAATGTTGCAGTTATTAAAGTCAGCAGGACGGGATGGTACAGTGACTTAAGGAAAGGAGGTCATGGATATCAGAGCTACAGTGCCATGGAGTGTCAACTGCATTTAGGTCCAATGACACATCCAGAATGTTTCCCAAAGTGAGTTTCATGGGAATCAGAATAATATTCAATGTTGACTTAAAATCAATACCCCACGATCACAACAAATGCCAACTACATGTTATAGGCCTGGGGGTGGAACTTTAGAATCATCGCAAATGATGGCGATTTAAGAAATATTTAATGTTCCTGCCATTACTATTAGTCATAGACAAATCGAAAAAGGCAGATGTATGCACACACGTGTATGTTATGAACTACATGTGTATGTACATTGTGTGTACACACTAATTCACACATGTGTAAGTATGAACATTACCCTTGTTCCTACTCTCCATGCCTTACCAATGGCTGTCATCCGCAGGACATTACAAGCAGATTGCTGGTTTTCCTTTTTTACCTGTTCCCATGTCTACATAGAGAGCCAGAAGACATGGAGGTCCAGTCTAATAAAACTTGGATGAAGTAATGGGAAACTTCACTAGCATTATGTTACATAAATAATGACAATAGTCAAGTTTAGTAGAAATCTGTACACATAACAATAAGCACATAACCACAATTTTGCATTCAGAGCCAACAATCGCTATCATCTAAACATTCAATTGTTCCTGAGTGAGTTTCCAAATGGATGTTTGCATTCTAATGTGATATTTTTTCCATGAGAAAGATTTCATAATGTCAGATTTTCATCCTGATGAGACACTGAATTGTTTATGTTTCCATAATGCAAGCTCATTTGGAAGTCATGACAAATAATTGTTGAAACATTGCCAAATTGCAAAGTTGCAGTAATGGAAAGAAATATTAAGATTCTCAATTGCATACAGTAATCTGTATTAGTTAACTACCACTATTTAAAATGAATGCATATTTGTCTGAGCAAAAAAGGAATTCCTGTTGAAAAAGTGCCACAATTTTGTCAGCATGTGAGCACAATCACATTAGCAGGAATGGAAAGTTAATGACACAGCTTACGTAGACATCCATAATTGTTTATTAGAAGTGTTAGAAATGCAGCTGTATGAATAAAACCTTCTGTCAAATTTAAAATGAATCCATGGTTTGTATTTTCCCTAATCAAGTTTAAATGTTTCATGATTGTTTTGGAATAACTTTAAGTATACATTATTAATAAGACATATTTCATTTTTTTAATTATTATTTTTGTGCCAATTCTGGTCACACAAACAAATGCTCAGAGCCTGGGCTTTATCTCTTAGTTTATTTTTTGCTCAAGGCTGGCATTCTATCACGTTAGCCACAGCTCCACTTCAAGCAAGTTTCAGTTTTAATATGATGTGTACCATAGGTCATCCCACTGCTTTTTTGTTGTTGGTGGTGGTCATAGGGCTTGAACTCAGGGCCTGGGCACCGTCCCTGAGCTCTTTTGCTCAAGGTTAGCACTCTATCACTTTGAGCCATAGCTCCAATTCTTGTTTTCGAGTGGTTAATTGGAGATAAGAGTCTCAAGGGTACTTTTCTGTCTGGACTGGCTTCAAACCATGATCCTCAGATCTCAGCCTCCTGAGTAGCTAGGATTACAGTTGTTAGGCACCTGTGACCAGCCAGTCAACTGTTCTTGCATTCAAACATCTTTCTACGTTATTTTCTTATGCATGAGAGGCCATGAAACTAAAAAAAAAAACACGAAACAAAACATATTTTTCCTAATCTCCCTCAAAAAAAAATAAAAATTGCTCACTATGGGCTGTAATGCAATAGAGTGTATTGTACGTGCATTTACCCAAAGAAGTCAGAGTCAATTTACATGACATTCTGAGCAATCCTTTCTCATGATAAAAACAAAATAATAGGATAAAAACTGGACATTCGCATCCATAAATGCAGGCAAAGATATATAATATATTTGAGCTATTTCTCCAGATTAGAGAAAATCCGATTTATTTCAAACCTTGTCTCAATATTAATCCAATGCAATTCTATGTAAGTGACAGAATAAAACAGAAGATCATTATCTGAAACTATCATTTAAAAATAGAAGAAATTGTCACAATTCATATTAAAAGGTGAGGAAGAGCACTACCTTGAATAAAATTCATTTTGAATCTCTCTCACTTAAAGAGAGTAATTTAATTTGAAAAGATCAGATGAGTTGATGGGAATATAAGTTTGCAAACACTCAACAGGAGGCTATTAGTAATGAAAAGGAACTTGGCTTTCATCTTTATGATGTGTCAAGCCTTAACATTTTAATGAATAGAGAAATTTATATTGGGTCACAGACTGCCATTTGATATTAAGGTCATCCTTTCTAAAAGGTTTGTGTTTTATAAAGCCAGAAGTTTGAAACACTTCCTACTCCTAGTTTACTGTCGATTACACAATTATTAGCAGGTAACAACCAAAAAATAAAATTAAAATGTCAGGTTTTCTTTTGATCATATTTCAATAATGAGAGAGATCTCTTTCTGGACTCTAAAACTAAATAGAATTATTAAACAGGATTACAGGAACGCTTTTCTTCTCTTCCCTCAACTAACTCAAAGTCAGCTTGTTTTCCAAAAGACATAAATTGAAAATAGAGTTCTTTGGTCCGACCACAGAGTGAGCTTGGTGTTAAAGGCACTTCATTGAATTAAGAATTGGAATGGTTATATCCTTAAGATGATTGGGGTACAGACCATTTGTTGGTTGATGGTACAGATATCTGTTGGAAGACAATCTTGCCCTCCCTCTGAACCAAACACTTGCTACACTATATTAAAAGTCAATAGATTGACTATTGCAAATTAGCAGGCACAAAAAATTAATAACAGAGCTTTCCATCCAGATGCATGACTCTGAATCCAAGATCTACTTATTTTAATAATTAGTATCAGATACATAGATAATGGGCTTCCTCCTTTTACACAAGTTACTCCAACCCCAAATCAAGACAAAACTTTTCCCCCATAACTGAAATTTCTAATGAGCAAATAGACAATATGTATTAGAATACAATGAAAAATGGAAACTTTTTTCCCAAGGTAGTTCAAAGTCTCACTGGAGTCTCTTTATAAGTGGGAGAAGATAGTCTCATTTTCTTTCCTCTCCATAGTTCTATTTCTCATCCATGCCACTGAACTGACTCTGCTGCATCCTGTTTTAAGAGGTTCAGTTGCTTCTTTTGGACTCTAGAGACTGGAGCCATCAAAGGTAGATTTCTTTCAAAGGGGCAAATAAATGTTTCTTCTTTCATCTAAGGAAACTCTTCTATGCATTACGGTAATCTAGGATCCATTAAAAAGCACAATTCCAAATTCTACCAAAACTAATTAAATCAGAACTTCTAGAAACAAGATCCTAAAGTAATCATTTCATAAAGTTCCACGATAAATTGTAATACACCTTCACTAGTGACAATCATTGGGATGAAATGTGGAATGGCAAGGATCAACATCCCCAGACCAAGAAACACAATGTAATTTCATTCTGTGCCCAGCAGATCAGAGAATTACTATTTTCCTAAGCTCATCGGAGAAAACAGTAGTAATTCTCTAATTTGCTGTGCACAATTGTTTTAGGATCTTGTCTATTTGAATGCTCGCTACTGGGAAAATATTTTGTCTTGATTTTAGGGTTGGAGTAACTTGTATAAAGGAGGGGAAAATGAAATAAAGCCCCCAAACGAGTGTAGTTTTTGAATATACAAATGAGCAGATGAATATTTTTCCTGTCATGGGCTTCAGATTGGTTGGTGTCTAGGCAGAGAAGAGAAAGGCTCCTCTACTATAATTACTGCCCTAGCTACCACAAAACAAGTCCTAGGAGAAGGCAGTAGGTAGCACCCATCATCTCAGAAGTCTATGAACCCTATAGAAAACCCCATCCTGTAGCACATGAAGGTGGGGCTGTGTGCCCAGGAGTTCAGCGAGGAAAGGATGACCTGTCCGCTTCCGGAGTGTGGCTTCCATGTTGATGGCTTGTTTTGTCTTTCTAGGGGATGACTTGCTCTGGCGAGCACGGAGCTTCTGCAGGCCCAGGCATGGTGCAGGCGAATGCACCGCACTGCAGCCTCAGAAAAACAATCCATAGGAGCATCTACTGGCTCTGCTCCTGACTCCTGGGCTTCAATAACAAATGGCCTCCCTCCCATCTTTCCTTCCTTCCTTCCTTCCTTCCTTCCTTCCTTCCTTCCTTCCTTCCTTCCTTCCTTCCTTCCTTCCTTCCTTTCTTCCTTCCTTCCTTCCTCCCTCCCTTTCTTCCTTCTTTCCTTCTTCCTTCTTTCCTTCTTTGTCTCTTTCGTAGTTTTAAGGTGCTGATTTGGGAGATAAAAGTTCACATATCAACTGATAATGAATTAAAGAATGCAAGGGGATGTAGAAAAAAAGGGAGGGAGGGAATCTGTGAAGACTAGAGAGCTAGAAAACCATTTGAAATAGGATTTAGGAGATAGTTTAGGCACTCCTAAGCAGTAGAGTGGCCCAGGCATGCGCAGTGACTGAAAGTCTGAGTTGACACAGAAAGGCTAGACTATTGCGATCTGACTTGTAGAAGGTAAGAGAAAAGCTAGGGGAACTTCCTTGCCCATCTATGGGATGGGACTTGCTGGCAAAGGTGACTCTGTAGAGGTCCTTATGTGCCAGTCTGAAGAGCAGCATGTGTGGTCTGGTAGATGTCTACATGTATAGAAAACAATCCCAGCCTACTTTGGGCCATAAATTAAAAGAAGACAACCCCGCATTAGGAAGATCAACCAGCCATCAGGCTGTTAGAGGAATAACAAGGCCCACAGAAGTGTGGGCTGGGGAAGAAGGAAGAAAGGGAGAAAGAAGTAACTCGGTAGACACCATGCAGGCTCAATTGAAAGAGGGGATAGGAAGAAAAGAGGGGGTGGGCAGAATGACTCATGCACCAGCCCTAGGATCATGGAAGAAGGGTGATTGATATTATTAATTGAACACAAGAGACACAGGAGAGGGAAGGTTGAGAGAAGATGATGAGAGCGAAGAAGGCCTACAACTGATAAGCTCTTTCCTTTGTGCAGCACTTTGGTATTTGCAAAGTATTCTGGGGCCATTTTATTTCATCTGTTCCTTGCAGCCATTCTGTCTTCTTCTGGGAGATGAAGAAAACCTAGCCAAAGAAGTGTAATTGATTTGGTCAAGGTCACAGCATGGATAAATAGCAGGTCTGGGAGAGGAGTTCATGTATGCAGATCCATGGTTACACGTTTACAAATGCCTTTCATTATTCACATCGGTGTGAGCGCGGGCTCCCAGAGTGAGGGGAAACACGAAGCAAGCGAAGTCTTCCTATTCATTGCTATACTATGAATGTAGACAAGGAAGCATTTCAGACTCACCCACATCAGGGGTCAAGCTTCGGTGGTCAGAAAATCCATTTCTCTGTGAAGATGGCTAACTTTCCTTCGCCCTTCTCAGGTTCTCCATGACAGCTTTAACAACCTGCTCTTAGAAAAACGACTCTTTGGAACCACTTTCCAGACCTGGATACAAATGAGATAGATGAAACACTTCACTTTGAGAACACTTCAAGTGACAATGTTGCAGATCAAAATATTCCGTGGCACAGAGAACTCAACCAGAACTTAGATTTGTTTTAAACTCAAGCCAACGTCAGTATCACTAATACTTTGAAAATGCTTTAGATTGATAACATAAACTTGTTAACGTTTTCTCTTTCTCTCCCTCTTCTCTGTCTATATTGTATCTATCTCTCTAACTGTATATATACAGTAGAACAGTCTGATTGATACTAATAATAAGGAAATAATCCTAAAGAGTATAATAAAAACCACAAGAAAATATTACCTGAAATCTTCACATCCTTAAGGATTATCATCAATATGTATATATTTGCAAGCAATTCTGCCATAGGGAAGTTATTCCCTTTGGAGAAGAATGTTTGCAGTATTACTCTGCATTATGTCAAAATCACATCTAATCAGTCCTGTGAAGATTCTGCATTGATGTCCATTATACATAGGCCACTTAGAGGACCAAGTATGAAGATACTAAAAAGCTACAGAAATACCTCACTGAGAAAAACTATATCACTTGAAACAGAACTTACAGACAGGAAGATGTTTGAAGTGAAGATATGGTCAAAGATAGAGAATTCTAGGCAGACAACCGAGACAAGGCATCGGGGATTTGGTGCATTCTTCATGTTCAGTTTCCTGTTATTAGAAAATAACATCGGGAATAATGTTATGGGATAGGTAGATATCAAATTGTAAGACAGCTAGGATGTGAAGCAATTACAGACTTGTTTTGAATATAACAATGCAGTTAATACTTGTCTGCAGTGAGGAAAAGAATAAAGAGGCCTGGGGTATTTTGACTATCACTGAAGCCAGTTTGATAGACTGGAAAAAGATAAGGATAAGAGAATATTTTGGCCTGAAAAGTCTGCTGAAAGAAGAGAAAAACACATGAATTATTCAAGAGGAAGAAGGACTGAATCTAACTAGAGCAATTATCATAATTATTTTTCAATAAGGTACGTAACAACAGATCTTATACACCTCAAAACCCAGGCTCTGCTGTCCTTCCACATGCAAATGACATGCATCCTGGAGGACTCTGCATTGTGGCTGGAATAAAAGGGGAAAAAAATACTACCCAGGGCGTGATGAAAAAATGGAGAATTCAGTCCATATAATTGGTGGATTCACAGTAATTAGGAAAGCTAAGTGAACATTAGAATTAAATATTCACATACTACAAAGAGATATGGAAAATTCTACATGCAAAATATAATAATAATGAGCAAGTCAAAAGCAGAAATCCAAGAAAAATAAAAAATAGACAGGGAAGAACAGGAGGGAACATGGTGAAATGGGTAGACGTGATCAGTGTGTATGGGGATAGATGAGAAGCCAAGCAAATGGCAATGCAGGATGTCTGCTCACTGTACGTGGTTCAATATAGGAGAATGTAGTGAGCGCAAAGTGCTTTGTTCCTCTGCGGAACACACACTGCCAATCTTTGCGTAGGATCCTATGGCTCTCCTGGGCAGCCTTCTCCAATACACAGTACCTCCTGACAGTTCCATCGGGTCTTTACATCTTCCATGTTGAAAGTGCAGGGCCGGCTATGTGAGATCACTGGCCAGCCATACCCATTCCCCTTCAAATCTTCTACAGAAGCAGCGGTGCTAAGGGGAGATTCCATTCATCCATGCCACTTTCCGTTCTAAGATATTCCTTAAAGTTGCACTTTGCACTGACTAAAGCCTCTTGTTGCCTTTAATTATGGTAGATTTTGTGTCTATAGTGCATTCATTTCCCCCAGGGCATCTGACAGATCTCAGCAATTCCAGGTATTCTCTGCATGAGAAGGAGTAATGAGTCCTTTCCCAAGCAAGTGTTTAACGAAAGCAGCATTTCTTTTGCCTTCATTATATTCTTCTTGTTTTTGAGATACTCCACACTGTATGTCCCCAAAGTCAACATTTTCTAAGACGTAGAAAAGTGCGGAATGGACTTGTTTAATTAAAATACCTAGCTCATTCCTCCTTCTCTACAATCTATTTCATAAAATGATTGAAAGGAACACCTCAATTGAATATTTTTACGTTGACCTTTTTTATGGAAGAATATCACATTGGAGGTAGAGGTTTTTTTTTTCTGGGATTACAATAATGTATGTTATCATCTGAAAATCCTTTGAGAGGCATAAAGAAATTTGATTTTCCAAGAGAAGTCTATAAATACTATCACTAAGAAGCTGAGAAGGCCAGAGGAAAGCTGTCTTACACAGAGAATTAGCAAAGCTGATTTTTATTAACTGTACTAATTGCACACGTGGATAGGGTACAATGTGATAGATTGCTGTATGCATACGGCATGAGTGGATTCAATCAGGGTAGTGTCATCACCCTTTCTTTATAACGTCTTTTGTTTAAAGACTCAGAACATTGCTCTTCTAGATCTTCATAAAATATACAATAGTTGCCTCACAATGCCGTGGTTGATTAGAGCTTAGTAAAATTTAATTTATACAAAACATACCCACAGTTTTTCTATCAACAACTTTATTGATATTTTTACTTTAGCTCTGATTCAACGATGACATTGATTTCAAACAAATACCACAGAAAGAAGAACGTGTTTTAAAGATTGGACTAGATAATCCCATGGGCAACTAATCAATCAAAAGAAACTCAAAATTGTTTCATTTCAACTAAATATTGTCTTAGTTTTAAATAAAGTGTTTTGTGCATGCTATTTTATCATCATGAAAATTTTTACACAGATATTGCCATTCTAACTTTCCCTATGGGTATTATGTTAATTTCTGCTACTTTACATTTAGAAAGCTAGTTTAAAGGAAAAGAAAGGAGCCAAGTGAGGTGGTTGACACCAGTAGTCCCAGCTCTTCAGAAGAGTGATCAGAAAGATCACACTTCGAGGCAGTCCAGGCAAAATGTTCATAGGCCCCCATCCCAAAGAAACTATCTGGACATAGTTGTGGGTGCCTATCATTCCAGCTACACAAGAATGAGGGATCCTGTAGACGTAGAAGAATCAAGTTCAGGCTGACCTCAGTAAGAAAACGTGGCAAGAGCATACCTAAAAATAACTAAAGCAAAAAACAATTGACCACATGGCTCAAGTAGTAGAGCACCTACCTAGCAATTGCATAGCCCTAGTTCATAGCCCTGTACTACAAAGAAAGAGAGAGGAGGTACATTCATGTTGAATGTTTATTCTAAAAAGATACATTGTAATATTCAAAAGAAACAAAAATATTGCCTTTGAAGAGCTTATAATAATGAGGTAATAAATTCAAGTGTGATCTCAGTGGTCATAACGTAACAACAAGACTGGTATCAGAAAATTGTGGCTAATGAAAGTTTTACACATAAGTGTCCTTTTTTAAAGTAAAAAAATTGGATGACTTTTTCTTTTTTTTTTTTTTTTGGCCAGTCCTGGGCCTTGGACTCAGGGCCTGAGCACTGTCCCTGGCTTCTTCCCGCTCAAGGCTAGCACTCCGCCACTTGAGCCACAGCGCCACTTCTGGCCGTTTTCTGTATATGTGGTGCTGGGGAATCGAACCTAGGGCCTCGTGTATCCAAGGCAGGCACTCTTGCCACTAGGCTATATCCCCAGCCCTGGATGACTTTTTCAAGTGCTGAACTTTCACTGCCAATGAACATACTGGACACTTGCATGCTCTCAGAAAGTTCCCTTTGAAGTCAGTCTCCCTTGGTCAATAATTCATTATTAATTACTGTCACTCTAAGTCAATTTATCTTTTTGTGTCTAGCTTCTTTCACAAGTAGTTCATAAGGTAATAAATTGTGTTGATATTGTATTTCATTTTTGCATGTAATCCATAACTTGAAAAAATTCACTTGTCAATAAGCTTTTACTTTCAATTTGGGCTATTAAAAAAAAAGAGCTTGGGCTGGGAATGTGGCTTACCAATAGAGAGCTTGCCTAGGGTGCATGTGGTCCTGGGTTCAATTCCTCAGCACCACATATATAGAAAATGGCCAGAAGTGGCACTGTGGCTCAAGTGGCAGAGTGCTAGCCTTGAGCAAAAAGAAGTCAGGGACAGTGCTCAGGTCCTGAGTTCAAGCCCCAGGATTGGCAAAAAAAAAAAATCTATATAAATAAATAAATAAAATAAAAAAAGAGTTCATGTATAAACTTTTACCTATAGTTTCACTTCACTTAAATATACATCCACAATTGGAATTGCTGGATCATATAATAGATTCATTTTTACATTGAATTTAAGAATGGTCCAACTATTAACTGTAGCTTCCTTTAACTTTTATCATTCTAGGGAGCAACTAGTGTTTTAGGTGCCTGTTTGCATTTATCTATTGAGTAATAATATTTAGCATTATTACATAAATTTACAGGACATTTGTATATCTATCTTCTTTGTTGAAGACTCAATTTTTCCCCACTTCTCATTGAGCTTCTCATATCCTTCTTAATAGGTTTACAAGGGTTTATGGTTTTGCATATTTTTGACACAATTCTTTTTCACTTATGTGCATTGCAAATATATTTCTGGAGTCTGTGGGTTACTTTCTCATTTACTTAATTATATCTTACTAAATAAAAATGTTTAATTTTAGTAAAGTCTAATGGATGATACTTTTCATCTAAGGTTTACTTCTTCACATTCTATACAGAAATGTGAAAAACAATGGGTATTTTTCAGTCTGCATCGGGCTGAAACCCTCTGCAGCACTGGCACGTGGTGACTGCGTGAAATATCCTTCTTTCACCTTGTCTGATGTTGTACTGCATTCCTGTCACAGAGCAGTGTCCATACATAAGACTCGTTGGCCTTGGTCCTGGGCTCTGCCAGTGCTACGTGTCCTTCAGAAGCTATTGCTAAGGTTGACAGTGCAAGGCCTGTTTGGGCAGACAAATCCTAAAGATGATCTCACTCTAGCCATCCAAGTGCTGAAGTGGTAGAGTGACCTACTTGAGAGAAAATACAAAGCACAAGACCCTGAGCTCAAGCCCAGTAGTAGCACATTCATGCAAGTATGTGCACACACACACACACACACACACACAAGCACAAACATATACCACAATTAAATATTAATGATTTTCATGAATAGCATGCCTTCCAAGTTCCTTGTGAGCATTTTTTATCCTTTTCTCTTCCCTTAGTTTATTTTGCAATATAATACATGAAAATCAGAAGGACTAAAATACACCATGAACATATTTGCATACAACAATGTCTGAATATATTAAGCTACATATAATTGACGGCCACCTTCAGGATTACTTGGTATGTAAATGAACACTCTTAGAACCTATCACAACTCTGCTCAACCTAATGGTATTCAAATGAAATGTAACACTTTCCATTTGATTGAGACTCAAATTACAGGAGACCTGAATTCATATCAAAAATCAATTAGGAGCTTTACAGAAAGGGGTTCAGAACACGCTGTTCCATCAAAGAGATCCCAGTGGTCTATCTGGAAATGTGCCAAAAATTAATTTAGAGTTAGCACAATTAGATACTATCTACTATGTAAAGACCTTACCAAATGCTGAGGAGTAAGTAATTTAAGGATTTTATTTTCCAAGTTTGAATGTGTGGGGAGGGCGGGTGGAAAGAGCAGGAGAAGAGTGGATGAGTGAAAAAGGAAATAGAGGACAATACCATCAAAATAACCCATGTGCCTATGTGATGAAGGAAATGGGAACTACGAAATGAGTCCAGCGAAAGGGCATGTGCAATGCAGGAGAATGATGGAAAGGACGCTGACTATCAAGAAGCACTGGAAACTTAGATGGGCTTGTTAAGTTGTATTCCTCTCTTGAAGTATCATTTGAATTTAAGAAACAAGAGAAAAGATCATTTTATTCTATATTAGGTGGTACAACTCAAAAAAGAAAAAAAAAGAAAGATAACTCAAAAGTATCTGCTTCTAATTGGCATGTAATTGTAGTGGTCCATTGGTGAGGGGGAAAGTGATAACCAGGAAATAAAAGATTCTATTATTTGAACGGAGCAAGAATAATACTGAAGGCAATTTTCACAGTGGAGCATCCCCTGGAACAAAGAAAGCAATGAGCTTTGCTTGAAGGAACTCAACTCATATGCAGAGCTGGGCACTTTCCTAAGCATGGACAGCTTGAGGTCATTGTCATACATTGACCGTACAGCCGTTGGGTTGAGCAGTTAGCATTATGATAAGATTACAATGAGAAAAGTTTACCCTAGGTTGCCCTAAAGGAGGGGCCTTGTGCTTTCCGTGTCTTTAAACCAGTTTCTTATAGTTTTCCTAGATAGCCATATCTGAAACAACAACAAAAAAGAACAATAGGGCAGAAGATAACTCATTTTAAAAGGTAGCACTTCTTTCCACTTAAGTATGGAAGCTTGGCTCTCAAAGTACCTGCCTAACAGCGACTAAAAGAAAAGCAGGTGGAGAGAACGTTGAAAGAGGGAGGCCAGCTAGATCTGGGGATGGATATAGGGGGTCTAGATACTAATATATGTTGATATAAACACAGATGGATAATTGGAGATGGGTAATTAGGAAAACAGGCTCACATGATCATGGAGGCCCGACAATCCCGGGACAGGAAACCTGGAAGTGGAAGATGCCGAAATACCAGGGACGTTGCTCAGTCCGAGTCTGAAGGCCTGGAGGAGGCGCCAACAAGGTCACTGTGGGGCTGAAGACTGGACAGGGGGTCCTAAGCCGGGCATCTCTTCTTCTGAAGTCTAAGCACAGGCCAGGAAGAGTGCATCCTGAACTCTACTGCAGGAGGACTCACGGCGCTATCAGCTGATTGACTGGTGTCCGTCCACAGGACTGGAGTCTTCTCCACTTAGTTCACACAGACGTCTCTGCCGATTTCCACTGGAAACTCCCTCACCCGATTTCTAGGTATTCCTAACTGCAACCAAGTGGTCACCTAAAATTAACCATCGCAGTAGGAGACACAGGTCTAATTTTATTCTTTTCACATGTTTGTTTTTTTTTTCCCAATATCATTTAGTGAAGAAACTGTCCTTGCCCAACTGTCAGTTCTTGGCACCACAGTTGAAAATCAATTGGTTCTGAATGTGTGAGTTTATTTCTGAGCTCTCTCTTCTAGCCCAGAGTAACAATCAATAGCGTAATGTTTTATTTCCTGGCTACTCATTAGCCCTGTATTCTTATTTGGTTTGCTATCCATAAAATAAATATATTATTATGTTTTCCATTTCCTAAGAACTCAGCCTTCCCCCCAGTTGTTTGCATTGAGAGTTTCCTCCATTTCTTTTTAAATTTTATAACCTCTGAAGAAGCTTATTTGCAAACCCTCTCCATATCTGATCCCAGGATTGATTTTGCTCAGGTTTATTCAAATGAAATCTATATGCGCATAATATTATTCACACAGATGCCTATTATGGCATTGAAAATACTGTCAGAAGTACTCATGTTTTTCCTAGGAAATGTTAAATGGCTAATGCAATTTGAATGTGGCCGTACTCCTGTGATAAATAATCACGAGTCAACATGACAAAGCTGAGACCTCGTCTCATCAGCCACTGAATTTCAATAGTTGTTCATGAAAGTTCTCTGTCCTGCCAAGTTGGAATGGAATACTCGCAAGGGCTTTATGGGAGAGTCTTTCTATTTCCATGAAAATATAGTGAGTGATTGCTTCTCTTGCTGATGCCCTAATCCTCAGAGGCAATAAAGAAACAGGTTTTTCTTTTCCATACTCTGCATTCTCTATTCCTCATAGTGGAATGCAACAAACTCATAGCTAGAGGCAGATAGGACTGCTATTTTACAGTCTCTGCTATCTTACAGATAAGTAAACAAAGTGCCCAAGGAAGGGAGTACTTAGAGCTAATGTAGCACTGACAACAGACCCCCAGAGCAAATGTGTTTGCAAGCCTCTTTTATTTTTTCTTTATTTATTTAACTTAATTTTCTTTAATTTTCTTTGCCACACTGTGGACTGAACTCAAGGCCTTGCACTTGCTGGGCCTCCTACCTACCCACCCCCCCCCCCCCCCCCCCCCGCACACACACATACAAACAGCTGGGTTGCTTTCCAGATAGTTTTACAGATCAAACCTCAAACCTCAGACTTTTGCCCTGGCAAAAGTAGGATGTTCACCAAACATGCCCACCCTGGGTTTGATCCACAGCAACAAACAGAGAGAGAAAGGGAGAGAGAGAGAGGGAGCTAGACAAATAGAGAAGGAGAAAGAGTGAGAGAAAGAGAAAGAAAGGAGGGAGAAGAGGAGAAAGAAGGAGAGGAGAGAGAAGATATAAAGTCTAACGGGAAGGGGAAAGGAAGTCCATTCATTACAGGGTTCTATCAAGTGGACACATCCATTTATGCCTCACGAACATATAAAGTTGCTGATACACAATGAGTTTTCAATTCCTGTGGAGCACACCACAATCAGGTTTGAATCTTAGCCCGCAGATACACATGTACAGGATATAAGTGTCTCAGACGGCTCAATCATTTGTCAACACGGGCACAAGAAAAAAAAAAGAATTCCATAAAGCAGAAAGATCAGCTTGAAAGAGGAGACATGTCAAGAAAGTAAATAAAGTGTGAAAAGATTTTACTCTGACAACACATGAACTTTATTACAGTTTATAGCCAAAGACTTGCAATAAAAACAAAACCAATAGGATCCAGCATCAAAACACAGGCTGACCAAGGAAACAAAATGAAAATATAAAACTTATTGAAAGTCTTTCTTTTTCCTTTGCTTTTTTTTTTTTTGCAAAGCTACTGCATATTGAACATAGGGTCTTTCGGGCTTCCTAAACATGTGTTTTACAACTTGAACCACATTCCCAGGATTTTTGCTCTTACTTGGTGTCATTGCAACCGCTTTGGCAAAAGTCAAGCTCAGACTTCAGTCTTTCTACATCTGCTTCTTAAGTAGCTGAGATTATAGGTATGTCCCACTATGCCAGGCTAATGGAGTATATTTTACTTAAAAGATGCAATAACCCAAGGACAGGCAGGGAGTTATCTAACAGCCTCACTGAAGGGTTGTCTTGTTTTCATCCTGGCACCAATTTTATGTCCTTGGTTTTTTTTACTCATTTCCCTTTGGGGCTTAATGACTAAGCGTTCTGAAAAGAGAGGAATGACTAACAAGGAGCTAGGTTACCTTTTTCATTTGTGTCAGGGACTGGCTCTAAACTTCCGGAGCCTTATAACTGTAAACATTGTGAAAAGCAAACCTTAGAGAATTTGCCATCTTAAATTATGCATCTCGCTATTAGCAGACCAGAGATAAACAACTTCATGTCCTTGGAGAAAAAGTAGGTAAGCGCAGGAACTCTGTAACAAAAATACTAAGACAGCACGGGTAAAGAGGATGCTGAAATGCATGCCTAACAGCTTTAAGATGAGTGCGAATGATGAATTGACTGAAAATGTCCCAGCATTTATAATACACATGAATTTTCATATGCATGAAATACAATGACTCATCGGTATAAAAAGTAAATATAAACCCAACTATCATTGACATTGTAATGACATGGAGGGGGAAAAAAAAGCTAAAACCAGAAAGAAAATGCAGATTAGCCAGAAACTGAAGATAACAAATCCATAGCAAATATGTTAAAAGCAACAATAAAAGCTAAACTATGAGGTAATATCAAAGTGTGAAATAACTCACACACTGTGTCCAAGTTTATGCCCTTTTCTTGAAAATAAAACATGTGCTTATCAGCCTGACTTAGTCCTATTGGCACTCTTGGCCATTTATGTTCTCACAAACCATTGTTTGTTGATGTTGATACAAGCTTTATTTATAATAGCCCAAACCTAGAAACAAGCAAAATGTCTTTCACAGGGTAGAATAGTTAAAAAGTGGTATTCAACCAAGAACAATAACTAGACAGATCTCAAGTAAAGTTTACTGAGTGGAAAGTAGTCACTCTCAAAGGGAAAGCTGCCAGATCACGTGTTCATACAATATTCTTGTGGGGTGTGGTGGGCGGTGGGCAGCGTGTGGAGGTACGCGTGTGTATGGCAGTAGTGGGGCTTAACGTCAAGTCTTGCCTCACACTATTGCTTAGTTGTTTTGTTTTTTTTTTCACTTCAGGCTAGCACTCTATTTGAGCCACGCACCTAACTTACTAACTAGAGATAATGGTCTCTCAGATTTGTCAGCCCAGGCTGGCTTCAAGCTGCCACTCTTAGAGCTCAGCCTCTTGAGTACCTAAGATCGCAAGTATGAGACATCTGCGCCCAGCTATCATATTCCTGAAACCAAAAACACAGAGATTAAAATCAATAAACAGAATAATAGTTGGTCTGTGTGTATGTGTGATTTTAAAACTCTGACATGAGGGTTCCTTAACCTTGGCTTTTTTCTGTGTTTTGACTGTGTGGATGGATTTGAACTTGAAAGGGTAAAAATGTGCAAGACAGCTGAGCACTCGTGGCTCATGCCTGTAATCCTAGATAACCAGGAGGCTCAGAGATGAAGATCATGGATCAGAGCCAGCCCAGGTAATAAAGTTTGAGATTCTTATTTCCAATAAGCTACACCACAAAAGACTAACAGTAGAGCTTTGGCTCAAGTGGTAGAGCTCCAGCCTTGAGCACAAAGGCTCAGGGACAGTGCCCAAGCTACAGAACACATGCGCACACCTGTGTGCGCGCACACACATACGTACTGTACAAGACAAGTACCCCAGACACACATGAGTGTATATGAAAAAGTGTAAATGACTGCTGGATTGTACTAATGTCAATTATAGCATTGGACTATGATAGTGAAACTATGTCATTGGTAGGAGAATTGGATATAAGGCATAGATGAATAGTATTCCATTTTTTATAACGTTATGTAATTCTCAAATAAGAGGTTTTACTGCGAAAGCAGTTTTAAAGAGAGATTTACAAGAGAGCTGGTATTGCCAGTTAAAAATTTGAACTGTCAGCTCCTCTAACTTCATTCCAAAAGGAAGTTAGTAAGAATCTATTTGAAGTTGTTCAGTACTGAAGAAAAATAAGTACCACCGTCAATTGTAACCAGCTCGGTTTTCCTTCATAAAAATTATAACCAGGTCTGTTTCCTTTTTTAATGAAATATTTATGAGTTTTTGATCACTAAAACTAAGCTGCCAGTGTTTCAAATGTGTCACTGTTTTGGACAAAACTGTGCTATTCACCAAAATAATTATCTATTGAAAGCCCATCCCTCAGCGTATTTGCAGATGGGGACTTTGAAGAAGTAATTAGGACACTGTGAAGTCATCAGAGTAGAGTACCTTAATGCAGAGGGCCCTGTTCTTAGGAGAACAGGCTCTAACAAGAGGGGTCTCCCTCCTCTCGTAAAAGACGGTTAACGGCTTCATGTACAATCAGAAAAGGAGGCTCGCCAGAAACCAACCAATGGGACCAGATCATGGGTGTCTAGTTCCCAGAACATCAAAATAACAACAATAAAAATAATAATAGAGACAGTCCTGATTAAAATAATATCCTGGTAAACAACATCTGACATAGGAATAAAGACCAAAAGACAGAATAAATGTTTTAGGAAGATGCTAAGATGCTCTTTTATATAATCAACAAGCCCTGAAACATTGCACTTAAAAGAAGAAAAAGGTAATAAGCAAGAGTGATAAGAATGTACTAGAAATGACAAGATATTATAGATATAGATATAGATATAGATCCATCCTCACTAGCAGAAGAGTAGTTCTTAACAGTCGTCCCAGGTAATAATCCTTGGGAAAGAGAAAATATTTTTATAAGTAAAAGCACTTTAGGACAAATACCTTAAAATAAAATAAAACAATACATCATAACATAAACAAATATTTTGTAAGTAAATAACACAGAAAGAAATGCAGAAAATTACTTAAACAGGTTGACTTTGAGGTACCTAAGAAAACAATCTCAATTTAAGGCACAGAATTTTCTCCTAGTCAAATAAGCAATCTATGTAAACTGAGCAGGAATATGATTCCAAAGTCATAGGAAAAACAAAACAGATGAAATAAGAGAAAGAATTATTGCCATTTGTAACTAGAATTATGACAAAGGTAAGACTACCAGTGAAATTTTTTCTTATATTAGTTCTAGTCAGAGAAAGCTCTCTGTGTAATAGATTTTTTGTTTACTTATATATTTTATACATAAGAAAGTAGCATGTGAACATTAGGTGTACAAGAAACACTGAATTTTTCAATTAATGTGAATTCATTGTACTTATAAAATGAGCATCAGAAAAGATATACATGTTAAGAATGCAGCATTAATGTAATGTGTTCGTGGATGGAGCTTGATACACACATTTGAAATCTTCTCTATTGTTTTCATAACAAAGTTGTTAGAGCTTGTTGTTTCAAAGTGGTCATAATGCATCATCAGGAATTCAAGATGGAACACATCAACATTCTCTTGATGCATTCTGTTACACAATATGTTTCTTTCCCTTAATTTTAAGAACAAATTTGAGATTGCACATCTGGAATACATCAGTGTTCTTAGCTAAATGAGAATTCTTGAAAGACATAATGTTTAAAAAGCCATTTTCTGTGTAACAGATTGCAAGTTAAGGTTTTGTGATTTTTAAAGTGATGCCTACAAACAAAAAGTGCAAAAGGAAATACAACATTCTTGATGCTATTCAGAAGCAAGTTTTAAGTAAATTGTAAATACCAAACTTCTAGCTTCATATTAATGGAGTATATACAGTGCTCCAGCCACAGCTACAGGAATAAATCAACATAGAAACACCTATCCTCTCCCGTTTGAAGACGTGCTATCCATACTTTGGGTCCTAGTGCTAGAAAGATAGATAAGTCTTAGCTTCAAAAGAGTCCATTATGATTTGGATATGTTAAAGTTTGTCTCCCAAGTTCTCAAGTGCTAGAATCTAGACCCAAGAGTAGTAATGCTGAGAGATGAAAGAACCTTTAAAATGTGGGATTTAGTGCAAGGCAACTAGGGCGTGGCAGGGTACCCTAGAAAGGACTGAGACCATCTCCTAGAATGAATTGGAGTCTTACAATTGAGCAGGACTGGCCCCTCCTGTGTCTCTGGGCTCCTGTCTCCTATGTGACTTCTCTTGTTGCATGTGTTTTCACCATGATACCATTGGCTGCACGGTGATATAGCCAAGGGGGTCCTCACCCAAGCCAAACAGATGGTAATGTTCAAAACTGGGTTTTCAGACCTCAGTCTCAATGCCTAGGAGCCCCAAATTGGGTCTATCCACTCACCATAAATGCTATCAAGACATAGTGCCGAGAAGAGAAAGGAGAGTTATCATGTCAGCCACATAATAATGAAAAGAGCGGATCAAGAAAATATGGATATATTCACAGTGAAATTTTATTTTCCATCTGTAAAAATAATGATATGAATGGACCTAGGAAACAAAACTGAGTGAACTATGTCAGGCTCAGAGCAACAAAGGGCACATATTTTCACTTAAATTTGGAGATCAGTTCTCCAAGAAAAGACTTCCCAGTTTGTGAAAAGCTAAAAGTTGTAGTAGAATATCCGACTCATGATAAACACAGTCCCTTTTCCAATTCCCCCCTTTCTCCTGTGACCTTATAAAAGGTTAAAAGATAGAACTATTTCCCAGAGAATCGCACTGCCTTCATGTAGCCAAGTGATATTCTGTAAGGAATTACAGTTCAGAATATTAGAAAGTGAAATATTTCAAGACTCTCTAGCCATTAAAGTGACGTGCAGTGATAGAGAAAATATCCACAGATGTAGTCAAGGAAAACACCAGGAATTCCAGGAAATTAGGTCTCACTGCCAAATAACTATCACTTTTGCCACTTCCACACCTAAAAGAAAAGGCTGGCTTTGTCATTTGCTCAGTGAGAAAAGGTTATCAGGAGAAAATGACGGATAGTCTTGCTTTCAACAATGTGTTCACTAAGTTGAAGCAGATGTCAATTGGCTCACTGCAGAACCACAGTTGCCTGAGATTTGTAGGCATTCACGGAGGTGGTCATGAAGGCTCAACTGATGATATTGTACAGCTTTAAACTTGTCTTGGAAATGACTTGTTTTATAATAATCAATGTTCTCCTAGGCGGATGGGGATTTTCACTCTTGAGAGCTTATCCTTTTGCTGCACTGCCCACTGTAGCAATGAACTAGCAATGAACTTCAATTTGCTAGCACACTGGGAGATGGCCTTAGCTCAGTAAGCTTGTGGAAAGCTTCAAATATTTTATATGTGAAAATACAGTAAAAAAAAAATTTCCCTGGTACTGTTTTTATGTTATTGAAAGTGATTCACAGGGCTGAGCTGTGTGGTCTTGTGAGTTCAAGACCCTGAATTTGAACCCAGTAACTGCTGCCTAAAACAGATTTTTGTCAAAACTAACCCATTCTCTTTGTCGATAAGTTCACCACCCTACACCAGACATTCCTAAATAATGGATGTGTGGAAAAGATCAGAACTAGGCTGGGTGCAGTTCTTCATGCCTGTAACCTGCTACTGAGAATCAGGGTTTGAGGGTAACCGAGGCAAAACAGTGAACTCTCACTCTCAGGCTCAGCAATCAAATAGAATGTGTTAACTGTACCCATGACCCCACCTACACAGGGACACCCACAAGGCAAAGTGTGCAAGACACGACCTAAAAATAAGTGAAGGAAAAAAAGGGGGCGAGGGGAAATGAGCTGTGGCTCAGATTGTAGAATGCCTGTATAACATCCTTTAGCATGCGAAACCTAAAGGTAGTAGTCTTCATGAAATCTGTGTGACATTTTTATTATTGTGTACATATACATATATATATTTATAAACAAAAATGCATATGCATATGTGTAATGTATTCATTTACTATAATCCCTGTAGCGTGACCATGACCAGCTTCCAGATCAGTTTGTAAAAGGATAAATAAACATGGAGGGAGCCTCCATGAAAGCATGCTATAATTCAGAGCGGGATATATTTTCTGCATTCAGAATGAAAGCATCAGTGAACAAATGGGGTAGCATTTGACTTGTTTGTGGACAATTGAACAGTGGGAAAGGAGCAGCTACTTTTGTCAATACAGAACTACCTGCCCACTCTGTTTTCCACTGACTTCCTGGCAATCTCCAATGTGAGCAGAATTCCAGGGCCGCCTCCTCGTGATGCCTAAACATTCGGTGTGGAGGGAGCCCCATTGTGTGGGAAAGGATGAAGATGGTTTGTCTCGAAAAATGCTCAAAAATGTGAGAGTGACATGGTAGAGTCTAAGTCAAAATGGTTGATAAGCTCCACACTGCCTAAAATGATATTTTACATGAGAGAAAAGTAGGGTTGCCACATGCTAAATCAATATTTCCATTTGCACCAGGCTGTGTTTGAAAAACTAACATTTGGAGATGCATTTGTGGTGAAAACATTTAGCTGTTAAAAACATATTTGAGTAGCATTGGCAATAGCTCATTCTAAAAACTCATATGGCTAAAGTACACTATCAGCCCACAGCAACCCAAGTCATTTTAAACCTTTTCCAAGTGCTCAGAAACTATGCTTGAATAACTGTGTATTCTGCCGTGACATATTAGTTACTTTGTAATATAAATAAGGTGTTTTTCCTAAGTTTTGTGTTAAAATGTATAATAGGATGTGTTGGGGTCCATCTTCCCCCTAGATGGAAGGGGCCTGAGGCACCTCCCCCAGCTGGGGAATGCAGCCCTTCCATCCTCCCTACATTGGAATCTGGAGAAACCGGTCCGATAAGAGACCCCCCACCTAGCTGGCAGCCAGCCCCGCCCTGGAGGTCGAGTGACATAGCCCCTTGGAGGTCAAGTGACCAGCCCCTTGGAGGTCACCTGACAGCTCATGGCCTATGGGAATCCTGGCCAACCCCCTTCCCCCCGATCATCTACCCTTGCCCCTCTCTCAATAAAGTTAGTTAGCTCTCAGAGGCTGACCCGTGGTCTATGTCCGTTGCTTCCAGAGTAGGATAGCGGTCACATTACCACGCGGGTCGCGCGCCCGCCAGGACGGAGACATCCCCACGTCTCACCCCGACAAACCTGCAGGCCGAGGGTCGGGGGAGAAGGCGATGAGAGGATAATAAGAGAGAAAGAAGTGAGCACTTGAGCCGGAGCAGAGAGAGCAGTCCCCACAGAGTGGCGCCCCACGTGGTTTGCACGAATCCACGCAAGAAAGCCCGGCTCCCGACCGGCCCTGACGGAAACAGGTTGGAAATCCTGAGACGCGCGATCCTCCCACCCCAGGTAAGAGGATGGGACAAGTCCAGAATCGGCGAAACAATTCGCCCCCTAAGATCCTAAAGTTCACCCTCCAAAACGCGGGGATTAATATCTCAGAGCCCTGCGCCATACAAATTTGGGAGGAATTGACCCACAGGGTCCCGTGGCTAACTGGAGCCAACCCACTCTCATGGGAAACTTGGGACCGACTAGAGCGGGAATTACAAACAACAAAACGTGGAGGAAAACTCCCACTGCGAGCCATTAAGACTCTCAAGGCTTGCCTCTCTTGGGACCCGGGCGGGGAACCCCTGGATTCAGGAGAAGGAAGCCGGAGTTAATTTTGATCTGGAGTGGGCCCCGATGCCTACTCCAAAAAGCCCTGGGACCAAATCTCGTTCGGTACCCAGGAATCCAAAGCCGAGGCTGGCAGGAGAGGAGCAGAGCAGCCGCAGGCTTGCTACCCCTCCCCCATGTGAGGCTCAGCTTGACTCTATACATATGCAGATTTCGGCAGCCCTGAGCCGCTTTTCTGCGGCGGCGGTGCCCCGCAGCAAAAAAAAAAAAAAAAAGACCGGCCTGGCCACTTTTAAATTCAGAGGCCTTGAAGCTACAGATTTTCATGAGTCCAGGAGGATGGTTTTTGAGAGAGGCAGGCCGAACGCGTCCTGGACAAAACCTCTGCTTTACAGCCTGACTTTCAGATTTCCCACCAACCAAGGCAATAAACAGCCTAAAGCCCCTTGCTGGGCAGTCCCTATTGCCAGAGACAGTAATCATGATATTTGGAAAAAAGTTCCGACTCTTAATTAATACAGGAGCAGATCGGACTATATGCATTTAATTGGACAACATTATTATTGGATCAGTAGACCCCCATGTGCTAGACTTGGCCTATAGCAAGGCCCAAACACTCCTTCAAAGAGGAGGGCTGCATATAGCCAGTGACAAGGTTCAGAAAGTATACCCCTTCAAGATCTTGGGGGCAGAGCTTAAACTAGACTCTGTATGCCCACTCAAGCCCCAGTTATCCTTCCAGGCAACTTATACTCTGGTGGAGATGCAAAGACTGTTAGGTGAAATTAATTGGCTAAGATCCTGGCTTCAACTGCCTACAGAGGAGCTGTTACCACTCCATGACTCTTTAAAGGGCAAGGCGCCCACTGATGTTATTACAATAACTCCATCACTCCAAACAGCCTTCCAGAAAATCCAATTGGCCTTAAATAAGGCACAGCTGGCACACTACAAGCCTAAGTGCCCACTTTGCCTTTGGATCCTCCCTGGATCCGAACTCTCTTCAGCTGCAATTACGCAATCAGGCGAGCCCCTTCAGTGGGTGCACGCATCAGTGGGAGGAGCTCCCAGAGTTTATTCCCAGATGGACCAGCTAGCTGACTTGGTAATTAAGGGCAGGGATACTTCCCTGAGACATTATGGAAGAGATCCTGACGTGCTAACTATTCCCTACCGGTTGTCAGATTTTGAATGGGTCAGGAGAAATAATTCACGTGTGTCTAGTGCCCTGGAGGGCTTTATGGGTAAGATAGATTGCCACTATGGCACTTCAAGATGGGTGACCTCATTTTCCAGGCTACAATGGACACCCCCTGTGCTTTTCTCTACCAAGCCTCTTGTCAAGGCTGCCAATGTCTTTACAGATGGTGGGCGAGCCGGCTCTGCCGTAGTGGTGCGCTCCGCCTCGCCCCCTGCCGGTGGGAAAGATAACACCCATTACTTTGAAGCCGTCACTGGCTCTGCACAGTTTAAAGAGCTGTATGCAGTCGCCTTGGCACTGACCCATGTTAAACAGCCAATGAACTTGTTCTCTGACAGTCTGTATGTGGTTAATTTGCTGCCCAACCTGGTATGTTCACATATCAAGTTGGATGGAAACCCAATCACTCCTCTGATGATCCAAGTCAGGTCTCTGTTAAAAGAGCGGAGTGAGCCTATTTTTTTACAGCACCTTCGTGGACACCAAGGACTGCCCGGGGACCTGGCACAAGGTAATCGTATGGCTGACCAGCTGGCCACGGATGGAACCATCATAGCTCTAGCCATTGTACAACCTCAAAACCTCCAAATGGCCAAAGGGCTTCATGAGCGTACTCACTTAAATTGGAGAGGGTTACATCAGAGATTTCCTTCAATTCCTATAAAAGACTTAAAAAAGATTATAAGGACTTGCAAATCATGTATGCCTTTCGTGCAAGTCCCTCCCTTACAATCTCCAGGTGTGAATTTAAGAGGTTTAAGACCCAACTTAATTTGGCAAACTGATGTGACCCATTACGCCCCCTTTGGAAGGCTAAAATATATATTTATGTCCATTGACACCTGCTCTGGTGCATGTTGGGCCTCTCTGCATACCGGTGAAAGAGCACGGCATGCTGAAAGCCACTTCTTACAATGTTTTGCTATCCTAGGACTGCCTTTACAGGTTAAAACAGATAATGGACCTTGTTTCACCAGTAAGCCTTTACAGGCATTTTTCCAAATGTGGAATATTAAACATACCACTGGAATACCTTATAACCCAAAGGGTCAAGCCATAATTGAGAGGCATAATAGGACCCTGAAGGATCAATTATTAAAACAAAAAGGGGGGGGAAGCCCCCAGGACCAGCTGAGGACAGCGATGTTTACATTGAATATTTTAAATTTCTCTAAGGACCAACCTCTGTCGGCTTTCCAGAGACACTGGTCAAGCCAAACACCCTACTTAAAAGTGGAGGCCCGGTGGAAGGATTCTCTGACAGGGGCGTGGCGTGGACCCGACCCAATTATCAGCGCAGGAAGGGGATTCGCCTGCGTCTTCCCTACTGGGGAACCGAATCCAATCTGGATACCAGCTAGAGATGTAAAATATTGTCCAACAGAATGACCACCCAAGGGCACCTGCCCTTGAGGGATGTCTCCCCTTGTTTCCTCTCAGGAAAGCAAAGACCGAGGTGGAATTTTCTAAGGAGAAACGGGAAAGCCTGCCTGCACCAGCGATGGACCTGGACCCAGTGTCGGCCCTGTTTCTTCCCTGGACCCTGCCTGACGCCCTTTGGAGTAACGTTTGCTGTGGCAGCGTGGCCCACAGCCTTGCACAAGGACCAAAGGGAAATTTTGCACGGTTGTCCCTCTCTTTCGCTCCCCCCTTTGCTGCTTATCTCAGGGGTCCCCATTGGAGGGAAATAGGAGCTAAAGGACTTGGACACTTTAATGTTTTATTATAAATGTTTATAATAAGTAAGGTATTGGCACCTTGCTGCAATGTTTATTATGAAGTGTTTTACTAACCTCAGTTGTTAAGTTACCAGCATCCTGGCTGCCACATCACCAGGACCTGAACCTGCCCCTCTACCTCACCAGCGGGGGAAGGAAGAGCCACCTGTGCTACCTCGAGCGACACCAGACTGGACCAGAATTCCTGTTTTCCGTGGACTGAACCCGATAAGAGACACTCCATTGCCTTGTGCCTTGTTGTAATTACTCATGTGTTACAATTGCTCATATGTTACAGTTGCTCATGTTTGCATTTGCCGTGTATTACGATTGCTCATGCTTATGTCTGCTTTATGCTCCCATTTACCTTATATTTACATTGAGTCTCTTGTAAGCGATGGGCCAGAGCTGTCTAGGTACCAAGTGGCCTTTAGCCTTTTAGCCATATAAGAACCCCAGGAGGCTCGTCACTCGAACCCTAGGCCCTGCTGCTCAGTAAGGTCCGCCGGCACCGGGAAAAAAAAAAAAATTATCAGGCTCTCTTTCGAGTGCCAATCCTACTCTCCCCAAGGCCTCTCATCGGGCCCGCCAGCCCGGCAGGAAGGTCAGCCTGAAGAGCTAGGGCGTTAGCCCAAGACGGGTAAGACTCCCCTTGGGGGGGGGGGGCAACCTAAGACATGGCGCGCTCTCGAGTAGGGCGCCTCCTGCTGTTCGAAAAAAAAAAAATATATAAAAGAGGCAGATGTTGGGGTCCATCTTCCCCCTAGATGGAAGGGGCCTGAGGCACCTCCCCCAGCTGGGGAATGCAGCCCTTCCATCCTCCCTACATTGGAATCTGGAGAAACCGGTCCGATAAGAGACCCCCCACCTAGCTGGCAGCCAGCCCCGCCCTGGAGGTCGAGTGACATAGCCCCTTGGAGGTCAAGTGACCAGCCCCTTGGAGGTCACCTGACAGCTCATGGCCTATGGGAATCCTGGCCAACCCCCTTCCCCCCGATCATCTACCCTTGCCCCTCTCTCAATAAAGTTAGTTAGCTCTCAGAGGCTGACCCGTGGTCTATGTCCGTTGCTTCCAGAGTAGGATAGCGGTCACATTACCACGCGGGTCGCGCGCCCGCCAGGACGGAGACATCCCCACGTCTCACCCCGACAAAACCTGCAGGCCGAGGGTCGGGGGAGAAGGCGATGAGAGGATAATAAGAGAGAAAGAAGTGAGCACTTGAGCCGGAGCAGAGAGAGCAGTCCCCACAAGGATGTCTATTTGATTTCTGGTTTTCTTGCCTCCAGTCTTAGAAAATCAAATTTCTGTCAGGATTTAAAACTATGTGGTCAACCTAGTTATGCACTCACTTATTTATCAAACGGTGCCTAGGATACACCAGAAAATGCTAACAAACTGACTTTTTTAAAGTTTAATACAGCAAAGTTAGAGAGGAAATGAACACTATAAATAATAAATAAACTCATTCATATAAATAAAAAAGACATCAAAAAGGTTCCAGATTTCAGAAAAAAATTCACAAAAAAGAAACAATGACTTACATTTTATTTACTAGGAAATATTGTGGAATTTGAGAAGGTGCTAACTTTTAACAATGAATTCTTTACAAATTTCATGAGAGGCGATATATATATATGTATATATGTATGCATATATTCTAATTTTTAAACTAAAACTGGATTACTCAGTAAACCTTTGAATGTGTTTGTTTTTCCAATAAGGCCAATCTGGATTGTTTTAAGGTATTATCTGTCTTTTAACTTTTAGAAATTGTATTTTATGTATATTAAGTCGAATTTAAAATTCATAAATTGTTGATTGCTTTGGAGATTTTCTTAACAGCACCCAGAAATTGATCAATTACTTGGGTAAAGAAGAAAAGTTTGGAAGGGACAGCCTACATATTATTTCAAAATCTGCAATGGCTTGCACATTCTGTAAACCTGAGAAAGATTTTTACTCTTATTTGAGCCTCAATTTCCCTCTCAGATGCTTGTAATAGGACTCAATGACATAATGCACCAAAGTGCTTCACAAAGAGTCCAGCAGGCTCTTGAAAAGGCCCTGTTATACTTATTAATTCTTTGCGATTCTTTATTCATGCACATTTTTGTCTTTATTTCCATGGAAACTGGGTCCTGGAAGAAATGAAATAACATGAATGTTAATGTTTTTCTTTCTTACATAGTCTCAACTACCCAAAGAGTTTTTGAAAGGATGGCCATATAGAATCCAAAGAGAAATAACAGATTTTTAATGCTAGCATTTGTTTTGCGTGCTTATTTTCACAGCCACTGGTAACACAGACGAGACAAGAGGGGACATGACAGAGAAGGTAGCAAGGGAACTTCTACCACATGAGAACTATCCGTAGATGTGTCTTCACTTCCCAGGAAATTAAATGATCATATTCAGTTTCTTTTCATTTTCTTTCCTCTTATGTGTAGTTCTCCTCAGCTCTATCAACTGAAATGATTGTGTATTCTTGAAATAATCCTTTTAAAATACATTCCAAATACAAGGATTCCCATGATGACATCAGTTTGTAGTACAAACTATAACACATCACCCTTTATAAGAACATGAAAACTGGCAATGCAAAAAAAGACTAATTATAGTAGTGCATAACAGAGGGAATACATTGTTAAGATCAGGGTGGAAGAGTATTTGCTTGGCAAGTGTAAAGCTCTGAGTTCAGTCCTTAGCCCTGAAAAGAAAAAGAAAAAAGAAAGAAAATCATGTTTAAAGGGAAGTAACATAATGTGAAGTAAAGGGATGGAAAACAGAGGAAGTATATATTTGGTGTCTGGAGAAGTATGTGTTGAGTATTTATTATGTATTGGGCAAATGCAAAGAGTGTAATAATTCATCAAATAGGTGAAAAAATAAATCTTAGTCATGGAAATTTTATTCTAAAGAAAAAAAATGAACACACCAAATAAATAACAAGTGCATATTTGAAAATAATAAAATCTGTCAAGAAACGGTGAAATAGAAGATCTTAAGGCATTTGAGATAATAATCATAGGAGGTGAGAAATGATGGATTTCAAAGAGGGCAGTTGAGGAAATGTCTCACTGAGAAGGTGCTTGCTGAAAATGACACAGGAAGTGAGGAACGGGCCACCTGGAAGTGTGTTCAGAGTTCACTGTGTGCCCAATGTTGCTGACATGTCTCCTCAGTGTGTAAGGGGAAGTTGGCTTCCCTAGCACATGGTGGAAGAGTAGGAGGCCCATCAGATCAGAATTCACCACCTCATCTGGTTAAGGTTCAAGTGATGACCGCTGTTTCCTACCTCCCTTCATACCTCCTTCCTTTCCTTCCTCTCTCCTTCCCTCTCTTCCTCCTTCCCTCTTTCCTTCTTCCTCTCCCTCCTTTCCTTTCCCCATCCTTCCTTTCTTCCTTCTTTTATTGATTTCTCTTTTATTCCCTCTTTTTCTTTCTGTATAGAAATCTAGAATGCTTTGAGTGAGAACAGACATAACCATCAGGGCTCTAATTGGAATGGAGAACACAGGCTGCTTTGCTAGGAACAGATGCTAGGAATACAAGCAAGTCCATTCCTATTTGGGAGTGTTTACATCATAAAACACTAGACCGACTCAGTTCAATTATAGCTTTGGAAATCCTGAAGACTATGAAGGTTCAAATTTGGCAAGAACCCTTCATCTTGAAGGAAACAAAAAAAATCACAGAAACTGAATGAAATTGAAAATATTCTTAAGTCACAATTTTTAATACATAGATATTATGCAAAAGAATACATGCGGATACTTTGCACACCTGGATATTTAATGCCAAAATGATGATTTCTCATAGGTTTTCTTTCAATATTGACTTACAAAACGATAAAGAAATTACATGACTTTGTTGAAACTAAAAGAATATTTTCATCTCCAGTCTAGAAAAAAAAAATAATTGTTCAAGAGATATGAGCCAAAACTTTAAGTAGCTATGTAAATATAAAATACTTGCACAAAGCCCTACAGAATTTCAGATATTGATTTAAATTAGAAAGATGATATTCTCTTTTTGCCATGCCTTGAGGATTGATAAATTCAACTGAGTTTTTCAAACAAAATGGCATGTGATGGTCATTGATTGAGTAGCTGTGACGTTGCATTTTAATTTCAATTTTAATTTCCTTTCCAACAACCGTATTTCTATAGAATTTTATGAACACCCACCATCTAGATCCGGTAAAGGATGTTTTCTTAGATGTTAAAGCATGCATTAGTTATTATTAAATCAGAAGACAGAAATCATATATTAATTAGGATACTTTAATATAGAGAATTACTGACTGTTAAAGCCCAATGGAATCACAGGGACGATTAGCTATTCAGGACTACAAAGAACTACCAAGAAATTGGAATTAGCCATTAACCCACGTGGGAGGGGGGCTGGGGGGGTGGAAATGCAAGAGGGCATTCCACCCCAGGTCTGGGACCCATACTTTTTTTTTGGGGGGGGGGGGAGGGGGGGCCGGGGGTGTGGCTCTGCCCACTGGCTGGGATATCTCCTGGAAAGCATTGTGGACAGCTGCAAGAAGGGGTGATGGGAAAGTTGAATGAAGGCAGATTTCAGGCCTATGAATTCTCTAGGACTCTGTCACAGGACTTCTGAGGAAGGTGTTCACAAGGAGGTGTTACAACTGGCTAGCCGCCTTGTATTGTTCCAGACAAAGCATACCACAGCCACAAAGAAAATACATGTTCTCTTCTGGGCCTCCTCTCTGGCAACTCTCACCATCCTGCCAGCTGCCCAGAGATGCTGATTGTCCCTGGCAAAGCAATGAAGTACCATTTGTCTCTCTCGCTGAGAGGCAATCAATTGGTAATTGACACAGGCCACTCTTTGGAAAAGCAATACCAGCGCAGATTGATGGCAGCCCTGAGTTTCTAACTGAATTTCAGATCATCCACAAGTTTTGCTCTTTACTTTCAAATTTTAGTGTGCAAACAAATCATTCCTGGGATGCTACGTCCAGCCTTCCTTGTGAACCGAAACGAGTTGTAGAAAGTGCTCTGGCCAGGAATTACTCAAGCATTGAAATAAAATAATCTCTGCGACATGAGCTTCCTCACTTCTGGGAGAACGTGATGCGTTGATGGGTGTTTAAATAAATATTTCATAACGTTCTGATAACTCCTTGGACGGTTGCATTGTTCTCATTCTTCATACGGCTTCCCTAATCCTGTGTCAAAGGGAATTGAATAAGCTCCTCCCCTAGTCAGCCGCATGTTCTTACAGACGCAAAACCGTGGAAAAGCGACAGAAGATGTGCCAGCTGCAGCTGCCGCTGTATAGATGTCTTAGTGAGACCAAAAGAACATTTGCAACCATAAACGGTGAGGAGAGACTTGAGCTCAGGACTGTCATGGTACATAAGAGCTTCTCCGTTTCTACTCTTGGGATGCTACATGCATCTTCGGCACACGGGCTTTGCTTGGGAGCTTGGGAGAAATGCAATCTGTCACTGGGACTGATGGATTTTGTATGCTTCAAGGTCTTGTACAGGGCAAGTTGAGATCTCCTAAAGCTTTTGGAGTTTGACTCCAAGTCATGCTAATTAAAAACCTGATCTCTACACATAGACGTAGACAGACAGATGCACACGTGCACACACCCACAACCACACACCCCGCCCCCCCAACACACACATACCTTGGGGCTCTCCCAAGGTATAACAAACAATGACAGAATTTATCCTAAGAGTTTGGTCTAGTACTTCTTTTCTCTTACTGAATTAAGGTCTGTCATTTATTGCGATGAACAGGACAACCTGTAAAACAATTTCTTTCATTTGAGAAGTGTGAAATTCAAGCAACAAGAAGAGAAAATACAGTACATAGTGAGTGTGGACACCTCGCTTATTCCCAGATGACTGCTTGCCAGACGCTGGGTTTTCCTCCACTTTATTAAAACTCCCTCACACATTGAAGGGCTCCGGGCATCATTACTCTGCATCTGGAAAGAGGCCCCAGTGTCAAAGTGTTCAGTGTGTTTATCACCTTAATGCCACTGCCTTATGATGCTTGCATGTTGTTAATAAAGCAATAAACACCAGGGCAAAGAGGAGGAAAGTGCCTGGGTGGGCAGGCGGAGTCTGCGGTGCTGCTCTTGGAGTTCACACCTGCAGAGCAGCACCTAGCTCACAGGAACCGCAAGTGGCTGGCATAGGCCACAGTGTGTTTTCTGACGAGAACCTCTTGTTCTTCTAGGTCCTTTGTGTTCCATGCTTTTTCTATTCTTATTTCATCTTTTCCTATTTTTACTTGAAAAATACTGAAACAAAGGGGTTACAGTTACCGAAGTCAGGCAAAGAGTACATTCCCTTCCCTCACTCTCTCCCAGTTTCTTTCCCTCCCATCCACATCCACAAGTTGTATAATTCATTCTCAACATGGCGTCTAGCGAGTACCGCTGCTGCGTGTGTTCATGTTCACCTTTTGTCCCTCCATTTCTATGCTCCCCCGCCCCTCTTGCCCTCCCAAAGACATATAGACAAACAAGACAAAGAGGAAAGAAAACAAAAGCAACAAACGAGGAAAAAAAGAAACACCTCTGCTTTCCATTTCCTGGAGTTCATTTCGGTATTATATTGTGTGAGCAGAAGAACATAGGCATTGTGCCTTTCTATTCCTCTCCTAAGAGTAACCCCCTTTGGTCTCACTGTGTGTGAAAGCATATGAGAGAAATCATGTGCTATTTGGCTGTCTGTGCTTTGCCTACTACACTTAAGATGAATTGTTCTAGGTCCATCCATTCCTTTTATTTTATTTCTTCCCATTTTTTTCTTGTTCTATTTCAACATATTTTTAATATTTAAAAGCTTGACATTTTAAAGCAAATTATTAGGCATAATCTTTGAAAAAACAAAAATGAAAATATATAATCCAGATATATGATATTCTGGTGTACAGAAGCCTCAGGCTTGCGGGATGAAGCAGTTGGTATCTTCATTGTCTTCAAGCTTCCACTTGTGTGGAGACTAGAAATGTGTCGAAGCAGAGGTTATAGCTAGGCTGAGTTGGCTGCTAGAAATTTGTACTGTTTACAAGGGTTCTGTCAACTATAGCATCTATTGCATGGAATATTTGGAGCAGAGACAGAATCTATTGATAATTGGTGCAACTGAGTGATTAAATGAGTCAGCATGATCCAATAGCCCAGAGCTTAAACCATGCTACATACTGGTTGTGTAAAATGTTTCATGATCTTATGAGTCACACAGAAACAAGAAGACAGCAAACCGATGATAGACAACACTCGTCATTGGAGTTTGATATGAGCTGTAATAAAGGAATTTCTCCCTAGGCCATTACAGCAGGAATCCTGTATCGGTATCAGAGAGGGTGGGGAATCAGCCTATTTCTCTGAAGTGGTCAACATTGAGGACAAAGACAAAAAGCAAGGAAAGTTTCTTAGGGGAAGAAGAAAATGATGCACAGAATCTAGAAATGCTCTTTTATTCTGGGAAGATGAGGTCACTGGAACATTTTAGAAGAGTAACTTCAGTGGGAAGAAGCCAGAGGGAAAAGCTTTTCGCTTCCCTTGCACTATCAATTTGTCATTGATCAGAAAGCAAATGTGATGTCTTTATCTTCTACTGCTTCTCACTGGCCTGTGCAGTCAAGTTGTCTTATCAGACTGACAAATTCTTTTCAGGTTGCTTTGCCTTCCTTGGAATGTGACTGCTTACATATTACAACTGGGATAAAGCTTGGAGACATTAGGCTAAGTGAAAAAAAGCTAGTCACAAATGACAATTATTTTAAGATTCTGTTTTTATGAGATCCATAGATCAATCAACTTCATAGAAATGAAAAGGAGTCTAGTGGTTGCCAGGAAATAGCAAAGGCCATAGATGGGGATTGCTGTTTAGTGAGTACAAAATTTGAGTTTAAGAGGATGAAAACATTATTTACATGGACACTGGTGATAGTTTCACAGCAATGTGAATGCACTTTAATATCATTCTATTGACACAAAATGCCTAAACTGGGGACTTTCTTGTAATTTCCATTTTAAGATAATTATAAAAAAAATAAAAACTATTTAAGCATCCCCACCAAAATTTAAATAGGGATTTACTTGCAGATGTATTCGTGCAGTTTTGATCAAGCGAATAAAAGATAACAAATCAAAAAAATCAAGAGACAGTACAAAACCAAGGCTTTCATAATCCTCTGCATGCATTACACAGCTGAGGTGGGTCACAGGAGCTCTGAATTTGTTCTGCTTTTTCATCAATTTTCTTTAAACCACTGTGCAATTTACTAAAGCTTCCTCATCCTTAGTTCTGTGAAAATCCGTCTCCTCCAGAGCAAGGCAAAAATTAACATGATTAATGGAAGCAATACATTTTGCACTTACTGAACATGGCATGTCTTTGGGAGCAGTTGGGTGGAATTATGGGGAAACAGAGTCAGGCATCTGCAGTCATTCGAGAAGAAGAGGAGCATGAACTAAGATCTCACTTTTGGTGAGCAACACTAACATGTCCCACGGTAACTTCTGTGCTAATAAGGTAGTCTGGTACATGTGGTCTCAAGTAATGGCTGCTCATATCTATCATACTTGTGGTGTAGGTAAATGTGAGGAATTGTAGTGTGCCTGTCTGTATCCTGAGTGTTGATGGCTTTCCCTCCAAGGATGTCTCCTTAGAAGCACATGCCTCTTTAGTGTGATTTTGTTTGTGGTCTTTTGGATAGATACCCAAAAGTGGGGCTGCTGGGTCGTAGGGGAGCTCTATGTTTAGCCTTCTGAGGAATCTCCATACTGCTTGCCAGAGTGGCTGAACCAGTTTACATTCTCACCAACAATGAAGTAGGGTTCCCTTTTGGCCACATCCCCTTGAACATTTGTTATTGTTAGTTTTCTTGATATAGGACATTCTTACTGGGGTGAGATGGAATCTCAATGTTGTTTTGATTTGCATTTCTTTTATGGCCAGTGATGTAGAGCACTTTTTCATATGTCTCTTGGCCATTCTCATTTCCTCATCCGAGAAGTCTCTTTTTAAGTCTCTAGCCCCCTCGAATCACACTAAAGACACCAGCACAACAATGTTCATCGCAGCGCAATTTGTCACAGCTAGAATCTGGAACCAACCCAGATGCCCCTCAGTAGATGAGTGGATCAGGAAAATGTGGTACATATACACAATGGAATTTTATGCCTCTATCAGAAAGAATGACATTGCCCCATTTGTAAGGAAATGGAAGGACTTGAAAAAAGTTTTACTAAGTGAAGTGAGCCAGACCCAAAGAAACATGGACTCTATGGTCTCCCTTATTGGGAATAATTAGCACAGGTTTAGACAAGTCACAGCAGAGGATCACAAGAGCCCAATAGCTATACCCTTATGATCACATAAGATAATTCTAAGTGAAATGAACTTCATGCTATGGAAACGATTGTTATATCACAGTTGTAACTACTTTCAACATGCCATATGTAACTGTAGCCTCTATTATTGATGATATTCCTGTATCACCTTCCTGTGGTTGTACCTACGCTATCTCTGAATCTTATCTGAGTATATTGGAAACCGGGTATACTGGTATTAGAACCAGGAAATTGAAAGGGAATACCAAAATCGAGATACACAGGGTAAAAAAAGACAGACAACTACAAAAGCAATACTTACAAACTGTTTGGTGAAAATGAACTGAACAACTGAACAACTCATGGCGGGGGGAGGGAAAAGGAGGAGGGGAGGGGGGAATGAGGGACGAGGTAACAAACAGCACAAGAACTGTATCCAATGCCTAATGTATGAAACTGTAACCTCTCTGTAATCCAGTTTGATAATAAAAAATATATATTAATAAAAAAAGAAGCACATGCCTCAAAATATCAAGAATGAACAGGAGTATCTTTTCTCTTTCTAAGAAAACATATCTCAGTTTGTCCTCTCTGAGTTCTGTTGTGTCTCCAGAATTCAGGTTTATGGTTTGTTTTGATATTTTTAGTTCTTTAATAGGTCTAAAAATTATATTGTTTTGTTCAGTTTCATCATGCTGTATGCACCCTGCTGGCAACTCCCAGATTCTTCACCTGTCAGGGCTACTCTTACCTTTCCACTCAGGATGTCATTCTGGTCCTTTCTATTTAAAAAAAAAAAAAGGTAGTAATGAAGATTTGAACTCAGGGTTTCACACTAAGCAGATCCTCTACCACTTAAACTATGCACCTTCCCTTTTTCCTTTAGTTATTTTTCCAGAATTTTACACTGTGCCTATGGACAGCTTCAGAAAGATCCTCCCAACTCTGCCTCCCACATAGCGAGAATACTGGTGTGAACCACCGTGGCAGACTTGTTGGTTGACATAGAAGTCTCACTAACTTTTTTGATGAGGTCTCAAGTTGGCTTCGAAATTTGAAACTCTTGGTCTCTACCTCAAAATTACCTAAAATTAAAGGTGCTAGGTCATCAGAATCATATATCTTTCCCCCCCTCTCAATTCACTAACAGCTAGAATCACCATTGTAATGTAAATGGTGTAGCAGCATTGACCTATTAGCGATCAAAAGAAGAAACTTGGATATTATATCATTACATGTATATTATTTTTTCCTGTAGATATTTTCAGGAAACCATCACATTGTAATTATTTTAAATCAATATATTTTGTGAATTAATCTCTGTCTTGTCTACTTATCATTTGCCACACTTAGTTCATTATATTTTATTTTGAAAAATGAGGATTTGAATTGTGTATCATAATTTTATGAGCCTGGGAATGGTTTTGCAAGTTTTAACCCTCTAATTTCCAAGTGAAATAGTAGGGTTAAAACTGTAAGGATTTTTTTTTGCCCTAATGCTTTTGAAATATTTTTTTTTTTTTTTTTTGGCCAGTCCTGGGCCTTGGACTCAGGGCCTGAGCACTGTCCCTGGCTTCTTCCCGCTCAAGGCTAGCACTCTGCCACTTGAGCCACAGCGCCGCTTCTGGCCGTTTTCTGTATATGTGGTGCTGGGGAATCGAACCTAGGGCCTCGTGTATCCGAGGCAGGCATTCTTGCCACTAGGCTATATCCCCAGCCCCTTTTGAAATATTTTTGAACTATCAGTTTAGAAATGTTAGTACTTGAGAATCTTCCCTCATTTAATTATTCCCTTCCCATGTACTAAGACATGTGTAAAAGATTTATAGCCAAGATTGCTGTTTTTAAAAAACAACAACAATCAAATGCAGTACAGGAAAATGTATTAAAATACCTTCATTAATTAATTCAGGAAAAAAAATATATTTTCAAAACATTAGGGCATATACAGAAAGATTTAAAAATTGACTACAGGAGAATTACACATTGATTTACTTTGGGATTTGGGCAAATGTCCTTATGACTGTATTCATTATCATGGTTATTAGGACAATAATTTTAGTAGTATAAATTTTAATTTATAAAACTGTAGTTCCATGTCTGAAAGTATTTTATTTTTTAACAGTAACCATGAAACTGCACAACTAAGTAAAAAGCAATATAAACCAAGTTATTTTTATTGAATTGCCTTGCTACCTCATCATAATATGGTAAATTACTAGTTTATTGGATGATTTTGTTGTAGTGCCCAATTTGCTACTGCAATTTGCCAAGGCTCCTTTCTGTCCTCTCGGGCATTTTCATCTCAGCAGTTTAATAGGTTTAACTTTAAGGTAAATTGGATGCCTGATTCAATCTGGCAATAGGTCTGTTTCCTTGTCAAAGAGCTTTCTCCTCGACTGGCTACATTTCACACCCTTTCATACTGTATACTCACTCTTCACCTTTGTAGTGAGAAATTATTAACAACGGCAGTAATTGCATTGATGCGTTATTTTTTTCCAGGAATTATTGTCTAACCATAAATTTCTGTTTATATTGCATTTCTCCAAATAGTGGTTTTGTGGACTGAAAAAAAATCCATGGATTTTCACAGCATTATGTAGCCAATATGTGCTGGCTCTTACTAGATTTGTATGCAGTTTTTGGCAATGCAAATTTCTAACTAATTTCTACAATATATTGGCTCTAAACATTTAGTAACAGATATGCTCTACATAGCCTAACACTTTAACACCACTACAAGTACATGTGATTTTGTTAAGCATTCAATTTTGAGGAAGCATCTCAAAGTAAAAAAATATATATGTTGTTTGGTTTTGTATTAGTTTTCTGAACCTACAGATGTTGGTAATGTGAAAGGAAAAATTACGTGGAAAAAATAAGCAATTGAGGATAGTTGACAACAATTATCAAAAAAATTACTACATTACTACATAAATACATCTGAAATATTAATAATAATCAATTTTAAAGTGAAATATTTATCTGTATTCAAAATAGTATGAATTGAATAAATGAATAAAACAATACATCTTTGAGATGGAAGAAAATCAGAACTATACATAAGAACAAGTAGAATTTAGTAAATAATTAACATACAAACTTACTGAAATAAAAGTAAAACTTTAATAAACTATATTGGAACAACTAAAATATTTTTAAATTTCACGATTGAATTCATTCCTCATGCTGCATTAGAAAAGCTCTCCAGAGAGACAGAGCCAGTGGGCTATAGATAAGGCTATAATATTCATATTTGTGAGAGGACCTGGATTTTCTGGACTGAAAAATAAGGGTAAAAGAGCATTAAATCAGATGAGAAAAACTTAAAAAAAAAAAAAAAAAGGACAAAGCAATAAACACATCAGTCCCAGGTGAGTCGGATGTAAATTGATGAGTCTGCAAAGTCTTGTCCTCCTGGAACCTCTTTCCTGGATTCATTCCCTTGTCAGCGCCTGATCAGCAAAGCAGCATGCGGAAGGGAATCCGTGGATTGGTGTAAACTGACTCAGAGTTGCTGAGACAGCTGAGAAGCGTTTGGAAGGAAGGCTACACATATGGCAAGGGAGAAGGAGGACACCCTGGAATCCATCAGCGCCCACTGACCCCCCTGTGGCCAACTCAAATTCAGAGCCAAACAGAGAGCATAATTCCAGATCAAACAGGGGCAGAGCAAAGAAGTCCATCCAATATGATATCATCACAGTGTTTTCCCCCAGAGAAAGGCCCAGGGGAGGGGAGGGAAATGAAGGAATGTTTGAATGTGTTGGCTTCTCCGGTGCAGCTCATTAACTCAGCTGCCAGTCAATGAGTGGAACTGCAGGGTGTGTGCGGGTCAATCAATCATGGCTGGATCTACTTCATTGCACTCGCATTGTCTTGAGGATTGGTTGATTTACTGATTTTTATTGAGGTACAGATAGGTCAAGCGAGTGTTTTCAGAATGTTTTATTTATTTTTTTTTGTTCCAGATGGTTGAAATTGCAGACTTAGATCCTTAAGCAATGAGGCAATACATGACAACAAAGCACACGAATGGGAGTGTGTGGGCAGGGGTGTACACAGGAGGCGCTGTGGGTTCACAGTCCTTCCAGGCAAAGGGCAGGTAAGCGCCACGCCCCTTCTCTGAGGCCCTTCCCATCTCTACATTTCTTCCATCTGTTTTTTTTTTTTTCTCTGTATTTTTTTCGTATCTTTTATTCAAGTAATATCTAAGTACTGTAAGTCTTTGATTCCCTGAAGATCTGGGAAAACCACTGTCTAGAAAACCAGTCAAATCCTGAGGAACACATCACGGGCTCCCAGTTCACAGTCAATCTCAGAAGCTTAGCTGAGCACCTACGCTTGCTGTTCGCAGGTCAAGTGGCAGGAGTCAGCTGGGATTGCATCCTTCCCTTTGGGAACCTGTCACTCGCTCCAAGTAGAGAGAAATCCATGCACGTTTTAAGGGCATGATCTGTGCGGGGTTGAATCCAGTGTGGAAATGGGGGAAGCACTTGGAGTTTTCTTACCTTTTAAAGCATTCACATCAGATTTACAAAGTGAACGGTGATCGTTTGTTTTAGAGTCTTCTCCAGCCACACCATTTGCAAAAATGTAAAATATAGTCGGTTCTAGATATTAAGTGAATGATTTCACTCTTCATGTTCACTCATAATTCTGTGTGCTAAGTGAATCCAAAGCATGGCATCATGACTGTTCAGCAACTATGCATTACATTTTTTATCATGATATATCATACGTTTGAGGACTGTTTTATCTCTATGCCAAGACTATTTCCAAGGTAAATAACAACTTGGGGATATAGTTTTTGCTAATGTAGGTTACATCATAGTCATGCCTTTGGATAGCTTCTCTTAAGACAAATCTGAAACCTCTGATGACCAATAGATGGAAGGTCATCTGAGATATGTCTCTGAAAGGTATATCTTGCCCTGGATTTATTTTTCCATCTGCTCCTCTCGGTGCTTCCTGGCCACCGTAAGGTGATCAGCTTTGTTCCTCCATACCCTTCTTCCACCTTACTCTTCCTCACCATAGGCTCCACCAACTATGGACTGACACTATGTGAGCCAAAGTTTGTCCACCCGGTCTCCTTTCAATTGTCTATCACAGTTGTACAAAGCTAACAAATACACCAGCATTGCACTGTAATGTGAGTATCAGTCTCTGTTTCCTTGATGCTTTGTCCATTTCATTAACATTTATGTCCTTGTCTTTCCCTACTTCTTCCCTCAGTAGCTTTCTTTCACTTATTTCTTTAAAGCCTTTCTTTATCTTTTTTACTAACACATATTAAATTGTACCTTTAAATATGAATATATACAGTCACTTTTTTAAAAGCTTCTACTTCTATGCTTTCTTACCTCAAAATATAATGTTTCTTCTCTCACACTGTAAGAGACAGTTCAAGTATATTTTACTGAGAAATTCTGTTTCCTCACTTGGGCCATGGATGAACTGAAGCAGAACAAAAGCTATGCATCCCCGCCTACATTGTGTATCCAGTGCTTTGCCCTGAGCCATTCGTGCCTTCAGTCATGTTACTCCCATCTTAAAGCCAGGAAAGAATGGACCACTTGCCAGGTGTCACTGACTCTTCGTGTCACTGACTCTTCGTGTCACAAGGCCTCTTCTGGCCTGGCCTGAGACCATGGACTGTCAGATCACCTCTGACTTCCACTTCTGGCCACTCTTGACTGTCTCTGTACATCCTTGGGACTTGAGACAGCCTTAATGCTGTGTACCTCATCACCTCTACTACCAATTCTTCCTATTGAACCTAACAAAAGATGGTCAAGGATGTTCTGAAAGCCCACCTTCTGTGGAAGGTTGGTTCTTTCCTCGGCCCTTTACCATACATCTTTATTTGGCACAGAGTGGGAAATGGCTGGACAGGCATGTGTAATTCCTGGGCTTCAAGCTTAGCATCTAAAATCCCAGGTTCAACACCCCTTTGCTTGAGCAGCTTACATGAGCTTTTGTCTGAGCTTCACACTCTGAATGATACCTCACCTGGAGATTATGGATATATTTTATTCTTCATTGTTTTTTGTATTTGTCTTCAGTCCCACATATCTTGGTTTGTAGCTGCCTTAAAACCTGTCTAATCTTTTTTTCACATTCATAATGAATTTCTTTCTAATTGAATTGTATACCTGCCAGTCTTGTCACGTGAAGATTTAATTTCATTATATAGTAGTCACTTATAATGCATGTAACAATAACTGAACAATGACGTATTTTTCACTTCAGACCTCTTTTCTTATTTATAGGCTCATATATAGTAAATATTGTAGATTCATATAGTGTACTCACAGTTTCGTGTTGCAAATTGATAGTCTCGCAGTTCAAACTTCAGGTAAAGAAGCAAACTATTGATTTCTGCTTGAACAGATTGTACATCTATAAATCCCAGTAGTCAGTGCCACAATGTGTGGAAGCACTAATAAACAATAGACAGCCCTGTGTCTTTCACACCTACAATAAGGAGTGTGTGAAGGAGGAGATGACATGGGCAGCAGACCTTTGGTAACTCAGTAGAAGTCCTTCACTCATAGAATAATTCTCTCCCATTCCTTGAGATTCACTTTGCTCTTGGGATAGTCAATTCTAATGGAGAAACGTAAGGCTGATTCTTGCTTGTCTGGAGGCTCTGATGAGCCATAGAGCTTTGGGGTTGCTTTCATCAGTGTTGCCAGCAGTGGATTTTATCCAGATCTGTGAGGTCTCCTATCACAGGAAGCAGTGCTTATTAGCATGCTTAGACTTTACATATCCCTTTGATGACTTCTCATCCTAATTGCTTCTGTGACATTTCACCAAAGTAAGTGAGAGTTTGCCCAAGGTTAACAGGCTACTGTGATTCATTGTTGTGAATCTGACCTCCTGCGGCACTTGGACAGCTCCTGAGCCAGGGCAGAGAGCAGAGCTGGCATCGGGGGTTATGCTGTGGTGGAAATATCTTCCCAGCACATCAGTGCAATGTGTGAAGTACTTTATGGGACTCCCATGGGCCTTCAAAGTAATCTCATCTACAAAAGGCCAGAGGGGAATAACATCCTTTTCTTGAAGGTCTTCAAAGAGCCTATGCTTACACAGTATTGATTAATTTTAAGGGATGCTTCTGACTAGTTAAATGCATGCCTAGTTTCCAATTATATCAAATTCATGCTAGGTTTCCTAATACTTAGTAAAAGAAGAGAGAATAAAAATAGTGACACAGGATAGACAGGATAGAATCTTTCCATAAAATGCGTCCATCATTACCACTTCATAGAAGAAATAGTTCCTAAGCGAGGAGGTGGGAGATAATAGGAAAGACGAACAGAAAATTAGGGAAAGAAGAAGGAAAGTTAAGGAGTGATGGAAATAAGATGAAGTCTACTAACAGGCCAATTATGGCCACAACGTTTGTCATGTACACAAAACATTTAGTGAAGAATGGTGAAGAACTACTCTGCTTGCAGTCCTTAGTTCAGGATGGTTCAGGACAAGAAAGTAATCCTGGCCAGTTCAACACATTTTTATCAGTTAGCTTCCTTTAATTGCACCTGCCCAAGAGCCACTTTGAAACTCAGGGTAGAAAAAAATATTTGACAAGGATAAAGAGTTGCTTGGGTGAGTTATAAAATGGCTACAACAATGACCTATATGAACAGGAGCACTTTAAAAAAGCAAAACTTCCGAGGAGCATAGCAGCATGAGAAGAGAGAGCCTGCCAGAAGTTATTTGTCAACCAGGTTTTTCTTATGTCACAAGTGGCCCTTACAGACAGCCTTGGCCTCCTGTCTCAAGATAGAGAATTGAGCATGGCCTACAAGGCTAAGGTTATATCATTTACTAGTATTCAGCCTCTATTAGTGTTGCAAAATGAATGGCCTGTCTTCTAGTAGTCACTAGTGGCAGCAGTTAATCAATAGATTAAAGAGGGAAGAAAGAAAAGAATGAAGATAGCCTCAGTCTCACAAACACCTTAAAGAGCAATGGGAGGAGCAATTGCGGGTGACAGTGAATCTTGTTTGATATTATCTATACCAGCACAAGATCAAGGTGAAACTTCTGGTTTCAAAATCAAAATGACATGTGCTTTTTTTTTTCATGCTCCTTTTGCTAGAGAAAAGTAACAAGGAAAAAAATCTACTTTTTAATGCTGAGGATAAATTTAGAATTTAAGACCTGCTGTGTAAGGCTTCTAGCAAAACTGTGCTCAAGAATCAGGATATAGGCTTTCATCATTTTATAGAGCCAACAAATGGATAGATAAAATGATTTTACTCTTGCATGTTTTTCTTTCTTTTTGATGGAATATAATTTTCAGTAGACAAGTGTCATAGTCTCATCTGGCTAGTATAGCAAAACACCAAAAGATTGAGTGACTTATAAAACACAGAGATTTTGTTCCCACCGTTCTGCAAGCTGTGAAGGTCAAGTTGAGTACAGACTTGGTGGCTGATGAAGCCCACTTTCTGGTTCACAGATGAGGGTCCTCATAGGCTGGGAAGATGAGTAGTCTGTGTGCAGCCCCTTTACACAACCAGGCAGTAATCCACCCATGGGCACCCCCTTCATGACCCAATCGTCTTCCAGAGGCCCCGCCTCCTCTACCTACCAGCTTGTGGATTCGGATTTCAACGCATGGGGTGGGAGTAGGGAGGGTAGAGGGGTGGCATCCTTGGACCACGGCCATAAGAGGCAACCTTTGGCTTCTTTAGAGATGTGCAGCAGGAAATTACAGTGTCCTCACCAGTGGCTTTGGGAGTCCAGGCACAGGCAGCCACGCGGGGAAGATGGGCGGTTCCGCAGAAGTGGCAGTGCAGTGTCAGCCTTGGCGATTCAGGCAGGAAGTCCACACAGGGCGCCAGGGACCCTCCCAAGAATCGGGCAGCAATTTAATGAATGGCCATTCATTGGACTTGGCTTCCGGAGATGCCACGTGCATTTATTCTTCGCTTAGTTTGATGCTCCTTTCTTCAGAGGCCATCTCAACTTGGTCTCATCATTTGTTCCTCTGTGCTCGCACCTTTTTCAGTGATTGATCAGATCTTCTCTGCTTTCCTTTTTTAATCTTCCTTGCCAGCACCTTCACTCAAGGATGTACTCTAGGAATCTATTTTTGTCCAATCGCACTGTCTTCTGTGAGCAGCACACATTGCATATAAAGGAAAAGCACACTACATGCACTGCAGGTTCATACGCAGTGAGTTTTAGGATTGAGGACCATGTCATATAAAATGTGACAGCAACTTTCCTCATCTGTAAAATACCGTGATAATCATTGCCACTAGGATTTCTGCAAGTACTAGAATATAGGTCTAGGTAACTGTGATAGGTTTTAGTTGCCACTATCATTTAGGCTTTTATGCCAAATAAGTACTTAAACGATACCTTTGGCATCACAACCTTTTCCTTTATTCGAAAATTGTTGTTAATTTTTACTGCTTACTAACATTAATTTTAGATTCTTGTTTTGATTTTTCACTATTTGCAGGCCACCTAAATTTGGCTACGGTGATATAAACTATGTATTTTACTAAAACTCATTTCTGATGTCCAAAGACAGTACAGAAGTAAACAATTCTAGATACCTTATTTTCTCCTAAGTATATAGTTGGGGTGACCTAATCAGATGAAGTGCATCTAAGGAGCTAAATTATAGACAGTAAATTATAGGAGGGCATCTATAAATTGACTTATATGATGTCTAGCTTCTGAATATTTCATAGACAATAACTTATACTTAAAGTAGTATTTACAGTTACTCTAGATATTTTACTAAATTAAAAAATCTATATTTTATAAATTATTTCTTAAAATATTTCAGACAAATACTTTAGAGAGTACTAGAGGCACATTTTTAAAATTTCACTTATCTTGAATGTTTTATTTCCACAAACAACTAAAGATCTTATTTTACAGTTACATTTTTTATTTTAAGTATATACCTTTGCATTTAGCAGTACAAAGAAAATTTTCCAAAATATATACTGTGGATGAATTCCAAATTTTCCATTGGTCACAATATTTACACAAGTACAGCTTCTCTAGTTTTTAGTATAAATAATTTGAATAAAATTATCTAATACAGAACTTGTGCTCATGTGAATATACTTTATCAAAGAAGTCTTTCAATACTCAAACCTAATGCAGAAAGATCATTATATCTCAAGCTACAAAAATACTGATTTTATTACTGTCTTAAGAAATAATGTAGGCTATTTGTGGCACAAGAAAAATTCCAAAAAGAGAAGGATAAATCAGTCTTCAATTTTCTTTTCCTAGGAGTTGGAATGGAGAATAGACTTTCCTAAAAGTGAAATTTAATTTATTAAGACTTCCACTACAATTTAAAAAAATTTTAGCTTTCTCTGATATACTCACATAATTCCTGAATTCTTTTCTTCTGTGATCCATGTAAAAAGCAGCATGTCTTCTTCTTGTTTTTCCTTCGATGGTATTGGGGTTGAACTCATGTCATGGCTTTGTGTTTACCTGGCTGCTGCTCTGGTATTTGAGCCATGTTTCCAGATACTTTTTACAGTGGTTATTTTCACTTTATTCCTCGCCTGAGCTGTGACTCTCTTATCTGTGCATTTCTGTGTCCCTCAAGATGAACATCACTTGCTACTCTATGCAGTCTTTGTGTTTCTCCTTTGGTTGTGATAAAGAGCCCAAGCTATCACATCTAGCCATTGGTTAAGATGGAATTTCACTACTTCTTTCGGCCTAGGTCAGTCTTAAACCATAACTTCCTAACCTGTTCCTCCCAAGTAGCTAGAATTATACCCTTGAGTCACATGCTGGATTGAAGCAGTATTTTTGCCCATCCTAGTCCTATTTTCTTTTTAATGTTGCCTTGTTTTTGTTTTTATTCTTGTTTTGTTTTGTTTGGGCAGTCCTGAGGCTTGAACTCAGAACTTGGAGTCATAGTGACATTTCTGGAATTTTGGTAATGAATTGGACATAAGAGTCACACAGACTTTCCTGCCCGAGCTGCCTTTGAGCCTCAGTCCTCAGAACTCAGTCTAAGTAGCTAGAATGGCAGGAATCGGCTTAGCATTAGTATGAAAGCTTATCGTGATGCTCACTGATGATGAAACAAGTTATTTTTTTAAATGAAGTTTATGGTAAATTTTCTACAGAACTAGAAGACTAAGACTTGGCTAATGGTATGGATCGAGTGGGAGAGCCCTTGCCTTCCATGTATGAGACTGGGTTCAATCATCAGTACTGTGAGTAAAGCCGAAGAAGAAAGAGTAAATTAATATCGTTAATACAGATATACAGAGATGAAGAGTTGGGTATAAAGAAATCTACAAATGCAACAGTGGCTTTGGAATTGGGCAGTGAGTAGAGATTGAAAGAAATTGAGGGGCATAAAAATAATGAATTATTTACAAAAAGTATTAGCAGAAACACAGATATTTGTGTCTCCAAAATCACTAGAGAAGCCTTAGAATGGGACCAGATGGAAAGCAGAAATCTGAACTTTAAGGTTTCGCCTCTGAGAGCTCCAAAGGAAGTGAAGCACATATTGTAAGGGAGTTTTTTCCGTAGCAGCAGGAAGCTTGGTAGATTGTTTCTCTGTAGTTATGTGCAAAGATTTTGTGTCAGTGATGGGTCCTGAGGTTCAGCTGAGATTTTTCAGGGAAGTACTGAAAGTACAGCCTGGTTTCTTTTCACTGTTTATAGTAAAATGTGAAAAGGAAGAGGTAGATTGCGGGGAAAATGTTAAACCAACAGGAACCAGGAGCAGATGACTTGGGTATTCTTAGTCGGTCCAGATGGCTGGAGAATTCAAATCAAGAAATTGTACCCAGAGTGTGACACAGAGAAATAGCCAAGGGTATGGGATAACAACTTTATTAATTTATTGTTGTTTTGTTTTGCGAAAGTATCAGGCAGATCAAAAGATCTGATTCAGCGAGTGAAGGGATTATGACTGTGACTCATAGCTCCCAACCGAACCCGAACCCGAGAACTGTAGCTTAACTCGTGACCCCATATGCATTCCAGCAAAAACTAAACGTGGACGAGAAATGAAAAAAGAGAAAAGTATAGGGCTCTTTTTTTGTTCCCCACACAGAACGTGTGAATTAAATACCATTTATTTTTTCTTAATTTACATTTTCCTCCATATTCTAGTTGTGATACGTGCTTTGGGTTATTATTATCAAAGCCCAGTATGTCTTTGATACAAAAAACAAACAAACAAACACAAAACCAGAGTCAGAGGTTTTCCTTATGTGCTGCACCATCCTACATAACTATATACCAAGCACACCATAAATACCGCCTTAGAAGCGATACAAGACCCATATTACTTTAATATAAACAGATTCCCCACGGCCACTGCCTTGTCCTTCATGGCAATGTAACTGTCTTTATTCAAGGTGGATGACAGAATATTAGCCAGGAAGGATGCATTTAAAATAAGGAAGGAGTAGCTGGTTCTTGAAAATCAACAGGAAATGGTGGTACCTAAAGACTGCAAAGAATCATCACAAATATATATTGAAATTTAATAATTAAAGGACATCTTATTTATCCTTTTTTTTTCAAATCTTAAACAGTCCATCCTTCCTTGAATCTTATGTAAATCTCCTCATGTACTTAAAGTCAAATCGCTTCTATAGAAAATATTCATCCAGAGTCTTGTATATTCAAAGATAGTACTGATTCAAGGGGCCAAAAGTTCCTCTAAATGCTGAAAAGCATTAACATAATTGGAAGGATTGGAAGGCTTTAATGCACGCTTTTAAAGTCCAGTGACTTCACTAATAAAAAGTGGGGTTAAAGTTCACTCCAAAGCAGGAACATTTGGAAGGTATTTTCCCACTTTAGAATTTTTTTTATGAAATGCATTTTTATTTTTTATCATCTTTAGGTTGTTGTGCAGAGGAATTGCCATTGACAAAGCAGTTTATGAATACTATGCATCTTGATCGATGTCATCCCTTTCGTCATCCGCCCCAGTATCTCCCAAGCCCACCACTTACCTCAATTTTCTTAGTTTTATAGGATATGCATTGAACTTTATGGCTACATTTTCCCCATCCTCTCTACATTTGCCTGCCCAGTTCCCTCTGATTTTCTCTCCTTGAATAGCTGTTTCCAGCTATTTATTGTGTTGGACTATGAGTGAGCCTTTCTAATAAACTACACTATTTGAGTTCTCTCGTGAATCTACTCTATTTCAGTTGAGACACTGAGGTACACTTGGATACCAAAGTGTTTATGTGTGCATTTATAAACTAATTGTAGGCTCCACATATAAGAAGAACATATTCATCCTTTGTCTCTTTGGGCTTGACTTATTTCACTTAATATGACTCCCCCCCCCCGCCCCGGTACTTCTAATGAAATTTGTTTTAATATGATACTTAAAATATTATAAACATACAATCACATCAATAATTGTAGAGACTACATTAAACTATATGGAGAAAATTAAATATTTTGCCATATTTAATGCATGTAAATGATGCAGTAAATTCTTTATATAATGCTCATTACAGATTAGTGTGAGTCCATAGTAATTATAAGATTTCTTCTCAATTTCAAACATAATATAATTAATATTGTACAATAGCATTGATCATTTTGTTTTATTTTTTTCGTAAATACTCTTTTTATTTGCGAAAATATTTAAGTAAAGACAATTGTAGAAAATCAGAGTAAAATTCACGGTACAATATAAAGTCATAAATTTCCACATGTTTTGATTTAATTTCTCTTGCTACTATGTAGTTTAGCACTTGAGTTTATTAAAAGTATATGTAAATTTGTAAAACTAACAACTTTTAAAATAAATTCCTATATGTGTCTGAAAGACTCTGTTTATTAAAAATATTAATTTCTATGTGTGCATATGAATAAGTGTGTGTTTATGTGCTCATTTTAATTTTGAAAACATTTTTATCTAGTAGTCTTTTGACAGATACTTTTGTTGAAATTTCCTTAGAGATCTTGAGATTTTTGTACTTTCAAAAGAGAGGAAAAATTTTCAAGATAGAACAGCAATGAGACAGCAATTGCCTTTCAGAAAACATAAAATTAGTAACAGATTTCAAGTTACCATGAATTCCTTTTAGGTATTTGAAGACAAAATACACAAATATAATTTATTTTGCTTCTTTAGAAATCAATTTGAAGTAGATGATAACAAAGGAAAGATTTCTTTTGTAGTCCTGGTTTGATTTTTGTTTTATTTTTCTTATTCCTAAAGCTAATCAGAAGCAAATTCAAGGCAAATATATTCCAGAATGTATTCAAGGGTTTGCAAAATTACTCTCTTTTACATATCAAAAACAAAGCGAAACGATTTTAGTGGCTTCCTTACGACTTTTTATTCTATGCCAATAAAATTTAAAAGGACTGCTTCCAAGATATCATATAATACAATGAACCATTTTCCTCTATACTCACTGACACATTTAGGAAGCCAACTCAGGTTTGGGTAATGAATCATTCAAGACATGCACATGCAAATGAAATTCAGAAGACCCCAGAGAAAAGATGGATAATTTCTTCTCTGCTGAAGGGCAGAGCAAGCAAATACATAATGGTCAGAAAGACGATAATAAATTAACAGGCAGATCAAAGAATGGCAGATCACAATCTTCACATTTCAAAGTGACAAATTGTCAGACTTGAAAAATACTTACATTAAATATTACTTCTATATATGAATACTGATGTTTTTTGCTTGTAAAATGTAGAAGCTGGTAATACATGGCTATTAGTGCATACCATAATTTATACTGGAAACAGTTATTATACCCAATGTTATAAAATAGGAACTCATGATTATTCTTCCTTTGACAATAATAAAACATACTGTAAAAAGGAAAACATCTTTCTCCTTTATGTATTATAATTTGTGTAACAAAGGACAAATATAAGAAGTGAAAAGGAAAACAGTAGTTTAATAACATGTGCCCTTCTTGTATACATGGGAGTAAATCTCTAAGAGCAGATCTCAATGAAACAGCTTCATCTCTCAGGTTTAATATTATAGTTTTCTAAAGCAAAGCTGACTGTGGAAACTACCCAGATGAAGCTGAGACAGTCAGGGAAAGTATAATAAACAAGGTTTAGGTTGGACAGGTGTATGAGTCATTATTTTGCATTACCATCACAGGAAGCCTGGAATAATCAACTTAAAAAGAACAGTTAATTTTGGCTCACAGTTGTTGAGATTTTATTTCATGGTCATTTGGTTCCTGTTGCTTTTGGTTCTGTGGTGAGACAGTCCATCATAGCTGGAGAAAATGATGGAAGAAGATGCTCAACTTACTGCAACTGGGAAACAGAAAGAGGCGGTGGGGTGAGAGAGAGAAACTGATGTCCTCATTACCTTCTAAGCCGCTTCATACCAATGACCTAGCTTCCTGCCACTAGGCCCTATGTCCTAATGGCTCAAACACTCCCCATAGCTCTATGTGTCTTTGTTACTTTTTGCATAGTGTGACAAAAATGCCTGAAGAACAACAAGGAGAAAGATTCCTGCCACCATAAGGAAAAAGGCTCCTCAACGCCATGTCCTCATGGATATTCTGCTCAAGCTCAAGTGGCCAGGCAAACATGGATGGAATCTTCAGAAACCATGGGCCAAAGTAAATCTTTCTTCCTGGCAACTAGGTACATCATGTGGTCCAACAATGCTCTTATCCAAAAGTTTCCAGAACCTCTCAAAAATAGAACCACCGGGGCTGGGAATGTGGCTTAGTGGTAGAGTGCTTGCCTAGCATGCATGAAACCCTGGGTTCGATTCCTCAATGCCACATAAGCAGAAAAAGCCAGAAGTGGCACTGTGGCTCAAGGGGTAGGTGCTAGCCTTGAGCAAAAAGAAGCCAGGGACAATGTTCAGGCCCTGCGTCCCAAGCTCCAGGACTGGCCAAAAAAATTAAAAAATAGAACCACCATCTGAGAAGCAAATGAGTCTGGGCGGGATGTCTCATATCCAAACCTTTTTAGGCTAGGGACCATGCCTTCAATGTGCGAGCACTTACACAACATTCAAAATCTAAATCCCGGGACAATGCACCTGCCTCTCACAGGTTCATATCACTCTTATAATGAAAAATGCATTTGGCGGGTGCTTCTCTTTGAGTCCCTAAATTCTTAATGGTTCCAGTATTCCTCGAAAGTCAGAGTACTAAGTCTTCTCTAAGACTCAAGATGAACTCCCGTGAGTCCCTGTAAAGGTCAGAATTAGAGTTGCATCCTGTCCAGATACAACGGCTTAGGGTAAACATGTTCAAATGGGAAAGAAATGGAAAATAGCAAAGACTAAAATGAGATTGAAGCGTAGCACCAAGGTTGAATCCATTCCTCCATGGCTGGCAGTCTCCCTGGGGAAGCCCTGACCCTGGGACCTAGCTAGCTTCCGTGAGGCAAGTTTTGCCCACATCCTGGAGCATTAACAGAGAGGCGTGCCACATTCTCAATGCTAGTTACCTTCTCGGAACCTCCAGTGCAGCAAATACTTCACCCTCACATGGTCACGAGTGCCCAGGACAAGGGCTCTTTTGAGGGACTCTGACCCTTCCCCACACTGCCTGGCCACGGTGGCTTTCCTTTGAAATCTTGATGGAAACCTCCATAACCAAATGACTCTTAAGTCTTGCCTATCTATGGAATCAGTGTCTTACGAAGGATGCTTAGGTCTGTTGATGGCATAAACCATACCTGGGCTGGCTTGAACAACAGCTATGATGGCCTGGGAATGCCCTGAATGTAATGGTTCTGTAACTGGGTGCCTCAGGGATGTCTCCATCAAGAAAAATCTTTGAACTGTGTTTACATGCTGACACGGTGGAGTCTGAGATGGCTAGGGTCTTGCTAATGCTTGAGATAGGCTCAACTCATCTTTCCGATTGTTTCCTACAAAGCATTTCGCTTCTTATAAATGTTTCCAAGCTGTTTAGTGACGGTGCCCTCCTTGGTAGTGCCTTAAATGTGGGCATTTTTTCCAGCCAAACTTTAAGATTTCATGCTTCCCCTCATCCATTTTACTTCTGATTCACACTGTGAATTTGCCTCAAAGCAACCAGCAAATACCCATGATAATACCGAAAGGATGTGTTGCCTTGAATTTTCTATGGCCTTCACAACCTCCCCACAAGTCTTAGGACATAGACAACACAGCCACATTCTTTGCCATAGTGCAACACGAGTGGAATGAACTCATTCCCAGCATAGTCCTTTTCCATCTGTAGTCTCATGAGTATTGACCTTCCTCTCAACATTCTGTCTCACCAGACTCACCTGTGAAGCTCCAGTTACACCATTTACAGCTTTTCCTGGTCTACTTCCCCACTGTTTCTAAAATCCAAATACACAGGCTCTTCCACATGATCAGAAGTCTAGTCACAGCAATGATTCACTTCTTGGTACACACTTCCGTGTGCTACTTTATTGATGCGACAAACATCCAATTAAAATCAACACAAAAAGAAGAAAGGTTTCCTTTGGCTTGTGTTTTCAGAGGTTTCAGTTCATGAATCTTGTAGATAGGTAGACAGGTAGGTAGATAGATGGGTAGGTAGATCAATAAATAGATGACAGACTGACAGATGGTCTCACAAATGGAGAGTTCCTTCATAAGTACAAATTTCTTTACAAAAATAATCAAGAACTTTAGTGTCTGTACTTTTTCCAAAACAATCAGATCAAAATAATCCTTTGTATAAAAAGGCATATTTGGAGGAATATATTCTAGTCTCTAATAGCCACATTTTGAAATAGTGAATTCTGAATACTGTTGGCATATGTATTTGAGTAAATTGGCTCAGATAGACATTACACATCGATGCATGTCTGGCTGGAATTATAGAATCTTATTCTCTAGTACTTGCTGGTGATTGCCATGTTATAATGTAGTTCACAGGATGTGTTGGCTAGCTGTAAAATAAACTCATTTCCAAGATTAATATTTCTTTTTGTTCAATGATGTTTCATTATAGTCTGATATAGTTAAGTTATCCAGCCTAATTTTTTATCACATCTTGCCAAAATATCTCTGTAGATATGTTCATACTCCCTCAAATTATTTTTGATCCATTTCAGTTTTAGAGACCTCAGGGATATGCAATGGAGTTCTTCTGATAATCTTGGAGAGTACTGAAACCGAGCAGTGAATCCCACACAGAGGCTGACTGCAATCCGTATTCATCTTTGTTTCCTAATACCTGTAGTTCTGAGGTATGTTTATTGATCCACAAAGAGATGTATATTTATTTGCTACCCAAAGAGAAATATTGTAACACATAAAAGCTTTGTTTAGGGCTGGGAATATGGCCTAGTGGCAAGAGTGCTTGTCTCATATACATGAAGCCCTAGGTTCGATTCCCAGCACCACATATATAGAAAATGGCCAGAGGTGGCGCTGTGGCTCAAGTGGCAGAGTGCTAGCCTTGAGCAAAAAAAAAAAAGAAGCCAGGGACAATGCTCAGGCCCTGAGTCCAAGCCCCAGGACTGGCAAAAAAAAAAAAAGCGTTGTTTAGTATGTGTTGAAATGCAACAACAACAAACAAGATACAGGTAGGAAGAGAAAAAGAGAAAAGTCTCATTTTAAATCCTTGACTTAATCTTGTCTTTTATTATCTAAAGGACTTTGTTGTGGCTAATTTGTTTGAGGATTTTTGTTTTTGTTTTGCTTTATTGCTTTTGCATCTTATCCATTAGGCTCTACTACAGCAAAAGAAAGAAATAAGATGGCCTGAAAGAAACACATTTCCTAATTAGAGTTTTACAGAGAAGCAAATACAAAAAAAAAAAAGAAAATTTAATTTCCTGAGCTAAATGTATTTATTGTTATGGAATAGGGATTAGATTTTCTTTACCAAATAGTGATTTGGGGCCATAAAAAAATAATTTCTCTAAGAAACAGAGCCCTCTGAAGGGAAAAGGCTACTAGTTAAGTGGAGAAAAATAAACAAACAAATAAAAAATGCATTAGAGAAGAAAGTAAAAAGTTACTCCAGATTTCACATTTGAGTCAAAAGGAGATCCAGAACTCTCAGGCAATAGCTTGGCAGAGTGGTCAGAAGCAGAGAATGTTCTGTGACTTGCTTTCTGTGCAAACCATATGGTACTAGTTAGTCTTTTAACCTTCAGCATTCAATAGATAACCAATTAGATTGGAGTCATCTAATTTCCATTAGAGAACAGAGCATTCCGGAGGAGGATAAAGGAGATCTGCATGGAAGCTGAACATAGTATATGCAAATATATTCACAAGCCACTGCAATCTGGGTCTGAATGCTGGGGCAGATGTCATCCACTAGCTGGACTCGAAGGTCCATTCTCAGGGGAAATAAAACTAGTTTGGGGCCAGATTATCACCCAAAAGCAAAATAAGCTCCTACAGCATGGAAGACAGATTCCAAGACAGACATATATTCAAATCCAGTCTTTGGGTAGCTTTGTGCCTGAGTCACTAAGTCTCCCTGAGCCTCAGGCGTTTTAGAATGTGACATTTCTGTATGAATTACAAAAAAGGCAAACAGTGTTCTTACCTTTTCGGAATGTAATGTTACTCATTCTTCTTTGTTAATATGCACATTCATTAGGTTAAATTTTCTTCTCAGTACAAGTTTGTTCTAGAGCACATTTGCTTTTCTATGTATTGGTTCCAGTTATTTCAGTTCCAAATATACAGAGTTGTGAGCAGTTCTTTCCTTAAGTTTCAAACTGAAAAATGTAATTTCTAGATTCTATGTATAGGAAAGCTGGGACTAACCTTTGATTTATATATAATACATGCATAATATATGTGCATACACATATGTATGTGTACATGTGGGAAGAGAATAGAGCTCAAGAAGAGAGAAAGAGACTGAGAGAAACACAGATAGAGAACCCGTACACCAGTTCATGACTAGTTCATCCTAGTTACTCAGGAGGCTGAAGTATGAGGATCGTGGTCCAAAGCCATCCTAAGCAGGAAATTCCTTGAGATTCTTATCTCCCAGTTCAACAAAAAGTCAGAAGTGGAAGCATGGCTGAAGTGGTAAAGCACCAACTTTGAGTGAAAAAGTGGAGGGACAGTGTTCAGGCTCTGAGTACAATACTCAGTTAAAATGGCCTCTCACAGTTACCATGTCTCTACACTGTGAAAAGAATAACTTGATGGATAAACCAGAATGTGACATAGTTACCATACACTTTTGAACCATTCCTTCTTGTTGGATTTACAGTTTTTTTCTAACAATTTTTCCCAAACATGAATTACACTGTACTCTAGTTTCCAATATATCTGTCCACTTAACTGCATAGCTAATTGATTTTCTCCACTATTTAAGAGCCCACCTTTTCATAACTGTCTTAAAAGTTTCATAGTCTTAAATATAATCATGAAAACTATTTAAAAAAATGGTGTGAGACAATGTAGCAAAGAAAATAACTTCATTAACTTTGGACTTTAGACAAAATATCCAAAGTATTGTCAATAAAAATAATAATAAAATAACTTTGCAGAACTAAAAGTTTTGCTCTGTGAAAGCACTGTTATGATATGGCAAGGTGCAGAAGGGGAGGACATATTTTCACTTTATGTTCCCAATAAGAAGTTTATATTAAGACTATAAAGAATTATAGAAATAATCTTTTCCTCATGTTTGTAAGTGGAAAGTTGCTCACTCCCATCATAAGGTAATTAGAGAGTGAGACTTATCTGCTTATCATGTAGCAGTGATTAAGATAAGATAAAATAGTCATGGGGGTGGAATCCCCCAATTCTGTATTGATGGCCTCATAAGAAGAGAGAAAAAAAGCTGGAAGAAACACACAAGGAATCAAGTCACAAAACTCTTTTCTTTAGGAAGCTAGCCTGGTCTTGAGTTTATTATTATAGTAACAAAAGATGGGCTGATACAGTGTTAAACCAAAAGAAAATAAGTCTGAAGATGCTGGGGAAGGAAAAGTACCCAAAGTCACCAAGAAACAACACAGAAGTCAGTGTGGGTAGAAACAGATGCGGAAGGCCCTGAGAGTAGACACATTGCTTTTAGAACACTTAATGAGGATTTCACCCTAACAGAAATGCACTGTAATTGGAGGACTTAGAGAAAAGGGATGAATGACATTTTTTAAGGAGGTAATGTATTTGAGAATTGCTATGAAATGTCTGCTTATCTCATGTGAATGGTTTTAAAATATTTAATTGTAGTGAAACAAATGTATCACAGAAATTACCATGTTAACCATTTTCCTTAGCACTGAGATTCACATTATGATTCACATTATGATGCAAACTATTCTTCTGAGCTTCTGAGCAAAACTGAAGCTCTTCCCCATAAACAACACCTTCCCTTGCCCTTCGCCCCCACACCTGCCCTGGTACCCACGTTCCGCTTTCTGTTTCTATGATACATCATATGAGTGGAATCATACAGCTGAAATAAAATAGTGCTCTCCTACATGAAATTTGTTCAGATTCATTTCAATTTATTCCAGTTAATTGTATTTGATTTTAAGAGCATTAGAAGCTGCTTGTTGACCCACAAATAGATCTTCACCCAGTACTGTACTAATGCCGTTTAGTCATTAAAGCGATCAGTTCACCTTTGCAAGCTTTGACAGCGTATGCAGACCCCAGTGCATATCTGAATCTAGGCCTCTTCCACTAACAAGCTCTGTATCATTCAGCAAATTGATGAAACGTTCCCACAAGCTCTGCAAAGTTAAGATTCCACTTTTTCCATTTTATTTTTGTAAATTTTACTCTCTTTCTTTGATTTATCTATTGTCATTTGTACTGGGTTTGGTAATGTTTGCGGTTTTCACCGTCCACAAAGGGGCTAGGAATGTGGCCCTCATAAATAGGGATGTTTACTATTAAGCTATTTGAAGGAACTGCTTTATAGGCTTGTGCCCTGGCAAGATACATCTGGTTACATTAAGCAATCTTGGGGAAAGTCAGCCAGGCATTCCAGAACCTCATGCCCAGTGGAAATTCTCTTGACCTGGGAAACCCTAAGTGGTAAAGCTCTCCAACAAAATGAATCAGGCTCACCCAGATAATCTACTATTGCAAATAATTATGGCCTTTAATTCACCTGCAGAATACTTTCACATCATTATATAGATTACTCTTCACAGGAACAGATATAGATAGAAGTTTTACCTGGGTGATACAGCATAGAAACCACCCTAACTTTTACCTTTTCCTCTTTCAATATTTTGTACTGTGCATACGTTTGCTCAAATAAATAGCATTGCATCTGAAAGATAATAGTTTAGGATGCTTCAGAGTAAACCAGTATATTTATTTTACATTACAATAGATTTTGCATTTAAAAACAAAATAATAACTATCATATGCAAGATGTCCTAAACAAACAGAAATCCAATAACAACTGTCATAGTGATAGCAAGTCAAAATTACATTTTGTTACTAAAGTAATGCCAAAAGTATTTGTAGGTATGCATTCCAAACCTTAGAAAAAAATTTCAATAGAATTTTCTATTCATTAGCACTCCTCTGGGAAGCTTCTAATGTAAAGGTGAATACAAGACAACGTAACAAGATAAACACTTTTTACTGAAAGTACCCATTATTTAAATATTAGAAATTGCTATGAAGTGCTGATTTTTTAATTAGGGAAAAGTAAAAGGATTGCCGTCAATATTTCAAAGGGTTACTTTCTGAGTGTTAATGTGTAAATTAATATAACTGCAGTGATTTTTATGTATATCTACATATATGACTACATATGTACATACACACATATATTCATATATAATTAACCTATAGAGACATGCATCTACATATCATTACAGCTTTGTTTTAACTCTTAATATTTCAAACAATAAAAATGAATCCTCATTTGAGTATGTCAAATTTTTTGGTTAATACAATTAAAACTCTGACATCTAAGTGTCAGAAATACATTTTCTTGGTCTGTTTGCTGACCTAAATAAATAGTCACAAGTAAATGTGTTGGGTGGAATGCAAGTGCATAGGAATGTATTAACTGAAATACAGTAGATTCAAGGAGATCTCAAATAGTGTAATTCTTTAGAAAGGCAAAGTCGAAGTTCAGAAAAATAAAACATCAGGAAGTGATTACTCAAAGGAGATGAGGTATGATAGTATGAGATACATTTTATTCAAATGTTAAGTATATATTAAGTATTCAAAAGGTATTTAAAACTTCATGAAGTATTCAAAATCTGTGTACAAACATTAAGCGTAGTAACCAGATATTAAATATGGCTAACATTTAAAATGTAATTTTTCTCACTTTTATGTATTAGTATGCACTTTCTATATCATCCAGTCTTTCTTCTATTCAGGGCCTTAAACTTTTGTTTGTATAAACAAAGTGTTTTCATCACTAATAAAATAATTTAAGTTAATAAATCAGACTTAATGGCCTAACAGGTTAATTTTGTTTTTTACTTTGGCATTACTGAACTTGTTCACTAAAAGTGTTGTCAGGGTTACCAATGATTGACTTTCTTTTACCACATAAAAAACAAATACATTTGCACTTAAATCTTACCTCTCAGCAGCCTTGGATCTGATGAACCATTCTTCCCATTTTTGATTACCAAGGTATTATAACAGAATGGAAAACACTGAAAGAAGGTAAAAATGTTAAATATTAAAAATAAAAAACCACACACACACACACAGACACACACCAAACACCACCATGTAAGAAGTGCCTGCTCTCTCTCTCATTCTGCAGGGTGTTCAGGCCTTCAGACACACATCCAAATAATAGGGTGATAGAAATGTGTGTTTTTGTAAAGTGTTTAAAATACTTAGTGAGCTGGATACCGATGGCTCGTGCAGGCCATTCTGCCTATGTGGGAAGCGGAGAACGAGAATGCGAGCGCTGCACACGTCAAATGCACAGGCAGAAAAATCGGCAAGGCTCCCGCTCCAGGAAAGGAAGCTGCGTGAAGTGGCCTGGGCCAGAGGTGCCTCATATAGATGAAGCCCTGGGTTCGATTCCTCAGCATCACATAAGTAGAAAAAGCCGGAAGTGGCGCTGATGCTCAAGTGGTAGAACGTTAGCCTAGAGCAAAAAAGAAGCCAGGGACAGTGCTCAGGCCCTGAGTTCAAGCCCCAGAGCTGGAGGAGAAGAAGGAGAAGGAGAAGGAGAAGAAGGAGAAGGAGAAGGAGAAGGAGGAGAGGAAGAAAAGGAGAATCAGAGAACTGGAGAAAGATGTACACAAGTTTGTTGAGAATTCCTGCAGGAGAAAACAGAAGGGTTACAGAACAAAGGCAAGAAATGTTTGGATGAAATGAATTGACATTTTTATGGCCCATGTTTTTGTGTCCTGTCTAAAATATCCTAGCTTGGTGGAATAAAATATTTTCTTCTCTGCTTTCTCTGTAGAGATGGGGTGGATTTCATTTTTATACTTGTTTTCTTTGATCAATTTATTGTTCAGAGTTGGAGATCAAATAATGGTAGGGACGCATTCTACCACTGAGCCCCGTCTCCAACCCTTTGATCAATTTTAGGTTAGTTACCCTGTATGAGACGAGATAGAACTGATCTTTTCCTTTTCGTGATGTGGATGCTCAATTCTTCCAACATCATTTGTTGAAAAGGCTCTGCCTTTCTTCTTTGATTACCTTGGCCTGTGTGAACAAAAAGAAATAAATTGGCTTTGTATGTTTGGGTGTATTTCTGAATCTTACTCTCCATTACTGACCTTGTCCACTCTTATGCCAGGACCAGCCTGTCTTCATAACTACAACAAACTTTGCACTCTCAAAACCATGGCCCATTATTGGTCCATACTTTTCAATAAGATCATTAGCTCTTTAGTGCTTATTTTTATATAACCATACATTTTACTCTGGATTGTTAATGTTTTTCTTCTTGGTGTATAATAACATTCTGTCACCTTCTATATTTCATGTTTGCAGTTGTGTCAAGTTTCCTTCTGTTTTTCTGGCAGCTGTGACAATGAGATGAACGTGTGGACCACTGTCTGGGTTCTCTATGCTGAGTTTCAGACCTTTTTGACCTTGTCAATAATCATTCCCACACAGCATTGTCTACAGCTTCCCTTAAACTCATTTCTAGGCATTCCACAGAAGACTGGGAAAAAAATAAATTCACATGTCAATTTCCTGAACATTGGTGTCTAATAGTGAGGATATTCAGAGCTTAGGGACAAGGACAGGAGAAAGTAAGAGACCTGTATGAAGAAAGGAAAAGTAGCCAGCAGTGGTGGTGCAGGCTTGTCATCCCAGCTACTCAAGAGATTGTAGGGTGAGAGAAACCAAGGCAAACGTTAGCAAGACTCTGTCTCAGAACAAGCTATATACAAACAATTAGTTATCACACCTTTAATTAGGAGGGCGCTAACTCATTGTCATCCGAAAAAAGTAGAATTCCAAAGAGTTTTTAGACCAATGGGGGACACTAATAGAAACTTTTTTTTTAACAAGGGTAGTTTAGAAATGAAATAGTTCAATGTTAGTAAATTCAAAATAAGTAAAAATATAAAGAAGGAATAAATTCCAATAGGGAATAATGTGTTGAGGAAATGGAGCAAACCAAATATAACTTAATTAGAGAGAGTAGCTTAGAGATTTAGAGAGAGAGAGAGAGAAAGGACAAATTGTGCTTTAGAAAACTGAATTAATGATGTGGAAGACAGAGGGAAGAAATCCACTGTAAACTTAGGCTAAAACGTGGCCAATGATGAGACAACAGATAGCAAGAAAGAAAAAGAAGGAAAACTCTACATAAATACGGTTAAGTTACCTTACAAGGAAAGCAGAACTAGTTGTTTATAAGCAATAATCAAAGAAATAATAAGGCAGCGTTTTTTTTTTCCCTAAGGGGAAGAAAAATCAGACTCTGTGATAGAAGATTCCACTATACAACCAGGAGGTTACAATATCCAAACCTAGCTCCAAACAGCACTCATGAGGAATCTTCCAGAGACCTAGGCCCCAAGGCCCAGAAGAACAAAGCAAGAAGAGTTTCCTCAAACAATTCTAGATCCTCTGATTCGATACACTGTGATCTCTTCCTTCTAAGTCAGGAGTCCTCAGGAGAAACAAATGCAGGCACGCCAAGGCAGGAAGCCTGCTTCACTCTGCAGACCTGGCCATCTCAAATCTACGGCATGCCTGTTTCATGGAGATGGAAGGGCCAGGGCTGCTGTCTTGCCATACTCCTAGAACAATGAAGACTCAAGGCAAGTCCAAATATACAGACACACACCAAGTCCTGGCTTCCATTCTACCTGTGACATTTCCAGCCACATGGCAGAAATGCTTTATGGACATTTTGAACACAAATCAGGTCTATCTAGTGAAACCAGTAAGAACTTTAGTTTCTCATAGGAGCTCCAGGGTTTAGAAAATCAAGTCTTCATAGTAACAAGAAGGAAAAGCTCTCTGCTGTGTTGAAACATACATATTCAAACTGCTGGTGGGAATGTAACCTTGTTCAACCACTCTGGAAAATGGTACAGTGGTTGTTCAAATACACTAAATATAATATAGAACTACTCAGTGGCCCAGCAATTTCACTCCAGGGCATTTATCCAATAGAACACAAACAAAGTTTCAGTAAAGCCACTAGTACAACCAGTTTCATTGCAGCAGTATTCACCTTAGCCAAGATATGAAATCAGTCCAAATGCCCCTTAAAGGACAAATGAATCAAGAAAATGTGGTATACATACCCAGTGGAATTTTGCTCATCCATTACAATATCTAGTAGATATTACATCATTTGTAATGAAATGGAAAGACTTGGGGACAAAATTATATTAAGTAAAGTAAGCCAGGCCCATAGAAATAAAGGTTGCAACCAAATAAGTACCAGGATATGGGTATATGCAAGAGGGGAGTAGGACCAAGGGAGAACAGTAGACCAAATGATAGGGGGAACAGGGAGAGTACACAGTGAGTTATTTATTGTATGTTCTACAAAATTAAGACAAGTGAAAGAAGGAGTGGGTCAAAGGTGGGGGGGGGCAGGAGTGAGAATGCTGAAAGGGGGTAACACTGATCATTACCCTGACAATAAAATTAAATATTAAAAATGATGGACTGTATTCATAAAGTGCTTTGTTCAATGGCATGTCCTTTGTACAACTACTTAAAGATAATAAAAAGAACTAAAAGGAGGAAAGCATGCATTCATATATTCACTTAATAACGATGAAGTTAACCATCTATTTTCTCAGTAGCTGTGGTTGTAAATAAATGTATTTCATAAGTGAAGTTGTTTGTAAGGATGTAGTGTGGATTTTGTCCTCACTGAACAAAGGAAGAGTTTAGGTTCTATTATCTTCTTTTCCTAACATTATGTCTCCTTTTCCTAGTGATTCATTTATTTCTAAATATAAAAGTATGCAGTCTTACTTTAATATGACTTAAAATTCTATCACCTCTATGACTCATTCTTCTTCTCCAGCTGAAGATAGGCAATTTTGGTTAAATCACTCTCAAAGTAATAAGTCTAAAGGCTTCTTTTCTGACTTTCATGAAATCTAAAGAGGGTTGACCTGCTAATAAAATACCATTTATGCAACAATCCCTGGATCTTTTATGAGTGCTTCCAATAAATCGAATTCAACAGCAGTACAAAATGAAAAGTACGGTGGCAAATACATAATATATAGAGAAGATATTATATTATATATATTAAGGATTCGAGATGTAAGGAATATGTGTGTTTGTGTGGGGGTGTGTGTGCATTGTACTTGTTTTTGACAATTATTGGCAATGGACAACAAGTCTACTGTTCTAAAAAATAGTTTATAGAAAGTACAGATCAGAGAAGCAATGAAAGGAAAATAGAAACTTTTATGTGCTCTTGGTAAGTTTCAAGAGAGACAAAGAGTCCAATGAGAAATATGCTGATACTTAGTGCAAATTACTTATTGATTATTTTTCCTTGAAAATAGACTTATAGAATGTACAAGCACATGGGGCCCAAGAAGGTTAGATGTTATTAATTAGAAATAAAATGCATGACAAATGATAGAAAAATATTCCCAAATAAAGGTTAATTAATAAGTGTATTATTCCTAATAAAATGAGGCACAGTAGTGACTTGTTACATATAATAGTAGAATATAAAAGTATTTTAATTAAATATAACATTTGAAGCCAAGGAACAGAGTCTCTATGCACCATAAACTGGAGAGAACAATAAAGTACATAATAAGTGAAAGAATTTAGATGGTGAATTATAATGATTTACTTAACTTGCATGTACAAAACCCCTTCATGGTGCATGCTGGAAAGGACCCAAATTCTTCTTGATCTATACTGACATGCCCATCCTTACTCCTCTGTAGTAACTCACTCACAATGCTAGGCAGACACTTAATCCTTTCATGGAACAAGCTGGTGATGGAGAAGAGCAGGCCAACGGGCCCTGTAGTAAGCCCTCGGGCCCCTCTCTGAGACCCACTTCCCACTGAGGGACCCACTTGGCCGCCACAAGAGGAATACATACCTACTGGGCTGGGTTTTGAGTTTTTCCAAGAAAGAGCAAAAGCAACAGTGTTTACACAAAGTTTATTTGGTTTTTCTCTGGGAATTCAAGAGCATAAATTTAATCATATTACTCAGTACATAGTAGACAGCTATAACCTATTCTGCTTGACTCGGTTCTTTTAATTAGGTATTTCAGTTTTATATTTCACTATAGTTTATTTATAAACTTATTTTACAACCCTTTCACTCTATCCTGTGCATATACAAATCTTATCACTCCTTATATGCATCTTAAATATTTTTGTTATGTGATCCTGGGATATATTATTATAAATATACAAAGATGTTTGTAAAATAATTTCATTTTTTGTGGGACTTTATTTTTAGTTTTTCCTTTAAACAGTGTTATGCTTCTGATGATTTTTAGTGTTTCAAAATTGACTCTATGTCAATTGGCTCCTTCGTCTTGGCCACACTTTGTGGTTTTATAGATGACCTCTATCTTCTCAGAGAAAGCATTTGAAATCCTAAATCGTAGTGCCACAACCTCTGACCCTCTTTCAAAGTGGCATTGCTGCAGATGTCATCACATTAAGATGAGGTCGTTGGAATGGGCCTTAAAACAAGATGATTGCTGTTCTTATACAAATAGAAAGTGTGGACACAAGCATGGAGAGGGGATCACGGGAAGATGGAGGCAGAGGCGGGCAGGTATCTACTAGGCAGAGGTCAGGGGTCAAGGTGAAGTACCGGAAGTGAGGAGACATGGAAAATAGCCTCCTTCAGAGTCCAGAAGGAACCAGCCTTCTGTGTGGGATTTTTGGTCCCCATAACCTGAGACATATATTACTGATGCCACTTATGACACTTTATTACAGCATTCTTAGATAACAGACAAGGGCAGCTGTTTAGATTGCCCAGAGAAATCGTGGCCTGAAAACTATCCTCCTGTGTGTCCTTCCACAGGTGTGTGATAGGTTGCCTGAGTGATGCATTAATGTCAACACATGGTAGACACAGATTTAGTGCCACTAATGACAGATTACTCTTCAGCTAAACCTGTCACCACTTCAAGGCAGCAAGACTGTCCCTTCTCTAGATTTCTGCACAGTTTCAGATTTGTCAGACTTTTGTCAAGTGCTTTTAACTTACATTGCATTTCCTCTTTCCGGAAATATCTATTTATACAGTGAATTTTCCTAACTCAAGAGTAGGATGACAACACTTTCCATCTCATATTCATAATCTGTGTTGTAAGTACTTTCTCCCACTCTTGTTCTTTTTAAATTTTTATGCTGTCTTTTGATGAAATAAAATATTTATGAATATTTCCTTTCAGGGATAATGAATTGTTTCCTTTATGGCCTGTGCATAAAAATCTGGAACTGAAGCATCTTCTCTCTATCCTGAAAATAGAGAGTTAACCCTACCAAAATTGTGTCACATTTTTAAAGGTTGGTTTTACACATTAAAGTCACCAATTTGCATGAAATTGGTTTTCTTGTGATTGTGAAATAAGGACACTGTTTCCCATGCTATAAAAATATGTATTATATAATCCATTTTTTGCCAGTGGGTTACAATAGCCATACCATCATATATCCTCCTTCTGTGGTTTCATCTCTCTGCTCCTGGGCTCTTCGTTCAGTTCAGCTCACTTATTTTTGTATCTATGAACCAATGTCACCAATCCCAAATCTTGTTAGGTCTGTGGCAATACATAGTGCTGAATTTTAGCATAATATATAAATTTGAAAAGCAATATAAGTTCAACAACATTTCCTGTAGGAATTCTGACTAGAATTTCACCAAATCATATTAATTTCAGAAGACCTGATATCATTGAATACCTGTAAATTCCACTGCCTAACCAAGAGCATGTTGAAATTTTCACAGACTTAATTGTATAAGTGGAAATTCTACTTTAAAAGTTCTTTTTAAAAAAGCCTTTCCAAGTCTAAAAAATAGTATTTAATTTAAACATTTAATAGACTTTTATATTTATAGTCAGAATATAGGATAGAGCATAAAAGTAATTTTGATTCTATAGACATATGTAACTGTGTTACTATTTGTGAATTGCTCACATGACATATATTTATTTTAAGTTACCATTTATGGTTATAAAGTTTAGAATTGTTGATTTAATCAGTTGATCTTCTGAGCTGCATGTTTCAAAAAATGTGATGACTATATGTGTTAGAAAACTTTCAAAGTGTAGAAAAATTATTCCCAGAGGATACTCATGGTTATAAATTTTTAATGTGAAAGTTATCAATATTAAAGCTCAAATAATTCCACAAGAACTGTTTTTTACCTATTTCCAGCGACCTAATCTTTGGGAAATATTTCTTTCAGATACGTCATAAAATAATCATTTTTATTCATAGTACTTTTCATTGTTTGGATACATTTAGGTGCTACCAAGTTTATAAAAAATATCATAAACATATATTCCATGCAATCCTCTGTGGATTGCATATATCACTAATTCTTAAAAATATAATTTGTTGGGAATTTATCTTATTTAATTATATTCTCAGATTGTATCCTAACATTTTAATAATTGAATAAAGTCAACCAATTAAGTGATACTATTATACAGAACTCTTGTTAAGGAAAATATTTCTGAAATCTCTAACATATGAAGTATATGTACAAAGAATAAGTAGTCTATATCTATTTATTATCAGGAAATAGGCTCTACATTGTATTAACACGTCCCAAAGCAATGTTTCATAAAACAATGTTTCTCAAGTATATATGTTTTAAGAAAAATAAAACATTAGTATTTGAATAGCATAACATTTTTCTAAAAAGAATTCCCACGAACATATGCTTTGTAGTTAATAATTATATATTCATAAAATTCTTATATGGCTCAACCTTTAATAATTAACTAAAGTACAACAGTAACAGATCTTTCCTGATTTTGTAAGTTCAGAAGTTTAAAATTACATATTAATACATTTAGGATGATTTCATAAATTAATTCACCATCAAGATATTTTATTGTTTTTATTAACTCCAATATGTATTTTCTTGTTCCTATTAATGTCGGTCAATTAACTTTAATTAAAGAAGTATTTATGGGTGAAAGGAGAACATATTTAAAATACTCAATCTACACCACATTTTAGCATCCATTTTCTCAGTGGCAAAAATATTCTTGAGTTTTAGAATATCAATTCTTTCTTACCAAAAACACTGCTCTTAGGCTATGTATTCTTCGGCCTACCTCTGCGGGAACAAGAATACCAAAGTGCTCACAACCTGGTTGACTTATGGAATTAAAACTTCCACAGAAGAGGGTCTCTGTCTTAAGGGTCAGCTTTATGGTAAAGATGCTCGATGATGGGCTGGGGATATGGCCTAGTGGCAAGAGTGCCTGCCTCGTATTCATGAGGCCCTGGGTTCAATTCCCCAGCACCACATATACAGAAAATGGCCAGAAGTGGCACTGTGGCTCAAGTGGCAGAGTGCTAGCCTTGAGCAAAAAGAAGCCAGGGACAGTGCTCAGGCCCTGAGTCCAAGGCCCAGGACTGGCCAAAAAAAAAAAAAAAAAAGATGCTCGATGATGGCCCAATGGCTCTGAGATCCCTTTATATACCTCAGAAACCACAATCTCTTGAGGTGTCTACACTTTCCAGTGGTCTTTTAAAACATGACTATAGTTTTGTCTTGGGTATGACACCTCACAGGTTTTATGCTCTACCCTCAAATATGCATTTTGCATGCTCTGAACACATAGCTGTTATATAATACTTTGTTCCCACTAACAAGAATACATGGATAAGAAACTGGCAAAGGACAGACAAATATAAAAATAGAATTCTGCCCAATATCTATAGTGACCAGTCCAGAAACCACATCATTCCAGCAGTCATAACTTAATAATCGCAGGTTCCTGATACCATCCTCTCTTCTAATTCAGGACTCACCAGGTATAGCCCAAATGTTTTCCCTAAACCAATCACATAAATTTGTATTTAGTGCAGGTTTAGCTTTCCTATGGCAACAACATTTCATCAGAGAACACTGAAATCCTCCCACTTTTCCTATTAATTGCTTCCTAACCTCTCTGCTTGCCTATAAATCTCTGCCAAACACTTCCTAAGTATAGCAAGTGGTGAATAACCAGTGTTTGCTTTCTCGTGGGCCTATCTTTATTTCCACATGGACCAGGAACCAAAGGATCAAAAGAAGCACTCTGTGTTAGGACTTCCAGTGACACATTCAGAAAAATGTTTCTTGTCCCAATACTTGATGCTTGGTCCTAGGTGTTGAGTAGGTGTCTAGAATTGTCTATATTTGGCTTTGGACGATTCAACCTAATAGATCCACAAAGAAAGGAAGTAAGGTGGCCTTCTTATGATGAGAAAAAGGCATACTTTTATAGGGAAAGAACAAGGAACTGGCCTGGGACTCCGGTGTTTCTTAGACACCTGTATCGAGAGATAGGCACAGTACGCCATGTAAGCAACATGACATGACAACAGCGTTGTAAGCAGTACTTCAAACACTGCAGCTGCAGATTGGCTCACAGAGACTCAAGCAAGCTAGTCTAACTGGATGGCTGGAAGAAGGAGGATCAAGAACACAGAATACAGGAAAGGAGGATTATGAATATCAACTACAGCATTCAGGACCAAAGACAAAAGTGGAGAACACTACTTGTTCCCCTAACCTTCTTCTTTAGATATTAAGCATTTCTGTGTGAGAAGCCAGCACCTTAAAAAGACAACTTCAGAAAAGATTAAACTGGGGGCTGGGAATATGGCCTAGTGGCAAGAGTGCTTGCCTCGTATACATGAGGCCCTGGGTTCGATTCCTCAGCACCACATATACAGAAAATGGCCAGAAGTGGCACTGTGGCTCAAGTGGCAGAGTGCTAGCCTTGAGCAAAAAAGAAGCCAGGGACAGTGCTCAGGCCCTGAGTTCACGGCCCAGGACTGGCCAAAAACAAAACAAAACAAAAAACAGAAAAGACTGAACTTAAAGCAGGGTGCAAGTCATTATGAATGCTGCAAGACAGGCTCTAATTGGGCCCTGGAGGCCCATTCATCCCTTCCAATCCATGCTTCTACTAAGAAAAGTCAGCCAGTTTCCTTGTGCTTAGAAGAGTGGATGTTTGGGTCTCTTCTGAGTAAAGCTGCCATAACAAAATACTATAGAACAGGTGGCTTACAACCCAGAGATTTGCTCATAATTCTAGCAAATAAACAGAAAATTGCTCACCAGAGTTGCATGACCACATCTAACTGTAAGAAAAGACAGGAAAAAAACCCACACACACAATTTAACCTGAGCTAGGAAGGAAAAAGTAACTAAAGTAAATGTTGATTAAATAATTTCTGCATCAAATGGCCTCCTAACAATTTGAAAGCAGCTGAGCACCAGTAGCTCATGCCTATAATACCAGCAGCTTTGGAGGATTATATCTCAGGATCACAGTTTGAAATCAGCCCAGGCAGGAAAGTCCATGAGACTCAGATCTCCAGTTAACTGGAAAGAAAATGATGGAAGTGGAGCTGTGGCTCAAGTGGCAGAACACTAGCAGTGAACAAAATACCTAAAAACGGCACCCAGACCATGAGTTCAAACCCCAGGACTGGCAAAATAAAAATATAAGCAAATTCCCTTTGGTAAAATGATGAAACATATGATCACTCAAATATTGAACATTCAAAATGAATTGGAGTACAATGTGTTTATTTATTCCATGAATATTTACTCTTTAATGTGTCAGACATTAAAGGGTTTGAAATGTTGGAATAGAAACAACCACCACAAAATCGTAAATCCTCTCTCACGGAGCTTCAAATTAAGAGCAACAATTTAATTGACTATTAAGTTAAAGAAATCAATGAAAGATATGCAGAAATATTACTTTCTAAGTTGTACTCAATCATAAAGTCTATTGAGACTTTTTTACTAATTTTAAATGAGTTGGAGTCAAATTCATTAGCTGCTCTATTGGACAGTTCACTAATCTATTACTGCCAGAGCAGAGTCCTAGAGACACACAACTGATAAGCATAATTTTAATAGCTACAGACATGAAAGATGACTTTTAACAAGTCCACCCAGTGAACTTACCACATCACAAAGAATCGGAGCCCATTGCCAGCATAGAACTAATAGTATGATTGTCTTCTTTCAGAACATTTGAGCCTCACGAAGAGATGAAATGTGAATATCCTAATAGCTTAAGCCACTAATAGTTGGGTTTTGTGTTATTCATAGCTATAAACATTACTAAAAGATATTTCCGTTTCTCTCCTATTTGCTTTTAGCCACATGCAACCAATGTATATATAAAAAGTTCACAATTCATAGTAACAATGAATAAATTCAGTACTCTGAAGAATTTCTGACTATGGGAAGGTTTTTAGCCTGGGAAGAAAGATCAACATCCCTTTTACATTTATTTGGGGCCAAAAATGAGTGATGGATTTGCAGAAATCTCTTTAAAAAGTGAGCATATATAAAACAAAGTTCATGTCCGTATTGCCATATTCAGTGATATGAAACAGGAAAAGAGAAGATTTGTATAGCTTGAAAACTAAAAGTATTGAAAACAAATAACCTGGAAAAATTCTACAATTGTAATTTGGGAGGAATGGAGAAAGAAAAGATAGGACAACATTATTGCCACTAAATTTACTAAATTATAGGTGAAGAGTTAGTTTCAGGGAAGAAAATAAGTTAGAGATACTTTCTTTTACCTTCATTGAAGATCCATGGTTAATCTCATCCCCTCCTGGGAGTATTTCTATGGGACATGCAGAAAATGCTTTTAACATAAAAATACTCAGGGAAAGTAATTGCACACAAACTCCAGACTGAACTAGGAGGTTTTAGAATCTCATCTACTCCACCATGCTTTCAGATAATGACCCAGAAGTGGACAAACTCTTGAGCCGTCATTTACAAAGGAGATTCAGACAATAACAGTAGAACGAACCAAATAAGCATGGATTACAGCAGTTAGCAGCCATTGTAAAGAAAGCAATTCACTCCAGACATCCAACTAGCCAAGGAACAAAAGCTAGGGACGTCAACTTGAAATCTAAAGTGCGTTGGGACTCAGCAGTGCCCATTATGACAGCTCCACTGAAATTATTCTCCTCAAACTCAAATTTGGGTTATTTCACTGGACTGGTATTCAAGATTTCTCAAAAACTAAAAGCTGGAAGAGCTCAAATCCAACTAACAACATTTGTAGCCATGAGAAAAAAAAATAGTATGTTGCTCTCCTTTCTTCTGCTTTTATCTTTTTGCCTCTACAAATCACTGGCTTCTGAACGTGGTCAGGTCTCAACTCCTGGTCTCAGGCTCCTTCTTGGCAATTGAATACCCATTGCACTCCACATATGTGAATGTCCCACAGTTTCCAAGGACTTGGTCCATCTTCTTTTCGTGAGAATGAGTCACACGTCATGGCTGGTAGCAGTTAATTGTAAAATATTTGCTTCATCTCACAGGAGTGTGAGGTAGCTAGTGTGTTGTAAATGAATGCCTCATCTCAAAAGAAAGAAAAGCCTGCTCCATTGTGGGAAATCATTGCCCATCACACCATGACAAAAGGCATAGACATCTCCCATGTCTGAGGGAAGATAGTTATAGCACTCAATTTCTGGATGTTGCCATTTAAAACCTGTTGAGGGTTCACAGTATGTGGGCTCACTAACAGACAGCCCCCCCCCCCCTTGCAATACTCATCTACTTTGTGAATGAGGAAGATGGCGGGGTGGGGCTGCCGTGGTAATCATCAACACCCACACAATGCAGTCCTGTGCACACAAAAGGAAAAACAATACCACTTTATGAATTTTGGTAATGAGTGGCTGCTGACATCTCGTATGGTAGAAGACAAACTCTGGCAACGAAGCACAACCGTGTGAGCTGTGGAGCTGTACCCTCTCCCCAAGGGGGCCTCTGGAGTTGTGTTCCACAAAGCTCTCAGCCTGGTCCCAAAAATACCACAAACTCCCCACCAAAGCTGCTTCTCATCTCTTAAGCTAGAGAATTTATTTTATTTTATTTTATTTTGGCCAGTCCTGGGGCTTGAACTCAGGGCCTGAGCACCATCCCTGGCTTCTTTTTGCTCAAGGATAGCACTCTGCCACCTGAGCCACAGCGCCACTTCTGGCCATTTTCTGTATATGTGGTGCTGGGGAGTCAAACCCAGGGATTCATGTATATGAGACAAGCACTCTTGCCACTAGGCCATATCCCCAGCCCCGCTTCTCATCTCTTGAGGCCTTACTTTCTTCCTCTCCAAAAGAACAGACCTGACTTTGGTGATCTTTAAAAAAAAACAACTTTCCAACTATTTAAACCCACGTTTTTCTCAGCAGGTTAGTCTCTGAGTCAAAATTTACCTTTTCTGAATCATGCAAGTACTCATTAAAAATCCCTAAGGCATATAACCAAGATTACAAAAAAATTAATAATAAGTTGTTGGAGAATGGATTGGTTTTTCAAGGAACAGAAGGAAGAAATAATATGAATACGATAATCTAAAACAGAAAGCTTAATGGACAATTGTTGCTAGCAACACAATTAGGCAAGCAAACTAAAAGTTTGCAACTTTTTAAACTAAAGACTACTTGCATGCAATTACATTCTATCCATGAAAGGAAAATAATTTTGTATGCTGTGTGACTGACTGCTTATTCCCCTATAGATTGTCTCTTATTTCTCTCCTGAAAAGAAAAATGAGCTGTTACTTCCTGAATTGTAAGAGATTTCTTTAAGTGAATGAGATTCAAAAATAAATGGGACCTTTGTTTATTCTTCTCATCCATGTTAGAACAGCACTTGCTTTGCTGCTTATAGTCAAACCCTTAAGTTTAGTTACTGACCTTGATTTTTAGTCATGACCAGTCCAAACAAATTAAAGATAATTCATCAATTTTTTAAAAATGTATTTTAATTGAATAAATTTGTAGGGTACTTTATAATAATCCAATACTTATAGGTAGTGTGTAATGATCAAATTGGGGTAGTTAATGTTTCCATCTTCTTCAACTTTAATTTTTTTGACTAGCACATAATAATTACAAATATTTATGAAGTACATTGTGATACTATGATACGTGTATGTAATGTGTAATGTGATCAAACCAGGGCAGTTAACAATTCTACCCCCTTAGTGTTGCTTTCTTTTTAAAGCTTTATCTCTCCTCTTCTGACATTCATAAAAATTATAGTCCTATGAACTCTAGACCCTCCTCCCATATGCAGATTTTAATTACTATTTATTTGGGGGATATCTACAACCCAAATTCTATCTACTCTACACCCTCCCCCAGCATTCTTAGCCTTTGGTTTTGCAACTATTCAGGTAGACCTTTCTTCAACATCCATATAAGAGAGATCACGCAACATTTTTTTCTGCATCTGCTTCATTCTATTTATAATGTCTTCCAGTTCCATCCACCATGGGCAGCGGAAGTTGCTGTGAACTCTGAATTAGAAAACAATAAAATGTTTTTGTTTCCAAGAAGAAACAGATTTAGGATCATGGGAGCCTGTGGTCACAAATATTTTCACCAGTAAATCCATACATAACTGGTGTCTTTGTTCAATGGCACCTCATTTAACACATAGCACTGTTATGATTGACACTCTGTTTTCTCTGTTAAGCATTTGGTATGTGTGAATACAGCTCTGCTTTTTGGTGCTAAATTTAGAGGGCATTCTAAGCAGCAAAGTCACCAAGATGAGGCACAAAAATGGTTGACAAAGCACATTTACTTGCAGTCCAGCAGCTGCTGAGACTCATCTGCAGAACCTCATCTTGTTTGATGTCTGACTAGAATGTACGTGTCAGGCCACTAAGATCTATTGCCACTGGGGAAAGGCGCACGCTGATGAGTGATGGCCAAAGCATCGCGTGTATTGATTATGGGGATGCAAATTGGCAACCTCTCAAATATAGAAGTGGCAAATAATGAGAATCAATTGTATTTATACTAATATGTGACTAATGCATAATTGTCCCATTATACTCTAAGCTCTATGGAAAGCAATCATCTTTATCGCTGTGTCCTCTACTCTTTGCTCTTAAATCGCTCTCTTTCACACTCATACACACACACACACACACACACACACACACACACACACATAACCACTCAATGTGTATTTGCATTTTAGCAATACAATCCAAGGTATCATGCTGGAATTGTGCCTCTAATCTTGAAAAGCTTTCATTTGATTCTCAACACCCATCTTTGAAAGGTAAGTAGTTTACATTTTGATTCAGAGCCTTCAAACAAGCTTTGTTCTGGTAAAGATGATGCAAAACAACCTAAACAAAGCAATGACTTGGCAAAGATATGAGAGACTGATAATGCAGCTACTGCCTGAAAAAAAAGAAAAGGGAATAAACGACATTAGGAAATGTCTTGTTCTACCTAGAGGAAATCTATGACCATCTGGCTACTTTCTACCACAAGTTAATGTAAACAAACTTGATCCCAACATGTTTTTCTCCCCAAACATCCAGTCCTTGACATTGGAAGCCTGTAAACAAGCACCGCCTTATTTTTTTTTCATAAATTTAAAAACTAGTCATTCTTGTCATAATCTAGCTTATTTAAAAGTCTATAATACTAGTAACAAAGTCCAGTGTCCTGTTTACAGCTCCTGTGTGACCCTAGCTTCCTACATCTATTTTGTTTCTTGGCACCGCTGCTCTCATGGGCTGTTTTGCATTCCCCAGGTAATCCACATTCTCGCCTACTTCTGTACTCGTGATAAACAAGCTGTCTTCCCCAAAAGAGCTCTTCTGGCTTTTCTCACCAGATTAATTTCTTACTTGTCTATCAAGACTGTTCAAGCATCGCCCCTCCCCGCCCCACGCCCTTCCTTCTAGTCCTGCCTCCAGTATCCCTGGAGTTGATTTTACTTACATGTATCCCCACAGCACACTGGACAACCCTCTACCTTTCCTGCTTTGATCATCAGGTTCTTTATCTCCTCTCTAGGGCTGGGATCCTGTTTGATTTGTGTTCATAGAGGTTGCATCTAACATGGCTCCTGACATGCCACACAAAATTGGTAGTGCTTGCAAATAAATCTTTTCTACTTCAGTGTCTGACTTTGAGGAATGCCAAGATGGAATGAATCCATGACTGAATGAGTGAATGAGATCTATCTCCCAATCAATGGCAGTAGGTTGGCCTAGATGTAATAAATTAATTAAACATTCAGCACAAGAACACATAGATGAGGTTAATAAAGACTGAAAAAATATTGTCTTTGATTTGAGTTATCTGCATGGTCTGAAATCTTTACTAGCGTCATTCTATTATCCCAATTTGTAGAGATTTAGATAGGAATTTAGGTCATTAAAGATTATTAGTCACAGTTTATTCAACCTATTGCCTACCTGATAGAGAATTCACAGGGAAGACATTCTGCACACATAGAACAAGTACAAACCAGCTGGTGCATGTTCTGGAAAATACATGCTGTACTCTTGCTTCTATTCCTGACTAAATGTTTAGAGAGAACCTTGTTTCTAATAATCATATCAAAGCAGGTTATGATAGTGGCAAAAGAAAAGTTCTAGAAACAAGTGTCAGAAAATGTGACCTTTGAAAAACATCTGACAATTGCAATAATGAACTGAATTGGATCCATCACATGAGTCCGAAGTTTTATATGATAATTCTGTGATACATATGTTAATATTAGATTAAGACACACTTGCAACCAGGAAGTCTGGAGTCTAATAAACACTTATTGAAAAATCTCTGCCCTAGGTTTATCATTTTATCTGGAGCTTATTCATCTTTTGTACAATGTATTATATAAACTTAAGAAATGCAGGATAGAGGCACCCCATGAACAACACACAAACAGGAGTGTGGTAGACAGTATTACAAGATATAAGCCTGCAATTACACTGTATGAAATAGACATAAAAACATAATTGGGATGACTGAGGAAATCTGAGTACAGATTACATAGTGTAATGTAATAGGATAGCTACATTTAATTCACCAAAATGCTGTAGTTATAGCTATGTAATAACTTTCTCATATACACTTTGGAATATTTATGACTTAAAATTGATGGTGTTAGTAGCATATTCTCAAACACCAGCAAAATTATATATGTAACATATATTATATATTATGTATATACATATATATGTAATTATTACTTAGGGAAAGAAAGGAAAGGTAAATGTTAGCAAGTAAACACATACATTCTCCAACAACTTACAAGGATATAGTTCCTGAAGGCTGATTTTCTTAAAATGAAAAATGCTTCTCCTTTATTTTCCCACGCAGAAGATATTTTTAAGCAGCCAAAGAATATCACATTCCAGAGCCCTGCCTCAGAACCCATAGACGGCACGGCAACATAGGCAGAGATTCTGCACAGGATAGGTTGCATTCATATTTGTATTCAGTGAACTCATTCGCAGTGTACAGTTGCACCAACTTTTTTACCATTCACTTTCCTAACCTAACAAAATGAGGTATGGTGAAATTATTATCACGGCTCCATAAGTATCAAATCACTGGGTTTGAAAATGTAATGCCTAAGAACACAAATGTGTTTTGTTAGAGAAACATTTAATCACTTCTATCCTACGATACACAGTCACAGAGTGAAATTAATATGACGAAGATGGACACATTTGGTGCCAACGACATTACAAAAGCTCAAGATTCAAAGACAAATGTTTTTAATATGGAAAGTAAGATTTTGGTGTTACATTTTGTCATATTTCCCCACTTACTATAGTTAATACATCTACTGAAAATATATTCTTATTTGCTAGGTAGTAAAAGTGAGTGATTCCCTGGAAAAAATAAGAAAGCTCTGGAATTCCTGACATAATTTATGTTTTTTCTATTTATACAACAGAATATCCTTTTGTTGGTTATAATTGGATGCTTATGATAAGAATGAGTATCATTAAAAAGCACTTAAGCCTAAATATTCTAGTCTTTTATAAATTGTAGACAGGGCTGGAAAATGTACAATACATGAATAATATATCTAGGACGATTATTTAAAGACTTCATTTTTTACATTTTGCAAAGAGAGCCTCAAGAAATTTTACTATGCAAAGTTTTTTCCCTTTTAAAAGAGATGAAGAATGGCTGAACGTTACCTACTTTCGCTACCTAACAAAATATCATTCTATGACAGTACTAGATCCAAAATTTTCATTATAATACATTCTTCAATTTTTGAAATTTTAATAGGAACATAACCCATGAAGAGAAAAAAATTTGTTTTCAATTACTACTATTTACATGTAAACAATTCACACTGAATAGGAAAATCTCCGCCCCTGCTCTGAGCTTCTTCACGTAGGCAATGGATGGTTGCAGTTTAATTTAACTAAAATAAACGTTATACAAGACAGCCACAAAGAAATGGCCAGGGGGCAGTGGCTCACACCTGTCATCCTAGCTACTTAGGAGGCTGAGATCTGAGGATTATGGTTCAAAGCCAGCCTCAGCAGGTAACAATCTATGACTCTTATTTCCAATTAACCACCAGAAAGCCAGAAGTGAAGCTGTGGCTCAAAGTGACGGAGTGTTAGCCTTGAGCAAAAATGCTCAGGGAAAACATCCAGGCTTTGAGTTCAAGTCTCATGACCAACAAAAATGAATTAACTAAGAATAAGAAATTATTATATGGTTCCTGTGTTTAAAAAAAATGACTTACTAAATTCCTAACACTTCCTAACACATACACATTCCAGGAAAATCTCAGGGCCCATGTGACCAAAGTCCTGATATTGATAATGGCTTTTATCCCAAGGCCCTCAGACAGAACCGACAAGAGAGGACCATTGACAGTTCATCATCAGTGGGCTGAATTGGTGTTTCTGCCTATTGGGAACCTTTGAGCTGAGGCTCAAATAACCAAGCCACTCTTCCCCCCCAAAATAGTCAAATAACTCCTGCAGTAGGAAAATATGAAGAATGTGGACTTTAGAAGAAGAATATCACTGGAAGGCACAGAAGAAAGAGAGAGGGAAAACAAGAGAGTTTTGAAGTTAAGTAAGGCAAAAAAAATCACAATGAAACAACCTTTGTTTGGAGTAATTAGATATATTTGTTCCAGACATATATTGCCAAACAAATTTGCAAGGAATTCTCAGAAGAGAACACTACTGTCCTGTGAGTGCTTACCTAAAAACACACTCGATTTCAGCTGCAGTCAGGGGAGAAACTGATTAAAACACAAATTACAATTAGACCAGGAACACTGATTTGTTTGGTCTCCTTTTATCTTGCCCAAATTAGCTGTCTTTCCTGGAGTAAACATTATTTTGCCTGTGCCTCTGGGTCTTTGTTTTTGCACCCATTCGCAAGTCTGGAAGACTTTGAGTGCTGACCCAGTTGATGAATGAAATCCTTGACGGCAGAATAGTGGGACAAGAGACCCATTTTGATTGTGATTTATACATCTGTTTCCTATTTCTCCAGTAGCTCTCCCTCCTGAAATGGAAGACTGGTGGTGAAAAAGTCTGTGTTTACATAGAAACAACTTAGCATTGGAGAGGATAGCTGATCTTTACTCCACTTCCTGGAAAGCAACATTGAGATGGAAGTTACATGCACAGGGCTCCTTGGGGAATACTATTTAGGGTCACGGCTAGAAGGATCTGATGTGGCAATGCACAGCAGACAAGAGAGTTGATTTTCAGTGCAGTGCTCTATCAGCTGTTTCTAACAAAAACAACACTGGAGCTAGTTGTACATTTAAGATGCTCATTGTTCTGTTGGTGTTCCTAGGAGAATGTGTTTCCTTAGACAAAAAAGGAACTCCCCTAGAAAAACTCTAGGAAACTCAGTAGTGAGCCACCAGCCCCAGGTTTTGTTAGCCTGAGAAGAGTTGGATGTGCCACTAAGTAGCGTTGGTTATGGCCCCATCACACTTAAGTCTAACAGCATAAGGTTTCCTACCTTCAGTGGATTTAATATCAGCTACCTTGTACAGCACCTTAGACCTGCTAGAGGGTCCTGTCCTCTTCTGGAACCCAACCCAGAATGGGATCCATCTGTATTACTTGGGAAATGAATTTGAAGAGACATCAAAAATGTGAACTGCATTACTGCCTCCGGTACTTGGTGCAATCCTTCGATCTGCTCATGGTGGAAGGAGTGAAACTCAATACATTTTCTAAAACACTGAAAGAGAAAAATCTTACCCTATCCCTGACAACTGGAATCCCTAAAAGTCTAAAGGGTGTAAACACTGAAGATGTATATTGTCGGGTTCTCTAGCCCCCCGCACTCCCCTGACCTGCGGGAGAGATGGGGAAGGCACGTCCCCGACCGGACGAGCCAAGAAAGGAAAGGGTGGGCAGACCGCCCGCACCCAGCCCTCCCTCACCAGAGGACAATCAGACGGCCTGGGAGTCAAGTTGGCACAAGATCTCGTTTATTGGGGAAGTGTGTGCCACTAATATAAGGCACAGGAGCCAATCAGGTCTAAGATCGGCAGGAAGGGGCGGGATGAGCTGTCCATCAAGGGCAGAAGAGCCAGGGCTTCACCGCCCACAGAACCGCCTCTGGGTTATAACCAAAGACACTTATAGCAGCTGCGCGTTGTTGTTAGACGCCGCCATCTTAGCCACATGTGGCCCCAAGACTGAGAAACAGGCAGGGCCAGCTAGTTGACTTCCAGGTGTGCCCCACAGTATATGATTTCTTTTACATTCTCAGAGCACACATGCACAGATTATCTTCTTTCATACTCAGATGAGTTTTTTTCCCAGATCCATATACACTGATACGATAGAGGGTGTGAACCTGAGAAATAAGCCATAAACAGTTATCACTGTCTGGCCCCAAGAAGGAGAACTATCTAAGTGAAAATTGGATGGTTTGAAGACATGATAGACATCTTCACCACAATTAACATAATAAAGATATCTCTATTGACTTTTAGTACTTAGCTATCCCTTTTGTAATTCTTCATCCTGTTTGTGCATTCACAATAAAATCTGAAATTAGAAGGTTTACCAAGATCAAGTCTTGGTGATGATATAGAATAAGTAATATACCATATATTATTGGGGTTTCAATTTGCTTTCCTTTGTAATTAATGAAATAGCGAATACATGCCCACATACTAATATTTTAATACTTTTATGACAGTGGTCTGTCCATTTGGAGCAAGTTTTATATTTGGTTTGAGGTGAGGGTTGAGATTCATATTTTAACATATGAATATTAAATTGTTCCTGCACCATTTATTGAGAACGTTCCCCTTCTCTTATTGAATCATCTTAGCAACCTCCCTGTGACTTTATTGCTTGGTATTTTTTAACTGGATGCCAGGCATTATGCATTTTCACCTCCTAGATCTTGGATATGTTAATTACCATACATAATTTAACATGATGCTAGTACCCTCTTTTTTTTTAAGTTTTTTTTTTTAAGTTTTTTTTTTTTTTTTTTTGGCCAGTCCTGGGCCTTGGACTCAGGGCCCGAGCACCGTCCCTGGCTTCTTCCCGCTCAAGGCTAGCACTCTGCCACTTGAGCCACAGCGCCGCTTCTGGCCGTTTTCTGTATATGTGGTGCTGGGGAATCGAACCTAGGGCCTCGTGTATCCGAGGCAGGCACTCTTGCCACTAGGCTATGTCCCCAGCCCTAGTACCCTCTTATGTACTGAAGTTACTTGAAAATTGTGTGGTCCTTTAAAATTTTTCATACAAGTTTTGCCAGATGGTTCTAGAGCAGCCTGTTATCTATGGCTTATTTTTTTCCCACTGGAAAAAGAACTTTCTGAATGCTTTACCTATACCTCATGGGTTATATTTTTCCTTCATGAAAAGGAATAAAAAAACTTCCCTGTGTCTATGAGAGCTCCAGGAATCAATCATTCCTTTTGCTCTTTTCGGGTGTTCCTGTCTAGATGTGGGTACAGTACAATCCCGGCACACATTTGCTCATCAGTAGTCAGATCGAGAACTGAGAAACCCTAGGGGGGAAGCTTACAGTATCTGCTCTGTTCCTCTCTGTGTCTTTCTTTCTGTTCTCTCTCTCTTTTTCTCCCCTCCCCGTGTGTGTGTATATATGTGTGTGTATACATAAACACACATACTGTCTCTGTCTCTCACTATATCTGTCTTTATCTCATCAATCTGTCTCTCTCTGTGTCTTTCTTTCATATACACACAGCCTCCTCCTTTTATCCCTCCCTCCTCTCTTCTCTTGCAAAGTACAGTTACTTTGGCTTCCAGTCAGTTCCAACCTCCACCTTAACTTCTCAGAGAATTCACTGGACCCTCGCTGGTTCATGGTCTTCCCTGCCCCGCTCTGTGGTTGGTAAACTGAGCGGTAAGTCAACTAAAGCAGTGGAGATTTTTACTTCCTTTGTTTCCTGTTTGTAATCATTGTGCCTCACTGCTTGAAGTCTCATGTGGGAAAGAACTGTCAACTCTAGTTCCTGTGACTGAATCTTGGTTAGAATTAGAAATTTAATCTAAGTGCTTGACACATTGCAAACTTTGCCATTCCAAGGCTTGTGATTCTGTCTGTGTAGCATGATGGTTCTCTAATATAGTGAAAGGAAAAAATCAGTAGAAAAAAAAAGTGCTTAAAACACACATTCTATTTCTCTGTCACAGCATTTCAATTCGGTATGCCTGGAATGGGTTCAGATATTTTAATCTTTCTTGATTTGAGCAATTAGGAATGCACAGTTTGAGAGACTTGTTGCTGCCATGATTTTTTCCATTTTGACTTGAGCCCAAATGACTCGGTTTCATGCTAGTGGTGAGAGGGGCAGAGGCTTTATTTCCATTGCTAATTCTTTGGGTAATTGTCATACTTACATCACATTTTCACTTCAATTCTGAGTTTTGAGCCTGTGTAAGACTGAGCATCTATCCTTTCTTTGTTAGCTGGATAGAGATTGCCATCTGCTCTCCATCTTCTAGCAATGTTTGTTAAGTCCTGAATCACTAATGGTCTTTTATTTTCATTTTTCAGAATTGCTATGAATGCATTTCCATACATGTGTTTAGTTATTTCAATTAAATCTCTTGACAGATTCAGAAAGAATAGATTTAATTCACTAGTTTCAACTAGTAAACAAGTGGTTTTTTTTAAGTAGGCTTGCAAGTAATCTTTTGCCAGTCACTGGGTCTCATGTCGGAAATCCCGACTCAAGAGTCAGAATATGGGAGGACCATGGTTCAGCCTTGGAATGAAAGAGTATTATCATGTTCTAGGCTGGTCCAGAGAATAAACGCAAGGTTCTATATGAAAAATAAGGCATAGATTGGTATGGCTTAAGTGACAGAATGACTTCCTATCATGCTCAAGACTAGAGTTCGAACCATACCATCACTAAAAAAAAAATCTTTTTAAATACTATATAACAGTAGGAATGTATTGTGCATAGAGATGGTCAATATCCCAGCTATGGCTTGATCTTTATCAATGAAAGTGCTTCAGGAACTCTAACATGAAAGGTTTTTAAAGGTCTTCAGTGATAAAACCGGATCCTTTAAGGAGTCCAAGAGTCTCTTCACTGCAACCAGGTAAAACCATGGCATGTGACTCTGGCAGGCACGAGTTCCCCTGCATATGGTCCCTCCCAGAAGCTGCCAGGCCATCAGTAAAACACAGAAACTCAAGGACTGAAGGGCCATTGTCAATGACCCACCTGAAGATTTAGTGACTCTCTGCCCTGAAAATCTAGGCATGTGTGTTTAGGGATCTTACTCACTAGAAGGGACAAAATTTCCAACGGGGGCACTGTAGTAGTCCTGTTCAAGTTCTCCGTATTTCAGTTTTATATTTTCTACTTTGTATACAAAATGGACAAATACTAGAGGGAATTAAGATTAGAGATTCAAGACACCAGAAAGGTGATTCTGTCTCTGGCCCAGGTATACAAATAGCATTCATCAGACAGGCCTACTAAGTGCAAGGCCCTGATTCATGCAAGTACCACAGAAAGAGAAAGAGTTTGGAAGGAAGGAAGGAAGGAAAGAAGGAAGGAAGGAAGGAAGGAAGGAAGGAAGGAAGGAAGGAAGGAAGGAAGGAAGGAAGGAAGGAAGGAAGGATAGTTTTAAAAGGAGTCCTCTTTTATTACTTAGGTAAGATATTTCTATATTTTTCTACCAAAAGAATATTTATATGTATAGGGTTGATGATAATATACTCATTTTCTCTAGCAATGAATAAATTTTCCAATGGAATAATTCTTATTCCGTTTTATCCTTACTGTCTCCTTATTATAAAGATCAGTCATTTTATCCCATTAAATAACCTGAAAGAAATCACACACGTGGCAGGACTAAAAGACTTTTTCCAATGTTAAAAATCACTGAGGCGTACTCATGCATTGTCATCTGTTTCTTGTTCTTGCTATTTCTTTCCAAATTTATATCAATTTATGATGCACTTCTAACATCCATATTGCTGAAAACTTTGATTACTATACTAGTAAGTAAGTGGGGGAATTTTTATTCACCTCACTAATAATAACTAGCTTATCTCACTGTCCCATTGTAATTACTAAAGGCTAGGTATGAATGGGGTAGATTCCCAAATTCTAACTCATTTTGTCTTTACAAGAACACTATCAATTACTGCTATTATCATTATTAAGATCTTACTGACAAACTAAGTCACACAATAATTCAACCCAGATTATACAGTTCAAACTTATAAGAGAACAGATCCAGATCGAAGATATTTCCTCCAGAATATGGCTTTAATTTTTATATATTATCAACTGTTATTTTCAAAAGTTTCCATATTTAATCTAGTGAGTCATTATAGCTCATTAGTTCAGTATTATAAGTGCTCTCAAAGATGATTATAAACAGTTTGCTTGACACAATACAATCCCATCATCCTTTGCTTTTGCTTAATGACATTAAGTCACTCAAATATGCACATCCACTGTTAATATTAGTCAGTTTGGATTGAAGCATCCAGCTTGAGTAGTAATCGCCATTGTCAGTCAAGAAACATTCTCTTAAGATCTTAAATTGACTTAAAAATAAAAACAAACATTAGAAGTTGACCTAGGAAATTACTATTTCAGCCATTTCATAGTTTATAAACACTGATGTTGTGTGTTTCTAAGTATGATACTTCATTGTACATTGTTCAACATGCTACCTCTCATTTAAGTCAGTTTTTAGTCTGTGACTATAGTGTGTCCAGTAGAGGAGAGAACAAGTGCCATTTTGTAGGCCAGATTTTAAAATCATTGTATGTCACTAGACTTTATCTTAAAGGTCTGTTGGGAATGCAGACAGTCCTGGGGGGCTTGGCAATACTGATGAAGTATAGAGTTTCTAGGTAGTGAATGAGTGAGCAAGGCATTGAGCTTGGTGGCATGGTGACACATGTCTGTAATCCCAGTGCTCAGGAAGGTAAGAGGATCTTGAGTTCAAGACCAGCTAAACAAGTTCCTACTAAAGACCTACTAAACAAGTTCCACCCCGGGGTGGGTTACAAAGTAACATCACTAAAAAGGAGAGGGGGATGAAAGAAAGAGAAAGAGAGAAGAAAGACAAAATAAGGAAGAAAGAAGAAAAAAAGAAAAGAATAGAAAGAAAGAAAGAGAAGAAGAGAAAGAAAGAAAGAAAGAAAGAAAGAAAGAAAGAAAGAAAGAAAGAAGGAAAGGAGGAAAGAAAGAAAGGAGAAAAGAAAGTAGGTATGGAGGGAAAGAACAGAGATGAAAGAAAAGAAGAAAGATAAAAGAGAGAAAAGGAAAGGAAATGAGAGAAAGAGAAAGAATACAGGTATCATGCTAATTCTTGAAAGAACATCATTAAAGTAATAGAAGTGCTGTAATTAGTGAAGAGGTAACAATTAGTATCATTGTCTATACCCAGATGGATTTAGAGAAAGTAAACACTGCAAGTCATTAACATTATAAAAATGGTGACAGACAGATAAGTAAGCAGAAAGTCCCTGTATTCTCTTTGTGCGTCAAACTTGTCCAGGAGTTTTAGAGCTCTCTCATTTCAAGAAAAATATCATTGCGTTAACATCCTTTGAACATGGAGAGAAAAATGAAGAATATCTATATCCAGGTTTGGGACAGATTTTTTTCCATAATCTTAAAACACCAAAAGATTTTCTCGGATGGATATCTCATGGTACTCCTACACAGCAAGTTTCTTGGTTACTTTTCTTTATATAATGACTTTTCTTTATATTAATGTTGTTGGCAGGTGGCTAATGCGTAATGAAAACTCAACAACACATTTGCCATAAAAACTCACCTTGATAGTCTTTAAATTCATTTGCGCTTTTTTTTTTTTTTGCCAGTCCTGGGGCTTGAACTCAGGGCCTGAGCACTGTCCCTGACTTCTTTTTGCTCAAGGCTAGAACTCTACCACTTGAGCCACGGTGCCATTTCTGGCTTTTTCTATATATGTGGTACTGAGAAATCGAACCCAGGGCTTCATGTATGCGAGGCAACTACTCTACTGCTAGGCTATATCCCCAGCCTCATTTGCTTTTGAAAGGTCTAAATTAAAAAAACTATATGTTTTACAAGTTAGTACCTAGGATAAACGTATTGCTTTATAGTATATTGCTTTATCTTCTTTCCACTCTCCCTTACTACTGGGGAAAATTTTAATGCCCAATAAAGCACATATTTTCAGTCCAAATCTGAGTGAATTTCCATCAACCTGTTTACCAAATTTCCAAGTTCACTCACCTCATTAATTCAGTGTACCTCAAACTTCATCATACTGAAGCACTTGGTGGTTGCTTTTAATGATAACACAACATAGTTTGGCAACAGCAAGAAGCAAATTTTCCAGACATTAATGGAAAGCTTAACGTACAATAGTCCAGCTTTTGAGATAAAAGGCAGTTCTTCAGAAATACGATGATTCATTATTTTAAAAAAAAAAAACCCAAACTAGTACTTATTATAAGCTGTCAAAGTTGAAGGTATGCAGTCTAATTGTCTGTTTGCTTTGGTCTGTTTTGTTGTTTACCAGTCATAGGATTCTTGGGTTCATCTTTTAAGGTAATATTATGTGGACAAAAATGAACTGAGTACTGAGCCAGGAAGTGTGACTATGCCTTTAGCTAACTGACACCAGTAAAGCGAAAAAGGACATTGATGAGAGTGTACCTCATCCCACTACGTTATGTAATACAAAATTTTACATAACATTATACCACACAATGTAAATGTCTGAATCTCAGTGCGGACAAAGAAGAAATAAAAGACAAGTGTTGAATAAAGAGGGCTGATCTGGCTTCCATCAGTCCAGCTCCCCCCAGGGCTTGCTGTGCTACTTTGCAGAGTGCATTGTTGAAACATCAGTTTTATCACCCCTAATGTGGATGAGTAGTTTGTAAAGACTTAAAATTGTGTGTGAATATAATTCCTTTCTCCTAGTCTTCCTCTCGGAGCCTTCTTTAAAAATTTTTAGCAATGGTTAAGTCTTTGGGTAATGCTGAAGTTCTAAGTGATGGTGGAAGTAGAACAGCTCTTGAAGCTTGCTTTCTTTAGAACACATCTTGAGCTAGAATTGGTGAGCCAGTAGATGGCACTCCGCCATCATCGTGGGACCAGCCCGCGCTTAAGTACCGACACTCGATTCTCAATCAGAAGCCTTAATCATGTGCAGTAATTAACAGTGTCACACTTTTTTCTCCCTTTATGATGAGGAACTGAACTTGATACTTTATAATTTGAATAATTATGCTCTGCTTAATTCTCCTCTCTGCTGTCAGGTGGATGAAAGCTGAAAAGGGAGTTCGCTAGTTGCAGCGTTTGAGTAAATAATGGGAGCAGAGGTAATTGAAGGTATCTTTCTTCTGATGAAAATAAAATTGAATCCTACCTTCCCAGCAGACTACTGAATCAGATGTGCCTGATCCCTAGCTTGTTCCAAAGCACTTAGTAAACCCGTGGAATAGATTTGAAATATGAAACGGAGATTACTGATAAAGAATTCAGACAGATGGAAATTCTCTCTTGATTCTTTCCTTTTTTGTAAGGAAAATGGAGAGAGAACGTGGAGGCAAGTGTGAAGATGGAGAGGAGTTTAGGAGGCAGAAAAGTTGTGAACATCTTCTAAGAGAATGGAAGGATGCATGGGATCTAATTGAGTAATACAGTGTCACTACTAATTGTAACTAATTTCCATAAATACAAGCATGCTGCAGTCAGAAAGTTTCATAGGCATGGTTGAAATTCCATCAGGCACCAGGGAGATGAGCAGGGACAAGTCAAGGTCAAATAGAGGAGGCTGTGTGCAATGACTGGTGATGGAATATTAAAGTGAGTGAAGAAGCAAAGGAGAATATTAAGGAGGGAAATGAGTGAGACCTAGGAACTGGAGGTCCTGGAAGGGTTGAGAGACTTGGTGCACTAGATGAAGAGAGCTGAGAGGACAGGTAGGTGGTGGAGGTGTTTGCAATACAGTTGCTGGAGATGTGACCATGGAGGGATGCAAGACAAGATTATTGAAGGTGAGGTATCTGAGATTGTAACAGGACAATGTACTGGACGTGCTATCTGCATGTATCATGTATTCAATAAAAAGAAAATCTGGAAAGCTACAATGAATGCAAGTGGCTGAAATGTAAAGCATCAACAAGTAAAGGAGAATAAGACTGTGTCCTTGGTAGATGCTAACCACTATGTGATTGGCACAATGATATTCAAAGTTAGAGCATTTTAGAGAACAAGGAGGAGATGGGTTTGAAAATCACAAGCAGGACAGGACACTGCCTCAAATCACATTGACTGCAGAATAGAGAAGTCAACACATACACAGTTTGCTAGGAACACCGGGAAGACACAGGAAGCCCAGATTTCTACTAGAGTAAGGAAGAAAAAGAAAAGCTACAAAGAGTAGGTAGTAATCAAGGAAGCACAGATAGGAGATGTTACTGTTATACCATGAGGTCTACAGAAATAATGGGGAAGGTGGCAGAGTGTAAAGGGGTGAGGAGAAAGGGCAGAAGATAACATCAGGGAATATTATGAAAATTAGTATAAAAGATGAGGGTGACTTTGAGGTGAATGACACATTTTAAGAGAAGAAGGAACCAAAAATGACAGTGTGTAATTTAAAGCTTGATGCTGGAACAGGACCCGTGAGGAAAGAGTTTTTGTTGTTCTCTGCATAGGTCTTCAGTGATAATGAGAGCTGGAGGTCTAGAAGACATTCACCGTGTCCCTAGAAAAATTCTCTTTCTGTGGCTCCTAGTACTTGAGTGTTGGGCCCTGCTCAGTCACTCTCTTAAATTTCTTACAGTTTACTTATAACTTTTGAATATCTGCCTGTCCTTTCTGGAATATTGCATCCACTTTTATCTTCCCCACTTCAGAGAAGTAAACATAGGTGATGTGTAAGAGCTCTCGTGTTTACACGAGAGTGACTGGAGAGTGTGAAACATTAGCATCTCAAAGGAGTTTTTATCATTTCTTTTGTGCTCCTTTAACATAATTTGACTTTGTTTCTTCACACTTCTGGTCCTTTCTGCTAGGAAAGGAGGTACTCAGGGGAGAGTTTTTCAACCGGTTGTAACTAGCCGGTGGAAATTGAGGCAAAATTCAAATTTCACTGGTCTTCTGTTGCTTTTCTAGATATATACTTTTAGATTTTTTTCTGATTGCTGTTTTGAGTTGATCTACAATAATGATATATATTTGTGGCTCGATACAAGTATACATATACTGGGTGTGATGATCAAATTTGAGTCGGGCTTATCCATCATCTCGTGGGAATTGTCATTTCTTTCTGATGACAACATTCAAAATCCTGCCTTCTAGAATATTCCATCAGCAATTATTCACTATAGAAACTATATTATGTCATATCACATTTGTGTTTTTCCCTAGTATCTGTATCCTTGTATCGGTTTTCTTCCTCTCCCCCTTTCCTCCTTTTCTACAGATCTTTTCCTTAAGCCATTCCATTTTCTCAGAAAGCTCTTGCAATACAAAACCTTAGTCTCCACGCTCCCTTCAGACTTTAATTGCTGTAGCTCTGATTGTGTATAAAGTAGACCATCCTGGGATGGGAGGAGAGAAGACAGCTCCCTGTCAGCACAGACGCAGAATATCTTATAAGTGTCTGACAGCTTCCACTGGAGAAGCATGTTAATCTTCCAACCTTGCCTTCATCATTTTCACTACATCCTAGTTTCTAGAGTTTTAAATTTCCTTATCCTTTAAGACTTCTGCCCTATCTCTCAGCTGTTCTCTAGCTGGCATTGTTTTCTGTGAGCTCTGGGCTTGGGCTCTCTCTCCATCTCTCAGGGGTACTGATACTTCTCACTCCCTGCTGTCTTCTTTCTTGTGCTTTCTTGCCTTGTGGTTTATTCCTTTCTAGTTTGGAGGCCCCGCTCTGTTAATGCCATAATGGGATGCAGTAGAGATATTCACACGTAGTCACCTTTCTCTCATGCGCACAGAATTCCCTTTTCCAGGACAATGCACTATCCCTCACTAATGTTTCTATTGGAGCAAGTGTGGTCTTGAGTTAATGTCTACATAAGCAGCAATAATTTTGGTTTCTCGGCTCCAGAAACCACAAATAAAATGAAGAAGAAAAATCAAGAATTATGTCTTTGCTCAAAAGGAAGGAGGTGCATTCATCTGCCCTATGTAGTCCTTTGTGACAAATGCCACTGAGCTACCAACTAGCTTTCATAGAGAGTTAGCAAAGCTTCTGATGAAGAGCCTGTGAATTCAGAGGTCATTTCCTTTCTGTCTGCATCATGGACCTCCCATCGGGATCTCAATGCACCCTCGGTTATGAAATTGGAGACTTTTGTTGTTGTTCTGTAGCACGTTACAATATACTGAACTTGCATTAAAATATAATCAGTACCCTTCGTGGTGACAAATTTTGAAAATACACATGAGCCCCTACAACAACATATTAAAGCATTAGGGAACACCACACTAAAACTCTCAAAACTCTCCATCTACTTTTAACACAAAAATGGATAGACTCATCCTTTGGGGACATTTTCTTGTGGTGTTCTTTGGGCATGGGCTGGTTACAGTAGCTTGGGAGGGAGTAGTGAGGGAGGGGAGAGAAGAAGGAGGAAGGAATAGAGAGCAGGAAACATGTGGTTGTGGATTGCACTGCTAATTCATGCCTGCACCTGGTTACCAGGCACAGAACCCTCAGCTCACCCCGCATAAGAGATGAAAAATCAGTGTAATAAACTAGAAGACACTCCCTCATCTCAAAAAATAAAGTGATCTCCTGAAAGCCCATGTCAATTTCTCAATATTTGCAAGTAAATTCCCCAACAAAGGAAAGACAAATGTGCTGGCATAATTCAGCAGATGAGAGTGAGAAATCGTTGAGGAAAACACCCATTTCTCTTCTGACAAATTGGATTTTCACGCGTGTGTACTCCATCACTGCTTCGCCGCCAAATCTATCAAACCTTAAATGGCATAAGAACAAATGCCCTTCTACTAATGAGCGTTTTGTGTATTTTTTTCTATCCCCCCGCTAACACTGTTTATCAGCAAGGTTAATATATTTGTTATTTAAAATAGATTTGAATTGAAATTCCAGAAGGCAGTGGGTGGCTGATGCCTGACAAGTAAGTGATTTAATGAGACATAAAAGGCATAAAACTGCAGCTACCTTCACTGGAGCTTGAAGGTTTAATTCTACCAGGAAGTATCAGAGCAAGAAAATTAGGCACGAAGAAGTGAAAACTCGCAGGATTAATTAATGCTCACAAAAGGAAAAATCGACAGGAAATTGCTTAGTGTAAAGCAGTGATATCAAGACTCTTTTCTCTAGAAGAGCTAAGGTATGGATTGTAATCTATATTTGTCATTTTGGCTTTTACTTTCTATGTGGGAAGAATGGGAAGAAAGAGCTTGCTTCTCCTCCCTCCTCCCTCTTCCCTCCTTCCCCTCCATGTCTCTTAGTAGAAGCCCAGCTAGGCAGTAACAAAGATCAGGGGAATAAAGGTTTGAAGAGAAACTCCACCTTTCTTCTATGATGTTCATTTGTTTCTTGGCTTTTCTTTCTCGTTTCCCCAGCATTGTAAGGTTGAGCTCAGAGAATTACTTGAATTTCCTTTTAAACGATCTTAAGCTAAACACAGATTCTTTCTCACTGAGTACATATTTTAACTTTATGCGAAGCACTTCATGGTAACAATCTGGGATTCATATTTGAAACTACCATATTAGAAATACTTATCTTCACTGATTTACCTTCCAGAACAAAAGGGTAGACCACATTCTCAATATCACATAACTAAACAGGTAGGGCAAGTCAGCTTGAGTATGAATGGCGGTAAGGACTCACATTGGAGTAGGTCTAATAGAATGTTTTAGTCGAGATTATCTTAAAGTTAACTCACAGTGAACCTAGAAAAATTCCAGTTCTAGAATCTATTAAATTGTGTTTCAGTATTAACAATTTAATAAGCTTACTTAGAAGTGAATAAGTTGCACATAGAGTGTTTCTTTAGGCAGAAACCAACATCATAGCCTAAAGGAAGTTAATGGCCCCTCAGAATAGGGCATTGGAGTCAGAATGCCCTATCAAGCTCACATTAGCGGTCTTCAGCACAATTTTAGCAAATAACTCAAAAGTGTCTCTCAACCCAAAGCCACTCTCTGCTTGATACCATATGTCAGCATCATGTGGCTGATTGCATTAAATGTGTGCTAGGGCCCAGATGATCAAGCTATGCACACTAAAGGCATGGTGAGTTTATGCACAGTGCATATGCCATGGAGAAATGCATTCTTAAGGTTAGCAGAAACTAGTGTTTATGTACAACAGTATTTCCTTTCTGAAGAGATCACATTTCATGGGAGACAACTTCAACAGAGCAAAGGGCAGCATTAAAAAAAAGATATTGCTGCAATGAAACAAATAAAGTCAAACGACCTGAAACAGTAGCATTCCTTAATCAAGCAGGCCTAAGGAAAAGGCAGCCACCATTTAATTCCCTGCAATTTTCTGCTTTTTGCATCTTTGAAGCTGTTTTTTTTCCTGATTTCTTTCTGAGAAGCAATGAGATGTGAGAGGGCATGTTCAGTAAGAATAACAAATAAGTTGTGATTCTTACCACTTGAATACTCAAAATATGTACAAATAACAGTGTCAGTTTTCGGGGGTACTACATGTATGCAAATCACTACCAAAATTTTATTTAAATGATTGCACTTTATTTTTTCACCATCTTGAAACTGTCAAAAAGCACTTACCTATAAGACAGATCCCATTCTGTGAGAAAACCCAGACTGTGGGAAAGACAAAAAAACCAATCAGATATACATCAAGTTTGGGAGAAAGCTTTCTGTCTTCCTGAAATAACACTGATCTCAATTAAAACGTCACGCAGCAGCGAGAGACCACCAGCAAAGTGTGATCGTCTGAAACCTGAAGTGCATCAGGTCAATCCAAGTGCAGGCATCGCTACGCAAGCCCGGACAGCTGCGCTGAATTTACAAGGATAATAAAACTTATCAAATTGGTCCTAGTCACTGTTAGAAACCGTTCCATTATCTGAGTATGATGGCCTTGTTCTTGCCAGGCTTGTTCTAATAAAACCAAATCAGAGCACAATGTGTCTTGACAAATCTTCAGTATATTTGCCCTCAATTTTCTCCGTTTCAAATGAGAAATGTGTAGTTTCCAGCAAGCAGTTTCTAACCTCATGCGATGCAAATGCCAAGACAGATTTATGCACCTTGTGATTAATTGCCTCTGTGTAATTAACTTCATTAGGGATATTGTTTTGCTTGTCTTTAATACTCCTGAGACAGGAGCAAAGACAAATGCCCAAAAGACCAAGAGTTGATTAGAGTCATGTCTTGTCTTTAGTAAGATGCTTTGCAAAAGAAAAACAGCCAAGAAATATCCCACACCATTAATGTGCTAAACATTCTTACCTTTGGTGATTATAATGTGAGGGAGTTCTCAAATCAATGAAAATAAATAGAAAATTATATCTCCTGTTTTGTGAGGCTAACCAATATGCTAGGTTGTTTGACATTTAAACATTCAAAATATCTTAAAATGTATTCAAAATATCAGACAAAGGGCATTTGCTATCAGCCAAGCACTGTGATGTATTCATTTATACAATCTCACTTTATTTCCACTATTGCTTAAGAAGATAGGAGTCAATCTTCTCTTTGAGGATGAGAGAACTTGAGAAGCGAAGCCATTTTTCCCCAATGTAAGCCACTGCTAAGTGAGGGACCCTGATCCCATCTATAGCAGGCCAAACCCCAAAGTTGCTTTCTAGATTGCCTCAATGAGCACAAGGGCATTTGTTGGGTCTAAAGTCCAACTTGAAATTCAGGAAACCAAGCGTGCAAAGCACACTTTACAGAGATAGTCTCAAACTGGCTTTAAAGACTTAAAAGTACTCTCCTAGTGTGCAGAAAGTTAATGTTTTATAACGTCAATAGTAGATTTACCAATGTGGAAGTCTTAGTAAGTTGGTAAAGCATTCAATTCTGGAGAAGGAAAGGAGATGTCTGAAGACGCCCTCAGAACTGAGAAAGTATTCGCATGGAGAAGAAATGTGTGAATGTAAGCAATGGGAGAAAGCCTTCCCTTTTCCCAGGCTCTTCTAACCATGGAAGAAGTCAGTGACACAGGACTGAACGGATGTAAGCTACGTGAGAGAGCTGTTCCAGTTGCTCCCGTGCCTTTGAAGCACATGACAGAACTCACACGGAAAAGAACCTCTATGTTCATAAGCAGTGTGGGAAAGCCTTCACTTTTCCAGTGCCCACCAAAGGCACGCCAGAACTCAGCGGAAAAGGACGACAGGATGTAAGCAAAATCCGAAAGGCTCCAGGTTTCCAGTGCCCTTCAAAACCTGAAAGAATTCACAGTGTAGAGGGAGGAGGTAACAAGTTGAACAAGAAATGTACTCACTGCCTTATATTATGAATCTGTAACCCCTGTGACAATAAAGAAACAAGTCTAATTAAAAAAAAAAAAGAATTCACAGTGTAAAGAAACCCTATGGCTTTAAGCAACATGGGAAAGGCTTCATGTGTTCCATTGTCTTCCAAAAGCACGAAGAGCTCACATCAGAAGGAAAGGTTGATGCGAGAGGTCTAGGAACTTCACCTTCATAAGCATGGGAGATTTCAAATGGAAGAAAATTCTATGGATGTCAGGACGTGAGAACGTGTTCCTTTGTGAACCAACCCCAGAAAACATAAAAGAATTCACGTGGAGTTTTATCTGCATTTTCTGTCTGGAAGGCAGTCTGGCTACAACCGTTGAGGTCAATATTTAAATGTGATTGTTTTATTCTTTAGACCAAGAATGGGATTATGTTCATCTATTTGCCTATGTTAAACATAAAATTTTTGAAGTACTTACATTGCCTTTCCGTTTAACTTTAGGTTTATTTGGCAAATATAATTTTAGATTTTAAAAACTGCATTCTTTGGTTATTATATTTAAAAAATTGCATTTCACAGTTGCAGCCTCAAAAATATTAATGGCATGAATCAAACTAGATACAAATGATAACTATTCAATTGCTGATGTTTATTTATTATTTGTGTACTTAAATTTCATTTATTTATTTATTTATTTATTTTTTGGTCAGTCCTGGGGCTTGGACTCAGGGCCTGAGCACTGTCCCTGGCTTCTTCCCGCTCAAGGCTAGCACTCTGCCACTTGAGCCACAGCGCCACTTCTGGCCATTTTCTGTATATGTAGTGCTGGGGAATCGAACCCAGGGCCTCATGTATATGAGGCAGGCACTCTTGCCACTAGGCCAAATCCCCAGCCCCTTGATTTATATTTTTATGGCACATGTGCATCTTAACATCAAGGAGTATTTTTAGTCCAAATATTTATTTCTTAATTTACTTCATTTGAGCAGTTCTTTTAAGAATAAAACATTTGAAGCTGAAATGTCCTCTACTTCCCAAGGTATGTCTCAGTCCATCTTAAGTGCATTTTGCAGCTGATGGTTACACCCTGACATTGTCATCTCCAGTGCTCCTATTAGAAAAATAATATTATCAATGAAATTCTGTAACCTATGGGAAATAAATATAAATGATAAATAATCGTACTGACCAACATCAAGAGCAAACAAATCAAGCAAGTGTCAACCTTTTTTCATTTGAAAGTTGATTAGGGAGGAAGATGGCGCTGCCACAGTAGGGAGGCACCCCAACTCGCTACAAATGAATAGCAAGCTGGGAACTCCAGCACCCAACACCCCATCAAGAACCCAGCAAAACCAGCAGCCAGAAGCAGTGGAGAAACACAGGAAACAAAAAGGAGCAAAAAACAAGAGCCTATAACTTTCACGGAGCCGGAGAATCTCCAGGGTACCCTCCCCCCCCCAGCCGACCCTGGCCCAAACAGGGCCAGGATGGGAAAGGGGACCCAGCAATCGGCAGACCGACTGCCAAAAACTCACATCGGGTGCGCAGAGTCCAGACAGTGGGACTCCAAGGACCCCAGGGAGAGCGCTGACCAAGACACATGGCGATGGCGGTGACGGGAAGTTCAGGTCCACACGGCCGGGAACGGACGTGAGCGGCGGGGAAACCAAGCGGTGCAGAAGGGGAGAGTCGGGGACGCCACCACGACCTTTCGCCACACCCCAGCACTCCACCCCCGAAGGACCAATGGCTGCGCGGGACACACACACAATCCAGGACCAGTGAGTCCCCCATTGTTCCCTCCCCCAACGGGAGACCAGCTATCAGAGACCCAGGCTCTACAAAGAAACTAGAACTCCCTCCCTCCCCCTCCCACCCCGAGGGAACAAAGAACCCCCAAATCAGGCGCGAAGGCCCCATCAGGCTCTGGGAAGACACAGGAGTTAGCAGGGGAAGGGCGGAGCAGCGCCAAGGCAGCAGAGGAGCCTGAACCAGCCGCACCGGCCCCGCCCCCTTCCCAACAGGGGCCCGGGGACCGCAGGCAGTGCAAGCCCCACCCGAGGCACCTGGGCCTTGCAGACACTTGATCCCACTGGGGCCCACACGTACCGCCCCCCACAGTGGACTCACGGGAGGGAACAAGCACACCCCAACAACCTGGGGCTCACTCTGGTAGGCGTACCCCGCTCAGGTGGATGGGGCCACAGTGGCAGCGCCCATTGTAGTGGGCGCACAGCACACAGGTGGGCGGGGCCCCCGGCGACAGTGCCCGCTCTGGTAGGCATACCCTGCTCAGGTGGGCAGGGCCATAGTGACAGTGCCCGCTCTGGTAGGCGGGCCTGCACATGAGGGCAGAGCTCTCCAGCGGCGGCACCCACTCAGTTTGGCGCATTTCGCACAAGTGGGTGGGCCACCTCTCAACAACACCAGCCCCTGAGCGGTCCACACAGGAGGGCGAACCGCCTGAGAGATGAGCTCCTCTGACCAAGATACAGAGTGGAAAAAAGAACCAAAGAAGAGAAAAGCCTCCACACCACGCTGAATCAGCGACCAGCAAACCCCCACCAGGGGCACGCTAGGGTCAGCACAGCACAGCGGCAGGACACTGTCCCGCAGAGAAAGACACAGAACCTACCGACCCCCAAGTGCAGTGAGGGTGACCACCTCAGCAACAACCGAGAAGGTCACGCTCACCCATTGGGAAGCAAGGTCCAACAGTCAAACCCAAACCAAGAGCCAGGACACCAGGGCACAAGGCTCCCACTGATGGACCAGAGGGAACCAGCACAAAACCAAACCAGGGAACCCACCCACAGATCTCCAGATGCGCAAATCACAAAGAAATATAACACAGTTCATCAAAGGGCAAGCCAACTCGCCAGCTCCAAAAAGCAGCACGACTGAAGAGGAGATGGAGAATAAAAAAGCAAATGAGGCCATATTAGCAGAAATGATGGAAAGCATCAGAAACGAAATCAGAAAACAATTCCAGGAGTTTAAAGTGGAAGTCTTGAAGGACATCCAGGAAGCCAAGAAAGAAATGGAAGCAAAAATGGATACAATGCAAACCTCTGTTAAAGAAGATCTTAACATCCTGAGAAGTGAAATGCATGAAAAAATAGATTTACAATACAACTCTTTAAAGGAAGAAATTTCCATGATCAGAGCTGATCTGACAACCATAAATAGCTCTCTGACATCCATAAACTCCGCACTTGAATCCACAGCACAAAGAATTGACTATATGGAAGCCAGAATCTCTCTCTTGGACGATAATGCAACCGATAAGAACCAGAAAATTACCACACTCCAAGAAATGGTGAAGCTTCAGGGCAGACTAATCCAGGAGCTAGTGGACAAACACAAGAGCTATAATCTGCACATAATTGGAATAGAAGAAGGAGCTGAATACCAGAGCAGAGGGCTTCAACATATTTCCAATAAAGTTATTGCAGAAAACGTCCCCAATCTCACAAGGGACCCCATCCAGGTAACCGAAGCCTATAGGACACCTGGCAGGCCAGACACCAAAGCCACACCAAGGCACATAATATTCAAGACTTCAGATCTCAAGAATAAAGAGCAAAAAGGGCTGGGGATATGGCCTAGTGGCAAGAGTGCTTGCCTTGTATACATGAGGCCCTGGGTTCGATTCCCCAGCACCACATATACAGAAAACGACCAGATGTGGCGCTGTGGCTCAAGTGGCAGAGTGCTAGCCTTGAGCAAAAAGAAGCCAGGGACAGTGCTCAGGCCCTGAGTCCAAGCCCCAGAACTGGCCAAAAAAAAAAAAAAAAAAAAAAAGAATGAAGAGCAAATTTTGAATGCAGCCAAAGCGAAGAAAGAAATTTACTACAATGAGAAGAGGATCCGAATAACAGCAGACCTCTCCACACAAACCTACCATGTGCGAAGAGAGTGGAAGAACACCATCCAAGTTCTACATGCCAACAACTGCCAACCTCAAATAAAATATCCAGCGAAGTTGGAGTTCATATTCGAGGGGAAAACCAGATCTTTCCATAGCAAAGAGGATCTAAAGGAGTATGTGAATAAAAAACCAGCCCTACAGCAAATTCTAAGAGGGGAATCCCACCCAACAGAAATCGTACAGGACACACAGACAGAAACAGAAAGAAACTACAATATCCAGAGCCCAACAGAAAGAGCAGCTCACTAAAGACAAGAAAAAAAAAGAGAGGAAAAACAGCCCAACAAGAAAATGGAAGGAGAAAAAACGCTCTCATCCTTGATCTCCTTGAATATAAATGGTATAAAGTCTCCGATAAAGAGGAGCAGACTGGCAGAATGGATCCGCAAACAAAAAGTTGCCATCTGTTGTCTACAAGAGACCTACCTTACAGCAAGGGACAAAAACAGGCTCCGAATGAAAGGATGGAGCAAGATCTTCCACGCAAACGCACCTACCAAAATGGCAGGTGTAGCCATCCTGATCTCAAACAAGCTGAACTTTTCATTAAAATCAACTAAAAAAGACAAAGAAGGTCACTACATTCTAATGCAAGGAAAAATCCAGAATCAAGACATCACGGTGATAAATGCATCCTCACCGAACAAAAGAGGCCCTACATATGTCAAGCAAAGACTCACAGAACTACAGAACAAGATAGACCCAAACACAATCATAGTGGGAGACTTTAATACCCCACTCTCTCCAAGAGACAGATCCAACACCCAGAGGATCAGCAAGAGAGGTGAGGACCTAAGTAACACCATATCCCAAATGGATCTGACAGACCTATACAGAATCTTCCACCCTACAGAGACCCAATACACCTTCTTCTCAACAGCCCATGGCTCATACTCCAAAATAGACCATGTCATAGCCCACACAAAGAATCTCAGCAAATACAAAAGTATTGACATCATCCCATGTATTAACTCTGACCACAGTGGATTAAAGGTAACCCTCAATAACAACGGTTACCACAGAGGCTATACACATTCTTGGAGGCTAAACCCCACACTGTTATCCAACACTTGGGCCACAGACCAAATTAAAGATGAAATCAACGAATTCATAAGTCACAATGACAAGAAAATACATCACAAAGAAACCTATGGGACACAGCTAAGGCAGTACTGAGGGGCAAGATCATTGCCCTCAGCACTCACATTAAAAGAATGGAAGCAGAGCAGGTGAATACCCTCACGATGAAACTAAAACAACTGGAGAAACAAGAAATGATCGAATCTAAAATGACTAGGAGGAGAGAGATCACAAAGATTAAAGAAGAGATAAATCTGGGGCTGGGGATATAGCCTAGCGGCAAGAGTGCCTGCCTCGGATACACGAGGCCCTAGGTTCGATTCCCCAGCACCACATATACAGAAAACGGCCAGAAGCGGCGCTGTGGCTCAAGTGGCAGAGTGCTAGCCTTGAGCGGGAAGAAGCCAGGGACAGTGCTCAGGCCCTGAGTCCAAGGCCCACGATTGGCCAAAAAAAAAAAAAAGAAGAGATAAATCTGATTGAAAATAGAAAGACCATTCAACAAATAAATAAGACTAAAAGCTGGTACTTTGAGAAAATAAATAAAATTGAAAGACCCCTCTCAAGACTTACAAAAAAAAAAAAAAAAAGAAGAGAAGAGACTCATATACGTAAAATCAGGGACTCCACCAGAGAAATTACAACAAGTACACACGATATTCAAACAATCATAAGGAGCTATTTCCAGAACCTCTACTCAGAAAAAAACAATAATTTTACAGAAATGGATCAATTCTTAGAGAAGTATAAACAGCCCAAACTGAACCAAGAAGAAATAAATCAGCTAAAAAAAAAAAAAACCAATAACTTACAGTGAGATACAGGGGGTAATCAAGAACCTCCCAACAAAGAAAAGCTCAGGCCCAGCTGGATTCACCAACGAATTCTATAAAACCTGTAGTGAGGAGCTAATACTCCTCAAACTCTTCCGCAAAATAGAAACAGAGGGAGAAATCCCAAACTCATTCTATGAAGCTAATATCATACTCATTCCCAAACCAGGCAAAGACCCAACAAAAAAAAGAGAACTACAGACCAATATCACTAATGAACACAGACGCAAAGCTCCTCAATAAAATATTAGCTAACAGGATCCAGAAACTGATCAAGAAAATTATACATCATGACCAAGTAGGTTTCATCCCACAGTCACAAGGATGGTTCAACATCCATAAATCAATCAATGTAATTCACCACATCAACAGAACTAAAATCAAGAATCACATTGTTTTTTCAGTCAATGCCCAAAAAGCCTTTGACAAAATACAACATCCATACTTATTAAAAGCTCTGGAGAGAACAGGAATAGATGGAACATTCCTCAAAATAATAAAAGCCATATACAACAGACCAACTGCTAACATCATATTAAATGGAGAGAAACTTAAATCATTCCCCCTAAGCTCAGGAACAAGACAAGGATGCCCACTCTCCCTACTTCTTTTCAACATAGTGCTGGAATCCCTAGCCATAGCAATAAGGCAAGAGGAGGACATCAAAGGGATCCACATCGGCAAGGAAGAAATCAAGTTATCCCTATTCGCAGACGACATGATCTTATATCTGAAGGACCCAAAAAACTCAGTCCCCAAACTCCTACACCTAATAAACCATTTTGGCAAAGTAGCAGGATACAAAATCAATCCACAAAAGTCAGGAGCTTTTCTGTACACCAGCAATGTACAAACAGAAAAGGAAATTATGGAAACAATTCCATTTACAGTAGCCAAAAAAAGAATAAAGTACCTAGGGATCAACCTAACCAAGGACGTGACAGACCTATTTAATGAGAACTATAAAAATCTAATAAGGGAAATCAAAGAAGACACAAGGAGATGGAAAGACCTCCCATGCTCATGGGTAGGCAGAATCAATATAGTGAAAATGGCCATATTGCCCAAATCGTTATACAAATTCAATGCAATCACTGTCAAAATCCCAGTTACATTCTTCACTGAAATAGAGAAAGCAATCCATAAATTCATATGGAACAGCAAAAGACCTAGAATAGCCAAAGCAATTCTAGGCAAAAAAAGCAGTGCAGGAGGTATCACAATACCAGACTTCAAGCTCTACTATAGGGCCATCATAACAAAAACAGCCTGGTATTGGTATAAAAACAGACCGAAGACCAATGGATTAGAATTGAAGATCCAGAAATAAAACCGCACTCTTACAGTCAGCTGATATTCGACAAAGGAGCTAAAGACATACAATGGAATAAACAGAGCCTCTTCAACTACTGGTGCTGGGAGAACTGGGCAGCCATATGCAGAAAACTCAAAGTAGACCCAAGCCTATCACCATGCACCAAGATCAACTCAAAATGGACCAAGGACCTCAATATCAGACCTGAATCCTTGAAACTACTGAAGGACAGAGTAGGAAAGACGCTAGAACTTATAGGCACCGGAAGGAACTTCCTGAATATAGTCCCAGGGGCACAACAAATAGGGGAGAGACTCGACAAATGGGACTACTACAAATTAAAAAGTTTCTGCACAGCTAAGGACATAGCCACCAAAACAGAAAGACAACCAACCATATGGGAAAGGATCTTCACCAGCACAGCAACAGACAAAGGCCTAATATCTGTCATCTACAGAGAACTCAAAAAACTAAGCCCCTCCAAGCCCAATAAACCAATTAGGAAATGGGCAAAGGAGCTAAAGAGAGACTTCACAAGAGAAGAGATAAAAATGGCAAAGAAACATATGAGGAAATGTTCAACATCCCTGGTAGTAAAGGAAATGCAAATAAAAACAACCCTAAGATACCACCTCACTCCAGTTAGAATGGCCTATACTCTGAACTCAGGCAACAACAAATGCTGGAGGGGGTGCGGGGAAAGAGGAACCCTTCTCCATTGTTGGTGGGAGTGAAAATTAGTACAACCACTTTGGAGAACAGTATGGAGATTTCTCAAAAAGCTCAATATAGACCTACCCTATGACCCAGCCATACCACTCCTAGGCATCTATCCTGAACAGCAGGTCCCAAGATATCAAAAAGACATTTGTACTTCCATGTTTATCACTGCACAATTCACAATAGCCTGCGGCGGGCGGCAACCCCGTCCAGCGAGGAAAGACGACCACCACACGAGGATCCTTCTCAATCGCACTTTATTGAAGAGCTGCTTGGTTGAGGGCGAGCTGAAGCGAGGGGTGCCAAAAAGCCAAAAACGCCTGCTTATATACAGTTGGGTGAGCATGGGTCGTTCCCTGATTGGTCTGTGACCGGTTGCTACTAGCAACCGCCACGGGATTGGCTGGGACTAGAACTCACTTGCGCATGCGCGGGGTTTAGGCGGGTAAGTCCGTTAGGCTTTGCCGTTTATGGAGTTGTTTACCACTAAGGCTGCAAGGAAGTAGGCGCCATCTTGTAATGGACGAATGGGTCAAAAAAATATGGTACCGATACACAATGGAATACTACATAGCGATTAGGAATGGTGAAATATTGTGATTCGCAGGGAAACGGTCAGAACTTAAACAAATAATGTTGAGCGAGACAAGCCTAGAACACAGAAAACAAAGGGGCATGATCTCCCTGATATATGACTGTTAAGAAGGGGTGACGGAGAGACAGCAGAGACCAGGTCTGTGAAACCAAAAACTGCTTATCAAATGGTATTTCCCACAGGATTGGGGCAGCGACCCAACATTATGTAACTAAAACCAAGCAACTGGCTGGGGATATAGCCTAGTGGCAAGAGTGCCTGCCTCGGATACACGAGGCCCTAGGTTCGATTCCCCAGCACCACATATACGGAAAACGGCCAGAAGCAGAGCTGTGGCTCAAGTGGCAGAGTGCTAGCCTTGAGCAGGAAGAAGCCAGGGACAGTGCTCAGGCCCTGAGTCCAAGGCCCAGGACTGGCCAAAAAACAAAAAAACAAAACAAAAAAAAAACCAAGCAACTACTCAACATATAAAGGTCAAAAATTGACCTCTCAGTGGAATACAATAGCTCAAAAGCTATGTATGTACGTTCATATAAGACTACTGTTGACATATTGTCTAATATCGACATTACTTTTAAAACCCTAGGCAAATTTTCTTGGGCGTAGGCCACGTGGCTACTGTATATGTTCTTGGTACATTGTGTATTGTATATATGTCTACCTGACCTAGGGAATGGAAAGAAAAACAAGGTGTAAGATATCACAAGAAATGTACACACTGCCCTACTATGTAACTGTACCCTTTTTGCACAACACCTTGTGAAAAAATTTGTGTTTATTTAATAAATTAAAAAAAGAAAGTTGATTAATACTATTGACACATAAATATCGGATGGGGACATGCATTATGCACAGCTAATGGGCATCTAACTGGTATGTACTTTCTGAAATATGTACGTAAGAGACTTAAATATAGCTAATCCCTGGGTTTCATGATTTCTCTTTCTTTCTTTTCGGAGTCCAAATCCGCTTCAAGAAACTTACTCTAGCAGGGCATGGTGGCTCATATTTACCATCCTTGCTACTCAGGAGGCTGAGATTGGGAGGACTGTGGTTTGAGGAGGGCGAAAAGTTCCTAAGACTTCCATTTCATCGGGAAAAGGTGGGTGTGGTAGAATATGCTCGTCATCCCAGCAATGGCAAGAAGCATAAACAGGAGGATTATGGTCTAGGACAACCCGGCTCAAAAGCAAAACCCTTTCTCAAAATTAACCAGAAGAAAAGAGGTTGGGGATGTGGCTCAAGTGGAAAATGCCTACCTAGTACGGAGGAGCTTGAGTTCAAACTCCAACACCAACAAAAAAAGGACAAATAAATATAAAAAATCAGAAGCTTATTCTAAGAAAAATACATAAAATTGTTACATTTGGATGCTATCAGATTTTTCTTTTGACTAGAAAACAATACGAAGACTCAACAATTAGGAAGAGGTTAAATAAATCATATAAGAAATCAAATGCTACATACTCATTATTCCAATGTTATTTTTAAGAACATTCTCTAACTTGGGTAAGAATCAACAACAAAATGTTAAGTGTAAATGTTGAATAGTAGTTCCATGTGTAATTTTATTTTAGGATGGAGAAAATACAAGGGTCAACATCTTTGTTATACTGAGGCTCAGAGAAAGCATATGGTTGAATTCACCCACATTATTCAATTATAAATAAATAAATGTGAAAAGAAGCATCATGTCTCTGTAGAAGTTTTCTTGAGCTTCTTTTTGGCATGTGTTTCCCACTTTGTTTTGCTACAGAAAATGCCCACACATTGTCCACCAGTCTATTCAGATACAATAAATCCTTAACATGTAATACGTTTGTGTATTTCCAAAATCTCCTTAGCAGCTTGATGAAATGGCTTTGTATCTTTTCAAGTCCAAATCCTCAGTATAACAACTCTGTCAACACTTTATGACATCACTTTAGATTCCAATTTACCTCATATGAAATTGTGGTTTTTCTTTCATTTAACATTGACGCTGTGCTATTTTTAAATCTCAATTTTTCCTCTACAAAAGTGATGACATTTCCACTTTGGGTTTTAATGTTTCAGGACTCTTATCTCTTACTTCCCACTAATATATGCTCATAACTTTTTTTTTTTTTTTGCCAGTCCTGCAGACTCAGGGCTTGAGCACTGTCCTTGGCTTCTTTTTGCTCAAGTGTAGCACTCTACCACTTGAGCCACAGCACCACATCTGGTTTTTTTCTGTTTATGTGGTGCTGAGGAATCGAACCCAGGGCTTCATGAATGCTAGGTAAGCGCTCTACTGCTAAGTCACATTCCCAGCCCCTGCTAATAACTTTTTAAAAGTTGTTCTTCCATAAACTTGAAGTTGAGGTATAGCTTCTACAGCATTTTTCTTCTAATGCATTTATTCCCTGCTTTGTTATAATTTCCTAAAATATTATAAGCTTGGATGGTTTCTGACTTTGGCTCTACTTACTGACTCTCCTGTACTTAATCCACCTAATTTACTTTATAATATTCAGTTACAGTTACTATAGAATCAACTGTTCTCATGTCCTCTTCCTGCTCAGCACCATCAACACAACCGCCACAGCATTACTGGACTTGGTGCATCCAAGAAAACACTTCTAAATTTTACTCTTTCCCAGAACACTTCTGACCCCCATAATGGTGAACCATTTTACTTTGAGCTAAAACACCACCATTAACTTTAAATAGCTTCAGAGGATGGTAAAAATAAAAAAAAAAAAAAAGATCCTCTCAGTTCTCATTAAACTTTTCTTTTTGAGATACACTTCACAATTCATCCCAGGCATAAAAGTTACATTTTCTTTGTTCCCATGTCATTTTGCTTTTATATAACTATACCCTATTGAAAATTATCCAAGTCTTTTCCCTGGTGGTAAAAATGGACTTGTAATTTTTTCCCCATTGCTCTATTTTTTCGCTAGTATTTCCATCCCAATTCCAAGCCAATTTTATTATATTTTCAAAGGATTATTTTCTTTGTGCCATAAAATGCTTTGCCAATGAAAGTCTGCCTGCCTCCTGTAATCATTTCTTCATTCCTGTTGCGTAGAAATTGAATCTTTAACCTTAGCCCTCTGGGTGGTATTACTAAAATAAATCTACCCAGCAGTACTTTCTCCTTGTTTTTTTAATGCTTTTTCCATAATAAATGCACTTTCCTGCTGACTAAATTGCATTGAATTTCTCTATACAAGAATTTTTTAATTAAGCCCAGCAAGAAAAAAATGAAATAAATATCAATGCAAAATAATATTAATTGACTGATCTGCAGTTACTCATTTCCTCTTAAATAAGTATGTATATGATTTTCTTCCTACTTCAAAATTGAAAATAGATATTTTGGAAATATATTCTTTTCCCTTTTACAAATTGTACTTTTCTGCCTACTGTAATAAGCAGTCAGGACGCTATGTCAAGATAGGCTTTGTGTAGCAATAGGATATTTTCAATTTTTGAGCCCAAATTATTATAATCAAATTGTTAATTATTTGTAACTCTAAGTTGCTTACCATTGCTTTCCTGGCATTAAATTTAAGGTACTATTTTCCATTTCTGCTCTTCTACTTTTGCAGTATGGTTTGCAATGTGTCACTGTACTTTCCCATTCTAAAAGCTTGTAAATGTTGCAGGAGAAACCTTTAATCTTTGGCAAATGACTGATTGATCCCCTTAAGAGTATTAGTTTACATAAAACCTTTCACTGCTTTTTGCAGCATCTTTTTCCTTCTTCCCCTCCCCCCCCCCCCTTGCTGGTCCAAGGGCTGGAACTCTGGCCTGGTCACTGTCCCTGAGCTTCTTTTTGCTCAAGGCTAGTATTCTACCACTTGAGCCACAGCACCACTTTCACCTTTTTCTGTGATTAATTGGAGATAAGAGTCTCATGGACTCTCCTGCCCGGACATGCTTCAAACCATGATCCTCAGATCTCAGCCTCCTGAGTAGGTATGAGCCAGCTGCACCCAGAGATGTTTATGATAATAGTCAAAATATCACAATAAGTCAGAATTAACCATGCAACCAAAGTTTAATCTTCTATGTGGCATCTAGGTGGAAGGTGCGTAGTTGTGTCTGAAGTGAATACATTAACATAAAGGAATTAAGCAGAAATCTTTTAGTCAGTGTTTTAGCGTTAGGTGGCTAGGCATGGCTCTATAATTTGCTGAACTACTGTGTTGGAATATGGATCCAAACATAGCCCCTGCTGAATAAAGCCAAGATAACAGAATGTCCTTGATGTGTTCTACAGATGAATAATTAAAGATTTGAATGCAAACACTCAGGTGTTTCATAGACTCAGGTCTATTCATGCGAAGGCTTGTTACGGAAACCCTGACTGTAACAGATTGCTGCAGGCATGCCTTCCTTCCTCAAGCCTTTGAGAAACGCATGGACAGAAGCTGCACCAGAAACTGTGAAAATCTCCCTTCTGGCTCGTCTCTGAAGGCTTGGAGCAGCGGTGTAGAGGTCTACTGTCAACATACAGGCTCTGAATCCATGGGGATCATGGGATTTCAAAACGGAAGGAAGCATAAGGCAGGGCCTAACTGCCAGAAACTAGGAACCACAGGGATAAGACATCCAAAGCAGCTATAAGACTGTTTTGACTCACAAAGAACTTTGATGTCTCTCAACCGGTCATAGGGTCTCTAAGACTGAAAGTGGTGGACAGTTGATAGGTGTAAGTGGGAAGGTCTATTCCCACTGTGTGGAATGTTGTAGAACTAGACCTCTTAAAAGGAAACCAAGCTCATTTTATACGTGAATTCACCGTTGTTGGATACAATGTTCTCATTGCACTCACCAGCTCCTTGAGATCAGTGGCCGAAACGCCATTGTATCTTGAAGAGTGAATTGTGGCCACGCACAGGGCTGGGCTGTGCAGACTGTACTCAGGCAGCATTGCTTCTTGCAGAGCCAGGATGCCAGAAGTCTCAACCAGGCCAGAGGGGAGAAAGGGAGCGGAAAGAAAAGGAAAAGGAAGGGAAAGAGGAAGGGGAAGGGTTCAGATAGGCTCCAACAAACTGACTAGCTTATAAACAACTGAATTGATTACTCACAATTCTGGAAGCCACTGGTAGAATCAGTGTCTAGTGAGGGTAGACTACACGTACAAGGCCTTCTTCTCTGTGTTCACATATGGTGGAAAGTTTGAGCTAGCTCTGTGGGTCCTTTTCATTAAGGCACTAATCCCAATCATGAATAGCTCAACCCTTACACCCTCATTACACCTCAAACACCCTGCCAAACAAGACATCACTAGAGGGGCTGGAGGTCATGAGTCCACTGTATAAACCTTGAGAGAGGGGATACAACGTTTATAGCAATTTATGTGGTGGTGAGTTATTAATGCAGGATTTGGCTAGACATTATTAATGATAAATACAAAATTTAAATGAAAAGGTGGGATATGAAGATGATCAAATAGTATTCAGTGTACAGTGAGCAGTAGTTTAGATAGTTTAATAACTTCAGATATTTCTGTTAAAAGATCACCATGCAGAATTGGATCTTTTCTATATTATGTATTATATGAATATGACATCCTGGATTTTTTAAAGTGAAGAAATAAGGATGAAAACCAAATGTAATATTTAGATATATCAATAACCATTATTTTTACTGCTCAAAGATTGAATGCTGGATTAGTGAATAAACATAATTTGGGACTTTTTTTTTTCTTTTGCCAGTCCTGGGCCTTGAACCCAGGGCCTGAGCACTGTCCCTGGCTTCTTTTTGCTCAAGGCTAGCACTCTGCCACTTGAGCCACAGCGCCACTCCTGGCCGTTTTCTATATATGTGGTGCTGGGGAATTGAACCCAGGGCTTCATGTATATGAGGCAAGCACTCTTGCCTCTAGGCCATATTCCCAGCCCCAACTTGGGACTTTTTAAAGATTTATTTCATGGGTGTGGAGCAGACAAATGACTGAAGCACACTTCTTGTCCTTGGATATCCTTGTTTTTGTGAGTGGCTACAAATTCTCTAGAGATGTCAGACTAGACCATTTACAACTACAGGCCAAGGCTTGTGGAATTCTGGGATGCTATAAAATAGACATTGAAATTCTAATTTCTGAAACACATCCTTTGTTTTCTATTTATATTACTCTTGCTATTATTTCTGGCTGCTAGATTCATCAATAAATAATACTTCAGAAAGGGAAAATTCTGTCCTGAAAGCACAAGATCAGAACATGTCACAACATGACATATAACAAAATTTCATTGCTGCTATTCCATGGTAAAAATTAAGTTGTATTTCAAGTTTTCTTATCAAGGGGTTATATTATGGAATGCTAAGCCAAAAAATTGCATCCTACATACATTTTTCTAGTAAATGAGATTCATATCCCTAGGGTTATTCTGACTAAATAAATTCATAGCCTCAATTTTTTTAAAAACAAACAATATCTTTAAGTAGATAGTATGCATGCATACGATAAACTAAATGATACAAATAGACTCTGCTTTGTTTAACTCTTTAAATGTTCACATCCATTTAGTACCTTATTAATTAAAATGAGGTCACAAGTAAAACAGTTGGATTGCATGAGTTTATGATACTAGCACAAGCATGTTTCCCAGAAATATATGGGATTTAACAGTATTACTTTGAAAGATTTGTATGATTCTCAAAATAATTTTTTAATTTTCTTTTTTGTCATCTTTAATTTTACAAATAAGTTTCCATTTAACAAAGCAGTTTATGCAATGTACCTTCAACAATGCTACCCCTTTCAACATTCTCACCTACCCCTCCCCTCTCTACCCTTTTCCCTTTTCCTCACTCTTCTTTTGTTTGTTTGTTTGTTTGTTTTTTGTTTTTTGGCCAGTCCTGGGCCTTGAACTCAGAGCCTGAGCACTGTCCCTGGCTTCTTTTTGCTCAAGGCTAGCACTCTGCCACTTGAGCCACAGCGCCACTTCTGGCCGTTTTCTATATATGTGGTGCTGGGGAATCGAACCCAGGGCTTCATGTATATGAGGCAATCACTCTTGCCACCAGGCCGTATTCCCAGCCCCTTCCTCACTCTTCTTAATTTTGTAGGATACACATTAGATTGTTGTCTGCATTTTCTCCTTTTTCTCTTCTGCATTCATCTACCCCTTTCCTCTTAACTCTATCTCTTCAGGGTACTTGCTTCCTGGTATTTTATTTTGCTGAAATCTGATTTTGTTATTTAAGAATTCTATGCAAGAAAGGAGAAATAAGTATTCTTGATAAATTTCTATGTCACATGGCTGTCATGGTTCTATTCACTAATTCATTCTCATATATTAGTTTCCAAATCTACATTCTTTATTGCTGTAGAAATTGTGTGAAAGGTATCAGTCATCAAGAACTTGCTTTAGGAAATTTGAGAAATTAAGGAAATTAAATAAGTTTTTGTTGTTGTTGCTTTGTTTATTTTTAGTTTGCTGTATCCCAGAAAGTGGGGTGATATGCAAGTCTAGAACATGATTGACCAGGGTTGGCCTCATCGTATGTTTTTGTATTTTTGTGATTACCAAATAATAAGGGAGCCAGGCACTGGTGGCTCACACCTGTAATCCTAGCAACTCAGGAGGCTGAGATCCAAGGATCACAATTCAAAGCCAGCTCAGGCATAAACATCTGTGAGACTCTTCTCCAATGAACTATTCAGCAAAAGCCAAAATGGTGTTGTCACTCAAGTGGTAGAACACTAGTCTTGAACACAAAGAGGCTCAGACACAGCACCCAGGGCCTGAGTTCAAGCCTTAAGACTAGCAAAAAAATAAATAACAATAATAGGGAATTTAAATTTTTTTATATCCTTGCTTTCCCGTCTGAAATACAATGCCTATGGTAAAGAGTTAAAGTGGAAACAGGGATATTTCTGTAGGTTTCTGGACAAGATAGGAGGGTCAGTGAGACTAAGGTATATGTGGTGTGTGTGTGTGATTGTGCGTGTGTGTGTGTGTGACTGAAACTGAGAGTAATAAATGTACTGAAGATTGTAGATTGTAGATTGAAGATTGTAGACAGGTTTAAATATTAAATTTAGTTATAAAATAAGGAAATAAAAGATACAAGAATAACTCAAGTCTTGAGATTTCACCTGGTAATAAACTATTGTAAAAGCAAGACAGTAATGTTAATTTTTTTCTGCAGTATTATGACAAATCAAGACTGAAGTTTTGACCCTAATAGCTTTGTGATCATGATTAAATACCTGGAAATATCAATTGTGTTTTTGAAAATCTGTTTCTGAGATATAGGAAGATTCTGGGGAAATACATTTCTGAGGCTTAAGTATTTAGAAAGTGATGTAAATATGTGAGAAAAATGGATAGCTAGTGGTGAGAAAATATAGAAAGAGAAGTGGGTCAGGAGAAGCCCCCGATGTTCTCCAGAATTTGGAGAAAGGAACCCGGGTTTACAAAGATACCAAGGATGGCAGTGTCAGAAGACCAGGGAGGGTTGTGTGTCGGGGGCGGGGGGGAAGCCAGTGTTTTCTTAGGGAGAAGGTGTTTAATGCTGTCTGGAGATCATCTGCAGAGGCTGCCTCTGGATTTGAACGTCTGGACCTCATTAGTGGCTCGGTCCTGAGCAGCATCATTGCAGTGGGGTCAAGAGCTCCAGTCAGATAGGGCAATGGATGCTCCAGACCAACGTGGCAACTAGAGCACATGGTGACCTTCCTATCCACCACAATCCATACTAATAGAAGACCAGATCACCAATATTTCAAGTCCACTCACTTATTCTAAGTGGGTGTCAGATTCACATGTGAATAAACAACTCAAATTACACTCACTGACCACAAAGGGCATAAGACTAAGCTAGTCCAAACAGCAACTTCTAGTTTCTAAGAAAAGCATGCAAATAAAAATCAGTATCTAAAAATCCTAATTTAAACTCATATGTGTATTTCAAATGTAAAAAAAATGATGATGATTGGAATGCAAATGCCATTTTGAATTGTTCTTCTCTTATAGCTCAGCTACTGATAGAGCTTTAGAATTCCATACTGTCAAGTCTCAAGAATATAGGGTTGTTGTTTTCTCAATTAGAAAAGGAATTAAGTGGGAGAATATCTTTAGACAAATGAGTTAGCCTCCAGTAAAACTGACTTTTTAACCAAACATTCATTTGAATGTGTGTTGTGACAACTCATGCAAAGATCTTCTCTCTTTTTTTTTTCCTGAATAATTACTTATCTATTGTCAAAGTGATGTTCAGAGGGGTTACAGTTTCATATGTAAGGCAGTGGGTACATTTCTTGTACAATTTGTTCCTAAACCTTTGCATTTGTGACATAGGACACTGTGTACAGAAAATAAAGAAAGCCTAAAAAATCATTAAAAGAACTTAAGTTACTAAGCATTTTTCATTAAATTGTCAAGGAAGATTTCTACACAGAAAGATAAAGTTATATCATAAAAATGTCAGACTTGCAACAGCAACTTCAAATAGGCATTGTGTGATAAGAAACACGCATGGCATCCAAACTACATTACCAGGCCACAGAAAGTATTCAAGCAAGTTTAATAGCAGCCATAAATTTATATAAAATGAGCCACATGCCAGTGGCTTACCATTAGCTACTTGGGAGGCTGAGAGCCGAGAGATCACAGTTTGAGGCTGGCAGGACAGAAAAGTTTGTAAGACAGACCCTTTCTCAACAGATAGTTGAATATGGTAGCATATAGCTCTTCTCCTCAGTATAGCAATAGGCCAGGTAGATCATGTTCAGGACAGGAAATGAGCCCTCATCTAACCCTGTATCCTAAACCAGTCCAACCCTGTATTGCCAATAGAAAAATTATATCAAATGAACAATATTGATTTCAGATGATCATTTAAAGATAATTTCTAAGCCTGGGCACATCATTCTACATCTCAGTTTCGATGATTTATCCAAGTCGGTATTAAGAAACCTTATATAAGTCATGAAAATATCTAGCAAAGAACAAAAAAGAGAAAGAAAAAATTTGCCCCCAAATGAAAGTTGCCAGATACTATGGTCATTATCCCCAGGGGAAAAACAGCAAAATACTTCTCTTAACAACCGAGCCAAAAAGCCAGGATTCTTTGCTATGACAGCATTCTCTGTACCTTTAGGAGTATTTGACAGCTTCAAATAGAGGCTATCTCATCTGCAACAAACACATAATTAAAATGAATAGAAAAAGTTTGGGACAGAAACACGAAAAGAGCTTTGGGGAAAAAAACACAAAACGAGGACAAGTGTACAACAGAAATACTGCTGCAGAAGTGCACCATAGTGTCGGGTGAGTTAAGACTTCCTCAAGGAAATAAAACTGAACCCAAGCTCAGAATGCACTGAATCAAGCCAAAGAACAGCTGAGTATCAGAGGACTGCAGGTAAACATTTCCAGCAGTGAACGTCGATGGCCTGATAAAACAAACACAAGAAGACTATAAAAAATAATAATAATAAATCAGAGAAATGCATGGCTGTGGTAGAAATGCAATCTGTGTGTCCGGGCAAAAAGGATGAGAGGAGACAGTGGCTTGGGCCACCCTCGTGGCAGCAGGATGTGCAAAGAAACGACCGGAAAGAAGTGGGTGGCCCACGGAGTGGAGGGTGGGCACAGGCAGCGACCCCTGGGAGGAACCTGCTGGACACAACTGAATTATCATTTGGACAAGAGTCTCCATCCAAAAAGAGAATAAGGGGCTTGCAATATGGCCTAGTGGCAAAAGTGCTCGCCTCCTATACATGAAGCCCTGGGTTTGATTCCCCAGCACCACATACATAGAAAATGGCCAGAGGCGGCGCTGTGGCTCAAGCGGCAGAGTGCTAGCCTTGAGCAGAAAGAAGCCAGGGACCAGTGGCTCAGGCCCTGTGTCCAAGGCCCAGGACTGGAAAAAAATAAAAATAAAAAATAAAAAAGTCATGGATTTTCCTTCAAAAGAGAATAGGAAGTGCAGATCTGAGAATAACCAAGGGAAGATAGGTTGTGTTTCAGATCATGAGAATGGATGATATATGTTCTAGACAAAAAGAAAAAGAAAGAACAGAAAGCATTCAAAGAAAATCAATCCAGCAGAAATGACTTATTTGACCATAGATTACTTTTTTCTTTTATCTTAATTTTTTTAAAAAATATGAATGGATGGAGGCGAGGCACACATTATCTACTTGGCTACAAATCTCAGCTTATTCTTTTATTATTGGCCCATTTCACAGTTCTGTGTTACTTGCGTGAATGTTGCTTGCTTGAATATGGCTAATTTGTGAAGAGGTACTTGGCTTTAAATAGAATCGTATGAACCGTAGCATTTAAGACAGAAACATGGATGAAGAGTTACATGGAGAAGGTGTAACCAGAGAAACACAAGGAGAACTGGAGATGTCTGGTTTCACAAGAGATCAACCATGCCTATTGCTAAGGAAGTTAGGTACACGATGAAAGCTGAAGTATTTCCTATGGTTTCTACCATGAGAAGGTTAATTCTGCAGATAGAAGTTTCAATACAATACTTGGTGTAAAAACTCACATGGAGGTAGCATGGAAAATCAGCGAGTGCGTGCGATTGAGAGTATGGAACAAGTAGAAACTGAGGATTTTTTTTTCAATAAGCTTGCCTTTAGAAGATAAAGGGAGAATTAGGTCAAGGGAGGATTGTCAACATTACTCTTATTACAGCATCTACCAATCCTAAGGCAAATTTTCTTTTCTTATCTCAGTTTAATAACTGGCATCAGGATATAATTTAAAACAAATGCATCTGTGTAATCACAATCAGCCAGATGACAAGCATCACACACTTTATTTGAACACACTGATATTGCTTTAATTAACTTGTGTCCATCATCGGTTCCCTATACCATGCCTGATGTCCCCAATGAGATTAATACTGTAACGAGATATTAAAGAGAAATATTAGTTTATACCCAGAAAAGCACCCACACAGTAATCAGTGGTAATCAACAGTGACCAATGGTAATGTCCTGAGTTCAAGAATTCTTAAAGGCCTCATTCATTAAGTGGAGAGTAAAAAATATTCCAAGGAATACTAAAATATTATATCATAGTTTTTATTGGTACCACTTATTTCCTACAGGCAAATAAAATAAATGTAAGTCATCTAGCAATCAGTAGATATTTGATTTAAGAGAACTTTTGCTGCCACAAGTAATACATGCATATGCTTTCTGTGCAAAATGTGAATGAATGAAGAACTTCAATTTTCTGTCTTAATTCTAATAATGCCTCTCATATTTACCCATGGCAACCAAAATCATATACATATGTAAGTATATTATATTGCTGTACCCTTTCTATGGATCAAAATACAAATGTAAGTACTAAGACAAAAATGTGCAATTTGTATTTTTTCCACCATTGCGTTCTGTCTTTCTGCATCACTATGACTAACCTATCTTCTCATGAATCACTGTGTCTTATGCAAGAATGGGAGAAGACATAAGCATGTTGTACTAGATCAGAGTGGAAGAAAATTCTGACTCAAAATAAATTTGACAAATGAACACTAAAAAATTTTAATGTGTGAATCGTAAGACCCAGAAGACCATCTTTATCTATCGGAATGCAAAATCTCCCCCCTACCACAGGAGCTCCACTGCTCCACTGATAAAGGCAAGGTTCAAATGTTATAAGAGTTGGACCAGTGAAATCAATAACATGTGGGAATGAACTTCAATATATGTATGCTAGGAACACCATGCAGCTGGATATAAAGAATAAAATAGGCCATATGTACAGACACATATACGGTCTTGTATCACCTAACAATGGGAGGGTCCTGAGAGAGGCATTGTTGGGAAATTTTCATTGTGGCATCCACACTATCGCCTAGACGGTTCGGGTCAATCACTCAACCTGGCTTCTCGATGGAAGCAAGAGACACCGCATATGTAAGATCCACGCTACCAACCAACGTAGCATGATGCTTTACTGTACACTCTGTTTATCCGTGGGAAGAACTAATCCTAAAATGATAAAGACTTATAGTCTAGCAAATAAAACACATAAGCCAGTAACCATTGTTCATTATCATTACCAGTTATTATGTCATAGGCGTAACTGTGTATGGTTCCAGGGCTATTGACTCAAGTTTGCTTCCACCAGCATAACCACAAGCACGTTGCTAGCTTGGACCTCAAATGACCCGCACTGGCTGTGGGTTAAGGTCTTGATCACCTTCCTGTGGCACTGCTGGGAGGCGGTGGGACCTCGTAGAAGGAAGTTAGGTCATGGATGGTGTGCTCTTATCTCTTTGCTGCCTGGCTGCCATGCCGGGGCAGCCCCTCTCTCATGTGTACCCACCATGATGTTCTGCTTTACAGGCCCAAAGGGAGACAGGTCAAGGGACTGTGGACTACAACTTGTTTTTGTTTTATTTTGTTTTTGCCATTCTAGGGGCTTGGACTCAGGGCCTGAGCACTGTCCCTGGCTTCTTGTTGCTCAAGGCTAGCACTCTACCACTTGAACCACAGCGCCACTTCTGGCTTTTTCTCTATATGTGGTGCTGAGGAATCAAACCCAGGGCTTCATGTATACGAGGCGAGCACTCTACCACTAGGCCATGTTCCCAGCCCTGGACTACAACTTGTGAACGTGAGACCCCCAAGGAAATGTTTCCTCTTAGGCATGTTGGCACAGTGATGGAAAAACAATGCTCATGAGTGGACTGTGCCTGACATCATTAGGCTATAGGACTCTCTGCTTCATTGTAACTGTAGGGTACCATCATGGCAGATGTAGTCCATTATTGGCACAGTGTCATGACACAGTACAGGGCTGTGGTTTCTCAAGAAATCTAGTTGAAATTCTCTTTTTAATTGTGCTTTTGAGGGAATTCACCAGGGTATTTAGGTACTAACAGGAAAAGTTGTAAGCATGGTTCCTGTGTCAAAACAAGTTTTGGCTATTTCACTCAGTCACCATTAGATTTTTGTCTTCTGTGCTTCTAGAATGCCCTGTAATTCTTTTCACAGAGTTGCCAATCAATTTGCCACACTGAATGCCATATAAAATCAATTTCTTCTGATAGAAGGCCAGAAGTTCTGTAAATCAAGGTATCAGTAGACACATGTTTGTCTCTGTCTCCATGTCTCTCTCTGTCTGTGTCTGTCTGTATCTCTGTCTCTGTCTGTGTGTCTCTCTCTCTTTCTCTCTCTCTCTCTCTCTCTCTCTCTCTTTACAGGAGAGATCCATCCTTATGTCTCAGAACTTCCAGTCCCCAAGTTCCTCCTGTCTTATCTCCATGGATTCTTGTTTATTATATCGAGGGCCTGCTCTACTCCAGAATGATCTTGTCATGAAAATTTTATCTGCAAAAAAAAAAAAAAAACTTTTCCCAAGTCACATTTACAGTTTCCAGGGCTGACAAGTAGGACACAACTCTTAGCAGTTGTAACAACTAACCTCCAAGACTGTTTTTACCTTTGGGTAATAACATGGTTTCCCTTATTTCTTACATTTGAAAATTATATACTTTTAGGCAGTAGAGAAAATACTCATAGATATGTAAATATAATGTATATACCAAAAGCTGAGAAAGTCTGGTATTTGAGACGCAACTTCAAATTATCTATCAATAAGACAATTAGAGGAGGAGAATTCTTTAACATTTTCACTTTAGGAAGAGGTGGCTATTATTAGAGAGGGAAGCTAGTGGAATTACATAAGCATGATACGGAAAGATTCTTGCACAAAATAACCTTTGTATCACTTATTTTCTTCAGCATATATAAACATGATAGACTGTATCTTATTCTGATAACAATCTAGTTTTTTTTGAGTGTTATTGTCTGTGTCTGGTAATTGTTTTTTGAAAGAGAGGGGTTTGGTGAGAGATGGAACACAGGCCCTCACACATTATAAGCATGGACTCTGTCCCTGAGCTACATCTTTGGTGAATCAAACAATTCTTTCTTCTCTGCATAAGGCAAAGGCAAAGAGGACACTGTTACACAGACCCATCTCCCTGAGGCATTACTGCTAACAATCATCTATCTTATGTTATTTGCTGGTAGATCATGAGTCTCATTCTCCTTGCTAGATTGTAAACTCACGTGAACCAATGTAGCATCAATACTCACCATCTCCCAGTAATATTACCCAGCATACACATATGTTCATGAGACAGAAATACTTTGCTCACTTGAAAAATGAGGCAACTAAAATCAAACATTACAGCACTGCATTTTTTCTTTCCAAATCTTCTGTTTCACTGAAGACTGAATCCTGAGGAGACTCAGAGAAAGCTTTTCTTTACCCACTTGCAGTAGAGGTCTGAGAAGTGTGAGAGTCCTTGTTCCATAGAAGGGGAAGGCCCAGGGAGGAAGTTGCTTCCTGGCCCACAGGGGACCACAGTCCTTTCTCTCCCACTGAGAAACTTCTGAAGTGTTAAGCTTTATATTTCACAGTGCTCAAACTAATGTAAAAAATAAAAGGCAGTAATAGAAGCAAGAGTATTCCAAGACTGAAGGGTGGCATCTGAGGATGTGGGGAATTATTTTGCTAACTACACACCAAGCCAAGTAGCCAGGGCCAAACCCACTGCAACAAGTACTGTAAGTGATCTGAGAGACTACTGGGTGGGCAATGATTGGGCTTAGACAACATGGAAGATGGTTTAAGCCTTCTGTAGTCCATGCCAGTGTTCACTGTGTTTTGTTTCCATTTTCACTTAAAAAAATAAACCGTGAGACTATTAAAATCACTCCTGTGCTAACTCAACATATCAGAAGGGTAAGAAAAGAAGGGAGAAATAATCATGGGTATCTATAAACTGTTTGAAAGGAATTATAGATCAAAACGTGCCCCTTGTGGTACAAGGAGCAGATCAATAACAATATGCTTTATTTATGGGTCTGAAAGAGGCAGTGAGGAAGGAGAAAAATCTATCTTGGATCTTTTTATATATCCTGCCTCTACAAATAAGACACAAAAGGCAGAAGTGAATACAGTGAAACTCTTTACTCTGTTTTTTCCCTTTGATAGCTTTCTTTTTTTGTGGACATGTTACTAAACCTACAAGATCTTTTATGATACTCAGTGGGAGAGAAGAAAAACAGCTTTACAAGCCACCTGGCTGATTTTTTCAAGAAACTACAGAAATACAAAGCATCTCCTGAGTTTCACAGGATGTACATGAGCAGTTCCTGAGTGGTTTAGCATGTATAGCAATGCTAGGCACCAAAAGACAGAATAAAACATCACTTCATGAGGCTTACTATTACCTGGTAGAAGGCTGCCACAGTATGATAACACTAGTAAAATTAATAATCTAAACTTGTAGAGATATTTAACACACAAAATAGAGCAAGACAGAGCCCTAACTAGCAGTGAATTTTGAGTTGGTACATCTGTTCAGGAAAGAAAGCTTGTAGACCTGAGATTGTGTCCTTATTGAGACCTGTTAAAGGCCTGCAAAGGTAATGTAGGCATTTTTTTTAGATTATCAGAGATCAGTTCTCCAGCCAGTCAGGAAAAAGCTTTTACAAAGTAGAATGTTAAAAGGCTACACTGCTGTAGCCCAAAAACAAGTCTGTACAGTTGAAAGTTAAATGTTGAATGTAATTTCCAGTTTGGAGTAAAGCTCCTAATGGACATCTGATCCTACAGCCCCTTGGTAAAGTAGACCAAGGTTACAGGTTCCTGGCTAGGTAAGGTCAACTCCCCTGAGTCAGACTGAAGAAGTTACAGAAGATGGATGATCTTCGCCCATCAGCTTCCCCTTTAGGACCAAGGGACCAGAGTTGTTTTTGGGAAGATGAGGCAGGATAAACTAGAGGCATGGAAAACAGAGGTAACAAGTGTACAGAGACTGCACTTGTGAGAAATGGTTACAGGCCAAGCCTTCTATGTTGGCTTAAAAAAAAAATCCTAGCCTTATTGGGAATATCTGATTTAAACTTATTGCCCTGGCAAAAGGACCCAAGAGCCATTGATTGCCTAAAGCTGTCTTAAAATTCAGTAGGGCACCAGCCTGCAAAAGCCAGTGTACTTAAAAGGCAAGCAGGAAAATATTAGATTTCACTAAAGTCAGGCCTGGGTTAAGTTTCTTTAACCAGTCTGTGCAGAAAGTTGCAGGCTGCCCGGCAGGAGGTGTGACATTCTACTGGAGCCACTGGGAGACACTGCTGCCTGCTGCCACCATATCCTCTGCCCATCCCATTGGGTTGAGACCAAGGACGGACTGACAGTCATCTGGAAGAATCTACATCTTCAGTGGTAAAAGCAGATGGGACTCCATCGCACGCAGCTGATTCCTGCTGGAAAGCCACTTTGGATCTGCTGAAACTAAGATTTAGGGGGGCATTCTTCCTGTGGTAACCTTCCCACTCCTCGGAGTTGACTGAAGTTGACTAGCTCTATTAAAAAAATTGGAAAGCCCGCGTGGCAGGCTAGAGAGTCACTCCCAGACAATGCTTGGGGTGGGAAGTGTGTCCAAGTATATTAGTGTGTCCAAGTGTGTCCAAGTATATATTAATCCAGATGGATTAGGGTGTGACCTCAGAGAAAGGAGGGATGTAACTGAGGTGTGCCAGTTACCTAGGTAACTGGATGGAGATTTAAACAGGTCAGAATGCCTGCAGTCCTCCTGGGGGTGGACCTCACAGATAACCTGTTTCTTTCTGGGTGCAAGCTTAAGAGCAGCAGTCCCATCTGACTGGCTCTTGTCTCATCCTTGCTCTCCCCAGCAGCTTGTGGGTGGAGTCACTTTACAGTCCAGGCAAGATTAAGCTCTCCAACAGAGAAATCAATGATTTGATTTTTATGTACAAGAAAAAAATGGGGCAATGTAATAGGGAGGTCAGATCTGGCCAGTGCCATCATTAACTGTGGAGGGGCGTCAGATTGACTCCAGGTCAGATTAGAGCAGAAGCCAACTCCATCTCCACTAAGATCTCCCCCACCCTATCCAGGGAAGCTCCCCTTGGCTGTGATAAGACTGTGTAAACTGCTTGACCACCTGAAGCATGGAAGGTTCAAGGAACATGCAAGGTTAAACCCGTGCCCTCCTATGAGTGGGCGTATCCGCCTGCATCATGTGAGCCCCACCAAATCCATGCGCCAACTCTAACTAAAATGATAGGTTGGTTCAAACAGATACTGTGAGACAGACTGTAACTCCATTGGCCACCTGCGTGTGACCTGGCATGCTCTCTAAGTGTTGTAACCTCATTGGCCACCTGCATGTGGCACACTTGACCATGTGGTGTTTGCCTTTATAACCCGACCCTGAGTGTGGCCCAGGGCACATGGTTCCAGCTCCCGAGTCTGGGCTGCAGCCCCTGGCCGGGCCAGCCTGCTTTTTACAGTTGCAGTTCCAGCTCCCGAGTCTGGGCCATGACCCTGGCCGGTCAGTATACTTTTTACTTCCCCAATAAATCCATCTTTTTACTTGAAAAAAATAGAGCAAGAATATTAAATAATTATACAACTGCTATACCTTACTACTGCTATGATATGTGACTTTAGAAAGTAAGCATGATTGGAGGCTCTATTGTATACATATAATCTTTATAACCATCATTGGCTTCAGTGAGAGAGGAAAATACCTAGTTTTAGTATAAGTATGTCTGAACAGTGAGTAATAGGAACCAATGAAGGATCAATCGAGACTAGTACACATCCAGGCACCCGTTTACAAAATGGCACATCTTCAAGTCCCGTTGACCTTGGTGGAAATGTTTATTTTCCCCTCCTGCATACTGACACAGGTAGATTTTATCCAGGCACTTCTTCTACCTGCCACCCTAGCAAGAACTGTGTGTGCTACGACACAGCTCAGGAGATCATCTACTCAAAAGGAGCCCTTTGAGGCCTCAGAGGTTTCAGTCCACGGGCCACTCTCCCTTCTGCTCTAGGCCTATGGTGTCACAGTGCGAAACCACAAGAGGACATGGAGGGGGGAGGATTTCTCACCCTAGAGTGGCTGGGAAGCAAGGCTGTGTTCCCAGTATGGTCTGCTGAGCGCATGCCCGGCCACTCATCTGCTTCCCACTCGGTCTTGCCTCTTATAAGTTCCAGCACTTCTCCAAAAACACCACAGATAAGTGGCCAAAAGGTTGGAGCCACGTATCCAATGTAGAGCTCTAGAATATCATTCTATGGACAATACTCTATCTGCTCCCCCTTAGAAATGTGTCTGCGGTCGTCTCTTTCTCAGCCCAGCTGAGACAAGTTCCAACCAATTCTTATGCAAGAGCAAGTTCTAAAGTCATTTTGCTTGCATTTTGAAGGTTACCTTGAAAATATACTTTTATACCATGCAAGCCATTGCCTTTTTTTCTTCTAAAATAACATACCTGCTGAATATAACCAATTTCAGAAGTGAGAAGTATAACTTAATCATGTTTCTTCAAACCACTTCTTCTGTATCTGTAATATCTACTCAACAATGATTTAACAAGAACTTTCTGGTACTTCATCACCTATCTGTACTCTGACAAAGCCCACATACTCCAAATCTTCACCCCCTGGACATCGGATGCCAGGAACAGATTTTCCTCTGGAAACCTTAACGAACTAGTCAAATCCAAATGGCAAACAGGAACCAACAAAAGCAGGAGAAAAAGAGAGATGTGGGAACAATTGTCCAAGAAAGTAATGTTTTAGATATAGAGAACACTGAATGTATTCTACTACTGAAGAAAATAATCAATAACAGTAGAATGGAAGTTCTTTCAGTCTCTGGAGGAGTGCTCTGGGAACCCTGCCTCCTCTCTCTGCGTGTACTGCCATCGCCACAGGCTAAAATAATGGGGCAACCCTTGAACTAAATAACCTCTCCTCATCTTCTAAGTAGCTCACAGCAAATATTTCATCCTAGTGAGGTAATGCTGACTACTACTTCATCTCCTAGTGAGAAGTTATGTTCTGGAGTCTGTGCCAATTGCTTGACATAGACTTGGTTCTTTCATCTTGCAGGCACTGTAAACATATCCCAAGGGTTTCAGAGTAAAACTCATAGCCTACCACCTCCATAATGTCGCCAGAGAGAGGTGGTTCTGCTGTGCCCACTGCAGGTATAAACATCATAATAGTCACGTGTAACTGTCACAATCTTCAATGTATGTACATGAACATGCAGCTAGGAGGTTTGAGGGGATGAGTAGAGTTGGAAGAAGAGGGGGAGAAGTATGAAGTAGGTGACGTTGATGAAAGTGCATTGTACTTGTAAACTGGTGTGTTGACATGAAATCTCCTTTGTGCAACTACATAATGATAACAAAAATAATATCAAAGCTCTAACATTTATAAAAGAAACTTCTTTTCAGTGACAGCTTTCAAAACTTTTATTCATCTTTCTAAGAGCACAATTAAGGTTATATATAGAAAGGTAATACAAATGCTCCTCCTTAAATTGATCCTGTGGCACTCCTGAGGAAGAGAAACATCACAGTACTTATCCTCCAAACCTGCTACACAGCTTTGCCACTGCCTGGAGCCAGTAGCTCATGCCTATAATCTTAGCTACTCAGGAGGCTGAGATCTGAAAATGCAGGTTCAACGCCAGCCTGGGCAAGAACATCTGTGAGACTCTTACCTCCACTAAACTACCAGAAAAGCTAGAAGTGAAGGTGTGGCTCAAGTGGTAGAGTACTAGCCTTGACCAACTGATGCGTACGGACAGTGCCCAGGCTCCGAATTCAAGCCTCAAGACCAGCAACAACAGTGAAAAAAGAGTATTGCCACCAGTGAAGGCTCTTTGGGAAGAATTGCAGATCAGTAAAAAATAACTCTAGCTACAAAAACTTTAGAAGTTGTTTTGCTTAGAAGTTAAAAGGAAAAAGCCATTTAAACCATTTTCTCTGGGTTCTTCATTTTAAAAGCTTATCATGAATTCCTGAACCTTTGTGTGCACCCAACCATGACACGAGGGTAAATTTAGTTTATATCACAATGATGGAAAAATCTTCAGATAATTTGAAATGCACAAATAGACTGCACTTTTATCTGAGAAAAGTATGAAACTGATTTCTCTTAATCTCAAATTTGTGGACCTTGAAGTAGTTCTTTATTTTTATAATTGTACAGGGATTTGAAAGAGAAAATGGGTACTTTATATGTCATTTTAACGGAAACACATTTTGTACAGGTAATTGATGGCTATTTATAGTCCGTAGGATAAGAGCAAATTGTCACCAGGTCCCACAGAATTTTAAGATATTGGAGTCAAACAATGTCTAGACATGTCTAATCAGTCTTAGTAAGATGGGGTCGGAGTTTTGTGGAAGAGAATAAAATGGGGTTCAGAAATTTTAAAAGTAGAATTTACTGATTGTAAGGAAATTAAAAATAGTACTTGTTCAATAGTCTAAAAACTACAATCATCTGGAGAAAAGATTCTAGTTCCTTAGTATTTTTCTTCAGCTGAAGTTTATAGTTATTGGCATACATATAAGTGTCAAATTTATGTACAATGTAAGAAAACTGTAATACTAATTGTATGTGACTAGTTTCTTGTCACTGTGACAAGTTAGCACAAAGGAAAATTTGTTTCAAAGACTTCCCAGGACATGACTTTTGGTCTTCCGTGTGCCCCAAATCACCTTCTGATTAACTCTCTGTGTTCAACTAATGAAGACACACAGAGTCCGATACAGATAAGATTCAAACAGACTCATACTGCTTGCACTGTTGACAGGCCTTGGCATCAATGCCACAGCGCTGGTTTTGCAAGCATGCAGAATGGAAGGATAAATGGGACCTTGGGGACCTCCACCCACATTTTGAAGGACACTATGAGAGTCCAGAAGGTAAGCACAGGGTTGAAGTCACAACTGGGAATCTTGGAGACAAGCTAAATGCATTTGGGATCATGTGATGGACATGGATTTGGTAACCAGAGGTTTGCTATTAGAGCGGGGATCTTAAATATGCACACAGGACCAGGTGTTGCTAGCTTCCTCTGTAGGTAGGCACTTCTGGGAGGCAGTGGAAACCATAGGCTGTAGAGGCTAGAAAGGGATCTTCTGTTCCTCGGAATCCTGGAAGGGGATTTGAGGACCCAGCTTCTTCGTTCTTCTTTTGCTTGTCTTCCTCAGCAAGGGAACATCTTGGTTCTTCCACATTCTCCATGCTATGATGAACTGCTTCACCCCAAAGGGGTGCCAAGGGGGCTAATCGCTTACAAACTAGAAACTCACACTGGAAGCCTCAATATACCTTTTGTCTTTATATGTTCAATATTTCAAGTATTTCATACAGTAACAAAAAAACTAACACACAACTAGCGACATTACCACGCAATTAAGTCTAATTTTTAAGAGGAATTTTTTGAAAGGAATTACATTCATATATTATTGTATTAAAGATATATAGCAATATCAAGATGTATTATTGTATTAAAAATGCATAGCAATATCAAGAAAATGTTGTAGACTATGTGTGTTTAAGTGGGTATTTTTGAGAATACTGAAGTTGGTTTTCAGAAAACATCAGTTATAAAAATTATTGTCTATTATGAACCTCGGTTGGAAAGTTCATGAACTCAACAAGAGAGTAAACTAGCAAAGGCAAAGTCTCTGAAAACGAAAGGAATTATTTGCTTTATTATATGTATAAAGAATATGAATGAAAAGGCTATGCAATTAAGAGATTGAATATGCCAAAAGAGCTCCAAAACGAAGAAAATACTTTCATAGGAGACTGGAAATCAGTTTGGCCATCAGTGAAAGACCTTGATTAACATGATACAAAAGAAAATGAGACAAAAACTAATGGCAATTTAATTAGTTGCTTTGAATCTTACTGAGGATAACACTTCAATGCCTCTCATTATTAAAATTACCTTTGGAGCAAATCATGAAGTAAAGTAATTGCTCAAGATGTTGTCAAGAAGAGACCTCCATAAAACATAATAATTAGAAGATAGCATGCTATAGAGACCGAAGTTCTAGAAGACAATCAATCAGTAGTGAAAATACAAAATTGGGAAACAGATGCTGGACTTAACCATAAGAAGGGAGTCACCTAGCTTAGCCCATCTAAGTCCAGCTTTTTAAGACAAGAATAGAACTGAAATGCAAAAGCTGTATAGTTTGAACTTTCCTTCTTCTGCCTCCTCCTCCTCTTCCTCCTCTGCTTCCTCCTCTTCCTCCTCTTTCTCCTTCTTTGTCGGTCATGGGGCTTGAACTCTGGGCCTGGGCTCTATCCCTGAGCTCTTCAGCTCAAGGTTAGCACTCTACCACTTTGAACCACAACACCACTTCTGGCTTTCTGGTGGTTAATTGGAGATAAGAGTCTCATGGACTTTCCTGCCTGGGCTGGCTTTGAACCACTATCCTCAGATCTCAGCCTCCTGAGTAGCTAGGATTACAGGTATGTGCCACTGACACCCGGCAAGGCCCAGAATTTCTGAAAGAGGCAGTGGGTTCATTAGCTGGCCCTTTGGCCTTCTACCGTGGGAGTCAGCAGCTAGAGCCTTTATTGGCGCCATTGAAAGAGGTTGGAAATGTAAGAGAGTTGCCCTGCAAGGGGGGTTGAACCCTGATCTCTTGCTCTTTCTTTTTCTCTGTTCTCAGGCACATCGCTGCCCTCTGTGTCTTCCTTCCCCAGAGACTTTCAACATAGCCTCCCAACCCTGCGCTAGAACCTGCAGAACTGCCAGCCAAAGTAAACCTTTTCTCTTTGTAAGCTGCTCAGCTCAGCTGTTTGTTACAGTGACAGAAAGAGATTCCAAACTATGAAAAATAAGTGTCTCCTTGGAAACGACCAAACCTATGAGATTCCATCATAGCAGCACGAAGGGAACAATCAGAAATGAAGTTAATTCTTTTTTTTGGCCAGTTCTGGGGCTTGGACTCAGGGCCTGGACACTGTCCCTGGCTTCCTTTTGCTCAAGGCTAGCACTCTGCCACTTGAGCCACAGCGCCACTTCTGGCAGTTTTCTGTATATGTGGTGCTGGGGAATCGAACCCAGGGCCTCATGTATACGAGGCAAGCTCTCTTGCCACTAGGCCATATCCCCAGCCCAATGAAGTCAATTCTTAGCAAAGCAATCATCTGGGGAAAAATAAAAGACTATTTTCTTTTAGGGAAAAAAAATGTATTAGGATCTACGCTTTAGAGTTGACAATCTGACACAAGTCCAGACTGTCAATTTATCTTGATTTTCTAATAATGCATAAGTCAACATATATTCATCTCCAGCTTTGTTTGGTGTTCACATCAATTCTTTCCATGTGAAAATGAAGACCCATTGAAATACAAAGTATGACTCAAAAGCAAGGATTCAAGCTCTCACGGACATGCAACTGTTCATCAATTACATGGAATAAAATAGAGTTCTACAAACTACTAAACTAGTGTTGTTTTACAAACCTTTGAGTGGTGCAAAACTCCAGACACAGCGGGGAGTCACATTCTTGCTCTGAGGTAGCTCACACAGTCCCGAATCAGGTAACCCTCGTCTGATCGCTGCACTGTGTGAAAAGGTACAAGTCAACACAGTACTACAGTAGGTACCCCACCTCCGAAACGGCAGATTCCACACAGTTCCTGCCGCCTGTAGAGATCCTGAACATACAGAGACATCTGAGAGCTGTAAACCATGAGTACTGCCATTAGCCCTGAGTGGCACATAAAACAGAATAGACTTTTGGGACCTTGGTTCCCATTCTTGTCACATGGCGTGTTTTATTCTGTTTTGATTTGGTGACCCCTTCTAAGAGGCAGCTAGCTCCCAGAATACTCCACCCCCATCAACTGTACTGGATGGAGGCAATGCTTATCCCTGAGCCTCACAGGATGGAGAGCGTCCTTGAAGTCCACAGAGGCACTGTTCACATGCAAAAAGAATAGGCTGCACGATAATGATTTATCCCTAGACAGGGACACGTTCCAGACGCCAGGGAGATCCAAGTTGCTTCTTCTGTCTTCACTACAACAGCTGCTGACTACAATCATGACAGAGTTGACAGTTTAAACATGACTATTTTCAAGCATCAAAATATTTGTCCAAAAGATTCACTGAAGTCATGCTAAGCTGTGCATCATTTCTCCAAAGGATACACTGTCTCCCAAATTGCTTCCTTTGTAGATAGATCTAAAAATGTTTTCAAATACATGGTTATTTTTTTCCCATTCATTGTAGTCTTTACTAATATCTTAAAAGTTTTATCCCAGATTCCTTTTCTAAAGATCAAACGTTTCTCCAAAGATAAAAGATTTTTGTGACATCAACCATATGTTCCCGAAGAAGATTTTGTTCTGTCTGCTGAAAGTATTTCAAGTAAGGAGAAAAATCAAGACAATTGCATTTAGCAATAGAAAGGTCATTGTTAACCTTGCCAAATCAATTTTAGAGAAGCAGAGGTAGAATAAGAAGAAAAGCATTTGGTACAGGAAGCATAGAAAATTCATTTACAGAATCTTACTCTAAAAAGAGAGCCCAGAAATTGAATATTAAGCAAGAGGAATAATGTGAAATAGAGCCACACGATTGTTTATTTTTGTTTATTTCTAAAATGAGGAAATTTTACTCACTGGTGCTCACAGAAAAACTAGTAAGATGTGGAGAAGAAAATTTTCTTCGCAGAGGCTGCTGACAGAACAGTGAGAAGGAGACCTCATGTTAGCTTTAGTCAGAATCAAAGCACAGCTCATCCACCATAATGGAAGGAAAACTCGAGCCATCCCTCCGGGTGACTAGCTGGGTAGTGGGAGTCAAAGCCTCATTTTAAAAGATATGTACAAGTTCTAAATTACCTCCAAGCTAGGAGCATGACCTCATTTGAAAATCAGATCCTGGCAGATTGCGTATAATCAAGTTAAAATGAACTCCTTTGGTCCTGATCTGGTGTCTGCTGTCCTTAGGAACAGAAATAAACTTGACTACAAAGCCATGTGACCACAGAGTCAGAATTCAGAGTGATGTCTTTAGGATCAAAAGAACACAAAGGCTACAGACACACCAGAAGCTAGGGAAGAGCGAGGGTCACCTGCCCCAGAGCCTCCAGCCAACTCACAACCCAGCCACACATTCGTTTCCCAAAGGCTAGAATGGGAAGAGAGTAAATTTCAATTGCTGTATTCCACCAAGCTTGTGATACAGATTCTGTTACAGCAGCCCAGAAACAAGGTCTAGATCTCAGGTAGATTCACGTGGCTTTCCTCTGGTTATCCCTCTCAGTGTCACCAGTCAGTGGTTCCATTTCTTACACATTTCACAAGGCCTTGACAGTACCTTTTGGTTCTCAATCATGTCAAAGTTTTTCTTCATTCAGTAATAAAAGGAATGATGGGAAAGGTGAAAGAAGAGTGTCTCTCAGAAACCAAATAGGAAAGGGGGGTCTGAATGAGACAGGAAATTAAATCTAAACCTGGATATAGTGCTACAGAGAAGCAACTGCCACAGCTTAAGGAGCCTTAACAACTTTGGGTTGTTTTTTTCTTTTTGGGATAAGGCAAAATCATGACATTTTATACACTAAGTATGTTCATTGGTAGCCCTCCTGATGACTGTAAATTGTCACCATCTCTAATATATATTACCACTCAGATATTCTGTGCTATAATGTCATTTCCTAAGAACTTCTGAGAAGTAGTTTATATCTAGAAAAAGTCTGCTCTTACAAATGTAAGCAGAGTAAACATGCTGTAAAACAAAACATCCAAGTTTCTAGTAGTTCACTTGTCTTTTCCAAATTTGGGATACTTTTGGATAACTTATGTCAATTGTATGACAACCAAGAATTTCTACCCAGACTGTACAGTGTCAGAGTAAACCTGATTTCCACCTTGAAACCTTCTGAGAGGTATAAATTGTGAACATAAAATAAATATATAGAAAGTTAGAAATTAGCTTCCTTTGATAATTACAACCTACTAATCAAATAAATCAAAGTCACACTCTAAAAATCAATTTGTTTCTTATTCCTAAGAGAAAATCTTCTAAATCTTAATATAAAAATTTTTTTTAGCCAGGTTTAATGGTGCATACTTGTAAACCCAGCTACTCAACAGCAAGGAGAGGTCAGGAAGATCAAGATTAGAGGTCACTCCAGCCAAAAGTTAGATACTTGGGTCTCAGCAACAAGCCAGGTATGGTAACATGCATCATAAGCCTAGATGCAGAGGAGGTATAAGTAGGCAGATGGCAGTCTGAAGCTAGCCAGGGAAAATATGTAAGACTTTATCTGAAAACCAAACCAAAGCCAAAAGGGCTAAGGGACATGGCTCAAGCAATAACACTCTTACTGAGTTTGTGGCATAATTTTTTTCATGTTGATACACAGAACTGCAATTCATTTAGTTTCATCATCGATATAATCCACCTGTGTAAACAGAGAAGAATTCGGTATATATTACATTACTGTGGGAAAGCTTGCTGTTCCAATTTTTGACTACTGTGAAAAGCACAGCTCTAGAGATTGCTTATGAATCTTCTTGTGGTCACAGGCAAGGGTTTCTAAGCTGTATGAATCACTAGGCCTGGGATTTGGGGTCATAGGATAAGCACACTCTATCATCTCCTCCAGACACTGTTTCACAGTTTTCCAAAGTGCACAGATCCACACGTTCTGGGTGATAAAGCCAGATGCCCAGCCTCATTTGTTGTGCACAGCATTCACTGATGCACTGCTAGTGACTGAGTTCACTACCCCCTCTCCTAGAATTCTGTTTCTTAGCTCTGACTCTCCAACACCTCAGGCCCTCTCCGCATGGAGGGATCTTTTCATCTGTGGTTTGCTATCTAGGAATAGTCTCTCTAGTAAAGGAACATGTTGCAGAAGGATTTCCTGATGTAGCACTAGTGAAATGTCTCTTCAAAAACAAAGCTGATGTCCATTGAAAACTAATGTGTTAGAGAAATTCCAACCCCGAAAAATAAACAGGTAAAATTCTTTCAATAGGCAAGATTGACATTTTTGAAAGTTGTTGTATGCTTAACGTTTGTAGAAAACGAAAAGAGAGGTAATTTCGGGAAACATTAGATTGCCGTGTTGTTTAGGCTTTATTTGGATGAAGTACAAAAATTACTTCACCTGTCAGTGAGTTTCATCGGGGAAACAGAAGGAGGAAGAGAGAGAGGGGGGAGACAGGGTCATCAATCCCTCTAAGAATGCTGTTACATGGAGAAGCAATTTGAGCTTAAGACAGACTTATGTTTCTGTTATGTTTGCTCCTATTTCTTTTGGTAACTAGAACAGAAATTGTGTGTGTGTGTGTGTGTGTGTGTGTGTGTGTGTGTGTGTGTGTACCTCCTAAGAAAAAGAGAGGAAAGAAGTCAGTTTAGAGATCTCAATATCTGAGAAGTGACAGGTATCAGCCTTCTGGTTTTTATTTTATCCAGATGGGAAACGAATAGGATGAAAAGAAAATAGAGGGCTGGGGATATAGACTAGTGGCAAGAGTGCCTGCCTCGGATACACGAGGCCCTAGGTTCGATTCCCCAGCACCACATATACAGAAAACGGCCAGAAGCAGCGCTGTGGCTCAAGTGGCAGAGTGCTAGCCTTGAACAGGAAGAAGCCAGGGACAGTGCTCAGGCCCTGAGTCCAAGGCCCAGGACTGGCCAAAAAAAAAAAGAAAATAGAATTAAATTTTTCTGCTTTTTCTAGTCAAACAATGAAGTAGGTGGAAACCTAGAAAGAAGACATTTTTACTACTCCACTTGTAATTCTAATAGCTCTCATTCTGGGGCCAAGCGACACTAATAGCTAAAATTGAGCAAGTCTCAATTTTGAGACTTTGAGCTGAGAGAGTATTTGAGATGTGGTAAGGTGGTTAGCCTTATTTTTGTCAGCCGTTCTGCCATTTGTTTCAGATCTGTTCATCAGAGTTGGGCAACACTGAGTCTCAGGCTGAACAATTGCAACCCAACTGGGGTGGGGTTGGAGGGGGCCCAATCCCTTAGGACTCCATTACCAATATTCATTGTTTATCAAATGGTCACACATGGCAGTTCCCTTGATCTTCTCACCGGAGTTAACATTGTTCCCTGTAGCACACAGCTTTATTCAGAGATGTGGTTCATGGTAAGCATCCTAGAACCCAGGTCCTCAAACTCTGTAGGATTCACCTGTTTGAGTTACCTACATCTTCCATTTCCCTTTTCACAAAACCAAATGTGCAACCTTGACCTTCTGCTATCATAATTTCCTCTCAATTCAGCTATTCTTGAGGATGCTATCATTAAATTATTTTCCAACATTTATCGACAAAGAAGTAGCAAAGTTTAAGTTTATATGGATTCAATATTCATTTTTTGTTCTGGAACAGGCATAAAGTATCAAGAGATATTTTTAAACCATGAAGCGATTTTATGAAATCATAATAAAAACAGATAAAAATATAATGAATGTTTACTTGGGTATCTTTCAGTTGGCTCTGAAGTTCTAGCTTGGCTTCGAAAAATAAAACATTCTGAATAATTTATAGAATCAAAAAATGTCGCCTTATATTTACAGCACGAAATCATAGCTGATTTTTAAAAATTCACAAGTATATCAGGATAATTTGGTTATTAGAGATTATTATGGAAACACGCAGTTTATCATTGTTGTTGCTATTTCTAACACACTAGGTGAAATTATTTCTTTTGTCTATCTTCTCTATGGTTTCACCCCAGTTGTCACTGTACTTGATTTTGGTACCTAGGTATTGGCATATATGTTTGTCTGAATCAGGGAAGGGAAGGGGAACATCAAAATGGTGAGACAAAGGGTAAAAGGTGAACCAGTGCAGCAGCAATACTTACAAGACAATATGTAGCAAGCCAACAGTACAACCCCGGAGGGGGGGGGGGGCGTGGGCAGAGGGAAGGTGGGAGTAAAATGAGGTAAGAAGTCTGACAAGAAATGTACTCACTATCTTATGTATGTAACTGTAACCCCTCTGTACCTTGACAACAAAAATGTTTTAAAAGATTTTAAAAAATTATTACTCTCACTGGGTGTCAGATGGATCATACCTGTAATCCTAGCTTCTCTGGAGGGTGAGATCTGAGGATCACAGTTCAAAGCCTACCCAGGCAGGAATTCCATGAGCAGCTTATCTCCAATTAACCACCAAAAAGCTGAAAGTTCAGCTGTGGCTAATGTGGTAGAGGGAGCTTCTCATCTGTTGTTTGCTATCTGGGACTAGGATCTCTAGCAAGGGAGCATGTTACGGTAGGGTTTCCTGATGTAGCTATAATGAAATATCTTTTTGAATCAAACAGCTCTTTATTATGGGGGTGTGTCCTGTAGGGAGCAGGTGTAGTCTCTGCTCACTGGGTAGTGGTAATTTTCTTGCCTCAGCTATAAAACAAATTATCTTAAGACAGTTAAGTGAGTTCGTATGTATGATGACAACTCCTTACTACTAACTAATAATTTTCATTGTCTTCAAACCATACAATTATAGAGAATTACAGAGAGTTCTACTCGGGATGTTAGCATAACCTATCCACTGCCATGATTCGTGATCACCAAGTGCTGTTGATGTATCTTTCATGACAAGAGCTCTTAAGTATAGGAAACAATGATGAGATGTTTATATCATTTTCAACAGAAATACTCAGCTGTGCGTTTATTGCCTTGCTATTACATCCATCTGTTAAGAAGAGCAATTATGGAATTACGCCTGACTTTGCTTCCCAGCACACATTTTCCATTCGTGGCACAGCAGTGCCACGAGAGTTCCATATTTCTAACTTGAGAAACAGTGTGGTTCAGAACAGTGTTTGCTTTCCTTAAAAACATTTGCATTGGTATTGCATATGCAATATCAAGACCTTCCATTTTATTGCTTTCCAAGAGAAGAGCATTTGAGAAAATTAAAAACAGCCATTCTCAAATTTCTCTGAGTTCTTTAAGATTAAGTTTCCTCTCCCATGACATTCCAGTAGTGGAAGTTTTTTTTTTTTAACAAACTTCTAAGTCTCTGCCTGAAAATCTTTACTTCCTGTCACTCTTGTAATGTTTGCCACTCCTGAGTAACTTAAACAAAGCAGGTAGTTATTCCTCTTCTTTCAGCTCGTGCCCCCACGCGTTCTTGTCATCCAGAACAACAAAGAAATGTAAGCATTCTTGAGTTCACTTTGAGAACAGTTTTCTCTCAGGTACAGAAAGAACACAGAATCAGATCTGAATTTAAATGTCATTGAAAACCAAATGTAATCACAATTTCCTCCTCCCTGTCCATGCTCCCTTTGAGCAGGAAGAACACAGCCTTCACTACACAGTCTGGAAACACCTTGCCTGGCAGGCACACCACAAACTGCAGTGTTTTAGTGCCGTCTGGTGTTGGTGCCTAGTAACGCAGTTGGCATCCTTCATAGCCACATCTCAAACGCCACCTGCGCTGATCTTCCTCATATTTGCAAAGTTTTTCTATCCTAACTGACAAGCGTACATGAGTGCAAGAGCATATTTATTCATGGTTGAACGAAAATAAAATCTCAGCCAAAGTTTGTTCTTTGTTTGTTTTTAAATAAACTCCATATCATTTTAGGGGCTGGGGGTTCCACTTGGTGCCTGACTAAAGGTGCAAAGTCCTGCATATAAACCTAGCAGAGCTAAATATAGTCTGCTGCATTTTATTTCTGTTTATGTCTCTAATATTTCCTTGGGAAAAACTGATCATTAGAGTATGCAATGAATATTGAAAGTATTTAAGGGTAAACAAAGATAGAGAATATCTCTTACATTTCAACTTTTTATAGAAATACTAACCTCCACACACAGACAATGAGGAAATTAAAGTGATCAGATTGTTTCCTTCATTCTTCAAAATCATTTTTCCATAAGTTAACTTCTATTTCAAAAGAACAAACTCTCAGCAAGTCATGTTTAAAAATAAAATGCTAAAATAAAAACAACCTGAAAGTAGCTTGAATTGTAACAGAAATGTTAAGTGCCCAAGTACTCCTATTAATGCTATATAAAAATATTACAGCAGGGCCCCAATGGCTCATGCCTGTAATCCTAGCTACTCAAGAGGTTGAGATTTGAGGATCAGAGTTCAAAGCCAGCCCTGGCAGGAAAGTCGAGTAGATCCATCTCCAATTAACTACTCGGACAAACCCAGAAGTGGCACAGTGGCTCAAGCTGTAGAGCACCAGCCATGAGCACAAAGTTGCTCAGGGGCAGCGCCCAGGCCCTGAGTTCAAGCCCCAGGACCTGCAAAAAAAAAAGGTTTGTATATTTGCTGCCTGAATTTGCTATCTGAAAAGGTAGGAATATACATGCAAATTTTAAAATATATTTTGAAACCTTGTATGTTCTAAAAATTATTTGGTCCTTAAGTGGATTTAAAGTTATTTACACAAATAATTATATGTAGCAATTCTGATTCATTTACTGCTTAATTAATTCTGCTAATATCATTTAGTAATTTCATTGCACTTAAAAGATACTAGCATATATTTAAATGAAGGTATATGCCATGACCAGAGTCGCACCAAAATACTATAAAGGTGCGATTAACTTGGATATATATTAATATAAGTTTTTTCAGCCATTCTGAGTTTACTTCTATGGGAGAAGTTTGAGACTAATTATTTTTATTATTTTTAAATTAAATTTAAAATTAAAATTTTCTTCTTTTTTTCAATCAAATTTCCTTCTATTTAATTATGAGTTACCAAACTTAGTTAGTTGAGAACATCCTTAAAGAAGTTCATACTACTCAACCACCCTTAAAGTATTTAATAACCACAGTGACATAATAAAACAAGTCATGTGCCTGTTGATCGCACATTATTTCTCTGGTCTACAAATCAGATTAAACAAGCCTGGCTCCAATTCGTGTTTCAGGCTTATTTTTAAGTGGCATGCCCTTTCAATCAAAGTGGGCATGGTGCCAGTACTGGGACTTTAACCCAGGGCCTTATGCTCTCCCTTAGGTTTTTTGTTAGTTTGTTTTTGTTTTTGTTTTTGTTTTTTCACTCAAGGCTGGAACTCTACCACTTGATCCATGACGTGACCCAGGGTTTGGGAAATAAGAATAGAGATTTTTCTTGCAAAGCTTGCTCAGTTGTCAGCCTCCTGAGTAGCTAGGATTCTACGCATGGACCACCAGCACCCAAAAAGCTTTTCTTTCTTATCTGACCAGGAATGCTTTTGTGTAGGAAAAGCAGATGAAAACACGAAGAAAGGGGGAAACTGTGAGCTGCACAAAGGAGATGGCTACAGGGGAACTCTGGAATGAAGTATGAGCTTAAGAGGGCCCTTGGTGCAAGTCTGGGAGGTGGGAAGGGAAAGGAAAAGGATTGTTAAACAGGGTTAGGACTAAGCATTCCCTTGCTAGTGTTGTTTTGACATTGCTCTTACTTCCCAGCAGTGGGGTTGAGTCACTCAGGTCAACATTTGAAAGTGTTCTATTTGATGGCGTTAATGGGATACAATGAGGGTTTTGAAGCCAAGATGGATTTTGGATTCAAGTCACCTCCATCAATCTGAGCTGCGTGTGTATTCTCCACCGAGGCTCCCTGAATGCTGAAGAAAGGAATACAGGAAAAAACCTGGGCCTAGCATGAGCACAGATGGCTTCTGGGCCGCCACCAGAAAATAAAAGGGATATTATGGAGACCACACTGAGATTGGAATTTCAATTTGGGGGAAATGCTTGATTTGGTACTGGATGTTCCCGGCAGAAAAACAAAATCATGCAATGTTATGCCAGTTAACTCAACTGAGAAAATGGTTTAAATTTCCTAGTAAATATTGACCACAAACCGAACTCTTAAGTGGACACGAAATGTGATCTCAGACTTACTGGGGCTGATCAAGGGTCTAGTTGGCTCTCTCTGATAGAAAATGGCTCGTGGGTATGGCTTGTGGTAAGGTCTATCCCAGCCCTCAGACTAGCTAATTGTGGTAAGAAAAGGGAAACCTCCATGGAAATAAGTAAGAGTAACAGAGGGACATTGATAGCAAGGCAGATCCTATTATAACAAAACAGTAAATAGTTGAAAAAAATCACACTATCAGATAAAAGAGTATTAAACATTGACCTTTTTTTTTTGCCAGTCCTGGGCCTTGGACTCAGGGCCTGAGCACTGTCCCTGGCTTCTTGTTGCTCAAGGCTAGCACTCTGCCACTTAAGCCACAGCGCCCCTTCTGGCCGTTTTCTGTATATGTGGTACTGGGGAATCGAACCTAGGGCCTCATGTATACGAGGCAAGCACTCTTGCCACTAGGCCATAATTCCAGCCCCAACATTGACTTTTTAAAAAAAAGTTCTTTCTGTATTCAAAGCCACAGAGGCAGCTGTTTCTGCTAAAGCTTTTGCTAGAAATATAAATTATGAAGGAACAACTGTAGCAAAGAGATACACACACCAACAAGAAAGCTGGTGACCCAGAAACCAGTGCTCTACCTACGTATTCCACCAAAGAGAGACACATATGCCTCTCCCAGGAGCTGTGTTTAGGATGAGGTGGGAATGCACATATTTGACTATTTTTAAGTTAAGAAAATTGGCTAAACAATGCACAAGTTTGTGTCCCTCCTGTGTAAAAGATGTACAGTTAGGCAATGCAAAGCAGTGCTGGTCTTGCCACAGAAAAATCAGACATGGCAACCGAACAGGAGAAAAGTCACACGATCTATGTAGTGCTGCCCTTTCTCACATCTGTCATTTGGATACCACTTTATTAAAAGGCTATGTCTAGCTGCAAAGAGGAACAAAGCACAAGCAAAAGAGGACCTTGCTATTGCTGGTGTCATATTAGTGATATTGGAAAGCCAGAAAGAATACTGAGGTGCAAAGTGTACTAGTAGGTGCGGCTACAGGACTATAGACAAGGCTTATAGGCTTAGAAAAAGAACAAGTGATTAATTAATTCATCAGAAATTAATAAGCGATTCTACTCTGCATACTCAGGAAAACAGAAAAGCCACCCTAGTGAATAAATGGGAGAATAATACGGAGTCCCTACCCCACCCACCCAGTCCTCAAGTTCTAGCCCACTCAGTTTTGCAACGATACCTAGAAGTATTTTATTATGTTCTGATTTATAAACATAAAAGGAACTGGTCATTGGTGAATCACATCTATAATCTTAAGTACTTAAGAGACAAATCTAGAAGATCAGAGTTAAAGACCAGTCTGGGCAGAAAAGTTTGTTATAATCTATGTGAAAAATAACCAGCAAAAATTCCAGACTGGAGGTATGGCTCAAGTAATAGAGCCAAGCAAGCACACTGGAGTAAGCAAGAGGCCTTTAATTCAAATCCAGTACTGTCGATAATGATAACAACCACAATAAATATAAGAACAATGTTAATAATAATTGAACACATTGCTTGGTAACTTGCTTTTCTTATGTAAGACTTGTTCTACATTTCAAAAGATAAAAACACCATACTTAGCCTTCATGATATGTAATAAAAGAACTAGAGCACCATATTCTATTATATCCTAGAACAACATTCAAATGGTATCCAGATGTTTGCCAAGTTTTAATTTCATTATAATTAGATTCTTGGCATTGTTACTTTTATTTTTGTAGCATAGATTTTTAAATATGTGATTGCTGGTTGGAAAGTAACAAGAACTTTAACGAACGATTGTTACCCACTTGTAAGCTAAGGACGCTGCTCCTTACCATGTGCTGGATCATTGAAGAAGACACATTGGACCAGAGATGGGACAATCTAATTATATCTAATCTAATATATATAATATATGTTATATTATATATAAATAGTATGTAATTAAATGTGTGTATACACCCACAAATTCCAAATGTTATACTTGTTTATATAGTTACAAAATTATGGCAAAATGAAACTGATTAGATAGATAGAAAGACAGACAGATAGTACATAGGTAAATAGAGAGAGAGAGAGTCCTCTGGAAGAATAAACAAGCTACTAATAACAGTGGCTTTTGGGATAAATATGAATGGTCTGTGAACACAGCTCTAAAGGCATGTTGTGCCTTTTTTAAAATTTTGTGCCATTTTTACTTATATATTGTTCATTACAGAAGAGGAAGTAAATTGTTAGGGAGAAAAAGTCTGAGCTAAGTAACTCTTGAGAAAATGTATGTTAACTGCTACATTATACGCATTGTAAAACCTAATCCTCAAAACCTCAGAACTGGACTTTATTTGGAGATGAAGCCTTTTAAAAGGTAATGAATTTAGAAAGAAGTCTTTGAGTTGGGTGTTAATTGTCTGAGGGTGTCCTTATAGGAGGAGGGCCTAATGGCATGAAGACACAGAGAGACTCCATGATGATGACACAGGAAACGGTGACTTCTTAGTGGCTGAGATTAGGGTGAACACCTGGTCTCAGACTGGGACCCTCCAGAGCTGGGAGAAAATTGCTTTTCTGTTGTCCACGCTGCCCATACTGTAGTATTGGTAACGGCAGCCCCAGCAACTCAGTTATATTTTCATATGCACATTCTCACATACATGCATGTTTGTGTATCTATTTGTATATAATATGTATCCTCATGTACATACAAGCATGTATGCATATAATAATAAGCAATTGAAACCTGAGTCTCATGAGGGTTTATGGCTCTTCTCATAGCAATAATGGGAAAGCAAACATTTTCTTTCCTGTACACTTCATGTAAATTATCTTAGCATTCACATAAAATTCAGGATACTGCTAATTTCTTCCCCATGCACAAGTGCTGAGTTGTAAACTTCAATTGCCCTCCATAACGTGGAGAAAAACAGATCAAGGAAGAACAAAGCAGCCTATTCAAGTGCTTCACAAAATTAATTGGTTATCTCATATTTCTTATGGAAGAGACTTACATTCATTATCTGCAGAATTCTAAAATGGAGTAGCAATTAACATTCATTTTCCACTTCTTTCCCTAATCCCAAAGTGGGAACCAGCAGTTAATTACCAACGCTCAAGCATCCTGTTGTCTAAGGATAGCACCTCCACACACCAGCACTGGGGCTGAGAAACAGGGCAGATTCCAGCACCGAGCGTGGAAGGGAACAGCTAGAGTAACAGACTACACATGATTCATTTTCCAAACATCTGAGCTCTTTTCATAGTTCTCACCCCTGACATACAACTTAAAAGACAGGAGGCATTGTGTAAATGGTAGCATGGCTGTCTAGCACATGTGAGTCTTCAAGTGTAAACCCCAGTACTACTAGATAAAACAAGCAACAGTTACGTATGAAATTGATCCAAACAGGAATATACTGTGTCATATCATTCAACCTAGATTAGGAAGCCTAGATTTTTTTTTTTGGCCAGTCCTGGGCCTTGGACTCAGGGCCTGAGCACTGTCCCTGGCTTCTTACCGCTCAAGGCTAGCACTCTGCCACTTGAGCCACAGCGCCGCTTCTGGCCGTTCTCTGTATATGTGGTGCTGGGGAATCGAACCTAGGGCCTCGTGTATCCGAGGCAGGCACTCTTGCCACTAGGCTATATCCCCAGCCCCCTAGATATTTTTTTTTCTTTTTTTTTTTGGCCAGTCCTGGGCCTTGGACTCAGGGCCTGAGCACTGTCCCTGGCTTCTTCCCGCTCAAGGCTAGCACTCTGCCACTTGAGCCACAGCGCCGCTTCTGGCCGTTCTCTGTATATGTGGTGCTGGGGAATCGAACCTAGGGCCTCGTGTATCCGAGGCAGGCACTCTTGCCACTAGGCTATATCCCCAGCCCCCCTAGATATTTTTTTAATGCTGTCCACAAAAGAAGAATAAGCAAACTATTAAGGAAAAAGATAAATCTGAGCTAAGTGAATTTTGAGAAAAATTTATACTATGTGCTATATTTTAAGCATTGTATATCTTAATCCTCAATGCCTCCAAATGTGATTGTATTTGGAGATCATTTTTATTTAAAAAAAAAAAAAGATAACTATGATAAGAATGAATTCTTAAAGTTGGGTCCTAATCCAATGGCCGGCGTCATATTAAGTGGTAATCCAACACCAGCTCAAGGAAAAGCACAAGACCCTGTCTGAAAAACAAATAAAAGCAAATAGACCTGGGGTGTGGCATAGAGAATAGAATGGCTGTCTACCAGGCATGAGGCTCCGAGCTCGGAGCGCCAGAACTCCACCCTAAATCCACTCCCTAAAAAAACAACTGAAAGTTTGCTTATCCATCTCAGCAGCCACATTTCAAATGCTCCATACTCTGGGCAAGACAGGGTGTGAGCATTTCCATCAGGATGTAAGTCGTGCTGGACGCCACCATCCTGGAAGGTCGATGCAGGTAATGTAGCTATATGACTCTTCCCGCTAAAGCATCATGAATTTTCACTCAGTAAAAGGTAACAGTGACTCTAAAGATTTGAATCCAGTGTTACTTGTGCTTAACGCATCCTTAAATAGCTTACAATTACTAATCTCTACCATATATTTTGTATTGAAATTATTTTTAAAGGTAGAATTTGGGCAGAATATTATACGTAAAGGTAGGATTGGGGAATAAACAATAGGATAGAAGAAGAAAAGCTACCACATCTTCAGTAGTGTGAGATGAGGCCAGAGAAGAGGAAAAGTGCGCTGGTCACATACACCTCATGCGGGGGCTGGGGATATGGCCTAGTGGCAAGAGTGCTTGCCTCCTACACATGAGGCCCTGGGTTCAATTCCCCAGCACCACATATACAGAAAATGGCCAGAAGTGGTGCTGTGGCTCAAGTGGCAGAGTGCTAGCCTTGAGCACAAAGAAGCCAGGGACAGTGCTCAGGCCCTGAGTCCAAGCCCCAGGACTGGCCAAAACAAAAAAAAAAAAACCATACACCTCATGCCAAACAAGCAAAGATGAAAATGGAAAGGAGATGGAATACCAGATTCTCTTGATAAAACTCTTCATGACAATCCCCAACATTAAACTACTTTCCCAGGCAGCTATCAAACTTTCTGCTCCAGGCCTACCAAGCTTTGAGGATGTGTTACCATTCCCTGAGGCACCTTGAGAGTGATCAGAAGTGCAATAACTTTGACTCCTTTAAAAAAAAAAAAAAGAATTCACAAAAGGAGAAAGAGGTCAAGAATCAAAATATGCATTGGATATGGAAAGTTCTGACTGGACTAAATGAATTAACATTATCACTAGATTGTTTTCTTATCCCTAGCACGTGAAAACAATAGTTTTAAGCAATACTTCCATTACCTTTGCCACCATCTTTAGGGTGCTTTCTGGAAGAAAAACGGGAGCAATAACCTCTTTTTCTAAAACACAGCTTTACCAATTATCTTAAATATTTGTTTTTATGTTATTTGGCTTCAGCATAATTTTTCCTTCTATTCTAACTTTTGTACCCTGACTCTTTTTCACCTAGCAATTAAAGTCCTCAGAGATGCCAAATTATCAGTAAAACAGCTGTTCAGAGCTGAGATAGAGACAGGAAATTGTGAAGTGGTTTCCTTAGCAATGGGAATTACTTGAATGCTTTCAGAAGTCAGTTTCTTGGCTTCTCTTTTCTCTCTGTCTGCTCACTGCCATCCTTCACAATTTCATTCACAATTTTCTTTTTCTTCCTGGCCTTAAATGCACTTTTGCTATTTATGATGGGTGATAGTTTCCCTTTACCTTAAAATGCAGCATGAGTGAAACTCATTGTAAATTACTCATTGTAAACTCATGTGTAAATTACCAACATTTAACAATGCTTGCTCAACAGGTACAGAGAACAGTAGAGAAGCCCCCAAGATCTACCACTTAATTACTGGAAATGATGTTGCCTTCCTTGGAAATTTGAACTTTTGCTTATGTGATTAAGTTGTTAAAGTGGAAGGGCAATCTAAGATTATCTAGGCATAGACTGTTCGACTGTTTATGTTCTTAAAAGAAAGACAGGCAAAGGTCGCCCCTCTCTCTTTCTAACACACACACACACACACACACACACACACACACACACACACATACACACACACGGCAGCAATGAAAAGAGGAAGCAGGAATTGCAATACCAACAGTCCTAGAAACCGGAAGAAATGAAGAAAGACCGTTTAGCTTGAGCCTCTGGAAGAAACAAAATCCCATGCACACCTGAATTTCAGAATTTGGGGCTTCAAAGCCATGAAGTATACAAGATATTCTGTCTTAACCCACTGTTCAGTGACAAAGGCTTATAAGAGCAACAAAAACAAACCACTGATAATAATTTAACAGTGATACTATTTCTATTATTCAAACAGGCATAAAAATTCATGTAACCACATGCTGGAAAATTCAGACATGAAAATGAACCCACCATAATGGATTGGACTCTCTTTCCAGTAAAGTAATAACATTGTCAGAATGGTGAATTGCTAATTCTTAAGACTACAAATCATCCCACACTTCTGCTCTAAAAAAGCAATTACAACCCCAACCAGCTGGTTGCTAGCCGCTAAAATATTCCCTTCAGAGTAATTCCAGGAACTAGTGACCGCCTCCAGAGTGGAATCAGAAGGATGCTCGCTGTCCGCCTTGCCTCTGTGGACTCCCCTTTTTGTATAAGATGGAGTGAGGCCACTGTATCCTGTGTCTCTGGTTTACAGACTAGAAGTCCTATCTAGGACACACAAGTAACAGAGAACACCAAGTTCTGTGCCTGATGAAGGCAAGGACATTGTCCTAGGCCAGCCAGATGGACCACCACACATGAAGGGAGCAGCTGTGCAGGAAAAGAAGGCCCCAGATCCAGCCAGATCATGTAATACGCAGGCCTCTTTCCAGGCCTGCAAATCCTTGAGTATTTTCTCAGCATGTGATATTTGGGATAAATGAGTCTGCCTACAGCAAGAGGGAAAAATATGGATTGGGGTGGGGGGGGGGGCGTCAGTAATGTACTTTGTGCCAGTTTGGATGTAGCTCTTCCACAAATGAGACCACAGCATTCTGTCTGAGGAAAATCCTAAATAGAACTTCCTCCCTAGAGCAATTTTAAAGGTTATTCTACTCACCCAAGTGCCTGAAGGAAAAACTCTTTGGCCTAATTTTCATGTATTTTCTACTATACCAGATGAAGAACTGGGATAAAGGCTCAATGCACTCAAAGGCAAAGTTGAGGCCTCTTTCAGACATCATTTGAACATATTATCAGTGAGAGGAAATATGACACAGTCAATGTGAAGAAAACACTTCTCAAATCGTATGAGTAGTATCCAAACATAATCCTGTAGGCCTCTGGCCCTGCCTCATGCACATTTAGGAAGTGAAATGAAGCATTTACCAAATACTTATTCTAATGTTAGGTAGAGGAGTATATGTTAGTTTCTGCAAGTTTTAGCTTTCTGTGTTTCCATTACTCCTATCTCTATCCACTCATAAGATATTTCTTCACTTTTTTCTTCTCTTTATGCTTGATGTCTTTGAGTTTTGTTTTTTTTCTATAGTCAACCCCTCAGTGGTCATAATTTTTTATTGTTTTGTTTATCATAGAATATTTTTATTTGCCTTTTCGTTATAAATGAGAGAATTACTGGATTGGCAGTTGTTAACTCTGAGTGCTTGAAGTACACGAGAAATTCATTTCTCTTCCTGTCTACTAGGTATTCTAAAGCTGCTTCAAGTTGGATGGGCTTTTCTTTTACAAGCTTTGAGGCATTTTCTGGACTACTCTGTTGAGTATATTTTCTATGCCTTCAGCCTCTGCTAGGGAGGCTTTGTACATTCTTTTTCTTCTCTTGGCCTTCAGTTTGATGGTTTTCCAGGATTTTTATCTTTTGATTAGATCATTTTTCATGTCTCCCACTGACTACTTTATTAATGTGGTTTATTGGTTCTCTTTGATCTCTTTTAGCTATATTCTCTTTAAGTTCCCTTTGTGCTTTGTTTATATTTACTTGGTGTTCATTTAGATTTTTATCTCTGTCCTCCTTGAATTCTTTTATTTTTTTAATCATGTAGTTGCTTGTGAAAGACCTTTCATTTCACTGAACATTCTTATCAATGGTCCTTCGAACTCAGTATTTGGAGTTCCCTCTACCTTGTTACCTTGTAATTTTTGAAGGTGTTGTAGTTCCCTGCTTTCTCATTTCTTGTATTTATGCATTGAGTTTACTCATTTGAAGACCCTATGTGTTTTGGGATTTCAGTTGCTTGAAGTCTTCCAAATGGGTTTATTGTCTGTATTCAAATTGGACTATATATTAGCTAAGTTGATGAGATGCCTTTACACTCTTCAAGGTGTATCTCTTCTCTGGCAATTTCTCTAGCTCAAGCCCAAATAAATAATTACAAACAGTAAGATACCATTGGTCACCTTATGTATACAGTCACACTGAGGGCTGAGATTTTGTGTAGTATCATGTGGGTTAGAACTAAATGTAAGAACAGAGAAGATGAGGGAAGAGATACAGTATCTAAAAAACAGTGAGGTGAGGAATGGGAGGTGATGGGGGTTGGTCCCTAATAAGTTTCATACATTTCATTTTCAGACAGGAGTATGGTGTCATGAGTTGAAAATAGGGACAAGATCAAAGTAAAAGGGTCAGGAAAGGAGGCTATAGGTTGTGAGAATAAACAAGAAAAAAACGAAAAAGAAAAGAACCAAAATCAGGAAACCAATCAGCAAGGTAACAAACAGTAAAAACTGAAATATCAATTTTTTTCTTTGTTGTGTATAAAGTTTGTTGCGGTCGTCAAAATTGATCCACACTTCCAGGTAGTTCCCTACTCTGGGATTGTGTTGAGACAACTTGAAACCCACTGTCTGCCTTGTCATGGTGGTGGTGGTGTGTGTCCAGGTAGGGCCCCTACTTCAGGTAAAGTACTGACAAGTCTTTAAGGCATCTCTCTGATGGCAGGAGTAACACTCCCCCCCCTCCTTTCTCTCCACTGGCTGGGAGGGCCCTGCCCATTGGCTCTCCCCTCTCGGGGATGTGCATGTGGTACTTTGCCATCACTGAAGTTCGGACCCTGAGTGTTCTGTGAGCAGGCATGCTTGGGATGGATATATTACTCTATCAGCACAGCTTGCTTCTCCCTCCTCTACTCCGAGCACCTGAAATCACCGCTCTGTTAGAAGCTCCACGAAGCACCGGTCCACCCTGGAGACTCTCACTGGTCACTTGGCTGGTTCCTTCTTGTGGCGCTGCAGGTTCTGGTGAACTGGCTTTTGTGCTGAGCTAAGATGGCAGCCTCAGGTGAGGCCCAAGACACATTGAGCCAAAGGGCACTGCATTTCCCCCCTCCAGCTTTCTGCATAATTTAACTGTTACACCAATATGCCAGATCATTCCAGGGGTGGGGGGTGGGGGCAAATGAAAGAAAGAATCTGGAATTTCTGTCTTGGTGCTGTGGCTACAGCTGCCAATACAAAGGATGCTTTCTGCTCTCAGTTCTGATTAAATAAATTTGTTTGTTTCCTCCCTTAAAGAGATTTATGATTCAACACTGTTGATTTTTCACTAGTCGCTGTGTGCCTATATTTTGCCCGGAATCCTCACCTAAACGAGGCTTTCCTTATTTAAGCCTGTAGGTCCCAGGAGACACTAAAACATGGTTGTCAGCAATCCATAATTCTCTCCAATCTAGCCTCAAATGCCTTTTGATTTGTCTGTTCTGTGCACTTTTTATCTGCACAATTTTGTAAGCTGAAAATAGTACTGATTCTCCTTTTTTCTACTCTTTCTTTTTTGTGTTTAATTCATTATGTGGTGACTTGTAAAAGCCAATCATATTTTTTGCTCTAGAATTTAATGTACATGCTTCTAATTTTTTTCAGCAGAAAGTGTAAGGCTACAATTAACTCATGACAGCTATTTTAGGGGATTTTTTCTAGGGGATTTTTTTTCCATTCTGTTTAGTAGTTTACATTGCTAATCCAGAATTCAGTTACTTTCTCCTAAATTGAAATTTATCAAAATGATTGAGAATACTTTTTCTTTGGATATGAATATGATTAAATATTATAATAAATTCCTCAGTGATTGTTCCCAGGTAAACAATGTGTCATTTACACAAATTCAGCTAGTGTGTGTGTGTGTGTGTGTGTGTAAAATGAAAGCTAAAGTGATTTCCTCCCTCCCCCCAATGACTATAAGATTAAAATTTGGAGCTTCTGTTGACCGTGGTTTCTAGTCTAGAATCTAAGTTCACTAACAAATAAAATAACTACAAAAGATAGTTGAGAAGCAGTTTACAGACTTCAAGCAAACATCTGAGCACCTAACTCTGGCAGAATCAGAAGCCAGTATGTCTTTGTAATATTGAAAAACCTCCATAAGAGGTATAGGTTTTATAATGCTTAGCTGAGTTAACATTTGATAGAGGTTTTTTGTTTGTTTATGTGCCAGTCCTAGGGTTTGAACTAAGGGCCTGGGTACTGTCCCTGAGCTCTTTTGTGCAAGGCTAGCATTGTACTACTTGAGCCACAGCTCCACTTGCAGGATTTTTGATGACTGATTGCCTGAGCTGGCTTTAAACCAGCATTCTCAGATCTCAGAATAGCTAGAATTACAGATGTGGGCCACTGGCACCTGGCCATTTGATAGTTTTGTCTATTTTCCTATTTGGAGAATGTCTGCCACATGGTGCATATTTGGGGAAAATTGTAGAAGTTTCTAGTCGAATTGGATCGGAAAGATTTCTATATCCCCAAAGAAGTTAAATAGAAAATAAATAATCTATTCCTTCAAAATTTAATAAATCTTGCTCTTCACAATGTTTTAGCTCGTTTTCAGTTATCAGCAGCCTGATCTAAACTAGATTAGAAATACATACAGATGTGCATTTGATTGGCTAAGTTCAAAGTTACAAGATTAAGAATAAATGCATACATATGTGCAGTTCTGTTGGCTTACAAGACTGACATTGAATGCTGCTGGCTTCAGGTGCTCAGATCTTGCCTCAATTCTTGCTCCATATTCAGCTCCGCTTTCTTCTACAGTTGCTTTATTCTTAGACACATTGATTTCATGATGTACAAAAGATGGTGTCAAAAAGATGGTAAGTAGAAGCTCCTGTCTTCAAACTGATAGCTACGGTGAAAAACAAAACTGATTCTCACTCCATATCTATATAGCAGCAATACCAAAGGCTGAGCCTGTTTGGACAGTACGCCAGATAATAACATAGTATCCCATATTGTTATTATTACAGTTTATGTTATCCAGAACAAGGATCGTAAAAAATCTATATGAATGTTTCCATAGTCTCAACACCGTATAGTTAAATATTTAGCATATAAGTTAGTGACTTTTCTAACCTTCAATACAATCCTCTAAACCGAGCAATAATAGAAAAAAATTAAAATCAAAGTGTTGCTATCTTATACAAACAATATGTACATTGTGCCCCTATAAATATGCTGCTGTGGTGCAGATATTGTTTGAGTGTGTCCTCCAAAGTTTCACGAGTTAACACTCTGTTTGGTAAGGTATGGAAACTTAATCTGACTTAATCTATGTCAAGCCATTTGGAAGTGATTAAAATTAGAGATGGTGATTAGGGCAGAGCTCAAAATTGTGTAATGATGGCTTTATAAGAAGAAGACAGGGCTGGAAATATGGCATAGTGGCAAGAGTGCTCACCTCCTACACATGAAGCTCTCGGTTCGATTCCCCAGCACCCCATATATGGAAAAACGGCCAGAAGGGGCGCTGTGGTTCAGGTGGCAGAGTGCTAGCCTTGAGCGGGAAGAAGCCAGGGACAGTGCTCAGGCCCTGAGTTCAAGGCCCAGGACTGGCCAAAAAAAGAAGAAGAAGACAAAGAAGAGTACTCCCTGCTTCATGCCGTGTGATCACTGCCTTATCTCAGGACTCTGTCAACACCTTGGCAACCAAGGCTGTTGCCATCACTGGTTCTGGTCCCTCACCATGGACCAGAGCTGTGAACCTCATACTTCAATATTCTCTTTAACTAAACCAGTCTACCATATAGTGTCATAAGCAACATCAAATAGTCTTTTTTTCTTCTTCTTCTTCTTTATTTTTTTATTTTTTTCAAATTTTTATTATCAAACTGATGTACAGAGAGGTTACAGTTTCATACGTTAGGCATTGGATACATTTCTTGTACTGTTTGTTACCTTGTCCCTCATACCCCCCTCCCTCCTCCTCCTTTCCCTTCCCCCCCCCACCCGGAGGTGTTCAGTTCACTTACACCAAACAGTTTTGCAACTATTGCTTTTGTAGTTGTTTGTCTTTTTTTACCCTGTGTCTCTCAAATTTGGTATTCCCTTTCAATTTCCTGCATCCAATACCAGTATACACGGTTTCCAATATATTCAGATAAGATTACAGAGATACTGTAGGTACAACCACAGGAAGGTGATACAAGAACATCATTAATAATAGAAGCTACATATACACATGAGACATTGAAAGTAGTTACAACTGTGATATAACAATTGTTTCCATAACATGGAGTTCATTTCACTTAGCATCATCTTATGTGTTCATAAGGGTATAGCTATTGGGCCTTGTGATGCTCTGCTATGACTTGCCTAAACCTGTACTAATTATTCCCAATAAGGGAGACCATAGAGTCCATGTTTCTTTGGGTCTGGCTCACTTCACTTAGTATAACTTTTTCCAAGTCCTTCCATTTCCTTACAAATGGGACAATGTCATTCTTTCTGATAGAGGCATAAAATTCCATTGTGTATATGTACCACATTTTCCTGATCCATTCGTCTACTGAGGGGCATCTGGGTTGGTTCCAGATTCTAGCTATGACAAATTGTGCTGCGATGAACATCAACATCAAATAGTCTAACTTCCAAACTTTATCAGTTTTATTTTTGTCTGCATCAGAATGATGCAATTTCAGCATATTTATACATAAAATATTTTGTTTGACAATTGAATCAAACATAAAAATTATGCAAACATGGGTCCCCTTTCTTTTGTAGTCACATTTAAAATGTAAAAATATTAAATAATATTTTGAGCCTAGAAAAAAATTATATTATTTTAACTGTATGATTAGTGCTTCCTTCCATTGAGTTTATGTTAAATACATCTACATTTTCCTGTCCTAACCTTAAGTCTCTCGTGGATATTAATTTTTTAATAAGACAGTGGTGTTTTTTTAATGTAATGAGTGATTAGAACAGTACCAAGAAAAGCTAGTTATGTGGTCACTTAATTGCAATTGTTCAGAGATTTGGAATTAATTGCTAGTACTTTTAATTACTTGTGAATCTTTTCCCAAAAGTGTTTATTAGTTCGGGCCTTTAATGTGTGCTATTTCTACCTGAAATATTTTCTTCCATTTACAGTCTTTGCCTAGTTAACACCTTCTAGTCATTCCTGAGTTTTGCATACGCATTGTCACTGAGGAGATCTTTAATGGACAGTGTAGGTTACATGCTCCTGCTACATGTCATAATTAGACTGCAATTTTTTCTTCCTGTACATACCAGTGTTTGGAAAAACACTTGGACTACAACATGATCTCATTGAGCACAGATGTTTTCCCCCCTTGTTTCTTTCACTGATGTATCACTGGCACCTAGATTAGAAATGATAAATAAAATATTTGTTGTGTTTATTAAGAAAACGGATTCAATGCTTCATTGCTACAGTCAATAACAATGTATTCCATAATGGACTTGAAAATAGCTTTTAAAAAGTAGATTTTAAGAGTTCATACCTCCCTAATATAAAATGTGAGGTGATACGTGTTAATTGCCTTAATTTACCTTGACCACAATTTCAAATTTTTACACGGTACACTAAAACACATAGAATTTTTTTTCAATTTAAATAAGGAAATGTCTGACTAATGTTCTTACCCAAGTGTCTGTCTTGTCACTACTATATCCTCAGCTCCACACCCTTGTAACAGAGAGTGAGGCTCAGTATATGTTTGCTAAGTAAATGAAAGTGAGAAAGCAAAGCAAACAGCATTCGATTCCAAGCTGTTGCTAGAGAAAGCCTCATAAAGCAGACCTTCTGCAGCTAGTGTACAACAGACAACAGCGATTCTGTGGCCTATAATAGAAGCTGGATCAACCACAGAAACGAGGAAAGATGGCATTGTTGCAGTCTCTAAAACTTACAAGCTTTTTGAAGTCCCTGAATACAGAGGCAGGGACACTCAGGAAAAAAAATGTACATCAGTAAACGGTGGCATTGAAAATACAGGCCCCCGATTTCTAGTTTCTCTGTGTGGATAGCTCAGTGATTTTTACTATAAGATGTTGCTTAATATCTTTCCACATAAAAGGAACTTGCAAAGTACATATACAAAATGCCTGGTAACACTTTTTGTACCTTTAAAGGGGAATCATTTATGTTTTAATTGATCTTAGCAAATTCATATCTTTTAACACATACAGAAGGAAAAATGTCATTATTATTCTAGCTACAGATCAGCAAAACTATGATATCATTCTAAGCAATCCAAATTGCTGCTGAATACACTCTGACCAACTGGAATTAAGCATTCAGCCTTAGTGTAATGGTCAATGTCTTAACAAGTAGAATCATGTGAGATGAATTAGGATTTTTGCGGTGAGTGAGAAAAGTTGATCTCTAGAGACAAGTAAAATGGCTAAATCACATTTAAATGAACCAGATTTAGTGCATATTTACTTTCCAGGATCTTAAGCTCCAACTCTTTATGAAAGAATTCCAACATTCCCTGAAGTTCCCCCCTGAAAAGGATCATTCCAGGCCCAAACTAACCATCACACAGTTGAAGTTTTATTGCTCAAGTAACTTCAAGTCTATTGGAGCTGAACTTCATACCCTAACATCCATTATTCTGAAACATTGAAGATCTGCCCAAGCATTCTTTCTCTGAGGTCTGAACAGTACTTGTGTTAGCTTTCAGCAAATTCTGGCAGGATACCACAAACATGAGGATTAATGTTACTTACATTGAATTTCACACTTGAAATTGTAGCAGCCCTATGATTCTGTCCTTATTCTGAGAAACCATGCAGAAGAATAGGGGTTCAAATCAGAAGCCATAGAAACTTAAAAGTAAATGCTTGCTGAGCCATGGTCCGCACATTCCTTTGGAACAACTTCACAAATAACATTTTTCTCAAGATGGTATAAGATGAAAATATGCCCAAACAGATTTTCTTCATGCTTTAACAACATCTATTTATATCTCTATGTCATAGAAACCCCACTCCTGTCATTTCCTTTAAATTTAATTGGATCACATAAAGATAATTCAATCACGGATACAGCAAATTGTCAAGACTTGTACTTGTATATTTGTGTCAAAGTTTATTTTATAGCAAAAAAATAAGAAAAGAACAAATACCATCCTGACATCTCCAACTGCCACTGGAAAACTAGGCAATAGCGAATCTTTGTAGCTCAATTGGTTACCTTTGGGCCTAATTTGAAAACCCAAATCTACAAGCAAGTCAGACTTCCATTTCCCACCCTAACACTACAGATGGCTACAAATACATTGCCTAACACATTTTTTAAAAGCACAGTGTTTAAAAAACAGTAAACTTTAATGATGAACAATTGTAAATTTTTATAATAACTACATTATGATAGCTTTAATCATTTTAAATAAAAAACACTTTATCACAGTATTAACAAAAAGTCAGTATACAAATATCAGAAAATCAAGTCAGACAAAAAAAATTCATTATACCTCTACCTAAAGATAACTATAGCTTTATTCTAGAATATGTCTGAATAGATTTTTTTGTGCCAGTATTGGAGCTAGAATTCAAGACCTCATATTCTTTTTCACTCATGATTGGTGCCCTACCACTTGAACCATGCCTGTAATATTTCAAAAGATGCACACATTATGAGTGGAATTGTGTCTCCAACATCAAGATATACTAAAGGACTCAGTCCCTGATGCTTCAGAATGTAACTTTAAAAAAAAGAAATATTATTATTATTACTATTTTGCCAGTTCTGGGGCTTGAACTCAGGGCCTGAGCACTGTACTTGGCTTCTTTTTAATCAAGGCTAGCACTCTGCCACTTGAGCTACAGCACCACGTTGGCTCTTTCTATATTTGTGGTGCTGAGAAATCAAACCCAGGGCTTCATGTATATGAGGCAAGCACTCTACCACTAGGCTATATTCCCAGCCTAGACCAAACTCCGGAGATCAATCTCCAACACAAAGCAACTAACCACAGACATTGGCAAAGCAGTATATGTATAGCCTGAAATATAATGTAGTAGGTTATTAATTTTTTGTGCCCAAATAAAGTTGCTTTGCCAAGTATGGAAAATGTTATGTCATTGGTATATTTGGTTGGTTTAATATGAATTTCAATGAAATGTCTTAAATGATTTTTTCATAATGAAAGGAATCATATAGCTAAGACTGATAGTACATACTTGAAACCCAACCCTCAGAAGGTTAAAGGATCAGATTATGTGTTTGAGATGAGTCTGTGTTACATAGTAACATCCTACCTCAACAAAGGAAGGAAAGAAGGAAGAGAAGGAGGGAGGGAGGGGACAAAGAAAGAAAGAGAAGAGAGAAAAACAGAGAAAAGAAAAGGAGAAAAGAACCATGAAAAATATGTGAAAAAACAAGCCTGTAACTTTTCTTCAGAGTGCCTGATGAAAAACTCTTATACAGGCTGGGAATATGGCCTAGTGGTAAAGTGATTGCCTCGTGTACATGAAGCCCTCGGTTCTATGCCTCAGCACCACATATATAGAAAAAGCCAGAAGTGGTGCTGTCAAGTGGTAGAGTGATAACCTTGAGCAAAAACAATCCAGATACACTGCTCAGGTCCTGAGTTCAAGCCCCAGGACTGATAAAAAACAAAACAAAACAAACAAAAACCCTTATACACTGCCGACACTTGACAAGTCTATTTTTAAATGAGTACATGTACCTATATTGGCTATATATATTCTTTCATGAAAGAAGAAAGAAATGTTATGAACACAGGCCAGCTCCACAGCCCCTACAAGAGGCCCATTTCAATGAAGCCTCCCAATTTACCAGAGAAAGTGCACATTTGATCATAGATTTATGGACTGTTTGATCAAAAAACAATTCAGTGTGCGTAAGAATCTCCAGTACCTTTGGCTTGTTGCCCAGTTCCAATCAAAGCAGCATTTTGTTATCAAGTGGTTCCTCTCTGTCCCTTTGATGTAGCCGCAGCTTGTTAAATATATGCTCAGGTCATCCCTGTCTGAAAATTTTTGTGCAGCTTGATTCCTAGAGGTAAGAGAGTAGGAAATGTGTGTGTGTGTGTGTGTGTGTGTGTGTGTGTGTGTGTGTATGTGCTGATCCTGGAGCTTGAATTTGGGGTCTGTGCACTGTCCTTGAACTTTTGTGCCCAAGGCTAGTATTCTACTACTTGAGCTATAGCTCCACTCCTGGCTTTCATGGTGATTAATTGGATATGAGTCTCATAGATCTTCCTACCTGGGCTTTATTCACGCTGTGATCTTCAGACCTTTGGCTTCTATGTAGCAAGGGTTACAGGCATGAGCAACTGGTGCCTGGATAAGAGGATATTTTATACCTTATTCTAACTTTTCCACCCATTTTGTCAAAAATCCGCATTACAAGCCACAATGAGGTAAGGATGAGGAAGGCGAAGAGGATTGTAAGAGTTGATCAAAACCCAGTGCGCTGATCTGAGTGAACCAACTGTCTGTCACATCTACTCTTTCAGGAAATGGGACATATAAATGCACATCAAAATCTGTCCAGAAAAATTACTGTAAGTTTCTCTTTACAACCTCTTCGTATTCTACAGAATTTGTACCTGAAAGTTGCTAAATTATGCTTTGGTGGTGATTTTTCAAATGATGATGAAGAGTACTCACATTATCACTTATGTGTTTACCTTATTAATGCCAACATTTGCATTTTGACTATTATCAATTTAATTAACTATAATTGATATGTATAATAATACACATTCCAAGTAGCCGTGACGTGGCTTTGCCTCTAACTGTATCTTCAGGAAGGCTATTTACCTCTTTACTTGCTAGGACCACTTCTGATCTTAGTTTCTCTATGAACAGGAACAAAAAGAAACCAAAAATGAGTTTTCCCCACTAGAGCTACAAGATTCTCATAGCAAACAGGGCTGACACTTGCTTAATAAATATCTGTGGAATACAGTAATGCTAATTCATAGCTAGATGAGAATCAACTCTTAAAAGATAATTGTCGGGCTGGAGATATGGCCTAGTGGCAAGAGTGCCTGCCTCGGATACACGAGGCCCTGGGTTCGATTCCCCAGCACCACATATACAGAAAACGGCCAGAAGCGGCGCTGTGGCTCAAATGGCAGAGTGCTAGCCTTGAGCGGGAAGAAGCCAGGGACAGTGCTCAGACCCTGAGTCCAAGGCCCAGGACTGGCCAAAAAAAAAAAGATAATTGTCAGTTCTTGTACCAAATCTCCACCATGAGTGAAGACATGAAATCTGCAACTAAAATGTTCAGTAATGCTTCTAAGTTTCTAACCTTCCATTTTGTTTTATCCTTAAGAGTCCTTCCTTCCTTTCCAGTTGTTAGAAAGCTTTGATCTATGCTTATTTGAAGCCTTTTATTGCTGAAGTCTGGTTCTCATCCTCATTGTGTAAACTGTAATGGTCAACCCTGCTTTATTATCAATTCAGGGTTTCTGATTCCTCTATGAGACATTTTAAAATCAATCAGGAAACAGAAGAGGCTGTTCTTGAAGATTCCAGGAGGGAAACCAAGCACAGGAGGCTGAGATCTGAGGATCATAGTTCAAAACCAGTCTGAGCAGACAAATCTATGAGACTCATCTCTGATTAGTCAGCAAAACAAAAAGCCAGAAGTGAAGGTGTGACTCACATGGTAGAGCATCTGCCTTCAGCAAAAAAGCCAAATAAGAACTTGAGGCCGTGAGTTCAACCCCCAGTAACACACACACACACACACACACACACACACACACACACACACACACACACACATTTCCAGGGGAGTTATTCTGTGAGATTTTCCTCAATTATTCTTTCCTTTTCTTCATAGACAAAAACTATCAAGCAAACTAACTAACAAAAAACACCTCAGTTGTACATCATGAGAAATACCAGAATTTCACACAGAATCTAAACATCTGACTTATGCCAATCTTCCAGGAAACCTTCCAGGATTCACCGGACAAAAGAAATGGATGCCTTAATTACAGCAGATAAAGATCTAACTCTATGGCCTTGATAAGAAACATTAAAAATGTAAGTAGCTTTATGCATATTTCAAGGCATCATAAATATAGCAACTTGATTTTTTTTTAATTTGAGAGAGTTTGCAAGATCTTCTCAAGGAAGTGTCAAAAAGTGATTGTTGGTTTGGTTGGATCAAGTGTGAGCAAGTCTCAAAAGGAATATATAGTTAGCAGAAGTGTTTTCTTCATCACTTCCAATATCTCCCACAAAATGATAAGACATAAATAGGCCCGCTGAACAAAAAGAGTAGTCCATCCAAAGATAAGAGATTTTGAGCAGATTTTGAAAAGACAGAATGAAAGCTTGTTGACAGATAAAAAACAGAAGTACAAAGTATGTAGAGGGAGTTCACAGGAAAGGAGAGCTTATCTGCTGAGGCAGATTCCAGAGAAGGTACGGACAGATTGGTCAGGGAAAAGGTAGACAACAGAGAAGAAATATGATATAAAAATTCCTTCAGCACTCATCTATCATGTTTGAAATTGTTATTTCCTATGCCCAAGGCAGCCTTGCTTGTTCCCTCTGAACATTGGAGAAATCCAGGTAAAATCACCAAACACCATTGAAATATAAGGCTAATAGAATGGCTTCTGAGCTAATCATTGTAGTTTACTGGAGTTTCCTAGTGTAAAATCCAGTCCCTCTTCTGTTCATCTTCAAGTGAAGATAAAAGAGATGCTACACAGCCAGAAATCTGGGCAACCTAAACTCAAAGCATCCACAATTCTCTGAAGAATGCTTCAAGGGCTTTCTTCTATTACAACTGTATCTAATAAATACATTTTCTAGTGCTTACAATAGAGTATTCACATCATAAATAATTTTTATCAATTGACTAGGCAAATGCAAGATATTGTAAACATCATTAATCATTATTATATGGATCATAATACATTTCAAAACTGTTTCCATTGAACTCTATAATAGAATCCTGACACAGACAAAAGTATCTAGATTGTAATCTCAGGCAGAGTAGTAATCAATAAAAAAGAGCTCCAAAATAAAGTTTCATTAATATCTTAAACATAAAGCAACAAATTGCTCGATAGTGCTCAAAACAAACCAAAAACATTTTTTTAATAAATGCCCTATATAACCATTCAACACATGCATAGATATTTCCCTAGGTGGCTTAATAAAATGAAATCACTTTAAAGAAAATATTTCTGAGGATTCATGACAGCAAATGAACCTTGAAGGCTTCATTCCCCACTATTCATGAGCTTTTCAATCTTGAGCAAACTTCATGATCTTTCTGTTGTTATTAGATTTTTGTGATAATGGCCATTCTAACTGGATAAAGGTGGACTCTCAATGTGGTTTTGATTTGCATTTCTTTTTTTTCTTCCTTATTTTGAAAGTGAAGTACAGAGGGGTTACAGTTTCCTATGTAAGGTAAGTACATTTCTTATCCAACTTGTTACCTCCTCCCTCATTTTCCCCCGTCTCCCCCCTCCCCACTTTCCTCTTCCCTCATGAGTTGTTCAGTTGGTTTACAACAAATGGTTTTATAAGTATTGCTTTTGCAATTGTTTGTCTTTTTATCCTTTGTTTCTAGATTTTGGTATTCTCTTGCATTTCTTTTATAGCCAGAGATGTTGAGCATTTCTTTTGGTATCTATTGGCCATTCTTATTTCCTCTTCAGGGAAGTCTCTCTTTAAGTCTTTAGCCCACTTGTTTCTTTGAGGTTTTGGTTTTGGGGGATTTAATTTTTTCAGCTGTCAGTATATTTTAGATATGAGGCCCTTGTCTGTTGTATGGCTCGTGAAGATCTTCTCCCAATCCGTAGGCTTTCTATGTATCTTGCTAGCTATGTCCTTTGCCATGCAGAAGCTCTGTAGTTTAATACAGTGCCATTTATCCGACCTTTCTTTAATTTGTTGTGTTTATGAGTCTTTATTAGGGAAGTTTTGTCCTGTACCAAGGAGACTTGTGTTTATTCCTTCCTGTAATATATTCAGGGTATCTGCCTTTATCTCGAAGTCTTTCATCCACTTGGAGTTGATTCTGGTGCAGGAAGATATATATGGATCTAACTTCAGTTTTCTACATCTGTATAGCCAGTTCTGCCAGCACCATTTGTTGAAAAAGCTGTCTTTCTTCCATCCTGGTCTTTTTCTCTTGGCTCCCTTGTCAAATATTAGTTGGGTCTTCTGTTCTGTTCCATTGGTCCTCAGGCCTGTTCATGTGCCAGTACCAAACTGTTTTTATTACTATGGCTTTGTTTTGAAGTTTGAAGTTTGATATTGATATTCTCCCAACACTATTCTTCCTGCTAAGGTTTGTTTTTGTGATTCAGGGTCTTTTATTATTCCATCTACATTTTTTTATTGCTTCTTCTGTTTCATTAAAGAATGAAGTTGGGATCCAAATGGGGATTACCAAGCACTGTTTTGATTTACAAACAACAGAAGGCAATACAGGCTAATCTAAACAGAAAAGGAATACAATTGATGACCATCGGACTTTCAGTCTGAGGAGTAGGTCTATTAGGGGCCCGTGGAAGTGGCAGAGTAGTGTTTGACAACACACATGCACTCTCTGCTAAGACAACATCCCTGGACCTGTACCATGGGCACGCATGTCAGATTCAGGGCATTCGTTGATACAAACCCCTCTATCTTTGAATCATTACCCAGGCAGAGATGTCTGGCCGACTCTGCTTTTCATGTGCCTTGAAAATAATATAACAGCTTTCACATGACATGTTACCAAGTAGTGCTTATAGAAACTCCCCATAAATAATCCTCACAACATCACACGATATTTTAAAATCAACTAGTGAGTTGTTCGTTTTGATCAACTAACGAATGAGACACAGACCGTGACTGGCCCCCATGTACAAATCAGGGAACTTGGGTGTCAAGAAGCTAAGTGGTCTGTAATCGTAGGACTGGCTCTACCCTAGACCCTAACCAAATGTGCTTCTGTATCTGCATGTTTATTCTCCATGCCCGGGCCCTCACCCTGTCCTCCTCACTCCAGTCTATGCAAGCAGATGACTATGGAGATGTAGAGAGACAGTTCGAGGGGAACACTGGCAGTCATGATGCTGTTTTAAGATCTCCCGCTCACCTCTGCTGATGCTGATGCTGCTCCCAAAGGTCAAAGAAGATAGCTTCTCATGGGCTTCACTTTCGTCTTTCCTGTGAGACTCATTTATATGCATCTTCCGACTATCTGAATGAAGAGTGAAAAAAAAAAAAAAGAAGAAGTGGAAATAGATGTCAGATGCCTCCCAGAAACAGCTTGAGTTCCCACATTTTCTTGGGCACAGATGAGTAAGTGTCCCAGGGGCCCAGGAGACACTCTGCAGCTTCTCTGTGAGTCATGGAGCCACCACCTTTCCGCAGGGGGTTGGCTACTCTGTGAGGAAGAGCCTGCAGAGAAAGGGCCAGGTGACCTGGTAACTGGGAAGTGGGCCGGTGAATCAGCCATGCAGACAGCCCCCACACGTGAGCCACGAACACAGCAGTGAACCACGGCCTTCACAGGAATGGGCAGGACTGCGGGCTTTCACCCAAGAAAAGACCAGAACATCAAGGCATTAAACCCTTCTTCCTTCACATCTTCTCCAGGCTCTTGGCATACTAAGGAGGAACAGTGAACAGAAGAGAGAGAAGTTGTGGAAAGGTGAGGGCATCCTGTTATTACCAAAATTTTTAGGCCAGTCTTTAATGAGGTTGAAAAGAAGAAGGGAGAAGAGGCTTACAGTGAACATGAGGCTGATGTTTTAAATGGGTCCCCTGAGGCCTAGAGTAATGCTTGCAAGTATGTAACAGATGCATACCTATTTAGGTGTTACTCAGGGGTGAAGAAATAACACCTCCCAAGATATATTTGAAACAAGTAAAAGATAAATCGGTCCCGTTTCCTGCTTATGCTTAATGGAATTTAATACACCAGATATAAAGACTACAGCTGTCTTTCCACTAGTCCACTGTGTAGAATCCCAGAATTCTCTCTGGGCTTCTGAAGTTGCCTTTCCCTTGGGGGGGGGGGGCAGCGGTGAGGTAATTAGGTCACTCTCCCACCCTAATTGAAACTCTTCCATTTTAAGATTCAGCATCTTAAGTCCAAGACAAAAATGCTTCGACGTGGGCTCTGCAGTCCCACAATGTCTGGATCTAACCCAACATGGCCGCATCATGACCCCAAGCTTCCTTTCTGAGTTACTCACACCAGCCTTCCTTCAGACCCACTTAGTTACCAAAAGGCTGACCTTTCTGAAATATTTCTCTCACAGTTTTAAAGACCAAATAGTGTGATATTAGAATTCAAAGACCATATTAAAGCAGCTTAAGTTATTTTCTATTTCAATCTGGTCCCAACTGAATTTTAGAGATAAAGAACAGGCAACCTGGCCAGCACCAGCCACTATTTGCAAAACTACTTCGATTTCTCCAAAATCTTTGATTAACACAAACTGCCATGGATGAATAGTACTTGGTTATTTATGATCCTGAAGCAATATCAGTGTTAGATGAAGTTATTCTTGGTGTGAAATTGCCTGCTCCCCTCTGGGAAAACGATTTGAAAAGGAACCTAATGTTTTTAAGGTTATTCATGGTGTGGCTAAATAATTTCCAAATGGTTGCTCCAGGCTGGAGAATTTCTTCCCCATTTTTTTTTCCTTCTAGAAAGATCCTCACCATATATTTAACCCTAGGATATCATACTCCATCTATAACATAGATCATACACCAAAACACTAAAGTGAAAGCCAAGCCTTATATGTGCTGTAGAGGTTCAGCTCATGTCAAGCTATGGCAGGCTTTAAAAAGGAAGGAGAGATAAAAAGCCAGCAGTCTAGAATATAAATGCTTCAACCTTTTGGTAGGAATTCTTTGATTTAAACCTGTGATCTGAAACCTGTGGGCAGAAAAGTACCACACAATTGAAAACACATTGAAGACAAGAACTGCCAAAAGGTTAGATTTATGCAATTCTCTAGCTTATGCAAGCCCAAAAGAATATAAATAATTTTACTTAAATATTAATTAGCCCATGGGAACAATAAAACTTAGATTTGCAGTGATCATTTTGCTGGTTGACTTTTGCTGATGTTAGCAAAGTTAGTAACTAGGATTTGCTTTAAGGGAAAAACTGCTGCTGGCTTTTATTCTCCATCTAACACTGATATTGCTTCAGGATCATAAATAACCAAGTACTATTTGTAGGGTAAGCAATAGCTTCCCAAGTGACTATCCTATCTATTATTTATGATCCTCATATTTCATGTTTTTATTTATCATTTGTAAAAAAGAAGAGGGTTGTGGTGATTATTGAAGAATGTTATTAAGCAATGCACACAGAACGCGTATGGTAAAAATGGTGCTTTTTCTTCTATAAGCAAAGCAATGGCAGTGATGGAGATGGGAAGGGCTGGGCTGCATGGGTGCCGTGGCTGAGACCACTGCCCCTTGTGTGAGCCATGGTGCTCCTGACTCGTTTGCAGGAAGCCCTGATCCTCCAGTCTCCATACTGTTGACGAGTTTGGTCCTGAGTCACCCTCGCTCCTGCCCAGATGTTTCTGTGACTCAGTGCTTCATTTTCAGCAAACACATCCCAGCATAACTCATGTATAACACGCGGTATTTATATTAATTTATAAATGTTTCTGAAGAGCAACAAACCATCCAATGGCTATAATTTCTAAGATGCGTCCCATAAATATGTGTAGATTTACTCACAAACTAATGGAAGCTGTCAATGTATTTTTTTTTCATCTCGGGTGACTGAAGACGTTCCCTCTCTGACTCCTAGTAGCTCAGCCGGGACTACAGGCAGCTTTAAAGGATAATTTTATGTTACCACTTACGGAGGCCATTTATTGCTAGTCCCAACTCATTTAGAACAACACGGGTTTTCTTCCTGCGTTTTTCAAGGGGGGAAGCAGAAAGGATTTTCCTAGCTGGCTGCAGGCTTAGCAACTGTGCACCCTTCTGGGCTAAAGGTTCCATTCACATGTGGATGCATGACTTTCTTCCGCAGGATTGGATCCCCAAACATGAGTGTGCTCTAACCAACGAAGCTAACAGATAGGAGATTCATGTGAAGAAAAACAATTCAAAAGCATGATGTCCATATTCACATGTGTTACGGCTTGAATGTGTTTCATTCTCCTCCTCCCCACACCCCCCTCTACAGGCTGAGGAGTTGAATGGTTGACCCCAGAGGCTGGTGCTAATTTGAGAGGTGATAAGATGTTTAGGACCAGAGGCCCAACAGGAGGAAGTAGGTTGCTATTTTATTTTTGAAGGTTGTAACCTGGTCTCACTCTCTCTCTCTCACACTCTGTGTGTGTGTGTGTGTGCGCATGTGTCCCTGATTCCCTCCCTCCCAGGCACCATACACAGTGAAGAACTCCCTCTGTTAGCAAAGTTCAAAGCCTCTGGAAGCATGGGCCCATAGAAACCATTCTTTTAAGCTCCTTCCCTCCGATGTTTTGTCACAGTAACAGCAAAACAAACTAAGTCAGAAAAGTGGGGGCATCGCTGTGACTAAACTGGCTGGCTGCTGAGTCTTTGGAACTGGGTTGTGGGAGGCGGTTGGAGTCATTTCAGGAAGGAGGCGAGGAGCCTGTAAGCAGAGCATAGTGAGTGATTCTGGTCGGAGATCAGGAGACCGGAATGATGCCAGGAAGGCCGACATGGAAGGAAGGGCTCATAAAAGTTTCAGATGGGAACCCAGATCCTATAAAGAAGAGAGGCCATGGATGCTACACGTTGGCAAAGAACTTTTCTACATTTCTTTCCAAGTCCTGAGACGATGCGGGGCATTTAGTTCAAAATTGATATATAAATTACTCAGGCAAAGGAAATTCAAGACGGTCCAGACTGACATGGCTATGGCTAGCTTCTTTGACGTGAAGTTGCCGTAAGAATTGAGAACAAACAAAGCAGCAGAGCAAACCGATGTTTGCAGCTTAGAAAGCCAGTACAAAAATCAGGGCTGGGATTGGGTTTTGAAGAGATGGGCCATGAAATATGCTGTGCAATTACTGTGCATTGGGACGAGAGAAGACACACATTGAAGGCATCTCAGCAACGGGGTCGAACCCGCTCTTCACAGAGCCAAAAGGGCAATGGTATTAACTAACTTCTCACACTTTAGAAGAGAAAGGGTGGGTTCCTTACCACATGGGGCTAAGTAGGAAGTTGTTTCCATCATACTTAGCTTCCACAGGCACTGAGAAGTCAGGGTAAAATCTCAGCTACAGTGAAGGTATCAGAATGTAGGAGATTTTTCTACATTGTCTAACTACTGGCATATTCATGTAGCTAATATTTTAGTCATTTTGTTTCTCATCTTTAGACGAAACATGTGAATGGTTTATGATGCACCAAGTTCACAACCATGAGACACTTCTGATTTTGTCTGAACAGTTCATGTTACCAGCAAACTTTATGCCTTCCAATGCTTTCTTCTCATTGACAGGTTTTAAGCACCATTGGATATGTCCACAAGGTTCTACAACAACCACTTCTCTCTTTTTTAAAAGTATTTCTGTCACCACAGATTGTATGTGTTAAACATCTGTCCCTGTTTCTTCCTTTCCAAAACCACCTATAGTCTGTAATATCTGTGTAATAGAAAATTACCTACTCTCAATTTTTTCCCCAATGGAGTGATACAATACATATCATCGCTCATCTGGCTTATTTTACATAGCATGATCTTTTAAAAGATTGTCCATGTTGCAGCTTGTAATGAAATTCCATTCCTTTTCATGGCTGAATAGGATCTTTTATACGTGTGCATCATGGTTTTTTTTTTTAACCATTCATGGACACTTAGCTTGTTTGCACCCTGTGAAAGGTGATGCAAAGGTCTCAGACACAGAAATTCTGTGTTGGGTCCTTCTATCCACTATTGTGAGTTTACACCTGGGAGTGAAATTGCTGGGCCATATGGCAATGAAGTTTTTAACTCTTTGAGAAATCACCAAATTTTACCCAGTGACAGTATCATTTCACATTCCCACCAACATGCAACTGCTCTATGTCCTTATCAATGCTACTTTTGCTCTTTCTTTTTCTTTGTCATAGGCTTGTGCTAGCTGTAAATTGAGAGACCACTCCTATTTTGGTTTACATTTCCCTGGTCACACTAAGAGTGCAGATTTATTAAAGCCAGATTGCATAAAACAATTAACATTGGGTGCTTCTGAATGTTTATTTCTAGCACTATTTTCTTAACTAGACTTCAAGTCTTTCTAAGATTAGTAGTATTTTCAAACATATTTAACAGGAAGAATAAATTATTGGCATTTTTCTCATGCGCTATGCATTCTAGAGCCAAAGGCTTCAAGTAAATTCTTGAAAAGAATATCATTTCAATGTTTTTAGTCATAAATATGCAACAAACAAATCAAAACCAACAGCAGCAGAAAACAAATTCAGTGTCAACACATTAACTCATTGGCAAATGCTTATTATTTACCTAATTTAAATATTTAATACTTTTCTGGTTCTCTGAATGATTATTTCAATAAATCTATGAGGCATTTTATTAATATTCCATTACCAACTAAAAGTATATTCCTATTTTTAATAACTTAGATGATTTTACAGTACTTAAACGATGGATTTGTAAAACTAAAATAAAAGTATTTGTGTCTTCAAGCTGAGTTCTCACTCCATGTATATGTCTACATCCTACCTCATTTTTCTCAAAGTGTATTCACTAAACTTCAGTGTATGACAAAATAAGAATTAATGATATATTTAAACAGAAGCAAAATGTTTCTAAAATTGTAATATGCAGATAACTTTGTAATTGACCTATAATTTAGATGGCCAGTGGTTTCAACTGTACTAATGAGCAGATCTGCATATTGTCTTTTTTCTAGTACAGCATTCAGATAAAGCTTACACCAGATAAAGTTTTGTTTTTATGCTTTATTCTCCATTAAATTAATTTACTTATTTTATACTAGTATAGTAGACAAAATGAGAAATACTATGACTAAATTATATTTAGGTGGTTAGTTACTACTCACCACCTATTTCTCATTTTGCCACCACATGCCATGGAACGTGCCAAAATAAAACATAATGGACGCTTCCCTGGTTTAAAATGAAAGTCACTTAGGAGAAATGCCAGTGTATCTTTAAGTTTTCTCTCTCCTCTGTTTCCAACGGCCGCACTCACCAACCAGCTCCCACTCAGAAGTTGAAATAGCACCGCCGAGAACAGGGAAGGACCCACTTCTGTGAGCACAGGAGTGGGTTGCTTTGCTCCCAGCTCCTGCTGGAGGATTAAACTGATACTAATCCTGCAAAACACACACAGAGAAAAGCTCCTTTCCCCCAACACTGGCTCACACACTGGAGCTCTTAGTGATGATGAGCGGGTGGAGAAGAAGCCTTCCCAGGCTCGCTCTGGAAAGAGGAAAGATGACTTTTGTCTTGATAAGGAAACAGTTTTAAAGCCTAGAGACTTGTTGATGGGTGACAAACCTTCATGGTTTAGAGAAGCAACAATACATTTTACTAACTGTTCAAGAATTGTTACTAATATTTACCTCAACTTTTAATGGACATTCACGGACAAAATATCCACCCAAAAGACTGAAAATAGGCAGAAATAACTGTCCTAAAATCTAAAATCTGCCAAGCATTTCACTCTGGTCAACACCAGCACTATTTCTACTAACAAGAACACATCAGATGTAGCCCTGGGTAAAATATTCTAACCTCTTGGGTAGCATGCATGTGCGCTTGTATTTCCAACAATAGCCAAACAACACAGAGTAAGTTGTGCCTTGGTTGCCTGAATCTGAGTCACTCAATGACAAAAGTGGGGGAAGGAAAGACAATACCACCTTATAATAATGCACGAAGGATATTACACAAGGACGGAGTGTTGTGTGTGAAATATTCGAGTTCACCTCCTCAAGCCTGAGAGAACCACAACACCTAACTGACCCTGTAACACCTGGAGAAGAGTGGATCAATCGGAGAGCTCTGTCTTGGCTTTTTCTTTTAGAATGGACCCAAACACAATTCAAGCTTTAGGGAGCAAAATCAGGGGACTCTCAGCAAGGGCTCTTGCATAGAAGAGGTCATGAAAACGACCAAAGGCATTCTGCTCTGAGCTAAGTATGATGGGTTAAGGAAAACTCTGAACAAATCGATGAGCACACAGACATCCATCCTCATTACAAGCAAATTCGGGAGAAAGTGGTGGAAGAGTCAACTCACCTGGGCCATTCTGCAAAGAGGAACACCTGGCTTCTTTAGCATCATAAGACAGTGTGTAGTGCTTTCATTTCCTACAAATAGAGGAAGTCCAAGACTGTAATGCACCAATCACACGCATGTGCTATCTTTCTCCTCTTGATAAATCAGCACATACAGTTCAAACAGAAATGTAAATACAAGTGTCTTTCCAGTTATTTGTGAGTGCGGCAAGAAGCATGCTACTTATGCCTTTCCCTAAGTCCTATTTAGTTTTTATTTCATGTGCATGACTCTGTACCTTATAGTCAAGGATTCATTCTAACCCATTCAAAAACCTCTCTAAATACAGAAATAAAAACTGTGGAAACACTTCTTTTTCCGCATTAAGGCAGGAAATTTGGTACTTCTCCTGGGAATCCATGGCCCTACTGAATGAAACTGAAAGGAAATATCTCATGATTGTCTCCCTGGTCCATTTTCACTTACCTTGGCTACATAATCCAGGTTCTTGAGCTCATAATAGCTATTTAAGAATAATCCTTTTCCCCATCTGGCAAATAAAACCAGCATTTTTTTTAAATCCTCAATTTTTTTAGTACATAGTTAAAAATTAGGTTCTGGTGTCATATGAGATTGACAGTTGTGGTGGGTTGGGTTTGTGTGAAAACCCCAAAATGACCTGAACTGGACCAGATGTCAGTGTACAAAGCTACTGTTTGACAAGTGATCATCTCATAGCCAACACCTCAAATCATAAAACCCATAACAATCATATGTTTAACTCACAATCTGCAACTCCAGCAGTGCTCAGCAGGGAAATTCATCTTTCTTTTGCGGAGGTGAGGAAAAGAATGTAGTAGCACAGACCTGTGCACTGACTGACGCCCTCAGTACCAACCCCAGTGTCCACCCTGGAGTTCACCTTCTTTTATCACAGTGACCCTAGTGGAACAGAGTCATAATAAAGCTAAGGAGCACATTCTTACTAGCATAGGGACACTCTCCCTTCACCTGCCAAATCCCAATCTATTTGTTCTTGTTTGGAACTTCTTGGCTACCAGGAAAAGGGACTTAACTTTCTTAACTTGAAAAAGCACCCAAAATCATACCACATGTTAAAAGACAGGTGCCTTCCTATACCATTTATGATAGTTCAAACTAATAGGATAGCAAAAAAGAAGAAGCTATGATATACAATAAGACAAAACTGTATCATCATTTTCAAGCAATATATTTAGCAAGAACTAGTCATGAAAATAACTATAGTACCACAAAACACCTATTTACCCATACTATATGGGACACTTTAGTATGTAATTTATCTATAGTTATTAAAATTAGATAAGAGTCATCAAAACCACAATTCTTGGGCAGAATCTAGGCCTGTTACACTATGGAAAATGTGACAGAGTAAGAATAAAAATGCTCCTTGGCAAGCCAAAGGAAATCTTTAAAACTTGAGGGTTTCTCAAGTTGTCTTCTGAACAGAATTTCTCAAATACTTTGGCTTTCATAAAATGAAGGTCAGTTCTCCCCTGATTTGTACTAATCATAGAATGGATGGGTGCCAAAACCTCTTGTAAATCCATATGAAATGAGTAAAGCTAGGCTTACTAGGTTACTAGACTGATAAGTATACTAGTACATATTGGTTAAAATGTACCTGTTTTATATTGTTTAAATTGCTACCTCAGATTTTTCTTTTTTTTTCCACTTGGGGACCAGATTATGTTTGCCAAGTAATGAAATACAACATGAATTAGAAAAATTAAAAATGACATTCTTTCCCAAACAATGAATAGATATAATTTTGAATACACTTGAAGATGTGTATAATATATTCAGGTACTTGAATATATGTATAGTATATTCAATAAAAATTATGTTTCTGTAAATATTGAAATCTAAAAAGAAACTGCAAATAAATCTACTTTCCAAAAAAAAAGGGATAAATAAACAAGAGTTGCCAATAACACGCAGCTGAAATCCACATAGAGAAAGTTAGAAAAAAGGAAATTAAGAGCCAACTGGTTAAACATGCAAATGTTCTGAAAGGGACCATTCAGTTTGATACAGACTTTATTTTTCTCTACAATTACACATGAATTAATGTTATTGATATTAAAATGCTGATGAGACTTTGACAAAAAGTTGACAAGCTGATTCTAACTTGTGCATGAAATAGCAAATGGATAAAAATACCCAGGAAGTTAAATGACGAACAAGAAAATGAAGTCTTGAGATTTATTTTAAAACTGTAGTAATGGCAACATTTTATTATTCCATGGGGATAGATAAATATATCCACAGAGATAATTTTGGAAACAATGGAAAAAGGAAACAAAAATAAACCTGAACATAAATTAAAACTTGATGTATGGCTCTGACAAATTAACACCAATAGAAGGATAAAACAAAATTTGATCCTACATGGACTAAATGAGTAAGTATGAAAAACCAACCAAACTACTCAAAACTCTTAGGAAAAAAATCTTTATGATATCAAATAAGAAGGTCGTACCAGGCACTGTAGCCCATGCCTGTAATCCTAGATACTCAGCAAGTTGAGATCTGAGGATTGTGGTTCAAAGCCAGTCCAAACAGGGAAGTCTGTGAGACTTTTTTTTTTTAATTATAAAGGCTGTGTACAGAGGGGTTACAGTTCTGTAAGTCGTGCAATGAATACATTTCTTTTTAAGCAGTGTCATCTCTTCCCTTGTTTTCTTATCTCTAACAAATTACTCTGAAAAAGCCAGAAGTGTTGTTACGGTGAGTGCTAGCCTTGAGCAAAAGAAGTCAGAGATAGCATCCAGACCCTGAGTTCAAGTCCCAGGACAAGCACAGAACAAAATAAATAAATAACTAAAGAAAAAAGAAAAAACAAACAGTCTTAACCAAGATGGAGAGAACTAGAATCACAAAGACTGATGCGTTATAGCATTGGTATAGCCAGTGCAACAAAAATAAGTTTATAAAAGAAAACTCCATGGACGCGGGGTGTGGCTCAGGTGGGAGAACCCTGTCGGCAAGCCTACGCCTGACAGACTTTGGGTTCAAAATCATGCATTGACAAGAAGAAAAAGAAGAAGAGTGTGTCCAAGAGAAGAGGGAAGAGAGGAGGGAAAGGAGGAGGGGGAGGAGGAGAACACATAAAGAAGTATTTAAGGAAAGAAATTAATTTGAAGAATACATAATGAACTCTTTCCCATAAGAAGTAGGAAAAATAAGATGCTTGAAAGCAGTTGCTGACAATGGCACCCACATAAGCAGCAAAGAAACGACCAGACTCTCACAATTAGGGTGGAAACACGAAGCTGAGGTTTGGCACAAGGGATCTGGGCAGAAGTTATGAATGCGACTTAGGCTTCTGGGAAAGAGGAGAATGAAGGGGAGAGAAGACAGGAAGGATAAGGAAAGGAAAGAGGAGTCAGAAGGAGGAGGGAGGGAACAGGGAGGAGGAAGGGGTGGAGGGAGAAAGGGGGGAAAGGAAGTCAGGAGCAAGAACAACGTCATCAGGGATCCCCCAGGTCTCTCCCCCTGACAAAGCAAAAGGAAAGGCCACCTATTCATGGTGGCACAGATGAAAGTTGAAGGAAAGCCATCTGTCATGACTTTACTGTACAGAAAATTGGGAATTCAAGGCTTATCATTACACATCATTACAGCAGAGTCCAACGCTAAACTGACTCATATGACATCCTCCCTGGAATGGCAACAGTTTCTGGAGCCCAACCGATGGCAGTTCCATCCTTGAATGTATCATATACACATTCCAAAAGTATATTTACCCATGGTTGGGGAGAGAATGTCATTGGTAATTGTTCTGATTCATTGCATTGCTTGACAAAGTAATCTAGTCCCCAAAATAGGAGCACACATCGTTGCTGACAAACAGCCCACCCAGCCAAGCAAACACAAGACGAAATGCTGTGTGACAAAGGAGCAGTGAGAGTCCACATAACAGCTTCAGACTCATGGAAACAAAAAGTTATGAATCGATGTGAGCCTCTACAAAAGCAAAGACTTGTATCAGAGAAAAATAAGGGAAGAAAAAGATCTGAAATTGGAGAAAAGTCCTCAAAGGCTCAGAGTTACAGACAATATGTTTCACGTTCACAGAGATAAGGGGAAAGTGGAAATGGTTGTGTTGATTATACTCTTCAATAAAGAGGATAGAAAGGGGCCATGGTGAGGGAGGAGACAAGAGAGAGAAGAAAAGGAAGGCAGGGGGAGAAGGAGAAGGAGGAAGAGGAGGAAGGCGAAGAGAAGCCATCAAAGGCAAAGGAAGAAACAGGAGTAGAGAAGGCAAAGGGAGAACGTTTGAGAGAGTCTAAAAATGAAAATCCCAAGAAGTACTTTAAGAGCAAATTATACCTGTTCTTATGCAAAAAAAATAACTATGTGAGCAAGCATATGTAAAATTCTTGGCTACAGTAATTATTATACTGCCTGAATATATGACGCAACAATGTTGAAAAGTACAAATGAACACTATAATTCTTAGAAACTAGCACACAGGAAAGCCTTCCTTATTATTGTATTTATAAGAAGAGGGGTGAGTAAAGGCAAGACCTGATGATGAGAACACAGACCTGGAAGGCAGGACTTGCCGACCTCAATAACAGGAGGCAGAAAACCTCTTCTAAGCCAACCACAGCTTAGAGACACAAACAAGTGGATATGAGGGAAAGGTATTTTTTTATACTTCCTGGTAAAACGAGAACTAGGAGTTTTTAGGGTATGCTGTTAGGGAGAGACTGACTTTGGCCTGTAAGTCTCCTAATAACCCAAGAGCTGTTCTTTTATTTTGTTCTTCCTTCAAACAGAAGGAAGGAAACAAATGCTTCCTAACACTTTAGAAAATTATTACAAGGAAACCATGAATAAAGCCTCAATGACATGAAGAGAGACCAGGAGAGTTCACCAGAAAAATGAGGTCATGATGTAGACAAAAACAGTAATACAATATCAAGATATGTAAGAATAATTAAAGCTTGATCAAAAGCAACACAAAGGAGAAATGGCAATCGCCAGCACCGATTAATCTTTTTTTTTTTACAAACTAAAAGAAAGCAGTATTTCATAAAAGACTACTTTCAAAAACCACAAGAGCAAAGTGATTCCAAAAAGGACATAGGAAGACAGACCAGACTGAGAAAGTAGAATATTGTGAGGAAATCTGACAAAATTATTTTTTTAATGGTCAGATTTGAGAATTCTCTGTGTGGTGGTAGTCCACGCGCACCCCAACATGCCTAATTAGCATCCCAGGAGCCTGCAGAAATGTTTCTCTGCATGGCACATGGGCTTTGCAGATGACTAAATAAAGCCTGCTCAGATGGGGAGATTAGCCTGGATTATCCATACAGGGCCAGGTAATCACAGGGCACAGAGACCACCAGTGGGGAAGGAGTCAGAGGACGTGTGACAACAGAAGCAGATGTCAGAGCAAGGTGCCGTCATGAGCCACGTCCTGGGGGCAGCCTCCGGAGGCTGGGAGAGGCAGGAACACTGGGACCCGCCTGTGGTCCAGACCCAAAACAGCTCTATCAACCCCCTTCACAATTTTGACTTCCCAACTTTAAGACAGTAAATTTGGATTCTTTTGTTATGCGAAGCAGCAATGAGAAACTAGCACAACATGACAGACACAGATGGTAAGTGATCGAAGAGCCAACATACATACAATTGACACCTTCAAAGAAGAAGTAACCCAGTGGAAAAGAACCAACATGTTAGACTGTTGTTCAATGATTCCTAAAACAAAACATTAAAGAGCAGAGTTTGCCATGTACCTGGAAAATTGAAAATTACGAATAGCAAGCCATATCCTAAGCAAAACAATTATGTGTGTGTGTGTGTGTGTGTGTGTGTGTGTGTGTGTGTGTGTTCTATTCCTGGACTTAAACTCTGATAAAAGAATTTTCTTTTTTTTTTTTTTGGCCAGTCCTGGGCCTTGGACTCAGGGCCTGAGCACTGTCCCTGGCTTCTTCCCGCTCAAGGCTAGCACTCTGCCACTTGAGCCACAGCGCCGCTTCTGGCCGTTTTCTGCATATGTGGTGCTGGGGAATCGAACCTAGGGCCTCGTGTATCCGAGGCAGGCACTCTTGCCACTAGGCTATATCCCCAGCCCTGATAAAAGAATTTTCTAAGCAACATTTATGTTTTAAAAAGAAGACAACTTGTAAGTGTGGTTCAAGCAGTAGGACATTTTCCTGACAGGTGCAAAGCTCTGGGTTCAAACTCAGTACTGACAAAAAAATTTTTACAACCTTTAAGAAGTATTTTTACTGAGAAGAAAATATAAAACAATGTGATGTCCAGCTAAAACTTCCTTCAGAATAAAAGCGATAGACAGAAGGATAATGGCTGGAAGCCAGGAAGAAAATTCAGCAAAACTCCTTCTCTGTAAACAAAGACACATGGCAGAACATGCCTATAATCCCAGGGATGTCAAAGCTATAGGTAGGAGGTCCAAGGTAAAAATGTTCAGAGATTTCTTTAAAAAAAAATAACTAAAGTAAAAACAAATGGAGGCATAGGTCAACTAGTAGAGCACCTTTCTAGCAAGCATGCAGCATGGAGACTAAACTGGGCTACCACTAATGCATGTGCACACGCACACACACATCTGATGGTGAAATATAGCCCAAATAACAGTGCAAAGAAAGAGGAACAGTGAGCTTAGAGACAGGATAACTGACAGAAATTACTCAACATAATGGTAGGAAATGAAAAGAGTGCAGAAACTTGATAAGAAATACAATCATCATCCTGTACTCTTACATGCACGACACTGAATTCCCAAGGGCATTGAGTAAGCATGAGGGTAAAAAAACAAAATGAGCTGTAAGAAATACTAGCACAAGTTTCACAATTTTTTGGTGTGAAACATATTCAATGAATTCAAGTAAGATAAATATAAGGAACGTCCAACCTAGATACATTACAGTCGCTTTGATGAAAACAAATTCTAAGAGAATATCTGAGAGAAGCCAGAGGAAAAAGAAGCATGTTTTGCTCAAAACAGTAATGAAAAATAATCTTCTTCCCATTACAAGCAATGCAATTCAGAAGGCAAATGGCACTTTTGTAGTCTGGAAGAAAAACCATCAACTTAATTATTCTTGTGACAAACAAGATCACTGTTTAAAAATGGGGATAAAATTAAAACACCTTCCTATAAATTCAAGGTGATAGAATTTGCTTTTGGAAAACTACACATTGGGAATGTTTTCTAGGTTTAATTCCTCGATGTTTATTTCTTCCTTTCTTCAGGAAAGCAATTGATATTGAAAAGCTAAGGACTTGCCACAATAGTAGCTATGTTACTGAAAATAGAACCCTATTTCTCACTTTTTTGAAGGACATGTAACTGTTTATATAATAAAGAAAAGCCTGTATCATGAGACTTATGGCCCTGGTACTAGCAAAAGACATAATAATAGGGCTGGGAATATGGCCTAGTGGTAAAGTGCTTGCCTCATATACATGAAGCCCTGGGTTTAATTCTTCAGCACCACATTTGTAGAAAAAGCCGGAAGTGGCGCTGTAGCTCAAGTCGTAAAGTGCTAGCCTTGAGCAAAAAGAAGCTAGGGACAGTGCTCAGGCCCTGACTTCAAGCCCCAGGACTGGCCCAAAAAAAAAATACATAATAATAACAGAACATAGGGTGACAGTAACAGAAATTTATGGGTAGTATATGGAAATATAGCATATTAATAAGTGAACATCTATTAAATTTGGCAGAGTGAAATAAGTTAAGAATGTGTATGGTAGTTCCTAGAGCAACTCATATACAAAGAAAAATACGTGCAAATAAAGAATCAAAAGAAGAATAGTGGCAGAGTAAAAAAGCTTAAAAAATTGCCACTCCAAAACAAAACAAAAGTCAACAAAAGATGGTTTAAAAAAATTCTTAGAATTATCCTTTTCAGAACTCTAGAGATGAATCCCAGGTTTGCAGCAATCCCAGGAGCGTGGCATTTTTTTAGTAAATGGCTAAGTATCAATCAAAAGCTGTGGGCTTTTAGTTTATGCTAATCCCCTCCCTCCAGGAACCAGATGCTGTAGTCTACACTGTGCTTCCCTAATGAATGTTCTGGGGAGGTGGGGCCTCACTGGGAGAGGAGTGGGTCATAAACGCTGTGTCCATCCGAATGGACTGACACCCTGGGCGTGCAGCTGTGGTTTACTTTCTTCTGCCATGGGAGATCTAGCCTTTACCCCAGTTGTCAGCTGAGGTCAGAGAACCATGACTAAAGAAGAGACAAAGGGGTCCTGTCACTGGTTTCAAAAATGGGTGGCATCACGAGCCAAGTACTACTGGAAACTTCTGGAAACTGGGGAAAGGAAAAGCACGGATTCTCCTCCAAGAGAAAACGAAAAAAAAATTACAACCTTAGTAATACTTTGATCTTTATCTCAGGCAGAGCTATGTCTGGTTCCAACTATATAGAACGACGGTATAGTCATATGATGTTAAGTCACCAGGCTTGCAGTAATTTGTTACAGCAGCAGTCAAGAGACAAATGCAGTATGCATGTCCTGAAAAATGCTTCATGGAAAGAATTATTTAGAATCCAGAATCGGAAAGTGGGAAATGAGATGCTGGGGAATGTTTTAATTCCCAAGAGGACAAATATACAGGTACATATTTTATTAGTGTGTGTTAAACTGTGGAAATAGTCTTGTGAATGAGAGAGATTATGTATAAAACTTTTTATTTTGGCTGGCACTGGTGGCTCAAGCCTATAATCCTAGCTACTCAGGAGGCTGAGATCTGAGGATTGCAGTTCAAAGCCAGCCCAGCCAGGAAAGTCTATGAGACTCCTATCTACAATTAACCACCAGAAAACCTGAAGTGGTGCTGTGGCTCAAGTGGTAGAGTGCTAGGCTTGAGCGAAAGAGCTCAGGGACCTCTCCCGGGCTCAGAGTTCAAGCCCCACGACAAACTTTATTTTGTATTGCTGGGGAATTAAATTTAGGTCTACACAATTAATTTAGTGCTACACAAGCACTCTACTACTGGGTGATAACTAAAGCCGTGTGTGTGTGTGTGTGTGTGTGTGTGTGTGTGTGTGTGTGAATACTGGTGCTTGAACTGTCCCTAAGCTTTTTTTTTTTTTTTTTTGTCTCAAGGCCGGTGCTCTACCTCTTGAGCCACAACTCCACTTTCAGCTCTTTCCTGGTTAATTGGAGATAGGAGTCTCATGGACTTTCTCCTGCCTGGGTTAGCTTCAAATTGTGATCCCAGACCTCACCCTCCTGAGTAGCCAGGATTATAGGTCTGAACCAAAAGAAAGTACCCAGCTCTAAAAACTTTTTTAAAAGACCAAAACAATAGACTGGGGTTTGTGCTCCAAGAACAACATGGTTTTCATCTTCACTAAAGGACAGTGCTTAGATTGTGCACAGTCTCATTTGTCAGACGGTTATGTGGGTGGCATGGTGAGGGGTGTTAGAAGAACGTCCTACACTAGGCATTCTTCAAGATGGCAAGGCCATGTGACTTTTTCATGATTATGTTGGCAGCACAAAACTTACCTATGTCTCAGCCAATTTGCCAAAGTCCCAGCCAGGACAATCATCCACCCAGTGAGGAAATCCCAGACACAGGAGTCTGTGGAAAGACCCCAGTAACAGGAATGGTTGTATGGGTCTTGTGGAAGTGTTGGAGCAGTAACTGCATCTCAATTATCGAAAGATCTGGGTCCTGTCCTTCGTGGACTCCCATGTTCCCACCACCAGCTTGTATCTGTACTCCTGCGATGCCCATGGAAATGCCAGCCCTTCTCTGGAGCACAGTCAACAAGAACTGAAGCCAAGACTAGTTGAGCAAAGAAAGGTCTGTCCTTTCCTCCAAATCTCTCTTTCCCCGGCTCCCTCTGACCCAGTGGGAGCTGGAAGCTAAGGGAATCTGGGAAGGAATGACAGAGTAGCCTGTGCCCAGTCTTCATTCCAAGTCCCTTAGCCAAAAAGCCTGTCCTATAATGGGAAGAACAAATGTTTTGAGGAAGAAAAAAATGAGAATGTTAAACTGTATTAGGATCAGTTTAATTATGGAAAGTGACCAGATAATTATGGTATATTTTCAAAATATCATCAAGGAAAAGAGAAAGGAGATGTGACACCAAAAGTTCTAAAATTGGAATTGGAAAAAAGAAAACCGTGTCCATGTAGATTGCTAAAATAAAAGGTTATGTGCATGCATATGATGTTTTGGGGTAGATATTTGTGAATACACAAGAAGGATCATAAAATCCCATCTAAGTAACATAATGTACTTCTTAAGTTCAAAAATTGATAGCTTCCCGTGTTATATGCTATAGCTCAGCTATTCTTTATGCTTAGGTAATTTATTATTTAGTCTGCTCATCTGAAAAATGTGGAATCATTTTATAGAAGAATATATTTCAAAAGATAAGAGTAGCACAGTACCTTTTTTATTGGCTTGTTGAACATTGAGGTCAAATGATAGCTACAAGTTACTCACCCCAATGTTTGACACATTTAATATTGTGTCAATGATAAATTGAATATCAACTTTGATGACTGGATGAATTACAGAACTCAGAAAGAGAAAGCAAGCACTGAGCTGAAGTGTGAGAAATGGATAGCCAAGAGAAAGAGGATGTTGGTGATATAGGAAGGGATATATTCCAAGCACTGGCAACAACATAAGGAAAGAAAGCCTGGTGACGATTCAGGAATGTGACCAGAAGGGGAGGGAGAGATAAGGCACAAATATATCGGTGCTGTTGGAACAAAATTGAAAAAAAGTCTGCAAAGGGAAAGTAAGAACAACATCATGAAAACACTCTAATGTCCTACTTCATATCCTTCCAGATAAAAAGTTCCAAAACAAAGTCTCTTTGACCTAGCTCCTGACCACTTTTCAAAGTTCATAATCTCATGGACCACATAGGCCCAGTATTGATTGATCTTAGCTGTCACAAAGGGTTGTTCTGCCCACATTATCCCAGACTTAAAAAAAAAAAAAGTCCTGTTCCTCCAATGTCTGATGAATTCCTTCTTTAAGATGCAATTCCACGGGCATCAACACCAAGAACCTTGCCATTCTTCTATCATTATGAATCAACAACCTTTCATTGAGTACCTCTCCATACACAATACCATGGAAGGTGGTGCTGAGCTGCAAAGGCCTAGCCCACAAAAGAAAAGCCTTATGAGTGAGAAGCATAAGTAGATAGGCAATGACCAAATAATCTTATGACTAAGATCATAAGAGACCCAGACTGTGGTCTCTGGGATCAGAAGTTTCCCTTGTAACATGTGTTCCCGTCCTGTGCTTCTGTTTCCCACATTGAGATTGGCAGCAGATAACCACATTGGAAGAAAATGGACTATAAAATGTATCGTGCTCTTTGTGTCAGAAAGTACGAAAAAGCATTTTATGAGAATACTGTATTGAATCCCTACACCAACCCTGTAAGACATCTAGTTACTGCTCTCATTACAAAGATGAACCAAGAGATAAATTAAGTTGCCAGTAGTAGCCCATAGTGGGAGAACCAAAGTCACATTCCAGCTTCAGTCAGATCTCTTCAATCCTAGGCTATGAAACAGACCACGAACTATGAGGAGCTACAACAGGTCTCTGCTTTGAGGAGGTAATGATACATTGCACACACTTATCACAGCTCACTGTAGATGCTGTAGCTCATTTATAACCACTCATAATGTAAATTATCTATGTTTTTCCTCAAACCTCACAATTAGAGATACAGATTATTCACTGTAGGTGACTCACACTTGTGTTGAGCGAAGTTTAGGTTGCATGCATTGGTGCAGAAGGGAATGGATGAATCCTTAAAAGAAAAACAAAATCCTCATGACCTGGACATAGGAGAAAAGCTACAAGGATTTAGGAAACAGTGGCAGAGGGGAATGGACTAAGTTTTCAGGCCAGATAAGCAAATAGAGAGGGAGAGCCAGGTGGAGACAATGCCCCTTCCTCATCCTGAGGATACTGGAGGACAAGGCCACTGCCTTGATGGACCCAACATCCCTGACAAGCCTGGGGCAGACCTAGGGGACAGGTACCCATCCCCTGGGGTAAGATAGACAGTGACCCATCCAGAAAACAGAGAAGCTGAGACGCACCCAAAGGGATACAAAAGAGATTCCACGGGCTACTGAGTTCCACGCCCCACTTCTTGCTCTCTTGCCCCGAGAAGTCTATACTCTCCTCCTTTGCCTTCTCCTTGCGTGGCCAGGGAAACAGGCGGGGAAGATTTCTTGTGGCACTAAGGCAGCTTCCCCAGCCAGGAGTTCTAGCGGGAGACTTGTACCAACTCACTGGTAGCCAAGCGACCGTGCTCACTTTCCCTGGTGCCTCACTCCCACTTTCAAATAAACGTTGCTTTTCTTCCCACTTTTCCTGCCTCATAATTCTTTATTCAGTAGGAAACAAAGAACCCAAGATTCCTACACGGCATCCATAGAAGGGCCTGAAACCAGCATGCAAGGCCAGAGTGACACCAGCTTGACAAATGCTAAGTCAACAGGCTCTGCACACAGCCTGCAGCCTCTCTGGACTTCCTGTCTGGAACTCCTCCTGCTCTTTGCACCAGGGGTCCTGCAGGGACAGTTGGATAAGCCTGTTTATAGTCATTTATCGGTCTCAGCTGCAGGGATCAGAGGGCTCTGGGAGCAGGAAGTCGAGCACATCATTATTAAAGGAAAGTTCCTGTCCAAAGACGAAAACGAATGGAGTCTTGTGGATTTCTCAAGTTCTTTCACAGCACACATCCAAACGGTCAGCCCATCTTCGATGCTGAACCTTGAGAATACAGCCAGCATTCTTGAACACTTGCTCTGCCATGATTCTGGGCCTTGGCGCCACTAGCAAGGATTGGGGCATTGATTGTTGCAGCGTTTGTCTTTTCCCCCACTTTGTTCTCGGTGCTTTACAACAGTGGTCCTGACCTCACGTTTTGCTTCACTTTCAGCTTAAGGATGCCTCTGTCTGATGTTTAGTAAGTCTGTATAAAGTCATACTATATACACCTTGCAGAGATCTCCTTGTTCCTCATGGCTTATCTTCACCCCAGTCCCTGTCAACATCCTCCGATACATTTCCAACTCACCCAGAGTAAAAGCAAACATCCTCAGCTACAAGGAAGTACGGAATTACCTTCCTTTGCCCTTTTAACTCCATCTTTTACCACCTCCCCTGATTCGGTTTGAATGTGCCCACCAAACTTAAGTTGAAAACGTAATCTCCAAATGTCTGTGGCATTTGGAGATGGAGCCTCTGAGAGGCATTTAGGATTCCATGAAGTCATAAGATGAGGAAGGGAGCCTCAAGTTAGCATACCTGTTCTATCATGTCACGTGATGCCAACCAGCTGCTGGCAACACGCTATGTATTTCCGGGTGAACTCATTTTCAGAGAAAATGATTCAAATGATTTCAAATCCTAGGCAAATGTTAATAGTCATGGTCTGTCTTGCTTAATGCTGTAGGTGGTCTCAATTTCATTCTTTCCCCTCTGCTTTTTAAGGATAAAACTTGCTTTCATACAAATAAGGGCTAGGCACTGGTGGTATATGCCTATGATTCTAGCTACTCAGGAGGCTGTGGTTTGAGGATCATGGTTCAAAGACAGCCTGGGCAGGAAAGCTTGTGAGACTCTTCTATCTAACCATCAAAAAGCTGGAAGTAGTGCTGGGCCTCAAGTAGTAGAGCACTAGCCTTGAGGACAAAAGCTTAGGGATAGAACCCAGGCTCTGAGTTCAAGCCCCAGGACTGGCACAAATAAATAATAATAATAAATGAATAAACAAATGAGTATGCACGAGAAGATAATTAAATGTGAGGCTACAGGGATCCCTCTGGGAATAACTTTTGAAGAGCTCCAAACTCAGAGGCAGATTCTTGCGCTCCAAATGACAATTACCCCTAACTACATGGAAATGTATTATAAATGTTCTAATTCTGTTCTTTTCTAGTACCTTGCCTGTGAATAACTTGTCTGTAGATCTATCTGTCTGACTTGCTATGAAGGTATTATACCCATACTGTTGCATCCAGATTTTCTATACTTGAATACCACATTCATTATGCCCTGCAAATGCTCAAATCTGCTTTTCATTGTTATCACAGAGATGTTTCATAACCATGAGTAAAATGGGCTCTAAATTCTGTATCAAGAGTAAAGAAGGAAGCCATACTGACAGAATGAACAGAAATTCATTTCTGAGACAAAGGAAATAATTTTATGTTAACATTTAAGCCCCTCTTGCAGAAAAAAACTAGAAGACATAATGAGACACATATAAATATAATATAATAAACATTAATAAAGTTTATTAAACCAAATCATTAATCTAGTCATCATGATGCCAGAGCTGCTGTAGATTTTTCCTAACACACATACATATATACACACACATATACACATGCACATGTATATACATAAATACATATAGATATCACAACAGATACCAGGTGAAGTTTACTACAGATGTGGTTGATTCTACTCAGTCATCTCTCTGCTGGCAAGCAACACAATCAGTTCTTAAATCGCATCACTGAAGATTCTAATACCTACCAGGGATTACACTAAAAAGTCACTACCATTCAAGAAAGTTACAAAGAGCTTACATTTGACTTTGGCAAGTAAATGAATGGCAGCACAGCAAGTTAGCTGTCTGTGCAGAAACATGCTCAGCCATCATGATAATTTAAGAAAGCTCACTGATGGAAGAGTCTCTTTTTAAAAACCACTGTTTGTGTTGAAGTCATTGCTGGACCTTACCCTTGCCTATATTTAATTGCAAGCAACTTTCTCTAGCCATCTTTGAAAAATTGGGTAGATAAAACATAACAGACAACAGATTCTAACAGGCACCAGTTAGGATGCATGAAGAATAACCATCAGGAGAGGGAGAAAGAGAGAGGCAGACAGAGAGAGACAGAGAGAGGCAGAGAGAGAGAGAGAGAGAGAAATAGATGGACATATTTATCAGTCATTAACATATTCAATAAACATTTACTGTAAGTGTACTTTATGCCAAATCTTGTTCTGGGCACCACAGATGAAATAATGGAAAGTAAAGACAGCTCCTGAGATATTTTATTCTGGTGAGATCAAAAAGTTAGTAGCAAGCTTATTTAGATAGTGAAAGTTGTTTCAAAGAAAATAAAGCAAGACAACTCTCTAGGTGACTGGAATGGATTAGATGGCTGGACATACCAGGCCTTTCTGAGAAGGTGATATATGACAAATACCTGCATAATAAGAAAGAGGCCTGCTACATTAAGAGCTAAAGGCAGAAAATACAGCATGCTTGTTGTACTGGATCGATTCAAGTGACAGAACTAGGACTACATGGCTGGAATACATGTAGCTACAGTCTATGAGAGCAAAGCATAAGCAAATGAGGATGGAGAAACATAGAGCCATTAAGCTATGGTAAAGGTTATAGGTTGTAAAGTGAGATGGAAATCCATTAGAGAATTTCAAGCAAACACATGACAAGGTCTTACTGTTTTTAGAAGATTATGCAGTTGGTGTTTGGAGTGTATGTTTCAGGGATGGAGTGGGTAGAAATAAGGAGACAACATAGGAGGCACTTGAATGTCCAGCATCTTGGATAAGGGTTATAGTAACAGAGAGGGAATGAAGTATAGGAATTGGGAATATATTTTTAAAGTGAAAAACACAAGATTTGCTATAACGGCATGTGAGGATGAAAGGAAAGAGGGAAAACAAGGATGACTTCTGCATTTTTTGGATTGAATAATTCAGTAGAACAATTTGGGGAAGAACAGGCTTGGAGGGGGTGGAAATCCAGAGTTCTGCTTCTGAGATGCCTGGCAAATATGATAATAATAGCATCTACCTTGTAGGGTTGTTTTGAAGAGAGAATAAGAAATACATGGGAAGAATTTAGGTCAGTACTAACAAGTACTAACTACAATAAAGCTTCTTCAGGTAGTTCAGGACAGAAAAGAGCTCTGAGGGCGAAGATACAAATATGGGAGTTACACAGGGATTGTTGTTGCCCCAGGTATTTTTGGAGAAGGACTTTTATCTTTGATACGGTGAACCAATCCTAAGAGTGGAATGAGTGTTTTCCTTTTCTCCCACAGATTCATACATTAAACACCTAATTCCCAAAGTAATGGTAGTAAGAGATGGTATTGTGAAGGAGATTAGGAGATTAGAGGGTGAAGTCATGAGTAAGAGGAGTGCTTTTTCTAAGGAGGACACAGATGAAAAGACCCAGAATGGGTCCTCATGAAGTACCTAACCTGCCTAAATCTTGACCTTAGACTCCCAAGTCTCCATTACTGTGAGAGGTAAATGTGTATCTTAGAAGCCACCCAGCCTATGGTACTTAGCTTAAGCAGCCTCCATGGACTAAGACAAGTAGTTTGGTAAGTGTCAACAAAAACGAATCACCTTGTCCAGGCATTCCTGGCTCCGGCCTACAAGTACAAGCTACTCAGGAGGCTGAGATCTCAGGATCATGGTTTGAAGCCAGCCCAGGCAGAAAAGGGTGAGACTATCTCCAATTAATACACACACACACACACACACACACACACGCGCGCGCGCGCGCGCGCGCGCCAGAAGTGAAGACTGTGGCTCAAGTGGTAGAGTGCCATCTTGGCGTGAATACTAAAGGACAGTGCCCTAGTCCTGAGTTCAAACCCCAGTACCAGCACATAAAAAGAAGAGAGAGAGACAGGCAGACAGACAGAGACAGGATTACTTTAAAAATAAAACGTCAACTACAAGTAACTAATATGCTTTGGATGCCAAGGCAATGTCAGTTTGCTCTAAATTTCTCGATTTTACTCTCCATTTCGGTATTTATTTCGCGTTTCAGACCCCGTAAAGGAGAGTATGCAGACTAGCAGCAGCTCTTAGGGCACCAGGAGCTACAGGAAGGAGGGAGGCCCTGGAACAAGCCTGGGACATACTTCACGTACTTGTGGGGGGCTAGGGGTGTGTGTGTGGGGGGGGGGGGTGTTGTTAACCTGAGTAAGGTGTGGAGTAGACCGAACTCCTATGCAAGGAGCAGCCTTACAGGTCTACGAGGAGCAGTGTTCACAAGGTGCAAGGCAGGAAGCCCCTCACTCCCTGGCCGGGGCGCCCCTCTTCCCAGGGACGCGGAGTCTGGAGAGGACGACATCCTCTAATCCCACCCCTCCACCCCCCTTGCAAAGCCTTCACGGGATGAGCTCCGGGGACGCCGAGAAACCAAGGCACCCCCAAGCCGGGCTCCCCGCGGCAGGGCAGCCCAGGAGGCAGACCTGACAGCCACCCCACCCCACCCCCACCGGCCCCGGAGTGGGGGGGCTCTGCGCGTGCGGAGCCGACCGTCGCGCTCGGAGCCTTCTCTCCCGCACACACCTGCCGAGGCCCGCGGGATCCCGGGGTGCGGTGCGGGGGGGAGGGGGGGAGGGAGGGCGGCGGGTCCCCTCCCAGGTCTGGGTCGGGAAGTCCGGGAAGGATCTCCGGAAAGTCCTGCCGGAGGGGGAAACTTGCTCGGGGCTCGCCTCGGGGCCGCGGCGCGCGCGGGCGGGCGGGTTGGCTGCTGCGCGGGGCGGAGAGGACGCGCGTGGGGTGGCCGGGCAGCCCGCTCCGGACCCGGGGGAGCCGACGACCCTGAGCGGGGCGCGGGGCGAGGGAGGGGGCGAGCCTCTCCGCGAGGCCGGCGCTCGGGTCGACCCCCCCACACCCCACCCCGCACCCCGCCGCTCCCACCGAAGCCCGGTGCGGGGCGGGGGCGGGGCGCTGACTCACGCGGCCGCCCGCCCGGGGGTGGACGCGGAGGGGGGGTGGGGGCGGGGGGGGGGGGAAGCGAGCGATCCGCACCTCCGGCCGCGCGGGGCGAGGGGCTGCGCCCGCCCGCCCGCCCGCGAGGCGCATGCGCGCTGCCGAGCGGCTCCGGCGGCGGCCTCCCCGCCCACCCCAGCCTCCTCCCCCTTCCCCCCTGCACCGCATCCCCGCCTCGCCTCGCCTCGCCTCGCCCGCCCGGTGCCGCCGAAGTTGGGCGGATGGCAGGCAGCCGGCTCCGCTAGAGGACCCCGCCGCGCCCGCCCCGCGCCCCCCGCGGACCCCTCCGCGCGCCCGCCCGCCCTCCCGCACCTCCAGGCGACCCGGTAGGACGCTGTCGCGAACGCCCAGCGGTGCGAGAGTAAATGACATCAAAATGTCTGCTTGGCCCGGGTGGATGGAGCTGTGCGTTCCAGGTTGGGGAGGTGGGGGGGGGGGGAGCGCGGCCCCCCCGAGGGCGCGGGGAGGGGGCGGGCTCCGCGCGGGGTGGAGGCGGGTGGGAGGTGGGGGGTCTCGCCGCTGCCCGCCGCCGCGCTGGGGGCAGGTGGAATCCCGCGTCCGAGCCCGGGGCCGTGGGGGGGGGGGGGGAGCGGGTGGGCTGCGATCCTGCGCGGCCACCGACGCCTCCTCGGCCGGGTCCCCGCGCCGCCGTCCGTCCCGAGCGCGGCGACCTCGGTGGGGAGGGGCGTCCGGCCGAGGGGCGCGGGTGGACGCGGGGGGGTTGGGATTGCGGGTGGGGGGGAGGCTCGGGGGCCGTCGGGTCGGGATCTTTGTTCGGTCGGTGGTCGGGGAGACCCGAGTGTGAAATCCACGCTCGCGGACCGCGTCGTGGCGCCCGCCCCTCGCCCCTCGCCCCTGGCCCCGGACGGCGCGCCTGGGCCTCCCTCTCCCCTCGGCCCCTCTGGGGAAGGCGCCGCTCGCTCGCTCGGGTGGATTCGGTGCAAGCGTTGGGCGCCGCCGGGACCGATGCCCGGGGCGGTCGGGGCGCAAACCCTGTGTGCTGTGCGTGTGTGTGTGTGCACGCGTGTGCCCCCGTGTGCGTGCGCGTGTGCGTGGTGCAGGGCGCCGGGGTCTCTTTTGTTTCCCACCCCACCCGTCAGTCCTGGAGCAGCCAGCGAGGTGTTGCGGGGCTCGGCCCCGGCGGGCGGCCAGGCCGAGCGAGGAACGCCCACCGCGCGCGCGGGCGGCTGCCTCCGCCCGGAGCCTCCGCGGCCGCCGTGGGCGACGCTTGGCCGGGCGATCCGTGGGTCCCGGCTGGCGAGCGGCCTCCGCCGGACCCCTCCTCCGCTCCCTCTCCCGGGGCTGCGGCAGTGCGGGCTCCCGGCCGTTTCCCCTTCCCTGTCTCTGTGTAAAAAAAGAAATAAATAAATAAAAATGTCGGAGGGCTGATGGAGGATGGCGGAGGGACCGGCCGGCCGGGCTGGCTTCGGGAGAGGCGGGCGGCCGGGTGGCGCGTCCCGGGGCTGCGTGCACCCAGCCCCGGAGCTGCAGCTGCGGGGCTCCTGGAGGCCGAGCTCCTGGAGTGAGGGTCGCCCACCTGCCCCTCCCCGCCCTTGAGGACCCGCCCTGCGCCTTCCTCCTCCTCCTGGCCTCGGGCCCGGGACCCACCTGGCGGGGCCAATCCCGACCGCTCCGAGAAGCCTGACACCGGTTCTGGGCCAGCATCTTGACTGATCATCACCCACTCTCTCCCGATGCTTCTACCATAGCGAGTCTCATCCGCAGAACTTTGCAAGCTTCTTAGTGGCTCTCTCTCTCTCTCTCTCTCTCTCTCTCTCTCTCTCTCTCTCTCTCTCTCTCTCTCTCTCTCTCTCTTCTCTCTCTCTCTCTCTCTCTCTCTCTCTCTCTTCCACTACAACACCTTTCTGAGTGAGACGCTTCCTTCCCATCATGGGAGAAAGAGAAAAGAAATCTTAGTTTAGCTCCCACGGAAGTGAAGCGCTCCCGAGGCCATTCCCCCCTGCCTTTCCGGAGATCATACACACCGGCTCCACGGGCGATGGACCCTTCGGAACAGCAACTTAATCGGTGAAAGGAGACGTGATTTTTTCACTCTTGTAATGGAGGATGATATTTGTCTTCTAGATTCCTATCTGCCAGACACCCTATGTATTCATTGGGACAATCTTGCAAACTATGGGACACTTCAGAGTGCACGGTATTTGATTCTGAAGTCCTTTGTAGTACTAGTTATTCACGAATCACTAATCAGAAGATGATGTGTACTCGTTAATTCAAGCGAATGGGAAGTCTGACCTTCTCCAGTGGTGCTAGTTACTTCTCTGGTTAGGATGAGCTAAAACAGTAATTAAGCACCTTACCGGGAATGTCCATTTCATTGATCGCTACCTATATAATCTTCAAAACTACCTATCCATGAGAGAATGTGTTCCTGGAGGAAACAAGGGCATGCTGTTACAGAAAGCTCAGACGGCATAATTCATTCGATATGAGGAGTTTCCGTGGCAGTGTCACCTGAGGTGACGGCGATGGACGCTCATCCTGAAACTACTGTGAAAGATATAAGAACGCCTGTCGTTTCACAACGAACAATGGAAGGTGTCCATTTCCCCCAGATTCTGCCCAATCTTCACTCTGGTCCTCAATCTATAAGGAATGATCAACGAGTTATGTGGCTGCCCCGTTCGATGCAAATGCAGACAGCTTTTGTTTCTTAAATAGGTTTGCTTTGGAGGATCTTCTCTAGGGGGTCTTAGTCCTTTTGGACCCATAATTTGAAATGTTTAACTTCATTATTGTTGCCACATACAAATAGCCACCTTCCCTTAACATGTCCTACTACTAGGGCCAGAAGTTCTGAAGAAAAAGCGAAACAAGTAAATTCTTATACATTTGGCCTCACTGCAACAGCCAAGTAAAACAAGTGAATTTGTCCGCATCATAGTTAATAACAATTTCGACTGACTCGGACTAAAGAGTGAGAAAGAGTATCTGTGTGATAATCAACTGCTATAAAGATAATGGACTTCCTATGAGAAGCCCATTTGCTGAAATCATGGTCTTTTCTGGAAAAGCAAAGGTTGCATGGTCATTGATGGGTAGAGCCACCAGGGGCAAGAATCCACTCAGCTGCATTTCTGCTCGGAATCCTGATGGCCCAACTCTACCTAGTGACCAGTGAGGATACTGCACTACTCAGAGGAGAAATGTAAGCTCCACTGTGTACCCAGTGGATGGGAATAATGCTGTGTGGTGTAAACACATTTTATTTCATCCAGTTACCACAGAGTACCGGGGGCTTAAAATTGTATGACATTCTTATGGGAGCTTGGATCCTCAGACATAGGAGTTTTGAAAAGCTTAAGAAATAAAGCAATCCTTTGCTACAATGGAACTTCTGATGATATATTGATAGATATTCTGACCGCCCCTCTCTCCCCATCTTTACTTCTTTCCCACTTTAAGTTTCCCCGACATTCATTTAGACTATTATTCCTGCTATGGTGTCAGCACCTAGCATGATATCTGACAAAAGGCAGGTATGAAATAAAGATTTTTTTTTAATGTAGAAGCTTTGTAGAATTGTAGAGCTCAGGAAGAAAATCTTCATTGATCAGTTACAATTTTAAAAGAACACTCAAGGTAGGAATGGAGTAGGCAGGCTTGAGTTCCCAATGAATTTCAATGTCACCTCCATCCTTCCAGTGGAGAAGAAATTTTAGAATTGTATGTTTTGTTTTGTTTTTTGCCAGCCCTGGGCCTTGAACTCAGGGCCTGAGCACTGTACCTGGCTTCTTTTTTTTGCTCAAGGCTAGCACTCTGCCACTTGAGCCACAGTGCCACTTCTGGCCATTTTCTATATATGTGGTGCTGGGGAATCGAACCCAGGGCTTCATGTATACAAGGCAAGCACTCTTGCCACTAGGCCATATTCCCAGCCCCACATTTGTATGTTTTGATTGGGTGAGTGTATAGTAGCAATTTGTATCCAAGTTTGAAAACAATGTTGCTTATTTCAGATTCACTAGAGCACAGAAAAATATATGAAACAGGCAGTGAAAATGGCCTGTGAATAGATTCAAGTATGATGAATAGGAATGTGTACTGGCTCTTCCCTTCAGTAGTTTTGTGGCTGTGATACCTGCCCTTAGTTGCTGTTTCCTTGGATATATAATGAGAATTAAGATACATTTCCTTGGGTGATGTTAAGTCTAGATGTGATGTCATACATTAAACTACTGAACACAGTACCTCAGATGTACTGAGTACTTAGCAGTTGTCCTAGTGCCTGAAGAGCTGTTACTGAAGACAGTGCTTTACCACTTGTGTGGATATGCCATTGTTTAAAGAATTACCTTCTTGGGCTGGGGATATGGCTTAGTGGCAAGAGTGCTTGCCTCCTATACATGAGGCCCTGGGTTCAATTCCTCAGCACCACATATACAGAAAATGGCCAGAGGGGGCGCTGTGGCTCAAGTGGCAGAGTGCTAGCCTTGAGCAAAAAGAAGCCAGGGACAGTGCTCAGGCCCTGAGTCCAAGCCCCAGGACTGGCCAAAAAAAAGAAAAGAATTACCTTCTTAAATGTTAATTACTTTTCCAAGAGCTGATGGCTCATACTTGTATTTTTAGCTGCTAAGGAGGCTGAGAGCTGGAGATCGCAGTTCAAAGGCATCCCAGGCAGGAAAGTCTATGAGACTCTTTATCTTCAATTAACCAGCAAAATCCTTGAAGTAAAGTTGTGGCTCAAGTGGTAGAGCTTCAGCCTCAAGCAATAAAGCTAAGGGATGGTGACTAGGCCTGAATTCAAGCCCTAGTACCAACTCTAAATAAGAAGTGAATCACTTCATTATTGTCTCTCCATTTTTGATGCAATTTAGTGACTTCAGAATGGCTTATGCTATGGATATGGCCTAGTGGCAAGAGAGCTTGCCTCCCATACATGAAGCCCTAGGTTCGATTCCCCAGCACCACGTATACAGAAAATGGCCAGAAGGGTTGCTGTGGCTCAAGTGGCAGAGTGCTAGCCTTGAGCAAAAAGAAGCCAGGACAGTGCTCAGGCCCTGAGTCCAAGGCCCAGGACTGGGAAAAAAAAAAAAAAAGAATGGCTTATGCTATTCTTTTAATTTATGCTATCCTTTAATTTGGGGACTTTCATGTAATTTCCAGCATCTTCCTATCTTAAATGATGCCCATTCTTATTTGTAGATTTTATGTGTGTGTGTATATACATATCTATGTATATACATATATATACACAAATTCGTACATATCTGTCAGTAGTGTAGTTTTTCCCTCAAGTTTGAGGTATAGGATTTATAGTTTTTACCAACAAATTCCCTCCTTAAAAAGCTTTGCTAACAGAGTATGCATGATATGTGAAGTGAACACTTTTCAAAGTTCCCCTTTTTTGGTTACTAAGTAGCGAGTAAACTTGAAGGCTTATAAATAATCTTTCTGGCTTTGAGGGTATCTTAATTTCTTGTCCACATGTCCATGCGCATTCAGATGGATTTTGCTTGTTTGTTTGAGTGCTAATATTAATCTCTAAAAGGGAAAGTAAAAAAAAAAAAAAAAGGAAAAGCAAAACAAGGAAGGGAAATATGTCGTGGCAAGGACTGAATATAGCAAAGACGATAGAAATGACCAGGGCTACACCAGAAAGGCTGGAGCTGGGTCTATTCCAGCCTCAGGGTTGGCGGGGTGTTGGTAACATATTGCCGTGGTGCCGGGGCCTGGCAGATTGCACAGTTTCAGGGTCACTAAACAGTTAGCTAGCAGACACTTACCAGGAGGAACTTGTACATGAATCGCTCACCGGTTATCATGGGCTGTTTCTCTCAGTGGTGGGCATTGTTGAAGAACTTACCAGATTTCCTGACATCAGTGGAATTAACTAGAGAGGTGGGAGTGGATGGCAGTTCTGTCAGGCCCTCATGGAAATGTTCCATCAGAGGCACATCATAAATTTTGTCATAAAAATCATGTCAGGTTGGTATCAGATTCTACCACAAATTTTCACTGGTAGGTAAGACTTAAATAGGCAGGAGAATCCAATGTCCATGACATTAATATTAACGCTATTACACACCCAGTCTGTTGGATTTGATGGGTTTCATTTGCATCATAACATTCTACGTGATTCAGTGGTCTAGAGGCTCGTGGTTTTGATTTTTAAAATTTTAGGACATATGTCAAATTCAATTTCAAAAGTTTAATTATTTAGCTTGGAAAAATCTGTGAAGTCTCTTAAATATTAAACTACTTACTGAGTATAAAATTATATAAGCACTGGCATTTTCAGTCTATCAACTTCAGCAAAATCTCAGTAGCTCGGAATTGAGGCACCTAGAATTTGTAATGAGTACAAGTTCCTGTCAGAGAAGCATTGAGCAGCGGTGGGGAATAAAATCTCATTGCAAGAACTGCATTTAAATTGTTGCTGTACTGTTTGACTAGACCTGTTGGCTCATCCACAAAATTCTGCAAGTATTTTGTAATTGAAGGTCTACCATGAGTCATTAACATCTTTAATCTCTTTGAATTTCTTAAACTTTGTAGGTGTGATTTTCTTTTGAATCTCTGTGTCAGTAAATGTAATTTTATGATAGACAGTGAGTGCGGCTCACAAAGCAAATATTTACTTCCTTATACTGAGCCCACTGGCTTTTCATTGTACTGCAGATTAGTTACGGCAATACACAGGTTGTAATTCAAGAGCGGTGGTTTTCCACGAAAATAGATACAGCCCAGAGTAAATGATGACATGAATGAAATGAACTGATATTTGTGTGATTTTCTTCAATTACCTCACGTCTTCTCTCTATATTGAGTTAAACCCAGTGAAGACTCCTCTGTGAAAATTGGTAACACTTTATATTATGTTCAGTTCCCATGGAAGGTAGGGGCTTGTTTGTTGCATTGTGGAAGGTTATTTAATCTAGAGATTTTGCAAATCCGTTTTGGCATTAAGAAGACCATCTCAGGCCTTGTTTGGTGGCCCTAATTCATCTACTTTTTTAGTATTATTAACCAAATCTGACATGTGACCAATAGCACAAAGTTGGGAGGTTAAATCAATGAATATATATTAAACATGCTAATAGTCACAAAGCAGGTATTCAGTCATATACTAGAGATAAATAAGAGAACACAAGAAAACTTGTATAGACAATATGTGTTTGAAGGGATATTTATTTCCAGTATTTGTCTTTCTTACAATTGAAGTTGTACCTCATGTATTTCTTGTCTTACCCATTTTTGTTTGTTTTTTGTTGATCTTAGGACTTGAACTCAGGGCCCAGGTACTGTCCCTGAGCTTCTTTTGCACTTTGAGCTACAGCACAGCTTACAGTTTCCTGTTGGCTAATTGGAGATAAGAGTCTCACAGACTTTGCTGCCTGGGCTGGCTTTGAGCTGTGATCCTTAGATCTCAGCCTCCTGAGAAGCTAGGATTACAGGCGGGAGCCACTGGTTCTCCCCTGTCACACCCACTTTTTTTTTTTTTTTTGCCGGTCCTGGGGCTTGGACTCAGGGCCTGAGCACTGTCCCTGAGCATCTTTTTGCTCAAGGCTAGCACTCTTACCATTTGAGCCACTGCGCCACTTCCGGCTTTTTCTGTTTATGTGGTTCTGCAGAATTGAACCTACGGCTTCATGCATGCTAGGCAAGCATTCTACCCACTAAGCCACATTCCCAGCCCTTCTGCCCATTTTTTTACTAGGTGAATGAATATCCATCCATTCATAAACATTTTGGCATGCCTACTATTTGCCAGGCTCCGTGACTTCACCTGTAGGTACAAAGATATTTAAATCGAGGCTGCTGAATGAAGACACAAAGTAAGAAGAAAAACAGGAAGTGACTCTGCTGGTAGATGGTTTAACCCCCATCACTGCAGCAAAATAGTAAGAAAAGAAAGTATAAATTTCATAATGAGGCTATAAATAGAGATACTCTCCAACAGTTTTGTCTCATTTAAGAAAATGTCTATGCCTGTCCATGCTGAGCCTTCACTGTTCCACTAAAAGCTACCTTGAGTGATCCCAACTAATACAGTTCAAGGTACCCTGAAGTATTGGCCTTTTTGAGGAAGAAAGAAAAGAGTATGGCCTTCCCTTCCTTTCTTAGGGCCCCACGTTTCCTGTGAAGCAAGAGGACTGCAAATTTCCCTCTTGCTGCTATAATAATTCCATCTTTGGAAATGATCTTTTTGTAACATCATATACTGACCAAACTCCAGAATAATCTTTTAAGACATTTTTTTTTTAACTTGGGAGAAATAAAGCTATCCTTAACATTACCTTTTTTAACTCACCAGTGTGATTTCTAAGCCTAACTGGTAGATTTTTTTTTTAATCTAGCAAGACTTGATACCATTTATAAGACTCAAGAATGACAACCTTCCTAACAAGATATAATAAATTTACAATAAATTTCGTCTATTTGTGGTATTAAAAAAAACTGAAAGGGAGACAGAGGAATGGAGGGACAAAGGCTGGACAAATGCAGCAGTGGGACTCACTGGACACCTGAAATTGAACTATAAAACTTGTAGGTGGGGTAGTGGGAAAAACTGGGAGAGAGCAAGGGAAAGGGTGACATTGTCTAAAAAGAAATGGACTCTTTCCCTGACTTAGGTAACAATTACCCCTCTGTACATCACTTTTATGATTATAAAAAAAGACTTTAATAAGAATAAATTTTAAAAAATTGACACAAGGAATCAATAAACCTAGGGATAAGCTAAACCTTCCTGTTGCCACAAAATTTACCATGCTTGTGATCCAATTCTTGACTGCACTCTTAGTAAATAAACGTTCCAGTTTGAGGTGTGACACTATTTTTTACATTGTTTCTACTCAGCATAACCAAACCACATTGTTCTTGTAACCTATGAATTGAGTTTAATCAAGAGCCACTAGATAAATGCAAAAAAAAGGACTGATCTCTTTCCTGAGGGCTCTAAGATGTAGACATGCTATAAATCCAAACAATGATCTGTATAGTTTATAAACTTAATGCTGTATTTCAAACTGGTTGTTGTATTGAATATTCTAATGTGAACTAGAATACTAATATTTCCCAGCCTGTCTGGGTAAAGCTCAGTATTTGATCCTTCCCCTCATTAATATTCATCATCTTGCTAACCTTAGTGTTTCTAAATAGGTAAATTGGGGAAGAAGGCGTATACATTCTTTTGCATATCTAATACTAAGCAGAAAATTTAATGTTTAGTATTGGTTACTATCACTTGGGGATTTTATATAGCTTTTATCTGAAATTACTATCAAGAACTCAACTGTTTCAATCTATCAGTACAATTTTGTTTCTAAACTGCTTTTTCATTCTCTTCTGGTAGTCAGGGAAAGCTGGCCTAGTTGTCCTACCTATGTCAATTTATGAATAAATAATCTTGGCAATCAAAATCAAAATACTAGAGCCCAGATGTCCTCCATCTATCCATCTATCTGTCTGTCTATAGTTTTTAATGTTGAAGAACGAAGAGATACACACTCTTTTATAGAGTGGGATTGCGTCCAGAGTTTCAGATAGTGTAAAGATGGTGAGTTGTGTGTTGAGGTATGCAGATACGTATACTCCCCCTTTTATTTATGAATGAAAGGGAAGCATTTGACTGTGTGATTGGAGCCACATGCTCAGAAATCAACACACAAGCTTGAGCATACAGGACACCTACAGTGAGCAGAGAAGGAAATTCAGGTAAAAAGAAGGAAGGCTGCACTCAGACAGCAAGACTTCTAGCCAATAACTCATTATATCTTCAAATGTAATGTTGTTCAGAGTATTATTATGTAACCCCTGTATTATGTAACCATCTCCAGTTTCGAGAATTCATGTGACCTCCTTGTCTTAAGAAGGTAATTTTTTCCCATTAATTCAGTAATTTCATTGACGAAACATCTGAGTAATGCAAGTGGGGTTTCATGAGGTAGAATTCCATTAAGTAAATGTTAATTCTGGGAAGGAAAAAATCTGAAGCACTTCTTGACCTGACATAAGCTACGGGAAATAGTTAAAAATAAGCAAACAAAAATATATTCTTGGAAGATGGATACCAAAATTCAGACACATTGATATAAGTCTAGAGCAAATGTTTTCATCAAGTCCAACTATTCCTGTACCTATTGTATGTAAAGTCAGTTGTATTTATGATGTAGAGACCTTTCAATAATATCAGAGAAGCAGCAGTGAACAAATGCACACTCCATGCTTTGTTTTATTGAGCAACAGGGAAGGGCAGTGATGTAATGTCTAAAATATTTATTAAGATTTTGGGAGAGTGGCAAGTGTGCTTGTCTGCCCATTGACACTGAGATTATTTTGCAGAGAAAGTGCATTTATGGTTTAAAAGGATCACCACAAGTAGTTTACTCACTGGAGCTGCTGATTATAACTAAAAGCAACATTGGCACTTAGTGTGCTAGCCTCTGACCACTTATCCCCAAGAGAGTTTTAGTCTTGGTTACATTTCAGAGGAAAAGGAGGTTATGTGCCTGAGACTAGAGCTCAGAAAATACAATCTGAAAAAGTTAAACTGGGGACAAGCAGAACTAATGGGGAAAGAGCCATGACTTTCAGTGCTTTGGTAAATGTGAACCGTGTGTGTCTGACATTCTGAGTGTTTGCATTAGATTTCCAAATTTTCTTCTCATCAGCTACTCATCCATTTGAACTTTTCTCTTTTCCATCCCCATATTCATAATTAATGTACTGAGTAGTTAGAGTCCCACTTAGCACCTGGGAATAGTAAAATTAAATAAGACTTAGTGAAGTCTCAAGAAGCCTCAACAGTTAAGTCAAGGAGAGAAGATATGAATGTAACTTTCTATAATTAGTACATTTTGGAAGAAGAAATAAAAATGCTTGAGATTAATGTCATCTAGCCAGGTCAGAATCTGGCAAGAGTTTCCTAGAGATTCTGACTTTACTCTATTCACATTTGTAAAAGACAGCATTTTGATAGGCAAAGAAACACCTTCCAGGCAGAATCAAGGATATGTTGTTCATGTTTAAAGAGACGGATTACGTGTGTCTTGGATACTGCAGTCCCCTGCAGGTAGCAGCATAGCCGAGGATCACTGGCTGGCAGATTAGAGGGAAGATGTGGCTTTGCTTATGGGTCACTGGTCTGTAGATGGACTTCACCGGTTAGGACAGACTGGACAGACCATTCCAGCTTCCAGCAGGAGCTTTCAGTAAGGGAGCACCTACCATCCTGGTTCCATTCAGGCATGGAGTTGTGAGTCTTGCAAAAGATAAGTAGTGTTTCTTACAGGCAGCCAGTAGGGAAAGAAGTAAGACATGCCATGACTTCGGACAGTGAAGTGGCTACAGTACCATAACATTCCCTTTTTTAAATCGAATCCCAGTGTGTTGTTGTTCATGAGGCTATTTGGCAACCCGAATTATTTCTGGTTATTTTGGTCCTGAACCTCATGAAGACATTGCTGATTTTTTTTTTTTTTTTTTTTTTTGGTAAGGCAACTGGTCCAGGCCTACAGTCCTCTTGCAGAACTGGGGGATGAACCCAAGGCCTTCTTGCATGCTCTGCCTATTGAAATGGGTGGTTCAACCCAGTCCTTTTTTTTTTTTTGGGATATGGTCTCCCTAAGGTTGTCCCATGTGGTCTCAACTTGGAATCCTACATCTTCTACCTCCTGAGCAGGTGGGATAACAGTGTGTGTGTCACCACTCCAGGCTTGGAATACCTTTTGTACCTTGTACATTCTATTAGAAAGCTTGGTACACAGGGATATCTCTTTTCTTTGGAAAAAAAATAGCAAAAGAAATAGAAGCTTAAATGTACATAAAGGCCTGGTCATTGAATTTTCCAAACAAGAAAGCCTTTCATCTCCAGAGAATATCTTCAGGGCACAGTAGTGATATGTTTTAGAAATGTGATTATTTGAAGAGTTTTATGACTTTTACTATTATAGGCAGAGTAACATCTCAATGTATCACTTAATTGCCAAGTATTCTGAAACATATATTCAGAAAATAGGCATATAGAGAAGGAAAAGTCAAATGTTAATTACTGTTTCTGAACAATATTATATTAAAGTTATCATTCAAAGTGAGCTCTTTAGAATTATATGAAGGATTATTCAGTTGAGAATGTGTCATTTTTAATCAGAGTAAAAAATAATTCTATTGCTTTATAAAATAATTATATTTGAAGATGGAGATGATTAAATATCCAGTATCATTAGTACACTCCTATAAAATAATTCTGTTGTTGAAACACGTGACATTGATCAAAACACATTGTATTTATAAACTACTTTTTGGAAGGGCATCTCCTTTGTAGAACTACTTAAAAATAACAAAGGATATGAAAAAATTCTGTTGCCATGGCTTATTTATACAACCCTAAAACAATGCATAATGTTCAATAAAATATATTATAAATAAGATTGTAACATTGATACTGTAAATTTACTTGTTATTCTGGTGTTACATCAAACTTTCAAAGTTAAGACAAAAGAAATTGATATTTCGATATAAACACTTTCTTGGAATCATTAATTTTTCAAAAGGCATGGAACTAGGAAAATACTGTATGGTTCGACTTTCCAAAAGCATTTAATGGGGGCTGGGAATATGACCTAGTGGCAAGAGTGCTCGCCTCGTATACATGAAGCCCTGGGTTCAATTCCTCAGCACCACATATATAGAAAAGGCCAGAAGTGGGTGCTGTGGCACAAGCTGGCAGAGTCCTAGCCTTGAGCAAAAAGAAGCCAAGGACAGTGCTCAGGCCAGGCCTGAGTTCAAGCCACAGGACTGGCAAAAAAAAAAAAAAAAAAAAAAAAAAGCATTTAATGTGCAGGAAGTTGCAGGACGGTCCTGGAGAGGGGATAGTGCAGCCTAGTGTGCTCTCAAGGTGAAAAGCTGGAATCTTCCTCTGTGAGGGAAAAAAAAAAGTGCCATTGAAGCCATCTAGTTGGGGCCACTGGGTTAGAAAAGATTAGGAACGGGCACTGCATCACGTCTGGGCAGGGAGAGGTGAAGGAACTAGGAATGGGTTAAGCCCAAAGTGGAAGCGAGGGCAGGGCCCAGTGTGTGGGAAGACAGGCCCTTCAGAGCCGCCAGGACATGGTCAGCAGAGAGGTGCGGGACACACACTGGGGCCTCAGAGCTGAAGGGAGAATCCAAGCCCGTGTGTCTCGGTAATGAAGACACCATGAAAGCACAGAAAACTGAAATGACGAAGACGTTAAGGAGGAAATGAATTAAGTTCATTTGGGGAAATAGTTTGACATGTCCATCAAGGTTTTCGCAACTCATGGGGGGAGAGGGAAAGAGGGTGGGGGGAGTGGGGAATGAGGGAGGAGGTAACAAACAGTACAAGAAATGTACCCATTGCCCAACGTATAGAACTGTAAACCCTCTGTTCACTTTGACAATAAATAAGGAAAAAAATAAAGGTAACTTGAAGGAAAAGAAAAAAATAAAAATAAAAAGCCCCAGGGATATTGGTTGATTTGCCAGGAGGCAACAAGTATGGTTGGATTATGGCAGCCAGGCTCTGAAGCATCTAGAATGAAGTTGGTGACCATTACGTTTCATTCTGCCTATTCATATCACAGCTGAGATGAGATACAGGTCGCAACGTGAATTTAATATATACATATATAGTATATAATATTATATGATATATATTATGTTATATATATATATATATATATATGTTTCACTTGGGAAAGGATTGAAAGAATTTGTGCTCTCTTAACCTGGAGTAGAATGGGCCCCTTTGCGAAAAGGAGTCATGAAAAGGAGATGAACCATGGGAAAAAAATTAGACTGATTCTAAATTACCCCAGTGCATAATGGAAGTCGTAAAACATCAGAGTTGAGTTGGAAAGAGATAATGTGTGTGTGATGTCCATATACACTCTTAGCTCGTCATGTTAGAACCAGTGAATTCAACATCGTTGAGAAGGTTTTACTGTCCTATTGAACAGAACTGCTCAGTGGTCATAATGGGCTGGTTAGGTGAACGCCAAGAAGTGTACTGAGTATATGTCCTGGGTAGTGTATGACAATGTGTGCAATGTGTGCAAATGTGTGATACAGATGTTATAGAGGGGACTTAATGATTGAGAGGGTGAATGAGCTGCAAGGTTTCATTTTAACTCCAAGGTTCAAATGGCACTAGGGAATCTGTAATGCAAATCCAAGAAAGAGGATTTTTATAGTACTAGAAAAAAGCATAAAACACCAAAGGAAAATACAGAGGGGAAGGTGAGCACTTAGAATGAAAACATAGAGCTAATCTGAATTGGAATTGTGTAAAAAAAATGAAGGGGAATGAAATAACACATGCATGCATACACACATAACCTAGAATGAAAAAATATTGTTGGAGAATTGAAGAAATAGTAGGCCATGAAACTAAGGATATAGGATGTCTCTCAATCAGTTTTACTAGTATGCATTTCTTTTTATCTTCCAAAAAAGATTGGGAAAAGAGAGTTTTAAGCAAGAACAGCTGAGTTATGTCACGTGACAGAAAGGTTGACTAAGATCAAGACCAAGATAGTGCATTAGATTATGCAATGAGGAAGTTCCTCATGATTGTCTAGAAAGCACTTGTGATTAACGATTTGTACATCATCTATTTCCAGAAGGTTTCAGTCCATAAATAAAAGCACTTTCACAAAGGGCAATGAAAATGTAGCGTAATAAAGATAAGGAACCACAGAGCAATGGCGAGGGGAGGGGTGGATGTACCACACAAGCAGGATGAGATGGTTATTATAATAGAAACACTGCCTTTGAGCTGAGGCTCTGGCCAGCAGTTAGGTTTTCTATAACTTAGTAGTTAATGTAAGAACACTATTTTTCAGAGGAAGTAGTTTTTTTTTCTTTTTCTTTTTCTAGTAGCAAATATGTTTAAGAGTATATGAGGGACAGTGACATATTAGACAATATAATCAGCAATGTAATAGAGGGTAAATGCTACCAAAATACATTGTATCTGTGTAAGAAAATAACCTAGTTGATCTCACTAAAAGCTTTTTTAATTTTTAATTTTATTTTTTGTTTTTGTTGCCAGTCCTGGGGCGTGGACTCAGGGCCTGAGCACTGTCCCTGGCTTCTTTTTGCTCAAGGCTAGCACTCTGCGACTTGAGCCACAGCACCACTTCCGGCTTTTTTCTACATATGTGGTGCTGAGGAATCGAATCCAGGGCTTCATGTATACAAACGAGGTGAGCACTTTACCAGTAGGCCATATTCCCAGCCCTAAAAGCTTTTTTTAAAAGGGGGCATGGAGAGGGAAGGAAGGGAGGAAGGGAGGGCAGGAGAAAGGGAGGAGGGAAAGGAAAAAGGAAAGGAAAGGAAGAGGGAGGGGAAAGGGGAGACTAGAGGGAAGGAAAGAAATAGAGGGGATGATTTGGTTGAAGTACTTTGTGTCTCAATTAATGTATGCTACAAAGAAGACATCAAGAACAATAGTTCTGCTGAAGTTGCAGACTGGGTTTGGATTGCTGTTTCTTCTTTAAGTCCTTGAAGGTCAAATGCACAGTGTTAAAATGAGACCTTCATTGCCATTTAGGCAATGAAAACTCTGTGTGCAAAGACCAGTTGGTACCCAGGCACTCCGGAGTCTGAAATGCAGCATAGGAGAGAGCAGTAGGGTATTTCCAGGAATGCAGGCCTGGGAGGCCCTGACTACCCAGCAGCCTCCTGGCCAGGCCCATAAACACTCCTGACCTTCATCACCATGTGAGTTTTAAGTGTCGATTTAATCAGACCTTTCTAGAACTGCAGAATGTGGTTCCTCCTTCATCTTTCTTCTTGGCTATCACACTCTAACAATTCTGTTTTGTTTCTCCATGGCATTTCCTGGTTGTTTTCTTATCAATGATGTTTGGGGGTATGGGAAAGAACTCAGTTCCATATTGATGAGGAAACTAAATAGGGTGGAAGAGTTTGTAATGGACAGATGAGAAGATGCTGATGAGTATGAGAATGACACAATTTTGTCCTGAAAAGCATTAAGGGAGTTAAAGCGTAAAGGAAGAACATACACACTGGGTCACACTTTCCTGTCCCCTCACAAGAGCGGTGTCTTAATTTGAACAATAAGTTCATGAGTATTCGTGTGTAAGCAGCCATAACTGTGGCAACTCTCCTTGTTATTGGGTGCAATTGTGTAATGGTACCCATTTGAATTTTGAAGAGTATCTTTCAAAAAACAAAAACTTGTCTAAAAAATAAATCAGGCTGCTGACACACAGACGGAAATGCAGGTACCTGCAGAAAGAAGCTCCTTAGCGTGGAAGAGAACGATAGAACAACAAAATGACAAATCGAGAGAGCTCTAGGAATGTAGTCCTTGAAAGAGCTGTAAGTGAGCTCCCTGCTACCGAGGGGGAGGGATGAGGAGACATAGGTGAGCCAAAGAACACTTTCTCTAGCCTTTACTAAGACTTCAGGGAGAACTAAGCTTGTTGGTAGCAAGGAACAAAATTACGATTAGAAAAGGATCAGGGAAAAGGCTATCAGGGTTCCTACAGTATCAGATTTGTTTATTCTTCAGAAAATTAAAATGTTGCTACACCAATATAAAAACAAGCGGTAGAGAATAGTATGTGATACTTACGAGGCTTGCATTTTTTTTTTTTTTTTTTGGCTTAAAGCTGGATCTCAGAAGCAATTTTGAGTTTTTGAGGCACCATGTTGAGCTTTGCTTCCAGGCTCCAGGGTGCATGTTTGCAAATTAAAAATAGTGGAATTTCCCCAAGGTTAAGGACACACAAGGAGTTTTATAATCAGAGAGCATCATGAGTTCAAAAGGCACCTTGAATCATCCCAGTCGACAAAAATAATGGATTTTTCCCCCTAATCTTCTTATCTCTAATATTTTAAATCATAGCCAGGAGAAAGATGTTGTGAGACAGATATTACAAATTGGTTTTTCTTTAATGGCTTTATTGAGACATATGAAGTGACAGGAAAAAAAGTTTCAGTGTAGAAAAAGAATTGAAAACCCTCAGTTTGTGTTTCTTGTATGCTGAGTCACTTTTTTAACCATGTTAATCATGCTAACTGAATTAGTTAGAAAATTAACCAAATGTTTGATTATTAAAACAAACAAGTAGACTTTTCTCATTAGAGTTTGTTAATCACTCCACAAGAGGATAGTGAAGCTAATGGATATTGTACATGCAATGAGCAAAAGTAAATTACCGTAGCTTCCCCAGGAAAAGCAAATGGAAAAACTTTTTTGAATGCAACTTTCATATGCCCTCAATTTTTTACATAATGGTAAACTGTCATCAAAGAGTAGAGAGATGAAACAGGACTTGAAATTTAGGTAATAAAAATGAAAAAAAATGGCATGCAACTCATAGGGCAATCATTAAATTCATCTTCTGTCGCATTTTATTTGTTCTTCTGTAATGTTCTACTGCCTCTGGCTTTTAAACAAATAGTCTGGGGATGGAGAATGATTTATTTTAGGTTTGGAGTGGTGAGAAAAAGTGCCTAAAAGGCATTCGTGCTGAATTTTGGTGCATGGGCTATGAAGTGAGTTTTTCCTTTTTTTAAATGCTTATTTTATACTTACTATATGTCAAACACTTTCCTGGGAGAGTTTCATTATTGCAAAATAATACAACCAAAATTTTTTGTCCCTGTGAGGTTTCAGTCTTGACCTTGTCTCCTAGAAACAAACCGAACTGTATTTTACATAGCAAGGCTGCTGTGTTGACATACCTATCTAGTCACCCATCTTCCGTCCATCCATCCATCTATCCATCATCTGTCTGTCTAACCATCCATCCATTTATTGTCTACCTGTATATCCATCCATCACTTATCAAAATCTATCACCTATGCATCCATCTATCATCTGTCCATCCATCTATTCATCTCTAATCCATCCATCGATATCCATCCATCATCTACCTGTCTATCTATCTATCTATCTATTTATCTATCTATCTATATCATCTATCCTTTCAACAAATCTGTAGTTTTCTTTCACACTTGGATGCAAGTAAATGTGGCTAAATAATGGATTATCCAAGTCATACTGGCTTTATCATGTTGGCATATAATTATGGTGATGTAAAAATCGCCCTCCTTGGTATGAGCACCTTTTAACCCCATGTATTTATTGTACAACTACAACTCTATTCGTTGCAGCTTGGAAAAGATTGCGATGAGCTGTCAGAGGAAGCGGGATCTCCTCAGTTCTTCCCTCGCTCTAGGAAACCCATGGCTGACAGCATCCAGAGTTCTGGGCACAAGGGGGAGAAGTGAGCTCATTTTCTTCAGGCTAGAAGTCTGACTTCCCTCCAGGAATTTCCCAGGAATTAGCTGCCTGTTTTCTAAAACCTCATTCCTTAGCAGTTCTTTTGTGTTTGTCTGCCAAACCCGCTCCCAAGTGTTCTAGGCTTAGAGACTGTTTCTGAGAATTCAGAGCTTAATTAACTGAAGCAGAAAAATTCTGAGGTACCTCAGAACACTCAGATGGCACTTGACAGAAGTTTAAAACCAAAAGTGGTGTGCGCCTGAAGTGAAGATTTAGGCAAAAAGATAGGAATTCAGTTTTATTTTTATCTGCACTCTTGGAAAAATAGTGTGCGGAAGCTGTAGTGTATGCAAAGTGTATGCAAAGCCCTCTGCATTGAACACATATGCACACAGTCAGTTTCAAACAAAGAGGAGGAACATGGTATCCTTTCCTTTTTTGGATCGAGAGGGAAGGTATTTTGCAGATTGCTCTATAACTGACAGGAACAAATAATTTCCAGTTACCAGAGAAAAGCAGTATTTGCTGAAAGAACTCATCTAGAGTCATATGAGCTCTACATATATCTAATTTTTGTTCTTTTCTGGTTGAAAATGATATGCACAGAATAACGGGGTGGCTTAGCCTTTTATGATGGCACTAAGCAAGAAGTGATGAATTATCAAAAGCTGGTAGGGATTTGGTTGTGGCTAAGGGGAAATGAAGGAAAAGAATCTGAGTATATTCCAGGAAAATGTGTGACAACTGCTAACTGCCCCCTTTGGTGTTGCATTTGTTTTGAACGGATGGACTCACTGAAGACATTGCACGCATTCCACTGCCGCGTGGAGGGAGGCTGAACTGAGCGAGCAGTGTGTGTACAGGCAAGATTTGAAAATGTTGATTTCCCAAACATATCATTCACCTGGGAAACAGATGTAATAGAAAATACAGACTTTAAGTTTATTTTGTAAATAGAAGTTGTTTCGTTGCTGTTGACCAGCATGGAGGCTGGGCATGATACCCTATTCCTATAGTTTCAGAAGGCAGAGATATCAAATTTGAAGCTGGCTCAGTTAAAAGTCTGAAATACAGTCTGGAAAAATGAACTAAAAGCAAAAGGGCTGGTGCATCGCTCAAGTGACAGAATGCTTGCCAAGTAAGCTCAAGGCCTTGAGTTTAAGTCCCTCATACTGTGCAATACTACCATTAATTTCATTATCATCATCATCCAACATGAGGTACTCATTGTTGGAGTTAGTTTAACCTCTAGGAAAAATAATCCACAGGCGAGATAAAGAAAAATTAAAGGTCATTGAACTTGTGATAAACTTATTTAGCTCATATTATATAAGTATAACTTTGGGTGCCAGTGATGACTAAGCTACTAAAATGTTTGCTTTCTCCCATGATGACATCAGGAGCACTGAGTCCTAGTGGTAGCTATAGACCTGCTTGGGGAATTTATGAATCCTAGCATGATGAAGAAGTATAATACAATATTCCTGAAAGATCAATAACAACTAATACGATCAGGCCAATAACGATGATTTTCCTTAGTCATCCAGGATTGCCAAACAACAGTTCAGGCAGTAGCCTTCAAAATAATGACGTATCTTTCCCACATCGTTTGAGATGAACCTCCTCGTCCCTTTCTTTCCATCTGCTACTTACAGAAGCTCTTATCCTTATCCTCCCATCTCAAGAAATGGCTTCCACTCTGCCATTTCTGTGTTCTGATAGATAGGTGACGACAGTTTTCATCCTGGAGTGCTATGTTCCCCGTTGCCTCTTCAAATCCTGGCCATGTCTCAATGTCTAAACTGAGTCCTAAGACCGCACAAGCCATCTCCTAGTGACTGCTCTCTCCCCACCACGCTGACCTCAGAAGGGGGACACTTGTACTCTTCCCTGAGAGGAAAATCTTTCCCCTCCACCTTGATCCTGGGAGACATCTGCACAGTCACTCCTGCTGTAACACCCAGGGTGGCCTCCACTCCCTGGTCAGTCACACCCAAGTGTGCTACCTTGCGCTCGAAGACTTGGTTCTTTTCTGTTGCTCCGTCTCTGGCCCCTCAGGTCACCACCATCGACTTGTCCAAACTGCTTGGTCATGGCTGCCTTGCCTCCATTGTCTTTTCACCCCACTTGCCTTCTCCACTGAGCACCAGGATTGTCCCCTTGAGTGCTGCGTGAAGAAGCATGCAGTGTCTCCCACTGTGAATGCAGAAGCCCATAGCAGAATACCCCCCACACTGGATATTCTGTGTGTGTGTGTGTGTGTGTGTGTGTGTGTGTGTGTGTGTGTGTGTGAATCAGTCATCCCTGGGGCTTGAACTCAGGGCCTGGACACCATCCTTGAGGTTTTGTTGTTCAAAGCTAGTTCTTTACTATTTGAGCCACAGCTGCTCTTCTGGCATTTGTGGTAGTTAATTGGAGATTAGAGTCTCACAAGACTTTCCCTCACTGGCTGGCTTTGAACCACAATCCTCAGAGCTCAGCCTCCTAATTAGCTAGGATTATAGGCATGAGCCGCTAGTGCCCAGCCATACCCTGAACTTCGTAGGGCTGCCTGCTCCCCGATGGGGCCTTATCTGTCCATCCCTGGTTGTCACTATCACGCAGGGAGCCACACCGAATGAGTGAATCAGTAAGTGGGTCTTGGGCTGGGAATATGGCCTAGTGGCAAGAGTGCTTGCCTCGTATACATGAAGACCTGGGTTCAGTTCGTCATCACCACAAACATAGAAAATGGCCAGAAGAGGCGCTGTGGCTCAAGCGGCAGAGTGCTAGCCTTGAGCAAAAAGAAGCCAGGGACAGTGCTCAGGCCCTGAGTCCAAGCCCCAGGACTGGGCAAACAAAACAACAACAATAAGTGAGTCTTGGAAAAGGAAGTGTTCTTTTATCTGAACAGACTATTTTACCTGTTTTATCCACTTGGACAACATCACCTTGCATAGGTGTCTGTCAGGTACTATTTCCAGTGAAACTGTCTTTAGTTACTTCTGTCATAATGACATAATGCTGTGCTTCGTCCTCCACATACGGACACTTGGTGCAGACCTGTGTGCTGTCACGGCAAAGGCATGAGCTCGGTGCAGACCTCTATGCTGTCACAGCAAAGGCATGAGCTCATGGGGACTTAGTCTTTTCTTTATTCTTTTTTTTCTTTTTTTGGCAGGGAGAACTCATCTTAAAATTCCCAGCTTTTTATTAGCTAGCTATTCATGGACCTGGAAAGTGGCCAGCCGTGCTCTAGGCCATGTTTTATCACATAGCAACTAGACGGAAGAAGTGAGAGCTGTTCTCGGAGTAGCCCAGGGACAAATCGGACTGAGGAAGTCGAGGTGTCTGGAACTCCCAGGACCCACACGGATGCCGCAGGTCCCCAGACCATGGGCTCAACCTGATGCCACCATTTGCTCCAAATAATTCCAAGTCCCTCTTCTGACCTCGAAGGCCATTCGGGATCTGTCTGAAATCTCCTTGCTCCCACATTTCTAAACTCATCGCTGTCCACCATACTCTTTTTTTTCCCCTCTGTTCTTGCCACACAGCTGCTTTCTTCATGCACTAGACCAGGGCATCCCCGACTCCGCCATTTTCTTCCTCCTTCTTGGGAGGGGCTTCCCATAAATGTCCACGTGGCTCACTTCCTCATATCTCTTTTATTGCCTCAATGTCCCCTAATCTAGGGGGATATGCCTTCCTTCCTCAGCCACTACTTAAATCGCTCATCATCTCCCTAAATACATTGTGTTACTCTTGATCGCGGGCTGAAGTTCTACGTGGTCTTCATGGCTCTTACTCACTGTTATATCACAGATGCTAAAACAGACTAGCAGCAGGTATTCAGTAAATGTTTGTTGACTAAATCGATGAGTCCCTCTGACATGTGCATTAGCTCATTATCGTAGTGGTCATATAGGGTAAACTGATATCTTTCTCTTTGCATCTTCCTTATGTCTGCCGTCATTTCAGATCTTGCAGTTGGTTAATAGCTGACCTTAGTCAAACAGGTTCTAGATTAAGAGTCATTTTATCTTGAGCTTCATTCTCGACTCTGTCACTTGGTAATTATGTGACCCTGTGTGAGTCATCCCAACTTTCAGGGTTCAGCTTTTGTCATTTGTAAAACATTAGGGCTGCTGATCATACTGCAGGGGCTTCTAAGAGTATGACAAGCATATTGACAATTCTAAAGACCTGTAAGCAGGATCACTGGCAATATTGATCTATTAAATGTGCATGGTATTAAAGAGGCAGTGCTATATACTGAGGCATTGGATGTAAGAGTCAAACATGCAGATTTTAGTTCTGGCTCTACCTCTTATGAGCTTTAGGACACTGAGAAAAACTGAGTCTTGTCCCTCCCCTGTAAATCAGGAGGACATTTTTTTTTTAATCACAAAATGGATTACATAGCGGATGCTGAGGCACTATACCATGATTCAACAATTTAAGCTGCACTTCTTTCCCCATTGTAAGGTTCCAAAAATAAATATGAACTTTACAATCAGTGATTCAATGGTATATGATATGTACTTTAAAGCTTTTGAACATGAAGCTGAATAGTTATTATAGTTCTGAGTCTTTCAGGTTGCACCAACAATTTAAAGATATTTGCCTTTCTTCTTCTATTGGGAAAAGTGGCTTTTATAATGAATAAAGTGGTGAATCGCATCTTAAAGTGTTCAGTAGCCATTATTTTGTGGGTTGTATTTCAAATTCATTTTCCTGGTTTTAAAAGAAAAGCAGCAAGGAAGTTTCAAACCATTAAAAAAAAAATGATGTGCTCCATTTATTTCCTTTTAATAAGAAGAAGGCACTTTGTTTTTCTGGGTTTCAGTCCCTGTATCTTTGCCTCAAGTCTGGTTTATACTTTCTCCTGCCTTAGGTTTGTTCATGGAGGACAAGAATAGAATATCCTGGCAACCTCAGCCAGTGCACTTTAGCATTGCACGGTTGCTAGGAGAAAAGGGCAGCGTAGCACGCGAGGGGACATGGAGCCGCACTGTCCTATAGGAGCAGGTGGGCTGGGGCAAAGCAGTCCTCTCCACACTGCCCCCCGCCGAACCCCACAGCAGCAGAACTGCCTTTCATCTCCCAGGTCAGGTTCAGTAGCGTTTTACAACTTGTTTTAAATAAATGACAAAGACAAAAGGAAATAGAAAAATTATTCCTATAGATGTCAACATACAGATAGATAACCTTTCAGCCTGTTAGCCCTTGAACACACATCTATTAAACCAAAACTAAGGGTATTTAACAAGACCCCATATTCAAAAGCTATATATAGATAATAGAGAGAGGATAGAGAGATAGGATAGAGAGATAGATATAGATACTGCATATGTGTATTATGTATGCATATATGTATACGCCTACATACACACATACACACGCACACACCTAGTGGTTGGTTACATTATCCTTGACTTCCGTGGCACAAAATTAGAAAACAGTAACACGAATGATAAATGGATTCTTATAAGAAGTTCTGCAACCATTAGCTACATTCTTGGTTCACTGAACTGTAGAAAGTCTGAGATGAATGCAATACACTTCCATAGTGATTTTCCGTAGCAAAAAGTCATTGTCAGTTCATTTCATTCATCCTGCAATTGTGTCTGAGAGTCTACTAAGAGCCAGGCATGGAGTAACAGGGCAGTGGTTGAAGGTAAATATGTTAAGAAAGAATGCAGAACTATAGACACATACCACCATGCTGCCAATGTTTCTTGCTGTCCTTTTCCTTTGTTTTAAGAGGGCACTACAAGGCTTTGGGCTCAGCTATTAGCAGCATTTGAAAGCAAGTAATATTTTGGAAAATAATATTTTAGGATCCATTCCCACAGGCCAGCTGTCAGTTGGCAACTGTGTCTGTTTTCCACCCCATGCCTTGGGAAGCACTAAGGGACCGTTTCCAGCAGTCACCTTTTCAATGTGACAACAACTAGAATCAATGGGTGACAGAAGCCCAGTGGATTGTCTACCTCCGGATACTTTAAAAAGAATTCAGGTGGTAGCTGGGTCTGCTGATTCATGCTTATAAATCTGAGTGACTCAAGCAGTTGAGATAGGGAGGATTGTGATCCAAAGCCAGCCCAGGTAGAAAAGTCACAAGACTGTATCTCCAAAGTGACCAGCATAAACCTGGGCTAGTGGTCTGGCTCAACTGGCAAAGCATCAGCTGTGCAATCAAGCCAAGCCAGCACAAGGTCCTGAGTTCAAAACCCCATATGGGCAAAAAATAACCCTCAGTTTTCTGAGGATTTCTGATGGCTTCTGATGAAGTCTATGACTCCAGTATGTACTTTTTGCTTTCTGTATATGCAGTCTTTGTTGTTGTTTTTCCTGTTGTTGTTTGAAAGATTGAACTAACCAAGCAAGTACTCCACCACTGGAGCTACATTTCAGGGCTCTTCTTCTCTAGATTGTTTAATAGATAAGCCCTCACTCGGACATTCCCTAGGCTAGCCTCAAACTGTGACCCTCCTACCAAGTGCCCTTCCCAGCTATTTGGAGTTACAGGTGTAAACCACAAATGCCTGACACTATGTCTTTAAAGAATGTGCAATTCAGTTCATGTAGCTGCCATTTCTGTAAGATTCAGTGGCCCTCGTTTTGCTTGTCTTGTGATTACCCACATTGACCTGTCAAGCTCTTCTAATTCAGTGAACCCACACCATCTGATTCTTTGATAATCTTTGTCCTTGAATCCAACCATTAGCCAATGAGAATGTTAGCTTCTACAGGGTATTTATGTACTCCGTTTAATATAAAAATGGAAATAGCCTCAGAAATGGTGTGGATATGACTGTATGGAACACACACCTATAAAGTAAAGACTCAAAATTTATATTAAATAATGAGTCCCAATACTGGTGACTAATTTATAGCTCCTGTAGCAGGAATGGAGCAGCTCTAGCATCTCTGTGTGCTTGTATATATGTTTGTGGTCATACAGATATATTATCTGTAATTTTACATGGCTTATACATAGTGTTAGTTTTGCCTATTTTGCCTCTCAAGGAAAAGCATGGCCAGGTATGCCCTAGCACATTTCCTTCCTGTGGTCCATTCGAGCCTCACCTCATTACCTGGTGACTGGTTGTCAGGATTTATGAAAGACTCTGTGTGATAAGGTTCATCACTTCCCATATAGAAAGTCATGAAGGACCCAAATTCCCACTAAGTACAAAAGCTCATAGCTTCATCCCGGGCAAGAATCCTAGATACTAAACTCTCTGTCTTGATGGCTGGTACCACAGGAAGCCACCGTTGTTCACTGTTAAGGGGAACACTGCTGGTCTCCAGTTCCATTTCATGAAAGAGCTCTGATATGAAAATGGTATCTGCCATTACTTTCAAATCCATAGCTTATAGTATGGTTAGAATACTGGATATAGTAGAATGGACATGTACTTTGACATCTAATGCATTCAGTGGAAAAACTGTTCTCTGCCAAGGGCCATTTGGGTATTTATAACACTATACCTTGGCCACACGAAATGATGAACTTAAAAATTAGCTGGCTATATTTACTTGGTTGAACATGTAATTATCTCATCTCTAATGTGATGGCTGGAACTGCCTTTGTCCTCCCTGAGTGGGGAGGTGCCTCATGTTTTTCCTTTCCAGTTACAACTCCACAGCCTTACCATAGCTTGAAATGATCTCTCATTTGAAAGCAGGGAGCTTTGCCAATTAGGGCCCTACGTCTTGATGCTCAGCCGTGGGAGACGTGCCACAGTTCCTAAAACCTCACGGACAGGTCCTTTCAACTCAGCCACTACAGTGCACAGCAATAAATGGGTCCATTGTACTCAGAGTCGAGACCCTAAGCTCCTTCAGTTTTTAAACTTGGAAATCCTCTATTGACAAAATATTCATGCATTCTATTCCCATTGACATCACACTCTTCGGGGTGCAGTAATGGCACCAAGGCTTTCTTGGTGTTTCATATACAGTGTCTTAGAGTCAAATGATCAAGACGGAGGTAATTTTGTTCTTTGTTGACAAATGTAATTAACCCAGTGTGGAGGCAAGCATGGTTGAAGCTCCGTCTGGAGCAGGCCACTTAACTTTTCAAATGTAAACTCAAGGATTGGTTGGGGTTTTTTTCGCCCTTAATAAAGCAAGTTGCTAGAACAGTTAATCACCTCTTACAGTGCCATGCATGGCTTCCAGTGAAAATGGTTCCTTTTGAGTGTCAAACTCTGCAGTTACCCATAAAAATAACCAGTTGGGCGGAATTTTTCACGTCTTATTATCTCATCAAGATGTAAAGGGAAAAAAAATTGTATTTTCCCTACAGAATCCTTCAGTGTTTTTTTCAATATCTCAGGCTAAGTCAATAATCTGATCTGACATCGTTTTCCAAGACAAGCGAACATTCTGAAGCAATATCACTTTAGCGTTAACAGCTCCCCGGCAGTCACTGTGCGCGCTGGCTTTCACAAACTCCCCCTCGACACGAGGCCTCCGCTTCTTTGTGATTCGCTCACTCACTCCATAACTCTTCTAAATAGTCTCGTCTCCACCCCACGGCGCAGGGAAAGCGGCTCCCCCTTCCAAACGCTGCTGAAGAGCATTGGTTTTTATCAGGTACATAGGACTTCCTAATTTGTTTATTTTGGCATGTGTTCAGCAATAATGATGCCCCAGATCGGCTTCTTTCATTACTGCTAATGCACAGCCATAAACTAGGCACGTAGGTTTTGCCTTTGACTTCAACAACAACAAAATTTCACAGACATTTCTCCATTTTGGAGATGGTCGATTGTTGGAATGGTCGACTGTTCTGCAACAGTTATTCCTATAGTTGCCATTTGTAGGATATCACACCACCTAAACTCTAGTAACTATGTAATAACTCTGTGTTACCAACACAGAACAACAACAAGCTCTGCAGCACCAACAAAGTGATCTTGTCCTTTGCTTGCTGTTTTAATCTTGCACCTTGGATTTGGAGCAACATCCAACATTGGTATCCACTCTTGAGGTCTTCTGTGCGCTGTCATTTTGAGGACTGTTGATTATGAACATGTGGATTGGAGTTACTGTCTTTATCAACAAAGAAGTCAAGACCCTCACTGTCAGTCACTGGAGGAAAAGGAACCATCCCATTGCACCTTGTTGTGTCATCACCGGATTGCTGTAGTTTCCCCACAGCTAACACTTTTGCAACATGTACATTCACAGCCTGCCTGACACTGACTGACCTCCGGAGTCATCACCACATGGAGCGATGCCCACAGGCAGCTGAGGAAAAAAGCCCGTGTCTCTCTCTCACCGCGTCCTTCCATGTGTCCTGTTGTTTCCATAATGGACATTCCGCACTTGGACCTCAAAAGTTATATATTACATAGTGATTCACTTAATATGATTTTTGTGTTTCTATGAGAAAAATCTAGATATAGTGCCCTTCTCATCCCTCTGGTGGTTGCCTTGGCAGAGCTACACCAAATGGTTTTGTAGGCTTCACGTGGCCTCTGGGCTGGCCGCTGCCCACCCCTGGCTGAGGGTATACACAGATTGCTTACAGTTGTCAGGCCTCGTTTGTGAAGTGGGTAAAAACATTTACCTAATTTATAAGGAATAAGCACAACTTGGCAAGCATGCCCCGTGTATATTCGTTTTTTACACTATTATTTCCTTTCTTGGTACTGTGTGCATCCTAATTCCATTTATAGCACTTGGAATCTAGCCAAATGTTGGTATAAATAATTACATCAGGATGTAAACAAATGCCTAGGAGAAATAAGTTTTGCAGAGAAGGAACAAATAGCAAATGAACTGTGATATGCAGGGGTTTATTATTCTCTCTAACACATAAAAAATATGTAATGTAGACAAGAAAAATAGGGCACAGCAAGCACATAAATACAAGTATTTTGTCTTTAAAGGCATAAGTTGGCACTGCCTTCACATAGAATTTTGATGTATCAAAACGCTCAAGGAATGGGGCCTCTAGGTAAATGATCTACCTAGTTAGTAAAGGCTTAAAAAGGCGTTCTTAGGGAAAATTCTTGTCCATACAAACATATACATTTTATGTATCCATAAAAAAGTCTCCTGAACATAATCTTTATTATGGAAATTTTTGGCATCTTCAAAATGGCCATATTGAGACTAGTCTCACATAAAAGAACTGTTGTTTAATCAGAAGATGGAAATGAAAAAGGCGAGAAACACTCAAGAGACTGAAACGCCAGTGTGGTGGCAAATCATCGCCTACTCAGAGAAGTAGTATTTCCTTGAACAATGGATAAGAAAAAGGAACTTGGGAAGTATACTTACAGTTCATTATTGGACTTGCCTGAGCTACAGTTGAAAACTGGATAGAAGACTTCCACTTGTGTTGCTGAGATGACAAACTTCACGTTTTGTATTAGTGAGAAATCACCATAGCCAGTGTTTTGGTTGTTGAGATGAGGGCTCACTGATTTTTATTTATTTATTTATTTATTTTTTTGCCCAGGCAGGACTTGAATCACAGCCTTCTTGAGCTCAGATTCACAAGAAGCTAGCATTGCAAGTGTGATTCTCTGTGACCAGATGTAAAGGATTGGATTTATTTTTAAGATCTTTTTCTTTTTTTTTTTAATTGTGAAGGTGGTGAACAGGGAGGTTGCAGTTACAAAAGTAAGATTGCTTTAAACATTGTTACTCCTCCTGCTTCCCACTCCCCCCACCCCAAATTGTAAAGCTCATTTCCAACATAGTGGGCAGTGAGTAGCATTGTTGCATTAATTCATCCTTAAATTTTTCTTTTAAAGGCAATGTAAAGAGGGGTTACAGTTATATAAGTCTGGTAATGACTACATTTCCTTCTGAATAGTCAGGCTCTCCCTCATTCTCTCCTCCTCAAGTTCTGTCATTCATTTTCAACATACTGGCTAGTGTGTTTGTTTCACTGCTGAATTGGTTCACCCTTTGTCCCACCATTTCTGTGATTCCCCTTCCCCTCCCCAAACCAGATAAAAGTATATACAAGACAAAGGGTACAGAAATTTTTTAAAAGTGACAGAAGGGAATAAACCAAAAAAAAAAAAAGGAAGGAGGAGAAGAAGAAAAACAAACAGTACAATACAAAACTTCTTGCTTCCAATTCTTGGAGTTCATTTTGATAAGCATCATTTTATATGATCTTATGCACATAGCTATTGAGCCATTGGGATTCTGTCCTAAGAGTATCCTTCTTTGTTCTCACTGTGTGAATGTTTAGACTGCTGTTTAATTAATCATGTCCAGGTGAAATTAGTTGTCTTTTACTATCCATTGGGTTTCCTTGTAGATTTATAGGCACATCCTAATTATTAGAAATGAGGGAAACCATGTAGCCTATGTGTTTTGGGATGTGGCTTATTGAGCTTAATATAATTTTTTCCAAATGAAGAGTTTCTGTGTGACAAAAATAAATAGATAAATAGCAAAAATAAACAGAAAGCCCACAGATGGGAGAAGATCTTTACCAGCTATACATCAGATAAGGGCCTCATACCTAAAATATACTCGGAGCCAAAAACTTAAATTCTCCAAAAACAAATCCTCAAAGAAACAACAACTCAATTAATAAATGGTCTAAAGACTTAAAGTGACTTCTCTGAAGCGATTATAAGAATGGCCAAGAGACAAATAATGAGATGTTTGATATCTCTGGCCATAAAAGAAATGGAATTTGGAGAAAGGATTTGTATTGGGAGGTAGTTTCATAAAAAAAAATTGATCTGAAATTTTCTTTATGTGATATTTTTCTGCAGACTTTTACAACACTGTTGCCAGCTGATCACCTGATAGGACTAAACCCTGTCTGCTCTGGGCATTTGGTGATTCTTGTCATGTGCCTGGCCCAGGTCCATAACATATGGAAAAAGCAAAGAGATCCAGGACTACTTTAGCCAGGCTGACCATCATGTTAAAGGAATGAACCTTCTCCCCACAAGAAAAAAAAAATCAGCACATGGATAAGAAAACCATATATGTACAGGTGAAAAGCAAATGACCAAGCAAAAATGGATAATTTACAACACCTTAGAACCAATAAATATGTATTTGAGCGGAATGTGTTCAAGTTCTTGAATGAGTTTTCTTCAAAAACAATTTATATGCGATAGCTAGAAGCAGCAGCTACTGGTGGGTCACTGTGAAAGACATTGAGCCAGTGATAGTGGAGTCTTTATTCCTTCTTCCCATAGGTCACCACAAGAAACCCCCCACCCTTGCTCCATTTCAGAAGAGTGTATGGCCCTGTTTGCACTCACCCCCACTCTCCCAGGCTTCACCAGCAACAGTCGCTGTATTTTCAGCCTTCCACTTGCAGATCTGATGAACGTGACTCTCAAATGAAGTCATTGCTTTCCCAGCAGCCCTTGTATCTGATGGGTTTGGCAACTCCTTCCCTCAAGTGAGTAAGAGATGGGCTAATTCATCCTTCTTGCTCACCATATTCCCCCTCTTTGTCCTATTTTTCACTCTCCTTCCTAAATAATATCCAGATATGAACCTTCCATAGCCAAGTACATTGCCCCATCCCACCCTGGCTGCCTTTGTCTACTTTCTCCAGGGTCAGTCTCCCTCACTTCTCCCCAGTATTTGCTCCTGTGAACTTAGTCTCTCACATCCTTTCTCCTAGACCTAACCTATCTAGAACAATCTCCTAGCCTTCCTTGACCTCTTATTTCTATAGGTATAGGTTAATTTTGCAGTGGAGCTTCTTTGTGATAGTTCCATACTTGCATATAACATACTTTGATTGAATTCACTCCCACAGTGATTCTTTCATATCCTCCTCACTTTCCCTTTGAAAAACAGTGTTTGCTAGATTTCTTTATTCTATTTTCATATGAGTAGGTATGAAAATAGCATGTAAGATTAAAGAAAGGGTGACTTCTGTCTTTGGTCATGTTTTACAGATATTCTGCCTTTCATGATTCTGTAATCCACTGGGGGGAAAAAGAATTTATCTGAAGTAAATATGAAAGATTGAAGCATTCGGTCTTGCATGAATCATCTGGACTGAATAGATTAAAGAGCAGTTCTCTGACCCTTTTCCTCATCAAATTTGGCCTTAAAATTTTGTAATTGAAAATGTTCTTCATGGGAAAAAAAGAAGTCCTGAATTTTAGAAATTAATGTTAACTGCTATTCTTATGCCACGTCATAGGTGTGATAATCTGTGCACTAGAATGGATTTGAAACCCACATCTGCCCGATCCACCTCCTGTTACACATAGCATAGGAAGAGGAAACCCAATGAGATTATATGGCTGACTTAATGTGATAAGGAAATGAAGCTAACTTGACATGCACAATCTCCAACCTGTAGGCGCTAGTGCTTTGTGAGCACTTCAAGAGAGAGGAAACACTCTGCCAAGCATTGGACACGCATCCCAAGGTCTTTGCAGTAAGGCTTGGAGATAAGTCTCATGATAACCCTCATTTTTCCCCCAATAGAGCAACAGCCCAGAGAGACTAAAGAACATACTTTACTCACAACAAGTTGGATGCACACAGAGCAGCCTTGACTTCTCCTTCCCTGTGGTCTATGTCCTTTCCCAATTCTGGGCCTGTGGAAATGATGTTTCTTTTCGGAAGGCCTGTTAACCCTTTTACTTTGTTATCCAGGTGAAAAACCAAGGCTGTTGTCACCCACTGGGGCCTCCTCTGGGCTCCCGGTTACAACAGCACCCTTTCAGTCCTTCCCGGGAGACTACCGGCAACTTAAGACTGACTGTCTTCGATTTTGCCTTCTATATTTTTATACCTAGCATATGTGTAGGATATAGAAGACACGTAACAAATATTAGCTAGGTGACTACTGCAGGACATGAATTTAGAGACCTGCAGCTGAAATATTCAGATTTGCAAAGCAGAAAGCTGTTTGGATCCCCAATATTCTTTGGAGTTAACGGTACTTGTAAGTCAAGATATAAACATTTCTTGTAGCCGTGTCATCAAGTGGCTTTCCATATGGTGAGTATGCATCTTGTGGATGACTCAGCTCATAGGAATTAACAGATCTAATTAGATTCCGTCTTCCAGTACAATTGGGGAAATGACAGCCCTGTGATCAGTTTGAGATCTTTCCTTTCAAATACTGATTTTAGAGAATTGCTTGTGGTCGTTATGAAATTTGATTCTACGTCATTATAGAAGAGTGCATTAATATCCAAAATCCTGCTATACTGTAGGTTCAGTTACTAACTGGACCAATCCTACTGGAGCTAATATGCCTGATATTAAATTTCAAAATCATTGAATTGCATTTTCCCAGAACCCAAAGTAGAAATACTTAAAATTGTGAAAACAACAACACTCTTTTGAAAATGTCTGTCTCATGCTGCTTTATTCAGGTTGTATTCATTTGAATACTTTTACTTGTCCTTCCAATATGTGTATTAATACATATTTTAATATATTATATAGGTGTGTGTGTGTGTGTGTGGTGTTGGTCCTGGGACTTGAACTCAGAGCCCCAGGCACTGTTCCTGAGTGTTTTTGCTCAAGGCTAGCACTTTTCTACTTTAGCCAGAGCTCTACTTCCAGTGCTTTTGATAATTAATTGGAGATAGGAGTCTGATGGCCTTTCCTGCCTGAGCTGACTTTAAACTGCAGTACTTAGATTTTGGCTGTCTTAGTAGCTAGAATTACAGGTGTGAGCCACCAACACCCAACTTCCTTTTCCTTTTTAAATATTGATTACGTGGTAGGACTAAGATATACTCCCTTAGATTCTGTTAATGGACTATCTTCATTATTGAAGGATAGTTTCTTATAAAATATGTCTCTAAAGCAGTTACTGAGAAAAAGAAAACTGAATTTCATGTGTATTATCTACCCAGAAAGAATATGCCATTTCAATTTAAAGTCTCTCTAAATTATTTTAATCACATGTTAAAAAAATGTAATTAGTTCAAAGATTTCCACACATACTGAATGTACGTTAAACCGTTAATATTTATGCAATGTGAGAGATTTTATCTTACTACGATTATACTTATTTTTGGGTACAAATATGTATTTCTAGTTAGAGAAAAGCAAAAGTGAAAAGCAAAAACAACCCTAGAAGTTGTTAATCTATCAACTTTAAATACCTATTACATTCATGGTTCAATAAGCCTACCTTAAGTCATAAGTTTGAGTCATGCTTTCCAGAAGAGCAAACTTCTCCTCAATGTATTTAGATACTGTACTTTCATACACATGGCTTGGGGCCCAAAAACAATCCTGTAAGGAGACTGCATCCCTATCTGACAGGTGAGGAGACAAAGCCTTGATACATTTCAGGGATTTGTCATAGTTTATCTGGTGATTCAGTCCTTGCTTTGTAAATGTTGTATACTATTTCTTTTAACTCTTGTTGACTATTCCAAAATATGTCCCAGTATTCTCACCACTTGTTCCTGCATTTCTTCCTCATCATTGGAAAAAAACAAACAAACAAGGAGTGCTATTAGTAGTTGAGTCTCTTGCCCAGTAGTCCAGGATCTGTGGGATGTATAGTGAACTTTGTCCTAATATAAGAAGGAAAGATGGAGTCAACCAATGCTTGCTGAATTGACTTACAAAACGGATCACCGTAGTGGGTATCGTAAAGAAGTCATCCCAGAAAACAGTGAGTTTCAGAGATCTAGATATCTTAATACTCTGGAAATCTACAGTGCAATTCATTTGCCTGGAATCACATATATTTGGTATCTTATCCATAGTTGAATGACACAGCTCAGAACTGAACAAGGTACTAGACGTGCATTGTTTAAAAATTTTATAAATTCCTCAAATATATAGTACTTGGTTGTAAGAATTAATTACTATTGATACCAATATTTGGGGGGAGCAGTCCTTCCTATTATTGGCAGTCCCGGTCAGAATTCTCTCCCCTGACAGAGACTAGAAATTTAGGATTCTGAAGCCCTTATGTCAGGAGCTAGTCAGTCTACCCTCCACCTCCTTTTACTGCTTTCCAAATGAAAAAAAAAATCATAAAGAGAAATGGAACCCATAACTGCTCTGTAACACTCTGTTCCTCAAGGGGGTACTTGGGCTGAAAGGAATGCACAACAACAAAACACATTTAAAGTACAAGTTATATGAGTCATCAGACGCTATTATTCTGAAACCTTCATGAGCTAAATTGAACTGGGATAATTTGTGAGCAATGTTCTGACCTCTAGCATTTCCAAGACTCACTTGACTTTGTAGCTCACAGGTATCGCTTAAGTGGATTGTACCACTTTCATTTTGTGATATCCCAAGGAAATTCTGCACCCAACCATGTGTAATTACATATCCTTTATTCCAAAGGCGTAATGAGTAAAGCCAGAGGTACTTTGTGCTAAAAGAAGGAATTTAACAGGGAGTCACTCTAGATACTTCCACCAAAGTACCATAGTTTCCTAGAGAGATCTTAAAGAAACAGATGATGAAAGTTTCAATTTCAAAAGCCAAACAAGCATCAAGTTTTGATTGTGCTTAGGAGTGGATACTCAAGTCTTCAACAGCTGCCATGAAATGTTAAATGGCATGCAATGTTAAAATGGCACCACTGTATTCAGAAGAGTCAGCATGACAGTATTTTCTATTCCAAAAGAAGTACCTGAAGCAAAAATGTCTCATAGCTTGCAAATTTTTACCATACTTATTTAGGTGGATTAAAAGAAGTTGTACTATATCTTCATTTTTCTTTTTATGTCTGTGTGTCTGTCTCTCTTTCTGTGTGTGTGTGTGTGTGTGTGTGTGTGTGTGTATTCCCATTATCTCTATATATTTCCACACCTCCTCCAGAGATCTTTAATCACAGGCTACATAGTTTACTCCAGCAGAACAGATTATAAACTTGTTTATAATGTGAGGAATAAAATTCAGAGACCACTGGTGTTCTTTTTTACTCTGGCAATGCGAGAGCAGTTTCTCTCATATGTAAAAATAACTTACGTATAGTCGATGAGTTATATTATATTGTGAAGGCGCTATGTCCAAAATTATGATTATTTCTTAGAATCAATTTACTCTGCCTGAAGTGAACCATTGTGTCCTGTCACCCACTATTCTTTTTTTGTTATTAGTGGTTGTGGGGCTTGAACTCGTGGCCTGGGTACTAGTCCCTGAGCTCTTTTGCTCAAGACCAGTGCTCTACCACTTTGAGCCACAGTGCCACTTCCAGTTTTCTGGTACTTATTTGGAGATAAGAATATCACAGACTTTCCTGCCCAGGCTGGCTTTGGACTGCAATCCTCAGACCTCAGCCGCCTGACTAGCTAGGATTATAGACATGAGTCTCTAGCACCCAGCTCTCTTTTTGTTTTTGTTTTTTTGTTTATTTGATTGTCTGTTTCTTGGGGTTTTCTGTATTGTTTTTTTCTCCTATTTAGTAAAAGTAAAAAAGAAAGAAAAACAGGATAGAATTATCATGGCTCATTTGGTGATTAAATTCAAAAACGAATTCATGATATAGTTATTTTAGTAGTACTCAGAGGAATAACTGTAGCCACAGAGTTGGTAGAGATATAATTGTTCTTCAAGAATCTGTTTCTCCTTAACACACACACAGACAAATATCTATGTTAAGAATTCTGGGGGCTGGGGATATAGCCTAGTGGCAAGAGTGCCTGCCTCGGATACACGAGGCCCTAGGTTCGATTCCCCAGCACCACATATACAGAAAACGGCCAGAAGCGGCGCTGTGGCTCAAGTGGCAGAGTGCTAGCCTTGAGCGGGAAGAAGCCAGGGACAGTGCTCAGGCCCTGAGTCCAAGGCCCAGGACTGGCCAAAAAAAAAAAAAAAAAAAAAAAAAAAAAAGAATTCTGCTGACTTATACCACAGTGAAAAAGACCAGGGTTCAAGGACAGCTTCTCTCCTCTACCTCCATTTTCCTATGAGAATACCTCTAATCCAAGTCATTTAAACCTGCCATTAATCACATCCTGCTCATATTTACAGACCAGTCTTAAGAGCATGTTGTTTTCAGAACATGCTTATGCTTGGGGATTTCATGTATTTTAAGAAAAACAATGTAGGAATAGTGAAATAAGTTTGCCTATTAAAATACAATGTACTGTTTCCTAATGTCATTTGTCTGTATATGGAGAAACTGAACCTTAGGAATAATTTATTTTCCCCCTTCTCAACTGTGCTACTCAAAAGACAAGCCCTGAGGCTGGGATGTAAACCAAGAGTGAAACAAATGACAGAATATCAATCAATGTGCCAATTTCCCCTAACCTTCTGTAATCCCGTCTCGGTGTGGAGCAGTAATAAGCATTTTCAAGGCTAAACGTTTGATTAGAACCAAACTAGAGTACTGCAGGTGAAATCAGGTCAGCCCTCATCTGCGATCCAGACCAGGTTCTTGGGTGCTCATCCTCTGTGTGAGCCTGATGGAATTCGTGTAACTGCGCTGAATTGTGTCTGTCTCTATATGGAAGAGGGTAAGGCGCCTGAAAATCCCTGGGGCCTTCCCAGAGCTGTAAGTCAAATTTTATACAATGATTGAGTATAGGTACAGCAGCAGTAGAGAAAAACGCTAGGTAAAATATGGTAATTAAGAATGGTATTGAAATGATGACTTGTACACATGAAGACAGATACACAAAGCAGTATGCCCTACACTATATATGCATCTATACATCATGTGAAAATACACACACACACACACACACACACACACACACACACACACACACATACCCTGAGCCTGAATTGGAAAGCATTGTGAAACCATGGCAACGGTACATTGATTGTATGTAGTTTCTGTTATCCAAATCGTGGTGACATGATTATATTGCTCACAAATTCAAACAAAGAAAGAGTACACAAATACATGCAATTAAACCTAACATACTTAGCATTTTGGGTCTGTTCCTATGCACCTGGATGAATAGAACAGCCTTGTTTCCACCATTTAGAATTTCCCATAGCATCTATAATTTCCTAGCATCTATAATTGCCAAGGATCTTCTAGAGAAAATATGGTCATATTGGAGGAGTTGGTAAAAACATCTTTACGTAAACGTCTTTTACGTGAAAGAGCCGCAGCAGCTCATGGGGCGCTGGTAGCTCATGCCAGCCCAGGCGGGAAAGTCCGTGAGACTCTGAAACTACCAGAAAGCTGGAGATGGCCCTGTGGCTTAAAGTGGTAAAACACTGAAAACTCAGAGACAGTGTCTAGGCCCTGAGTTCAAGCCCTAGTGCCCCCCACCGCTACACACACACACACACACACACACACACACACACACACACACACAAGTCAGCTCCTCATACAAAAGCAGGCCCTCCATCTGTCCTTTTGACAATCTCTCTGTGTGTGTAGGTGTATGTGTGTGTGTGTGCATGCGTGCGTGCGTGTGTAGGTGTGTGTGTGTGTATGTGTACGTTGGAGCTTGAACACAGGGCCTTGTGCTCTTGCTTGGGATTTATGCCCCAGGCTGACATTTTGCTACTTGGGTTACACGACTGTTTTAAGCTTTCTGCTGTTTACTTGCAATTTCACAGGCTTTCCTGCCCAGACTGGCTTCTAACCTCAATCCTCAGAGCCCAGCCCCCTGAGTAGCTGGGATTACAGGAGTGAACCACCAACACCAGGCTTTCCAATATTCTGTTAAGTCACGTCCCTCTTTGAAAATAAAATTTCTTTTGCTCCATCTTCTGCCCTTTGCTGCTGTTTCATTTCACTGCCCTTGAAGGAGCTGTTTATGCTGTTGCGCTCTCCGGCTCCCTTTCCTCATCCTCACCTTGGTCATTGCTTTTCCAGTTCATCCGCTGAGCTAGGACTGTGTTAAAGCAGCCCAGGCTGGCCTGTGGTTGTCACTGAACCTCACTCCCCACTTTCCTGGAGTTCGGCCCAATCATCTTTGGTTACTGTGGTTAGTCTTAGAATTCATTCTAGAATAAAACAGAAGACAAACTAGTTATGGGATCTGAGGTTGTTCCAGGCTCTGTAAGCGCGCCAGGGAAACAGGACAGAGTCCTGTGAAGTGCCCATTTGTGGAGAGCTAGGAAAAATCTGTGTCACCTTGTTCAACTTTGATCAGCCTTTGAGTTGACTAATAGAAGCTGTGGCACCCACACCTTTGAATAAACAGACCCTTCTACCACAGTCTTCCTTGCCAGAAGACCAGTTCTCCCTGTGGCCACATCTTCTTTCTGCTCAATAGAGGAGCTGGTCAGTCATCCGGATTACTACAGGGTATCAATCGCTGCATCTTGAAAATCCACGCTCCCACATCACACCAGAACATTTTGCATCCACTCCTGTCCTGCCAACATTCCTATTTTGTGACAGGTTTACCATGATATCTTCAATGCAGATGCTGCTTTATATGTGTATTCATATATGTTTTCAAAATAAGCCATTTATTGTATATATGTTTATCAGAACTAGGGAAGGGAAGGGAAGGGGAACATCAGAATGGAGAGACAAGGGTAAAAGGCCAACCAATGCAACAGCAACACTTACAAGACGTACTACATTTCCTAAGATGCTTATACTCACCTTGTTTATTTAAGTTAATGAATATCATTTAAAAGTTGTGATTCCAGGGGCTGGGGATATGGCCTTTTGCCAAGAGTGCTTGCCTCATATACTAAAGCCCTGGGTTCAATTCCCCAGCACCACATATATAGAAAATAGCCAGAAGTGGCGCTGTGGCTCAAGTGGCAGAGTGCTAGCCTTGAGCAAAAAGAAGCCAGGGATGGTGCTCAGGCCCTGAGTCCAAGGCCCAGGATTGGCAAAAAAAAAAAAAAAGTTGTGATTCCAAAAACTCAAAACAAGTTTCATTGGCCCTTTCAGAATATTCTCTGTTAAAATAACATTTTTGTTGTTTTAGTTTGAGATCTTAGCAGGTCTCGGTGTTTTTGTTCCAAAGTTCACCAAGTGGGACTTACTCATTCTTTTCTTGCTTGACTCCTCTCTCCTCATCAGTATCATCCGAAAGTCAATGAACTGTGTCCATCAAAATTAGTACTAATGACCTTATTTCCATAAAAATGGACTCACCACCCTGTCAGCTTTTTCCTTCTGTAAGGTTTTCGATAGGAAATATTCCATTAGTTAAAAAATAAACCCACTAGAAAGTGTGTACCCTCCACAAATCTGGCTATGTTTCAGCTTTTCCCCAAAGAGAAAACATTTCTAAAGTCTAAAATGGTATTTAATTATTTTCTTTAATTTTTTTCCTTCAACACTGATGAGCAGAGCTGTCTTAGTCTCATGACTTTTTTTCTGTTAACAAAGATAATACTTTCTCACCATTAGAATTCAGATAAACATTTAATTAGAAATGTATTCTTGGGGGCTGGGAATATGGCCTAGTGGCAAGAGTGCTTGCCTCATATACGTGAGGCCCTGGGTTCAATTCCCCAGCACCACATATACAGAAAACAGCCAGAAGTGGCGCTGTGGCTCAAGTGGCAGAGTGCTAGCCTTGAGCAAAAAGAAGCCAGGGACAGTGCTCAGGCCCTGAGTCCAAGCCCCAGGACTGGCCAAAAAAAAAAAAAAAAAAAGAAATGTATTCTTGGAAAAAATAGAATTTTCTTTATTCCATTACTGGGACTTAAACTCAGGGCCTGGGTACTAGCCCTTAGATTTTTCTGCTCAAGGCTGGTGTTCTGCCACTTGAATCACAGCTCCATTTCCAGTTTGGGTGGTTAATTGGAAATAATAGTCTCACAGATTTGCCTGCATGGGCTGTCTTTGACCCTTAATCTTCAGCTCTCTGCCCATAAGTGGTTAGGATAAAAGGTGTAAACCACTAACGCCCAGCTCAAAAGATAGAATTGGTAGGAGGAGTCCATAGAAGTATCTTTTTAGATAAGTTCAGAAATCCGATTAAGATGATTTTGAGTCTTTCCGGAGGACTAGGTTATTAATGGAGGACATGAAACTCTACAAAGTCATGCTACAAACCAGAATCTCCAGGGCTGACAACTCGCATGGAGTCCCTTCCATGCCAACAGCCAGAATGGATGGAGAGTTCATGAGAGTCGTGACTAAGCCCAGCAACATCAGACCTCACCACCAGGGCAGTGACAGTGATCAGAGCCTGCCAGAACTAGATCTGCCTCCGATTAAAAGCCAGGTGCTGGTGGCTCACACCTGTAAGTCCTAGATACTGAGGAGGCTGAGACGTGAGGAACTAGATTCAAAGCCAGACAGGGAACAAATGTCGCGCACGAGAGAGAGAGAGAGAGAGAGAGACTCTTACCTCCAATTACAAAATTGGAAATGGTGCTCTGGCTCGAAGCAGTAGAGCACTAACCTTGACAAGAACAGTTCAGGTACAGCACTCAGACACTGAGTTCAAGCCCCATGACCAACAAAAAAAGAAAAAAAGAAAATAAACATCCAACAGCATTAAACTTTGATGTCCGGTATCCAGTGAAAATTACTAGATATGTAAAAGCACAATAAAATATTGTTCTCAGCCTAGAGAAATATCAGCCAATAGATAAAGAATTTTAAGAGCGTCTATGTGACACAACCCGCAGGAAACAGTGTTCCAGACAGTTGTTGCAGCAATTTTCAGGAGTCTAGAGAAAAACAGAAACAAACCAAGAAAAATGGCAAATATTTTGTCTTAAATCACATGCTCCTTTTATGGTCAGAAACAAACCGACAGTTCCTACTTTTACTTCTCTTCAACAGTGTATCAAATGTCCCAGCCAGTGCAATATGATGTGAAAAAGAATTACAGATTAGAAAGGACAAGTACCATATGTATTTGTAGAAGGAATGTAATTTTTTTTTACATTTTTGTAGACTGTCTTAAGGAATTTGCAAAAGCAAAGGAAGATAACACAAAGCAAAACATACAAACTACCTAAACAACAATGAGGATTTAGGAAGCCAGAATACAAAATGAATATGTAAAGAGCTGTTATATTTTTCTGTGCTATTAATGAAAACGTAGAAATTAAAATTAAGAAATACCATTAATGTTTACTTATGAAATGAAGTATACATGTAAATAAGTATTTTTAAATGTTCATGTCCTAAACTCTGAAAAGTACATAATAAAAAAATTACATAGTATAGCACCAGAAAACGGGGTCTACAGACTTCAGGATACTGAAATTAAATACTTTGGGGCCAGAATATTAGCTGAGTGGAACTTCCTATTGTACTTTCTATTGCAACAGTTACAAGATTCACAGTCTGAAGTGGTCTTCATTAGAGATGTTTGCTCAAAGTGAACACTGAAGTAACTCTTCACTTTAAGACCATATTTCTTTCCTTTTGCAACACAACTTTTGTCACCATTTTTCAACTTTTTGTTTGATGGTTCGTTGATAGTCAGTGAATCCATTCTTTTATTAGGAAAGAGGGAATGATAGTCTAGTGTTTTTCATTCCCACATTTGTTAGCTTGCTTTTTTTTTTCCTTAAGGAGAAAATGTCCCCATTTGTGGTATTATTGTAGACATTAAATTTAATTTATGCAATGTTAAAATAATTATACATTATTTCAGATATTTAAATGATGCTAACTTGGGCGAATTGGAGCCTCTTGAAAGTGGCTATTTCTTTCTATGTGAGCCTTTGACCTTCTATGCCAGATCAATCTCTACTGTCCCACACAAGTTGCCTTTAGCACCTTGGAGCTCTGAGTTTCTGTTTTTGTGGGGGATGGTGATTAGAACTCAGGATCCATATGCTGTAGAATTTCATTGCTTTTTTGATGTTTCAGGGCAGAGACCTTGGAATGACCATGAGGTCATTCTAATTCAGTAGCAACTTTTATAACTTTTATATTTCTCTTTTCTAGAAAATATTGACTATGCCATATTGGAAATGTTGGCTCTTAATATTATATTTTCATAGTGTCTTACATTTTTCTGTGTAAAATACTATGTAAATATGTGGTTGCCTGTGAGAATTCCAGTATTACTATTAATAGAAATTCTACTCTGTTCATTGCAAGGTTTCTTTGCTTCTGTCTCCCAATTATTTAAATCATTTCATCTGTATATAATGATACTACTAATTTAACAAGTACTAGATTTGTTTGTATTTCTTTTCAATTTCATAATTTTCAAATTAAGTTTGAATTAGAATATGAAACATGTGGTTCAAAAACCAAAACATATATGTTTATATACATATGCAAATGATATAAAAAGTTTCAGTCTGAGACAATCTGCTCCTAATTGTTCCAGTTTCTTCTACTCAGTTCCTCTGGCCCTCTGTAAATAACCATTATCATTATCTGGCTTATCCTTTCTGTGTCATTTTTTTTACAAAAGTAAGCAAATATGTGTGCATATGTATATGAATGTGTATGTGGCAGATTTTCCTTTTTGTGTTACTTTTACACACATACACTGTTCTTTTCATTCCTCATTGCACACATATGGAGTAAATTACTAGAGCTCAGTACACAGAGGGCTTTCTTTTGTTTTGCAGGTGTATAGTTCTCTGCTTTATGGATATGCCCTCCAGGGAGTTTTCTTAGTCTGGGCTAACTGTTCAGACTGCTAAGAATTATCAAGGACAGGACCCAAGGACAGCAGCAGTTGCTCTGAGCCAGACTCCAAGTAGCAGTCTGGTTCTTGCTAATCCACATCTCCAAGGCAGGGTGAGCCCTAGAGAAGACAGGCCAGGGGTGGGGAGAGCGACAGTGAGGAGGGGAGAGGCACCGAGGCACCTTGGTTCTTACAGAAGCCGACATCTCCAATACCTCAGAGGTATAGATTTTAAAAGTTGCCATCCAAGGTGCTGGAGATATGGCCTAGTGGTAGAGTGCTTGCCGCCCATACATGAAGCCCTGGGTTTGATTCCCCAGCACCACATAGATAGAAAAAAGCCAGAAGTAGCGCTGTGGCTCAAGTGGCAGAGTGCTAGCCTTGAGCAAAAAGAAGCCAGGGATAGTGCTCAGGCCCTGAGTCCAAGCCCCAAAACTAAAAGAAACCCCAAAACAAAACAAAAGTTTCCATCTAAAGGGAAGGAATTTATAATTTATTGATGACCAACCCCCCAAGTGCAGAGGCAATTTATAAGTTGCAGTCTTTTTATTTTATTTTTTCAAATAGGGCCATAGCGTCCCATCGTTCATCCAAGTGTTGGAAGTACAGTGTGAGATCATTAACCAAAATCCCCATGCAGGAAGAAAGAGGGTTTGGTTAACACCACCCACAGAATGAATACACATCAGAGTTTATTCCACCAGACCCATGCCGGTAGACTTTTGGGTTATTTCCAACCCTTTATTGGTGCAATAATGCAGGAGAATGTGCGCGTGTGTGCATGTGCTCTTTTTATTTGTAGAGATGAGTCACTGTAGTATATTCCTGGAGGTAGGACTTGCTAGATCAAAGAGCAAAGGGACATGACATTTGGGTTAGTCATTGTGAAATGGCCATCTAGAGGGGACGGAACAGTTGCGCCTTCTCTCCTGTAGCGTGTGAAAGGGACTTCACCGGAGCATCCCTGATAAAATGTGTTGTTGCTTTAGATCCATAACTTTGATACTTGAAAAATAGAGCCTTGGGGTGCTCGTTGTATTCATTTTCTGTACAAGGTTAAACTTAATTTTCTTATGTTAAGGTGCAATTATGTACTTTTCAGTGAATCATATATAATACATATATGTGTATATGCGTATGCATATGTATATGTAAACATATTGACGTGTGTACATACATATGAATATATGTATACATACATACACATATACTCTATTTTTTTATTAGGGTTTTCGTTATGTCTTTCTAAAGAACTCTCTAAGACCTGGAAATTAACCCTCTGTACTATAAACAGCAATTACTTTCTCCCATTTCTGCCATTGGTCTATTAATTATGTTTGTGATGGTATTTGTCTTTCACTTCTGCTGTGCAAAATCTTTCTCTATTTTATTTTGCTTTTGAGAATTTGGGCATAGTTTGCTAGACTTTCCTTTTTTCTTGGTTTTGAAAACCAAGTGCCGGGGCTGGGAATGTAGCTTAGCGGTAGAGTGCTTGCATTGCATGCATGAAGCCCTGGGCTCTATTCCTCAGCACCACATAAACAGAAAAAGCCAGAAGTGGCACTGTGGCTCAAGTGGTAGAGCTCTAGCCTTGAGCCAGAGAAGCTCAGGGACAGTGCCCAGACCCTGAGTTCAAGCCCCAGGACTGGGGGGAAAAAAAAAGAACAAAGTGCCATTTCCTCATCATATTGCATAATTTTAACTTTTGGATTTGTACCTGGAATTAAATATAGAGGGTATTTTAGAACACAGTTGAATGTTTTAATAGACTTTTATTTTTTTCTATATATGGCTACATGTTAATTCCAAGACTATTTACAAGAAACCTTTTTTTTTTCACTTTTATTGTCTTCTGTCAGTAGTGTCACTATCAAATGATTGACAAACAAGAATAGAATTTTGACTCTTAAGGTTATTAAGTAATCGACATAAAGCTATTCTAAACTTGCTCTTTGTAAAACTCTTATGTGTAAGCAACTCTTATGTGTGCGTACTCATTCATTTATATTGGTGTTGTACTCGGGATTTTGTCAATTCATCCATGGGGAATAATCAGCCCGGTTTGCCTCTGCACTCTGCTCTGTGTCAAGGGAGGGTAGTTATGCGTTCATGCTCAGCTGCGTTACCGGAGCAGATGATGCGCTCTTCTCCCTGAGCTTCCGTCTTCACAGTGTATTTCCAAAGAAAAGCTCAGAAAATGAACTGCCGCTCCTTTTCCATACGGAGGGTTCCATCCAGACAAAAATCTAGTTTACTAGTAAACAGTCTTGTTTTCATACTAACCATGGATTGCTGTCGATGCAGAAATGCCTTTCAAAATATTACAAACCAATTAATGGTGAGAATGAAGATTTCTAGCAATATCCAATTTGCTAAGACTATGTAGAAATATCTAATACACGAGATTATGTTCATAGCTTCTACACTTCTAGCGTCTGAGGTGGCAGCCTTTGTCTTGCGGTTGCAGAATTGAGGAAACACTTGTATTTTTCACTGAACTTCACAATCTTATCAAAACGGTAATTTGAGATTTCCAGGTGTGTCTGACTCCCATTCTGATTTAATAGGGAGTTTTCCACAGAGGAAGCCGTTGAAAATGAATAGTATGCTTAATAACATATTTTATGTGACTCATTAAAAACAAGGGATGAGAGCCAAACAAAATGCAGGGAATGTATTATTAAGAGAAATAGACTCATGCTGAATCGATTTTACCAGTCTGTTAAAACCCAGAAACACTGCCTTGGGATCCACAAAGCAGCGCAGAGTTTTGGCTAGGCTGATTGTGTGCAAATGAACAGCCAGAAGGAAATTAAATGTTACACAACAAGCCAGAGCTTCAGAAACGTAAGAAACTGTGGACGATGGTCTTGCTACTAGGAACTGCTCCTCTCTTCGTGACGGTGGCTCATTTTAATAAGCCTAACCCATGTCTGAATTGGAACACATCCTGAGGTGGATCTGAGTTTCCTTGTCCTCTTTCTTGCGATTGGAGCTTCACATGAGCAATATATGGTCAGGAGCATTAGGCCCTTCTCGGGACATCTTGTCGTTAGTCCCCGAGCACAGGAACGAACAGGACAAACAGGACCCTGGACCTTCACTGCTCAGTGTCTGCCATTTATACCTCCAGAATAGTTTCCTCCCTTCCTTGCCTTTCTTTGTCCCAGAAGACTGATCCACAGGCCCGACTCCATGGACCTAACAGGTCGTGAGCACTGCAGCCGCCCGCAGGGAGGATGCAGGGAATGGCTGGCGTGGTCAGCTGGGCCGGATGCTGTCTACCTAGCTGTGGGCCTGCAGGCCTCTCTGTCCCTAGCGCCTTGTGTCACTGTAGCTGAATGGTCACACGACGTGTCTGTTAGTTACCTGACCCCAGCGGGCCGCATTGCACCACAGGGTTTCTCTACATATGCCCAGACATATGGACAATGTACAACCCAGTATTCCAGTTTGACCGCACTCACTGTTACCTCGTATGACCCGGAGTGCCAGACCCTCTGAGATGCTCAAGGTACCCACAGGTTCGGAAGGCATGTCTATGGCACCTCAAGCTGAGTGCAGCCAGGCAGCAGATGCTAACGCGACTTTCTCGAGTGGAACAAGCTCATTTGCAGTAACTGCATCTCCTGGGCTGGGGTTGAAGAGGGCCGGGGAGAGAGAGAGAGAGAGAGAGAGAGAGAGAGAGAGAGAGAGAGAGAGAGAGAGGCTGACAGACAGAGACACACAGAGAGAGACCAAGACACAGAGAATGCAGGCAACAGAACGAAACAGAGTGAGTACACAGGAATCAGCCTCTTCCTCATGGTAATTTCAGAAAATGATACTAAATGTTTTCTGGAAGACTCTCATAAAGCCCCCCCAGAATGTCACAGTGCATACATTCTCTGCTGTTCCTTATAACTAGGGAGTGAAGTAAATGACATTTCCCCTGCTCACAGACACAGGCAGCATTCATGCACAGCAGAGCTCCGTGGTCCATGTGAGCCACTACACAGTGAACGCATAGACAAAATAAGCAACTGGAAGGCTGCTGGTGTGCCATAGGGAACTGGCGGTATCATGTGCCGCAGCAATAATGACCTCTTCTGGGGACGAAAGCCCATGGCTGAGCGCAATGCAAGGTGCCCTTTGTCAGATAACCTGTCAAATAATGCATTTAAATCATTTAAATGTGTCCAGTAGATTTTATACCAGAGGGGGAAGAGGGACACTAGCCTGGTGTGGTTGCTTAAAGGTAGAGGAAAGCTCAGGAGTCATTATTTGCAGCCCTTTTACACATTTACTTATAACTATATATGTGCAAATAAGGTAAACTTGAAGAGAATTGCTGACACACCATGATGTGACACTTTGGGAAGAACTCCATATCAACTAGGGGAAAGCACTGTATCTACATACCGAGGAAGACAGATTTGGGCCCAAGTTGGGATCAAAAATCATATTTGTTGTGATTCTTTAGCTCTTAGTATAAACCGGTTTACTTCCTGAAATTTGATGGCTTTGATAGAGTCATCAAAAGGATGATGTAGGAGGAAAGGCAGAGAAAGCTTGCCTCCACCCAAAGCAAAAACTTGTTTGGAGACAGTTCTTTTTTGATAAGGACGTGATTGAATAGGAAATGGCAGTGAAAGCTTGCTGAGTTACATAGACAGATGCTGGCTTTGATGCTGTAGGGTGTGAGCAGAAACATTCAATGGAGAAGGGACTCTCCCCCCCCCCACCCCGGGACTCAAAAATGCGACTTACTTATCAAACACTTTAGGGGGGCTTAACACAGAGTCAATAGGAACATGGCAGAATGGAGTGCTTTCACTAAACAGACAAGATGGCTGCAATTACAATAAAGTTTGATTGTTGGGTAACAAGTTGATTGTGGGAACGATGAGTCACTTGGGACTCTGCTCATTTACATAAGATAAACATTGCAAGTGTTACTAGTGGACTTCTTCTTTCTTCATTGAGTAAGCTTTTGTGTCAGTCTCTGAGATAGGACAATGCTAACCACTGGATACGTAATCTTTCTAGCCCACCAAACAGGAAGTGAAGAGATCTCTGGCAAGAAGGGACTGGGTAGAAAGAAATCGTTGAGCTCTGTAGCCTGGAAATATGCGGCCCTCCAGCTTTGGAGCACATTAAGAGCACCCCCCTTGCTGAATTTCCTTCAGAGAGTGGTCACTGACTGTTGGAGCAACAATTTGATCCAAGTAGTTTATATATTCTATTCATTTATTTACTTTTTCCAGTCCTGGCGCTTGAACTCAGGCGCCTGGGCACTGTCCCTGAGCCTCTTTGTGCTCAAGGTTCTCGCTCTACCACTTATACCACTGTACCACTTCGGTTTTTTCTGAGTGGTTTCTTGGAGATAAAAGACTCAGAGACATTTCTGCCCAGGCTGGCTTAGAACCATGATCCTCATATCTCAGCCTCCTGAGTAGCTAGTGTTACAGACATATGCCTCAGTCGAAAAATCCCCATAAATTTGTGGTCTCCATAAATTTCACAGATTTGCTCAGCCTTGTTTGGCTTAGCCCTCACCTCCCAGGTTAAGATCTTCACTTGCAAGCAGACTTCCCCTGGGTGAAATGAAAGGTTTCCATGGCCTCTCTTCATCAATCCATCTTGTTTTATTTATGACAGGAAGGCCTGTCTTGCCATGGCGCAATCCTTTTGAACAAATTGTCTACCCCTTCAACAAGGTGAATGCCAGGAAGCAGAAACACAGCGTGACCAACCAAGGGGTCGGGAACTAAAAGGAGGGGGAACAGATGAATAAAAAGAGGAAGGGGGTGTAAATACCACCATAAGACTCACTGTACATATGGGAAAACTGAACTGGGAAACTTAAAGTGATAGGTGGGGGATGGGACAGACACTGAGGGTAGTAGGTTGTGAGGTTTGGGGTGGCAGAGAAAGATAGGAGGAGTGACTGGTCAACACGTGAGACTGAAACCCCTTTGTACAACTAGTTGAAGAAAAAAAATAAAAGGAACTGGAAGGAGGGTTCCATATGGATGCAGAGGTGGTTGGTTATCTTGAGTTGAAGAAAGGACCAGATGGATGAAAAATTCTGTGACTTTGGACATAGGCTCAAAGATTTAAGCAGGAAAGTGATGGGACAGCAGGTAGGTAGATAAGGATGAAGTTTCAGGAAAGGGTAGTTTGGGGAAATGAGGGAGGAGGTAACATGTAGAACAAGAAATGTGCTCACTGCCTTTCATACGAATCTGTAACCCCTCTGTATCACACTTTGACGATAAAGAAAATAATAATAAGTAATGTTTTTTAAAAAGTTAGTTTGGGGGTGCCTAAACTATCTCTGGAGGACAGGAAGGAACAAGCGGAAGTTTATTGGCCAATGGCTATCAGTCTGGTGTTGATCTACTAAGCGCCATGAGAACTCTGTGCAAGGGTTTGTTGTTGTTGTTGTTGTTGTTTTGTTTCCCCCTTCAGAATCTTGTGTCTCTGGTCTCCTAATAGGTTTGACCTGAAGCCATGATAAATTATGTTAAAATTCCAAGAAGAAGGGCAAGGAAGAGGGCATCAGAAAGAAAGGGGGAAAGAAAAATCAGGCAGGCACGCAGATTTTTCACTTCTGTATTTAGTAATAAACCTCAGGCAATTCCCTGCAGTGCTGCTGTTTCCCTGGTACACAGGAAGTGGTGACAACCAGCGCTTCCACCGTGTAGCCCCCTCCAGCGCCGGAGCGCAGGCGCAGTGCTCCACGCTAGCCCCGTACCTCTGCACCTCTGGCTGAGCCTAGGGAAAGGGCTCAGGAGGTGTGGTCCGCAGGGGGGTGTCTCCTCCATGGCTCTCAGATGGCTTGCCTCCTCATGCTTTGCTTGTGCCACGTAGCTATGTAGCACAATGTGGTAGGGGGCTGTTGTTCTTCAACAAGGCATAGATGAAATGTGGAACAGCTGGTATGCCGGGACATATAAATCACTCCAAAAAAAAAAAAATAGAGTGAGCTTCTCTACACAAAAGGAATCCAGGAGTTGGATTTTATTTACCCTCCCCCCCCCAAAAAAAGATGTTTATGTACATTTACTTCAACAAAGCACAAAGAAAGCATTGGCCCTCGATAGATTCTAAGATGAAGACAGACTTGCTAATCTAATGGATCATATTTGGATCTGTCTATGTTGATTTCAAAGCCCAACATATCTAGAAATCTTTGGAATAAATAGGCATCCCGAATGGGATTTAACTCCAAATTATTCAAAATGAATTTTGTGGGTTTATTTATTTATTTTTTTTTTTTTGTCTGTCATGGGGCCTTGAACTCAGGGCCTGGGTACTGTCGCTGAGCTCTTTTTGGTCAAGGCAAGCATTCTGCCACTTTGAGCTATAGTAATACTTTAGGTTTTCTAGCAGTTATTGGAGATTAGAGTCTCACAAACTTTTCTTACATGGGTGGACTTTGAACTGCAATCCTCAGATCTCAGTCTGCAGAGTAGCTAAGGTTTACAGGCGTAGCCGTCAGGGCCCGGCTTCAAAAGTGAACATTGTCTTTTTAATTAAGTTATTCAGCTCCCAAAAAAGTTATTGAGTCTCTCAATCAAATCTTAGCATATAGGTAAGGACTTCCATGTTGTATTTATGTGTTTGGTTTTGAATAAAACAGTGAAACGCAGGTATGTACAGAAGATAGTAAAACAAATACTTTCATGCTTTGAACTGCTTTTCAGATAAATGTTCAGATTTTATTTTCCTTCAGATCCTTTTTATTTTTGTTTTTTTTTTATTGTTAAGATGATGTACAGAGGAGTCACAGTTACATACTTGAGGTACTGAGTGCATTTCTTGTCATACTTTTTACCCCCTTCCTCGTTTTTCTCCCCCTTACATGCCCTCGACACCCTCCCCCCGCCTTCATCATTTTTTTAACCTTCCCAGTGATGGGCATCATCATTCTAGTCTACAATGCTTATGAAATCTATGAACATTAACAGTAAAACAATTTCTTCCAGGTCAGGTGATATGTACATTTCTTTCCTTTTGCTTAGTATAATCTGTTCCCTCTTTTTCTCTCATTTCTTCCCTTCCCCCACTGCCCTTGAGTTGCTTAGTTCACTTTCATTAATGTCCATTGCAGCGAGTGGGCCCCCGCTACTGTATTCTTTTTTCACTTACTTTCCATTCATTCTATGCCCTCCTCCCAGTTTCTCTCAGATGTGCACGTGTATACACCATATGTGAGGAAAGAATATAAGGTCCTCTAAATACTGTAAGATGAAGAAGAGGTCCTTTATTTCCTTATCTTTGGAGTTCTTTTCAGTCTATATGTTATTTTAGGTACATATGAAGTAGTGCTTGGGTCTTGCTTTTTGGTGCGTTTCTCCCAAGACTGTAATGTCTCTTTGCAACTTGATTCTAACACCCGCACATCAGGGAGACCGTGCTCCATGACTGTCAGGTCATTGTGAATGAGGGAGAAGGAAAAGGAAATACATTCCAAGAAGTCACAAAGTACTACTTTGAGGTTGTGAACTTTGGGGTTGTTTGTTGTTGGTCGTTTTTGTTTTTGTTTTTCACTCTCTTGACTAAGTATTTGGGAGATTTGGAGTGGATTTGAATGGCAGATACTTGCTAAAACTACCTACTTTATGCCTAAAAGACACACCCTGGCTACTGTGTGGGAACAGCACAGAGAGAGGAGGAGACAGAGAGGTGGAAAGCAGAGGCAAGGCAGACCAGGGCAGAGGTTTCCCATTTGGTGGTGGGCTGACACGATCTGGCTGAAGTAGAGAAGGTGACTCCAAAGTTTTCTGTCTGCATAGTTGAAAAGATGACCTTTTCCCTTACTGAGATGTGGAAAAGTGTAAGCAAAACAACTTGAGGGGAAGGATCATGGAGTTAGATCCAAACAAGTGAAATTTGAGGTGTCAAGTTGAGAGATCCTAGTGGAGATGACAGATAGGTAGTTAGACTGAGTTTTGATTCCAAGAATTTCATCTTTACAGTTCATTTGAGAATTTTGTACAGAAAACCAGTAGAGAAAATACCAAGCCAAATGCCTTGGTGAGTTCATCAAAGAAATGAGAAAGAAGACTTCACTACTTTTAGCTCCTCAACTTGGTAAGCAAGGGAGATGAAATGGAAAGCTCCAGGTAGACTGGAAAATGCCTACGAAGATAGAATGCCCAATGCCTAGAAGAGCAGGAGAAGAAAGATAAATGATTGATTTGGGCTGCTGTAACCAAGTGCCACAGACTGGGAGATGGATAGCCAACAGAAATTCACTTTTCATGATTCTGGACACTGAGATCCTGGTGTCAGTCAGCATGGCTTGCTCTGGTGAAGAACCTCCTGGATGGCAGACTGCTTGCTTCTCTTTGTGTCCTGACATCACAGAAAGATGCAGGAGAGCCCTGGAGATTCCCTTCCATGAGAAAAGAACACTCATTCCGTTCATGCGATTCCCACTGTCGTGACTCAGTCAGTTCCCACAGCCTTATTGTTTCCATACCTCCAAGTTGAGGTTCCAGAATTCAAATGGTGGACTTGGGAAAGGGGGCTCATTCTCTCCATTTGACTATCGAATGCTGCTCTTAGGCCTGTATCTGACTTGTTTGTGATGCTATCACCGAATAACTAAAGCTGTCATCTTATACAGACAACTTTTATGTTTGCTCATAGTGCCGGATGCTGGAAGTTCAAGGTCAGGCACCCCCATGTGCTTGACTTTGGGGGAGCTCCCCATGCTGCTTCAGTAGAGGGCAGAGCACTGGCAGCGGGCAGGCCTGTGAGGCAAAGGAACACAAGGGATCCCCTGGATTCAGAGCAACCCGCCTCTTCTGCTCTCGTTATCGCTGTCGGGAGGGTAGAGCCACGCTGACCATTACGAGAAGTACTTCATAACCCTCCACCACCATCACTGTACTGAGGAGTCGAACCTCAACACAAGTCTTGGTAAGGAAAGAACATATTCAAACCATAGCAACCCAGCAGAAAATGGCAGAATGAGGACATTTAGACAAATCAATTTCAGTGGAGGAGTGGGGTGCCCCCTCCTATTTCCCTAATTTATGTAGTCTTAAATTCACTACAGAAGCTTGGGGATTTGTTTGAGTTGGCCATTGAGTGGCATGTTTTTACCAGTTTCAGGACTTAATTGTTACCATATCCTGAATCATTCCCTCTAATCTTCCTTTCATCTGTTTCAAGCAGATGTCATCAACAACAGAATCTATCCAGTTAGTTTATCAGAATAAGGTTCATTCTTGAATTTTCATTTCGTTGAGTAAGATATTGTAGGATGACCCCCATTCTTTCCCTGCACATTTTCCTTTTTCTTCTTGTCCTGAGTTTCTACTATTGCTCATGAAAAGTCTGCTGTCAGGATTGCTTCTCTGTGGTGAGATCCATTTTTCTGGTTTCTTTCTCTTTTTTCCCCTTTGTATCTTGCAGATCTCTGGTTTCACTGTAAGGTGTGAACTTATTTTTATTTTATTTATTCTACTTAGCATGTGGCATGCTTTGAGTGAAACTCTGTTTCGTTTTGTTCCCATCCTGAGAAGTTCTCCGGCAACTTTGCTTACAGTATCACTTCCCTGACACTCCATCAGTTCTCTCCTTCTAAGGATCTTGTTGGTGGTCTGTCAGTGCCTGTGACTTTCCTCCTCTGTGCTGACTTGGCTGCACTCCGGGGCTGGATGGCAGTGTGCCGTCTGGAAACCATCACTCACTTGCTCTCTTTGGGGTCCCTTTAGGAACAGAGTCTTCTGTGTCCGTCTTTTGAATGATTATGTGCTATTGGTTTCCCACTTCCGCTGTAGCTGTTCATATTTCCTTCATTTTGGTTTATCCTTTATTTCCCCATATGAATAGTTTATCACATTGTTTAGCTTAAATGTATGTTAAGCTAATTTGAGATGATTCTATTAGCTGTATTTGACCCGCAGTGCATTCAGCTTCAAATCATTGGCTTTGTGTTGGGTTTTCTTTGCTTTCAGCCAACACAGTGAGTGAGGCCTATCTCTGCCTTTGCACTATTCCTATGTGATGATCTTGGTTTTCTAAAACCCTTTGTCTCTCAGAGCCTGCTTGTGAAGTAGCTTTTTCCTTGGGTGTCCTGATTCCCAATACCATCCGCGCAAATGGCTTGGAGATGTTGCTGGCCCAGTCCGGCGCCCCCTGCCCCTCCCTCTCCTGGTGTGGCTGGGCTCCGCTGCGCAGGGAGAGATCCTTCTTCTCCTTTAACTCTGGAGCAGTGTCAGCCCCACAAACCCTGACTCCACCCCCAGTAGCCTGGAGACAGCTCTCACACGGTCCATGCTGAAAGATTTCACACCTCTCCCAGGCAGGATGTGAATTACCAAGTGACCCTGGCTTTAACCCCGGTGCACATCCTTTCACTGTGTGTGTTTTTTGTTCTATTTCGTTTCTGAAGAGAGGTGGATTTTGATTTTAAAAGCACGCTATTTTTTTTTTTTTTTTTGGCCAGTCCTGGGCCTTGGACTCAGGGCCTGAGCACTGTCCCTGGCTTCTTCCCGCTCAAGGCTAGCACTCTGCCACTTGAGCCACAGCGCTGCTTCTGGCCGTTTTCTGTATATGTGGTGCTGGGGAATCGAACCTAGGGCCTCGTGTATCCGAGGCAGGCACTCTTGCCACTAGGCTATATCCCCAGCCCGCTATTTTTTAAACTATCTATCATGGCATCCAGGCCCTGGTGGCTCACGCCTGTAACCTAGCTACTCAGGAGGCTGAGACCTGAGGATCACGGTTATAAGCTGGACTTGGGGAGAAAAATTCATAAAGCATTTACATCCAAAGAACTAGCAAAAATCTGGACGCAGAGGAGTGGCTGGAGAGGTAGTGTGCCATCCTTGAGGGGAAAAAAATCTCATGGAGAGCCTCCCCCCCACCCCATCCTGAATTTGAAGCTCCTTTATCAGTTCATATGTATAATGAACTCACTACGGCAGAATGATCCAAAACACATTATAGTAATAAGTATTGCTTTCAGACTCACATGTGACAACATACGTGCATGTGATTCATACATATATGACAGTATACACGTATATGTGTGCCTCACTCCATAACAACGCATTTCTAAGAGTTCATACTACATTCAGTAGCCTACTAAAACATTTGGTAAACGCTCAGCGTAATCAAAGATCAGAACTGATTCTGCAAAAACAAGGGGCAACTCGTTTGATCACAGAGCATTCTGTATCATCTGCCGTGATGTAGAAATTCCACCACAGCAGTCCTACTGAATTTGGTGACTTTTAAATTTTCCCCACTTCTCTGCAAAATGGAAGTATCTTTGAGAAGATGGAAGGAGAAAGGGAGGGAGGCGGTGCCTTGTCAACACTGACCCCTAGGGGAGTGAGAAGTAACTGCAGCACTGTTTCAGAGACGAGGCCTCTGGAGGAGGACACAAAAAATGCTAGGAATGAAATTCAGGGTTACAGAAGGAGCTGAGAGACCTCCCCCAAATACAGACTTGACCTCCTAGTGATAGTACTACCTTTAGAAACATGGCAACAGCCCTGTGTAAGCTCAGTTCTGCTCACGGTGAAGGCCAGTGCAGAGAATTGTTACATACTTTACAATTATGTAAAATGCTCACAAAAAGTTGTGACTTAAGAGAAACAAGTTACAAATAAACTTCCAGACCTTAACATGTTTACCTGGCCAATGATTTTGGAATAGGCGGCATGCTTACTGTTACTATTACAATTTCATGCAGCAGATAACTGTATAATTTTTGTCCCCAGAGTCCTTTTGAAACACAAAAAATCCTGATTTTTGAATTGACTGCTAAAGCTTCCTGGTTTTCCTTTTTCTTCAATCATCTCCCTCCTCCCTTCATGAAATGATTCACTCTTTCTCCCTATCGGTGACTTATCTTTCTGGCAGTATTTTCATACCTTGCCTCCTGTTTCCTTCCAGCCAGTTGGGTTCTGCAGCAGCTGACATGCGAAAAAGGCAGCAATCACAAAATGAAGGAACACCTGCTGTGGCCCAAGCACCTGGAAATCAGAGGCCCAACAACACCTGCTGCTTCTGCTGGTGCTGCTGCTGCAGCTGCTCCTGGTAGGTGGGGCCACACCTGGGGGCGGGCCCTTGCAGCCAAGGCCTCTCTGTGCCTGAGCTCTGTGCCGCACTTCCACTTCCTACAGACTGCTCAGCTCTTTGGTCTTCCCCCTTCCACGTAGGAATTATTGAAGACCATCTTGGATTGAATGCAAACATTCCACAAGCAAAATTTTTATTTCGTCAACACCAACATTTAAACTGATGGCAGGATAAAGGGGGGGAAAATGACTTAATGTCATGATTTGCTCCATCTGTGCCTCCCAATGATCTGAGTTCAAGATAAGATGTATTGGTCTCTCTGGAAGCAATATGCTCCAGTTTTACAATTGTGCAGAAACATTAAGATAAGACCTTGGGCCAGCTAGGATGACCTACCCCTTTGAACCTGGCTACTCAGAAGTCAAAGATAGAATCTCAGCCCTGTCAATTTTATCCAGTTAAGAGGCAGAGGTAGGAAGATCCTGGGTTAAGACCATTGACGACAAAGCATGAGACCTTACCTCAAAACAAACCAAAAAATAAACCATGACTTAAGTGGTGGCACCCTAACCTGGCAAGTGTGAGGCCTTGAGTTCAAACCCCAGTAGTCAAAGAAAAAGGTAGTATCTGTTAGTACTGCATGCCCTGTGGATTATAGGCCTTTTATTATGTACATCCCCAATGGGTGTTGACTATTCATTTGCATAGCCAGTTAACTGTGGCTCTCAGCTAGAGAACACCTAAGAGACAGAACTTAAGGCCACCAAATGTAAAGTTCAGAGGCTATACTTGCAATGAAGTTCCAAGTCAGTTAACTAAAATCTCTGAATTTACAGTTAAGGGAGAACCCCATTCTCTTTGCGGTTTTTGCACAAACAGGCTCTGGAACAGCTCTCTGTCCTTTGTTTTCCTTATTGTCAAAATGGCGCAGAGCTGGGCTCAATGATTCCCAAGATCTTATCCAGTGATAAGTATCTATGATCCCAGAACCTTCACACTTCCAGACCTCTGCTGGGTCTTTGATGAGAAAAATCAGTCGGATGCCAAGCCCTGAGATTTACGCAGGTGAATGAATTCCTCAAGAGGAGTGGACTTGCGGTAGTCATCTGGGTGTCCCTATTTCGAAATTTTCCGCAAAGGCACAAGTCATTCAGTTGTCTTCTTGTGTGTAGCCTCTGCGGTTTTCCAACATCCTTTGAATAATTTTTGTTTTTTTGATATGGTGGCATGTCATTGAGACGAAAATAGAAGATGGAAAGTGTTACGCTACATTGGTCTCCCTGTTGTTAAGCAGATTCTACCCAGTCTAGAAAACTCTTAACCCTTAACCTTTTTTTTACTTTTAGTTGTTTTGCAGATAGGTTTCTGGAATCCTTGCCTAATATGTAATCCTACTATTACAGCCTTGTAAGTAGCTGGGACTATAAGTGTGAATCATTATGTCCAACCTTTAAAAAAAGCATGCGCATGCACACACACACACACACACACACACACACACACACACACACACACACTGCTTTCTGGATGCTGATTTTTGTTAAGGAAAGACATATATGACTCATTTATTTCCATCGTTATACTTGAACATTCCCAATGCAGGATCTAGAGTTGGAGTGTCTCAGTCACAGCTGTGTGATCTTTTTCTGATCACTTCTAGCTCTCCACTCACTTAATGAAATGCTGTGTAGACACTTAATATGGTGGTCTTGAAGTCATATTTCTGGGATTCAATATTTTCTTACTGAGACCCAAAGAAAATAAATGCATTGCTATGGTTCTTAATCTCTTTCTTTCTCTCTCCCTTTCTCTCTCTCTCTCTCTCTCTCTCTCTCATACACACACACACACACACACACACACACACACACACACACACACAGCAGTACTAGGGTTTATATCAGGGCCTTTTGTTTGCTAGGTACTCATGTTATGCCTGACTACATGGGTCATGACTCTGGCCCCTTTACTTCAGTTATTTTTTGAATTCATGCTTGGACTAACTTGGACCATGATCTTCCTATTAATATATAGTTGGGATGGCTGACAGGCCTATATATGCCACTGAGCCCAGGTTTTATTGTGTGAGATACAATCTCATGGACTTTTTGCCTCAAGCCACAATCTGATCTCTGTCTCCCAAGTAGCTAGAGTTGCAGGAATGAGCCACTGTACCCAGTTGGAAAATAGAAAGGGAAGTAATATTTTCTTTAAGTCAGTGGATATAACAAATTTTTCTTGAAAATAAAAGCTACTAGAATCAGACATTATTTCTTATTTCTTAATTTGTCCAGGATTAAGATCCTAAAAAAGAATACAAACATAGCCTTGCTCTATGTGGGTGGCCTAATAATTACAAACACACATCAGGTAACAACAGTGATGAGACACATTCGAAAACCACATTGTGAGGCTGTTTGCTCCTATGGTAATGTCACTGAGTGGACCAAACAAACCAACCTGGGACAAGTCAGTCTCTTGCTGTGTCTTGTGATGCATCATGAGACTTAGCAAACAGGGAATGGATGAAGTGGATGAAAACGTAACACATTAGACTGTTTTATAGTCAGTATATTTTTAGTTGAAGGTAGGCACTCCAACAATAAAAAGTGTATTATAGTAAATACCTAAAGCAGTTATATTTCCTCATAATTAGTATTGTATAATACACAGGGTTATATGTACAGTACTTTTATGCAAATGTCAGCGCAGTAGGTTTATCTACACCAGCACAACCAGACAGGCAGGAGGTGTGTTTACAACTTAACAAGGCTATGACATCCCTCACTGATAGGAATTCCTCAACTCCACTATAACCTTATTAGAGTACTATCTGGTATACAGTCTGACATTGACCAAAACTTTCTATAGTGAATAGCTAAACATAATGCAGATTCCTTTTCCTGTCACACGGCCATTGATAGATACTTGCTAGCATTCATTCTGAAAGTATTCACTAAGTAACAGAACATTCAAGAGAACTCAGAAGCATCAAATTGGCATAGAAGAACCCTGACTGTGGATAATGAACCCAACAGTTTTGAGAAACTACCCCAACTTTCCACACTTCTGGGGTGACATAGTTGGGATCCTAAAACGATAAGGCATAATGTTTATGTGCTCAGCTCGCCTGAAATTAGAGTGTGGTCGTCAGGAGCTATGCATGTCGGCCGTGGACATCATGCATACCTATACCTGGGCTCTAATGTGTTCACGCTATACATGTGTAAGTCCCACATGAGACAAAGAATAGCTACTTTCCAAGGGAAACAATTGGTTTCATTTTTTTTCTGAAAAGGATGAAACTGAATTGTCTTGATCTATGGATTTTAATTATGACTCTGTCCAATTGCAAATCAAACTGTCCTTTTTTTGCATTCATTTTGAAATACCATTATTTATTTTTTTTTGGGGGGGGGGGCCAGTCCTGGGCCTTGGACTCAGGGCCTGAGCACTGTCCCTGGCTTCTTCCCGCTCAAGGCTAGCACTCTGGCACTTGAGTCACAGCGCCATCTCTGGCCATTTTCTATATATGTGGTGCTGGGGAATCGAACCTAGGGCTTCATGAATATGAGGCAAGCACTCTTGCCACTAGGCCATATTCCCAGCCCGAAAATACTATTATTTTGTCCTTTGAGTTTAGGAAAGAAAATGTGTAAGGACTTTTTCAAGTGAAAATTAAAAATAAAAAAAGAAAGAAATGTCCTTCAAATTTTCCAGGCTAGGTCAAAGGAGCAGAACAAAAAGAAACACGAAAAAAATGTGATTTAGGGACTAAAAAAACTAGAAATCAAAATATGAAACAACTGTCATTTGTGAATAGAAGCAGTTGTCATGTGGCTGGCTTTATGTCCTTTTAAGGAAATAGAGGGCTAAGAAAATAAATTTCTATATCTAGTAATAAATATAAATACCTCACCCTAGCTACACATGTTCGGAACATTTAAAACTCAGAAGTATTTTATCTCAGATTTGCATTTCTAATTTTTACTTAACTCATTGTCACTTCATTTATCATATTTTACCTATCTTCTCCCTTATAAAATTACTACTATATTTTATTTGGGGAATGGCTATGTACATCATATCTGAATATTTCCTTCCATCTTTCCTTCCTTTCTTGCTTGTTTCCTCATTCCTGTACTTACTGATAGTACTGGGGTTTGAACTCCAGGCCTCCGACTTTCCTGACAGGTACTCCACCCCTGAACCATGCCCCCAGCCAGTTTCTTATACTTCATAATGACTATTAAGCAGATCCATTCTGTAGCCTTGGTAAAATACTTCTTGCATCCCAAATCGGTGTCTCTCCATTTCCTCCTCATGGCCTTTGGTTAGAGGAAGACAAGACAATAGAATGAGGTATAGCCCATGTAATTGCCTTCCATTCATGAATGCAGGAAGCCTGAATTGAAGCCATAACACGCACAGTCTGCACAGAAATAAAAACCTTCTCTACATGAGACCAAGCCAGTTGTGACCAGATGTGCAGTTTGCCCAGACCACTTGTCTAGAAGTTCAAGGATAGCACTAGTAACTATAATAACTGGCCTGTAGGGTCATGGCCGACCCTGTGCCAAAGAAGTCTTTGAAGAGTGTTGGATGTCGTCATCGCCAGTTGTCATGACAACGTGAACTAGTGAAGTTGTTCAGATAACACAAGCACAGCCTACAAGCCATTTTGTGCTGGCAGACACAAAGGCCATCAAAAAGGAGATTGAAAGCAGAGACTTAAATTAAATTTGAGATAAAGCGAAGATCCAAATTGTCCTGTGAACCCCATTCTCACCCCAGAGGCTAATGCAGCTTCTTCCAAACCAAACAGTTCATGTGCTAATCTAGCTCTTTTAATACCTAAGCTGTTTCTAGTGGTACCCCATTGGGCTAGACCGGCCTCCCCACGTTTAATCAGCAGTCCATCTCAGGACATCTCAGCAAACTATTCCGAGGCCCTTTATTTGGTGCTGAGCAATGAGCCAGTGCTAGATGTGAAGAGCAGAGGAACAAAGCATTGTGGACCACAGAGCCAACATGCATTCTCCAGGGGAGGGGTTCAGTACATATTTTCCTATTGGATTTGGATAGAAACTCCTGATTGAAACAAAACTGCCGGGGCTGGGAATATGGCCTAGTGGTAGAGTGCTTGCCTCGTATACATGAAGCCCTGGGTTCGATTCCTCAGAAGCACATGTATAGAAAAAAGCCGGAAGTGGCGCTGTGGCTCAAGAGGTAGAGTGCTAGCCTTGAGCAAGAAGAAGCCAGGGACAGTGCTCAGGCCCTGAGTCCACGCCCCAGGACTGGCAACAAAAGCAAAACAAAACAAAACTGCCCTTGCTAAGAAATAGTGATGTTTGGAAAACACTAATTATATAGATCAGGAAGCTGATAGCCTCTTGCTGTCACTAGACACATTAGTTTCAGAGGTGGGTTAAATCGCAAGCCTCTTAATATCCAGCCCTCTGATTGGCCTGTATTAATACCACACTTCCAATCTCTGAGGTCCTCCCCTGGGAGGGCTCCATGCAGATGCCCCCACTGGCTAAAGTCTCCGCCCGGTACCTGTGTTACCTGGGTAACTGGCATACCTGGAAGCAGCCACCTTCCCTCACCTGGCCACACCTCGCCACCCCTGCCCTAGATAAGGCATTTCCAAATGTAGTCTTGTCTGTCAAAATCACAGGCACTCAGACTGGGTAGGGAAGGCCCGGGAGATCTGGCCCATGACTTCAGATTCTATGCAGGAAGAGACTGGTCAAAGGATACATGTAGTAAATTACCTAGTCCTTTGAAACTAAGACTGCCCTCCCCCCTTTTGGGGCATGCTGGTGTCTAGCATTCCCAGACTGACCGTGGGATAGATTTCACCAAGTCAATACAAAGCAGTTCATAAACATGCTTTCGGTTGCCCCTCCCTCCATTTTAACGACTACCACGGCCTCTATAATTCAAAGCAGTGCAAAAATAATGTCCTTTTTTATCCTGCAATGCTGTCACCCTTTAGCTCTCTGCCAATGGCAATACATGCTTTAAAAGTCAGAGGATCTTTTCTGAAAAGGAAAACAAAAATCCTTGGCCACACCATGGGGAAGAAAACTCCCTGGAAATAAAATTGTTCCCACATGCAACTGGGGACAGCAAGTGAATAAATCGTCTCCTGTGTGTACCTTTCACCTTGGGAAGCTGATTCCTGCAAGCATAAGTGAGTCCTGTGGAAAATTAACTTTGTAGGATTCCAAAGCTTGTTATCACTAGATCATCATAAATATAGCCTACAAAGAAAGCTACAATTTCAAAATTTAGCTTAGTTGAATTACTAATGCCCTCTCTCTTGGGTACACTTAAGGCTACAAGATCAAAAGACATCTACCAGAGGGACTCAGTTTTCAGAAGCCATATACAAATCAAAATGTGGACCAAGGGAATGCATTTGTCTCTAGCATCCATTCATTAGTTCACTCATTTATAATGTATTCAATCTCCACTGCTGTATGTCATTAGCTTTCATGAGGTTTTCCCAGCCTGTAAAATGACAGGGAACTTACATTTCATTAAGCACTTAAATCAGTTGATTATTATTAAGTCAGCCAAGCAGTTTTCACGTGTACCCCACATCCTGTCTATGGCAAAGCTGTCACGAGGAGAATTGAATTCACGCTTTCCCATCCAAGTTATACACCATCTAATCATTTGACTTGGCATTAACGTGAGAAATGCCTATTTTTTTTCTAAGTATCATAACACATTACAATAGTCATGTTATCACTGGAAAGGATTTCAATCAACCAAGCACTGGAGTGGAAGGTTATGAGGATTGACATATGTCACAGACACTTCATCTATAAAGTTCTTCAAGTCTCTTGGTTTTAAGGAAAAAATATTTTGTCTGTGCCAAATAAGAAACTTCGGAAAGTTGGTTATGGTGGCACAGTGATAGAATTGTGGTTCAAGACCAACCTAGGCAGGAGTTTGCGACACCCTTTCTCCAAAAGAAGCTAAATATGATGGATGGCACGTGTCAATAATCCCAAACATTCAGGAAGTAGACATTGGAGCCAGTCTGCCCAGTCAATGCACAAGACCCTATCAGAAAATAAACTCAAAAAAGCAAAAAGGCTAGAAGCATGGATCAACTGGTAGTGCACTCGCCTAGCAAACATGGCTTCCTGTGTTCAGTCCACGGTAATGCCTATATAAAAATAAACAGAAACAACAAAACCTGTGGCTGACCGACTATACATAAACTCACTCAGTGGAAGCAGATTTTAGCCAGGTAATTTGCAAGCTGCAGTTGACACTTGAAATTTAAAAATGTGTCATCTAAAATTACATGGCTTGAGGTTTAAAATAAAATTGTATTTTCATTTCATTATCATCTATACAACCCAAACTGGAATTGCAGTGGTGTAGGATTCATTCCCCAATGTCTCTTTTAAAGAAACTTTGTAATAAAATAAACATTTCCCACCCACTGGTAGTTGAACACCTTTACTCATGAATGTGTTCTAAGAATCGATGACGAAGTTCCATATCCCCCCATCAGGCAGCACAGGACAAAGCAACTTGTTATTAGCAAGCATAAGGAGAATGTTAATAAGACCAGACCTGCCCCCTTTTAAGACGGAAAGGTTCCAAATGAAGCTATTTGGAATCAAGAGAGATCATTAAGGGGAAGTTTTCCGTTATCTTTTAGTTCAACTATTGTACTTCAAAAGGTAACACAGCCACCTAGTGGCAAGATTTTTAATAGCTGACTACGCTACTTCAGATGCTTCACTATGTGAAACTAAAGCTAACAGTGGGAAGCTTGCTTCTTGACATAGGACTTAGAAATGTGAGACGTCTATGATTTGGAAATGTGAGGCTTCTTATGAGGCCTGTCATTTTTAGACATTGCACTAAACCATGCTAAAATGGCCTATCTGTGTCCAGACATGACTGAGCAATGATCAAGCTCGAGTTGCATTACGGAAGTGTGGAAATACAGGAGATGAGGCTGGAGTTGTAGGTTTGCCCCTGAGTGTTTATTCATGTAAGTCCTGGATGTGACCTGACCCCCACCCCACCCGACCCCCGCCCACTGCCTTTGTGCTCTAAGTTTGGTTGGTTTGGTTTGGTTTCTTAGTGGTCTTTGGTAAACAAGGCATCAGTTCTGTTTTTCTTCCCTAATTCTCCTTCGCTGAACTTACTTTTGTTGATGGAAAGATGGACTTCTCAGGGAAGCCCTTAGCTGCTACAGTCATGCTGTGTTCGGTCATTAGTGGCATTACCTCCTTTCTTCCAAAGCTTTCAGGCATTGTTGTCCGAACTTGCTGTAATGTCTCCCTTCTGATAACCTCACATCCCCAGCAATTGCAATGAGGTTGCTTTCCACCCTATCTATTGCAAACTGGGGCCTCTGGGCACAGCTCCAAGGAAGAGCTGTGTGGGTAATAGCCCACACTCCCCATACTAGTTTGCAATAGGCAGTCTTCTCTTTCCAAATTTGTAGTCGTGTCGATAATTGAAAAGGTAAAACACCACTCTCCTTGCTTTCATGTAAAATGAGCTGGCACAGCTTGGAAAAGGTCAGGACAGAGCAGGAAGGCAGAGGATGCCAGCCCCAACCTAACCCTGGGCTCTTTTAATTGTGGATACGTGTGTGTTTCCTTTAAATTTATGACACCGGCGGACATCAGGCAGGGAGTAGCTACTTCGTGCTGAAAGGGGCGACATAATCAAGGGGCCCTGGTCAGCCTGGCACCGTCCAGTGTGGCTTGCAAGAGTTCCCATCATGGTCACTAGGGCCAGAGGGTGCCATGGTCTCCTCTGGCCAACTCCTGCATCTTGGGCATACCCAGAAGTTTCCAGGGCTGGGGCCTCCAGGGTTCAGGTCTGTGTTAGGGTGACGGCTATGAACGGCAAGTTCCCAGGTGGTGATCTCAGCAAGAGATGTTATTCTGTTAAAAGAGACTTTTGAAGAGGTCAGGCAAAGTATTGACAAGTTCTCAGAGCTGGTTGGCATGAATGACATAAAATATATCCTGGGCATAAGCCAGAAAAGTTCCATTTGGAGCATAAACCCAATTGTAAAATGAACAGGTAAGGAGGAATGACTGAAAGAAGTGTTTAGTGATAGAAAACCGGTTTGGCGTAGCCAGTCAGAGGCAAAAAAAAAAAATTATACACACGCACACACACACACACACACAACTGGCAGATAAAAAGAAAATGGACAGGTATTACCTCTCTCGATTTCCCGGCTCTGATCCGTTTTGAAAAGGGCGAGGCAAGGCAGCTCCGTTTAGGATATGACACCAGTCTCCTCTCACTCCACTCCACATTCCCCGTCTCCTGGACTGGCTGAGTCCCAGGAGTTCCAGCGCTTATTGCTGGGATGGCAAACTCCCATCCGCATTTACGGGTTTTGAACTCGGGGCCTGAGCACTGTCCCTGAGCACTTCTGTTCGAGGCTAGTGCTCTACCACTTGAGCCACGCGATGCCGCTTTCAGCATTTTTCTGGTTCTCTTGAGCCAAGCTCTCAATCTGGCTCTTTGCTGGTTAACTGGGAGGTGGAGTTTTAGAGAGATTTTTCTTTTGCCCGGGCTGGCTTTGAACTGTATCCAGGGAGTCTTAGTCATACAAGCCCTTTTTATCTCCAATTGGAGCAACAAGGAAAACAACAGAGATAATCCATTTGTAACTTGTTGAGGGCTGACCAAAAACTGCTTGTTAAAGTTTTGCTGTACCACTTAGAGAACATGAAATCTATGTGCCATCAATCTGAATCACGCCATTTGATCTTACCAGCAGGAGAAAGAGAACACAGATAAATGACAACCGGAGGCAAAAGGTTAAAGCAGTGTGGAATTTTCAGTTTTAGTAATGGCTGCGTCTTTCATCCCAAATTGGCAGGTTTCATGCCATGAGATGGAGAGATCTGGGCAAGGCTGCAGTGGCATCTCTGGATAGACTGTCACATCTTGTTTTGGGTTGCCTGCAAAATTTGTACACAGACTGGTTGATATTTAAAATCCCCCAACATTTCTGGCTTTTGTAGGCTGATGCCCTTCTGGTTTAAACAGGGTAAAAGGATTTTCTTAATCACAAAATCCACACGGCTATCTCTGTGGCCACCAACGTAACTATGATGATTTAACTTGGAGTAACTGTTAGGATAGGACTATTCAAATCCTCACAAGGCTCATAAATCGTTCAAGCAGTTTCCAATGCAAGAGAGAGAGAGAGAGAGACCAAGGAATCGTTAGTAGTGAAACCAGGCAGCTTGGGAACAGACAGCTAGCACAGGGAGCGCTGGGGATGGCGGCGGGAGCCCTCGCCCACCTGGCGTTTCCAGGACCCGATCTGCGAACGGGTCGCGGGGCGGGTGCGGAGGACGATCTGGGGTCCTCGCTGTCTCTGGCGGTGGCAGCACTCTGGGAGCTTGCGGCCACCTGGGCTGGCGCCCCCCGCTAGGGTTCACGAGTGGCGGCGAGTGCCTGACTCTGGAGACACGGCAGCAGCGGTGACTGCGTGCCTGGGGCGCCCAGGGCGGCTCGCCCCGCACTGGCCCCCTCCCTCTCTTTTCCACTTCTGAGACCCGCTGCAGCCCGGTGGCTGCAAGTGGTGTGGAGTCTTGAGCGGAAACTGCTTTATGTTGTCTCTGCGGGACGCACGCTCCGCTCCCCCCTGCTCGGCGGAAAGCCGCATCTCAGGACTCAAAGCTGCACGAGCCCATTCCCCCGAGGGCGGCAGAAAATCCACTTCTCTCTCTATGCTTCTGCCCCATCTGGATGGGCTCTACCCTCCTCTGAAAACCCACTTACTCAGCATAATCTGTGGGGTTGCTGAACCCCAAAATCCCCGGCATGCGTTCCTCTGCCCGCCCCACGTTGGGCGCCAGATGTTGGGGGCTCGGGACCCCCTTCCCTCTATCTCCCAGGGGGATGCCCGAATCCCAAACTATGAAAGAACACTCGGCTTTATCCCTCCCGCCCATGGAAGAAACAAAGCGTGTTCTTATGGATTACGCTAAGATGAGGAAAGTTGCCGAAACCTCCCCCCGTCCCCCTCACGTGTCAGGAGCCGACACAGGACAGAGGTTTTGGGGAGCCAGGTTTGGATGTTCCGCTGGTCTCCCCATCCAGAGGGAGGGCAAAAGAATTTATTACGGTGAAAAAGGCAGGAAGGAGAGGGACTTGGGGTGACTAGCTGATTGGCTGAGCTGGGCTGCCCATCAGGTGATGTCATGAAACTTCCTCTATGGGCGGGGACCACAATCCCCCAAGGGCCGGGCTTCCGCCTTTAGGCACGTGGCCGAGCTGAGAGGCGGGTTTCGCTTGCTTCTCTTCCGGTTGAGGCCAGAAGGTGGGAGGGGCTCCCTCCCACACTGCCCCAGGGCTAGGGGAAGGGCATCATCTCGGGAGCTCTATCGCCCTTCCCCCCTTAAGGCCAAACTAAATCCCCAACATTGGCCTTTTGAGTTTTTTTAATAGTTAAACATTTATAATTGTTCTGATTTATTGCTTTACATTCTTGTGAAGTAAGTTACTGCTTTTATCCCTATTATAAGTGGGGAAAACAACACATGGAACTAAATGAGAGAAGCTCCATGTTTGGAGTCCACGTCATTGTGTTCTTGGTTCATTATACGCGGCTCCCTGAAGCCCCTCAACCGTCTGTTCTGTTCTCCATTTCGATCATGTCTTTCGCAGTTCCCAGCTTCTACTGGAGTATGTCACCACTCCCACAGGAATGGCCTTTACCCAGGTTCCATCTTTCAAGCCCCTGCTCATTTTCCACCTGAGGAATCCTTGCCTCCTCTGTGAAGCCTTGCACAGTTTTGTCATGGAAAAGTCTACCAGCGTCAGCCCCTTGTTGATGTCCTTATTACTCTTCATCACAAAGAAGATGCTCATAAGGGTAGTGGGTGAAGATTAATTGCCCATTGCCAAAGTTCAGTTTCTTCCTACCCAGTTAAGACTTTGTTAAATAGTAGATCAAGAGACAGTCCCCACTGAGAACAGGTTTTTTTTTATTTCTCAAGTGTCTATTATAAGTAGTTTTAGTCCAAATGTGTGTCCTTGTGTTACCATCTGTAGACACAAAAGAGGTAAACACAAGCCAATATTTTATAATGATCCTTCTAATATGGTAGCATTTGGGATGTTTGTAAACATCAGAGAAACAGATCTAAGAGCCAGCGTTCATGCTATGCAGCTTGTGAATCATGCACGTGGATTCCAGAGTCGTTGATCTGCAATAGAAGCATATTTCCCCCAGAGAATCTGCGTGAGAGGTGTCCTCGTGTTTTACAAGGCCCACTCCCTAAGAAATGTGGGAGCAAGCTCTCAGGAGAGTCATTATGTAATCAGGCAAAAGATCTCTTTCTAATCTTCTTACAGTGTTTTAATATGTGAGTAGACATACACATACCAGATTAACACAGGCTTAGCAGAGGGAGTATTAATACCTACTTACAAAGAATCTTTCTAGCATTCACCAGTAGGTATATATTTTATAGATGCAGGGAATTTCCACAGAATATTTTCAGTGGGACTATCACCACTTTCAAACTTCCGAGAACCCCTCCCAAGTCAAACATGTTTGGAGAAGGACTAAGTCTCCTCTAAGACATGTTTGACCTACATGGCTATTAATATACAGATGGCTGGGTTTCCTAGGCTACCTCAAGCTTCATTATCAACATGCAGAGACTGAAATATGGCTCTGCTCTCTCTGGATCCCTTCTGAAGACTGAGTCCTCTAGCGCCGAGACTGCCATCTTCCCAGCAGCCTCCACTCTGTCTGCTTCTTTCAGTATTAACCAGCTCTAGATTCTACTTGCCACGGTCTTTGGGCTGCACCACCTGGTCCCCCTGTTATTCCTTTGCCTCCATGGTTCCATACGGGTCAACGCGCCACAGTCCCTAAGAAGGGTGGAGGGACACTCACCTTCTTTCTCGACCTAATCATTATTGTTTTCTTTGAGGTGTGCCTTTTCTGGCTAATTCTTTCTGGTTTCTGTTGGGTGCTTTTCTCCCCAGTCAGCTCATTGTCTCGGGTAAAGATCACCGCTGTGGACACATTTTCCCCTTCCACGCGTGTTTCCTAGGGTGGCAATCTAACAGACACTGAAAAATAACTTCGTTCACCTCTTCGGTAGTAAATACACAAATGCGTGAAGGAATGCAAGAGATGCTATCTGGCCATGTTTTGCTCTGATGGGAGCTCATCCCTTGGCTGATTTAGGAGCTCAGATTTCCCAGAACCACTGAATCATCCTCTCTCCTCTCCTCCTCTCCCAACCTTCACCCATCCCTGTTTCCTCTTCCTCCCTTCTCTCCTCCTCATTCTCGCTTCCCAACTCTCCTTCCCCCTCCCCTCCTTCTCCTCCTACTCTTCCTTCTGCTCCTCCTTCTCTGGTACTGAAAATTGAACTCGGGGCCTTTAGCTCGCAAGACAAGCACTGTACCACTTGAACCATGACTCCAGCTCCTTTGGGCCTTGGTTGTTTTCAAGGTAGAGTCCTATTTTATGCCCAGATGGACCCGAGCTAGAGCCTCTCTGTGCTTGCTCTTGGCACTGGAGATGACTGGTCCCCACCACTGTGCCCACTGTAGCTGAGCTATCAGGGGTATGTCCTGGCCCCCAGCCAATGAGGAGATGGGGTCTCATCAACTCCAGCCTTGAGCTGTGGTCCTCTGATAGCTGCCTCTCAAGCAGAGGCCACGGCTCCACTACCCTCCCCCTTAACTCTAGTCTGCACTCAGAATTACACCCCAAATTGCTGCTCTGGTGCAGTTCACTGGAGCCGAGCAATTCTTATGCTCGTTCTGGATTGCTAACATGTGTGGATTAGCCTACTTTCCATAATCCTGTAGAATTGCTGAGTCCCTAGAACAGTGGAGATGGGCTGACTGGGAAGGAAAGCAAACTCAAACTCCCATCCAGAGCTCAAGCTTCACCGGTTCTGGCGTAAACTCAACAAAATCTATGTTAGCTTCAGATGACTTCTGTCTTCTTACATTCTACTAGGGACAAACATTGAAAATAAACTGTGATGAGAAGGGACCAAATGTCAAAATGACTGTCCATGTCCTAAGGGGTAATATAATAATATGTCTCAAATATTAAATACACACACCACAATTAAATACATACACTCGTGTATATCAGAGATGCCAAGTCATCTACATGACGTAAGGATGAAATCAGAATGAATATCCATCTGGGAATCCTGGTTTGCTTCGTCGTTTTTAGTTAAAAGTTGTTCTTTCTTTTAATTGACATGGAATACCCATTATTTAAAACATATTCGTCCTCTTTTTGTATTTTAAACGTCTTCGAATAATTGGCAGTACAACATTTCGCCACCAGAGGGAGTAAGGATTCCCTTGCAAAGCTGTTTGTTTTCACTGACACTTCCTTGCCACCATTGAGTGTTTTGCTGCCTTTCAGCCTCACTGTCAGGAATGAAGAAAGAGGAGAGAGTGCCGGGAGACCTGCCCACACCACAAAAATGGAGAGCATCCAGGTCTTAGAGGAATGGTGAGTGTGAGCGCCACGCTACAAGGCCCTCCGTCTCACGTGCCCGTTGAGTGCACCATCTAACTTCACCCCAACTCCTAGAAATGATTCTGTGCAATACATGTCTGGATTTGGGAGACAGTATCTTGTGACTGCAATTACTTCTGAATTTTTCTATTAGCTATAGTATCTGTTAAAATGCCGTGATGCTTACCGCTTTCCAGAAACAAAGAGCATTGCATGCTTCCGGTGAGAAAACTGCCTTGTATCTTAAGTGCTTTTTCTTACAATGTGTGTTAAGTTGTGGTGTTTATGAGAAAATAATCCAAGCACATACAGAAGATGTTGGATTACCCTCGTCAATAGCAAAGTGCAACCTCTGGCTCTTGGTTCTTTTCCCTCAGAACAGATTTGCAGCACTCTGCCACCTGAGCCACAGCGCCCCTTCTGGCCGTTTTTCTGTATATGTGGTGCTGGGGAATCGAACCTAGGGCCTCGTGTATCCGAGGCAGGCACTCTTGCCACTAGGCCATATCCCTAGCCCCAGATTTGAGACTTTTAATTTATTAACATTTTAAGTGACTGAGTCAATTCTGCCATTATGGACTAGTAATAAATCTATAGTAATGAATCTACTTCAAAGATATAGTCAGAAAGTTAAGAAAAAGTAAAAGACAAGTAACTCTTGCCCAAATGTATCTCACTTCGGTCAAAAGAAAGGTCAGGGTCATTTTGAACCTTAAGAAACCCCATCCTTCTTGCTTTCCCTTCTTTGATGCATAAGAAAATGGATCAATGACTGGTGCATTCTGCAGTATAAAATAAACACTGAAAATCTGCATATAAATGTCTGAAAATCTCCATCAACCTGCATTTCAACAGTGTTTTAAGAAATTCTTTGACAAGTAAGTGTATAGGACATATTTTTCCTTTAGACCTAGTGACTAATGAAAATAATTTCCAATAGAGACTTCTTTAAAAATATAGTATTGCCTAAAGCTGGAAAATGGAAATGTGCATCATGAAGCAAGGGGGAAAATAATGTTCTTTTAAGTAACTTAAAGATATTTCTATCCATTTGCCCCATTATGAAGAGCTCACACATTTCCAGGCTTCATTAGTAACTTATGGTGACCGCTTACAGGCAATACACAGCTCCTTGCTGTTTAGATATGTGATTCCCTTGACACATCTTTGTACCTACCTGAATGCCAGACAAATCCCAGAAATGACCAGTCCCTGCGCAGTATTTGCAACCCACCACGAGATGGCAGTAATGGGACAGACGCTCTTATGCCCTCCCCTCCAGCCTAGCTCACTTTGTCTTTAACAATAATGACCTCCTGTCTCTGCAGTCAAAACCCCACCATGGATGAAGTCTTATCCTGGTCTCAAAATTTTGACAAGATGATGAAGGCACCTGCAGGAAGAAATCTTTTCCGAGAGTTCCTCCGAACAGAATATAGTGAAGAGAATCTACTCTTCTGGCTGGCCTGTGAAGACTTAAAGAAAGAGCAGAACAAAAAAGACATTGAAGAAAAAGCCAGAATGATATATGAAGACTACATTTCCATACTATCACCGAAAGAGGTAAAAACACGGAAAACCGGAGGTGGGCTTTCTAAGACCAAGGCCCCCTAAAGAGGTTACTTTCCAAAGTGGGTACTTACTGGGCAGGGCGTGGGCAGGTCAAGATGCTCTCTGGCTATTAGTGTCCTTTTATTCCCAGGACATGTTTGAAAGCCACATTTCCCCACCAGCTTTGATCATTTACCTCTGGCAGAATCACGTGTGGTAGTGTACTTGTTTTCCAGAACTAGTACTCAAGAGCAGTTCAAGCCATTTCCCGTGTGTTCCATTAAAATAAAAAAGAATTCGTGCAAGGCAATAGTCTCAAATCATGATTCTCAAGCCACTAGTCTGAAAAGCAAATTCCTGAAGCCAAACATAGGAGTTCTCAATCTGAATTTCTGCAAACAGAACCCAGGAATCTAAACTGTTTTCCTTTCTTTTTTTTTTTTCTTTTGAGTGAGAAAAATTATTACTGGGAGTGAATGTCTCTGCTCACCTTTCTGTTTTCAGGTCAGTCTGGATTCTCGGGTTCGAGAGGTGATCAATAGGAACCTGCTGGATCCAAACCCGCACATGTACGAAGACGCCCAGCTTCAGATCTACACCTTAATGCACAGAGATTCTTTCCCAAGGTTTTTGAACTCTCAGATTTATAAGTCATTTGTTGAAAGTACTGCCGGCTCTTCTTCTGAATCTTAATTTTCATTCAAAATAAAAATTACCGAGGGCTAGGATGGGAAATAATGTATTTCGGTACTGTCAGAAGTTGAGTTCCCGGAAAACCACCGGTTGGCATCCTCAGGCTACTGTGAAAATACAACCATTGTGGTCCTTGTCTCCATTTTTATCAGAGTTAACTGTGATTCAGTTTGGCGAGAACACCCCATGAACCAATGAATTGCCGAATTCAGTTTGCTTTATTCAGAACTCATTCTCCTTGCAAGCAAGTCGTTTCTGTAGCCCGCCATCTCCCAGTGTGTCTCCAAAGACTGCATGTGCAAAGTAAAACCCGCTTCATTTGCCACGTAGTTGACATACTAGTTAATCCAATAGCGTAACTTATATCTGTATTTAAGGACTTTTGTGCAATATTGTCTTTAGAAATACTTGCCAAAAAATACTGGCTGTGGTTTGTATTTTTTAACATAATCTAAGACAGAAAAAAGCATTTTTTTAAATGTCAACAATGGTATTTTAACATGCTCTATATTGTGTTCAGTACACTCATTTTGAAACCACTATTTCTGTAAATGGGAAAAAAAGAGCTGTTTATCTCTTCTTTGGGAAATCTTGATGGAGATTTCTCTGGTGGTTCACTGCCAAAAGGATGGTGTTTCCAGAACAGAAGAGTTTGCTACGCTAAGATAAATAAATACAAAGTTAATAAGAAGAAGAAAAGAAAAAAAAAGCACAAAATAATTTGAAGATATCCTATCTCAATGACAAATCAGAATGAGTGTTTTTAATTTTAGTAGAAGAAAATGATCTATGTACATATCAGATGTCCAATACTGTAATTTATTAAAGACTGGCTTTCCAGTTCTATCACAGTTATGTAAAGTTATGTACTTCAGCAAGGGAAAAAAATGAGCTTAACAACTTACTTTTGGGATATAAAGAAAAGTGATTTATTAAAGTAATGCCTACATGTAGCACTGTAAAACATTTTGATGAATAGTATTTCTCCATGGCATATTTTCCTTGAAAATGAAATCCAGTGAAAAGCTAAGTTTTTACTAATGAAAGGTTTTATTAGAAAGAGTTATGAAAAAGGTAATCCTTTACTTCAGACCTTAACTGTTTTCACATAGTATCTTAAGGATGAATTATTTTCAAGCTTTTGAAACTGAACTGCTACTCCTCATCTGTAATTAGAAGGCAGTACAGTGCTCAAATGTTTTAGCTGGCATAAGATTTTCTTGTTTTTATGGAGTTTTTTTTTTCTTTTTCTTTTTCTTTTTTTTTTTTTTTTACAATTCCACTAAATCTCTAAGATAGAAAACTTGCCTGGCTTGGGCATGTACTCTGACATTCAATAAAACGATATCCTATCATGCACAAAAATGATAAATCAGTCATATTTATATTGAGATGTAACATTTGAATATTAATGTCCCCCGGAGACTATTTTTTTAATCTTCAAATGAATGAGTATAATACTGAGTAATCTAAAATGAAAGTTTTAAAAAAGATTTCTATCCACTAAGAACACTGGCCTTATATTCAGGATGATATTAGAAGTATAGGTTTTCTTTGTCATTTTTAACTACCTCTCATTTTTTAATTTATTAAACATTTTTAAAAATAACAAGTTTGGGATTTTCTTTTTAAATTTCTTTTACTTGAAAGGCTGACATTGTATGCTTCTTTTTTTTCCATACACTTACTTATGACATTTCAAGACTTTTTTTTAAAGTAAGTTTGTTTTTGTAATTTATATAGAATTCAGGAGGCATGGTTAAAAGGGCTATTATCTATTCCCTATGCAAATCTTTTCACTGTTGCAGTGTTGGACAAAATGGGATTTTAAAACGATTTGCAAAGTAAAAAACAAAATGTTCTGTTTACACTGGCGTTGCTGACTATCCTGCCGTACTCAGCACTTTTAAATACATTATTTATGACATGTAGTTAAAATGCAAGATAGAAAATATTTATAACAATTTATTTTAACAGTTGTCTGTTTTATTTCCTAAAGTGTATGTTGAGACATATTTTATCCATGTCGTTTAGACATTTTTGAATAATAGTTTTCAGTAATACGTTGAAAATAAATAGCAACAAAGATGTTTACAAAAAAAATCATATTTTTCCTAAAGAGTAATGAAAAACCTAAAAATGTCATTGCTTCTATAAAGTTCTATTGTTCCTAAATCATTTAAGTTTTTTCCTTGATAATTTAGAATTGCATTCATTACGCTACTGTGATATATATATATATATATATGTGCTTATTATATGGTATAGTATACTTGTTGAGGCACAATCAATTGGTGCACATGACTAGAAGATATGTAATATACTATGACACTGCATGCATGAATTTTTTTCATTGTAGACTTTATCATCCTCTGGTTGTTACTATAGATGATGGTGACCTGCTACTCATGAGTTATTTTTATAAGATGCTTTGGACTATTCGAGGAATTGTCAGTATGACAACATGTTTAATATTTTACCAAATGTAAAGGGGCCCTCCTAGAGCACCCCAGTCTCTGCCGTTGGCAGTTGTAGAATTGAAATGCTGAGGTTCACACACTTCCTGGTTATGAAGCTGAGAAGGAATTCAGAGCAGATTTGCGCGCCGCATGTCAGCAGTCGTGCACAGGAGCATTTCTCTGTGCTACACTGACATGATGGGAGGGGGTGAATTTCGCCTTTAATTTCAAAAGCTGTCAAGTTTCCAAAAAATATGCCTGTGTACTTGCAACTCTACAGCTCTTTAAGGTATGGTATCATTTCTTCTGTTTAAATTTCAGAACTGTAATAAACAAACCACAAAAGCCCTCCATTGGTGTCTATGCTACCATTTCCCAGAGTACAATGTTTGCATTAATAGAGTTGGATTTTTCTCTTGAGGAGTGGATTCCTCCCTGTGGAAATCTTAGCACTTTAAAAGGAGCACTTTGTGTTTTACATTGCCAAAATAACTTTCTATACTGTTAGAATCTGCTGATGGGGATAGAAAGAGGTTAATGCACTTTTCGTGGTATCTAATTGCAGGGGTATCTATTGTGGAAAGAAATGAAGAGTATATAGATTGTGTATATTTGTGTAAATTGGAAACTCGGATTTCTTCAGAGAATGATTACATACATAGATCTCAATAATAATGGATGGGTGACTTTTCTTTCTTCTGGCTTCTGTTATTATGTTATCCAAAGCTAGAATAGATTCTCTGACAGTGTTACAGGACTTAGGAATAGAACAAAATAGAAGTTTGATAGTGAAGTTATGAAATGCAATAGTCAGGACATTGTCTCTCTCATGCACATCTGTACACACACACACACACACACACACACACACACACACACACACACACACACACATACCAGTGCTGATAGCTGGCCAAGGTGCATGGGGTATTTATTAGTATCCTTCAATGCTGTCTAGTATAAAATATGTATCATATACTTATCTGATAGCTTTTTTGTAAAAGAAATGTACAAATAGATAAATAATGTTCATTTGTTTGGGAGCAAATACACATTTCATCCCACTGAGCTGATTTACAGTAATACCTCATTCTCAATTTTGAGTTTATTCATTTTTTTCTATGAACCTATCAATGATGAAAAAAGTTTTACTGTTATTGTTATAAGTTACATTTGCAAGAAATACAAAATACTAGGTGCTTTGTCAAACAGATGTAAATGGAAGGAATTAAACACAATCAGAAGCTAGGAAATTAAGAACCTTTAAATTTCTTAAACCCATACAAAAATGTCTATACAATGAACCTTAGCAAATAAAAACTTTAATACTTTGAACTTGATACATTGGCAACTCAGTTTGAAATATGGAAAAGATATTTCCATTTTTTTTGTTCTTCTATTTACATGGACAGTTTTCAACTTTACTTTTCAAATTATATTTTGCAAACATGTATATTTGGGTCTTTTTCAGTTTTAAAACTCCTGAACATACAATGCTATCCTGAGAATACAGTATACAATCTGTAAACCTTTAGTAATTCTTCATTTGCTACAATTATACAATGCTATCCTGAGAACACAGTATACAGTCTGTAAACCTTTAGTAATTCTTCATTTGCTACAATTGCAAGTGTAATTCAATAAAGCTGTTACCAAAAATCTTTCTTCAGATCTTCTTTGCAAAACAGACAATAGCTTTGCAATACCTAGCAGTTATAAGTATCATCTCCACATTCTAGGCTTTGATTTCTTTGTTAGTAGTATAAAAATTATTACTTTTACAGGTATAGTCCTATCCAACCTAAGGCCACATGTTTTCACATTGGTTTATAAGGCTATTCTGGGTGTTGGCTGTAGAGGAAACGGTATGGAAGAAAAGAGTGTTGACCTAGTGACTTACCAGTCAGTGTGCAGACTAATTTGATCGCACTAACAAAAGCTCTACGATGGCCTGGTGATGGTGGCCCACACCTGTAATTCTGGCGACTCAGGAGGCTGAGGTCTGAGGACTGGTTGGAAGGCAGCCTAGGCTGGAAAATCTGTGACATTCTGATATCCAATGAACCACCAAAAAACTGAAATGGAGCTGTGGTTCAAAGTGGTAGAGCACTAGCCTTGAGCAAAAAACCTCAGGGACAAGAGAGCAGGCCTTGAGTTCAAGCCCCATGACTGATTAAAAAAAAAATTTTTTTTAAGAAAAGAAAAAAAGCTCTAAAATGACTAGAGCAAAGGAATGATCTTAAACACCAATGACAATGACCAAATTACATATTTATAATATACCATATGTACAGCCTGAAGTTCATGCTTTCCCCATTACTTCTTCAATTAATCTCTTTTCTATTGTATTTCAGTTTTATCATTTTAAGTCTGTTGACTTACACCTGTTGATTTAGCTGGCTGTGTTAAAATGATACCACAGGCAGTCCTTGCTGACTGAAATGTCTGGCCACAAGATTTACCTCGAGAATGTAGAATGGGAGAACATCAAGAACTTAGAACAACAAATGTGATGTCCAGTTATGTTTCTCTCTCCTATGATGGAGGGTTGTAGGTACATTATAGATCCTCTCTAAATCTGTTTCTTTATCTCCAAATGAAGAATATGAATTGAGAGGATGACAGGGAGCATTAAGTAAAAGAAGTCATACCAATGTCATTGCTTTCATATTCAAACTACTATCTTCAGTCCACTACAATCACCCCACCAAGTCTACAATCTGGAAATATTTTTTCTAGTCTAATAATGTTCCTTTCAAATATGTGTACAATGCTAGAGGAAAATAGAAATAAAATAATGTTCCCTGGGAAACAAATAATAGAAAATCAAGTCACTTAAATGTATAAAAGGCCAAAAGCAAGTTAATATAAGAGACAGACCATTAGAAGGCTTCCTTTTTAATAGGAATATGATTTTTTTCAACAATTGTACTACGAACTTGTGGAAAGAAAAAATGAAAGTGGGTATGTGTTCATAAATTTTTCATTAAACTTTTTCACTTACTTGGGGCACAAGAAATAAACTAATTTTGATTCATTAAGTCTATTTCATTCAGATTTCCTTAGTTTTAACTTACTGTCCTCTTTGTCCCCAAACCCCATTCAAGGTCCCACAGTACATTTAGTTGTCATGTCTCTAGGCTCCTTTAAGTTGTTTCTCAATCTTTCCCTGTTTTGATTATCTTGGCAATTTTGAGGAGTAAGTATAGTCTGAGGAGTAAGTATAGTATATATTTCTCAGAATATCGCTCTGTTGGGACTGATTTATTTCTCATGAATGGAAGGTTTTGGATGTGGAAAGGAATAGTACCACCCCTATGACATTGCAGGTACATGCCACCAGTATGACTGTTCTTATGAGAGCCCCTCACTTTCTGGTTCTCTAGCTGTCAATGTTTGTGGGGATGTCTGACTGAGGCACTGCCGTGTAGATTTCTCCGCTTAACTTTATAGGTTCTATGGAAGTAAGTATGGTGGACATTTGCATGTTGCTAAAGAAAATTCTGAGCAGGTTTCTCAACACTAATATTAAGTTCCATTCAAAGATTCTTAAGGAGTGCTATGAAGAAAATACAATGAACTGGAAAGTGAAATAGGAGAAGGAAATTCCAAAGGAGAGTTGAATGTTCATTGAATAGAGGTGAAAGATAATGTTTTAACTTCAGACTACCTATCTTTACCACATACTTTGAGTATCAAAGATCTCCATCTTTCTTATTGTATGAGATAAATTTATAATAATTTTACTTAGTGCTTTTCTATATTTGCTCCACTGAACAATGTACACAGTATTGAAGTAATGTTTTAAAAAAACAACTTAGTATTTCTTCCCTGGTTTTAACTTAGTTGTCATAAATACAGTGTCCTTGTATATGATTTGGAGATATTAAAATGAATTTCAATGCATTTAATTCTGTAAAATTTATTGTATTGAACATGCATATTTTCTTACTACCATGTTCATTATAATTACTAATCTGTATTTTGGGTTCAACCAATATTTGTTACTGGACTATACAGAAGTTTTGAATGCATGAATAAACTTATAAAACACCATGCTTGGTAATTTTGTGATGCCAAATTAACTGTAGGTACTCAATAATTAAATAGAAAATCCAAGCTATTTTTCCTCTAATTTAAAATTTATGGGTTTTTATTCCCCTTTCCTTGAACCTATTTTGTCATTTTATCTATGTACATTAATAGACTTCCTGAAAATGCTAGAATTTTCACCATGTAATAGAATTTGAGCATGACAATGATATAAGAAAATTCAGAAGTCTCTAAGTATATTTTGGATTTTTAAGCAAGTCAAACAACAGCTGTTTTCATTTAACTACATTATGGAAACCTGGATATTGTAAAATGCATATGCATTACATTAACTTTCTTAAAATGATTTGGATTAATAAAAGATTTCAATGTATATTTAGAAAAGTTACTGTTTCATCATTAAAGTAACTCTATAGAAATAAAACATTCACACATGTTGTTTAAATTGTTTGTGCATTGAGGGAAAATAAAATTCCCAATGGACGCTTTACATTGCTCTATAAGTATTGATATTTTGTACCCCTTATAAATGAAAACATATTCTTCAAACAACTTACATTTTCAGAATTCAGCTGAGAGGAATGTGCTGAATTCAAATTACTCTCACCATTTATCTCTTGGGTACAAAAATTACATAGGAGTTTAGAATTAGGGAGTAACCATTACTCATAGAGATATAATCAACCAGGAAGTCCTGATACTCAAGATAAAAGTTTAAATGGATTTCAACTTTATCTTACAGCAAAGCATTCTTATGAAGTTGCACGAACTTGAATACAGAAATATACAAACTACAAGGAAGTATCCTTGTAATTAGTTGAGGTTTTAAGTAGCAAAACTACTTTTGTTTTCTATTACTCCAGGTATATCATTTTTTACAATTCATTTTGCAATTGTATATACAGTAGTAGTAAGAGCAACAAAGGAAATTCAGTTTAGTAGAAATTTACGCTTGATAGTTTGTTAGATGACTGAAGAATACTTTCTCTCTTAAGACCACATGATTGTTTTGTACAAAGAACAAATTAGAAGGTCTTTTAGTACATCATTCCTCCAAATACTGAGCAGTGAAACACCACTTAATAGATCTATCCAAATCAATTAGGTAGTAGGAATTCCAAGACTGAGCCCCCTGCATCTCCAGGAATATTTTGGTTGTGCTTATTACCCATTTCCCTGGTGGGCTGTGAACAAGCCTTTTGACAATTGTGAGAACTTTGTACCAACAATAAACTTCAGTATTCGCAGGACCTATCCACAGGTGCCATTGGGAGCAGAGTGGTGGAGTGGCGGGGAGGGGTAGGTAGTAAGGCTACCAGAGGCAAATCTTTATTTTTCATTGTGTTCCTGGGATTGAAGCCACAGCTCAGGCAATGCCCTCCACTACTGAGCAACAACCCCAGCCCAAAGGAAGATCTTTGAAACTTTGTTATATTAGTTTATTGTCATGGATCCACTCACCCTCTTGAACAACAACAGCAACAAATTCTGACAATAAGAGAATGTACCGGCAGGTGAGAAAATGAATCGTTTGGAAGAAGCGTTTAAGATTACGTAGCAGATGAAGGGCGGGATGTAGGTTTTGTCTCATCCCTCAATGGTTGTCTTAGAAATGCTTGCTATTTCCTCATGAATACAAACGTAATGCACTCCCTGTAGAAAATACAAATACAGAAAGACTGTGGTTCCACACCAGACAGGGCAAAAAGGAGAGCTATATATCTCATCCAGTATTAGACCCTCTAATTCTACCTATGTAAGGAGTTATCTTGGATCTGATATGCTGTCAGCATTCCTGCTGTTTGGAGCCGGTCTGGGCAACATTGCAGAGATTCTTCTATCTGCAAAATAACTAAAGCAGAAGCTGTAGTAGAGGCTGAGGTTGTAGGAGCACCTGTCTAGCAAGCAGAGAGAGGATGTGAGTTCAAACTCCATTCCTGATAAACAGGCATGTGTGGTCATGCGGTGACCACCCAGGGCTCTGTGAACAGATCCTCTCAGAGTGGGGAGCAGCCATCTGGAGCTTTCCCCGGCCAGCTCTCGCCCGCACAGGCAGGCGAGGCCTACCTGGGCTTAGAGGAGGTGCCAGGTGCCTGGGCCCGCCCACTCGCTCGCGCCCCGCCCCTCCACTTTGGGTCTGCAGGACCCTCAGCATCTTTCCCGTGCTTTTCCGGAAGTGCTCACCAGTGCTTCCGGTTGGTCCTTTAAAACCGGACACTGGACGGGGCGGAGCTAATTCCCTACCTGATCTCGTAGTCCATGCAATGTCGCGAGACTTGAGGTCCTTCGACCGCCGCCGGTTCCGGTGTAGCCTGGCGTCGGCGTGGTGGGGGGCGGGATGCGTTGCCGGCTTCTGTGGGGCGCTGCCCGGTGTCTGCGCGCCGGCCGGTCGCCCGGCCCGCCCCGCCGGGCCCTCAGCTGCGGCAGTCCGCAGCTGGAGGAGTTGTTCGCCCGCGGCGGGCCCTTGAGGACCTTCCTGGATCGCCCGGAAGCCCAGTTCCCGGGCCGGGGGCCCGAGTTGGTGGCTGCGGCCCGGCTCCTGAGCGAGAGAGAGCGGGAGCTGCGCGAGACCGAGGCCCTGCTGCGCGGTAAGGCCGGGCCGGGCCCGGGGGGGCTGAGGCGGCGGGGCCCGGGGGCTGCGCGAGACCGAGGCCCTGCTGCGCGGTAAGGCCGGGCCGGGCCCCGGGGGGCTGAGGCGGCGGGGCCCGGGGGGCTGCGCGAGACCGAGGCCCTGCTGCGCGGTAAGGCCGGGCCGGGCCCGGAGGGGCTGAGGCGGCGGGGCCCGGGGGCTCCGCGGCGGCCTCTGCGCAGTTCCTCCGCCCCCTTCACCCGGCCGCCGCCTGGGCAGCCGCGCCCCCCCCCCCCCGCACCGCCCGGCGGCCCCACGTCCTTAGGGTGGGACGCGGCCCACAGCTCTATGCCTTCGTGTGCTGTGGTGGAGCCGGAGCGGGAAACTCAGTTCCGTACTGTGAAGGTTGCGTCGGGGCGAAATGTTAGCAAAGTTTAGCTTCTTTAGTCGTCTTCATGGGCGTTTTAGCTTCATAGTTGCATGCTTATGAAAGTTAGTGTATCAAGTACTCTTAGGCCGTTATGAGAAGACAGAATGCCCTTCAGCCACAATAATAAATCTCCTACAGTCTGTCGGCAATGTAGCATTGTTCATGATGATGTAATTGTACCTCTTTCCTTAGATGAGAATGAAGATCTACGGAAACTTGCGGAAAATGAAATAGCTTTGTGTCAAAAGGAAATAAGTCAGTTGAAGCACCAGGTATGGTGTTTGTGGAATTTAAGCACTAATGCCATTACTATTTTTGTACTTTATTAGATGCTCGTAAAATAAGAAGTAATTAGCTTAGTTTTAAAAATAAATTTGGTACTATATCTTTACACTATTGTAGTTGTCAGAAATTATATCAAAGATATACAATATCATGTTTTGACATATCCATGCATTGTAAAATTATTGCCACTAACTGTAAACAAGATCTTTAATGCAGACAAAGACATACTTCCTCTGGTTCTGTTATGCTAAAACAAATACCACATTGTTAGCATTTTCTGGAAGGGCAGTAAAATATTGGTCCATTTTCCCTCTTAAGTTTTTTAAGGGAATAGAAAAGTGAAGGATAGAGATGTTACAGAGTCAGAGCATATGGTAATTATGTCTCAATCTTTGTGCCCAGTACTATTAGCCAATTCTGACACGTTTTCTCTTCCATATTAAAAAAGCTGAAAGAAACCCAAGTGAAACTTGAGTGCTTTTGTTTTTCTTTCCTATCCTACATAAGGTGTAATACTCTATTCAAAAGCACTTAATTCCTATTCACCGAATAGACTGATATAAAGCATACTAAAAACTCCAAGAAGAAATAAGCCTGCAAGTTTTAGTTGAATTTTATAGCATTTATAGTATCATTAATATTTTGTGGAAGCTATTCATTTCTAATATTAAGATGATTGAACAGTATTAAACTGCAGCATTAAATGAATTCCTCAGAGAAATTTGTCATAGGTTAAGTTTTAAATCTTTATTATAGCAGGGGCAATACTCTTTTTAATTTACAGATTGTCTTACTTTTGGTTCCCTCAGAAGAAACAGATGAAAATGATCTGATCCTGGAGGTAACTGCAGGAGTTGGGGGTCAGGAGGCAATGTTGTTTACCGCAGAGATGTTTGATATGTATCAGCAATATGCTTCATTTAAAAGATGGCATTTTGAAATCCTGGAATACTTTCAAAGTGAAATAGGTCAGTAAACCAGTCAGTTTGTTTTCATAGAGTGTTAATTTAATTCATCCACACTTATCTTAGGAGCAAGACTTGAACTTACTTGTCAGCAAGTCAAATCAATGTTATATTCATTATTTACTTAATATTTTACTTAATATTAAAAGGCCTGCTGATAGTCATTCAGAAATAATCAATCACTAATAATAGTCCTTAAAGAAGTCATTTAGCTTTGTCAGTTTGCACCATATGTGTGTGTTTAGCAGTTGTAAGCAGTAAAGATTACATATTAAAGCAGTGAACATGATAGACATGCTAATGGTTTGCACTCTGTGATTATCTTCTTTTGTGGATATATATATATTTCAAAGTGGTAGATGTGATGGTCAATTGTTTATATGTGACAGAAGTACTAAAAAGACTTCTGTTTTCCCTGTATTTCCAAGGTGGCCTTAGACATGCGTCTGCCAGCATTGGGGGACCAGACGCCTATAAACACATGAAGTATGAAGGAGGGGTGCACAGAGTACAACGAGTGCCAAAAACTGAGAAGCAAGGCCGCATCCATACCAGCACCATGACAGTGGCAATCTTGCCCCAACCTACTGAGGTAATATTCTGGACTTAGCAGAACGTTTACCTTGAACCAGCCTTACTCAAGAGTGTAACGAAATTAATGTCTGTTTTGTCTAACCTTTTGGTGTTTTCACATATGTTGCATTGCTGTTGACAGTTTATTATATATTAGCACGAAAATGTAACTTGACAGCAAATGATAAGAATTAAATATACAAATGAGCCACTCTTGCATAGATATTGTGAGACCATCTTCCTAGGTAAAGCAGAACAGGCTGATTGTCCTCAGAATGATTTGTATGACTGGCTCCCAGGTATTATTAGTACCAGGACCATTGTTTTTTAAAAAAAGTTACTGTTTCATAACTTGGTCATGTTAAAGTGAAAACATATTATTAGTGTTTTTACTGAGTGTATTTTATCCTCACAAAGTAAAGTCTCAGCCAGTATTTATAAGAAAACAGAATTTTTGTTATGCTTGATTTTCCTTCTCATGAAAAGTGTGATAGGAAATTTTTGTTTTTCAGAAATTAGTTGAATGATTTGAGAAGAAAGTTTGAGAGTTTCTATTATTTTGAGAAAACATACTACTTGGGTTCTCTAAAAGAGTTGATAAAATTTTTTTTCTAGGTCTGGGTGTGTAAGAAGCCTAGAGAAGGAATGTTATAAGAGACAGAGTAAATGGCTGGAGTCACTTTGATTTAAGCTTCTTGGAGATGGTCAGAGATTGAGGACCACGTGTCAGCTATATGTTGCTTCTAGCAATTGTGGTTGTGTGGAGGAACATAAGGTTTAGGGAATCCTAGCAGTCTTACTGCAGTCCATAGTTCCTAGAAGGAATACAGATAACACAGAATTTCAAATCCTAAATATTTCCTCATAGATTAATCTGGTGATTAATCCTAAAGACTTGAGAATTGACACTAAACGAGCCAGTGGAGCTGGGGGTCAGCATGTAAACACCACAGACAGTGCTGTCCGCATACTTCATCTTCCAACAGGTGAGTACTTATTTTTGCTACTTTAACATTTGGAGAGAAACCCATTTCTAAAGGATCTGACTAGTTTTTGCTGAAATAGACCTGTTACCAAAGGAATATAAGGACTATTGCTAATCACTTGGGTTATTTAGATTCTATAACTCATACTTGGCACAGCCAGACAGAAGTGGGGGTTTCTGAGTGGATTTCCATTTCGGACTGTGCTCTGAATCACTGGTCTTAACCGCTTAGGGGAGAGGATAACATAGACTCCTTTGAGAAAATGGAAGTATTGGACTTCCCACCCAGAACACAGACACTGTAAGCCAGTTTGACCAAGCAATATAAACTAAAAAGAAATTTCAAAAACAAAACTTTTAATTCCTTCAGTCACATTGCTCAGCTCATTTGGTACAAAGAATCCCAGTCAAACTGACCTACGTTGTCTCCTGTGGTGTTTTAATTATTCAATCACCTGCTTGGCATTTTTCCCTGCCCTGTAAGTATGCCTCTCAAAAAGCAAGTGGTACAACCAGCTAAGACAAAACCTTAATTAAAAAAAAAAATACTACTTGTTCCAAGATGGCATTAAGACACACTTCAAATTTTTCAAAAAAATAGCAGAGGGTATATGTTTTCAGGTGTGGAATAGAGGCAAAATAAATCCTCAAAAAACATGAGGGAGGAGTAATAAACAGTACAAGAAATGTATCCAATGCCTAACAAATGAAACTGTAACCTCTCTGTACATTAGTTTGATAATAAGAAAAAAATAAAAACATTGTTACCTGTAGTAATAGGATTTCGAATTTCAAGTTCTATAATTTATTTTTAACTGGTTGTACTGGGGTTTGAACTCAGCACTTTGTTTCATGCTTGCTAGCAAGCTATACTACTGGAACCACACCTCCAGCCCTTTTATTTAGTGTATACTGTGTACATGTTTATACTGTATATATAGTGTATGCTTTATATATAGTTTTTCCTCAGTAGCTTTTTTTAATCTGAGGATATGGGCAAACTATGTTAAATCTAAATGTTTTATTATGTATGCTTTGAATATGGAAATGCTTTGTGTTATAGCTCAAACTTAAGGTCTAATATGGTTTACAAAATTATTTAAGCTTTAAGTCGTTAGGTTAGAGGCCTGTTTTTCTCTCCAGGTAGCAGAAAAAGGATGAGAAAGGAATATTCCTTGACAATAAATACAATTTTTTCATACTCCTAACACTATTCAGGTATTGTTTCTGAGTGTCAACAGGAGAGATCACAACTGCAAAACAAAGAAACAGCTATGAAAAAGCTGCGTGCAAAGCTGTACAGCATGCATCTGGAGGAAGAAACAAGTAAAAGATATAATGCTAGGAAAGTCCAGGTAAATCGAACCTTGATGCTTCTGAGGAATATAAAATGTTCCCTGGTTAATTGAGGATTGTTTGGTGGTGGTGGTGGTCGTGGTCGTGGTGGTCATGGGGCTGGAACATGGGCCCTGGGTGCTGTCCCTGAGCTCTTCAGCCCAAGGCTCGTGGCTTTACCACTTTGAGCCACAGTGCTGCCACTTCCAGTTTTCTGGTGGTTAAATGGAGATCAGTCTCACGGACTTTCCTGCCCAGGCTGGTTTTGAACTGCGATCCTCGGATCGGATCTCAGCCTCCTGAGTAGCTAGGATTACAGCCATGAGTCACCGCGGTGGTGCCCGTACTTTTTCACTAAAAAAAAATATGTTTTTAAAATTCTAGTCCTGGAGCTTGAACTAGGGACCTGGGTGCTGTCCCTAAGCTGCTTTTGCTCAAGTCTAGCACTATACCACTTGAGTCACAGTTTCTATTGGCTTTCTTGGTAGTTTATTGAAGATCAGAATCTCACACTTTTCCACCCAGGGTGGCTTCAAATCAAAATCTTCAGATCTCAGCCCCTTGAGTAGGTTTACAGGTGTGAGCTAACAGTGGCTGACCCCATTCACTTTTACTTTCTTGAAATTATGGAAGCAAGAAAGCTGGAAAGCAAGCTGATCTTATTTTCTAGTTGCCACTTTTTACCTTACAGAGTCCTTGTAAGACTTCTCAATATGGGGGCATGTATCACCTTGTCATCCTCAAGATGACTATATTCATTCACAGAGATTTATCTACTACTTACATATCATCTGTCTTCCAGCTTTCATTGTGTGGGAGGTAGTAATTGTATTTTACAAATATGAAAATGGAAGTTTAAAGTTCAAGTAAATTGCCTAACGTCAGAGCATGGAATTTTCAGAGAGGATGTAAACATTAACTTGTCTGATTTTAAAAGCCACATTTCTTTGCTTCTTTATCATATGAACCCTATGTTATTTGGGGACCTAGTAATTTTAAAACTTGGCTCTAGCATTGTGAGTTATTGTACATCAAGAACTTTGTACTGAAGTTGGCTGAACTTGTAAGCTTAAGTTGTCTGAATCTAACTACATCTCCTGTCTTTTCTTACATATTTAGGTTGGAACTAAAGCAAGGTCAGAGAAAATAAGAACATACAATTTTCCACAGAACCGGGTCACAGATCATAGAATAAACAAATCTCTGCACAATCTGGAAGCTTTTATGCAAGGAGACTGTCTGCTGGATGAACTCATACAGTCACTGAAGGACTATGCTGATTATGAATCCTTAGTAGAAATAATTTCCAAAAAAGACTAAGTTGATTTGTTATTCAAGCTTTTTATAATATAGATTAAGACATTTTGATAGCAAGTTGTGTTATGTGTAAATACATAAATCTTGGAGAAATTATTTTTATGTAAGACATCTAATGGATGAAGAAAATTTGGCTTCACTTGTGAAAAAATTCATTTAAAATGATAGAAACAAGATACTAAATACAGGGTCTTAGGAGGCAAACCATGTTATTAATTGTCTGCTAATAGAATTAATGATTAAGAGGGTATAAAGGTAAATGTTGAATTACTAGCGTGGATAATACCCTAGGACTGGGCAAGACTGCAGCAAAAGCATACATTTAAAGTGGGATTCTGTGCCTCATAGCGGAGGCTGGCCAGTTAGGGCATGTGACTGCAGATTCACCATGGCTTGCTCTGAGCCAGTGCTGCTGCGCAGTTGCTGAACAAGACTTGTAATTGAGAAGTCAGACCCTTAGGGACTGGAAAACAAGCCTCCTGTCAATGTGTGAACAAAAGTAGATGGTGAGCCTCCTGGATTTCTGTCTCTGGTTCTCCAGAGAAGCAGAACTAACAGGGTATATACAGATTTATTGCAACAATTGACTCCTGTTCTTGAGACTGATGAGGCCAAATGTGCAGTGGAAAAGTATGTTAGAGGCCCAGGAAGAATACACTCCATAGCTCTCTCTTGCTTAGAGAGGAGGCTAGTTTTGTTCTATATGGACCTTCAGCTGATTGGCTGAAATCCACTGACATGAAAATCACTGATTAAGTATTAGTTCCATTTAGAGCTCCCTCAGAAATACCCAGAGTAACTAGCGTTACCAAATATGTGGGTGTCCATGGCTGGCCAAATGGATAAAAAAAAATTAGTGCTCCAGGGTTGTCCCTAGTAGCCATGTCACAAAATAGGAGAAATGAAGAGAAATTATTCTGCTTGCACCATGCCTCCCATTACCCTGGACTGACAAAGCTTATTATGGTCCCGGCTGGTTAAGAAGAAATGCACATCTTGCTACGGTCTGAACGTATATGCTCCAAAATCTAGATGTGGCCAGTGTGACAGTATTAAGACCACAGCTCCTACAATAAGTCATGAGAGTTCATCCTTGTGAGTGGTGTTAATGCCCTTAGAAAAGTCTTTAAGCCAGGTGCTGGTGGCTCATGCCTGTAATCTTAGCTACTCAGGTGGCTGAGATCAGAGGATCTTCATTTGAAGCCATCCTAGGCAGGAAAGTCATCAAGAGGCTTGTCGCCAATTGACCACCAAAAATCTGAAATTAAAGCAGTGCCTTAAAGGCAAAAGCCTAGCCTTCAGCAAAAGTTCAGGGATCGCACCCAGGCCCTGAGTTCAAGCCCCAAGACCAGCAAAATAAAAGTCTTGCAACATCTGGCTAGCTTGCCCTTCTGCCAAATGAGAAGGCAAAAGGACCCTTAGCAGACAGCAAGTGACAGTGCCTTGACCTTGAGCTTTGTACTCTGTAGACCTCTTAAGAAATTTGTTCATTATAAATTTCCTACTCAGTATTCTGTTACAGCAACACAAATGGACAAAGACAAGGCCTGTCTGTGTAATGGTGGTGAATGTGTTGCTCCAAGACAATAAATTTAAATGGCAAAAGCACACTTACTGCTTACTTGCAATAGTATGTTTTCATATTTGGTTAATGTTGGAAAGAAATTGCAAATGTTTTCATTGCACCCTTAATATTTCAGACTTAATTTTCCATGAATGGCATTCATCACATAACAAAATTCACTGTAAATCCGAAATACCTTTTTTTCTTGTAGATGATATACAGAGGGGTTAGTTATGCATAAAATTCGTGTTGAACATGTTACCCCCTCCCTTGTTTTCTCCTGCCCCAAATACCTTTGTGTTTTTTTTTCTTGTGCCAGTACTGGGGTTTATTTAAATACTCAAGAATTCAAATTTCTCTAGTTCTCCCCCAAATGTGTTAGAACTGCTTCTTCACACAAAGGTCCACGTAGAGATTATGGTTCAGGGCTGGGAATATGGCCTAGTGGCAAGAGTGTTTGCCTCCTATACATGAAGCCCAGGGTTCAATTCCCCAGCACCACATATATAGAAAATGGCCAGAAGTGGCGCTGTGGTTCAAGAGGCAGAGTGCTAGCCTTGAGCAAAAAGAAGCCAGGGACAGTGCTCACTCAGGCCCTCAGTCCAAGACCCAGGACTGGCAAAAGAAAAAAAAAAAAGATTATGGTTCAATTTTGGTGGGTTTCTCAGATTAATTTAGAACAGGCTGCCAGTTCCTATTGCCCTATAGGCCTTTTTCATGGTAGTGCAGAGTGCATTTAAGGAGCTAGATAGTTATAATGTTATTTAATTTGTTCAGATCCATAGTTTCTTGCAAACTGGAGGCTAGAGCTTAGAAGTAACCAGTTTACCTACTCACTCCCTTTTGACATTTATTATATATACATTATGTATACACATATGCACATATATACAGCTAGACTTGAAATGATGCTTTGTGGTGATGTCGGTAGTGTAAAAAGTGACAGGTAAGACAAGTTTGAGTTACTATATGAACTAAAAAGAATTTAGATTCAGGGCTGGGGATATGGCCTAGTGGCAAGAGTGCCTGCTTCATATACATGAGGCCCTGGGTTTGATTCCCCAGCACCACATATACAGAACATGGCCAGAAGTGGCGCTGTGACTCAAGTGGCAGAGTGCTAGCCTTGAGCAAAAAGAAGCCAGGGACAGTGCTCAGGCCTTGAGTCCAAGCCCCAGGACTGGCCAAAAAAAAAAAAAAAAAAAAGAATTTAGATTCAAAAATGATCTTAAAGCCAAGCTAGTAAAATCCTTATGAAAGGTTTCTCTCGGGGCTGGGAATGTGGCTTAGCGGTAGAGTGTGTGCCTCGCATGCATGAAGCTCTGGGTTTGATTCCTTAGCACCACATACACAGAGCTGGAAGTGGCACCTGTGACTCGAGGTAGAGTGTTAGCCCTAAGCAAAAAGGGAGCCAGGGACAGTGCTCAGCCCCAGGACTGGCAAAAAATCCAAAAAAAAAAAAAAAAAAAAAGGTTTTCTCTCAAAGGTTTTCTTATTTGTCCATGGCACTTAGTTATGTGTAACTCTTCTGAGAAGACTAGAGAAGTGGGGGCCTGGAGGAAAGGAAGGTCTAGAAATGTTTGCTAGGAGCTGACACTTTGTGCTAACAGAGGATAAAGAAATGTGCTTGACAACATGTCAGGTGCTCCATAAAGAGAAAAGTTGTAAGAAGCAAGAATTGCACCTTAGTATTTTTCATCTCTATATCTGAAGATAGAAGAGGTGTTAAACATGACCTAAAGTTAAATAGGATAGTAATTACCTGTATCATGCCCTAGTCTAACAGGAAAGTTCACTCCGTGTGTGTGTGTGTGCACGTGCGCGCACACACGTTTATATTGGGGCTTGAACTCAGAACCTTGGGCTTTTCTTGGCTTTTGCTCAATACTGACACCCTATACAAACTGCTCCTCCAATTCCAGCTTCATGCTGGAATGGGATAAAGAATCACGGCTTTGGCTGGCTGGCTTTGAGCTGTGACCCTCGGGTCTCAGCCTCTTGAGTAATTAGGATTGTAGACCTTAGCCACCAGCTTCTGAATCCCCCTCCTGCAGGAGTTTGACCTCTTGGTTCTAAGGGCAATCAACTGCTCCTCAGGGATCTTCCAGGTCTGCAGGACTCAAAGTCCATGAACTCCATTCAGCAGTTGTGAAAGTCTAGTTACCACAGCGAGAGTTAACTTTTAACAACCATCATAAAATGGACATAACCCTAAAATCATTTTGAGAATTAAATGCTAATAGTAACCTTTACCAGCACATAAGAGAAACCTATTATGATTTTAGTAACTCAACAAAGCATCTTGCTAAATTCTTACAACTACAGAGCATTATCAGAAAAAAAAAATCCCTCTAGACTTCACATGGAAACTTAAAAGATCTTACAAGATCTGGTTTACCTCTGACCTCTCTTTCCTTAATGCGGTGTACCACACTTGCTAGCCTTCCATCTAGATTATAGAGGCTTGTGTTGCCAGCTCAATTCAGGTGGCTCAGCGATTCTGAAATTTTCCTGAGCACCCAAGTCCTTAATCTATCTCCATTTTCTACCCTACTATAGTGTATTTTTTCTTCTTTAATCTCTTTTCCCTTACCGGTATTCTCTTTCTCATTTGTATGGAAAAAGTCATAGGGCTGTTTATATTTTGTGTAGCTTAGGACTTAGAATCAGGACCGGGCTAGAATAAGAGCATGTGTCTTGAGTGCAGAACTTAACGCCCTGATGGAACTTCCACAAGACTGATACTACTCCGATGCAACATTCTGTTTTGTAGCTTTTGTCTTTCGCGGGCCAGCTCTGGCTCTAGGCTGCTTGGGGACTGCAATCTCCCTGGCCTGTTTGGGGCTGGCTGGGGCTCTACCACGTAGGCCACGCCTCCAGCCCTGGATGCAACATTTGAAACAAATGAAATCGAATGCAAACACAGCCACTGTGTCAACTTTAAAATAACGGCCCATCCACGCAGCCCTTCCAAGACCCATGAAACCCGCCTCCCGCGGGGACTCACCACTGAGATTGAACACTAACTGAAAGGCTGACACAAAAAAGGGAGGTGTGTGCCTGTGCTCCCAGGGCCTGCCAGGGGGCGGGGGCTGGGGAGGGGCTAAGATCTGGGAGCCGGCGTGTTCCCGCTTCGCGGTGTGGTGGGCAGAGGATGAGTCCGGAGCTTGTGTCAACACCAACGCGGGGGAAAGTCCAGTGTCACGCGTAATAGTAACAACTGAGACAATACTTTAATGCTCGGGGCTCGCCAACTCAACCAAGCAGGGTGGTGTGTGTGTGTGTGTGTGTGTGTGCAGGTCTGGCGGCTTGAACCCTGGCAGAGCCTGGGCTTCAGTGCTCAAGGCAGGGGAGTGTGTGTCTCCCCGCAGGTCTGGTGTGTGTGTGTCTGTCTGTCTGTGTCTGCAGGTCTGGAGGCTTGACCGTGGGCCTGGGCTTCAGTATTCAAGGCAGGGTAGTGTGAGTGTGTTGTGTGTCTGTCTGTCTGCAGGTCTGGTGTGTGTGTCTGCAGCTCCGGGGTGTGAGTGTGTGTCTGTCTGCAGATCTGGTGTGTGTGTGTCTGTCTGTCTGCAGGTCCAGTGTGTCTGTCTGTCTGTCTGCAGGTCTGGCGGCTTGAACCCCGGCAGGGCCTGCCTGCGCTTCAGTGCTCAAGGCCAGCGGGCTCCCACTCGGAGCGCCCGGGCTGGCTTTGAACCCGCGATCCTCACATCTCAGCCTCCCGAGTAGCCAGGATCGCAGCCACGGGGCTGATTGAACGTTTCTGCAGTGTCTGCGAAGACAAGAACCGCCGATTCACCAGGAGGGACGGGGCCCCACCCTCAGCCCCGCCCGAAGGCCCACGCGACTGGGCGGCCGCAATCCCGCGCGCCCGGAGCCGGGCGCACCTCCGCCCCGCTACCAGCCCGCGCTCGGTCCGCTACCCCACCCCGCCCCGCCCTCGGAGGGAAGCGCGCGGCGCCAGTGCGCAGACGCCAACCCGCCAAGCCCGCGGCCGCCGCCTACCTACAGCGCCTGCGCGGAAGTACCGGGCCGTGGGCGGGACGAGCTTAGGAGGGAGTGAGGAGCGCGCCTAAATCCTAGAGAGGCGGGCTGCCGAGACTAGGGGGAGGGCTCGCCTTCCGGAAAGTCTTTCATCCCGGACCTCCGGAGTCGTCGCTGGCCAGCCTCTCACTTGTAAAATGGCCGAAGAAAGAAGGGCACCACCAGCAGAAGCCGGAGATGCCTGCAGGGTGAAGTTAGCACTTTCAGAAGGCCGGTTCCGGAGACGGCGGAGGGGAGCGCGGCGGCGGCTGCACGCATGCGTGGTAGGCTCCCTCCGCGTGTGGCCCGGCGGCGGGCTCCGACCCTCAGAGACCCCGCCTCCGCCGCAGCATCTTTCCGGGTAGCCTGGAGCCCAGATGACGGAAGGGGGCTGAGCTTCGGGGCTGGGCCCCGCCTTCGCGGCTTCTGATTGGACGGAGCCGAGAGAGTCCCCGCCCACTACCTTCCTATTGGTTCGCGCGTACGAACGGCGCTCCCCATTGGGTCGCTCGGATTTGGGCACCAAATTCAAAGATTTTAAAAGTACCAGCTGGCGCCTTTTAAGAGTTTCAGGTCTGAGAAGCGGCCGGCCTGCAGAGCCACCGCGATTCCTTCACGTGAGGCGGTCCCGGCGACCCCTGGCATGAGCCGGCGGCCGTGCAGCTGCATCGCCCGGTCACCCTCCTGCTCCTGCTCCTGCTGCTCGTGCTCGTGCGGCTCCAGCCCCGTCACCGCCGCCGGGCGCCTTCGCCCCTCAGGAAGTAAGTGCGGGGCGCGCGTCTCTGGGGGTGCGGGTGGAGGCGCCTCGCCACCGATGCCCCTAGTCATCGGTGGTCCCCTCGTCCTGCCGGGTCTGGCGCGGGCACCGCCGGGGCATCGCGGCGGCCGCCGTGGCCCTGGAGTCGGAGGGAGGGGAGACCGGGATCCGCAGGAGCTCCGGAGGGGACGCTCCGGGTGTGCGGGGTGCCCGGTGGGCTGGCGGACCCCGGGATTCCTCTGCCCGTGTCCATCGGTGGAGGGGGGTGGCGGGGAGCTCCCAGTCCGGGGCGTTGCGGGCTGCAGCCGCGCCGAGCGCCGCGGTTCCCCCCCGGGGAAGATCACCTATCCCCACCCTCCCTCCCGAATGGGCGCCAAATGCCCCTTCCCTTCCCCCATCCGCTCCCGCCCTGTCGGGGCCGGGGTCGGCGGCGGCCGGTATCCCCCACCTCCCTCCCTCCCCGCTCCCCACCTCCGCCCCTCGGGCTTCGACCCTGCGCCCGCATCCTAGGTGGTTTTCCCTGACTTTGCTGCGTTCCCCGCGCTGCTGGCGGGCGCGGGAAATCGAGCTCGCGGTTATCTCCCGCCCGGGCTCCGCGTGTCCGCGCCCTCGGGGGACGGCCCACCCACCCCTGCGACCTGCAAGGGTCTCCTGGCCTAGTCCCGCCAAATGCAGACACCCCCTCCTCATCCGATCAGAGTCAGTGAGGACATCCAAAGGAAGACGTGTTTTCCCTCTTTTTTTTTTTAAAGTATCCCTCCTTTCCCTAAAGAATTCAATTTCCAGGCCCCGTGGTTGGTTGCCTGAAAGGCTTAAAAAAATGCTTTTTTAATACAAAACCATGGATTTGCACATAGTATTTAGCTGATGATGTGAGAATTAGAAAGCTTTTACCTCCCCAGTTTTCCTGAAGAACTGGATGGTTCTTTCGTTTTTTTTTTTAATTTCAGAAGTTTAAGTGAAAGGGGAAAGGCCCTCTAACCTTTATTCTTGGTTCTTTGTTGCAATCTCAAAGCCAAATCTTAACATAGTTATTTTACCTTGCAAGTGACCAAGAAAATGAGAAGGAAAAAAACCGCAAGCAATTTGATATCTTTTAGTAATACTTTTATTACAAAAGGAATCAAGGCTTGGGACCCTGCCCCCAAATACTTAATTTTTTTAACAAGTTGACTTTATTTGTAGAAGCAGCTTCTGAATCCTGTTTCACTCCCTCAAATTCTGAAGGGTGGTGGGATTTTCTTTTTAACTTCACTGTCTTTTATTGCCTTCCTCAGGAAGTATTTGGTGCCTCCACTTTCTGTACCCCTCCCCCACTCCTTACAGGCTTCAAGAAATGTCAAGATTTAAAATTACTGGGCCCAGATATTTTGGGAAATAGGCCTTTTTTTGTTGTTTGAGGATTATGCAGAGAACTGGCTTTAAATTCTTTAAGATAAGGAATGCCCTTTTCTAATCTTGGCCACATGGTTGTCTCTAGGTACTGGAGACTGAAACTTGATTAACATAATGGAAGAATTGTGAACATTTTTAAACCTTGTAACTTTAACTGTAGTATTACAGTATTTAATATGGAATGTTAGATCTATACTTGAAAATGTAATGGAAGATCAAACTAATTTATTGCTATAATGTCATTTTTTTTCTGTGAGTTAACTACTGGTAAAGGTAGACAAAAGGCTGACCTGGGATTTTTTTAGATCTGATTTCTAAGTTTGTACTGTAGTATGCTGTATCTTACTACTTATTGGGAACAATGAAGTAATGTATAAATATTGTTTGTGAATGTGTGTCCCTTGTGACGCTTATGCTTATAGTCCAGATTTTCTTTCTTTCCCCTATTAGGGGTAGGGCAAACAGATTTTAAAGGGCTTTCCTTCAACTTCCTCAATTCAGTAAATTGTATTTAATGTGAAGTTTTAAACCCCAAGGTATTTTTTACTTCAACTTTTACTTAATCGTTCCCATCTACTACATCAGCAAACTAATTTTGCCTCTACCTGTTCACTTAATAGACCTTGAATCTATCGAATTATGTTCATTTCCACTGCAGCTATCCAGATCCCTGGTTCCCAACTTGCTGAAGCTCTGTGATAGCTTACTTTACATCATTCCTTCCTGCAACCCATTCTTCACAGCTGCTAGTGATCTTTACAAACTGTGAACCAAATATCTCTTCCACTTAGAACAAACCAAGGGCCTGGCCTACCCTGCAAGCCTATATATCACTTTAGTTGTCTCATAGCGAAGTTGCAAGCCCTACTACTCCGCAGATACTTTGTACATGGCTTCCTGAGGTTCCTGAAGTGTGTCACCTTCTAGAAGAATTATGTCTCTCTAAGAGATCATTTCTGCAGAATGTCTTCTATGCCCTCTAATCTGGTATTAGATAAATGAATTGAATGATAAACTAGACTCTTGACCCTCATTTGTCTAAGATTAAGGGACAGGTAATCTCCCTTTCTTCATTTTGCTGGGTTAGTGATAGGAATACATGTTTTAATCAGATGGTTAAGAAACACTTGTTCATTGCATTCATTTCACATTTTAAAACATCTACAACCATTCCATGATGCCAGTGTAGAATAAGATGAGCAAATTTGACAAAGGTGAAGGGAGAGGGCTATACTGAGATAATGGTAACTAAGTGTAAGGTGGGATTCCCCATGAGAGAGTACAAATCCTAATGTCATTAATACAGTAGGAAACTTTTTTTTTTGTCGTTTTCTGTGCTAGTTGTGGGGCTTGAACACAGGGTTTGGGCACTGTCCTGTAGATTTTTGGCTCAGAGCCGGAGCTCTATCCATTAAACCACAGCTCCACTTTGGCTTTTTTGGTAGTTAAGTGGAGATAAGTGAACCTTTCTGCCTGGGCTGACTTCAAACAATCCTCAGATCTCAGCCTCCTGAGTTGCTACCATTACAGGTGTGAGCCACTGGCACCCAAAAAGAAACATGTTTTTGTATTCTTTGTCTTCATTGTGTTCACTTGTGAGTAGACCTATGTTACCAAAACACTTCATTGCCAGGTGAAGGAACATTGGCTGTATAGTCAGAAGAATAGTTTGGCCCTCTTAAATGCTTGGCCAGTGACCTAGCTTCAATATACTGCATTGTAGAAATAGGGTAATTTCTACCTGTTGTACCTCAACACGTTATGAGGGCAAAGTATTTGGAGATAATGGTATTGTCAACGTTTAAAATAAAAGTTATTTGAATAATTTTGTTTAAAATGACTGCCTTGATCAAAAAAAACGTTGAAAGAAGATTGAGGCAAGAATAGGGAAAAGAAGAAAAAAAAAACAACTCTAGAAGAGAACCACTTTCTTCTAGAGTTAGGTTTGAGCCTGAGCTTTCTACAGGCAGCAGGAAGGACTGCAGCTTGACTCAAGTAGACATTAGGGAGTTAACGTTATCTCCACCTTTTAAGTTTACTTGACAGAAGATAATCCCTTTCTAATTTTGCCCAAAAATTTCCCCGAGTAAAATAATGTATAGATTTCCAGTATCTCATATATAAGAAACAGTATGCTCATTCACTAATAGGATATAGTATTATCTACGCATTCAGCTTCAGGAGGGATGTTAAGTGAGGCATATTTGAAGCAGCAAATAAAGTTCATACTCAAGCTGGAGCTGTAGAACCTGAGGCTTTCTTGTTAGATCAGATCATGTCTTCATTACTGTCTGTTCCTACTCTGCCTTCAGCAAAGCCAAGTGATTTTCCTGAACCCATCCCTGTATTCTTTCTCAGCATTGGCCTTTCCTCAGGTCCTTCATCAAATGACCTTTTTAGCTCCTCCTGCCTGACAAAAAACCCTGATGGTCTAGGGTGGGGAACTTTTTCTCTGCCAAGAGCCATTTGGGTATTTGCCATTCTTACAGACCTTACCAAGTTTTTAATACAGGTAGGCAGCCAAGGAGAAGCCCCTGTGCATATCCAGTCTTGTACCAAATGATTCCATGGCCTTACAAGGACCCATTGGCCAGATGTTCCTTTTCACTGAGCTGTGGCTCTCAGCGGACAAGTGAGAGAAATGAACCCTGGCCTGATGTGGGGGGGGGGTTTAAGCTTGAATTTGAATTAGTAATTATGACTTCTACTGGATAATATGTTCTAGGAATAATTACAGTTGACTTATTGGTAGTATCAATTGGTCAACTTGCTACCCAGTCAGAATTGAAACTGGGAATCAGGTAGTGCTTTTCTTGCTTTTTCTAAAGCTCATATTACTTTACAGGAGGCTTTCTTTTTTGTTACGCCTACTTCAAGTCTAGGAAATAAACATTACTTTAGACATGTCATAGCACACATTTGTTTTCAAACAGTTAAGTGATGGTACCTATAGATTCAGAAGCAAGCTGTTCTGAAGTACTTTATGAATAATACATGTTTATGCTTACATTATTTAACTAATATTTATACATAATATTGTTATTTATCAGTAATTATTAAACAGGTAATTTTATAACTTAATAGGTAATATGTATTGCTGTGCAAGTGTAAAGCAATTAGGTCCTTATATAGCCCAAATTAAGAAGTTGGGGGACTGGGAATATGGCCTAGTGGCAAGAGTGCTTGCCTCCTATACACGAAGCCCTGGGTTCGATTCCCCAGCACCACATATACAGAAAATGGCCAGAGGTGGCGCTGTGGCTCAAGTGGCAGAGTGCTAGCCTTGAGCAAAAAGAAGCCAGGGACAGTGCTCAGGCCTTGAGTCCAAGGCCCAGGACTGGCCAAAAAAAAAAAAGTTGGAATGTGTTGGGAATCATACCACTAAGAAGTCAAAGCTGTGTTCTTTTTTTCTTCTTTATTGTCAAAGTGAAGTACAGAGGGATTACAGTTTTCTGTGTAAGGCAATGAGTACAATTCTTAGCCAACTTGTTATTTCTTCCCTCATTTTCAGTATTGGTCTTTTTATCCTTTGTCTTTCAGTGTTGGTATTCCCTTCTCCTTCCCTAGTTCTAATACACAATATACAATATCCAGGATTTTATCAAACGCCTTTTCCACATCTAAAGAAATTAATCATGTGATTCTTGACCTTGCTCCTTTTGATGTGGATTACGTTGATTGACTTGCATATATTGAACCAGCTTTGCATCCCTGGAATGAATCCAGTTTGATCATACTGTATGGTTTTCTTGATGACTTGTCGAAGTCAATTGGCCAGAATTTTGTTGAGAAGTTTTGCACTGATGTTCGTCAAGGAAATGGGTCTATATTTCCCTTTCTTTGATGAGTCTTTGTCTGGTTTGGGGATAAGGGTTATACTGGCATCATCGCATCCAGTGTATTTGGTAGCGAACTTTCACTTTCAATTTCCTTGAAGAGTTTCAGAAATATTGATGTGAGTTCTGTTTTGAAGGCCTTATAGAATTCTGCTGTGAATCCCTCTAGACCTGGGCTTTTCTTAAATGGGAGATCTCTTTTTGCAGTTTCTATTTCATTGCTGGCTATGAGTCTGTTTTTCTTTTGTTTCTTTTTTCTTTATTGTCAAAGTGAAGTACTGAGGGGTTACAATTTCCTATATAAAGTAAGTACATTTCCTATGCAACTTTGTTACCTCCTCCCTCATTTTTATGGGTCTGTTTAGTAGGCTTAAATCTTCATGGTTAAGTTTGGGTATATCAGTTTTTGCTAGGAATTAGTCCATTTCTTCTAGATTCTCAAATTTATTAGCATATAGGTTTGCAAGATATTCCCTTATTATATTCTGAATCTTGGTTGTTTCTGTTGTGATGTTTTTAGTTTCATCTGATTTTGTTTATTTGGGTGTGCTGTTTTCATTTTTTGGTCAGATTTGCTAGGGGTCTGTCTATTTGGTTAATTTTTTTCAAAGAACCAACTCTGTTGATTCTTTGACTCTAAGTCATTTAATTCTGATTAATCATTTGCTTCCATCTATTGGCTTGGGGTTTGGCTTGTTGCTCTCTTTCACGTAGCTTAAGGTGCTTCCATAAGTTGTTGAATTGAGATTTCTCCAGTTTGTTGATATGGGCACTCAGCTATGAATTTTCCTCTGAGTACTGCCTTTGCTGTGTCCCAAAGGAGCTGGTAATATTTCTGAATTTGTACAGATTTGCTTTGTGCCCTAAAATGTGATCTATTTTGGAAAATGTTCCATGTGCTGCCAATAAGAATGTATATTCTGGTGTTGCTGGATGGAATATTCTGTAGATGTTATGTTTGCTTTTGCTGGCTAGATGTGTCTCTTGGAGGCAGCAGAAAGATGGATCTTGATTTTTTTATCCAACTTGTGAGTCTATGTCATTTAACTGGAGAGTTGAGTCCATTAATATTGAGAGTTAGGATTGAGAGGTGATTGTTCCTTTTATTATGTCTATCTTTTTTAAGGGCTGTGTCTTCCCAATTCTTGCTCTAATAATCTGGTTTTCTATTTGGGGTTCATTTCTCTGTCTGTATCGTGATCTTGTTGATTTTCAACATGTAGGCAATACTTGTGGATTTTCTGTAATGCTGGTTTGGTGGAGATAATATTGTTTCTTTTTTTTCCTTGCTGTGGAAGACTTTTACTTCACCTTCCACTATGAATGAGAGTTTAGCTGGGTACAGGATTTTTGGTTGGTAGGTATTTTTCTTTAGGGTGTGGCATACCTCATTCCAGGCTCTCCTGGCTTTCATGGTCTCTGCTGAGAAATCTGGAGTAATTTTGATTGGTTTCCCTATATATATACTTGTTGCAGCTTTAAGGATTCTTTCCTTGGTGGCTATTGATCCTGTTTAGATTACAATGTATCATGTGATTTCTATGTTCTCTTTGTAGGTTATAAAGAAGAAAGTTCTACTCTTTCTGTCAAAATGAAGTGTGGTTTTAATTGCAGTCCTGTTCATTCTGAATTTAAACTGGCAAAACCTGATGACAGCGGAAGGCAAGATTCCTATACCTCACCGGGTCTGGAAGGTTCTTGTAAAGACTCCACTAAAGACTATGAAAGGTTGTCGTACATTGGATCACCAGTTGTGAGCCCCATAGTTGTAGAACTTGAACCTAAAAGCAGACCTCTACATAACAAAGAAAACCAGCATGTGCAACCAACACTGAACAGTTTGAGTGACCTGGAAGAAGTAGAGGCCAGTAGACTCTATGAAGACAGTGGCTACTCTTCATTTACTCAACAAAGCCTCAGCGAACATGAAGAGGGTAGCCTTGCACTGGAAGAGAGCTTCCGACACAGCCCGCAGTCCTGCCTGCTGCCCACTGAGAGCTCAGACTCTTACCCTGACAGAAACTTGCTGCCAGTCCTACATTTCGAAAAGGTGGTTTGTTCAACATTAAAAAAGAATGCCAAGCGAAATCCTAAAATAGATCGAGAAATGATAAAAGAGGTTATATTCAGGGAAAATTTTAAGCTACAGAATGTAATTGGCAGAAAAATGGGCCTAGAGTGTGTAGATATTCTCAGTGAACTCTTCCGAAGGGATCTCAGACACCTCCTAGCGAGTATTTTGACACAGCTCAATGGGATGGACTTAATCAGGTAAGTCTTAAAGCTTTGAGTACATGCATTAGTGTTAGTGGGCCCCAGGATTACTAGTGTATGCAGCGTAATCTCACAGTATTGTTAAATGGGATGATAGCTTGATTGGCTGCTATTGTAGTAATGGGAGCATTTGTCTAATTAGTTGCTCTTTAAAGATCTATAAAACCAGAGCCTAGTTCCAGTTTTCAGGTTTAACAAGCATTATGACTGAAGTATGATTTCTGTTCCTTTATAGTGATTGTGTAGTTTTGAGAAATAACGGATTATACTAGATTGAATTCAACTCTCCAGTGGGTTCATTTCTTTTTTCATGTGTGAACAATTATTTACAGGTACTGTGCATATATGGCTTTAATAGTACAGGCCCTAAGGCTTATGGAACAGCTAAGGAGAAAGATACAAATGAGTATTGGTTTTTATTTTTGGCTAGCTTAGAGGATAATTAATATAAAACTTTTTTTTTCTGTTGAAAAAATAGTATATCCTAGAGTACTTTCAATTTGTCTATATTTTTCATCAAAGATGGCATCATAAATACAATGCTAGCTACTGACTAGGTCTTCGCAGATAATAAAAATGAAGTACTATGAACTTGCTCTTAATCTGGATACACTAGAAATACTTGATTTGGAACTTTAAAGCATGTAGTGCCTTGGGCCCCAGTTCTGCAAGCAATGTTATTGTGTATATACTCAGGGGAGAAGATCCTGCTAATAGACATTTCATTTTTGCACTGTTAACTTTCTTAACTACATTCATCTTGGCATTCTCATGACGCTTTGTTTCCTTTTTTAATCATTTTCTAGTTTGTCTAAAGTGAGCACAACTTGGAAGAAGATTCTAGAAAATGACAAGTGGGCATTCCAGTCTTATAAGAAGGCAGTGAAAAGATTCTTTGTAAGTCCTTGCAGTTGATGTTTTCCTGTTAAGATATATTACTACTGCTCTTTTTCCATGAGAAATGGGAATGAAATAACAGGCAAACTAGGGTGCCTTCTTGAAATTCATGAGGGCTGGGTAGCCTTTCAGTAGAACTCATTAAGGCTCCAAATTCAAAACTAGAGAAAGAATTTCTTGGATTCACCCTAGGAAGAAAATTCGAAAGTAGCCAGATGCTGGTGGCTCATATTTATAATCATAGCTGTTCCGAAGGCTGACATCTGAGAGAATCATGGTTGCAATCCAGCCCAGGTAGATAAATCCATGAGATTCTTGCCTCCAGTTAACCAAGAAAAAGCTGGAATTAGTGGCATTAGTGGTAGAATGCCAGCCTTGAGCAAAAATACCAAGTGAGAGCATGAGGGCCTGATTCAAGCATCACTACCAGCACGCGCGCATGCGCGCGCGCACACACACACACACACACACACGTTATTCATGATATTACTTAGTTCTTAGGCCACACAGCTGATCTTGGGAGCTATTTTTGTGTGTGTTAAAGCCTTTGTATTTGCACTTTTTGGTTACTAAGAACAAATAGGGACTGAAAAACCCTTTTCAATTACCAGGGGAAAAAAGGAAATTATCAATATATTGAAGATTCTTAATGTAGAAGAAAAATGCATTTGGTAAATAATTGGCTGGATGATCATTAGAATCAAGGTCAATAATGGTTAAAAGTGTAGAGTTGGATAGGCTGAAGTCCAAGTGTAGGTAGAACTTGAATAAATATTGCTTAAGTGTTCTCCATGTTCAGTTTTTTTTTTATTGGCATACTATTATTAATGGAAAATGTAACTAACAGGTGGTTTTTAACTGTTCATAATTCTAAGGTTGCATTACAGTGTGGCTACTGCCACCTACTGGTGATGAGAAGAATTTTCATTCCTTTCGCTCATAGTTATAATTCATGTCTTGAAGATTACGCAAAGTGATATTAGTTATCAAAGTAGGATTTGAATTTCTGTGCGCATCATGATGTTGGGCTGTGTTTGAACATGTAATGATAAATTACCTGTAGGGATAAGTCCATTCAATTCCTGTTTGGCCTATCTTGTATTTGGAAAGATAACCAAAGTGCTAAACTATTGAATTAATGCAGGAAATAAAATAATTTAACTCCAAATGGAACCTTCTGTACTTAGGAAAACAAGATAAAGTTTTCACCACATGCTTCAACCAGAGAATATGTTACTATCAGAACTGCCTTAGCTTCTGTTCAAAAGTCAACAACCCAAGTTCCTTCCAGAAACACTCAAGCCAAAGTATCCAGTCATGGCGATCAGAAAGGTTCAACTCACAGTCGACACAGTGAATTTTCTGAGGTAAAAAAAAAAAAATTGTTTTGTCTAATTGCCCAATTTAAAAACATGGGACAAGCCAGGCATTGGTGGCTCACGCCTGTAATCCTAGCTATTGAGCAGGCTGAGATCTGAGTATCACAGCACGAAGCCAGCCTGGGCAGGAAAGTTTGTGAGACTCTTACCTCCGTGAAACTACCCAAAAAAGAAGCCAAAAGTTGGCCTGTGGCTCAAGTGGTAGAACTCTGGCCTTGAGCAAAATGCTCAGGGACAAACACCCAGGCCCTGAGTTCAGAACCCAGGACTGGCATCCGAAAAGGGGGGGAGGAGGTAGAGACATTTATTGTTAAGGCTTAATGTGAGAAGTAGTAAAGAGCAAAATGTAACATAATATATTCTCTAGTAAGCCAGGACAACTGTTATGGATTTAAATTTAATTATACCATAGTTAGAACTATTAGGAAATTATTCATGGAGATCCTAATTTTATAATCACTACCTTTTGTAACAGGAAGAGGGCAAAGCAGAAAAGGGTCTGGCTTACAGAAACTGGAAGTTTCCTATTTTGTTTTCAAATCACTGGGGGATATATACTAAAAATTGTCCAATGTAGATTGTTTTGCAAGCTTAATTTAGGAAATGCATCTCAGCGTGCATGATTTGAAGTAGTCAGATGGCTGCATGAAAAGCGAAATCAGGTGGACCCAGTGGCATGTGCCTTTACTTTAGTTTCAGTACTTGACAGGCTATGGTGGGAGTTTCTTTTGGGGGGTGGGGGAAGGGCAACGAGTACCTTTTTTTTTTTAACGAAGTCATACTTTGTCTTACTAAAATGTATGTGTTTCCTCTTCCCTCCCAGATGGCCAAAACATTGAAAAAGAATGAAAGCCTCAAAGCCTGTGTTCGGTGTAATTCACCTGCAAAATATGATTGCTATTTACAGCGTGCAACTTGCAAACGGGAAGGCTGTGGGTTCGATTATTGCACACGATGCCTATGTGATTATCATACCACCAAAGACTGTCCAAATGGCAGGCTCTTAAAAGACTCGTGTAAAACTGGCCCATTACCTGGTACTAAGAAAAGCAAAAAGAATTTACGAAGATTGTGACCTTTTACTAAAACAATCATGAATGAATAATCATGGTTAGAGAAAGAAATTAGGTTTTGTTTTTATGAATAAGAAGAATGGTATTTTGCAGTTTTATATAACACCTGGGATTTATTTTCTCCCAGTTAATAGAGGGCACGCAACAACCTCTTAAAATATTTTACGATTTAATGTGAAGGAATTTAAAATACCTCAGTACAGACTGAAAAAATCAACTATTTTAAGAAAAAGCAGCGATGCTACCTGATATAATAAAGAATTGATTCAACGTTATGGGAAAAGAAGAGGATGAAATTTTACCTAGACAATCTGATTTACTATTTTAGCATTTTATTTGTTTTACCAAATCAACGTTCATTCTGAAACCAACTTGTCAATGTCTTGTCACTTTTCTTGAACTGTATTTTCCAGTGTGTATATGTCCCCAAACCTTATCTTTTCTAAAATCTTGATGTTTTTCCTATTTCTGAAGGCTGTTTACATTTTTATGTGTGTAAATATTTTTTATGTTAAAGTAAATATGTATATATATAAATATTGTCATGAATAAAGTTGTTACAAGTTTTGTCAGTGTAGTGTGGTTCTTACAGAAACAACAGTTGGGTCTTTAGTGCTGGTATTGGGACTTGGACTTCAGGGCTGGGCACTGTCCCTTTGCTTATTCACTCAAGACTAGTGCACTACCACTTGAACCACAGTCTTACTTTCCAGGTCCTGTTTTGTTTTGCTTTGCTTTGCTTTGTTTTGCTTTGCTCAGGGCCTGATTACTATCCCCGAGCCTCTTAGTGCTCAAGGCTAGCGCTCTACCACTTGAGCCACAGCTCCATGGTTCCATCTTTTTCCTGTGTTGCTTATTGATAATAAAAGTCTCTCAAGAACTTTCATCCCCAGGCTGGCTTCGAACCTTGATCCTCAGATCTTAGCTTCATGAGTAGCTAGGAGGCCTTGTTTTGTTTTGTTATTTTTAAATCCAATCTACTAGTCTGTCTTTTAATTGGAGAATTGAGACTGTATTAACATTTATTGTTGAAAGATACCTAGTAATTCCTGCCTGCTTGTTTTTAATTGAAATTTACTCTTTCCCTGCTTGTCATGGCGTTGTGTTTAATGTGTATGATTCCTTCCAATATTCTCTGCAGTGCTGGCTTTGCTCGTGGATTCCTGTTTGCTTTTTTTTTTTTAAATCACGGAAGAATTTCTTGCTTCTGTTATAAAGGACACAGTTATAAAGGATAGCTTTGCTGGAAAAAAGCAAACCAGTTGAAATAGTTTAAGATGGTGAGGAAGGAAGAAAAAAACATGAATGATTGGCTGGGATTGATTCAGTTGATAGTAGTAGCACAAAAATGAAACCATGGAATGGAAATCCCAGCTTTCAGGAGGCTGAGACAGATGGCCCGACCCTGCCAGCCCCAAAGTGGGGGTGGGGGGGAAGCACAGAACAAAATGAATGGTTAAAGAGAAGTGAGAAACATAAAAGGCACAGAGTTTGGAGAGGGATAAGATACTTCCCATTTCCCTAAAGAGATTAGTTGTAGAAGCATCAAGGAAAGGTCCCCACCCAAGCTTCCCGCCTCTTCCTGAGCTATGGACAGCTCCCCCCCCCCCCCCAGGTGCTGGCCTAGAAGGCCTGGCTTGTGGGTGGGGCCAGGTACAATTACTAGGGGCTGCCCTGCTCTGGGGTCACCGCCACTTCCTGCTCTGATTCTGATCTTGATCTGTCACCATCAAGGGTCTGGTTTGGAACTCTGTAGGGTCCCAGAGACGTTTCTTATGCCTGGAAGGTTCTGCTGCACCCTCGGGGTGTCTGACTTAACCTCAGTCAGGTAATCACGTGAAACAGCTCATCCTCAGCTCCCTCTGTAAGGGGGGGAAAAACCAGCTAAACTCAACAGACCCAACAGGCTTCATTGGGGAGGAAAGTCGGAGGGGCCACCATTGGCTTCACCCCCACTTTCTGAAGGGGAAATGGCACAACCCCTTTACTAGGGTTCCTGTAAATAATTAGGCAGAAAAAGTGAGGTGGGCACAGATAGCAGTGGGGTGAGATGGAAGATAAACGTTTTGTGGGGGTTTCAAGATTTCCCCAGCATCTGTGTCCACCGGGGTGTCAGCAGCAGACCAGGGCTTGGACACAGGCTTTTGCCAGAACACAGGGTGTTGGTTCAGGGGGAGGGGAAGGGAGATGATTCAGTGGGGGTAGGCAGCAAGAGCAGCTGTAAGATAGCCATCAGAGGGAAGGGTGAGTGCTTTCAGTTCAGTCATTTTCCATCACCCACCTCTAGAGCCCTTGTACTTAGTTTCTAGTCGATGTCCCGAAATGAAATACATGACTTCCACTTTGGCTGTTTCCAGCTGTCTTCCACTGCACGGAGCTCTCTGGCTGTCAAGTCTCTGGCCAGCTCCCGGTGGATTCGCTGGTAGTGCCGGAGCGGGAACAGACCGCGCAGAACATTTGACTCCTAAGGCCATTCTAGATTGCCGTTCTCGTGGGTACTGGGTGTTCATTGTGGCTTCTGAATCTCCTTTCACCTCAGCGCCACCCTCTGCCACAGCATTTCTACCAGGCCTCAAGGGAGCTCTAGGTTCTGCTAGCTAAGATCGGTTTTTGCTTTAAAATAAGATTCTTCATGTTCCCAACAACCGTTGGGAAGCAATCATCTCCCCTAGCCCTGCCTCAGTCCTTGCCCTGGGTCATGGACTTGTATAAGCCACAGAATTCACAATTCTAACTACAAAATGAAAGGTGTTTCTTAGTAAGTTCACAATCGCCATCTGTGTCTGAATTCTCTTAATATTCGTTCACCCTAGATAGCCTGAGCTCCCAACATTTACTGCTTTACTTTGCTTCTCTGTAGACTTTCCCATTCAAGATATTTGACGTAAGCAGAATGGTGATAAGTCGCCCTTTGTATTAATTTATTGTAGAGTTCTCAAGATCATTGTGAGGCTTCCATATCATGGTTTTATTTTTTTTTAATATAGCATCTACATCATTTTACATTTCTATCAACAGTTCATTAAAACATTTCAATTCTTCACAATCTAGAGTTTTCTTGCTTCCCTTCTTGCCCTGGCTAGATTCTTCCACTATAATTTTGAAAAGATGTGACACACAGAGATACTTTTGCATTGTTCTTGATCTTTAGGAACTCCACTGCCTGTGTCAACATTGTCTATTGGCTATCTGTTGTCCCCTTAGCTCACAAGTCTATTTGAGGAACATCTACTCCAGGACTTAAGTTAGAGGATGATATTCTGCTCTGGAGCTGAAACTATCACGGGATAAGACTTCAGAGTTTGGGGGTAGTTTGTCTTTTTCTTTAATCTGTAAGAGATGTGAATTACTGGGTCAAGAAGCAGACCACTGGCTGGCTTCCTCGTTCCTCAGCCTCCTGAGTTGCTAGTGTGAGCCACTGTAAGTTCCTATGTCTCTTCAAACTCTTTCCAGTTCCTCTTCTCCCACTCTCTTCTCTTCTCGGCATCTGTCACTTTCGTATCACTGGATTCTTCCCACTCACCGAGTAATAATGGTGCTGCTTTAAACCTGGTATTTTACTCCCAAACCCATTAATATTTTACATACACACTCACACAGCCATTATACTAATTAGCTTGCAGGTTACTGTAACATCTTTCTGTGTGACATCCAGGGAGACACTTTTAAGGACTGGATCTAGCTAACACCTGACAGTATTTGGTTATTGATGCATGTGGGGGAAACAACACGTACTGTGTTCACAAGAGTTCTTAAACCAACCCTGGCCAGCCAAGATCTGAGCTGGGACTTCAGCAACAGAATGAAAAAACATATATACATCTATCTGTCTATCTATCTATGTCTAGTCTAGGCGATCTATATTCTCATTTGCCCATCTTAATACAGTGCAAGACCAACTAGTATTTTTGACCAGTTGGAATGACAGTGGGAGGGCAGATGTGGCTTCAATGATCCCTTCAAATGAACAGGTTCAGAGAACCTGCAGTAACTCTTGTCACTCATAGAGGGTGAGAGTAATATTTTAGTGTTTCCACTAAAGGACAAGTGTAGTCACACCCATCTTATGTGACTCTTCTTTCCTCGACATCATACACCTCATGGAAGCGGATACCTCATTGACACATTAGCACCGAGAGCAGTTTGCACAAGCCAAGGTCTGTATTGGAGTGATCTGCCATACGAGGTTAGATTTCCATGCTCCCTGTCCAGGAAATTTGTTATATCCAGTTCATATGGTGTGGGGATCTGCTGTAAAGACTCCATCAAGGAAAAAAAAATGGGGATGAGAATGTGGCTTAGTGGTAGAGTGCTTGCCTTACATGCATGTATGAAGCCCTGGGTTTGATTCCTCAGTGCCACATAAACAGAAGCGCACTGTGGCTCAAAGGGTAGGGTACTAGCCTTGAGCAAAAGAAGCTCACAGACAGTGTCCAGGCCCTGAGTTCAAGTTACAGGACTGGCCAAAAAGAAAGGGGAGTAGAGGGAAGTATCCTTTCTCTGATAAAACTATGTCCTCAAATTTTGCTTCAGCAATGCCAGCACAACACCACTAGATGGTGCTATTTCAACACCATTTTGAACTGTTCGTTCACAAGGTGTTTACTATAAAAAGACAACAGTGATAGATTCTTGCTGAATTTCTGTTGTCAGCTTAGAAAACTGTGTCCATACACAGTGTTATGATAGGCATACATAAACAGTTTACCTGCTGGTATTAGGTAAGAAGGACACAAGTTTGGCTTCTCTCCCATATTTTAAAGCATTCTCTGCGTAGCAAAGCTTAGATCTGCACTGTCCAGTGCAGGAAGCACTTGTAGTTACTGAGCCCAAAAGCCTGACTCTTCATATCCAGAGTGAGATCCATTGTTCATGTAACATGCATGCCAGACTCCGTGTGAAGGGAGACAAAATTTCATCAAGAATTTCCATTTTGATTACACATTTGAAATGATCATGTGTTTGGTATATCGGGTTAAGGAAAACACTATGAAGAGCAGTCAGTCTTATCTGTTTGTTTTTTAACTATTTCAATGTGGAAGCTAGACAGTTTTGAATCATGTAAAGGACTCAGTTTTTCTTCGTGTCATTCGTGTCTTCGTGTCATTCCAACTGACCAAAAATACTAGTCCGTCTTGCACTGTATTAAGATGGGCAAATGAGAATATAGATTGCCTAGACTAGACATAGATAGATAGATAGATAGATAGATAGATAGATAGATAGATAGACAGATAGATGTATATATGTTTTTTCATTCTGTTGCTGAAGTCCCAGCTCAGATCTTGGCTGGCCAGGGTTGGCTTAAGAACTCTTGTGAACACAGTACGTGTTGTTTCCCCCACATGCATCAACCATCCCACAATGAAATTGCAGAGGAATCTTTGCTGCCACAGAACCTATGTGCCATGCCATAGGAAGTACCCCAATATTCAGAGTTCTCGGATGTTTAAAATAGCTGTTTCAGAAATGGAAACGAACGAGTGCACATTAAACAAAGTGAAAGAATAGATCACATCTAAATAAACCGGAACATGTTTCCTTCAGAGCCCCCACCACTCATGACTTGGCAATGACCCAGGCCTCATTTAACCCCTGCCTGAGCTTCAATGTACCTAGTATGAAACTGCTGTCAGCAACACAAGCCTTCCTGGCACCATTTCCTTAGCACCATTGTCACTCGGGGGGCTTTGCCTGTGAGTGACAAGTGAAGTGGCTATTTCATGTGGAGTACTCGGAGCTTAACTGTTCCTAGATTTCCTGGCCCCTTCTATGAGCTTGCAAACTTTTGAAGAGTTTGGAACACCACTAACTTTACCACTTGCTCTCCCTGTTGCTTACTATTACACGTTCTTTCCATCAGAGGGCAGAACACACCCAGCTAAGACAGCTGGCGACTGTTCAGTACTTTAACTGAACTTGGATGTATATAAAGTACTTGTAATTTCACTGCTCCAAGGCTCCGTGGCTCAGGGCCAAGCATCTGAAGCCCAACTTCCTGAATTTGGATTCCAGACCTACAATTCACTGGCTCTGAAGCATTGAGAGCTCGCTCCATTTTCTTTCTCATTGGGCTCTCCTCCTTGTCAAAGGAGAGTTACAACTTGTCTTTTGCTATCTGTGAGGATTCAAGTCTAGACACGTGTGGAAAGCCCTCAGAACCATGTTGGCATATCATAGTGCACTATGAGCATAAGTGTTGTTAGGAAAAATTGTGATAAGTGCAGTTCTGTACTACCTAGGAGTTAGTTGGATGGCAACCATCAAAGAGTAGAAATCTACTATATAAAGCTAGCTATCAATTTTAAGGGCCAGATCTATATGATAGGTTTTTTTTCTAACTAATATACAAATGAGGGCAAAGTCTATGTCCTTTTGCTCATTGATCTTTCCAGCTACTAGAACAATGCCTGGCTCAATAAATAAGTTTGAAGTGACTATGAGATTGCCTTTATGTGTCCATTGCTATAGTTTGGACTTTCAGTTCTCCCCAATAGCCCATATATCCTCTTAGTCTTCAACTCATGGCACTATGGAGAGGTTTCAGAGGTGTGGCCTAGCGGAAGGAAGTTAGGTCATTGGGAATATGCCCGTAAATAGGATTTAGGGGGGCTAGGCCCTTTCCTGGTTTGTTGTTGTTTGTTTTTGCTTCGGAGCCATCGGGGGCCATATAGGCCTTCTCCATGTGTGTTTGCCATGGTGTGCGGCACTGCCACAGGCTCAAAGCAAAAGGGACGAGTGACCACCGATGGCAAAGCTGCCTGACACACGTTTACCTGAAAGAAAACCAAAACTCAAGAGAAGCGGTACAGCTCATCCAAGAGAGCACAAGTCAGTGAAATTTCTTGAGCCGAACCTAAATATATCCTGTTCTAAAACCCATCTTCCTTTCTTCCCCAGGGGGTTTTCTTAAAAATGTTCAGAAAGTCAAAGAAAATAAAGTTTTGGTGGATGCTTATAACTAATCTACCTAGCTAAGTTTTATACTGTTAGGGGGAGGAGTAGGAGATATTCTTTGAGCAACATTTTTGAAGATTGCTTCCATCTGATTTCTCCTAGTGCATAGAAAAAATAAGTTAACATTTAATAACTCAAGTCTAACAGATACTTCTAACTCATATTTTCTTGAAATCACCTTGCAACTTATTTTCCAAAACCAAATGGATTAAGTAAAACATAAAGAAAAAAACAACTTTTAAAGCCCCCTTACCAAGCAAGCATTGGTGAACCCATTATTCCAGCACTCTGGAGGCAGGAGGATCAAGAGTTCAAGACAACCTCTTCAACATAGTGAGATCTTGTCTCCAAAAAAAAGCAAACCAATGAAAACAACAACACACCAAACCTGTTTACAGGGACACTGAGTGTAGGGTCTGGTCCACCATGGCGGCTCGGTGCGTGTTATGGAAAGACATAACCATGGCCAACGTGTTCTAATTCTCTGGTACACAGTAAGGGGCCAGGAGGATTCGGACTCCCTGGAAACTAGCTAGAAATGCAGTCTCAGCGCTACTAAGGAAAAAGCAGTGATTTAGTTCCATCTCCAGGTGACTTCTATGCATATTAATACTCGAGCACCTCGGCACCACCAATATGGTTCATTGTGGAAAGCATGACCTGGACTCTACTTCTAAGCAATCCCATCTGAGCACGGATCTGAAAGAAGCAGCATTCAAGTAATGTTAAGGGGGGAAGTGGAACTTTTTGTGAGTGGGAATGGAAACTACCCTTGTTTATTTTTTTTGTATGAGGGACTTGTACCTGTTCCGGCAACAGAACAGGTTTAGAACAGGTGTCTTCAGTTTTACAAAATGATTTCACATAGGGATTACGTCTGTGAAAGGTCTGGTCTCCCTTTATCGATAGGCCTACCTAGCTCGAAGTCATTTTGCTGTCATGTTTGCCCTTACTCCATATGTGTGAATCATCAAGATGTGTTTGTTAAATCCCAAGTGGAGGTGAGTAAACAAGCTAAAATCTATAGAACTGTCATTCTCAGTGACAGATGTCCCATGTTAGGTTATAAAACTTTTCTGCCTGTTAAAGGGGAGAGAACCTTACAGTGATATACATGGTGTTGATTTATTTGGATATATACTAGAAAGCATTTCTGCCTAACTTATTATAGAAATATATTATACAGGGCTGAGAATGTGGCCTAGCGGTGGACTGCTTGCCTAGCATGCACGAAGCCCTGGGTTCGATTCCTCAGCACCATATAAACAGAAAAAGCTGGAAGTGACTCTGTGGCTCAAGTGGTAGCGTACTAGAGCCTTGAGCAAAAAGAAGCCAGGGACAGTGCTCGGGCCCTGAGTTCAAGCCCAAGGACTAGCACAAAAGAAAGAAAGAAAGGAATATATTATATGTATATATTCACTCATATATATGTATATGTAGTTAATATCTGATGCCTTATTAAGCCTTTTCAAAGGATTGTTCTCTCCATAATATAATTTGCTAAGTAAAAAACAAAAGTCGATACATAAATATTCTTCTAAAATGTGATAACCTCGAGAACTCACACTGGAATATCTTACAAGGCCTGTTTCTTTTTTATTGTTACCATATAGTATGAATGTAATACCAATAAAGCAATTTCTTCTGATGATTTACAGATTTTATTTCACTAAACAGTGTATCGACTGTGTTTGAATAGCTATTTGTGGCTCTCTGACTTGAAATTAACTCGCCCATCAAACACCTGAATTTGATTTCTCTTAAATTTTATTTGGTTTGACTCAAAACCAGAATGGTAGTCTTTTTGTTCCTTTTAAACCTCTATAAACCTGGCCAGAGTTACAAATATAATATAATTTTTCAATGTTTTGGGTTTACTTCCAGAAGAAAGCCACAATTTTAGTTAGCTCTTCGTACATTTGAGAACTTGTTTTGCTCTACCTAAAAGAATAGAAGGAAATCAGATGTAACTGTCAATGTCTGTAGTGGGTTCACTAGGAAAACACTGTGCTTTAACTTCTACTTATGTCGGTACAGTTTGTTGGGATTGTTTCAGGCTTGTTTAGGAAAACAGGTGTTGCTTGTTGGCTCTTTTTCTCACTTCCACATAATTTATGTTATATGTTTTAATGTAACTTACACCAGTGAGAACCTATACCAGTTCAAATGTAGAAGCCAACTATTGACAACATGAGTCTGTTTGTGTTGTCTGTTGTTCCTTCTTTTAAACATCCAGGGATTGGGCAGAATTCAGATGTGGCCTTTGAGATGAAATTTAGAGTGAGCGGCTATTAATGTGATACAGTACATTTTATGTGGTCTAAGCTAAAGTAACAGAGGTCTCCTCTGAAGTAGAGATTCAGGATTCACCTAAAGACCAGTTGTGGTCTATATATATTTTCTCGTGGTGTGTGGTGTGAATATTTTCATCTCATTTAAGTGATCTCTCAATTGAACTATGTATTTTTTTCCTTGCTCAGAACATTCTTCAGAGGTATTTAAAAAAAAAAGATTTTCCCAACAAAAGATAATTATTGTGAAGAGGGTACTTGCAATTATTTAAAATTTGCTTTCAAGACACAAGCATGAGTTACTCTGTTGGAAAGTACAATTCTGCTCTCAGAAGCCAAGACGAAATTTCTCAGGCTTCTAAGTCTTACTGTTCAGACATTTTCCTATGATCCCTGCCAGTCACTTCCTCTTAATCGGCTTTCTATATATCACAGCTGTCTCCTCGGTGCTTGCTATCTGTCTTCAGGCTCATTGAGGGAGATTCTGTCACATTAATTTGTAATGTACAGACATTCCATATACATGTGGATCAATTACTTACCCCTTCACATCTTAACTACAGTTTATGACGTATTTAATTAAGCTCCATCCCTGTTTGTTGATCAACGTAAACATCCTTACATTTAAATGCAGGATTTTTTTGTCTGAATATTTTGCAGGAAATTATGTCATACCATGTGTCAAGTAAATTCTGGAATTAATAGGAGAGTGTTTGGGGGAACAGGAACCTTGATGCCGCTGAAATCAGATGTCTGTCTCCTTCATCTATGACTAAGACTGACCTTTATAGAAACTATTAGTTTCTTTGCTTCTGCCCCTGGAGCTATTGACAACCATTTCAAATGCAGAAAGAAAAAAAAAAGAAAGAAAGAAAGATGTAACGAAAGCTGTGCATGAGGCAGAAGTGAGTCACAGGAAGAATCTAATAACGTACCCATTCCAGATGACAATTCTATTTAGGGTCATCTACCTTTCAGCACACAGTGTGGACAAAATTATTATTTCATTACTTTTCTAAATCACTTTCTTCAATATATTATGGAAACTTTCTAATATAGCATTTAAAAAACATTATAAGAGAAACAACTAAAATTATATTTCCAATGTGATTTAGCATCATGATACTGATAATTCTCTTTCTATTCTACATATGTACAGTTAGTGCCATATGTAGATTTAGGGGAAGGAATTTCTATTTCTTATTTTCTTCCTGCATTTTCATTTTATTGCAAGTTTTATTATAGTGAGTGATGTTACCAATTGTTCTTAAAATTCATTTGGAATGTATTTAGAATAATGGTTTCCCCTGTGACATTATTGTGTTTATAGTTTGTACAAAGCAAAGCACTGCTAACTGGAAATAATAGATGAGGTTGAAATACTTGAGCATATTATTAGAAGTGACAGATTTTATTCACGCAGATTGAATAATTCAATCATGAGTGAGTTCTGTGGATCTCATGAGTTAATATGCCTCTTATTTGGTCCTTAGTCATTAGCTAAAATGAAAGGGAAATAAACATTTTTAAAATTCTAGACCACTTTTCACTTTTTTCTCTGATGATTATAATACAATACTGAGTAAATTAACCAAACCATTACTTTATTTTAATATGCTCAGTGGGATCATCTAATAAGTAAAAAAATTAGAATTTAAAAATAATAACTTAGGGGCTGGGGATATGGCCTAGTGGCAAGAGTGCTTGCCTCGTATACATGAGGCCCTGGGTTCAATTCCCCAGCACCACATATACAGAAAACAGCCAGAAGTGGCGCTGTGGCTCAAGTGGCAGAGTGCTAGCCTTGAGCAAAAAGAAGCCAGGGACAGTGCTCAGGCCCTGAGTCCAAGGCCCAGGACTGGCAAAAATAATAATAATAATAATAATAATAATAATAATAATAATAATAACTTAGTGATCATGTATAAAAAAGTCATAAATAATTAAGCTCATAAATAAAAAAGTCATCATGTATAACAGACTAGAACATCTAATTATTTGCCAGAATATGATTTTTCTCTGTGAGTTTCAGTAGCCAAATTACTTTAAAGTATTTATTTCTAAATATTTTATTTTTATTTATTTATTTATTTTGTTGCCAGTCCCAGGGCTTGAACTCAGGCCTGGGCACTGTCCCTTAGCTTCTTTTGTTCACAGCTAGCTCTCTACCACTTGAGCCACAGCGCCACATTCGGCTTTTTCTGTTTATATGGTACTAAGGAATTGAACCCAGAGCTTCATGCATGCTAGGAATGCACTCTGCCACTAAACCACATTCCCAGTCCTATTTCTAAATATTTTAAATGACTATATATTTCTATTGTAAACCATTTTTTATCACCAAAGATACCTACTTAGTATATGCAAAATACAAACCAATAAGACATTAATGGCAAGCGCTCTACCACCAGCTGCTCATGTAGTCAAAACATTTTGATTTTGAAAAGCTGTCCCTTAACTTTTCACTCTAGGCTGCTGCTCTACTACTTGAGCCACACCTCCACTTCCAGCTTTGAGCAGGTTCATTGGAGATAAATGCCTCATGAACTTTCCTGCTTAGGTAGGTAGGCTTTGAACCATAGTCCTTAGGTCTCAACCTCCTGAGTAGCTAGAATTACAGACATAAGCTTCTGGCGCCTGGCCCATCCAAAATATATTCTTAACAGAATAGAAAGGAAATACTCAAGATTATTGCAACCTTTATTTCCTTAAGTGGTCACGTGGTCACGGGTAGTATTTGATAACCACCTGCTTCTAGTCCTTTCTCTGGATTCCCTCTGCAAGTAAGTACCACAGTTGGTCTTGATTCTGTGCCCAGAGGGGAGAACCACACAGCTGTTCTTGCAGGGTCATCTGTTGTTCAGCTTCAGTTGGGCCGTAGTCATTGAGCATTCTTCCATCCTTCTAGATGTATTCTTTCTTCCCTCCATTGTGAAGGGCTCCTATTGGCCCTTGGTAGAATGCATCACTTACCTAGGCCAGTACTGTAAGTCTCTTCTCTTGTACCTCTCGACTCCAAGGTAGAAGGATCCAAAAGAGTCCAGGAGGTAGTTTGACCTTCTGCTTCCATGACATCATTAAATCTCTGGGACAAAGACTTACAGGCTTGTAGAGCATGAGAGTGGGAGGACAACGCAGAATCTTTCCTGTGCCAAACATTTCATTATGTGATCTCCTCTGCTGAGATCACCAGCTGGTGAGCATCTGTGCAGGGCACAAATACCTTCATGTCTTTCCCCTCCCCATTTGGAGAGGTCTAGCAAGATACCTCTCCCCTAAAGTGCCTTTGTCACCAATTCTTAATGGTGTTCCTTCCAAGGCCCAGATCCTGGGATTAAGGGGTTAATAAGCCATTGTCTCCAGCCAATGCACATAGATGCTCATTTCTCCTTCCAAGCAAAATGCACAACCAAGTCCACTGGCAAGGGTTAAAACTTTTTCCTTCACTGCTCTCTTTCAGAGTGGCAAAGGGGCTGTGTATCTGCAACTCTACACTTTCAGGTGGTATAAAAACCATACCCGGATGCTGTTACAACTACCTATTCATTTTCTTCGCTCTCGGAAGCACATAGAAGACTACACAGCTCTATTTTCTCAAGCATAAGATAGGTGTGCCTGGCGGTCAACAGATCGAGGTAGTGAGTTAGGAAGGTGATGGTGTCCCCATCCTCTAGTTCCTGCATCTGGACACGATCCAGGTTGCACAGTATTACTTTTGTGTTTTCACTGGAAAAGGATTTGTTGGTGGTAACTAGCCCTACCTTGCTGCACGGGGCGGGGGTGTGTGTGTGTGGAAATTCTGGCTATAGTGTCCTTGTGATAGACCTGCCAGCACCAGCAGGTCACAGGCCGTCAGAGGATTGCTACTTTAAACATTTCGTATAATATTACAATGAGCTGGAAAGATACAAGCCACTAAAAGCATTTCTGTATCAATGAGCCATCTGGGCAGTGGGTGTTGAGTTATGGTCCACATGAGGCATTGAACTAAGATGCAATTCCAAGGTAGAATGGGCCTCATGGATGGAGGTAGAGCAGAGCTCCTCACATCCTGGCCAGGAAGTAGCAGGAGAGACATAAGGGTCACTCGTACAGCATCCTCACCAGCCAGGTACCACCTAATCATCACACACACAGAATAGGCTTGTGAATGGATCAACCCACTGAAGAAGAATCACCATGACCTAGTTAGCTCTCCATTCTGCCATGGCCAGGCACCAGGCCTTCAGGACACAAGCCTTTGGAGGACACTTCATATCCAAACTATTCAGATAGAATCATACTATTAGTGATTTTTTTTTGCATACTGGAAAGATTTTACTCTTTACAAAAAGACTAGGATGTCTTATACATTGATGCCAATAAATCTTCATATTCTGGTTGATAACAGTTGCATAATTCCGGCTTTAATGAAAGAAGAAAAAACAATTTCTGAATTTTAGTTCTTAGCAGAATGACAGATGGATGAGATGCCACTCTCAAAGAATGTCACTCTTGACTATTCCACCTAAGTGACATCAGGAGGAATCTGGTTCATGTCAGAGATCTTATCTGCATGGATGTGATTTCCAGTTTCAGAGTAAATGACTTTTTGGCCATCTCCATGAAATGGGACCTACGCTCTTCTGGAGTCTTGCAGGGACCTGCTTCAAGATGAGGTCAAGTCTGACACGTTACGCACGGCCCTATAATGTCAAATACCATTAATTGGATTTGTGCAGCCCAGATGTCAGGGGCCACCCCACAAATTGAACATAATATCATTGAAACTCATGACAAAGAAGGAAGGACAAAGAGGGACTAATTGCCAATTAAGATTTGAAGAAAACATTACTTTATGGTTACTCACATTTTTAAAGGTTATTTAGTTGTATTTTAAGTCTTCAAATACTACACTCTCTTTATGCCTTTGGCTTTTTATATGATGAAAATAATAAATTATGACTATGATAAATAGAAGTTATTTAACATTTCTCCGAGCATATGTATTGTAATATGAATTTAATTTTCACTAGGAAAAGATGAAGTAAGCAAATTGCTATTAATGATCAATCTGCCCCTTTGTGAATTCAATAATGATTAATATGTAAACAACTTTGGTCAGAATATGATTCCTATAATGGCTAATTTATCAAGTTTCTAAAAAAATGAGCAAAGTGAAAAATTTGAATAGGTCCAGGGAACAGCCAGACATTCACAATGCTAGAATATTAATGCCTACGATTCAGGAGAGAGCTGACTAAAGAAACGGAAATGACCTGATCTGTGGGGGAAAAATTCAAAGATATGAAATGTATTCTGAATGAAACAGAAGAAGTAAAAGTAATAGCTAAAAGGTAAGGAGTTTTTGAAGCATTGTTAGGAGAAAAAAATGTTTCTAACAATTTAAGCAGATATTGGGAAAGAGTGTCCTTTCATTCATCAATATGTCTGCGTATCAACTACACGGGAAATGGACAAGAGTTCTGGAGAAGTTGTGGGTAGGGCAAATGGCAAGGAGAAAGGCCTTAAGTTGGGTCTGAACTCAAGGAGCTCATGGAAGCCAAGAAAACTGGTGTTCTCAGATAGAAGCAAGCAGCAGAAGATTCAACAATGAAAAGGCCAAGGCAGGCTTTCTGCTAGTTTATAGGGTACACACGAGTCTGGTTTTATTCCACACCTCCCTTGAGGTGACCAAGGGACTGTGGATTTGAACCCTAATATTCAGAATTCCCAATTTATTTTCCTGCAGTGATCCAAACCACAGGGTACCCAAACAAAAGTGGGTTTTTTTTTGTTTTGTTTGTTTATTTTAAAGCCAGCCCTAAGGCTTCATAATGATATGGGCTTTAGTTCCATGGGGCTCTTCCTGCCAAGATGAATTGTTTTCCAAAGACCACGGCTGCCCATCACCAAGGATACTTTCTCCATTAATATTTATTTTGAGTTTGGGGTCTTAGAGATTATGTTAAAGGACAGACGATGGACCTGCCATGTTTACCCCTGTCTCTTCACATCATCTTAGTTCTAGGAAGTATCTCAAAATCGGAGCCAATAGCATCCTGACAGAACCAATCATATCTTTCTTCTCTACTTTATACTTCTATCAAGACCTCCATTCTTTGCCAGTGCTTGTACTGCAGTCATGCGCCTATAGTAGATTTTCAGAATATTTTATTTAAAGAACAAGTGGCTATCTAATATCCCTTACAAAACTTTCATTTATAAAATGCTTACCTATAAAAATGTGTCAACACTATTTATGCATATTGTGTTGAGAGAATAAACTGGCTGTATTAGGAAATCCCTCTGAATAAAAATCACATAAGAAATTAACTTTGGATATAAGAAAGATGGAGTATTTATCCTATTTCAGTGACAAAAGGTGCAGCTATCTCCCTAAAAATTACTACTTCCATTTTACTTTCCCTACTGCAGAAAAAGATTTGATGAAACACAAACTAATTTAAAGAGGCAAAGCAATAAATATGCCATGGTATTTCCAACCCAAATGGAAATTATAATGCTGTATGATAGATATCAAAATGGATATGACATGTTCTCAGCAACCAAAAAATCCACCCTGTCTTGTGGAGGTGAGCAATTAACTATAATGCATGTGGTCAGCACCGCTCCGCTGATAAGAGCCAACTGCCCTAACGCAATAAGAAAAGACAAATGCAATAAGAAAAGACAAATAATACACCTAGAGCACAAAAATCATTGCAATTCTGATAAAGGAATGAGTCTTTTGTTGGGTAGAGACAAATATAGAAAAAAAAGTCTGGATCAAGGGGGAAAAGCTATTGTAATTGTGTTTTCATATATTAAAGGTAATCATCTTATTTTCATAACACTAAATTAATCATGTTTGTCTTGGTAGGAGAGAGGTGAGCAAAATGCTTGCTACTTCATGTAGAAACACAAATATATAGAGCATTGTCTGATAGCATCTCTTATGTGGGTATTTGATGATGGGTGGTCATGTGATTATAGACTGGACCTCAATGAAGTCATTCCTGCAGGAAACAGAGATGTCTCAAGTTTATTCCATGCTTTATAATGAACAGCTGCCATCCACTTGGGTTAGAGCTTGAAGAGTGACCTGTACTCTTTATACAGTCTGCTTTTAAACACCAGCAAGCACTTAACAGGCAACGTTGGCTGCTCCCTCTGTGACTGGCTCCTTAATTCTCCACCATTCTAAATGGCTATCTATTAAAAAGCAAAAAATTAGCAAGGTTTTTTTGGTAGTACTGTTTTGTTTTGTTTTGCCAGTCCTGGGCCTTGAACTCAGGGCCTGAGCACTGTCCCCTGGCTTCCTTTTGCTCAAGGCTAGCACTCTGCCACTTGAACCACAGCGCCACTTCTGGCCATTTTCTATATATGTGGTGCTGAGGAATCAAATCCAGGGCTTCATGTATATGAGGCAAGCTCTCTTGTTGCCACTAGGCCATATCCCCAGCCCGGTAGTACTGTTGTTTAAACTCATGACCTTGTGCTTGATTGGCGGATGCTCTGTCATGTGAGTCTCACCTCCTGCCCTTCTTCATTTGGTCATTTTTTTTAATCTCATTTTTGGGTCTGACATCCATGTTCAGGCCAGCCTGGTCAATGATCCTCCTGTTTGTGCTTTCTGTGTAACTGGGATGGTGGAAACGCACAATCGTGCTCAGCTTTTTACTAGTAAGTATGGGGTTTCACTAATTCCCACTCCCTCCCACACTGGCCTCAGTTAAATCCCCCCCCCTCAAATTCCGTCTCCAAATAGCTAGTATTACAGGTGTGAGCTTCTGTAACTGATGAGCAAGGTAATCTTCTGATAGCTCTAGACTGGTATGTGTCAAGAATTTGGGGTTTACTGAGGAAAAAATATTTGGCCACAAAAGCTGGCAGTGTACAGTGTACTTTGTTTCGTAGTCTAAGTTACTTTCCCAAACTTCCTTGTTCATACCATGAGCACAGAATGTCTTTTTTGTTGCTTATTTGACTTTCCAGCCATATTTTGTAATGTTCAAACGACAAACCTTTGGCTTTCTTGGTTAAGTTTATTTGTAAGAGTTTGTGCTCATTGATATAACAGTGAGTGGAATTGTTCTCTTGGAGAGCATGGCGCTTACATTGGAAGATTAAAAAAAAATGTATGAAAGAGTAGAAAAAGAGGCTAAGGGCCCCGTAACCTCTTGCCAGGGCATATTTCTAGTGACAGGGACCTCGCGCAGGTTGCTTTTATGAGGGCAGAGACGGACATCCAGTACTGCCCCCCCTCCAGGATCAAGGGTGCAATCACACTGTGGTTTGTGCCCCCCCCCCCCAAGAGGTGGCTAAAACACACCCTAACCATAGAATTCTAACAGGGTTCACATTCATCTCCTAATATAAAATGCACTCATCCCATCACCAAGAATCCTAAAGTCCTCACTTTTCCAATACTACCCTAAAGTCCAAATCCAATGTCTCCCCTGATACGCAAGGCAATTCTGATCCCTGAGTTAAAAAGCAAGTTGCATAGGGTCAACGGCAAAACGGATCGAGTTAAAGACTTCTATTCTAAAAAAGGAGAAATCCCCAAGTGGAGAAGAGGAATTAGCCTAAGACAAGACCAAGGCTCATCAGGGCAAACAACGGATCCTGACGTTCCAGTGTAGCTTCCAGCGTGCACTGCAGTGGGGGTGTCCTGGCTGTGTTCGGGTCAGGCTGCTCTTGCACACTGACACCCAGCGGTCCTCAGAGGCCACCAATGTTCACTGGCATCTCCGCAGCCTAAGATTTTTCTTTTTAGTTAGTAATTCGTGCTCAAGTTGTTAGTCTACCATAGTTAGAAGTTACTCATCCTGAAACTCTGAATATTGATTTCTTTGAGTGGCTTTCAAGACTTAACTGTTGGTTCTAAGACACTTGTTATTTCCATTTAAAAAGAGGTAGACACATCTCAGCTTTCTCTGAGAAACACATTTTGGAAACTGAATCTATTTACATAGAATTTGTTATACACACAGCACCTGTCTGCTATAAAAGTAGGAAGCTATTGTACTCCTTATTAGAAGAAACAGCACTAGCATGCAGGGAGGAGTATCAGGTCATCTTCATTTACTCTAATTTTATGATATTTTATTGTGTTCAAGCCATTGTATGGTTTTTGTGTTTGTTTTGGAGATTTTTGTTTTTGTGGCTCGGTTGTAGGGCTAGAACTCAGGGCCTGAGCGCTGTCCCTGAACTCTTTTGGTCAAGGCTAGCACTCTACCACTTTGAGCCACAGTGCCACTTCCAGGTTTCTGGCCGTTAATTGCAGATAAGAATCTCATGGGGACTTTCTTGCTCGGGCTGGCTTTGAGTCATGATCCTCAGATCTCAGTCTCCAGAGTAGCTAGGATTTCAGGCATGAGCCACCAGCATTCAGCACCATTGTATGTTTTTAAGCCTTTTGTGACATTATTTTAATACCAAACATAATCTCAGTATGTGGAGTATGAATGCTTCCTTTTTTAAAAATAAGAGTTTTTAGAAACTCAAAAATTTCCATTGTCTGAAAGTGTTGGTAGCATAACTTTAAAATAACATATGATGCAGCTACTTTTTTCATTCAAATAAAGTTTAGAACAAGCCCACTTACTGATTTTATGGCTATTATAGAACTAGAACTATTCTATAGTTCCTGGTGTGCTCTAGAAATGATAACTATTCTTTGAAAGTCAGGTTATTCTGGAGAAGTGTGTATAACTCATTTTTCTAATGTCAAAATGTTACAGTGAAAGAACTGAAGTTTGGCAGACAGTTTTCAGTTATCCTAGGTCAGTTGCATAATGACCCATAGCTCCATCCCCAGATCCTCAAGAGTAAGGGAAAGCCAAAGCCACAACCCGAAGGTAAGCCAGTATAGCTGGTGATAGCAGGTCAATGGTCTGCGCTACAGAAGAGGCCCATAGGCCCTCCAGCCTTAAATCTGGGAAAGCGATGAGATGTGATAGTGACTCCTGCGTGACAGGCAGCAATGAAACAGGAAAGAGGAATTCCATAATAATCCAGAAATCCTGAACAAAATCAAATGGAAGATCTGGTACTGGAAAGAACAATAAATAATTTTTTTCTTAAATTTGAAAAACCTCACCAATTAACTAGGTTTAGTTGATGACAGAATATCAGGGCTTGAAAACAAAGTTGATGAATATTCAGAATACTCAAAGAGGAAAAAAAAATGACAGAATATACCAGACCTTTGGGACACAATTAAAAGACCAAAGCTATGAATGATGCCTGTAGAAGAAGGAGAGAGGCAAGTTACAGAACTATTCAATTTAACAATAGCAGAAAATTTCCCAGAAGCATGGGAAAGAGATAATTGTCTATGTACAAGAAGGTCTCAGGACACTGATCAAACAAGAGTAGAACTGAACCATCAGCCTCATATTATAGTTAAAATACTATATAGGATGAGAAAAGATATTTAAAGATGCAAGACATAAATGCCAAGTCCCATCTAAAAGCAAACCACTCAGAAAACAGCAGATTTCTCAAAAGAAATCCTGAAAGTTTGGAGGGTCTAGGTAATATAGTTCAAACTCTAAAAATAACTGCTAATCTGGATTCCTCCATCCAACAAAGACAGCCTTTATAATTGAAGAAGAAATGAAAGTCTTCCATGTTAAACACAAACTAAAGGAATCTATGTGCACTAAGCTAGTACTTCCACAGATACTGAAAGTCAGAAGAAAAAGAAAAGCACAGCCATAAAAATAGAGGGAAGAGCAAAGATTAGATAATCAGATAAAAATTAGTTAAAAAGAATCAGACATTACAAAACCAAATGACCAATAATGCTACACACTTTTCAATAATAACTCTGTAAATAGCCTTAATTCTTTAATTAAGAAGACAATATTAGGAGATTGAAGTAGTTTAAGAAAAACACAGAACTTCTATTTGCTGCCTAAAAGAAATATACTTCATCTGCAAAGTCAAACACAGCTTGGAAGAAAAGGGATAGAAGAAGGTGCCAACTCAAACCAATATCAACAGGAAAAGCACATTGCAGTTGTGGGGAAACAAAAATTTCTTAATTTCTTGGGCTGGGGATATGGCCTAGTGGCAAGAGTGCTTGCCTCGTATACATGGAGCCCTGGGTTCAATTCCCCAGCACCACATATACAGAAAACGGCCAGAAGTGGTGCTGTGGCTCAAGTGGCAGAGTGCTAGCCTTGAGCAAAAAAAGAAGCCAGGGACAGTGCTCAGGCCCTGAGTTCAAGCCCCAGGACTGGCCAAAAAAAATTTTTTTTTAATTTCTGAAAAAATTAGAAACTATTTGATTGATGAAGGCAATATTTTTTAAAAGGTAATATATCCATGAGATATAATGAATACCTAAAGGAGTGAATTATGTAAAAATGAACCATAGAGGAGGTATGTTAATAATTAGTACATGATAAACTAAGTAAAGAATTAATAGAAGACATCAGGGAAAAAACAGATGTATCACTTGGTGCAACGTGGAGCCAACCACAATAATGATGTTGCAGTATTGGATGAATGTAGAAACAAGCATGCTATGTGTAACAGAGAAAAGAAGGGAAATCCTCAACTTTCCCATGCCACGACCATAGCCAATGTCTCTAGAAAGCACAGAGTGAGTCTAGAAGGTTAGAACAAAAGTTAGAAATGTTGCCCAGAGGATGGGAGGAAACTAGCTTTACTTTGCAAGGCATGTAAAGCTATTGACCATTACTGACTCTTGACCAGAACTATATGACTGTACATGTACAACTTTGATAATTTTTTTAATAAAAGCAAACAATTTCTTCATTCATGTTTAAACATTCCTACTCATGACTAAGGGAAATGACAAGAGATTAACCCCAGACAGAAAGAAATGAGTGGTGAAATTGTAACAATATATGATAATTCAAGTAATTTAATCTAAACATAATTTATTTTCAAGGATGCATTTTAAGATTTTACTTTTTGTGATTTTTATTTTTGAGTGAATCATTAATGGTGCATAGAAGACAGCAATGAAGACAAATCTTTTTTTCTTAATCTCTCCCTCTTTTTTTTCTACTATTATACAGGGACTAACTTCTCAGGTGTCCTTGCTTATGGTAGTCAGGTGAGTTTCTCCCCCCTCTTGTCACTTGGGATAGTTCCCTGTGATCCTCTTGGCAGGAGTTGTATATTCCTAGCACTGGGATCTAGATGTGTTGGCTTTGCTATGTTCCGCACATAACTCTTTCCCCCAATCAGACTGCTGTGTTTGTGACAGTCATTGTAACCTTTATTTCACGTCTCTATAAATGTTGGCCAGCTTGAAGGTCTCACGTCAAAACGTAATGAATGTCCTCAAGTGGAGGAAAGAAAAGCCATTTGACAATGGTTATTTCTTCCCCACCTAATGTATAGCTTCTGGTGAAAGTGTTGCTTCTGTTATTTTTATGACTGCCTAAGATAGAAATAGTCTCTTCATTGAACAAGCTATGGAGAATGAATAGAGGCAGGTCAGGGTCAATGTGGTCCTCAAAGAGCCCCTAGTTTATTTGATTAACTTCAACCCAATGGAGAAACTATAGAGCTACGTGACATCTGAAAGTCACGTTGACTGAACTGAGTAGGTGGTGACCTAGAAACCTTTAGCCTTTGTCAGGCAGGAGTAATTGCAGCAATGTGAATCCTTTTCACTCTGTGGTCAACACTCACCGGATCAAAATAGCCACACGTTATCCTGTGTGCTCCTGGGAGCTCTGGATTCTTCCATTCACTCAGAGGCCCCTTGGATGACTTCATGCTCTCTCCCTTCAGCTTTGTTTCTTGCATATTTTTCTTGACATAAGTTATTTTGGCATCTATTCCAGCTGCCTATTGGGTAATGGAAGAAATGAAGAGAGACTTAATGGAGATGATTGCACGATACACATGGTAAATATAGTGCTTGTTAATACAGTTGAATAAGGATTATAGTCCCATTTTTCTGAGATTTGTTAAAGAGTGAATGGTAAGCTATAAAACAGTGCATCATTTCTAGATGCTTGCTACTTCATAATTAACATATTATCAGTTTAACATGTCCTATATAGAAACTGCACAAGTCAATAAGATGAGGGAATCCTTCCTGCATACACCCTTTCTTTTCTTTTATTTACTAGTATATCTTACTCTATAAATTACTATATATGAGTGTTCTCTGATATAGAGGGCTGGGTGGAATGAATTTTTTCAGAACCCTGGCATCTTTGCTTTTATTGCCAAGTGAGAAATCACCAAAACGTTTATTTATTGTCTCCAGGGTCCCTGGTTATGATATCTATCTTTTCATTGATTGAATAACCTGACATCAAATTCACAGAGGTAAAATCCCAAGCTTCATTCTGTGTAGATTTGTGGTCTAGAGTGATACTTCACAAACACGACAATTCATATAATACAGAAGTATCTGTGAATGAGGAAAGTTTTATTAGACTGTAAGGTTGTCTGTTCTTTGTTTCACTGATTTTGTCTTTATTTCTGTTAGCTACAGCTTTTAAGAGTGATTTGGGAATTTTTATTGGAGAACTGAGTGCAGGTAACTACTCGGGGTAGGGTAGAAAACGGCAATTCTGCTTTCCTGAGGCTAGTCAGATGAACAAGTAAGGCCAAAGATACTCATTTTTTTAAACTTCAACACGAACTATTTATAAAACCCCTGGAATAATGAAAGAACTTATTTTATCCACCTACGAGTTGCTTGACTTGTTGCTTGTGCATTAGCTTTCCAACCAAAGGACTGAGAAACTGGCTTTGTCTTGATACTTGATGTCCACACTCGCAAGAGCTCTCAGCCACTGGCGGTGAGTGCCAATGTCCTGTACATCGAATGTGTTAGAAGCAATGCTAAGCCACACCCTTAATATACTGTGACTTATTCAAAAAACTGTCATCAGCTGGTATGTATGGCTTCTCCCTCCACACCCATGGCATGATGGGAAAGGCAGACATTCATCCACATGGATTTAGGATTTTCCATGCTTTAGGATATTGACAAATGTCCTACAATTACCATTATGCAAATTAAATGTGGTGAGATTTGTTTAGATGTCTCTCTTAGAGCTCAGCGGGAAGCAGCCTGTGAGTATATTGAGTGTCATTCGAAATTTGCCAAGCTGTTACTGCCATCTTGAGGGATGGGTCTTGAGGAATGTAGTTTACATGCAGAACTGGAAAATTGCTGAGCTGACCATTGAGTTTAGGTGTTTTGTATTATGTCAATTTGGATACTAATAATTTGGGAACGCTTCTAGATAAATCTTTATTAATGCTGAATGAATAATATTGTACTGTTACTTTGTATGGGAATAAAACATTCCTCATTATTGGAAGCATTTCCCCCAGAAGACAGACTCTTTATCTCCTTAACATTTTATCAACTTCAATATGATTAAGTATAAGTTTTATTTCTCATGGAAGGCAAAGACGTCCTCTTTATAAACATGCTAATGCACAAGACATCTAGGCAGGGACATCTATAATTAATAACCATTTTTTTGTGTGTTCAGTATTAGAGATTAAACTCTAGGAGCCTTGAGCTCTCACTCAGGCATTAATTATTACACACGATTGCTATCATTTTAATATGGGTTTGATTGCTTGTAGTGGAAGTGACCTAATACTTATTGATAGAAACTATAAACTAGAGAGCAGTTTTCTTTCCAGTATACCTGTATTATGTACTTACTTCTTTAATATCTACATTTTCCCAAACCAGTATCTTTTATTAGGTCTTGTTTCTTCAAAATAAAAGTCACTTGAACTGAGAATGTTATTCACTAGAAGCAAAACCACAACTTGTAAGAAAGAGTTCACTTTTTCTTTTTTTCACAGAAATCTCCTGCACATCATTTTTAATTGTCAGCCTTGTTTAGGATTTTATTTTCCCAACTGTTCTTTCCCTTTTGCTCTCTGAGGAAATTACTTTGGGGAATAATGCAGATTTGTGTTTACAGATGTGAGACTCCTTGCTAACACATCATGTTGACAGAACTTTGCCGCAAGTTATTGTCTGAGCCACAGCCTCCCCAAATTGGCACAAACACAACCATTGGTGACCTTTAGAGTTTTGAAACTGCATGAATCATATAGCTGGAAAGTTGGACTGAGGCCACTGGACAGTCCATTTTTCAAAAGATTAACTCCATCTTGGCTTCCACTTAATCAGTGGAGGTAGGTATACAGCTATGCAATTTATCAAGTCAAGGAAACGTTCCTGAGATTTAATAGCTATTAAGCACGTGAATCCATTGGAACTCTCTATTGCCAATAAAGAGATGACTAACTTGACATTGCTAGTAAAAGCAAATTAAAGTTTTCAAATAATTGTATTGTGCTTGTGTCACATTAGTGAATATTCATTTGGTATACTGGACTCCCGCATGGAAGACCACCTCAAGATTACCTTCCTAAAATTATTATTAGCCAGGCACCAGTGGCTTACACCTATAACTCACACACTACCCAATAACCTGAGATCTGAGGACCAAACCAGTCAGGACAGACGAATCTGTGAGATGCTTATCTCCAGTTAACAAGCAAAAATCTGGAAGAGGAGGTGTGCTCAAGTGGTAGAACACCAACCGCAAACAAAATGTTTATACGGGATTTGTTTTGGAGTGTTGGTGTTACTTTTCTATTTGACTCCAGAAAAACTTTAATATGTCACATCCAGAGGCCAAGGACTAGGCCAGCCTCCCTACTGTTCTGAAGAGACAGTAATTGATTTTCTTGCTTTAGCCAATTGCTAGTTATACATTTCACAAGGCAACTGGTGGGCTTCATTCTTTTGCTACCTAAGTTCTCTTTATGATTTTCAAAATGCTTTTTTAAATCCCTAACTACTTGAAGTATAATAAGTGATTCCAAATGGGACATTATTCCAGTGTTTCATGATGATCTCGATTCTCAGTCATGGGAGTTTGCTTCTCCAGTAAGAAGAAAAGATGCTTTACCTTGTGCTAAAGGGGAAACAGTGGTCTAACAAATTGCTTTACAAAAACAAAGCAGACATATTTACTTATTATTTTCACTTTTTTCTTTAGTATGCTCAACAATTTTTCTTAAGTTTATCAAACCTCTGTGCAGCCTAGTTTGACTCTGCCTGGTGTCTCATATTCCTTGCATTAATTCTAGTTGCCTTCACCTTATTGACATGCCCAAAGTAAAAATTTAAAGCCATCGTTGCTACTTAGATCTCGTTGTATGAATCGTTTTGCCTTTTTCAGGAGTCATAAAAAACTCTTTTGCCGGATGTTGGCACAGAAAAAAAAAATACATCATTATCAGAGTCAAACCTCCCAAATATAACAAAAAGAAAAGAAAACCAGAAAGCACGAGAAGGCAGAGGCTTCTCGTGAGAGGAGTATAATGAAAGTGTCTGTGTTCAAACTTTGGAGCAGGAATATACCACCTGTCTCCACCTGGGCAACTTACTCAACTGCTGAGCCGACTTTCCCTTTTTCTTCTTTCATAATACAACATACCCTTGTAAAGATTTCCACTGGGCTCCGTATTCACAAGGCGCTTCAACACAAGTCAATTCCCAGATCTGTGTCCATTCCAGAGCATGCTCCTGGGAAAGGGCTTGCTGGCCTCAGCCAGAAAATCTTATTTGGTGTTCACCATGGCCCTGAACTCCATTCCCTGTCTATCCTTGCTCTTCCCGGTAAATGACAAGAAATGCCGACGAGGGATGTTCTCCTGATTGTACAATGGAGAAGGTCTTGATGGGAGGCGGCAGGAGGAAGGTCTGTGATTTGGAGAACATCCTAGCAATCGATCAGCCAGCACAGATGGCCCAGAGTTCTTTTCAGGGACAATTTTCTGAACCCCATCCACAGCAGCTGGTTTCTACCAGACGGTCTTTACCAGTGGAGGAAGGAATCAGGTGGCCTGGCTCAAATTCAATGGAGTGGCACTCGCTGGAATTGGACACTGTTTAGCATAAATTCGCTGAGTTTTGATACAGATTGTCTTGTGATTCTGCTGCTCTTTCCTTACAAAAAAGTTCCATCTCCTTGCACATTGCTGGGTTGCTGCCTTTATAGCGCATGCTCTTCTTTTGTGTAACTGCATCTGTACCACTGGTGTTATAGGAAGAGAAAACTAAAGATTATATACAGAATGGAATCTTATCCATCCGTTAGAAAGAATGTTATTGCATCATTTGCAAAGAAATAGAAGGACTAAGGGTGGGGGAGGGGGGAGTCATGCTAAGTGAAAGAATCCAAGCCCAGAGGTCGCAAGGATGTATGTTTTCTTGACTTGTTTTTCATTTCCAGGAACTAAATCTTGAGTATGTTCTCTGGTGTCTAAGTCGCTTTTCATATGCTATCTAGAATACTGGACTGTGTGGGATTTACATTGATATCTTCAGTTTTCTTTGTCCCTACACCCATGGACCAGAGTCTTAAACTCTGGAACTCAATAGTGAGGGCTGAAGAAGAGACACGCTTCTTGCTGCTGTTCTCTCTGGATCTTTTGTCTCGTCTGCTCCTGCATTCTTGTCTATGTACTGCGCTCTCTCTCTCCCCTTACTTTACATTCATCATTGGAGGTGGCTTGCCTGTGTTCGCACAGGTAAGGTGACACCAGGGTCTTACATAAGGACCATGAAATTTAAGGATACATAAGCACCTTTCATAGCATGGACCAAATAGATTTCTGACACTCGTCCACATAAATCATAAGCCCTGGGAATTGATCTGAAGAGCCTAAATTTTTAAGAAGTTAAAGGTCATTCTGATGGAGATCACGTTGGGCCATACATTAAGAACTGTTCTCATTTCCCTCATTTCAGTTCCAGCTGGGAGTCAATGTTAGTGCAAGTTTGCACTAATTCCATTAAGTCTTACTCATCCAGCTATAGTTAGCCTGTGATGAAATACCCTAGTATTAAATGAAATCCAAATGTCAACTGGGTATGGTAGCCCATCCTTGCAATCCCATCATTCAGTTGGGAGGCTGAAGTCAGAGGACCACAAGTTCTAGATCAGATTGGACCGCCATATAATGAAATGGTAACACACACACACACACACACACACACACACACACACACACACACATTTCTCAATGTCATCTCTTCCATTTTTCCTCTTTTCCAGTTGATAGTTTCCTGGCACTTTTTCAGATTTTCATAGCTACTTGTTTCCCTATTATTTCATCTTATCAGACTCTGGGATCCTTGGAGACAGGTTCTTGTTCGGGGCTGGCTTCAGCCGGCTTCGGGCTGGCTCCATTAACAGGGACCGATACACTGATATGAGCATGACACACAGTAGGTGATCAGAAATGTTACTGAATGAAAAGAAGAAGGTGTTAAATTTGGAACTAGAGGTACGATAACAATCATGTGATTTTCAAAAGTTATTTACATGTAGTCTACATTAGCTGTTCAAGCAGGTGTTCACTGTGATTTTTCTGTACATGTTCAAATGTATGCCAATCCATCTCACCCTGTCACCGCTCCCCCTTCCCACTTCTTAAAGTAATCTCAATAGGTCTCAGGTTTCCATTTCCACACAAACTAATGGATCCAGCCCTTTTTGCAGAAAGCAATGATTTCAAAGTATTTTGAGATTTTCTTTGAAAAATACTAATAAAAAGGACATTTTTCCCCAAAAGAACAATTGGTTGAGTTAGGCACTCGTGGCTCACACCTATAATCCTAGTTAATCAGGAGGCTAAGATCTGAGAATTACAGTTCAAAGTCAGCCTGGGGAGGAAAATAGGTGAGACTCTCATCTCCAATGGATCCCAGAAAACCAGAAGTAGAGCTGTGGCTCAAAATAGTAGAGTGGTAGCCTTGAGCTACAAAAGCTCAGAGACAGTGCCCAGGCGCTGAGTTCAAGCTCCATGACTACCACCACCACCAACAACAAAGAACAATTAGTTGTAAGAGTGAAAAGAAGAAACCATTGCAGGAAAGACTAGAACGACAACATTGCTGGGTCTTTCCATTTGGTTGAAGGAATTATTTGGGTAAGAGTTGTCTAGATTCACCACCAGTGAATTACTGTTCACATGTGCTTTCAGATGGCAAATTGTCTTTCCAAGTTTTATTTAAATACACAGGTTGCAAAATCAATGCTTAGGATTTTATTGGATACAAAAGATCCTAAAATTCAATAGTAAAATAATGAGCATCCTTTGGGTTTAGGATAACTGTCTTTCCTGTACCATTTTCTCCTTGGAGGTTGATTTATGGAAATGCCAAATAAATATTCCACAATTCGTAAAACAGGAACTGTTCTACAAATATCTGTAGCCAGGATCTCCCTGTCATTAGCTTCTCATTATACAGCTCACCCTTCAATCCACTCAAATAGTCCTTTCTGTTAATTGCATAATATTTCATTGTTTGCAGAATGTAAAATTAGCACTTCTATCATTTAACAAAAGTTGGATCCTTAATACAGACCTTTGCTAAGATAAAGCACATTGCTTGGTACATAATGTTAAGGAAAAAAGTCCTCATGGCTCATAATATAGATAATCAGGAACTGGGGTACTCTTATGTGGTTCTGAAGGAAGAAAGAGAGAGAAACACACACATTGCGAGACAAAGCGAGAGAGATTAATTTCAATTTTAACCCTCAATACTAGGTATTAAGATTTAAACTATTTATAGCCAAGGACCATGGGTGATAAGTCATAGATTACTAAAGTGAATATTAGGAACAAGGGAGATGCTGACTAAACTAAGCTGGCAAGATTATTTCTGAAGGCAAGCCAGAAAACTAAGATATTGATCATATGGTTATACTCTGGGAACAAGAGCCTATTTCTAAGTTGGTAACTATTGTAAATCTTAAGCAGTAAAGGGGACTTTGTTCAGCTCTGTGTTATATGGCCATCAACTCAGAGGTAAGCCAAAAGCTGACATCTAAAGCTAATGATATTATGTAATTTCCAAGATTCAAATCAGTTAACCTGAACTTCCAGTTCTATTTGGGTCATTTCGAGTTTCTTCCCTCAATCATGTACAATTACAGAGTTCTAACTTTCATGGAAATAGAATTTAAAGAATTCTAACTAGGGAGATGGGAATATGGCCTAGTGGCAGAGTGCTTGGCTTGCATACATGAAGCCCTGGGTTCGATTCCTCAGCACCACATATATAGAAAAAAGCCAGAAGTGGCCCTGTGGCTCAAGTGGTAGAGTGCTAGCCTTGAGCAAAAAGAAGCCAGGGACAGTGCTCAGGCCCTGAGTTCAAGTCCCAGGACTGGAAGACAAAAGAGAATTCTAACTAGCACAGCAATTTGTGGACTTTACCTTAGAGGTGTCAAGGTCAGGTTGAAGTGGGTGGACTTCGTTAAGTAGAGTTATGGTTGACACCTGACAATAGTGAGCCTTTTCCAAGCCTGGAGCTTTATGGGATTTAGGGGGAAACATATCAGAATGTTGGAAAATGTTGGCTACTTCCTCAACCATTAGTGAGTCCTTGTGATACGGGGGTTAGGCAGGGAGGTAGAAAACTTGATACCTGAAAATGATGGCTTCTCTGTTGATACAGAAGCATATCCTGGGCTGTTGATCTTAACTGAAGGACTCATGACCTACATATAGCAGGATCTCGTTGACCTACAGCTTATAAACATGACAGCCCCAGTCTGACCATCTAAGACCCAAAGCTCCTCTGTCCACCATGTGGAATGGTGTGTGACAGATGGCCAATCTGCAGAAGTTAATGGATGACACATTATCCAGTTTCATAAAACGAACCACTCCAGGTCTATAGACCCCAATAAAGTCTTGAGGACCTTCAGCTATGCACTCTTTCTAGAGCATCCCCCCCCCCCCCCGCCGGTCCTGCCAGGGAGTTCATTTTTACTTTGCTTTTACTGCACCTTTGTCAATAAACTTTCTTCTGCTTAAGTCCCCTCTGTGTCCATCCTTGAATTCTTTTTTCTGAGAAGGCCCACCCTTTTCTGGCCTCTGGATTGGGTGAGAGGAATCTCTTGACATATGGTGGTGACCCAGTACAAGAGGAGACCCAGAGAGACTACTATTTGGGCATTTGTGACTTTAACTCTCCTCTAATTTCAGTAAGTTCACCCGATTTCTTATAAATATGAGTAGGGGAACTCTTTGGTTTTACTCTCTCCTCTAGGAATCTAATAAAAGTGATATTATTAATAGGAGTTGAGGGACTGGCTCAGCAGTAAAGGACTACCATTCCTCTTTCTTGTGTTTGAGAAGACCAAATAATTTAACCTGTAACCTTTAACCTGTAACCTTTCCCATCTTAAACTCAACCAAATGGTCAACACATGAAGATTTTAGGCTCTTGGTGTTATGTTCTTTCCTTTCAGCTTCTCCAGGATTCTCTCAGATGGTTTTGCTTTTCAAGGTTGTTTGTAAGCTTTGTTAACTCAGCTATCCCTATCTGGGTTGTAACATTCTGTAACTCTTAGATGGTTATAAGAACACGGGGAAAAGATGCAAAGGCATCTCATTAAAAATCTAAGCAACACCAATATTTGCATAATATTGGCAGCCATGTGGATAGGTGATCTTTACCCTTTTTATTCTGTCATGAACGTAGTTTAAAAATTAGGAGGTAAAAAATAAACCCATAAGTAGAAGATATAGAGGAACATAAGATAGCTATTTAAATGGAGGGCATTTGGATTGGAAAAATAAAAGCTTTTTCTTAAAAGCAAAGCATTGTTACAAACTGGAAATAGATAAGGACAAAACCAGGAGGGCAAAAACATATCATGAAAGCATTATGAGAGGGTTTATATTGAAATATAATTGATACAAATCTAATACTGTTTTAATGATTTTATTTTTTAAAAAAATCTCAACTCATCCCCTTAGGTCTCATGAGTGCACTGTTGATCTCTTCACTGAGATATCGTCTCTATGACTGAATCCTTATTTTCTTTGTAAACTTTGATACTACTTTTTCTGCATTTCACATCCTCCTCAAGTTCTTTTCTTGCAAGAGCTAAGCACCTCAGCTGAAACTTCTGATAATATTTGCACCCAAGATTACAAACATCACCCTAATCTAAGAGGAAGGCGAAAGCAAACATAATGAAAGGCCTAATACTGAGCTATTCTGAAGACCAGGGGAAAAATCCCAAGGGGGCTCTCAGTGTATTTTTCCCTGGTCTGCTGCAATATTTCTTGAAATCCTCGGCCTCAATCATTACCTTTGATCACAATAGTCCTTTATGTTCCTTAGGCAGACCATGTCTGTTTTTGTCTTGAGCTCTTTTGAGTCAGGTATCTGCTTAATAAACTCCCTTCCTACATCAAGTTTAATTTTCCTCTTTGCAAAATGGTTTCCATTGATCATGTAAATACTAGAACTTGTTGTCTTCTTACTACAACCTCTCTGTCCTACCCTTCCATAGTAGACTGCATTCCTCTTCCTTTTTACCTGAGCTAGTCACTTTGTAAGGGGTTGAATTTACTTATTACCCTGGTCTTTGCTGACTGCCAGCCTCCTCCACTACAGCGCCATCTATGGGAGTCTAAGACTTATGTTTGTTTTCTCTGGGATATATGTGAGGATCTTAACTATTTGGTAAACATTTGTTAAAATTTACAGATTAGATTAAAAAAATACTGGCATCTATTGTAACTGAAAAATTAAGAGCATTTATTGCCAGAAAGTTTTCGTTTGAACAGAGAAACATGAGTGCTTATTAACAAGAGTACAGAGTTTTATATTCAGATTATTTGAATACTTTCTTATACTGTCAATAAGATATAGATACAAGTTTATTTTTATGAGGATGCCTTATTTTTACATTTTCTTTAGCCCTTTTGTATTTATTTGTCTTTATTTTTTGACTGAAACTATGAACATGCTCCAAATTAAAGGTGACATAAGAAGATGAACTCAGAAATCGATTCCATTTTGAATCTTTTTTTTTAATCTTTCCCCCATTCCTGGTATTCCATGATATTAATTTTGGCCATATCATTTCTTTGTAGGTTTCTTTTTATACAGAGTGGTAAATGCATACATTTTCCCACCATCTCCTATTTCGTAGAGAAAAGTTGCAAATACATTTCCTCTTTCCCATTTTGCTTTTTTCGTTGCTATTTTGAAAAATCACTCTAGAGCAGTTCATAGAAATGTAGTTATTTTATTCAGTTACAGAGTATTCCATTATATGGATATAACACATGGCTTATTGAAGTTTTCCATTTGTGAAAAATGAGGCTGTTTACAGCATTTTGCATTTAGACACATGCCATGATAAAAAGTATGGTTCATATTTTTGTATTATTAGAAATAAATCATCATTCATAAATTACAAGAAATGAAAGTGCTGAAGCAAAGGGTAAATGGACATTTTGTTGTGTGAGTTATTGCTAATTCTGTTCCATACAGATTTCATTTTTTTCAATGCTTGACAGTAATGTACAATTGAATCTCTGTCCCACAGTCTTGCTGGAAGAATATAATAAATATTTGACAATACAGTAGATAGTACAAATGATATCCATTTCTTAATTTCTCTTATTATGAGTAAATTTGAACATTATTGCATGCTTAAGGACCTTTTAAAATATTTGTTAGTGTATATGACACAGAATAGAAGAGAGAGGGAGAGATTTGTTTTCTTTTATCGTTTTCTTTTTTTCTTTATATTTCTGCGGCCATGGGGCTTGAACTCAGGGCCTGAACCTCTTTGTCCTCATGGCTAATGCTCTGCCACTTTGAGCTACAGCTTCACTTTTGGTATTTGAGTGGTTAATTGAAGATAAGTGTCTCCAGAAGACTGCCTGGACTGGCTACGAACTGCGATCCTCTGATCTCAGCCTCCTGAGCAGCTAGTATTACAGGCATGAGCCACCAGTGCCTGGCTTCTACCTAATTACCATTTTACCATTGTAAAGATGATGTATACAAGGGTTACTGTTACATAAGCCAGACAAAGAGTACATTTCTTTTTGAACAATGTCACTCTTTCCCTTGCTCTCTCCCAGCTTTTCCCTCCCATACCCACCCACAAATTGTATAATTCATTTTCAAAATAATATCTAGTGAGTACCATTGCGGAATTTGTTCACCCTTTGTCCCAACATTTCTGTGCCTCCCTTACCCTCCCAAAGACAGATAAATAAATAAAAAAGACAAAAGGATGCCCTGTGCTAGTGGCTCACGCCCATAATCCTAGTTACTCCCGAGGCTGAGATCTGAGGATCGAGGTTTGAAGCCAGCCTGGGCAGGAAAAGTTGTGAGACTCTTATCTCTGATTAGTCACCAAAAAACAGGAACTAGAGCTGTGGCTCATGGTGGTAGACCAGTAGCCTTGAGTGAAAAAGCTCAAGGAAAGCACCCAGACCCTGAGTTCAAGCCCTAAGACCAAAACCAAGAAATAAACAAAACAGGAAATGAAAACAAGGACAGCAACCAAGAAGAAGAAGAAGAAGAAGAAGAAGAAGAAGAAGAAGAAGAAGAAGAAGAAGAAGAAGAAGAAGAAGAAGAAGAAGAAGAAGAAGAAGAAGAAGAAGACCCTCTTGTTTCCACTTTCTGGAGTTCATTTTGATAAATGTTATTTTATGTGGTCAAATGCACATAGCTATTGGGCCTATGTGATCCTCTACTAAGAATATCATCCTTTGGTCTCACTGCGTGAATGCCAAGAGACTTGTAAAATTGATCATGTCCATTTTTTTTTCTTTTACCATCCAGTATGTTTACTTGTAGATTGATAGACACATTCTAGTTTCCACAAATGAGGGAAAGCATGCAACTTATGTTTCTTTGGGTCTGACTTACTTTGCTTAATATTTTTTCCAAGTCTTTTCATTTCCTTATGAATTCTCTACTTGATTCTTATGCTCTTCCTCTCATAGTTATAGAGCTACTTATATATTTTAAATGCTAACCTTTATTTATAACACATACTGCAAGTGCATTCTTACAGAGCACTATCTTTTGACTTTGCTTGCTGTAATTTTTGTGGGGGGTATATACATGTTAATTTCACTTTGGGCCTGAAAGTCCTTTGGAGATTTACTTACAATGGGACATGTAAAAGAAAGGTATAACCCATGTAAAAGAAAGGTATAATTCCATGTGTATTATTTGCCCTTGCTGTTTAACTTTCTGGAGTCTCCACCTGTAGGCTTAAGTTGGTGCAGAGACTCCTGTAGAATACTTTCCACATCTCAGAGGAGGGGTTTAGAAATCTCTGCCAAGACCACACCAGAAGGGCAAATGGCTATGGAGAACAGTCAATTTCCATTGACTGTTCAGTTAACTCACTCAAGTAGATAAATATTCTACAAAGATGATTAAATTGTTTTATTGAATTTTTGTATATACCAGACACAGATGTGTCCTACTGTATCATTTGCTTCTTATTAAGGAAGTACTTCAAGGCTATTACTGGGTCCTTAAAAACTGTGCTTTGCTTTGGATGTTTGTGTTACAAAGTATTAATAGACACAGACTCGTCATCATCAGAACAAGTAGTTTTTCAAGTGCATTATATTTCTAGGATGCACATATTCTTATACTGACATTCACATAAAATAGTTTAGGTCATATATTTACTGATTGCTTTCCTATTTCATTGTCTATTCAAAAACATTTAAAATGAATTCGTTATCTCCTACCCTTAAATAGTGGCAATTTCTTAAATAGTAGCAATTTCTAAGCTTTTCATAAAACATAAGATGGATAGATCGCTTTTAAACTACTAATTACTGAACTTAACAAACTGTTGTTTAAAACCATAACCATGCAGAGATTCAACATCTAACGGTACGCACTAGAAAATGGTACAAATGTCGGTAGACTGGGCAAAGTTCCAAGATAAAATAACTTTCAAAAAAGTTAGAAAATCTTAATCTGAAAGTAGAAGTAACCTGTGAACCCCACATCCCACAGGAGTCTAAGTTGATTAAAAACAAATGATCTTATTTCCATATAGATACAGGAAAATTTAATGAGTTCTAGCAATTCCTTCATCCTCCAACTCTTCTTTTATGAAGATGAATTTTATTGTTAAGAACTCTAGTTGACACTGGTAAATTAGCTATATTTGTAAGATCTTTTATTATTACTATTCTTTTTATTGTTATTATACAGGTAATGTACAGAGGAGTTACGGTCACATGTCATAAGATCTTTTATTTTTGTTGGTTGTGAAGCTTGAACTCAGGGCCTGACCACTGTCCCTGAACCTCGTTGTGCTCAAGGCTAATGCTCTATCCCTTGAGCCACAGCAACATTTCCATTTCTGAGTGGTTAATTGGAGATAGGAGTCTCATGGGGACCCTTCCTGGGTTGGCTTTGAACTGTGACTCAGATCTTGGCCTCCTGAGTAGCTAGGATTATAGGCGTGTGAGCCACTGACACTTGCCAAGGTGGTAAGATCATGAAGGGTAAGAACAATAAGATGATAAGCACTAACAGAATTCTAGAAACTAGTTATCTGAACTTGAGGCCGGCAACTCTGAAAGCTGCAGAAAGCTCATAGGCCACCTGGTCGCAGATGTCCCCCAATACAAGGTGATTTATACTGTGAATCTCTTAATCTTTTTTTTTTTTTTTTTTTTTTTTGGCCAGTCCTGGGCCTTAGACTCAGGGCCTGAGCACTGTCCCTGGCTTCTTTTTGCTCAAGGCTAGCACTCTACCACTTGAGCCAGAGCGCCCCTTCTGGCCATTTTCTGTATATGTGGTGCTGGGGAATCGAATCGAGGGCTTCATGTATACAAGGCAAGTGCTTTTGCCACTAGGCCATATCCCCAGCACCTAAGGTTTTATTCTTTTTTTTTTTTTTTTTTTGGCCAGTCCTGGGCCTCGGACTCAGGGCCTGAGCACTGTCCCTGGCTTCTTTTTGCTCAAGGCTAGCACTCTACCACTTGAGCCACAGCGCCACTTCTGGCCATTTTCTGTATATATGTGGTGCTGGGGAATGGAACCCAGGGCCTCATGTATACTAGGCAAGCACTCTTGCCACTAGGCCATATCCCCAGCCACTGTGAATCTCTTAACAATGCGGTTGATGGGAACCTGGAATGAGCCCAGAGCAGGTTGCTTACTGTTCGGCTGGCTGTGGATAAAAAGAAAAATCCTATTTCTGTTTCCCAAAGGAGAGTGAGACTCCATGCAATGCCTATAGAAAGATTTCAACATAAAAGGAGTTCGTGGAAGAAAGTTCCAGCAGACCGGGTTTCCGAATTCTTTTTGATTTCAGACAAAAGACTCAGGAAGCCCAAGTCCTTCCTATCTCTGAAGTCCACGGGCGTGTGCATGAGGCATTCCAACCCAGCACTGCTGGTAGAAAATAGGAGCTAGTGTTGTGATTTGAGTCATCCTTCTTAATAAGCAGCTGCTCCCTTTTACCAGCTGATATTTCGTATTAAATTGTCCCGCTGATATTTCATCAAGATGGCATGCTGCCTGCACCCCACATTTACCTCATGTCCCTTTTGTGGCTCATTGTAAGCTTGTACAATGGGGGACTCTGAGAGGCAGCTGTGAGTTTTCTGGGTTTTCAATATGCCCGGCATCGTTGTCAGCAATTACATCCCACCTCCTCTTTCGGCCCTTGTATTCTGAGTCCAGAGCACGGACCGCAAATTAACCACCCAGTGGACAGGGCCCTGCTGTCCCTAAGAGGCAAATGAAGTCCTTCCGGTTAGTAGAACATTCTAATCATCAGGCATCCGAGGCAGTGGAAAAACAAGCTCTGTATGTTATGCAATTGTTTGTGTTCCCTAAAATCTTCATCCTGGGGTAACAGGATTTTTGTCTTTAATTCCTCTACAAGTTTGACTTGTTGCCATTGAGCAGGGCTCTTCAAATACAGGGAACCTCACCCTCAGAATGCTCGGCTCAGAGGAAGGGCGATCTCATTTTATTGGTTTTTATGTTCCTCCTATTTTATATTTTCTTGTAGTTACGTGGTTGTGCAACGCATCCATTTCTAAGTCCAATGCGTCTCGATCAGTGTCACTTTTTCCATCGCTCTCCCCATCTCTCCTCGTGATCAGGTTGTAAAATCCCAAGTTCTAACTTAGAAATAAGACTAACTTATGTGTTGTAAGTCATAAGAATGTTGAAATGAATGCCTAGGAAGAAAAAGGAGGCCATAAAAATATATGTAAAGTCTTTGCTACGCTTGTGGTTCTACCTTAGTATATACCCCTCTCCCCCGTGCAGCCTGGGGAGCTTCTGCACTTGAAGGGCCAGGGAGGAGATACACTGAGGGCTGCAGCATGGCTCAAGTGGTAGAGCTCTTGCTTAGCATGTTTGAGGTCCTGTGTTCAAATCTCACTACGGCCATATGTGTGTCTATATGTATAAAATTACTGAGAATCGATCATGAGTATATAGGCTCAAATTCCTTTAAAAATGGATCGTCTTTCTTTTATCCTGTTGAAAATTTACTTTTTATTTTCTCCGAAAATTTGGCTGAGGATGCTTTCTAATAGCTTTATGGTGAACATCTACAACTTTGTTTGCTATTTTTTAATTTTAAAATTCAAATTAATTAATTCCAATATTATAAGGTCTAAGCAATCTGAGTTTGAGACCTGGCTCTTCCTTTTCTTGCCATGTGATTGGCAACTACTTATCTCATCCTTACTTTTGTTTTTTATGCAATGAAGGTGACAACGGCAAGTATGAGATCCTAAGTTCTAACCCCAGTGCCACCAAAACAAAACCAAAAGTAAAAACCAAGCCAAAAAAACAAAACCAACTGACTTTCAGCTGGTATGGCGGTACACACCTGTAATCTAAGCTCCTTGACTGGAAGTAGAAAGATCATGGGAGATACAACATCAGCCCCAGCAAAAGCTCAAGACCCTATCTTAAAAAATAAAACAAAAGGCAAAGGACTTGAGGTGTGGCTCATGAGACAGAGCACTTGCCTAGCAAGTCCACAGCCTTGAGTTCAACCCCTCATACTGAAAGAAAGGAAAAGAACGTGTGTTTTGTCTCCCAATACTTAGCCATTCTGAGCTGAAGAGCTCAGGGACAGCGCCCAGGCCCAGAATTCACGACCCATGACTAGATGCCCCCCCCGCCCCCCCAAAAAAGCTTCTCTAAATTAAAAAAAAACAAACAAAAAAACTATATATGTGGTTTGTTTGTTTTTGCTGATCTTACAGTTTGCACTGTCCTATCCTTGAGCTTCTTTTTGTTCAAGGCTAGAGCTCTACCACTTGAGCCACAGCACCACTTCTGCCTTTTTCTGAGTAATTTGTTGGAAATAAGAGTCTCATGGACTTTCCAGTCCAGGCTGACTTTGAACCATGATCCTCAGATTTCAGCCTCATGAAAAGCTATATGGCTTGAGCCATCAGTTCCTGGCTTTCTAAATCAACTAACTATATTTTAAGACAGGTGATTCATATAGAAAAATGAAGACAAGTCATCATGTTAATAAAGCTGCTGTGTGCCTGGTGGAAGTATACACTCTAGAAATAGTTAAAGGAACTTTCCCTCACTTTCATGCATTTATTGCCTGAAGGAAATGTTAACTACTCCATGGGCCAATGAACCCTTTTGCAGGGTTTTGTGGGAAATTCAGTTATATTCTAGGCTTAGAATCTTTCAATGCTTTAGGCAGGAAAACAAACTGGTATTAGATTGTTTTTTCCAGTACAATGGTCTGGAAACAAAATGCTACAAAGTTACTAAAGTTACCTGCTTTTCGATATTAAGTATTGCCATCTCTTGGGGATGCTAAATGATATATTAAGTTGTATTTGCTTTGCTTAGATTGTGATGATTAAATTTCCAAGCCTCTGAACAGCAGCTACAAATCCATATTTCTTTCTTTCTATTTCATTACTTGCTGATAATTGTATTGTAAGCTGCTTTGGAATTCATCTCATAAGATGTTATATATTTCACATTGGGGCTGTGCTCGTGCTGCCTGAATCTCAACAGTCTGCCCTCTTTTAAGGAATATGTAAGGTCAGCTGAAATCTGACCGTGAGGTAAAGGGAGAAAATGATGTGTTTTAACCAATGCAACATAAAAAAAAATTAGCTCTCAAATAGTAAAAATAATTAAAAATGGTAAAATCCTCTATCATAAAAAGGCATGGGGAATTAACTCTTCAATATTCAAAACGTGTTTACAGTGAAAGAATTTGAGGGCTGGCGATGCAACTCAGCTATATGGTAGAGCATCTGCCTAGTATTCATAAGGCCTTGGGTTCAAATCCTAGCAACACACACACACACATACACACACACACACACACACACACACACACACAACTGAAACTCAATTTCAAGTCAAAGCAAGTATTATGTTGAAAACAATTTGCATAATAAAAATGAATGGCCTTATGTCTGGACCCAAACTGATCTAACTCTGTGTTGGGATAGCCTGGGGAAGGTAGTCAGAGCTGGAAGCCCCTCCTGTTTCTACCCAAGAATCCCAGGGCTGGGGGCCTTCTCATAGTTCCCATGAGCCTCTCAGGCCACGCCTCTTACTGGAGAATGAGAGGCTCTTTCTTTTGCCTTTGCAATATAGGACTTGAATAGCTTTTATCTACTCTACCATTTATTCTTTTTTGGTTGACCCGTTCTTTCTGCAGTAAATCTTTTCTTGCAAATAGTTTCATGATCTGTCTTCCTAGATATTTTGTAATAGAACAGATTTGAGACACTGAGGATCTTAATGCCATTACACAATCTGGAATTGACTAGTCGTAGTTTATGTCTCCAGTATAACTGTTTAAACCTCTTGACATTAAAATATGAAGCTGTTCTGTCATTTTGGAGCCATTTCCCGAATAATTTCCAATTTTCAAGCTATTTGTGCACAGGAAACTGCTATTTAACAAAGGGTACAGCAAGAGAAGCCAGGAGCCTGTCATCTAATTACAAGCATCCTTTATTATCTGTACTAAGTTGTCTTTTCTTATCTGAAACAAAATTATGGAAAGTATGGAAAGATCCAGAAGTAGCACTTACTTACCAAAAACATCAGTTGTTAAAATCCTACTCAAAATTTCCATTTTAGAGATCCCAGGAGACACATGTGACCTATGAAATTGTTTATCAGAGACTTGTAGGAATATTCTCAGAGCAGTCTTGAGTTAACAAGACTGCTGTCCTCAATATAAGAAGATAATAATCAAGAAGAGGTATATGTTTATGTTTAGGAGAGATATCTCCCAGCAGAGGGCGAAAGCCAATCAAGTTATCAAGCCTGGGGCCTGAATTGCTACTGTAAGGATCTGGAATGCTGAATTCTTTATATTTTAGTTCCGCGGAGAAGTACAATATCCAGAGGCTATGAGGATACCCGGCATAAGAAGAATATGCTGGGGATATGGCTTGAGTTATGGAGAGTCACCTTAGCAAGTGTGAGGCCCTGTGTTCAATCCCCAGTACCTCCAATTAAAAGTTGTGGGTTTTTTTTTTATTTGTTTTTGTTTTAGTATTACAAAAGCAGCAGCAGAAAGGCATGCATTGTGGCTTGAATGGGAGATTTTCCCCGTTGGCTCTAGATGGGGATGTTATTTTGGAGGGTGATGGAGATTGTAAGAGGAGGGGCCTAGTTGCAGGGGGCGTGGCCTTTGGGGCCTCTCTTTCCTGTCCCCTTTGCTTTGCCACCTCTTGCTCACCACAGGCCCACGGCAACAGAGCAAATCTAGACAAGAGATCTGTCTATCACCCCCACCCCCTGCCATACTCTGAAAGGTATTTTGATTTTTAAGTGGCAGGGTTGATCACAACTCAGCACAGGAAGTCGGCTGTGGAATTGTCTACTTGAGTCAATGGGATCCTTGAAAAAAAATGGAGCATTTGGAGCAGTTGGGGATTCAGAGTTTCTAATGAAGGATGCTCAATCCATATTATGAATGTGGAAAGGGCAAGCATTAAAGAGACTCCCTGTGGTGGCCCCCTGTGTATCCTGTACTTGCTTCTGGGTGCCAAGAATGCAGCCCCCTACCTGTCTCACAGGGAGCCCTTCTCAGGGCTGGACTGCATGTGAAAGCGGAAGGATGAAGTTCTGATTCTCGTTCAGACAAAGGACAGAATTCTTAATGCTACCGAGCCACAAGTTCTCCTCAGTCAGTGCTCTTCAGCTAGAATAGAAGTCCAGCTTGGCATAGAGCGTGCGGGACTGGAGCGTGAGGCAGACCCATTGCAAATATGCTGCCTCCTGTCCTTCCAGTGAAAGTGTCCTTTGTTGTGTGTCTTCCGCGAGCATACATGCAACACTAACGAGCTTATTAGGTCAAAAGTGAGACAAAATCAAATTCTAAGTCAGAAAGATACTAGAATGATGTGTGTTATTCTACTAGAATTGGTGGAATAAGTATGAGCTTGTAATTGTAATGGCAGATGGGATATATCTATATCTATCTATCTATCTATATCTATATATGTTATATACACTGTATTGAGAGGATGTGGAAACAATAGATTGCGTCTGCTATTTCATACTTCCCAGAACCCGAGATCTTGGCCCTGAGAATCATTCTCCTCTAACAGGATCCCGAGAGAACTGGATACTTTTAGAACATGTGATGAGACAGTACAAGAAGTGTGGCCAGGCCTGGTGGTGCACACCTGTAACCCAAAGATTCGGAAGGCAGAGGCAAGAGAGTCTTTGCAGGCCAGCCTTGGCTATGCAGTGTTCTAGCTCCATTTGGGTTACTTGGTGAGAACCTTTCTCAGTAGTGTATTTCTGACATTGCAGGGAGAAATCTCTTGTATCTCAATGGCAAAACGGAACGATCACCCAAAAAAGACATCCACGGCACCCACAGAAAAATCTCAAAAATGCAGGGGCCACTAGCACCAGAAAAGAAGAATTTGCTTCAAAGTGAGGCTAGGGTGTTGAGATGGATCCAACAGGGGTTCAGACTTGCCTTCCCAGGTGGTGGGAGCTGCTAGACCAGGAAGTATTTAGTTTCTCCTCTGGCTCCATGTCACAACCTCAGAAAAGCAAGACCCAAGGGAGAAGCCCACCTTCCTCACTCGCATGGACCTGGTGTGAGAGGTGTGAAGCTAGCGAAAGCCCGGTTCTTACTCTAGCTTCCTTCTTCACAGCAAAAGAAGGTAGCCCAAAGTAAACTTTGGGATTGAAGCGTCAATGATGCCGCTTTGTGCTAGGGAAGGCGTCTTAGGTGTCTTATGAAAGGCTATGTATGATTGGACAAACGTAAAAATGGTCATGTTTTAACTCTTGAGTTATCTGTCTCTTCAGTAAGCTAGATGTATTCACAGGGCATAAGAGGTAGCATATGATGAACTTTTATTTTTGTTTTCTTCAAAGATGTCCACCCTATCTACTCCATTTAGCATATATTGACTGTGTGGGTACTGGATCATTCCCACAGTGTTAGATAGCATAGAGGGCACTAACAACTGTAAGCCACGGCAGAGTCTTCCTTTCCAAGAGTTTGCAGTCATCTGAAGTCAATATATAAGCCCTGTGTCAATCAACTCTAAACACCAAAGTACATTACTAATACAAATTCTGCCATATATTTTTCCAAAAAAAATACTGCTATTATATAGCGTTCTTCAAACACCTCTTATCTATTTTCTTTGAATCTGTGAATTTGAACTTTGGCCACACAATTCATTATGAACATTACCAACATGTGAGAACGCCTGGAGCAGCAATGATTGGTTTCTAACATTTGCTGCTCTGATCAGTCCTGGCTGATATGACAGCCTGCATCCCATTTACTCCGAAATGCCCGCTCAATGCTTTCCTGGTTCTGATTCCTTGCTTGGAAACCCCTTTCTATCTTCATCTGCCTTTCTGGCAACTGAGTTCTTTTCCTAGTAGCCTAGATTCTTTTCTTTATTTGAAGCCAGCATTGCCTGTATGGACCTAGTCTGTCTCAGTGGATTCTTTCTGAGTGCCCCTCCCTCCTATCACACATACATCTAAAAAAAAAATCTTGTAATTCTGTGAGTAATACATCTCCTATATCTCCTATATTCACTTGATTTAAGCAGCACTGTAACACAGGCAATCACATCTAAAATGAAATCAAGGTATTCTTATGTCTAGAAACAAATACTTGATTCATTGGAAAATTCTTAGAGCTGACGTCAAGGAGTTTAATACAATTGTGTTGATTTGAGGCATAGCACGACCCCCCCCCCCAAAACAAAACAAACACTTGAGGATGTTTAGGTATCTTCTTAAACGTATTAACATGATAAGATAAAATTTAGTTCTCAAACTGGAGCTGGGCAGTTAAGGTAGCATGCGCTAGCAGATAATCAAACTAAGGCCTGCTAATTCCATTGTGCTGCAGTGGATCGCAATGTGCAGCTGATGAAACCCAGCATAGTCTATGTTCGTCACAAATTGCTGTTCCTGATGAAACAGAGCAGTAGCTTTCCACTTGAATATTTTCCAGAGCAGAGAGAACTGCTTGTGTATGCATGCAGGCTTGCGGCTTGCTCAGTAGCTCTTTGGAAATATTTTAAATGGATATTTTGGTATCCTTAGCAAACTTTGGAGTTCTGTTTCCTCTGTTAACTCATATTGTCAAATGCTTACCAGTTGCAAGACTGAAGTGAGAAACCCGACTTCATCCTACCAGGAATGAGCAGGTGTGCACACCTATTTGATGTACTTCTCCTAAGTCTCAGGAGATAGCTATACTTTAAACCACTCTCAAATACCCATCATTATTACTCTAAGCAAGCCCACTAAACATGGCAAGAGCCATAGTAAGAGGACTCACCCCCAAACCACAACTATGCAAGTATATATAAGTTCTGTAGCTATTAGGTTAAATCAAAAGTTCATGTGCAAAGTGACAGTGGAACATAATTTTTGCTGATTCTTGACTCCAATTACCACAGAACACAGAGGTCTGTGTCTGATTGGTTGGCCTATGTCATGCTGGCAAAATTCAATGTTGACAATGAATTCTACATTTTCCCCCTTAGATTTAGTTTCTAAGAGAACAGAAAATCAGCCCTAGCAAAAGACAGCTGAAATGATCTCAAGGCCTCATTCTGAATTTTTGTACCATTCTTACCTTCAACTCTAGATTACCAAATAGCAGTTAAGCAATTGATTAGGAAAATGTATACCTAGTACACAGAAAGTGGCAGTTGTTGAAGAAATAGTTCTCTGAAATAGAGAATCTGTGTTCTAATTTGCACTCTGACAGTGCCAGGAATGATCATTTATCTGTATTCCTTTGCACTGTTTTCTTTATAATCATTAAGCCATTGTACAAAAGGATTTCAACAAGTCAATTTTCCTGTATTTTTAGACATGACAACAAATCTCAAAGTATTGAACATGGTTACTCCTTTTAATGGCTGTTAAAGAACTACCTAAATCTTTGCAACAAACAAGTCTGGAGAACAAGAGCTTGCTAGCTTTTTCTTCTGTGTTATACATGCAGGATTAGCACAGAAACAGGCAGGAGGTGAATGTTCAGTTATCTCCTGAACACATGATTCTGTGAAGGTAAGAATTCTGGGTCTCCGTTTCTCCGTATCCAAAATCAAGTGGTACATACGTGATGTCTGTCCTTCAAACTTCCTGCAACTTAGTGTTTGTGGACTACCATTTCATGCTCCCAGCCTTCTGAAATGTCGAGACTCTTTCAAAATGAAAGAGCTATGTGGACCCACTAGAGAGGAAAAAAGTAGTAGGTCAACAATTCATCCACTCTCTTCTGGATTACCTGAGTTCATAAAATGAATGTGTAAACTATATAAACAAACAGAACTCTGCAAGATGGATTCCTTCAGATAGCAGGAAAGATAGATTTGGGTATTTCCAGGTTAGAGCTAGGGAAATGACAAAGGAAAAGATATAGACCAACAAAGGAGAGGGGGTACGTAGGGGAAATACGGATGGTTTTTAATTTTTCTGTATTACCATGCATATAGGATTAAAATCTCTACCTTAAAATTGACTCATCCTGGTTGCTCTATATAATTAAATGATGGAGTAAATGTCATAGCCCAGGTCTATGTGACTAGCTTCATCAGAATTATTTAATTGTGTTTGCTGCTTCCTGGAGATTCAGATAACAAATATGACATCCCAAATCTTGGGCAGACCAAACAACAATGCCATAGTCATAGGAAGAAAAGATGGCTATCCCCCTCCCGCTGTGTGGAGGTAGATTTTGACAATAGAGATGTTTGCCTCCTTTCAAAGATAAAGGGAAAAACTTCAAGTTCTTTCATTCGGAGAAGCAGATGGATAGTAAGAGTTGATAATAGTCTCTGAGATGACCAAAAAGAGAATTCCAATTGCCTTAATAATTAGAAGTAAGGCTTGAAGTCAAGAAATTCAAAGCCTGTTTACAAAGCCATGCCCTTCCCATTTATTTAAGGACACAGGTGATCACAGGCACACAATTGGACAAGTCCAGCAGCCATGGCACAATGCTTTTGATTAATAGCACTGAAATCACAAAGAAGAAGCTCAACTGGGAATAACAGCCAACTAGATGCACATCCAATAATAAAATGTTCCCACAAGATAATAAAATGCTTTGTTTAACAGGAAGAATGACAAATGAGAATTTCCTATTTATTTTTTTTCAAAAGAGAATTGACAATGTATGTTTCAGCAAGTAAAAGTAGAAGTGTGAATGTTGCCCCTTTCGATTGATGACACAAGGTGTATTTAAGAATAAATATTAAGACCAAAGAAAAATACTTCTTTTTACAATCTTGGGTAGAGCTTCCACTTTGGGGTATAAGAAACTAGTTTTTCCAGTGGACTACACACTTAGTATGTGAAAACTTCAAAACCTACTAGAAGAAAATATATGGGAAATCCTCCATGATGTTGAAATGCATAAAGATTTTTTGGAACAAAACACAGGAGACAAAAGCACAAATAAACAAGCAGGATTATATCAAGTTTAAAAGTTCCTATATAACAGAGAAAACAATGAAGAGATTGCTTACAGAGTGTATGGGGGCAAGGACAGTTGCTAACTATACATCTGATAAGGATTTAAAGTTCAGAATATATAAATAACACAAGCAACTCAATAGAAAAACCAAATAATATGATTTGAAATGGGCAAAAAGCCTGCAAAATACTTTCTTAAAAGAAGATATACAAATAAGCCGGCCACTGGTGGCTCACATCTGTAATCTTAGCTACTCAGGAGGCTGAGATGTAAGAATCATGGTTCAAAGCCAGCCCAGGCCAGAAAGTCCCCATGAGACTCTTATCTCCAGTTAACCACCAGAAAGCCAGAAGTGACGCCATGGCTCAAAATGGTAGAGTGCTAGCCTTGAGCAAAAGAGCTCAGGGACAGGGCCCAGGCCCTAAGTTCAAGCTCCATAACCACAAAAGATAAAAAAGAAGACACACAAATGCTAAATAGGCCTATGAAAGAAAAAGTTTCACATCACTAATCATCAGAAAAATGAGGAAAATGTAAATCAAAACTGTAGTGAGATTATATCACCTTGAGGCAGTTAGAGTGATAGTTTACTTTAAAAAAAGGCAGAAAATATAAGTGTGGAGAGAATGCAGACAAAAAGGAACTATTTACATAGTGTTAATGAAAGCCAGAATGGTGGTTCTTCAATATGCTAGAAACAGAAACATGATATAGTCCAACAATCCCACTACTGGACATACTTTGAACAAAAACGAAATATGTTAAAAGATGTCTTCACTCTCACTATGATTATGGCTCCCTAGGTATGCACACATGTACACTGTCATGCATGAAAATAGGCTTGGTGTTTGGAATATGTAACCAACTACATGATATGTGTATGTGTGTGCGCACACACGCACATACATATACATGCGTATACATGTATATGTATAGTGGCATATGATTCAACTATAAGAAAGAACAAAATCCTACCATTAGCAACAATGTGGGCAATGTTGGAAGAAAAGTTGAGTTGAGCAGACAGCTCTGAAGAACCTGGAAGGCAATGTTCTTAACCCCAGTGGTAAGTAAGCTTCCATTCTCCGATGGGAAAATACTGTGTGTGTCGGGGCATCATTTTTAGTATCAGCAAATGTCACACACAGCCCTTTTGTTTTCACTTCAATAACCTGCACATGGAGTATATTTAGTTAAGCACTCTCCCAGCTTTAAGAAACCTATTTACCCTGGTGCAAAATATCTTTACTTGATGCATAGATTATATAGACGCAACAAATAACCTTTGTAAGATGCTGGGCTAATAATTTTTGACATATAGTAATATTGTTCTCTGCTAAGAAATGGCTTGGTGCAGTGAATCTTATAACAGTTTGAGGAATATTTAGATAGTTTGGACATTATAACATATAACTTAACAATGATACTGAGATGGTTGTTTTTAACCATTCTGTAAGATTTATGGCTAAACAGAGCAATTATCCACAGTTTCACATTATGTTGCATCTATTTCTATTTTTGTCCATGTGCAAATAAAAATTTCCTTTTCCTTTCCATTTAGTATTGTCTTATAAATATTTTCCCTGCTTTTACAATTTTAAAAATAATTATCATACATGTCAATAATTAAGCTTTATTCACGTCCCTTTTAAATGCTTTAAAAATCTTCCTTTCAGCTATTCTAAAACAATCTTAGTTTTCACTTTTTTGGTAATGGTTATTTCCATTTTTAAAATATTTTTAATGCCTTAACTATGATTTTGCATTGTACATTGCTATTCTTTCAATATTCTTCTAAGGAAAACAATCAGAATTATCTAGTTTCTCAGTTTATCATTTGACTTCATTTTTTTTTTTTGCAGGCATTATTCAAATTTTAGGGTTTTTTTTTAATCAGTCCTGGGGCTTGAACTCAGGGCCTGGGCACTGTCTCCGAGCTTCTTTTGCTCAAGGCTAGCATTCTACCACTTGAGCCGGAAGCACCACTTCTGGCTTTTTCTGTGTATGTAGTACCGAGGAATCGAACCCAGGGCTTCGTGCATGCTAGGCAAGCACTCTACCATTAGGTTAAACTCCTGGCCCCTTGACTTCATTCTTGATTCTAGAATCAAGCAAGAGTCTGGACCAAAGATGTTCTGGAACATTCTACTCCAGTGCATGGGGAGGGGGGCACTGTTTTACAACCAGAGTAAGACTTCAGGACATTAAAGTGTGTAACAGAGAGGTTGTGTACTTACTCACATGTCTTTTGGGAACATAGTTTGACCACTTGGCTGCTTGTAATTGTCTGAGAGTCAGCTAGTTGTTACATGAGAAGGTGACCGTCTACCTTGAGTTCATTTTCAGCTCACTATGCCACAAGAATCTTTAATATGTATGGAGGCAGCACTAGTCCAAACTTAACAGGTATAATCTTAAAACTATATATCTTCTCACAACTCATTAAGTATCCGTATCTGAAATTTCAACTTTTTGTATCTTGAAGCAAACTTTTATTATTTCCAACTCGTTTTCTATTTCTTCTCTAAAATTTACTCTAGCTATTTCTCGTTCGCCATAGCCCTTCCCCTTGTTTACGACTCTCAAGCAATGGCCATGTGCTTTGGGGACTGTATTGTATTGCAATTTGAAAAGACCTTAATGAAATGCCATGGAACTGGATTTTAGAAAGAATGACTTGACAAGCAATGCGCCCTTGCTACTGAATAATAAGAAGGAACGATGAATCTACACAGGACTTGTGAGGCCATTGACAGCAATATCACAGAAAGCTAATCATCATCCGTCTTCCTGTTGAGTGGTCTGGTTAGCATCTATGTGTACCTAGCACTCATCAATTAGTAGCCATGTTTCTTTTTGAGCTCTTTAAATGCGCTTCTAGGAGTCCAGAGAGCGATGGCTAGGTTGCCCTTGATGCTATCTCTGTGGTACAGGCAACCCTCATATTGGACGATTTTGCCTTAAAAAAAAAAAGGCCAGGTATGGATTCTTGCTACTGAATCCAACTACATTAGTATTGTTTCTCCAAGAATCTACACCTACATAACTTGAACTAATATTTTTAAATATTCAACATCTAGAGGCATTCATATGAATATATCTCCTCTCTTGTCTTTTTATTTTGGGGAGGTTACTTGATAAAAATCAGTGTAGGTTGTGCTCTTGAATTTGAAGTAATTTCAGGGTAAATGTCTAATAGGATATTAAATATATATGGGTTTGAGGCTCCACAGAGAATTATAGACCAATTTTTTAAATGAGTTATTGGTTAAAGAAATAGTTTATAATACACTATGGGAGTAGATATCATCCAATAAATATATACAGAATTAGAATAGAAGATCACAGGATGGAGCCCCAGGTAATGCCCAGTTATCAATGAGTATATGAACACAGAATCTAGTAGAGAAAACTAAGGAGAGATTTTCGGGGGGGGGGAAGATATTATGAAAGCCTGAAATAAAGAATGACAATCTTCAAAATTGAGAGGATTGCTTGGAAAGTGTTCTTCGGGTTTAAACATCAGCTGATGGTTGTGAATTTATACTAGGTGACAACTCCCTGTGGGGTGAGCTGGGGTGGGCTTGGGGTGGGGGTGGAGAGGAGGGAAGCAAGGAGGACTTGGCTCTGCTTCCCAAAAGAAGCAGGGAACACAGAGTATAATTACACATGGAAGGCACTGGAGTCAGGAGACACTTTTAAGATGTGGAGAGAGAGAGTATTTGCCGAAGACAAGAAAAGTCCAAGGTGCCTGATCCCATCAAATCACTCATTCAATCATTCATGGAGTAAAGTATCATTTTTTAAAAGGGATAAGTGTGAAAATTAAATAATGCCTATGACTAAATGCATACATAAACCACTCATAACATCCTTAGCTCATTATAGGTAACTCATTAAACATTAATATTAATCAACAGAGCAATACCCGTGTAAAAACAATAAAGTAAAATAATTGGGTAATATTTTATTAAGGTGTTTATACTAGCACTCTATTTTCCTTTAAAATATAGTTGTCCTAAGCGTGGCCTTGGTGGCTCACACCAGTAATCCTAAACTACTCAAAGATGGCCGAAATCTGAGGATCTCGACTAGAAGCTATCCTGGGCAGGGAAGACTCAGACTCTTACGTTGAATGAACCAACAAAAAGCCAGAAGCGAAGGGGTATCTCAAGTGATAGAGAGCTAACCTTGAGAACAAAACAAAACAAAACTAAGGGACAGTGACGGGGCCCTGAGTTCAAGTCCCCACACTGGCACAAAAAATACAATTGTTCTAATTAACTTACATATAATTTCACACTGTTTCTCTTATTTCACAAATAATCTCCCAAGCGTGGGTGAGGCTGTTTTCGTTTCTCCCTGTAAACACTATGGATTTCATTATGCTAGGACCTCTTCATTTTTCTTCTTCTATATATGTAGTGCTGAGGAATCAAATCCAGGGCTTCATGTATGTGAGGCAGGTGCTCTACCACCAGGCCATGTTCCCAGCCCCTTCCTTTTTCTTAATTTGATGGTTGAGGTCCTCGAAGTGGCGATCTGAGACAAAGGGCGTGGAGTCTTTCAACTCCCTTTTAGCTATAGCTTTTCCTCTGGAGGACTTCGGCAGGCAGTAGGCAGGCCTGGGAGGGAGTCTGGCAGGGTCGGGCTGGCTGGGCGGTAGAAGGGCGCTGCTTTAACCTCCGTGTCTGTGAAGATGAACCGGGCGGGAGGCCAGGGAAGCACACGGGGGAGGTAATGATGGGCACGGGCCACCAAGGCCCTGTGGCTTAGCCACGGGTTTTCTTCCTCCAATCCATTCGTTGACACTGGGAAATCATAGATCAAGTGTAGGTCTAGGATTACACAACTTTGGATACTAAGTGAACTTTTCTTACTAGAAAATGAAAAGCACATATGGGAGGTAGGTTATTAGATAGAAGAGGGAAGAAGACAGATGGACTATTATAAAGAGCTTAATGAGAGTGACATCCTTTAATTGAAACTCCAAGCCTTCGGGAAGTCTCCTAGAACCAGTGGCTCTCCTGGTTGCTGGGGGGACATGTCTGAGCTCCAAAGAGACTGGTCTAATGATCAGCAGGAAGTTGCCTGGGGAAGGAGAGCTATCTAGCAGATTTAAGGTCACAGCTTCAGAAGCCTTGCGCTCAGTGATAGCCCCCAAATCCCAGCAGCCATGGGAATTCTCGTGGAGAATTCTCCATAGAGAATCTAAGAGAATTAATATGAGAGGCAGCAAACATGAAGTATTGGTACCGTGTCAAGAAAGCCTAGCAAATGCCTTCTTTGTCTTTGTGATTGAGATGGTGGGTCTTTAGGTAGACTATAAAATGGAAACTAGAGAACTTTGGAGAAGAGAACATGGAAGAGCTCACCATAGCTCCTTAGTGCTCAAGCTCATTCAAGAGCAGAAAAAAAAAATCTCTAGGAAAAAAAATGAAAGAACTACAAGGACATTAGGGAGTCAACTCACCATCAAGAAATTATTTACAATTTAACAGGATGGGGGGGACAGAATTTGATATTGTATACTAAAGGAGTGATTTAAAGAAATGATTCATTGAACTTTAGCCCCTGGACAGTTTGATTATAAGTTCTTACTTCCCCTCTGTGATTGGGCCTCTCTGTCTCAGAAAGGAAGAGTACCAAAATTTAGAGGCATCACTTCAGTTCACCCCAGATTCCATGGCTGTTGTGGGGCAAAGGAAGGCTTTAATACAGACTCCATTGCTCGAAGGAGCTTACTCAGTTCTAAGAAGAGAGCATCTACTTGTGCTGAACGTGACACAAATAGACACAGGGCAACCTCAGATGTGTGTTCTATTATAGAGGGAGCGGTCATCAATCGGGATAGAGTTACTGTCCTGCTTCAGGGAAATTTCAGACCGGATGACATCTCCAGTCCCTTCTAGCCAGAGAGCATTCTAAGCCAGTGACTCAGTAGCTTAGGGACAAACATCACTCTCCGACTCATTACAACCCTTTCACTTCTGGACAAGTTGACTAACCAATTTGAGCCTATTTGTAAGGCAGACATTAAGATTAACAAAATGTCACTTCATTGTGGAAAATACTCCAGGAAAATAAGGGAACACAACACACGGAGGAGTAATTCATAATGTTTAATTAGACCTAATTATGGAATCAGGGTTTGGGCAATATATTTTATTGGGCCTCCTTGTATGATTAAATACATAATCTGTTTGAGTTTCTTTCCATGTCTAGGCTTCCACAAGATTTAACATGAAAAGGTTGTGCTTTGAACTCTGATTTCCTACTTAGAAGGACAAAATTGTCCTTTTGCACAGGGTATAAGAAGGCAATTTGGAATTTCCATGCAGATCTCAAGTTCTTTTCCTCTTCCTGTCCCACTCTGTCCTTGACCTGTGATTATGGGAATGTCACTAAATTCTCACAAATCTCATTTCAGTGTCATGAGTGTAGGCTGCGTTATTATATTATTTACTTTCCTTTCCAGTATAGAGTCATCTATAAAATTGCTTATTTTAAATAATGTCTAACAGCTACTTTATTAGACAATATTGTACCTGTTTTAATTAGCTTAAATTCAAGGGAGAAGACTCCCCTAGAAACACTGAAATGTACTAAAGGGAGTATAGGCTACTGTCAGATGTCAGAGTAATGAAACTATAGTACAGAATACTCACTAGTTTTCAGAGGCAGAGTCTGACATGATGGTCTTTAAGTGTCAGGAAACACACCTGCATGAGAACACATAGGCTATCCTTTAAGGTAAAAGAAAACATGTTGTTAATTCTCTAACATTGCTGGATGACTGTCTGCTTCTTCCTGACATAAATTCTCCAAACAGGAAGAAAAACATTGAAAATAATAGGAGAAAAAGAGAGTGTCAATAAATTAGCTTTCTCTGAGGCTTTTACATATGTGGATTGAACCAATAACAATCCCAGCCAATCGTTCTTCATTTACAAAGGACCATGTTATTTTTTAGGACATGCCATGCCTGCTAATGCCTGCTAACACCTATGAGAGAAGGCATAGTCTTCTCTTCCATGAGTTTACAATCATCTGAAGGCAATGTATAAGTTCTGCATAAATTGACCCAAAACACTGAAGTCTACTACCAATGCAAATTTTGCCAGTGTTCATATGGAGCATTTAAAAAAATATTTTAGTTGTTATTTTAAAGGTGATGTACAGAGGGGTCATAGTTGCATAGGTCAGGTAGTGAGTGCATTTCTTTTTGGACAGTATCAGCCCTTCCCTCGATGTCTTTCATTAAACTTCCCTGGGAAAGAACACAACCCCTTGAGGCTGGGAACTCAGTTTCTCCTCTGGCTGGAGCAGGGAGAGCAGAAGGTCCCATGCTGCTGCCTTGCTCAGCGGAGAGCCGCTTGCTGTCTTCCAGCAGCAGAGTCTGTTTATGTCCTTCATAAAGATTAGCCCAGGTTTCCAATTAATTTCCATTACATTTCCTACACTTGGACTTTCAAGAAAGGAAAGTATCTGGTGTTATTTCAGCTCTTATTTTTCCTTGTTCAATGCCTTTCTGACTGTCCTTCTCCAGGTGCTGCACACAACACAGTTCACACGTTATCTGCTACCGGGTTGCACACTGATTTACACATCCAAGCTTCCTCTCTTAGATGGGGCCATAGGTTAGCTCGCGTCAGGCTTGAGGAATGCCATGCACAAAAGAAAGCGCTTGAAAATCCTATGAGCTTAGTGTGGATGACAAATAGAAATGTTTATCCTTTCTGAATCCTGCAGAAAGCTGAAGGGATAGAAATAGAAGATTTGCTGTCATTTCTGAATAATGTTAGTCTGAAATCAGATATTTCCTCTTGAGAACTCTTTTGGATATGAATGAATTTGGCACCTCTACAAGTTAGTACCATTGGGAGATGGGAGAGACGATTCATAATTTGGATATGTAAATTATTTTTTCATGTCAACTGAAACAAGCCCTCGTGAAGGCAGACAAAAGGCTGGCTTCAGAAATCAATTATGGATTGCCTTCTTCAAACAAGGTCAATAAATGAAGAAAATCTGAGCTAAGAGTCTCTTGGCCAGCCACTGACAAATGGAGAAAGAATGCAGCATCTGCACCTGTGACCCACAATGAAAGCCGGAAGGGAAGGAGCAACAAGCTGCCCAAGACTCTGGTGATGCAATGCATTCTCTCAGAAACTTCTCAGTATTATGTCTCTGAAAATGTCACACTATGAAAGTCTGAAACATTTTGGCTCTGTTAATGCTAGTTACCTATATGTATGAGGCTTCATACAAAATTAAAGCCACACAAAAACTAAAAAATACTCCTCCAACCAACACTGCCTTACAACTCAGAAGGCTGAGATCTGAAGATCATGATTCAAAGCCAGCCCGGGCAAAAAAGTCCACCTGCCTGGAATACAAGAATCATGAGCTTAGCAGCCCCACTTTTGGGTATCTATCCAAAAGACCACAAACATAATCACACTAAACCCACCATCACAACAATGTTCATCGCAGCACAATTTGTCATAGCTAGAATCTGGAACCAATCCAGATGCCCCTCAGTTGATGAGTGGATCAGGAAAATGTGGTACATATACACAATGGAATTTTATGCCTCTATCAGAAAGAATGACATTGCCCCATTTGTAAGGAAATGGAAGGACTTGGAAAAAGTTATACTAAGTGAAGTGAGCCAGACCCAAAGAAGCATGGACTCTATGGTCTCCCTTATAGGGAATAATTAGCACAGGTTTAGGCAAGTCACAGCAGAGGATCACAGGAGCCCAATAGCTATACCCTTATGAACACATAAGATGATGCTAAGTGAAATGAACTCCATGTTATGGAAACTATTGTTATATCACAGTTGTAACTACTTTCAACATGCCATATATAACTGTAGCCTCTATTATTGGTGATATTCCTGTATCATCTTCCTGTGGTTGTACCTACACTATCTCTGTATCTTATCTGAGTATATTGGAAACCGGATATACTGGTATTAGAACCAGGAAATTGAAAGGGAATACCAAAATCGAGAGACACAGGGTAAAAAAAAAAAAAAGACAAACAACTGCAAAAGGAATACTTACGAACTGTTTGGTGAAAATGAACTGAACAACTCATGGGGGGGAGGGGGAAGGAAAAGGGGGAGGAGGGAGGAGGGAATGAGGGACGAGGTACCAAACAGTACAAGAAATGTATCCAATGCCTAATGTATGAAACTGTAACCTCTCTGTAATTCAGTTTGAATATATATATATATATTCATAATCATGAGCTTGTGATCACTGCATTGGATATACAGATTCCTTAGCAACTCTGAATGTGAAGGCATAACCTGTGATGATCATTGCCTGCTTTTATAATAGTGTTATAAGCCTACTGTGATTTTTTTAAACATATTATTCTTTGGCTATAAAGGGGGAAAAGGTATATGTCAAAATTATTAGCAAGGAAAAGTTATGATGCAGTAGATTTTTTTTTTGCATTTTAAAGTCAGACACCAAGGGTGCATATGAATCAAAATTTGTCTTATAGAACCATAACATTTCTACCACTTTGAGATTACTAGTTTGTTTCTGTCTTTTCCTTCCATATCAGCTGGAGAAGACAAAGCAGGCAAAGGATAACGTCGTGGGTCTGTGTCTGTGGCGTGGCAGGAGTCAGGCAATAGCATTCATGTATGAGAGAAGTCAGTTACTGCCAAATCACTTCACTGACATTTGGGACAGGGCTGAAGAATTTTAAATGGCTAATCTCACCCATTATAAACACAGTCCTTGAAATGAACCTGATGTAGCAGAAATTTCATAACTGCCCAACAGAGAAGCTGAGTTTTGAGAAGACTTGGGTTTTGTAGTGACAGGAAGGGGAATGGTTCTCTTCGAATGCTTTTCCGACAGCTGCTCACCTACAGTCAGCAATCACTTCCCATACTCTTAGGATTAACTGTAAGGATCATTTCTTGTACTTTTCTTTCCAGGATAATTTTAGAGAAAACTTAGCCTCCCTAATTTTAAGCAAACATATATAAATAGTATATAAATAATTAACAGTAAAAATAGAAATTTAGCATGTTTATAAATGTTTTAAAGAATAATTTCAACTTATATCTATAATGACCAAGTTAGGTGACTTGAAAAATATTTTCAGACTAGGGGTGTCTGTGACTCAGAGGCACAGAAGTTGCCTAGTTGGGAGTGGGGAGGAACTGGACTTCATTTCCAGAATTCTATTTTTTTTTTCAGTCTTCAAGTAAGGTGCTCTATGGCTACACAGTTGTTGGTTGTTTTTGTTTTTGTTTTTGTTTTTTCAATTTCATGTCTACAGTTTGTACCTCAGTGCTGCATTCATAGCAAAGTTTCCATCCATAAAAATGATCTATGTATGAAGTCAAATACAATGCCGGATGCATTATTAGAGCTCAGAAAAATCAGTTTCAAATGTTAAGGATCCACAGAAAGAGGCTTGAAAAGCGTGATGTACAGATTAGAGTCAAATCCAGATACCCAGTGATCTGTGCACAGTGAGAAGGAATGTTTAAGACGTAAAGGAGCCAGGCAGAGGAGCACATCCCTGCTGTCTTAGCTACTCAGGCGGTAGAAATGAGGACTACAGTTTGAAGCAACCTGGACAAAAAATTTACCAGACTCTCTCTTACCAAATAAAAAAAATATTTTTATAGCAGCACATGTTTGTCATCCCAGCCGCACAAGAACTGTAGAGTAGGCTGGCATAAAAACAATATCCTATTCAAAAAAAAAATCACGATAGCAAAATGAGGTGTCCTGGCTCATGTAGCTGATCATTTGCCTTGCAAGTCCAAGGTCCTGAATTCAAACCCCAGTTCTTTATTATAGACTTATCGTAGTTATTAGCCTAGTTGTTGGAAATGAGCTAGACAAACACAGCATGATGATGTGATGATTTACACTTACTTTGCTTTTCAATCAGGCATGCCTTTCTCCATCTTGGCTGTTTGCTGAGAGGTCAGCTCATGAGTCTCTTTTCTTCCAAAAAGGTAAGATTGCCTTGCATTCTTTCCCACCTAATGTATAGCTCTTAAAAAGTTCTGAGATGTGTGAAATTTCTAGAATTCCTACTAGAGTGTGAGTTGGTAACAACTAAACTGGCACCTCAAGCTTCAGAATTTGATGGAACTGGTCAAATTCATTCCAGCTGTGCTTCACCTCACCACCCTGAAGCCTGCTTGGACTGGGTAACATGGTATATGTCTCAGTAATATCATTCATAGTCTCTTTTCCCGACCTGTTCCTGGGACCTTTGGAAATTATTACTATACTTCTTTAGTTGAGGAGAACAAGATGCAGAGGCAACGTAACAGCACAACTCACAATTTCCACATTATCACTGTAATTCTAAAAGTCCTTTTTCTCTCCCAACTTATATCTATAATGAGATATCTATAAAGAGATTTGTTTTCTTCCTGTTACTCTCTGAGTAGTGCTCAGTCATGCCCCCTAAAGTGTCCAGAAAGTTGTAGAAATTACAGAGTTTACAATTTCAGTGTCCAGCTAAATATACCTTTCTTACTATTCTTTAGAAGGTACACATCTGAATACAAATAAGGTTTAAATGAATGCTGTGAGTACTAATTAATAACACCATTAAGAATAATAAACTTAGTAGTGTAAAAGAGTATAACATATTTTGCACGTGCATTATATGTTCAGCTTAGCATTATGTACTCTATATCAGAACGAGACTCAGTAATCCTCTGTCTGTAGCTGTACAGCCTTTATGGGAGCTTCTTTGAACCATTTGTGATAATTCATAGACCAGGATATCCTGAATATTCTCTCAGCTTGAATGATAGTTACTGATCCTTAAGTTCCTGATTAAAAGTCCTTAAGCTTCATTTTTCTCAGAACACTTTTCATTGGAAAACTAGTCATTGTAAATTCTTTCTCAGCTTCTGTGAACTATAGAAAAATCCAGCCACATGGTCTGTTTTGCTGTCCAAGTATGTCATTCCCAGGGAGCTAGAAAACCAACCATCACTGTGAAATACAATCATCAAGAATGATAGATCTCTAAAGACTTAAAGGGAGACTTCTCAGAAAAAGAAGTAACAATGGCCAATAGACACATGAAGAGATGCTCAACATCCGTGGCCTTATAAGAAATGCAAATCAAAACAACATTGAGATTCCACCTCACCCCAGTTAGAATGGCCATTATCAAGAAAACTAACAATAACCACTGCTGGCAGGAATGTGGCCAAAGAGGAATGTTCAACCACTCTGGAAAGTAGTATGGAGGTTCCTCAAAAGACAGAACATAGAACTTCCCTATGACCCACCAATTCCACTCCAATAGAACACAAACAAGGTCCCAATAAAGCTACCACCAGTACAACCATGTTCATTGCAGCATTGTTTACCATAGCTAAGATATGGAATCAACCCATATGCCCCTCAATGGACAAATGGATCAGGAAAATGTATGTATACACAATGGAATTTTACTCATTAATCAGAAAGAATGATAGTGTACCATTTGTATGGCAATGGAAAGACTTGGAGAAATTATATAAAGCAAAGTAAGCCAGACCCAAAGAAACATAGCTTGCATAGCTTTCCTCATTGGTTGTAACCTAAATGTGCCTATAAGTCTACAAGTAAACACACTGGATGGTAAATGACAAAAAAAAATACACTTGGGCATGATAAGTCATACAGGACTCTAGAAATTCACATAGGGAGACCAAAGGAAAACATTCTTAGGAGAAGGTCCCAGAGGCCCAGTAGCTATGTACATATGGTCATATAAAATGAGGTATATCTAAATGAACTCCAAGAAATGGAAGAAAGAGATTTTTCTTTCTTTTTTTTTGTATTTTGTTTTTTTCTCCTTTATTGATGTTTTTGATACTCACTAGACACTATTTTGAAAATGAACTATACAACATGTGGCAGGCAATCAGGAGGGAAAAACTGGGAAACAAACAGGGAAGAGGCAACACTGTTCAAAAAGAAATGTGCTCATTGCCTGACTCATATAACTGTAACCCCTCTGTACATCACCTTTACAAGAATAATAATGGGGATGATGATGATAAGAAGGAGGAGGAGGGGGCTGGGGATATAGCTTAGTGGCAAGAGTGCCTGCCTCGGATACACGAGGCCCTAGGTTCGATTCCCCAGCACCACATATACAGAAAACGGCCAGAAGCGGCGCTGTGGCTCAAGTGGCAGAGTGCTAGCCTTGAGCGGGAAGAAGCCAGGGACAGTGCTCAGGCCCTGAGTCCAAGGCCCAGGACTGGCAAAAAAAAAAAAAAGGAGGAAGAAGAAGAAGAAGAAGAAGAAGAAGAAGAAGAAGAAGAAGAAGAAGAAGAAGAAGAAGAAGAAGAAGAAGAAGAAGAAGAAGAAGAAGAAGAAAGGGCCCTGACTTTGGTGCCCTGTGAGAGAATAGGAAGTCTTATTTCCCAATTACTAAGCACAAATGGCCTGAACAGCTTCATTCCAGAAAAACTTAAGAATTTCCTCCCACTTCCTCACCCCCGTTGCTTAACAATGTCCCCTCCTTACATTTCAGCATGGTTGAGCTGGATTTCTCTTCCCTCTTGCACTAGTCATGAACTAAACCTTCCTCGTCTGTCGATTCTCTCTGGTGCAACTTTTCTTTGACATGATGCAACGGTGTTTCCCTCGGTGGTATCTTTGGCGGAGGAGAATCTTCTGTTTTGCCCGTCAAAGAGTATGCCAGTGTATCCAATGCCTAACGTATGAAACTGTAACCTCCCTGTACATCACTTTGACAATAAATAAGAAAAAGAAAAGATAGCACTCATCTATCACTAGAAACAAAAAAGAGTAGATATGCCTGACCTCCACACACTTCCCATAAGCTGACTGTCAGGCGCTTGGAAGCCACTTCTGCTGAAGAGCCGTGACTGCTTACCTGAGCCCACTTGGATTTCACTTGTCTTTGCTCTATGACATTCTGTCTGCGATCACTTATAATCGCTTTGAAATCCAAGATCATAACATCTTTACAAGGAACTTAAACTATGCCCAAGCAGCAGCACCATGTTCCAGGCCAACATTGTTTATCCTGACCTGTGATGACTGATAATAAGAATGTAAGATATATATAGATATAGATATATAGATATATATTCATGTTTTCCTGTCTTAAATTGTCTTGAATTTAGCTGTATTGGGCTGACCTCTGGTATCTCTTGTTCTCCAGTGCTGTTCCCTAGTTTATTGGGGGGAGGGTAGGCTATTTGGGGGGGTAGGCATCCAGCACTAAACATCTATAACCAATTCCACGGAAGGGTTTTAGTTCAATTAGTTGATCATCTTGTCTTTACCCTCCAAATTAGATGTTAAATTTCAAGGTTGGGAATTTAGTTCAGTGGTAGAGTTCTTGCCTAGGAAGTATGAGTCCCTGGGTTTAATCCTCGGCCTCAAAATAAATGAATACATATGTTAAATAAAGCAAATCAAGTTAATTTACCTAATTACGACTCATCACGGCAGCATATTTGAAAAAAATAGCTGGCTAGGCAGGGAAATCCCAGTGCTTGACTCATCCTTGATAGGCAACTGGATGCTTAAAATATCCTTTTTAAAAAATAAATGATAGGTTCTCAAATAATGGAACAAATGAGCCAAGAAAGTTGTTTAGAAGACAAGAAGTTTAAGGCAGGAAATGAAGTCTTTGGGGTGGCACCCCTGGGCATTGGCACAGAAAGGCAAGGGGGTATCGGTGCCAACAACTGGACATGTGGGTCTTCTCTTCCTTTGCTCTCTCCTTCCTTCCTTCCTTCCTTCCTTCCTTCCTTCCTTCCTTCCTTCCTTCCTTCCTTCCTTCCTTCCTTTCTTTCTTTCTTTCTTTCTTTCTTTCTTTCTTTCTTTCTCTCTCCCTCCCTCCCTCCTTCCCTCCCTCCCTCCCTCCCTCCTTCCCTCCCTCTTTGTCTGTCTGTCTGTCTGTCTCCAAGTACTTCCTGAACCACTCTAGGCCCTGGAATGTAACAGTGGACAAATTAGATTAAAAAAGAAAACCTGCTCTCCTATAATTTACAATCTATTACAACATTCCCCTTTTCTTTGGAATCAGAGTTCAGAAGCAGAGCAAAAGGTTTATTTGGTGGAACTGTCTGCAGTGATTTGGATCTGATAGAAAAGGCCCCTGTGTTCAAGGCTTGCTCTACATCTTGTTCAGTGGTTTCTTGATTTGGGGAGGTGGTGGGGCTTTAAGAGGTGGAGCCTCTTGGGGTATCAGATCCCCAGGGACATGTCCTAGAAGGGGACTGGGGACCTCAATGTCTTGCACTCTCTATTGCACTTAGCCACAAAAAGAACACTCCTCCTCTGCCACACTCTTGCAGGAACAAGTGCGGTCCCACGAGGCCCCGCAGCAATGGGTCCTTCATTGCAGCCTCCAAGTGTGAGCTAAAATAAGCCTTTTCTCCTTCTCAGCTGCAGATCGCAGGTACTTGCTGGAGTGACAGGAAGCTGATGAACATTGGGAGAATTGGTAGCCCTACTCCCAGAGCAATTAAAAAAAAACAAATGGCTTCAGGCAGGCAGGTTGGTGCTTTGCCTGAACCATTCCACTAAATTTCCCCAGATTCTGTTTGAGCGTTCATCACTCCTCAGAAAGGCATATGCCTCTAACTCAGAGGGATGAATCAAGAGGCCATGTTACTATATAGCAGGAATTCATGTGAGACCTTGGGACTTGAGACAAAATTCAGAACGAGGTCTGCTATATCCTGTTTATGACCCTGAGGAAGCAACTGTCGGGAGGCTCCAGCAGAGTACCTCCATGTGGGCCACAGGCCCTGGGGCTCTTGAGCCAAAGGCTGAGTAACAGGACTAGCAGAGGAATACCTAGTAAATTATTTCACAATTCTAGTTGGGGCTTCCGCCTGCTTATACTAGCTACTGAAAACAAGCCAAATCACCCCCAGAAACATCCTCTTTTCATAGTTTTCTATGCTCTGCATTAAATACTTTTTTCCCTATTTGTTTTTTTAAATTTATTTTCAGCGATACTGGAGTTTGAACTCAGAGCCTTAAGCTTGCTAGACAAAGCCCTCTACCACATGAGCTACACCTCCAGCCCTGACTACATCATTGCACACAAACTATGTTGAGCCCTTTACACATACAAGCCAAATAAAACCTCCTAAATTCTTCACATTCCACTGTCCCATTGGCAACATTGTCATTGTTCACTAGCACAAAGGATATGACAATTTTAGTGTGTGGGTTGCTAGTTATAACTATACTTAACCCATCTCATACACACTGAAGAGAAGAATTGCTTGTGATCTGAAATGCTGATATCCCCTTTAGGCACTGTTACACGTACCTGTATGAGTCATTTTGTAACCCTTACATCTATAAAAAGGAGATGCAATTTAGGTATAGCTTGCGGACTGCCTCCCTGGTCAATGCACACAGGAAATACTGCATGAAATTCTACTGAATTCTATTCTTGAGTAGCCTGAACAGTAGTAGATATGGACAAAGAGATGGGAGTAAGAATAGACTTGCTCATTAATCTTACTTACTTAATTTTGCCTTGTTCTTTTAATATTCTAATCTCCCCTCTTTTGGGGGCCACAGATTCTTTAAAGAACTGTCATTAGTCATCTGAGAAGATGAATAAGGAAACAGTTGGGACAACAGTTAATAATAGTACGATTGCCATTCTAAATTGACTGAATAGTAAAGTCCACTAATTCTAACTTAATCTTCTTGAAAGAGAAAATTTGGAATTTGGTGGAATTTACTACTATTAAGAAAATTAGATTTTGCCTATAAACGAGTTTCAAAATTCTAAATACCACTGATTATCTACAAAAATAAAGTCTATAATTTAATTGTGGTCCTAGTAAGAATTAAAATTAGTTCATTAAAATGGAATGAATCAGAGTGAACTGGCATCCAGCTACTCAATTCCAAAAACAATGTGTGTGTGTGTGTGTGTGTGTGTGTGTGTGTGTGTGTGTTGAATCACAGTTAGAATTTGCAAACTGGGTTCCTTTCTTATCTGAGGTGAATTCTAAGTTCATCCATGAATTCACTGATCATTTTTCCTCCCTAAATGCAGCTTGAGATTTCCTTAGGTGCATTTCTGGAACAAGTAAGAAGCAGCTGAAGTACGATGTGAAATCTAAGCATGAACCCAAGGTTCCTTGCACCAATTCCCATAAGCATGCCTTAGAAGAGAATAAATGTCAAGTCGATATCCCCCCTGCTCTCCTGGGAGCGGAAGCAGACAGAGCTCTTTCTGCCCCTCAGCGGATCTGTGGGGCGGATTGGGAAGCAACCTCTTTGAATGAAGCCTGTGGCCTGGGCAGAGATGAACTGTTGACTGAGGTGGGGACAGTCTCTGGGGGTCACCAACCCCTTCCCAGTGCAGTGGGCTGCTGGCCCCGGGGTTGGCAGCTGGGTGGAGGAAAGGTCACACTGCCCAGAGAGAAACCAAACACAAACCCAGTCTCCACGGCTGCTCCCCAGCCTCAGGAGGCCCCCTGGGAAGGAGCTTGATGAAAACCAATTCCCGCTTTCATGCTCAGTGCCTGATTCCCGGAAAAGATGAGCTTGTGTCGGCGTCTATCCAGGACTACAGATGGGTGATCCACTTTCAAAACGCAAGCTAACTTCATCCGATCCGTTCTAGGCAGTGCGATGATGGCTTCACCTCATTCAGGTTGCAAACTCTGCCTGGGAATGACGCCCAGCCTGAAAGAGGCCCTAACGAAGCTGGCTTCAAACCGGTCACGTTCTGTGCCCACACTTAGACTGCTCAGGCGCGAAGGTCACCAGCGCGCTGCAGGACGCAGGTGCCCCGTCGGCTCCCATGCCTTGCCTTCACAATCCCAGCCAGATTCACGACCGCCTCGGTTTCGATGAGGATGAATAGTGACATCACAGGCTCTAGAAAGAGATTCTGGACATTCGTTCTTGCATGCCAAGCCCTCAGTTCCATACCCCCCCCCCCTCTCTCTCTCTCTCTCTCTCCCTCTCTCTCTCTCTCTCCATATATATGCATGTATGTATATATAGTAGATCTACACATATATGTATATATGTGACATATATATATATATATATATATATATATATATATATATATATATACATTACAGCACCACGAAAGCCAAAGAACAATTTTATTGTATGGTTTTCTGTCACTTCTTCCTTACAGGGGTGGGGAACATTCGACCAACAGGCCTTATTAGGACCCAAATCATTTATTTGGTCTGGTCTTCGCAAGATAACTGCAGGTGAGATTTGAAATTCAATAAATCTAGGAGTGTTTCTGCCTCATAATAACATAAATATCAATACCAGCTAAGATCACACGACAAGTACCCATGAAGAGAAAAGGTTTGCCATCCTGCTAGAAAGACTCTTTTTCTTCCCAAAATGTGGACTGCAAAATAGAGTCAATTAAGCTATAGCTGTCACAAATGCATTCTAAACAAGTTGGCAGTTAAGCTCCATCATTTAGGAAATAGCATTCAATTGGGGACTCATTTTCTCTTGTTAAAAAAAAATCATTATATAGTTTTTACTATAATGCCTAAAATATGATTCTTACATCAGCATGGTGGTGTTCATCTATAATCCCAGCTACTTGTGACCCTGAGACAGGATGGTCTTGAGTTTGAGTTTGAAGTCCATCTGGGTTACACAATAAGACCTATCTGAAATAGACATATATACGTAGACAATACATATACATAGACAAATACGTGTGCATGTATGGTGGTTGCTATAATAAATCCAACTTTTAAAAAAATTTGTTTGATTTTGAGACTAGATCCCCCAACCCCCACAATCTCTACTAGAGTAGCTGGGATTGCAACCATTCGCCACCATACCCAGCTCCAAGTTTTTCAATCACAATTTATCATTTTGCCTTTACTCTTCCAGAACATTCTCAGGCGAGCACCTATCTAAGTGGCTGCTCCATAAAACCTGAGATTTAAAAATGAACATTTCCTCTGCTCTCAGTGAATGTCTTAAGTCTCCTCTTCACTATCCATCCTTTCAGATTTATTCTTCTGAGTATGCACTTTCTCACTCTCTCTGTTCCAATGCTGATTTCACCACCTTCTAGCCAACTTCCTAAAGTTATGGCTAGAATTTCTTTATGTGCATAAATGTCAAAATAAAAGGAAATATACTTGAAGTAAGGACTAAGAATAACGACACAATTGTTTCTTTAGTGGTTCTTATAAGCTTGTAATTCAATAGCAACTTCTAGCTCAGAAGCTCTATTTCTAAACAGAAAGGTAAATAAAACATAAATTGAGAAAAAGGCCTTAACAAGTCTCCTAAATGCATATCTGGGGCCTAACATGGAGAAAATCTGAAACAAAATGAGAGGATTAAAGACGTCTCTGTCACTTGAACAAATGAGACTAGCATACTGGTAGGGCATTGAGCAGAGCAAAGTAGCCAAGGGAATGAAGAAGAACTCTGCAGAGAATGGAAAAGCAAAGGAGAAAGAAGTGAAATTATGCAACCAGGGCAAGTTTCCAAGGAAGAGGGAAAAGAAAGAGCTCAATTGTGTGAGGGAAAATGAGAGAAGTTAAGGTGTGAAAGGAGTTGCATCTTGCCAGAGACTTGCAATTACACAAGGCAAAAGAGAAGGACTGGGGAAATGTTCTCTGTAATAACTGGGGAGAGAATGCTGTTAGCAGAGGTTATGAAAAGAAGGACGCCTTGCTCTGTCCTTCCTTTCAGAGAATTGCAGCCATCATCAATTAACCAGATGGGCTACTGTCCGCATTTGAAACAGCCAATATGGTAAACGGGCAAATGAACCAGTGTGGTATAGTTTTCTAATAGCTAGATCTACTAAAATTTGTAGTTCTAAAGTTCTTAAGAATTCATGGATCCGTTATGGAAATCTCAGTCTCTTATCTTTGATGGATCCCAAAGACTGAAATTCTGTGACTGAAGTTTGGAAATGATGTGTGACTATCAATATTAATATATGATTAGTACTATTCATAGTAATATATGTTAAACTGAATTCTAATTTGTATGTACACATACAGCCAAAAAGGCATCACTTGGCTAAAATGGATAGGCTAACTTTAGTTCTTACAGAGTTGCTAGAAAAGTAAATAGTTAGAATATATCCCCCTAGAAGTTGTGAACATGAGCATAGTTAAGATGTCTAGAAGATTATTTATTTCCCATGCTAGCAACTGATTATCAAGAAATATTTTGTGCTCCTTAATAAAGTATATAATCTTAAGCTGAAAGATTGAGCAAACCAAGAGCCATTCTAGGACAGTCACTGTAAGACTTAAAATGTATTAACACACCAAAACTCAGGCAGACCATAAGAGAAATATAATCCAGGGGAAGTAACAATTATTTTTTGGTATGCCTTTAGTTACTTTTTCTGTTCTCTTTTTCTGTAGACTGGATGAAAGGTTTAAATCAATTATCTGTGACTCCTCTTTTCATATCTGATTCATCTCATACTTTGGGGAGTTGGCTTGATGGTGACATTTTCACTGACTGGTGGGTGATTGTGGTGTTGTGGATGGAACCAAGGGCCGTGTGCTCAGGAAACATGTTCTCTACATCTACATCTTCAGCCCTACTGAGTTATGTTTTAGCTTAGTCCATTTATAAGGTCTAAGAATTTCTTTCTTCCCACATTAGATTTGTGCTTTATATATGTGATGTCTTTTTAAGTATCTTTGAGACTGTTTATTTCTTCCTAATATCTCCTTTTAACTCATGTGTGTGTTTTTTTTAACTTTGATCTTTCTTTGAATAGATCTATAAACAATTATTTCACTCTAATGAGGGAGACATATATGGATCATGGTCCCAAACCTGCCTGAGCAAAAATGTGAGACCTCCTTATCTAAAAACAAACTAAAAGTAAGCTAGGTGCCAGTGGCTCATGCCTGTAATCCTAGCTACTAAGGAGGCTGAGGTCTGAGGATCACAGTTCAAAGCCAGCTTGGGCAGGAAAGTCCATGAGACTCTAATCTCCAGTTAACCACCAGTAAACCAGAAGTGGTGCTGTGGCTCAAGTGGTAGAGCACTAGCCTTGAGCTAAAGCGCACAGGGACAGAGCCCAGGCCCAGAGTTCAAGCCCTATGACTGACCAGAAGACAAAATAAAACAAAAAAACACCTAAAAGTGGGAGGACCAGGGTGTGACCCAAGTGGTAGAGTGCTTATTTTATCTAGCAAGCTCCTGGACCAGAATTTAATCTAATCTACAGCACTGTCAAAACATTTCTAACAAAATTATAGGGGACATCAATATTATTCTTACTTTGAACTCAGTTGCATAGAAACCTGACTGTATCTTATAACTGAATTGATTTTAAGTACTTTATATTGTGAGGAACACACATTCCAGTCAATTCTTAATCACTGTTGATAACTTAGGCTTATCATGAGTAAATTCAAGTTTTGAACTTTTCTTCCTGGGATAACACTGAAGTCTCAAGGAACATTTATTTCAGTACTTTAGACTTTTCCTAAAACAGTAGTCAGGTAAAGAGTACATTTCTTTTTTAGAAAATATGGCCCCTTCCTTTCTCTCTTCTCTAGTTTCTTCTTCCTGACCTGGCCCACAAATTGTATGTTTCATTTTCCATAGTGTCTAATGAGTATCGCTGCTGCATTTGCTCACTTTTTATATTTCAAGCACAAATAATGATTGCATTGCTAATTGTCAAGTAGATATTAATTTATGATAACATTAATCAGGATAAAAATACAAGCATATGCCCTGGCACATTCTTCTTATTCCTTCTAGGTATTTAAGAAAGACTCATTAAGCTACTCTGTGTGTGTGTGTGTGTGTGTGTGTATTTCCACATTCATGTCTGAAGCTTAGGTTCTTCTATCTTTTCTTTCTGTTTCAGCTTCCTTATCTGAAAAACAGATTGAAGAATGGCATGCATTGCATAAGGTTGACATAATTGCATGATAAAAAGCCCTGCAAAAGTGTCTGCTATAGAATACATGGGAGCTGTTACTGTCCTTTCTTGCCTTTTGCGTTGCCACAGTCTGGATGCTTGTCTGTCACCTGCCTTGCCCCAGTGCAGCAGAGGAGCCCTTGCACAATCTAAGTGCCATGTTCTTGAAATCCTCACTCTCCAAACCCGTAATCCAAGCCAACTTTTGTTCTGTCATTGCACTATAGCAACAGAAAATGAAATACATCCGCATACCAAACCCCATGCCTATAGAATGTATTTCCCACTTGTATTCACTATGTTTTTCTATTGCTTTTGGAATGGACAAATACCCCTGAAGTTGTTTATATTCACAGTGAGAACCCTCCCTTTCTGTTTTCTTTGATCCACTTACTCCACCAATACTCGGCTTGTGGAAGCATCAATGACAATTGCTTCCTTTCAAGGTTTTCCATCTCATTCAAAAGAAAAGCCAAAAGACTTTCAATCATTAGGAAGTCAGGTCTTAGTACTTTTAAGAATGAAATATCACTCTTTGTTGGGAGATAAGGCTGCTTTATTAATGATTAAGAGGTAATTCTAATATTCTTTTGTTATTTCATTTAAAAATGGTGAGAATTTAAAAAGTACTGACATAAATCTAATTCTTCCATTCTTGTACACTGACAGAATGCATGGTCCCCAGGGAAGAAAAAAAAACCCTAAATTTCCCAGCTGCTCCTGCAAATAACTTTGGCTTTTATACTATGCTGCAGTCAAGGAGATGTTGGTATAAAATTATCAGTTCACAGAGAACCAATGTGTACTGTTTCCCATTTCCCATATTCTTTCCTTCGTTGGTGCCTGAAATTTTGATATAACGTTGGAACCCTAGCCATGAATTTGGATCATGAGGAAAAGAGGTGGGTGGGAAAGATATAGATTACCAAGAACTCCCTGGAGCAGTGCCACCAGGCTAAAATTTGACATTTTCTTAGGGCCCATGTGTGGAAGAAACCTCTCTCTTATTTAAGACACTGCTATTTTAAGACACAATCAAACACAATCCTACTTCAAACAAAAAACTGTGTAGTATTTAGAACTTTAGGACTAAATTAAATCACAACAGAACCATTCAAAAGAATCAGAACATTCAGAAGCATCTGCAATGATAATCATAGGTCTTTATTTTCCATGTTAATTTCTTACAGCCATCTTGGAAAAATAGTCATATCTCCTAATGCGTTTTACTGAGGGAAACTGTTAATAACCAAACATTATTCTGAGGGCTTATGGGAAACAAACATTACTGAGAAACATCATATTTTTCACATACTCAGCATTAGGGGACGTTCAACATCATTCTCCCTTTAAAAAATCACAAGATCAGAAGAAAGCGTTTGGTAATCAGAGATCCTAATTTAAGAGATTTTAACTCCCACTTGAGATAAATTTGCCATAAATGTGGAAATCACATGTTTTCTGGAAATTGTTTTGAAGGATGTCGTTTTTATCTCCTTGATATTCTCTCACATATTTAAAGTTTATTTAACACACGTTAAATAGTTTATCTATTTAGCATTCAAATTTAGACACTTTGATTATCTTTTCTACTCTGAAGAGCTAACTATGGTCTACAAATAAATACATCAATTTTCCTCTATTGCTACATTTCCAAAAAGCATCAGATAAATGGAATTATCCTAGTATCTACTAATCATTAAATACCTTTTTGTTAGAAAGAATATATAGCATATGAAATTACCAGCCTTTCATGAACTAAAGACAAATTTTACAACTCTCAAATAATATTTACAATGTAAACATCACAATGATCACATCAGAATGAAAGAAATCACAACATTCACAACACGATGTATTCCATTTGGTTTCGCTATTAAAGTTGTTTTCTTGAATTAGTTATGTAGAACTCAAAATGTAACGACTTTGTCTATTGATGTTTTCCTTCAAGAATTCTGAAAAAGAAAAAAAAGTAGTGCTTAATGCACAAAAATACTTGTATTTACGACATCTTAATTTTACCCTCATCCACCCATTTGATAAACATCTTTTGGTCTTTGTCTTTTGGTGACAAGGGATCATGGCTACCAGAGTCAAGAGAGCATCTTCTAGAAGACTGATTGTCACAAAGGGACTGGACTGTGAAAGGGCTGTCTAACTGGCCATCAATAATTACGTATTTAAACCTTTCACAAGTAGATAACCCACACGGTATCCTGCTCAAACAACCTATCCCAGCCATTTCCCCTCAAGAAACAAAGATGGAATCTCACAATTTACAAAGTCTACTTATCATATTTCTTAATTTGGTAGAGAAGGCTTCTTATCATTAATATTTTTTAAGTGGCTGGATGTAATTAGCTTTCATCTTTAAGCAGAGGACACTCAAATGTCTACAGATGATAAAGCATCATTGGAAGAGAAAGTTCCTGACTCCACACCAGGCTAAAGTAGTCAGTGGACAAAAAGTTACTAATTGGATAGATGACATGCAGATCATTCATCACTTTTGAAAACCCTGGATAACCATACCAGGAACTGAGAGGAGATGGCGAATTAACTTTAGCCTGTGCATGAGATTTATCTCCACACCCTAGTCAGAACTGGAATCCCTCCCACTTCGTGTTACAAATAAAGATTTATTGGAACCAGCCACTCCCATTCATTTTATGTATTATCTGTGGCTCTTTTGCGCTTGCAATAAGAGAGTTAAGTAGTCATAACAGAAGCCATCCTAGCCTTTCAAAGAAAAAACTGCTAGCCATTAGTATGGTGATTCATCTGAAGTATTTGTAAATAAATTTGTATGAGATAATGTAAGCATTAATATTTACATGATCTTGGGGCAATGTATTTTGTATCTATGTTCATATGAAATAATTTTAATACCCAGCCTAGCACTTTGCAATACAGAAATCTAGTCATGCTTTCTCCACTTAGAACATACTTACAGTTAATGCTATTGGGATTTTAGTGCTCAAACACAATTCAAAGGTCACTATTTGACTTTTATTGCAATATGTTTGCTGTATTCCAAGGAACACAATTAGACCCAGAGTGTCTTGGTGTTTTAGTATCAATGAGCCACTCTATAATTTGGTGATATTTCCCCACACTTAAATTAAATGAAGAGCTAACAGACAATCATGGGACTGAATGTTAAGTTAATATAAAAGCAGCCTAGTGAAGTTCTCAAAAGCAAAGCCAGATTTTCTCCTAAGTGTGAGTCAGGGTACTCTGTTTTTCATCTCGATACAAGGACAGGAATAAGGCGGAATCAACTAGAAATACCAATCTGATACCAAACTTCTCATGGCAAGTTGTCTCTTTTACGTGATCACAACATTGCATGAGTCATCGTTAGTTGTTTGAAGGGTTTGGCCCACTTCAGGTAAAGGGGTTCTTAGAGGAGGGCTCCAGGGAGAAATGTTGTCTAGTCCTGTGATGTTTCTCACCGGTGACTCTTCCTTCCTGATGGCTACAGGAATATAGTAGAAGTACAAGACTCTTACCACTCATCCTTAGCTTTGGGCCAAAAAGCTTCTTCATCATTTTTCTAGCTCTTCAGGGAAGTCAGGAGCTTCTCCCTCAGTGCTACAGATCAGAAAGAGGAAATTGTGCCTGTTAACACGGTCACAGGAGAAAGACTACAAAGGAGCTGTTATAATGTCTCGGTGGTTCTTCTTACTCTGTCTAGGCTATTCTTCATGCTCGGAAAAATTCATCTCTGAGGGTAGTTAATACCCATGGATTGTTCCTCAGTCTTCATATCTAAATTATTCTTACATTAGTATCTCCTAATGGGTAAAGGATAATTTTGTCTGATCTTATGCAAACATAATTATTTATAGTATTCACCATGTACAGAAAATAACTGTAATAAAAATAGCCATTTACTTCCTACATTCTGGGGTCTATGTTTACTCATGTAAAGAATTTAAATAAACAAGATACCTCATGATTAAATTTGGTAAGTATATGAAGAGATTTGCACATATTTCCAAATTGCTCAAAGCCCTTTTTTATGCTTTAAAGTCAACAGTTTTGATAATATTTGTTCCCAGGTTTGAAGTAGACATCATTTTTAACTCTGGTGGCACAGTAGAATCAACTGGAGTAGAGCTCTAAACAACTACCAATCTGAGAGTCTACACCTTCAGAGGCACTGATTTGCTGGTAACTTCTCTAGATTAGTGACCAGACATCAGTATCTGAAATATTCTTCAAGGTCATCTAATGTAGCCCACAGTTGAGAATGATCACCTCATGTAAACAGGGTGTGTGTGTGTGTGTGTGTGTGTGTGTGTGTGAGAGAGAGAGAGAGAGAGAGAGAGAGAGAGAGAGAGAGAGAGAGAGAGAGAGAGAGAGAGAACAGTCTCCATATGTAGCTTAACCTTTGCAGACTATTTGCAATTTCCTCCCTTTATCCAGGTCTCTGTCTTTACCTCCTCTTTCCATTCAGAATTGAGTTCAAGTATTTCTTTACAGCCATTTGTTTTCTAAGACGGGTGTAGTTGTCAGTGAATACAGCGTCCGAGTGCCGTTTGATTGGTGCCGGGTCTTCTGAGATGTTACTGCTAAGAAACATGAGAAAAACGGAAACCAAAGGCTTGAATAAGAAATACCAAATACATCAATGTTCCAAACCATTTTCTATAGAGTCTATTTGAATTCAGTTGTGGGGTTGTAAATGAATGACACTTAAATATGCATGTGCCCGGAGTCCATGAACAAGTATTACTTTAAAATGGTGTTTCCTTCCTCCATGGGCCTCATAGGTTTTACTCAAGAATATATACTTATTCAAGTGAAAGAAAATTACCAAGGAGTTGCCAATTATGAAAAGATGAATAACTTATCAACAATAAAGATACAGTTTGTAGATCGAGCAATGATAATGTGGCTGATAAAGACAACGAATTCTCTTTACCTAACTCGTTTTCCAATCAGTGACTCAAGATACTTTTTAGCAGAAAGTTGACCAAGGAGTCGGCTGAAGTCACTAGTGAAAACTCCATCAGCATGTCTGGTGTTTCTGAAACAAGGAAGGAAGGAAAGACAATTGTTATTTTGTTAATGGTTTTCTAGACTATGACACTAGCTCATTCAGTGACAAAAATACCAGCTTATTATGAAAGCTGCCCATTAAAATACTATGGAAAGCAAGGCTTTCCAATACTCTAACAAAGGATATTTTCCAATCACTTCTATCTATATCTAGTTTGAATGTCCAGCCCTAGACTTTGAAAAATTAAAGAAATACGCTCTATAGAACTATTTTTCTTACCATGCTCTGGTGGGTTCTTTAAAATTAATTTATTTCCATAAAATACTAGTGTGTAAACTCTATTTATAGTTTATATATTCCCATGGGGTCTTTTTCTGCTACCCTAAATGGAGTACATGTAGTGAAAAAAATTAGTGATGTCACAAGTTCAAAGGTATATTATATAGTTTGTTATTTTTTCTACCAAAATATGTGGGGGGAGGAAATCTCTTAAGATAGTGAAGATTTTAGAGCTTATTTGCTGCTTTTCCAAAAAAAAAATAAGAAATCATTTATACTTTGTGCCTAGAGTATTGGTCTGTATTGAAAGTAACTCTGGACAAGATGGATCTATTTCCTTACCTCCTCTTCCATCATGGAATAATGCATTCTATAGTTTTATCAGGATTGGCCCAATCTGTGATGTCAAAATGGTATGCAACAGAATGTATGTAAACCATGTGTTTATCATAGCCTGATACAAACTTTCTGTATGAAAGTCATGCATAGCTGGTACAGGTGATACAAATCAGCTGAAACAGAGGCATATAGTGTTATGATACAGTACTATCTCTGTAGTGAGATGAAACCAGCATATGTATATCTCCCAAAATATATTTTCTAAATGAAATAAAGTAGTAGAAAGAAACCTACCTGGATACATCGTAATAGGGTGTGTCATTTTCAGCTAATGCATTTTGCAAGATGTCAGCATCTGCTTTTATTGAAACTTGGTCAGGCTCATTTCCTCCTTCAAACTGGACTCTGTCATCCACCCTACGAAGAGGGGCACAGTAGAAATATAGGTCACTTCTTTCTTAGACCCTGGTACTTATGGGTTTTAACCATTTGAAATCATATACTCAACATTGTGGGAAATATCACCCTCCTACCATGTAAGAATTGGAGAATGGCCTCTATGATTAATGAAAATATAAAAAATAAAGTTCTCTTACTCTCATAGAATAGATTCTACTCAGCCCTTACAAGCTACATATACCAAACACAAGTGCTACTTAAGTCAGTCTTATTAAAGCATTAGACAAATATACTCCCTTGGTATAATTCAGTCCAATAAGAATATTTTAAATTTGTAAGGCCAAACTTAATAAGTAAGTAGATTTTTATATAAAGTAATAACCTCACAGTGATTTGTGTATGTGCTGATATTTCATATCAATTGTCTGAAATACATTTTAAGAGCTGAGTATAACTTTTTTTCCCTCTAAAATCCAGAACTTTGCTTTCAAGTTTTACTTTGACATGCTATATTTCTCTGTATTGATAAAAATCCAAAGAATCTCCATTATTAATGAATAGTTTCTCAAATCCAACAAATTTTTCTGGGCTTTCTGGCTTCTAGTCTTATATATTAACACAACTTTAATAAAGACTAGACCCTGTTATAGTACAAGACTAATAGTTATCACTCTGTCTCATATGACCCCGATGTAGATGCATGTACATCTTTAGCATGAGCACACTTTTAAAATCATACATGTACATATTTTCACCAGTAGGGTAAACTTCAAAGAAATCTTAGCTAGTGGTAAGCTTTTGTGTTCTATGTGTGATGATGGTAGTAGGTGAGGCCTAATGGTGCCGCCTTCAGCCTTCGTGTGCTTGTTCAGGTGCTGTGATGTACCCGTTCAGAGAGAACTGTTCCCTTTCATTGTCAAGGCAAAATAGAAGCTGGCTTTAAACAAACTTCACAGAGAACACCAACAGCGGAGCAATTACTCACCCTGTTGAGCAAAGAAGCAGGACAGGGCAAATAAGCAAAGAAATGATCATTTGCCCTCCACTAGAGTGTTGCTGGTAAACTGGAAGGAAAACTCAAACTAATGTAGTTTTGATTTACTGGGTCCTTGTTTAACACAAATCTGTTTTACTTCAGGTAAACTTTTTAGAGCCATGGTGTGTTCTATGAATTAGAAATATACAACACAATACATTGGACAATAAAACTAAGGATTTCTGGTTCCAACCAAGTACATTCTGAGGGAGTGCACATGTAGTATACCAAGGAACACTCCATTTTTGATACTGGAAAAGTGATTTTTTTCCTGGATAGATTTATGTCCAACATAAACTCACACATATTTCATAAAGAAACTATTATCTCATGACCATTTATTGACTGATCTTAACCAAAATGACCCATTTTTTTTCTACCAGAAGTTAACTGAACTGAGACCAGGGTGCATAAAGGTTATTATTCATTTAGCACTGGTTTGAATGAAAGCCAAATATCCCTTCTAATGTTCTTGGGAATGGGATCAGGTTGTTTTGCAAAAATAACCACTAATTCTGTCTCTCGTGCCCTCAAGGTTAATTATAGGGTTGGAAGGGTCAAGTTGATTCAAGGTTGGAAAATGACTTGCTCAACACAGTCATAAAAAGGTTTGAATAAATAATACAGCATTTAAAGATGTGCAGTATCCAAACCAACACACAAGAAGTTCCCATTTAGACCAAGAGATATTCAACTATCTAACTGGAAGTCAAACTTCTTTGTAAACTAGAAGGAAAAAGTAAGGTAATACAGTTCTAATGGATGATTTTCTTACTTGACATGACTCGATGTATTTCACTTCGGGTAAACTTACCTCAAAGCAGAAGGTGGTCCAAAAAGGGGCCAGGCCACGGTCTGAGAGAAGAGGATGCTGGAAAGTGTCAGGAGCAGCAGGAACTGGGGCTTGCTTCCAGCTTCCATTCCTGTGTCTTCCCAGAGAAACCCATATCAGCCTTTTCACAAACATTTGTCACCAGCAATCCTAACAGCTAGTGATATTTCTGAGTTAGGATAATTTTCAGAGTTAGAATTATTTATATTTCTGAGTTCGAATAACCTTCATATTCCAGAAAAAGCTCAACTACAGTAAGATTTCTTCTTCCATCAATATTTTTTTTCCTAGTGGCAGATATGTGTATAAAAATTAGGGTCCTTTATGTCTGCTGCCATTGCTTTCCAGACACTTAGTTGACCGGAGTGAATATTGGATGCTATGCTTCAGTTATCCTGGAAATCATTTGTGGGATAATGTTTTTATAAGAGTTGTGGCATCCAAGTTTATTGTCTTTTCGGGTAGTGATAATAGCTTCAAGAAATGTATTTTTTAAACTTTAGATTTAGTATCTGGTTGCCATAAAACCTGGGAACATGTTTAATTAATATTCTACTTAGGTAAATTATGTATACATGCATGTGTATTCAAATGTATGCATGTGTGAATCTAACCTGTAAGTATGCATCAGCTTAGACAACAATTTTACAAGTATATTTCTTTTTCATTCCTTCAGTAGAGAGAGTACTGGGAACTTATTTCATTAAGCCTGGGTTAAAACAACTTAACTCCATTAAGAATGAAAATTAATAGCCCCAAAGTCACTGAACAGCAGCTATCACAGCAACAAATTGCACCGTAATTGGAAAAACACATGTTTAAAAAACAAAGCTTGTGTTTCCTACATCTGCTCCACTTAACACATTTCATTTCTAAATAGTTTCTAGATTAAAAAAAAACAAACCCTAGGTATTCAAGTTCTTTTTGTCCTCTTGCCTGTAGAAATCAGAGCATTTTAAACTTAATCCTTTAAGTGTGTTTTTTAGTTCCTTAGGTTTAAAAGAACGAAATAAATATTTTCTAGGTTCACTTACTCAACATGTAAAATAAATATTTTAAAATAAGTTGAAAACTTTACAAATATACCAGGTCCTTCCATCAAAAATCTCTCCACAAGCAAACAAAATCTACTTGAGTATGTTAATATTTTAAGAAGAAAATCAGACTTAGTAAAGGAGTCAGCAAGATAAAGACTCTTCCAACAGAACCAGTCAGAAAACCCATTCCTATGAAAGAAATTGGTACATTTCTATTCTTAAAAGGTGATTAGAGAAACATCTTTTTTGCTATTGCAAAAGAGGAACACTGTACGATTCTTTTCAAGAGAGAGGAAATATTAATATATTCTGAGAAAAGTTCCAGATGCAAGAAAAGAAAAAGGAGAAAGGGAAAGTTTTTGTTTCGACTTACCTTGCTAAGTACTACTGTGTTCTGAATGGAGAGTTCTTGTCTTCTGAGGAAGATGGGAGAGCTGTCCCTGGTGCTGAAGTCCCGCGAGGCCTGGACAGCCTCCACCAGTTCTCAGCCCCTGCTACTAGCTCAGGCTTGGCTGTTCTTGGCAGCTTCTGTTCTCAATCCGCCCTGACCAGCATTTCAAAGTCCCTCGTTTTATAGGACTTGCACTTAGGGCTGAGCAATCACAAAGCTCCCTGAAAGACGTCACACTCATAATCTCATGGGATGAATAGGTCTTGAAGTTCATATTAAATTGTCGTCATGTCTGATTTTTATACATTTATAGTGAGTAACTTCAAGATGTAAGATAAAAAGAGGAAAACCACTTTTAAAGCAGAAGTATCAAATTAGTATGAAATGCCTTAATATTTAATTAGTCGGAGTGAATTAAGAGAATGGCTGTCATGTGAAAACTACGGCTGTAGGATTGCTTCTAAAAAATAAAGATTGCATACAGAAACAAATACAAAATGTAAAACAAGAAAATCATATTCACAATGCTTAAGATTTATTATTCTCCTTTATTACAAAGCATCAGTTCTCCTATTTTTTTCTTTCTTATACTATTTATGTAGACCTGACTTAGTCGCTCCTGAAATCTACCCTAATTTTAAAAGCTACTAGAAATAAATTTTCACATTTCTTGTCATTATACTTCTTTTATGTAAAGCTAATCCTAGGAAAATGTTTCAGCCAAGGTTCAAAGATTTTCTCTGAGATAGTATAACATGAGCATTATTGTATAAAACAATCACAGCATTGCTAGTTCATGTATGTATAAAATTAATTGCCAATTCATTTGACATACACAATATTAAATGCTCCTAAAATGATTTTTTTTATCAGAGAGTATGTTCCAGGGGACTGCATTCTTCTTTCTCTTTAAAAATTGTTCTCACTTTACATTGAATTGTTTCAAATTTCCCATCCCTACCCAAACACACACATCCACATCAGGGTTTGTTTGGACATTCCTGACTCAATCATTTCAAAAGCAGTTTGCCTCAAAGAATTACTTTGATAGAAATAACTTTGATAGTTATTTCTATTTGTGGGTTTTTAACTCACCATATCATAGCATATATTTAACCAGGGTGTACGATAAAAATGCAGCTGTCTGAAAAAGTTCATGGGAAACAAGGCAACATGTTATCCTCTCCTTTATTTACTTATTTTAAAATTCTGGCATGTGTGTTCTCTTATAGTTTCTAAAATATATTCCTAAAGGGAACACAGCTTCAAAGCCCTCTTCCTTTTTTCTGCTTTAAGACTTTAGGATCTATTCACTGCTTTCAGAGTCAGACTGATCCAGTAAAAAGAATATCTTGCTACACTTAATCATATTTTCTAATCTAGTTACAAGAAAAATTAAATGAATTAAATTTCAAAACGTCTGGAAATTTGTTCTCGAGTTGACAGCTCTGACTTAAGCCAGAGTTCCTGTGGCGTAATTCCAGGAAATCTTTTTTTTTTCTTAACTGATTATTACAAACTAAAGGTTGAAATGGTTCGAATATGGAGTTGTTGGCCCTTAGCTCATTGTCACCCTATTCTCAGAGCAGCAATTTTGTGTAAGAGCAGCAACAGCAATGTAAGTTGATTAGAAGCCACAGACAAATCATAGCTGAAAGAGAAGCAGAAAGAAAAAAAAATGGCATAAAAGTTGATTATGACTTGGTCTAAGCAAGAATTTAGCAGTCACAATGAATGACTTTGTAGATTTCTCTAGTAGGAAAGGCAGTTTCTACCACTATAATAATAAAACACAAAAAGTAAAGGCATAAAATAACAATTCTGTTACCTCTGAATGAAAACAAAGCAAATCAAAGAACTCCATTTTTTTTCCACGAGTTAAACAAGCAAGCAAGACCATTCCAAAATGGAATCACAGCACCCCCTGCAGGTTCTAAATCTTAATTCACAGCTCTTATAGAATTGCATTTCTTTTCCTTTTTCTTTCAAAGAAACAGAGACTAAACCAGAAAGCCTTTTAACCAGCTGACTTAGGGAAGCTTCCAGAAAATAATTAAGAAAACAAAGACCTATAATTGAATTTAGCCTAAATACTACAATGAATGACGATGAAACTCAATAAATTCAACTGTGAGTTTGCTGTTGAAATCTGCTTCATCCCTGCTTCACACGTTTCTGGGATTTCCCCACATCTCCAGCAAAACTTGATTCCTTCCAGCATCTCAGAAAAGCATTCTTTGTAATAAGAAGTCTCTCTCGTCTCTACAGGGAAAAGAAATCCTCAAAACAAAACAACCACAAATTTCATCTCCAAATAAGCGAACTGATATCCGGAGAGCCTAAGTAAATTTCCCAAGTCACTCAAGTGGCAGGTAGTTAGGTGCAGTGAGAAGGGAGTGGAACCCATGTTTTCTAATGTGGGGGGCTGCTTTCCAGTAGCAATGGGAAAGTTCTGCAGCGACTGCGCTGGGCAGTACTGCTGTTAGCTTGTCAGGCGGGGAAGCAAAGATGGTCACATCTCCTGCTTTTCTTCCACCAGCAGACTGGACGTTGGGGTCAGGGCATGAGAATGCGGCTTCTCAGCTCAAAAGTGCTCCCTGTAGAAGCATGAGATGGAAGAGATTTTGAGGATTCATCTTTGGGTCCTAGCTGCGAAGAGCTCCTGGGGAGGAGGGCTCCTCATTGCTGGTAGGGATGGGTGTGCCTTGGTTCTGCACACAGGTGTATGTTTTGGGGGGGGCACTTGGGCCTAATTCACCACCAGCCCCTGCCCCCCTCCCCCGCAGGCGTGCCTGTGTCTGCGGGGACCATCGTGAGGGGCGGTAGCTGTGTTCCAGAGCCACAGGCAAAGCCCTGCCCATGCAGAGCTCACAAGGGAGCGGCTGGGTCAGAGGACGGTGTGTGTGTGTGTGTGTGTGTGTGTGTGTGTGTGTGTGTGTGTGTGTGTGTGTGTGACGTCCAGGTCGGGTTTGTGAGACGCAGACGTGCGCCCGGCCGTGCTTTGGTCCACGCGGGGCCATGGGCCGCCAGGCTTTCCGGCATGGACGACAAGGTATTTGTCCATTTCTGCTCCAGAGCTTCCTGTTTGGACAGACAGTCATAGGAATATGCCTTAATATGAATAAATCCTGTGGAGTTCAATACTGGGAAATAGATGCTGTTTGTGTGTGTGTCTGTATGTGTACATATTTTTACATACTCTTACAAATGTGATATATTATACATAATAAATGTTGTACAGCTATGAATAACTATAGTTATATAAAATGCATATAATATATAATATGCTATGTACATATGCATATGCTAAGCATACGCATATCTGATACACATTTGAGTAAATATGTGTATTACACATGTCTGTGTGAGATATTTGTATTGTGCATTAAAAGGAATTTTAAACACATCTGAAGAATATATTACTTGTTGCAAAACTGTTTGGTGTAAACCAACTGAACAACTCAAGGGGGTAGAGGGAAAGGGGAGAGGGGAGGGGGGAATGAGGGAGGAGGTAACAAACAGTACAAGAAATGTATCCAATGCCTAACGTATGAAACTGTAACCTCTCCGTACATCACTTTGTCAATAAATAAGAAAAAAAGGATATATTACTTATAATAACCATTACTAATATTTACATTAGTATTATTATAGTTAATTATTTAATAAAATCCCTCACTTTTACATGTTTTGTTATATAATATTGCTTGCATTCATATAATTAATATATTACTTATAATTAATGTAAAGTATATGCATACGTGCTTCCATTTAAAGTTTTTTAATTGAAATAGGTGGCATTGACGAAGATGCACTGTACTCGTAAACGTTGCTCTTTTTTTTTGGTTTTGGTTTTTAAGCCTGGTCTAGAGGAGCAAGTCTTGGGCACTTACTTATTTCTTTTTAATTTGCTTTTAAGTTATCCTTGAGGAGTTGCACAAAGAGGTGCCACATAACAAAGCAGTTGATGAATACAATGCATCTTGATCTTGACCCCTTCAACATGCTCGCCTCCTTCCCCCCACCCCTTCCCTCACTTTCCTTAGTTTTGTGGTATGTACATTGAATTCACTCTCCCTCCATTCCTTTGTGCACCCCCTTTCCCTTTGATCTACCCCCCCCCCCGCTTCTGGATATACCCATTTCCTGGTATTGATTTTGTGGGCCTAGTCTTTCTAGAAGATTATACTATTTGAGCTATCCACAGAGTCTATTATACTTCAGTTAATTCATTTGTAACCACTTAACTGCTTTGTTGGATGACACTCCTCTGTATAACTATTTAAAGGTAATAACAAATATTCTTTTTAATAAATAAATTATTTTTGACTGATATGAAAACATGTATCACTATGATGTTTTGGTAATATATACATCATATACCATTTAAATCAGGATAATTTCGTTCATCAAGTGTTATTTGTTATATGGCTAAAACATCCAAAGTCCTTCCTTTTAGCTTTTTAATATTTTCTTAGTGTTTTGGCAGAAATGGATGGAATTGGAAACTATTGTGTTCAGTGAAATAAGCCAGGAACAGAGAGACAAGCACCAAAGGACCTCGCTAAAGTATGGAATCCAAAATAGTTGATTGTGCAAAGATAAGGGCAGAGTGAGGATGATCAGAGACAGGCCGAACAGGAGGGTAGTGATGAGGACACTTAGATGGATAGGAGAGCGAGTCCCTCCCATCAGTCCCTTCCACTACTCCTTGGGATAAGTCCAGAAACCCAGGAGAGAAGAGCCACAGACTAAAAGACCAGAACTACGTGCCAAGCCAAAACCAACCAGTGCTCTCTACACGTGGATTCTCTTTGGGTGTTTGTTATTAGTGATGGAATGTGGAGGAATGGGAGCTGTTTATTTCTAACGCTTTCAATTTAGAAAGTTTGAATTTGTTTTCCAGATTCTTTTAGTGTTGTCATGTTATTGGGCTGATGCCAATGGCATGATGAGGTGAGAGCAAGTGAAGAGGTGGGGATTTATGTGTAGACTGAAGAATGGGCCGTAAAACCTTTCTCTATTGAGTTTCACTCTGTGCCCTGGGGGATAGCTCTACTAGCACTGAGCTTACAAAGGACTCTGGATTTGGCGTGGCCATAGTTTGGCTAAGAGGACCAAAGGCCCTATGTCTTGTTTAGTGTCTAACTCAGTTGAGAACCGATGCTGGGACGGACCACGGACCGCGCACGGCTGAGCTCCGCTCTAAGCATGGCAGATGGGGTGGGCTGCGCTGTGTCCTGTCCATCTCGCCTGTCCATCGCTCGGCTCTTCAGCTATTCCTCCACGTCTCCAGCTGTGATCCGCCTTCCTGGTTGGAATCATCTGTAAATTAATCGTTGTAGAAACTTGGTGGAAGATCATTCTAGCCCCAAGCAGGTCTGTCAAGAGTTCTGAGCAATTGGTTTTTGAAGGTTGTGACGGAAACACAAATTTGAAGGCCATTCGGGCCTTGACACGACCCAAGTCCCTTCAGGAAGCAGTCTTGGACCTGTCACCAAGACGTGTCCAGAGAAAAGGTCAGCACTCTGCTGGAATCCCCACCGGTATCCTGACCAGGGACTCCTTGCAGTAGCTCAGCACCTCTCAGGAAGGAAAGTTCAACAGAGGCCGGAGGCAAACCCAAGCCCTCTACCTCTACCTCTCTACCTCCTGAGCACCCTTGGGAGCCAGCCCTCAGGAACCAGTCTCACTAGTGACCAAGGAAGAGCCATGGCTTGTTTGATGAATTCTTTCTCCTCCTCCTCCTCCTCCTCCCCCTTTCTCTCTCCTCCCTCTGCCTCTCCCCTGCCTCCCCCTCTTCTTCCCTTTTCCTCCTCCTCCTCCTCCTCCTCCTCCTCCTCCTCCTCCTCCTCCTCCTCCTCCTCCTCCTCCTCCTCCTCCTCCTTCTTCTCCTCTTCTTCTTCCACTTCCTCCTTCTCCTCCTCCTTTGTCTTCTTCTTCCTTAATTATCATACTAATATCTTGTGTCTGAAATTATTTCACTGCATTTTCCAGTCTGGCAAACCAATATCCTAATTACTTTCTTTTAAAAACTACCCATTTACTTATATTTTTTCAAGGCTTTTTTTGTTGTTATTATAAATGTGAAGTACAGAGTGGTTACAGCTACATAAGTCAGGTACGAAATACATTTCTTTTTGGACAATGTCACTCCTTCCCTTAATTTCTCCTAGTTTTTCCCTCCCGTCCCTACCCACAAGTTGTATAGTTCATTTTCCTCATAGTGTCTAGTATGCACCACTGAGATATTTGTTCACCTGTTGTCCCTCCATTTCTGTGCCGCCATTTCATTTACTTTTATTAAGTAGTTACACCAAGCAGGTTTTCATTCTAGAAGTCAGGTTACAGTGTATCAGAGTACAATGATTCTTGACCAATGTCTTCCCTTCCTTCATTCTCCCCTGTCTTTTCCCCCTCCATCCATATTCTCAAGTTACTTAGTTCAATATTATTTTACTTCAAAATATTGGGTTTAATGTGTTCAAATCTGGTTAAAATAAAACACTTTTTTCCTATTGTAAACTCTGAGAAAGCACATTTTGCTTCCCTCCAGTAGATACAAATGGAATTGCTATTACCTTTGACGTGGTATATAGAGATTAGTTCAATTTTTACATAATGTAAATTGAACATAATGGCTGTATTTGCTCAACCTTCCTCCCCCAATTTGTGTGCCTCCCTGTCCTCTCCTTCTCCCTGCAGCTTCCCAATAATTCATTTTGTTAGTGGTTCAGTTCATTAGTTGTTCAAAGGCCTTACGTCATTGGAGCCTAAGTACACCACCCTTTGGTCAACTTGTTTGTGTGTATATGCATACAGCCTGGTGCATATAATCACAGACATTTGTATTTTATCTCTAACTTCCACCGATGAGAGAATACATGTGCCGTCTGTCACTCCTCTGGTCTTCTTCAGTTAACATAGTTTTTTCTAGGCCCTGCATTTTCCTGCGAATGACATCAAATGCTTTCTGTGAGATGAGGGCATTCCATTGTATCTATGTACCACATTTTATTTTTATTTTTTTTTTAGAATTATCTTTAAGTGGTTGTACAAAGGAGTTACCATTTAACAAAGCAGTTTGTGAATACAATTTATCTCGGTCAATGCCACCCCTCTCAATATTCTCATCTATCCCGCCCGTCCCCGCCCCTTTCCTCACTCTTCTTAATTTGTAGGATACACCTTGGATTTTAAACTGCATTCGCCCCCTCTGCTCATCTTCACTTTTTCACCCCTTTCCTCGCCTGCTTCCTGGTGTTTTATTTTGCTGAACTTTGCCTTTGCCTTTCTAAGGAATTATACTATTTGAGTTCTACCTTGAATCTACCCATATTTCAGTTAATACATTTATGATCACTTGTGTGTCACACAATATATTTACTTGTAAGTTTAAAGCTATATCTAGTTTCCATGTGTAAGGGGAAGCAGGAACTTTTGCCTTTCTGAACCTGACTTACTTCACCTCTTAGCATAATTTCTTCCAGTTCTTTCCACTTCTTTACAAATGGTACAATGTCATTATTTCTAATGGACATGTAAGGTTCCATTGTGTGTAAATGCCATCGTTTCTTGATCCATGCATACACTGAAGGACGTCTAGACTGATTCCATACCTTGGCTATGGTGCATAGTGCTGCAGTGAACACAATTGTGCTGGTGGCTTCACTGTATCCTGGTTCTGGTCATTTACCAGAAGATTACAAACCAGGATACTGGGCCATATTTTCTTGAGCTACTCATTGGTTGTGCTATTATAGTCCCTGGCTAGTATAATTAGTGCAGTCGTGACCATGAATGTACAAGTTTCCTTTACCATATCCTAACTTGTAATATTCTGGGTAGATGCCCAGGAGTGGTATTGCTGGATCATGTGGTAGTTATATGCTTAATTTTAAGGAATCTCCCAACAACCTTCCAGAATAGTTGCACTAGTTTACATTCCCACCAACAGTTCAATAGGGTCCCTTTCCTCCTACATCACCACCAATATTTGTAGCTGTTCATAGATGATTGTTTTCTTGATGCTGGCCAATCTTACTGGGAGGACATAGAATCTCAATGTTATTTTGATTTGCATTTCCAAGGATGTTGAGTATTGCCTCATGGGTTTATTGGCTAATCATTTTTATGAGAAGTCTCTATTTGGCTTCATTGCCCATTTGTTAATTGAGTTATTTATTTGGGTGGGGACAGGATAGTTTCTTGAGCTGCTTGGATAGTCTTCATATTAGACCTTTGTTGGGTATATAACTTGGTTAGGTTTATTTCTATTTTTTTTAGGCTATTGCTAATGGGATTGTTTTCCTGATTTCTTTTTCTCTCTCCCTCTTTTTCTCCTCATTGTTAGTATACAAACAACTACCCATTTTTGTGAGTTAATTTTGTGCTCTGCTACTTTCTCAAAGTGATTGATCAGTCTCTGTAGGAGCTTGGAGGTGGTGTTTTCAGAATCATTTAGATATAAGAACATACCATCTACAAATACAACGTCCTAATTTCTGATTCATGAAGCCATCGTTTGCAGCTAGAAGGAATTCAAGATGATTTAATCCTGCCACTTGCTTTTGAAAAATCATAGCAATTCCATTCCCCGAAGGGCAAGTGACTTAGACCCAGAAGCAGAGCTGAGATTGGGATTCTTCTTTTTTCCCTCTGAGCAGACTATGAAGTGGCTAATGAGTTCCCACACCGCCAAGAGGATGTGTCCTGTAAACAGACGTAACAGGAAGCCCAGGAAGGAGCATATGGCCATCTGGTGGCTCAAATATCTAGATTTACCATGGATGCCTGATTAATATGTATTGATGATATTAGCTGGCAGTTAAGTCCACCAATTTACATTTGTTTAGAAATAGGTTTTACCTCAAATTACAACCAAATGAGGCTCTGGTTTATAGACACACAAGTTCTCTATCTGGTCTTACTTGCTTTGGGATGTCTCAAAGAACCACCATGAAGGGAAAAAGGAAAAGAAACACTAGTTTTTCTATTGAAGTAATCCTGAGTCTAATTAGATAGGGGAAAAAAAAACACAGAGAATTGTTCTTCTCTATTCAGAAAAAGAACTGTTCTCAGCATTTTTCTTGAGAAAAGAATAAGAATTCTTCCAATGATAACTGAGTTTCTAGGCACAAATATCAATGATCTTTGGCAGTTGTGTTTGCATGTACAATAGTTCTAGGATTTAAAAAGGAAAAACTGGCTACACGGGAGGCTGAGATCCGAGGATTGTGGCTCAAAGATAGCCCAGGCAGGAAAGTCTGTGAGACTCTTATCTCCAAATAATCACAAAAAGTCAAAAGTGGAGCTGTAACTTAAGTGATTGAGTCAATCTTGAGCACAAAAGCTCAGAGATAGTCCCAGGTCAGAGTTCAAGCCCTAGGACAACCCCCCCCCCCATCCAAAGGGGAGAGGAGATAACTGAACATTCCCTAAAGAAGAGCCAGCCGCCCTGATCTCCCTCCCATGTGGGGTCAGCAGAGCGAGAGCCACACACACCAGCTCCTGATTGGTCAGCTCTTGTCAACAATGCCTCCCAGTGACTTACCCCCAAAATGGCTTTGCTATCCATATGCCGCCAGCCAATTAAGTAGAATACAGCAACTCGGGGAAGTGAAGGATGGAGGTAGGAAAGGCCCTATCCACCATCATGTTCAGTGATAGACCTGAAGATTTAGTGTTCTCCTCCCTGAAGTTCTGGGCATTCGTGTTTACAGATCCTTCTCCCTGGAAAATAAAGCCTCCACCAGAGGGAACCAGAAGAGCCTGTTTCAGTTAACTGTCTTTCAGTTGAGTTTTCCACCTGTATACTAAGGACAAATGTAGTAGGGAATGAAGGCTAGCGACTCAAGATGGAGAAAGGAGAGGGTCTGTCTTCCTATTCGGTATAATATAGCATCCATCAGGTAAGCTGTCTGAGAATGAGGCAATGAATTGGAGCAGAGATTAAAGGCATGCGTGATGATTTGGGGAGAGATTCTGGAAATGACCCTTGAGAGAGAAGCAACCTGGTCAAGATAAACGCATCCCCATTGCCTCATACATAAGTCAGTGGTCTTTCTTAGAGATGTTGTATTGTTCCCTTTTGGAGGCAGGTTTTCCATCCTCCCCCCCATCCCATAACGATGTTATTAGATCAGTTCTACCTCTACTAGATAAGATGGCTGCGAAGTGGACAGATTCGAACAACAGATACAAAAATGGAAGAAGGGCTGCCAAGCTTTCCCCCTCCCCGTTTTGGTTAATTTCTGGGCTCAAGTAAGGAGTCAAAGCTTTCATCAAAAGTCGTTTCAGTGCCGATGAGCCTTCTAGATCGCATTTTAGAGGACAAAAATGTCAACTGTCATGTGCTCTGTGGTATGCGACCCAGACCCCTCTGCAGCCTCATAAGCGAGGCGCCAGGTGTAAATCGTGCTCTTTTGAAATGTTTATTACAAAGGTTTGGTTACAGCTGCTTTCAAAGTTTTCATGTTGAGAACTTAACGCATGAGAAGTGACAAATTTGGAGTCGCTAATAATCTGGCTTGGAACAAGTCCATCTTTCCTAAGAAGACAAAGGGGCTCACCCCTCACTCCAATGAAAGAAGCTGCCCTCCCAGTTAGCCCTCAATCAGCATCTTAATCTTCATGAAAAGAGATCAAGTCTATCCTCACTGGCTGATAGAGCATGCACCTGCACTCATTAATGTGACAAACAGAATTTCCTTCATTCAGAGAAAGAGGCACGCGCACACTCTCTAAACGGACGGTCACACACCTGTGTGTCTCTTTGGAAGACATCTTCATCGTGAATGTGCAGCCTCTTCACTTCTCAACTTTTTTTTTTGCGGGGGGGGGGGGGAGGGAAGAAAAATCCTTCTGATGAAAACCTGTCCCTTGGGAGAATGCGTCCTACCCATCCATGTTCCACGCAACTTACAGGATTGCTGCATATCTTCTTGGAAGTTATCCGATGATGTCTTCAGGGCTTTGCAGTATGGTTAGGAAGGACTGTGGTGATGTAGAAGTCTCTCACTGAAGCGCTGCCTGACTCCATGTTATGGGACTCTTGATCTTGATAGGAGTATATCTGCTGATTTTTTTTTTTCCCATGATGATGACTGCCTCCACTGAAAAGCTCTGTCATAAAACTGCTTGCTTTCATTACCAGAAGGAGAATTATTTAGGACTCTGTTGATTGCAGCGCATAGTTCTGCTTTATGATAAAATCGAACTGTGATTGCTATGGTTTGTAATCAGAGCTCACTGTTCTTCTCATTCTCGAATAGGTGATTTGGATCTCCCCTATGAGCAAGCACTGTGAATGATGTAGCCGATCCCCTTCCTTTCTTTAGATTCATAGTGTAATATAGTGTAATTCATAGTGTAAATGTGTGGTCCATAGTTGTTAAGTATTTGTAATGCAAAGATTTGGTGTTTGACCACTCACCTTTTTACTGGATCTGCCTCACTTCCCTCTGGTCCTAATTTCACATCCACTTCTTATTTATATGACCATGCTTTTAAAAAAATAAATATGGTACAACAATGTAAAGATAAAAAGTAGAATCGAGGAATAAAAAGACGAGAAAAACTATTTTAACAATTCCATTCATTTGCATCCAATTGTTTTCAATATGTTAAATATTTGGAGCTTTGTTTGTTAAGGTCTTATAGGATGTTAGAAAATTTGGAGTAAGACAGAAGATGTGACAAAATTGTTTTACCAATTTATGTACTTGTTGATGGTTGCAGAATCTCAATTGCCAAAACTAGTTCTCCTAATTCCCTTCCTTTTCCTCCTCCTCCCATTCTCCCAAATACATTTTTCCTCCTCTTACCTTCCTTCTCTTTATGGTCTGAGGGATCAAACCTAGGGCCTTGCACTATTTATAAGCACTCTACCACTAAGTTATGTTCCTAGCCCATCATTTGCCAAAACTCCTTAAACTTAGGATGTGAGACTACTCAAAGCAAAACTATTCTCCATCTTCATTTGGTTATTTTGGTTATAACTAAGTATCAACATGCATGGGTGGAACCAAATGATCATATAAATAAAGTAGTGGGACTGACTCCATTCAGTTGCAACAGCTCACTATAGACAGCATAATTCAATGGCATGAAGCATGATCTAAAAAATATTCTCCTTTCTGTATTAGCACAAAATAAGGTAGCATTTACTTATGAAATATTCAGAGAGTATTAACTAACTCCTTCCAGTATGCGTTGCCATTTTTAAAATATTTTTTCTGAATAATTATTTATTGTCAAAGTGATGTACCAGAGGGGTTACAGTTTCATATGTAAGGCAATGGGTACATTTCTTGTATAATTTGTTTCCTCCTCCCTCATTTCCCCTTTCACCCACGTTGCCATTTTTTTTTTTTTTTTTTGGCCAGTCCTGGGCCTTGGACTCAGGGCCTGAGCACTGTCCCTGGCTTCTTCCCGCTCAAGGCTAGCACTCTGCCACTTGAGCCACAGCGCCACTTCCGGCCGTTTTCTATATATGTGGTGCTGGGGAATTGAACCCAGGGCCTCATGTATACGAGGCAAGCTCTCTTGCCACTAGGCCATATCCCCAGCTCCATGTTGCCATTTTTTGAGGTAGGTGTTCATTATATAGCCCAGGCTGGCCTCAAATTTGCAATCCTCTTGTCCAACCTCTCAGAACTGAGAATACAGTTGTGTGCTAACACTAACACGCTGGGCCCAATGGTTTCTTAATATAGGCCCAGCAACCCAAATCGTTATATACAGTGTTTATAACTTTGAATTAAGACAAGCTTTTCTTCAAGTTCTTTTACAATGTTGTTTTTTAAATTTTTTTCCACCCTATTCACACTTGATTCTTTTCTTCTTGGCTGCCTTTTAAAACTCTACACTCCACCCCCTAATCGCTTACATGTTTCCCTTATGTCTTCTCCTAGCATTAGACATAGCCTTGGTCTTTTATGTGCCACAAAAAATATTAGAGATAAATTTCCTTTTTACAATTGTCTTTCAGCAACATTACCTCAGAAGCATTGCCTAATCTAATTAAGCATCCGTAGATTGGGGGATCTGGCATAGGTTGTTTTATTGTTTTTTAAACAAATGTCCAGTAAATGTAGTTTTCAGTGTACACTTATGAAGTCAAAATGTCAAGATGACTCAAAAGCAATACATTAAATTGCAAGTGAACTTTACAGATTTGATTTGGCCAAGATAGCACAAGATTCAATGAGACGGTGTGTCTACAATCTGCCTGAGCAAGCAATCAAAGATCATTCAGGAAGATAACGTCAAAGGCCAGACTCACACCACTTATGCAAAAACCTGAGGGAAGAATTAACCCAATAGAATGAAATTTTTCTTCTAAAACAATGCCAAAACACTTACATACCATCCAATGTATTTACTTATAAGGTTATAAACTAAATCTAGCTTCCACATATAAGAAAATATACATCCTTTGTCTCTCTGGGCCTGACTTATTGCACTTGGGTGGAACACAGATTCTGTTTCTAATGTTTAGATCTATACATTTCGCTCTACTACATCTTAAAAGCAAGATGGACCAAATCCCAAAATGGCAACAAGCACAATCCAAGAATGATGGAATGAGGCCTTAAAAAACAGTGGCAGGCTGAGACAGCACTTGCCTTAGCAAGGTCAAGGCCTTGAGTTCAAACCATAGTACCACCAGTACAAGAGCAAGTGGATGTGCTTCTGATAAATCTTTACTTTTCCAGTCCTGTGGAAATGAAAACTTTGCAAAGCACAAGAAACAATTATGCCAGAGAAATGACCATGAGTTTTATGAAGTTCTCCTCATAGCCCCTCCTTGCTAGTTACATAGTAGCTTTGAAAATCTGCAGGGGTATGCAAGCATAGAAATATTACAATGAAAATCTTTCGTGCAGTTCAGTTAATTTATACTAATAAAATAATGTAAAAATTAGCAGGCTTAGCATCACAACTCTGTTTAAAAAAGAAAAATAAAACATCTACCTAACAATCAAGACAGAAGTTAAAATGGGTGAGAATATCTCTAAAAGACTCACACCCCAGGAACAGTGGCAATTTGAAACCCCATTCCTAAGGCTAGCATAGAGTTTCAGTTAGAGCTTACTATGTAAAAGACTCACTTTTCCCAAGGCATTTGTTGGAAAAGAAAATCAACAGTAATTATTTAATTTTATGGTTTCCCAATGCAGAGATACCATGTGGACTAAAGAGAGACTGACCAAATGTTTATAGGATACACACACACACACACACACACACACACACACACACACCCCACTACCACCACTGTTGGGGTTCAGCTTTGGCCTTGAGGGGGAAGGAGAGCGCTCCCAAGACGCCGCCCTTTCCCCAGCCTTGGGGGAATGTGGAAGCAGGCCACAATTCTCTGGGTCCAGAACCAGAAGAACTGGCTTTGCGAACAGCCCTCCAACTTTCTCACCAGCCCATCTGCTCCCCATTTTCGCGGGCTTTGCCCATGGGGTGGTGCTATGCAGGTGACGTTAGCTCATGAGGGGGTCTTATGACAAGCTTGCCAGCCTATTACCAGCTCCTGGTCTATCACCCCTTTTCTCATCACCCCTACTATATCAACTGTTAGCCACTCCCTTATTAAATCAGATTTGCTCTTGAAACTGTCTCCGAGACTCCGTGCGCCTGGCTTCCTTCGTGGGTAAGGAGGGAGGAAAAGGGATCTCGTAGGGCCACGTGCAACTTAGGCTAGCCCGTGTCCCTTCACTCCACCTAGGCCACCTGCTGGTCAGGTGCCCAGGGGAGAGGGTGAAAAGGGGAGCAATGATAAGGGAGTAAGCTTAGCATCCCCGCACCGGGGGAGGTAAATCTAGCCTGGCACACCACCACCAAGCAGGATCGTAAAAGATAGTTTACCTGGAGCCCTAGAGCTCACCCTGAGGTGCCACCAGAGGTATGGATTCCTTGTGTTCGTTCCCCTGATCTGTGATTGCAGGAGTTCTTTGGCTTGTACCTGTGCTGCTGTCGCCTTCGAGACCATCGTTCTTCTCTCTCTGTATCTCCACACCCTTTCTTCTCTACATCTCTGGCTTTCTGATAAGGCCATTTCCTCTATTTAGGGGACACAGAGATCATCCAGGACCATCTCCCTTTTTCAAAATGCTCAATTTAATTGTGACCACACAGAGCAATTTTTTCTTGCTTTTATTTTTTAAAACATGTTTTAATTAATCAATAAATTCACCGTGGTTCCAAACTGATATCACTTTCATTTTATTTGATAATGAACAACACATGTTAAATGAAACAGAGACGACTTACAAAGTCTCCAATTTGGGCCTTGATTTCACATTTCACCCACAGCACAGTATCTGCAAGGTAGTTGTTTTGATTATTTTCTGTTTAGGGCTGGGCAGCAGCCAGGCTGCCTAACGCTGAAATGCACCAGAGGACTTCCGCTCTCATTTCCTTCCTTTGAGAGGTAGAACGCAGCTTTACAAAGACAATAATTTTGCCCAATACCTATTGAAGGCAAAACAAATGATTCGCCTACTTCTTCCTTTCTTTGGTTGGTTATGGGGCTTGAACTCAGGGCCCGAGTGCTGTCCCTGAGTTTTATGGCCCAAGGCTGGTGGCTCTACCCCTTTGAGCCACAGCTTTACTTTCAGTTTTTAGGTTGCTATTTGGAGATAAGAGTCTCACGTCCTTTCTTGCTTAGACTGGCTTTGAACCTCAGCTCTCAGCCTCCTGAGTAGTTAAGATTACAGGCGTGAACCACCAGTGCTCAGCTTAAACGTGAAGAATGACATGCAAGTTAAAATTAACCCTCTTGCTAAGTTAAAATTGTCTTGAGATTTTACTTAGTTATAGTACAACTTGTAAATGTCCTTCTGAGAAACCCAATATTTAATTTGGTTATTTTGTTAGCTATTATTTTTTAGTTGTTTTGCTTGTGTTCATCTTTTCTCTGTCCTTCTTTCTATACCTTATTTCCTGGGGCTGGGAATATGGCCTAATGGTAAAGTGCTTGCCTCATATACATGAAGCCCTGGGTTCGATTTCTCAGCACCACATATATAGAAAAAAAAACGAAAGTGGTGCTGAGGCTCAAGTGGCAGAGTGCTAGCCTTGAGCAAAAAGAAGCCAGGGACAGTGTTCAGGCCCTGAGTCCAAGCCCCAGGACTGGCAACAAAAACAAATAAACAAATGGCAACTCCTCTGTACAACGACTTAAAAAAATTTTTTTAAAGGAAAATATACTTTATTTCCTTTCTTTTTCCTTCTTGGAAATATTGATAGATTTAATTAGCGAGTATCTTCCTACAGTCAATATGAAGAATAATTTCTCTTGAGGAGCAATGGATAACATTAAATTGTACAAAATCAAAGCCACATAGTCTGCCTACTCTGTAAATTCTTCCATTCTTAGCTGTGTGGAGATATTCTCAGTGACCACTGTGCTGTAAACACTAAAATGACTTCGGTGGTTTTCTTCACTGAAAATCCCCATGTTCAGAGGAAGACTGACTAACAACACGCGCTAATGGTTTGGGCTCGGAAATGAACAAAGCGTTGTGAAGGATTCCAGCGAGTGTCTGTCCTCACAGAGAAAGGGCGGCTTCTCACCTGGGCGACTCCCGCCCCGGGTGCCCACCTAGATGCTGCGGCCACTGTGCCCACCGTGGCCGGCCGTGGGATGTCAGGATGTCAGTCTGTTCCCATGACCACGTGGGTGGAATGATCCACTCTTCAGAGAGTCTTCAGAGGACGTGGGTTTGAAACGTACAGAAAAGCAAACAAGGGACATGCGTGGTGACTGACATTTGCTGGAGGGAGACGACTTCCTCATGGCTCAAGATCCCTCCACAGGGTGCTTGCTCGTTCCAGACCCAGGTGTACAGGAGAAAAGGAGCCCTGAAAGAAAACTGGAGCTTGATGTGAAATTCAAACTTTGTTTTGCAAACAAATAGATTTGTTGTTTACCTGCTTTCGTTGAACCATCCTGTGACATCACCAAGCTACCCTCATGCCATCACTAAGCCACCTTATGACATCACCAAGGCACCCTGTGATGTCACCAAGCCATCCTATGATGTCACTGGGAGAACAGCTTCCTTTTCTAGACTCACCCCGTTCTTTCACTGAGAGGGATGGAGGGACTCAAGAACTGGGTGCTGCCGTTTTGTACACATAGAAATACACTTGAAACAATCCAAGATTGTAAAATGCCAACAAGAGCCACTTGTAATCCTAAAGAAAGTGAAAGTGAAATTCCTTAGATTTTTTTTAAGTCACAAAGTGACTTTTTGTCCTCTATGGCCACATTGGAATGTGAACGAGGGTTGTAAACCACAAGTATCTTTATTTTAATCTAAGACATACGTATATAATGCATCACAACTGATCCATAGGTAAGAATCACTGTGTTCAGTAAGGTTCACATGGAATACAAGATACATAAATATAAAACAATTTGAGAAAATGCTGTTTGGGTGTGAGAATTATGGGGGGGAGGGGAAGGGAGGAGGAGGACTACGTTCAAAGGAAACGTGTCTTACAATGCAATGTCTAGCTGGCACAGGCATCTTCAGTCTATTGATGATTTCCTTTCAATACCAAAGACAGCCCGGGGAGATATGGGTGGAGGAGGGCGCCCTCAGGAGTCTGGAAAGGCCTTTATGATGGACTCGTAGGCAGGCGGGGGCGGGGTGGACAGGCCAAGTCTGAGACTGTGGCTGGACCAGCGGAAGTCGGGCCGGCTGGGACTGTGGGCGGTGCTGATGGAGGCGGAGGCCGGGGACGCAGGCAAGGTCATCAGCTGGCTCTCCGTTTCCACGGGCAGTGGGGGACACTGCAGAAATGGGTGGAAAGTGGAGGCTCTGAAACTTGACTTTCTCGGGAAGGAGTTTGCCAGCTCCAGGGACGCCTGTCTCTGGAAAGTGAGACTGGCCAGGCTGAGGTTGCTCCTCCGTTCACAGCCGCTGTGGCGGTAAAACCCAGTCCTGTTGAGGCCGTGGCTGTAGGCGGACCTCGATCGCCTGCTGGAGCTCCACTGCGAGATCGGGGCACTGGCTCTTCTTCGAGACAGACAAACGAACAGCGCCCAGATCAGTCCTCCCAGGACCAGCCCGATGGCCATGGACACGGTGAAGGATATTACAAGGTCCTCTGAAATAAAGAAAATCAAGGAGTAAACCAACTTTCCAACAGACACTCGATGAAACAACAGGACAGGGTGTAAACTAATCTATGAGGAAACATACTAAGAATTAGGGAAAGAAGCCGGGTGGGCAGGAGCAAAGGCAAGTTGCTCAGAGACATACAACGCAACCTCAGTACCGGTAGCATTCCTGGTTATTGGTGCTATGTTGTCATTTTTAGGAAATAAGAGCCAGCCGGGTGCTGGTGGTTCATGCCCATAATTCTAGCTACTCAGGAATCTGAGATCTGAGAATCACAGTTTAAAGCCAGCCAGAGGAGACAGACCGGAGAAATTCTTATCTCCAATTAACTAGGAAAGAGTGGAAAGTGGGGTTGTGTCTCACGTGATAGAGCACCATCCCTGAATAAAAATTAAAAAGCTAAGCGAGAGCACAAGGCCCTGAGTTGAATCCCCAGCTCCAGCAGAAAAAGAAAAAGAAAAAAAAAGTACTCATGCTGAAGTCATGCTGGAGCTCACCAATTATTCTCACAGAGCTGCAAATGTCGTTCAAAAACCATTTCCTCTTGAATTTCAACAATTGTGAGCTAGGTGCCAAGTTGCTAAGGAATGTGGTCCTCGGCTCTGGCTTCCCTTTTCCTCCTCTGTCACCAGTCGGTCGGTCGCAGGGCTGCTCCCCGCTCCCTGCTGGGGTCTCTGGGATGCCTCACTTCCTGTGCTTGCTCTCAGCCAGGGACCATCTGCACAGATGACTGATGGATGTCCATTTCCTGAGCTCCCAGGCCTTCATGTGTATCTGGGACTTGATGGCCTTTCTTGCTCTCCAAATTCTGGCTCATGCTGCTGTCATTCCCTTGTTATGATCATGAAATTCCTTCCTTTCTGAATCTCCGCAAGGTCACCCACCGGTCCACACCAGTATCCTTCAATACATGGAACTTGTATTTGTTCAGACTTCCTGTCCTGGGGAAAGTGTGTGTGTGTGTGTGTGTGTGTGTGTGTGTGTGTGTGTGTGGTGTGCCTTCCCTAAAAGGGACATGCTCACTTAGTATAGCCTTGAATTAGAAGCATATTCCTGAATAAAATGGAGTAGGCAGCTGAGCCACTACTTGGCACAGCAAACCACTCTGGATATTCGGAGACATCTCCAACCTCACCCTCTACTATGCTTCCTCACCTTCTAGCCCGTGATCGAACTCACGAACCGTGCTAGATTTCTGCCTATTTCAAAGCCTATCCTCTCTTTATCTCCGTGGTATTTCCATATCTTTCCTGGATGTAATTTGTTCTCATGGTAACAAGGTTTGAACTCAGGAACTCCTGTTGGCTAGGCCATCATTTTGCCATTTAAGCCACACCTCCAAGGCTTTTTGGCTTTCGTTTGCTTGTAGATAAGATCTCACACTTTTGCCCAGGCCCTGCTGCCCCCACCATCTTAGTAGCTAGAATTACAGGTGTGCACCCCAATGGCCAACCCTTTGCATACATTTTTTAAACTTTGTCTGGAAACTTCTTCACTCTTCGCTATCCATTCAAAGTATCTCTTCTTCAATAAAGACAATGAACTTTCTCAGACGAAAATGAGTTATGTGTTAAGTAGACATGTGAGCTATATATTTAATTGTGTATGCGGAGATTCTGTAATGAGAGAGCCGTGGACTGGAAATTAGATGCTGAGTGTCATAAGATTATAACCCTCTGAATCTTGGTGGGCAATGTGACTCAAGTTGAACAATAGGAGACAACAGAAATGAGCCTTGTAAATCCAGGCCTAAGAAGAAACTTCCAGCTCCCACCCTGGTCCTTGGGAGGCCTCTAGTGGTCAGCAAAGGAATAAAGTTCAGCTAGCCCGCTAGACATAAGACCATGGCTCTGATTGCTTCAGAGCCCAGCATCCCTGATAAACGAATGATTCTACGTCATTAGTTAACCCACCATCTGACCATGGGATAGGAGTCAATACTAGCAGAAAATCCAGCAGGCTGCTGGAAATGAAGTTGCTAGAGCAATACTTCCAGGACAGCAATTTGGCAATGAGTCCATTTAAATGAATCATTATCTGTGGCTTGATAACATCTCTGTTTGAGACTATATACATATTGTTGATGCTCAAAGTTGGGGAAAAGTAATTCCCAATATTATCAAATATAGCATTGTATGGATCTCTAACAATGACTAACCACTTTGAAATATGAATAAGAATCATGAAAATTATAATATGCACATCAATCGTGGGCAATTGAGCCAGGTGCCAGCTTCTCATGCCTATAGTTCTAACTACTCAGGAGGATGAGATCTGAGGACCCCAATTAGAACCAGCCCAAGAAAAAAAAAATATGTGAGACTCTTATCTGCAATTAACTAGCAAAAAGCCAGAGGTAGAGATTTCATTCAAATGGTAGAGTGGGAAAACCTCCAGGATTGGGCTCAGGCACCAAGTTCAAGTCCCAGTATAGGATAAGATGAATTCACGAAAATGCCATAGGACCATACCTTGCCTTTGACGTGTGGATTTTCTTAATATTAGTTTAATTGGGTATTCATATCATAGAAATTACTTTCTAACCCAAGAGTGAATCTACTTTGTATTTCAGAAACCATTGTACTTATTCTTAGAGCTTAGCTATCCGTGCAGAATTTTTTTAATAGTCACATATGGTAACGCTGACAAAAGAATTTGAAGGATTGCCTAAGATATATGGTAAAACAAAACAAAAATCCTCACGTTGCTTTGTAAGCTCTCTTAAACCCAGACAGTAAAAATAAAAGTAAAGAAAAGAAACTCAGTCATAGAGAAATACCAAGCAACAAAACTAAGGTACAGCCCATTCCATGGTAGTCTGCCGCCTGTACTTTGTTATTAACTGAAATTAATGTTTTCTCTGACCTATCTACAGGACAGAATTCAGAAACTATATAATGGGAGTTGTATTTATTGGTCATACTTCATCTTTTTCATGCAGATGATTTCATTAGGGATGGTTTCTAATATCAAGTTTCAGGAGCCTTTATTTAAATCTAGTAGAGAATAAACTGTACTCTCCTGAAATAAAGGTATTGGCAGAATTTTGTAGTTTTCACTCAAGGCTGCTTTTCTGCCATGTGAGCCAGCCCTCCACTTTTGATTTTTTTTTTTTTTTTTTTTTTTGGCCAGTCCTGGGCCTTGGACTCAGGGCCTGAGCACTGTCCCTGGCTTCTTTTTGCTCAAGGCTAGCACTCTGCCACTTGAGCCACAGCGCCACTTCTGGCCATTTTCTGTATATGTGGTGCTGGGGAATTGAACCCAGGGCCTCATGTATAGGAGGCAAGCACTCTTGCCACTAGGCCATATCCCCAGCCCCACTTGTGAATTTTTTATCTTGAACTGGAGATAAGTGTCTAGGATGTGTCTACCCCAAATGCATCAAACCCCAAATTCAAACCCCAGCCTCCAGAGTAGCTACGTTTACATGGGTGAGCTACCAGCACCTGAAGATGCTTTCTCATTTCTCAACAAACCAAATGGAAGAAAATGGAGCATCCGCTTACTTCTTAAAACTCTAGTGTAAAGTAATTAAGAAGAAGAAGAATTTCTCATAAATGCCGTTTTCCCTTTGGAGGCAAAAAGATCAAATTAACACATTAGTAAGACATTCCATATAAATTAAGCATCATTATTCAAAATTGTAATTTGTGGCACTACAACTCGCAAGTGGCTGGCACTCAAGTCCCCAGTGAATTCCAGCTATGAGATGTATAACTTATTCAAATCATTTAACTTGCTCAACTAATACTAACAGCTACTGTAGGGGTATGGTCTATGTAATTGCTACCTCAAATTCCAGCTATTGGCACTAAAATTTAGTAAAGTTCCCCCTCTAGTGGCCTATATTTGTCATTGCAAACATCTGAAAGTGACATCAGAGACAATTGAATGGAACATTGATTAAAACATTCAAAACCCTTTGCAATTATAAGAACCATCAGGGCAGCTTTTACTGGAGTCATCTGTATAGTTCTCAGTATCTTAATGACTTGGATAGTTCAGGGATGGGATGAGATTTGGCAATATTTAGACAATAATATTAGGACACATAAATTTGATTCATTACAATTAGTTAAGTAGTCAAAGACGTAAGTATTTTTGAGCTTATCTGCTGGGATATCTGATGGGTCCATTCTCACACACCCACACAAACAAAACAAAACAGAATCCAGCATCTTCTCGCTTTCTATTCTGCTATTTCTCTGGTCCAAGTGATCACCATCTGTTTCTGGAATATTCCAAGTGTCTGCCAACCTCTTTTCTGTTTCTATCCTTGTTGCCCGCTCCATTTGCAACGACACTGCTGTCAATACGGTGGTCAGAGGTTAGGGGTCAAAACGTTAGTAGAGCTCCACTGCCCTTGGCTTCTGAGGTCTGCCCTTCCTGGAGCGAAGGTTCACTAGAAATGGCCCCATGAGGAGTGATATGAGCTCATCTTCTTCCTTTCTCCTGTGGGTCACCCGGCTTCATCTTCCCTCCACTTGCCCTTCCTTAAACACCCTGCTGTGCTGCTAAGAGCTGGCTTTCCTCTGGTTGTAACATATTCCTGAAAATAGTTCTGCAGTGAACCTCAAGGGTAAGGTAGCATTTCCATTCCTAACCTAACCTTCTCAGGGAGGCTCTGGCCACTCTATTAAAATGACATCCTGTCCCAGCTCTTATACCAGACTGGAACTATTGGCTTTCTTTTCTCCATTGCTTGGTGATTGAAGGTAGACTCATTCATCTATATTCATTAAAAAAGAAGTAAATGGCTGAGACCAAAATTTGAAGTCAATTCATGCAAGAAAGTGCATGAGACACATGTGTCCAACTAACTACCTAAAGCCTGAAGTGGAGCTGTGGCTCAAGTGATAGAGTGCTAGCCTTGAGCAAAAGAAGCTCAGGGATAGTACCCAGGCCCTTAGTTCAATCTCCAGGACTGGCACAAAACAAAAACAACAAAAGAAGTAAATGAGATGCGTAGATATTACGGGTCATAAGTATGACTTGTATTTGCAATGGTTAGAAAAAGATTTGTGAAAGAAATAAAGTTTGAGTTGCTTCTTTGTTTAGAGAGGGTAGAAAAACAAACAATGGGTGGTAAAATTGGGGAAGTAGTTCTGAGTTCGGAAGTGGCAATATTCTGAGTCTCATTACCCCATAGTATGGCAAGAATAGAAGATGAATTGTCGAGGAACAAGGTAACACATCTCTTTCTGCCTATTACAGACTAGCCCCCGAGAACAAGTGTCTAATAGACATTTACAGTATTTTCAAACTCTATTTGATGTGACCAGAAACGTAATAAAGTATTAAGTTGAGGAAGAAAAATCTAGAATAAAAAAAATCTACACCATAATAATGAGTAAAAATAGTTTTAAAACTCTATGTAGAACTGTATATAGCCTCAGAGTTAGACTTTGGGGGCTGCTGGGGAGGGGCATCCCGAGGAAAATGAGATTTGAGCTGATGGCCGAGCAACAAACTTTTCAGCTTTTGTGGTTAAAGGGCCACAAAGTAATTTGCTTGTGAACATAAGCGAGGTAGGGACATAAATAGGATGCTATCCAGGCCAATACAGTAGAACACATTCAAAATGTCCTGGATGCAATATAAAATGACTTGACATTTGCAGAAACAGGAAAATGTGACTCATTCTCAATAGACAAGACCCATCCACAACGATAGTCTTGATACAGAATTAATGAAGACAGGCAAGCACCTTACAGGTCCAAACACCTCACACACAGAGCCAAAGTAAAGCTCTCAGGATGAATAGAAAGCAGGAAGGGGCCAGTACACAGTGTGACTTCACACGACATGATTCGCTATGGCTGCGCAGATTTTACTGTCAGAGGCATCAGCAGTGAATACAGGAAGAAACAGCAGCCTCCACATATAGCAGAGATACTTGTCCGTAGGCGTCCACAGAGGGCAGAACTTGATGAGGAGCCAATCCCCTCCCTCCACTATCTGGGATTGACTAGAGTCCCTGCATCTTCCCACACTTCCTGTGGAGCCTTAGAGAAATGTCCTAAAAAGGTGGGTAAAGAGGAGATGTAGGGTGGATTAGGTCCCATTTTTGCACGGCATTCAGAATCTTACAGAAAGCCGCCTCTGGCCCACCTGCCTTTTCAATTCTGTCCCTGTGATTTCCATATGCAAAATTTCTAGGAGCCGTTTCACTGTGTGTCTGAAGGCTTCTGTTTTGTGTGTTTGCTAATAACCGCGCTGAGCTCCCTGACATTCTGGAATAGTACCTGATGTTTGTCACTAACTCCTGACACTGTGTCCAGTATGGTCCGCCAAGGCTTCTGAGTAAATTTAAGAGCTGAATGAAGATGAGTTAATGAGTGAAAAAAAAAAAAAAAGAATGACCTAAGTGTCATTCTTAGAAAGATGGGCCAGTTTGGCAAATTGGGGACAGTTTGGCAAATTGGGGAAGGACCATCTCAATATGTTGTTTAACTCTTGTAACATTGTATCATGCCAGTGATTGCTAATATGTGAAGGGATTATGTTTGCATATGTATGGACACATAATCACCTCCAAGAACATAATCCTCTTGAAAGAGACACTACTGTTGGTGAGGGTTAAATCAATGCAAACTAAGATGCCATTATCTTCTCCCAGTTTTTTTCTCCCAAGCTTGCCAAGAGGACAAGCAATACCAAACAGTGAATGATAAGATAGTCCAGAGAAATAAAATGGAGCTCTCGAGTACTGAGGGAGTAAGTGAACTCAATGACACTGGTTCCTGTTCCATGAGAGTCAGGCACAACAAAGATGGCAGGCCGTGTTTCCTGTTGCCCTGATGGGACCATTTGTAGAGAAAGGACAAGCCCGATACAGAGCCAACACGGGCAGTGCAAGGACAGGAGACATCTGGGTTGTTCTTCTGGGTTGTGTCTTTACTGATGGCACAATGTTTAACAATTGTTGTTCTTAAAATCTTAGAGCCATCTGCCTAGTGGGAGCCTATAGAAATCTTACAGAACTTACAGAAAGCTTTAAAGGTACAGAAATGAAAGTGATCAATTGTGATGAGCAGACATCAGTAGCTTACTTTTTAGCATTCATTAAATGAAACCAGGGAAGTTATACATGGAAAAGAAAGTTTTATATATCCTAAATTCGAGAAATGTCTGTAGTTCCATATCCATGTTTTGATTGTCTAAGCTATTTTTTTATCTTCCCAATTCTAAGGGCTGAGCAGACAACTCATTGCACTGCTCTATACAAGATTTAAAAAACCTGGACAGGAGTCAGTGATCAACACAGATATCAAGATAGAATAAATGAAAATGAAAAAGCTTGACAATTCGCATCTCAGGAAATACATTTATAAACTTTATATTTAATATATAAATTATAGTAGACACATATTGCATTTTAGAGGCAATTTCTTCCATCTTTCACCTACTTTACTCAAATCAACCAACCTTGTACGTGCTCATCATTTTTTGCATTTGTTTTGATGCTCATGAACATAGCTCTCTCCTTAGTTTTATTGTGCACATCTATCTTCACTATATTCACATGCCGAGATAAATGACTATTAGGATGTATTTTAAATATCATGTTATTGTTAAGGAGTTGTACAGTAGAGTTACAATTCCATAAATCAGGTAATGAGTACAATTCTTCTTGGACAATGTTAGCCCTTCCTTCACTTTCTCCTGTTTTCCTCTCTGATCTCTGCTCACAAGTTGCATAGTTGGTTTTTTACATAGTATATATTGAGTACCATGACTGCATTAGCTGACCCTTCCCCCCCTCCATTTCCGTGACCCCTTCTTGCCCTCCCTAAAAGGACAAAAATACCCCAAACCAAAACAAACAACACTAACATGGGATGTACTTTTAATACATTAAGTATAAACTCATTTTTAAGCATAGAATTTACTTATTAGGATATCTAAATTTAAGTACCAGGGGAGGGACTCGACCTAAACATCTTCTTATTAATCTAAGCTCTACTTAGGTTTTTATCTTTAGAAACTATTTTTCCTCTTAAGCCTGAAAGTTAATTTTGAATAATTTGAAAGTGTGTTTAGTATATTTGCTGTCTACATAAATAAGGACAGCATTACACTTTTACAAATATATACCCCCCTCAGAACTCAAAATGTATTGTTGCTAGACATTGAAATGAAACAATAATCTACAGCATTGTCAAAGCCATTCTCTATAATATGAAAGCACGGATTCTTTTTTCTCACTGATTTTACTATATGCTTTTATTAAGACATTCATCAGTAAAGCTCTTCTTCAAACTTGAAGTGAACAGAAACAGTTATTGCTAAGAAGAATACATGCATTCCTCTTGGCTTATTTCTGTGGTTTGGGGCCACTGGCCCAGATGGGGGGACCCAGCTCCCCACTTCTCACTTAATGGACCTAAAACATCGTCTCTTCAGACAGGAAAAAGCCCCACATGGTTTCCTGATAGGATTCAAAATTTGCTTTGAATATATAAGTAGGCTTGTAGATATCTCTTGTAACACTGTTGATTTCGATTGGACACAAATTGTTCCCAGAACAACTTGGTGTATCACCTGCACCTCTGTCTTCCTTCCCTGAACCTCAGTCTAGAGTTAGCAATGGGGATTTTCACCCCAGCACCCCAGGAACTCAGGACTAGTGGCTGTGACCCGAAACCCAGCCAAAATACTTACCTCTCTATGTCTCTCTCTTCTTACTGACAGGCTTCCATTGTGAGCTACACAATGTTACCTCCACTTCAACTTGTCTAACTTCCTAACATTAGTCCTTGTTTTATATGTATCATAATAATTTTATAAATTACCATAAGTAGAGATTTGCTATGTAGATTCACTTCAAAAATTAGAGTATTAAAAAAATTAGAGTATTGCATGTACACTGTAAATTGTAAACAAAAATAAAATAACACTTCCAAATGATCTTGTTTCCATTAAATAAAGCATAGGATCATAACATTTAGACATTGAAATATCATTTTTCCCCTAAAAACTGCCTTGTCATGTTCCAAATGCCAGTTATTTCTACCTTATATTCTTTTTCTCTTTTTATTCTGTTTTAGTCTTGTTATTGTCTATATTTTTTGTCACACCAGCCAAAATCTCTATATGCCAGATTCTTACTGTTTCCAAAGGCCCACTCTAGACACTTTATAGGAGTCTATTTCTTGGAATAAATCTAGGAACAGTATCAATGACTGGTTTACAGTAAACAAAGCATCTCAGAGATTTTTCAGTTTATTTTAAGATACATGGCACATTTCTCTGCATGTAATAGGTTAAAATGAAAAGCAATTAAGGAAAATATCTTACCCCAAAAGTTTTCTGGCCATGGACTCCCTAAACTTGTCGTGTTATTAGCCATAGTCTCCACAAGCAAGAGAAGACAGAAAGCAAAGCCAGTGTGTCCCAAAGAAGCAGTTGGTTCAGCAAGTGAAAAATAATTTTCACACAACCCCTCATAGACTTGTGTTTGCATAAAAGGAAATAAGTGTATCATGTTTCCTGCTTTTATACTCAAATTAGCAACTGTTTCTCTTATCTTGGAATTCCACATGGTTCCTGAGACACAAAACAATTTCCTTCTCGTCATTTCCTTGGCTTGGTTACCCCGTACCCTCCTCTCCTGTACTATCCAGAGCTGTTTCAGGCCAAGAGACTTTCGTGGTGTCTCCCTGAGCACAGGGGGAAATCGCCAGGCTTTCAGCTACAACTCTATGGGTTTCGTTGACAGAACATTGAGAAGCAGATGGTGTTTTAGTGTCTGCAAAACCATAAACATACCGTTCAAAGAGACTATTCAGAACTCCACATTCCATTGGAATATGATTGAGGTTAGCTACTAATCTTCACTTATAAATCTCAGTTAGTCACTGAAAGTCAGCATGGGTCGTGCTCTCCTTGGTATACTCACGTTGAAAAGTTACTTCATAAATGCCTCGTGTTATTTACATGTAATCTTGGCTACACTTTCAGCTGGTAGTTAAATATGAAAGGCGATAGTTGCTGCACTGAAAGAATCTACTTAAAATCAGGCAGGGGAAAGATAAGTGCAAAACTCTCAGTGACCATAATGTTGGTGTCCCAGCCAGGCATAGTGATCATAGGATTTGTCTCCAGGAGGAGGAGCCTGAGGGAGCCGAGGGAGGAGAGAGCTCCAGCAAAGCCTTCTGGAAATTTCAGGCATTGAGATTTTCAACAACCTTGGTCTGTGAGCTTTGCTAGCATGCATTGAGTTCACTTAGCCCAGGGTGGGTGATGAGAAATGGGAATCATAATGCACTAAATATCTTCATTAAAATGCGTCTGTGAGCTGGTTAACTGTCTTAACTCTTACAGAGCCCTCACCTGCACCCTAAAACACTGGAATATTATTTAGTATGCACTATTTTGATGAAGTCTAATGAATTCCTAGGACGCATGAGACAGAGAATCCTGACCTAATACCCTATTCTAGCAAACTGCTATGGTTCTGCAGTCCTTTGTTTCTATTTTTATGAATTTAAGTTCACTATAAAATGCACTGGAAATTAAAATATGCACAAGGATGTTTTGAAAATGTAAAGAATGCCACAAGCAAACAAGTTTCACGTCTATAATATATTTTGGCTGAAATTTATCTCCATACAACTCAGTGACTCATTCTATTGCTTGATAAAGGTTCACATATCACTTCTGCTTTTTTTTTTTTTACTTTTAGTGACAAAGCTTGTTAAGACAGTGAATCAAAGGAATGTGCTATTATTGAAATATAAAAGATTATACAAGTCTGTTTGCCACATCATCTACTTTTCAAAACATAAAACATGATTCTTCAATTGCTGCATATATTTTAAGAATATATGTTTTGTGTCATGAAAAGTTACCTAATTTCAGTATGTGTTACACTTTCTAAAGAGAATTTGTTGGTAGAACGGAGGATTGGGTTTCTAGCAATCACCTTCTGTGATGTGAGTTCCTTCCATCTCGGACTGGGATATTGGCGGAGACTTCCTCTCATTGTTTCATGCTGAGCGATAGAGATTTTCAACCAATAATTTTCACTTTGACAGATGGTTGAAACCCTGAAGGAAAGTTGTTTTTCTGTGCATGGATGGCCCAGGAGTTTTGCTGTCTCTTGTGAAGAGCTTGTTAAGAGCCTTCGTCCTTGTCAGCCCATGTCGTTTGCGTGATAAGGACTTTCTGTGTTTCCCTGGCATAGATCCATGAAAGTGAGAATTTATGTCTGTGAGCTGCTACTCTCATGATGGGTCAGGCCATAACAGGAAGCTGGTTTTTAAATCTTTTCAAAAATGTTGAGGCTGCTTTTCTCCTGTTCGTTAATTCACCAGTTGGGTTTTTAGACCTAAGCTCTCTGTAGTCACAAGGTTTATCTAGAGAATGGCTCCTGCCTCAGCCATTGCAGGGACTTGCTCTCTTCAAATCTCCAGCAGAAGTCACCATGCCATCCACCTTCCCACAGGAACACACTCTCTCCTCTGCCCTTGGACACCGTTGTCTTCTAAGTTCTTCACTTCCTGACCTTAGGCTATGAATGTATATTCATCTGTTCTGGGTGCTATAAAAAAAAAAGCCATAATCTAGGTGGCTGTAAGACAATAGAAATTCCTTTCTCACAGCTCTGGTGGCCAATACCTTGAGTGTGAAGCCCATTCTCTCCACTTCAGAACTCTCACCTCACAGAACAGAGGTGTGAAAATTCACACCCAGCTTCTTTGGAGGACACTAATTCTGTTCACCAGGGCTTTGCCCCTGCCCCAAAGCCCTCCTAACACCATCCCCTTGGGTGAAGGTTTCAGCCAACACTCAGACTGTATCAACATGCTTTATGTTGTTTTTTGTTTGTCTTTTTCACCAGAAGTATGCTTTTGGTGTGTTCTGAAGCATTAGTGTTCTAGAAGCTTGATTCCCCAGCATGGTGGTGTTTATGGGGCATGGCCTTCTGAGAGGAGAGGCCTGACGGGAGGGAACCAAGTCCGTCATGGATTAATGCTGGGCTCACAGTGTAGGCAGAGGTGTAGCAGTGGATTTGCTCCCCTAAGAATGGGATGTCTTAAAAAGAGTAAGCTTTCCCCTTTGCTAGACTCTTACTTCCTGTCTCAACATGTGATCTGGGCATGTGTTCTTCTCCCTGTGAGGCCATCTGCCATATGGATCTAGCTATATGCAAGAATATGCCAGTGTCCTGCCCAACTGTAAGCTAAATCTAATCCTTTCTTTACCATGTGCCACGCCTTGGGTATGTTGTTATACAGCATAGAGTAGATTATGGCAGGAGCTTGAATGATCTCTACTATTTTCACTAGTTACAACAGTAGCTACAAGTTAAGTGAGTTATTAATAAATATTCATGAACAAAGAAATACTAAAGAAAGTATCTTTAGACACATTGCCCGTCAGGTTAAAGTGATCTATTCACAAGCATCTTGTTAGTTTTAAATTGTGAGCTGCAACTTGCCACCACGATGTGATACGGAGAGTACTGAGTACAATCCTTGACAGCCGTGGAGGCTGGAGCCTCGGACAATCGGGTGCTGGCTGACTGGATGGGTGGCGTGGTCCTGCTCCCAGACCAAGGCATAATAACAGCGTTGAACCTTACAGCCAGCGCTATTTCACTTTCTTCTTTAGGATCATGGTGCAAGAAATACACTACAGGGCTTTAGCATTCCTCCTCCGGCACTCTGGTCCACCTTGGAAAGGACAGTGAGCCCTTTTCTGCCTCTCATAGAAATTGCTGCCAGGCATCCCTGTACCAAAAGGCAGAGAAGGGCCGAATGTGTTTCTTCCATCCTAATTTCCACATGACACAGAAACCTTCCCAATGCACTCTCCAAAGACCCAGGGTATACTACCCACTTTCTGTGTTTAAGTATGGTGAGATCTGAAAACACAAAAAAAAATGGTCCGCCCTAGCACCAATAAAGGTGAGTGAGGAAAACCAGTTAGACCTGTCTGTCAGGATTCTTCTTGGTCTCTCCTCATACCCTTCTTTGCTCTGGAGTAGCTGGGGGCCTGGTGTTCTACATCAGACAAGATGGGTCACTTCTTTATGGCTGCCTTCAAAACAGAAAGGCCTCGGAAGGAAGATTGCTGCTGGTAGACACCATGGCCTTCCTTGGGGAAAGGGCATCTGGCACGATGCCCTGAGTCTGAAGAGAGGAGCTTCAGGTTCTGTTGCTCATCTAAGGGAAAGGAAAGAGGGAGATTGAGAGCATGCGCTTCTGAACCATTCACTCAATGTTTGCTGAGCTCCAACAATATTCATTTTCTTCAACAACCTACCACAGTCAGTATATACTGTTGGTGTTTGCTGCTTGGAATTTCTGTGGGGTAACATATACATATTTATGTCTGTGCACACGTTCAATTCCTTTTTTTAACCAAAGTTAAATATTATCATCTTCGTTTTTCAGTCTCACTTTTGAGCTCAACGGTGTATCATAGAGATTATCCTATTTCATCTCAATGTATCCAAGTCTTTTCTCATTCATTTCTAAATTTTTTGAAACTTTAGTTGAACACAAAATTACGTAATTATTCCCCAAATGTCTAGCCTACATTGAGTGTTTCTGCTCAGATCTGATGCCATGTGTATGCTTGCCCTCTGTTTAATAAGTGTTAGATCATCTTTTAAGCACAAAATAATTACTTCAGGCTATCACCTATCATATTTATCTTGATTGCTCAATAACTGATTGTGATGCATGATTTATAGTTCAACCATTGGTTGTTAGCCTAGTATAATTAAGTTTTTACTTCAAAATACTAGCAATTTGCTATTACATATTATTACAAATATATCAAAATTATATGCATTTTAAGTTACACTTTACTTTTATTGACAGTTCTTTGGTATATTGTGTACATAGTGACCATTTAAAGGCTCCTCCTGCCTTCCTCCTTTCCCTTCCCTTCCCTCTTCTCCCTTCCCCTGCCCTCCCCTCTCCCCTCTCCTCTCCCCTGCCCTCCCCCTTCCTCTTTGCTCCCCCTTTCCCTCCCCTCCCTTACTTTTCCTTCCCTCCCCACCCCTCCCTAAGTGGAATTCATTGTCAAGAATGGGTTATGTGACCTCTTTGTCTGCTGTACTCTTGAGGCAAAGTGAGGGCTCCTAACATGGATGGGTTGTGGCGAAGCGTCAAAGGCTGCTGGGTGTTTTACTGCTTTGATGGCAGTCTTAGCTGTAGAGGATTGAGGTGGGAGCACCCGTTCTTAATTGAGATATGTCACTCTTTCTGCACACTGCCCGGTGCGTTCTCACCACTGCCATTTATTATTTTCTCCTTTTCACCCTCATTAGTTTTCACTCTTTTTTGTTACGTAGATATCTGATGTGTTGTATAGGACTTTGCGTAGAGTAATAGCTGTATAATCAGTACTCCTTCATGAGGAAATATGGCAACAGTCTCTGTCACAGACACATACAAAGTATATGTACAGCCTTATTCATTGTCCAATTTTCATTTCCCTTTTTTTCCTTTCAATATTTTACATAATGGCTTGATATTCTGAATCTGATTTTTTTTTTTTGAGGTCCTGGTGTTTGAACTCAGGCCTTGCGCTTGTTAGACAAGTGTTCTACCTCTTAAGCCGCAGCCCATTCCCTCTTGCGTTCTAGTTTTGTTTGCTTTTAGATAGGATCTCAGGCTTGTGCCTGTGTTGGCTTTGGACTGCTATAGCCTACCTCTGTCTCCTTAAGTAGCTGAGATTACCGGTGTGGACCACCATACCCAGTCAAGATTTTAAAGAATTTACCCCTTTGCCTAAATTCATCTTTTTAAGAACTGAAGCTTTATGAAAGAGTTTTAGACTTACTTCTTCCTGCTAACTAGGGCCTATTATTAGTTCCTGACCTATATAAAACCTGTGTTAGGTTTTGTAAGAGCCATTCTACGTATTATTTTAACCTAATTTTATAGTGGCCTATTTTCTCATTAGAGTGCATTCTTGTGAGGTGTGTTTATTTGTTTTTGTTTGTTTGTTGGTACTAGAGCCAGAACCCAGGGCCTCCAAAAGGCAATGGCTTTATGACCTGAGCCATGCCCCTGGTTCTTTGTTCCTTACCTTTTTACTCAGGCTGGCTTCAAACTCATGAAGTCTGGCCTCTGCTTCCAGAGTAACTGGTATTTCTTCTGGTGTTTTTAATGTCAGCTAAGTAGTATGAAAACACGATGATTTAAAATGAACACATGGAAGTAGGAGTAGGGTGTTGGTGCTCAACCTGGAATCCTAGCTACTCAGGAGGCTGGGATCACGGTTCAAAGTCAGCCCTGGAAGAAAAATCCCTGGACTCTTACCTCTCCAATTAACTGCCGAAAAGACAGAAGTAAAGGTATGGCCCAAATGGAAGAGCACCAGCCTTGAGCAAAAGAAGCTCAGGTCCTGAGTTCAAGCCTCAGTACCTGCCCTCCCCCCCAGAGAAACAATGGAAGTGGGCTTTGTGGTGCAAAATTGAGTTTATTAAATGTCATGATCAGTATTTTGTATGAATTATATCGATGTAAAATCACTGTAAAGTTAAGTGACTAGTAGAAACAGAGACAAGGGAAATAGTTATCATAATCAGGGAATATGTGTGGTGAATATGAAGATTTTTTTTTTTTTTTTGCCAGTCCTGGGGCTTGGACTCAAGGCCTGAGCACTGTCCCTGGCTTCTTTTTGCTCAAGGCTAGCACTCTGCCACTTGAGTCACAGAGCCACTTCTGGCCATTTTCTGTATATGTGGTGCTGGGGAATCAAACCCAGGGCCTCATGTATATGAAGCAGGCACTCTTGCCACTAGGCCATATCCCCAGCCCCGAATATGAAGATTTTGAATATTAGTTATTCTATTTTTGTCTCATGTGATTTTATCTTTTTTTTTTTTTTTTTTTTTTTTGGCCAGTCCTGGGGCTTGGACTCAGGGCCTGAGCACTGTTCCTGGCTTCCTTTTGCTCAAGGCTAGCACTCTGCCACTTGAGCCACAGCGCCCCTTCTGGCCGTTTTCTGTATATGTGGTGCTGGGGAATTGAACCCAGGGCCTCATGTATCGGAGGCAAGCTCTCTTGCCACTAGGCCATATCCTCAGCCCTGATTTTATCTTTTTGAGCAACTTAAATTATGTCTGATACATATGCACTTAACGATAAAAGGTAAAGATAATTTGTGTTTTCCACAGGTTTCAAAATCTTTATTATAACAACTCATAGCATTTAAAGCTCATATAAATTGTCCAAACACAAAAAATCCTAGTCTTATTTTCTTATATATATATATATATACACACACTAATATAGTAATAAAATTATATATATATGTACTGGCCTTGGGGCTTGAACTCAGGGTCTAGGCACTCTTTCTGAGCTTTTGTGTGCAAGGCTAGTGGTCTACCATGTTGAGCCACAGCGCCATTTCTGGCCTTTTTGTGGTTAGTTGGAGATAAGAGTCTCATGAACTTTTCTGCCCACCCTGGCTTTGAACCATGATTCTCAGATCTCAACCTCCTAAGTGGCTAAGATTACAGGCATGAGCCACCATGCCTAGCTCATATACACTTTTTTTTTTTTTTTTGGCCAGTCCTGGGGCTTGGACTCAGGGCCTGAGCACTGTCCCTGGCTTCTTCCCGCTCAAGGCTAGCACTCTGCCACTTGAGCCACAGCGCCGCTTCTGGCCGTTTTCTGTATATGTGGTGCTGGGGAATCGAACCTAGGGCCTCGTGTATCCGAGGCAGGCACTCTTGCCACTAGGCTATATCCCCAGCCCCTCATATACACTTTTAATTGCAAATTAAAATGCTTCTATAAGACTATATTAAGGGGCTGGGAATATGGCCTATTGGCAAGAGTGCTTGCCTTGTATACATGAAGCCCTGGGTTCAATTCCTCAGCACCACATATATAGAAAGTGGCCAGAGGGGCTGGGGATATGGGCTAGTGGCAAGAGAGCTTGCCTCCCATACATGAAGCCCTAGGTTCGATTCCCCAGCACCATGTATACAGAGAACGGTCAGAAGGGGCGCTGTGGCTCAAGTGGCAGAGTGCTAGCCTTGAGCAAAAAGAAGCCAGGGACAGTGCTCAGGCCCTGAGTCCAAGCCCCAACATGTCTTAGAGGTCATCAAAAAATTGAAAACAGAAAGCCAGCTGGGCTGGAATAGTTGTTTTTAAATTGTATTAAATACAGACTCATTTCCTCTAACTTGGTTCACACCCTAAGAGAATTCCAAGGGAGCACACACCAGAGAAATGTCCTTGAACCCTGTGTGTAATCAGTAGAATTGTATTCCAGTGAGAATGGTTACTTTTCTTTTTTTCTTATCACATACAATTTATATTAGTGAATAACAAACCATAAATCCAAAGTTTCCAGCATCTAAGTATTTTTTATCTTGTAATTGAAATTGTTATTATGTTTTAAACTTTGGAAACACAACTGGTTAGCTTATTATTGTAACCCAAATAATTATATATATATATGTTATAGTAGACAGTATATACACATATGACAGTAAGACTATAGATATGCTTCTCAGGAAAAAAAATATAACCTATTTTATTATTTAAATTTTAAATTGTTATTATAAAGATGATATACAGAGGGGTTACAGTTACATAAGTCAGGTAAAGGGTAGATTTCCTTTTGGACCATGTCATCCCTTCCCTCACTCTCTCTTGGTTTGAAAAAAATATAACCTATTTTTAATAAAATATTTGAGTTCATACTTTAAAGCAAACTTTATGGGATTATTTTAGTAAAATTGTGATTCATTTTTATCACATAAAATCAAACAAAAATATATGTGAATCTGTATTATATAACATTTTATGTACCTTTTGGTTTCTATTTAAGCAGATTTCATTGTGTGTTTTACTCTGCTAAAGTAATGTGCAATGTAAAAGTGTAATTTGTGAGGAACATTTAAAAAAGCAAACAAACCTGAGTAACAGCTTACCTTCAATTAATAGGAATAATATATTTTTCTTTCTGTTTTTGATGTTCTGATGTATGAATGACATATAATTGGCTGTTTTGGACATAAAGATGATACTACGCAGGTACAATTCAGCCTCTTCACCCCTTAAGTTCTAAATGTATGAACACAAAGCCTAAAAACACCAAGAAAAGATAGGATACGGAGAATAAAAGCTGTGACTTAGTGGTGTTTAAGAAAAACCTTTACATTACACATTGCTGCTCATTAGGCCCCAATTAGAGACAAAAGTGCTAAGGTTTTAAGATTAAGTGAAAAGAAGCTAAGCAAGAGCAACGATGCATTGTGATTCTGTAGTTCTGCTCTTACGATGGTTTAAAACTTCTTGTCATGGTGTCGGTTCAGGTCTCAAGGATTTCTTTTGACCACAGTATTCAAGATGGTAGCCACATTTGGCTCCTTGGACTTTACCTTAAATGAGGCAACAGCAAGTTTCAGTTCAGTTCTTCTGCCAGCCTCTTCATGCTGGCTGGGCTTCATGTTCACCAGCAGAGCCAGGGCTATCTCCCGTTCCCATTTCCATTATCACAACAAGTGTGATTGATCAGTCTGGTTTTACTTACAATCACCACATTTGGAAAAGGCATCCAAGAAATAACGAATTGTATCTTCAGTCAAAATTACCAAGTATATTCGAAGCTTAAAGCTATAGAGTGACTCCAAGTTTATAAATCAGTAATAGGGCAGAAGAAATATGAGTCCTGTGGTGTTAAAAGGCTATATAATGTCAAGATAAACCCATACAGACACAAAATTTGGGCTGAGCTAGTTCTAGGTTTTAACCACTTGTGTGGAGTGATCAAGGACACGGTGCTTTTTGGAGGCCTTTTTCTTTTCTTGAAGACATGCTTATCTCATAATTGCATACATTTTAAATATCATGTGTGTCAACAGTTCCTACAATAACTGACACTTCTTACTTTTTATCAACAACTGAGAAAACAGGCTGTTAAAAGCCCCACACAGATCAGCTATAGTTTTGAAGAATATTTATTTGCTAGCAAAGGTACCTTATAAGGCCTCCAATCATTTCAAAGTATCATACCAAAACTGTTTGCAATCACAGAACAGTGAGGAAATGACCAAGTTACATGGGAAAATATGACCCCAAAGGAGTCAGTGAGTCAGAGAAAGGATTCCAAATGTTTTAAAGGGGATGAAGGGGGAAGAAAGTGAGATGGTAAAGAAGGTTCCAGATGCACACACATGAGGAGGAAGAACTAATTTCCTACGAATTTCCTCCTGGAAATACACCAGAAAAATATGTCAACGCATCATGCATAACCAGACAGGGAGGGGGAAAACAATCTCTCTCCACACGACTGTGAGTACACGGCTTCTCTATAAAATTATTTTGCTTCAGTTAGAGATGCAAATGTGTCTAACGGATTCAAGAGAAAAGAAGAGAGCAAAACTACCGAACACCATCTTCTCCTGAAGACTTTTAGAGACTTGATCAAACAATGCCATGGGGATGTGTCATAGTTCAGTGGACCTTACAAGCTGGGTGGAGGAGACGACCCATTCCTCCACATCTATGATGCATGGTGTATGGTAACTTGCTTGACTCTGCCCAAAACGTGGTAAGGAAGTGAAGAAGTCAAATAAAATCTCTGTAAAGGCAGACCATGACTCTGTCTAGTCCACAGCACGTCTATTCCATATTGGAATTGGTAGGCTTAGAGACAGCGAAGAAAAGAGGCAGTGGCCAGAGATGGCAGGGGTTATCACTGAGATCATTGGTACGAATAATTGTCACCGTTGATTGTGACAGAGCTGGGATCATTGAAGTTGGTGGCCAAAGCAGTACAGGGACAATTATGCTGGAACAAGCGCAGCTCCTACGGAAGCATGAAGAGCGGAGTGACAAAACATGATAGTCCTGTCGTAACATTTATCAGTAATGCTGAAACAAATATTCCTTGTCCATTACATACTATCAAAGCCCCAAATTCAAACAGTATCTAAATTCTAAAACAGTATCGCTGTCATCACAGACTGAAAAGATGCAACCTTTCAAACTTGAGACTAAAATCACATGCATTTTAATTTAGATGAACATTTACATTAGCCCGTTCAAGTCTAAGTGTATAGAATACTGTTCCTTCACTCACAAGACCTTTCTCTGCTTTCTTCTGTGTCTAAGGAGTAGACATCTGACTATTACATTGCACAGGCTCCCTTTCCCTGGGAGTGTGGATAGCATCTGCATTCTGTCATGCTTTCCCAGGAGGTTTGGAAGGCCAAGAGCACACAGACACTCACTCTGCAGCTAGAGCACGGGGCTGAAAATGGCCGTCTGAAATCACGCTTCAACATAAGGGCGTGCCCCAGAGCAGGGCTGCCTGGCTGCTGCCCGTGGTTTGCTGCCCTGTCTTAACCTCTGGGTGGCAGCAGCAACCTGCTGAGTCCTGCATTCACCTGCAGTGCTGCTACCTAAAAGCTAAAGGCAGTGGCTGCCTTGGGAGACAATCTCCCCAGTCTGGCCAACAACACTTAGAATCTAACTCCCTGAATTAATTAATCAAGTTTGGTTTTTTAACTTTACCTCGGTGGATCTCGATTGATATCATATATTTCATGCTAGATTGCTTCCAGGCCTTGAAAATAGGACTCTTGCTTTCTGATCTGCTTATATTTCCCTACGCTGGTCTCGTTGCCAGTACGAATTAGGAGTCTAAGCAGACCCCTAAACGGTGGCAAAAAATGCTGCTAAGTTAACAGCTATGGACAAGAACTTAAGAGATCAATTTAGCAATTGCTGTAAAATCTTACGTTAGGAAAGAGATAAAACAACAACCACAAACGGTGGTATGTGCAAGCACACACTCAACCACTTCTAGGGGTTATATAATGAAAACGACAGGCTCAGAAACATCATCCTGTCGGAACCAGGCACAATCAGAGAACCTCTGGAGCCCTTTACACATTCAGGTACACTCTTGATTAAACACGAATATATATGTATATCTATATCTCTATATATATTTGGGTGTATGTACATAGATATGTATATATTCAGCCCAAACTGCTATTATGATAGCTTGAAAAGCCATAGTGTGAGGTGAATTCAAAGCACTGGCCCATCTCTTATGTGAGACATAAGGCCTGTATTGCACTGAATAAACTCTGAGAAATGGGGAAGGAGCGTTTTGGAAGATTTAGATGACTCTGACCAGCTCCTAAGTCTTCCTTGGTAGGGAAACTAAGCTCTGATCCCTTGTCTGTCCTTTCTCCCCTTGTCAGGGGATAACATTACCTGAGTTGAAGGCATTACAAGAGCCAGGCTCCCAGGTTCCTTAGACCTGAGCCCTGAGCCACACCACTGCTGATTGGGGCCAGACCCTGACTGACACTGAGTCATTATAGCTTCAAACCCTAAGAGAGCTGTTTTGATGAATTTCCTCTCAAATTAATGGAGGGAGGAGGGAGGAGGGGAAGAGACCCTCTGGTCATCATGCGCATGCGCGCTCTTGTGAGTGAAGAGCGCCCCCCCCCCCCAACACCCCGTTGGATCCCAGGCCCAGGCTGCTGCTGTTGATAAATGAGCAACACGTTCTAACTCTGGCAATTTCCCCATGACCTTAACAAAAATCACACAGCATAGAAACAGTGCTTGGCTGCTTTCGTATGGAGGTACTAGATAACTCTTAGGATCCAGTTCTGTGCAACTGGATGAGGCAGGGCTCTAGATAAAGCTGAGCTGAGAGCCACGTGCACGTTTTCCTGCTTCCTGCTGTCCTAGAGAGGGGTGATCAGGAACCCAGCTACAGTGACATGATGTTAGCGGTTCCTAGAAAGTGGGACCAGGGAAGAGAAGACAGGTGAGGATAGACCTTGGACTTAGCAACTATCTCTGCCAGTGTTGGCTCTGGGAAGTATTTTTGGTATTTTCCTGTTTGAAGAAATTGGTCTCTTAGCTCATTCAGGCTATTGGAAAGTAGAGACTAATACTTTTCCTATTTGTCAACTTTAGGTGACATGTAGAATCATCGTAATAACTACATAATAATAATAATGCTAATTATACTTTGCATTTGTTGGCCACATGCCAAGGCCCTGATACTTGTAGGTATCAGCTCATTTAGATCCTGTAACAGCCCCATGAGTGAGTTATGAATATAATTCTGAATCATAGGTTTATTAAAAAATCTAAATTTATGAGAAGGAATTATCAACGAAAACATCACACAGGTGGTTAATGACAGATCTGGGAATCAAAGTTAGGCATTTCTTGTGAAAACTCAAGACTAATATATTGTTAAAGTGTAACTGTATTTTTGGTGAGTTTTTTTTGTATCAGTTTGTGTAAGTGTTTAGTTGTTGTTGTTTGCTTGATTCTGTAGACCTGGCACTCTCCATTTGAATCACATCTCCATGTGCTTGGTGCTGGTTAACTGGAGATAAGTGTCTCATAGACTTTCCTGTCTGGGTTGGCTTCCAACCATAATCCTCAGATGTCAGCCTCCTGAGTGGCACGTTGGCACTGGCAGCAGAACTGTTTTAACTTTCTCATTCTGTACTTCCCATTTGGACTGAGCCGCATTTGGACAGCTCTCATGGGATACCATGGACCTAGTGACTTACAAACAACATTCATAGCTCAGGTAGAAAAGTCCAAGATCACCTGAGAACTCAGTAGGAAGGGTGAACTTCCTGTGTTCTCACATTGATTGAACAGGCAATCCCCATGGCTCCTTCAAAAAGACATTCAGTCCCTTCTTGAAGATCCACCCTGCAAGGCACCACTTCCAAATCCTACCACCTTTGCAGGCAGGTTTCAACAAACACGTTGAAGGAGGGGTTCAGGCTAGAGCAGCACAAATGCCCTATAAGTTTTACCTACTAAATATCATCAATCTACCCATTTTTTTTCTACTGTCATTGCTTCAATAACAAATGTGATGCTTTTTTCTAAAGGAAAACTTTTAGCCAATTCTTAATAACTCCTGGATTCTGGCCTCACTTCCAACTCTCTCTCCCCCCCCCGCCCCCATATTATAGCGAAAAGCAAGAATTTAAAGCATAGATCTAATCATGTTGTATTACCTACTGAAAATATTTGAATAGATTAATGTAAAGACCCACCTTCTGTAGTTGTACATTTTTAGGGTCTTCTATTATTATTACTACTACTACTACTATTATTGTTTGTAGACCTGGGGTTTGCACTCGGGGATCTGTGCTTTGTAGGCAGTGCTCTACCACTTGAGTCATGCTCCTTTTCCCTTTTTGTTTTAGCATGTTTTCCAAGGGTGACTTTGGACCATGATCCAAGGATTGACCTGTTTTAGCTTGGATTACAAGCACGTACCACCAGGCTTGGCCCCTATCTCTTACAATTGTAAAGGTCAGCATCACCTGTTGAACTGTTTTGCACCTCCTTGGGCCTATTATTCTCTGAGCCTCTTGCCCCTTGCATTCTCCACAGCCATGTGGATCTTCTTGCTTTTCTCTCTCTCCTCTCTGCCCTGACCCTGTAAGCCAGTCCTCCTCATTGAAAACACTTGCTACTTCACATTTTCTTGGGGAATGGGATGTGAGAAGTCTTTATGTGACTCCTTGATGAGTGCCTATCTCTTCTTGGCCATACTGCAAGCCTGGTGAAGGCAGAAACTAGGCTGGGTTTTGCTTACCTCCTAGCTCCAGGGCTCAGGAGGATATCTGGTATGCGCTAGGTGTTTCAGCAATTGTTGTTGAGTAAACGGAGATAATGATTTCCTGGGAATATGGAAAACATAATCCTTTTCCCAAAGTCTAAAATGTCCACAGTCTTCCTGTGGAGAAAAAAAAGTTAATTTGGGAGTGGAAGTGCAGCTCTCCAGGAAACCGGTGTCGGCAGACATCTTTGTGCGCCTGTCCATTGGGGCGAAAAGATGAAGCATCCATCCGCTGGAGGTCTGCTAGTGGAGAGGGGGTTGATGCCTCACAATGGTATCTTAAGTGGCTCCTTTCTTAAGGAAGTCCACCTGAGGAAGCAGCTGCCGAATCCCTGAATACCAAGCTTGGAGACTCTTCCTAGTCTATCTCCAAGGGCCCCCGCAGTGCTCAGGGATCCTATGGGAGAACCCACCGTCTATACCCAACCAGCCTGAAGTGTGGACCCCAGACTGGTCATCACCTGGGCAGAGAGAATACTGACCCGGAACCCCAGGCTCTGTGGTTACCCGGAAAGAGATATCTACCATGAACGCTACCTTTAGACCAAGGCCGAGTACACATTAGATAGTGAACTCAAAGTCCCCCTTCTCCTGACTCAACTTCCTGATGGACCAAGCAGGTCCTGGGGTTCTGAAATTATGAAATCAGCCTTTAACTTAAAAAAAAAATTAAAAGAGAGAAAGAAGGAAAGACCACATCAGCTTGGCTTACCAGATTGATCTCAATGTTCTTAATCTGTTGGGATTCAGAAAAAGAGAATTTGGAGCCAATGGAAAAGGTAAATAGTGGGAGAAAGGTGGGGGACAAGAACCTTCACCCAGCTTACACACCAATCCTTCCACTCTGCAAATTTAGACAACACGAATTCCCCAGCTCACATCGAAGATTCAAGGAAAGCTTTTTTTTTTTTTAAGACTCTTGCAACATACTTTCAATTATCTTAGTTGAAGCACCTCCCTCTCCCCCCCCCCCACACACACACTTGGACTTCATTGCTGGTGTAGAGGCTGTGTTTGATTTCGCTTGGAAACCAGAAAACCACAACAAAAATAAAATCTCCCGAAGGCTACTAAGCAACAGCAGGCTCGTTTTCACCTCAGGAGTGGCTCGTGAAAAAGTCTCAAATGGCTTCCTCAGGAAAGAGCCTCCCGGGTGCCCGTCCCAAGCATTAGGTGAGGATGAAGGTGTCCAGTGTCTTCTCGGCTTTTATAAACAGAGACCGGGCGAAGCTTGACTAGTTTCCCTCCAACTCTGCGTCGGTTAGGGATTGATGGATCGATTCTGCTCCCCGGGAGGGAGGCAGAGTTGAAAGGCGCCCGCCTGGAACCTGGCCTGGAACCGCATCACGTCCTTCCTGGGACGCCCGGGGACCTCCCCGCTCCCCTCTGGACACGCAGAGGCCGGCTGCGCTCGGAAGCCCAGCGCCGGAGTCAGCAGCCAGGACGGCGGCTCCGCGTCCTTGCGGCCAGCGAAGGCAGCCGGTCCCCCCAGGAGGTGAACCCCAATAACAGCTAGCCCCGGAGGTGGGGCGATCACGCGGGGGGTGGGGGGGGACTTGGTGACTGCGGGGAAGCAGAGGAGGCCACGCAGCATCTCTAGCAGGTGAGCGGGCCTCCGGGTCCCCGCCCCCAGCTGTGGCGGGGAGGAGTGGGGGGGGGGCAGGGGAGGATCGTACGCAGCGCGGAGCCCCGCGCGCGCGGGTGCGGGACTGGGAGGGGTGGTGCCGGGCTGATCCCGCCCGGGCGCCCTTCCCACTGGACAGGAGCGGCAGCCGCGGGGGACGGGAGGTGGGGAGGCCTCCCTCTCCCCCCCCCCCACCCCCGCCGTGTGCAGCGGGGAGGAGGCTGCGATCGCGGAGCGGGAGGGTGGAGGGAGGCGGGCAGGGGCGCGGAGGGAGGGCGCGCTCGGCGGCTCTGGGAAGCCCGGCGCCAGACCGCAGATCGGCGCTGGGGTGGCTGCGCTCGGGGACACGGGGGCGGCCCTCCCTCCCTCCCGCATCCCTGCGGCCCGCGCCCCCGGGGTTCTCCCCCGCCTCCCCGGCACCAGGCTGGCGGCCAGCGGCGCGCCCCGCGCTCCCCGCCGAACCCCAGCGCCGCGAGCCGGGAAGGAGGAGGCGCTCGCCCGCCCGCCCGCCCGCGTCGCCCCGCGGCTGGGAACCCCGATCGGGGCCCGGAGCCGGAGCAGGTACATGGGAAGGACAGACGGGCCGAGAGGCGGACCGGCGGGGCGGGAGGGGAGCGCGGCGCGGCGCAGCGCCGCCGGCTCGGGCGCGACTCGGGGCGTGCGCGCCGGGGCTCCGCGTCGCGGGTGGCGGGGAGGGCGGCGGCGGCGGCGGTGTGCGTGCGTGACGCTCCCGGAGAGGGCGGTGGGGAGGGGGCGGCGCGTACGCAGAAGCCTCCAGCCGTACCCCCAGCCCGGCGTGTCATTTCCGCCCGGGGCTCATCCCCGGGGCTCCCAGGATGCCGACGCCAAAGGCAGCCCCGGCGCCCCGGCGTCGCGATGGTCGGTACCGCGGCCGTCCTCGGACGGGAGGCGGCTGGGCTTGCACACCTCCTGGGGGCACCTTCCCCCTGCGCCCCTCTCCCCGCGTCCCTCCCGGGGTATTTTGGGAAGAGGGGAGGCTGGGGGAGCGGGGGCCCAGGGCTCCAAGGCTGTGCCGAGGCCCCCCGGAGAGTCTCCCCCGGCGGGGGCTCCCCGGGTGGCCGGGCTTCCTGGCACGGGGTGGGGGGGGGGCGGGAGAACTTCCCTCCGCTCTCCTGGAGGACGCGGTGCTCCCGGGCCGCGCGGAGACCCGCCGGGGTGGGGACGCACTGCCCCTGGGGTTGGGGGGGGGCTGGGGAGGGAGGCCGGGGTGCAGGTGGAGAGGGAAGGGCCTGCGGGGCGCGGCCAGCCAGGCCTCTTCCAGGAATCAAACCCGGTGCAGCCCGAGTGTCCATTGCAGTTTGCTATTGGAAAGTTATGGGAATCTATCTTCTCTCCACCACCGCCCCCCCCACCGTGAATATGAAGAAAGCCCCAAATCAATTCTTCTTGTGTCTTTTTCTAAGGGTCTTTTTTTCCCCTTGCCGTGATTAAAGAACTATTTCCTTAAGGTACCATTTGCATAAGGAGCCAGCTCTATGCAAAAAACCAAACCAAAACAAAAATCATAATTTCCAGTCAAGGTTATTAGTACAACCTGCCTAAAATGCTGGCTTGGTTGTGGGTCATGAAGCCGGTCCTCAGGAGAGGCTTTCTGTTCCAGAGTGAAAAAGATTCATAGGAAGGGTAAAGAGTTCATGGCCTCGGCACAAACCTGTCCTGAAATACATGTCTATTTTTCCTGTTTTGACTTCGTTTATTACTTTGTGGCAGACTTAGAACAACATGTGCCAGGTCTCTACTCACTGAATATTTTCATGTGGAAGATGTAAAAAAAAAAAAAAACCTTCCAACGCTTCCAGCAATATGATAATATTGGTAGCCTTCAAAAAGAATTGCTCAACTCTTACCGCTTACTTTGATGTTTTCTTGACTAATGATTTTGCACAAGCTGCTTTACTTCTACTCCCCAGCCAGGAGTGGAGAATGGAAACCGCTAGGTGATTGTGTAAAAATGGTTACAACTGCTTGGTGCTCATCCATTGGGACCTGCCCTGTTCTCTGATAACTATGCAGTGCTTATAGCTTTTTTTTTTTTGCCACTAGAAAGAGGTGCGGCCACCACAGGAAGTAAGGAGCCCTTAACTCAGCGAGGTGATGCCTTTTTTTTTTTTTTTTTTTGCAGCTCCAGATACTGCAACCACACCCTGTGGCCTGAACGTGCCTAGCATGCAGAGCCAAGTCCCCCTGTGGGGACAGATTCCTCTTAAATATGTTTAAGGAGGACTAATACTGGGAAAGGAGTAAAATGCACACGCCACAGAGTCATCTAAGAGGAAGAAGGCAGCAGATGGCTTTGGGTCTAATTTATACTCCAAGCTTACAAATCGTTTGGACTCATGATACCTAATGTTTTTCATTCCGGTTGCCTCTACTTTGTCTTGTGATTTTCTTCCTCATTTTCTCGTGTTTTGGGGAAAAGTATCTTTTCTTTTATTTATTTTTTTTAACTCTGAGCAATTCATAATAGCAAGTAATTAACAGTATGCTAATTAACCTCATAACTGGCATGCACATATTAATAGTCTTATTATCCCCAGTGTATCCCTTGTCATCCCTACTTTTTAGCCATCTTAATGCTTATTCATTCTTGCCACTACTAAGCAGTGAAAAGAGATAAATAATAAAATTTAAAATTAGGCACTTCTGTGGACTCATTCCAGCAAGACTTGAATAAAAGGGAGGGTGGAGTTGAAATGGTTTTTCAATTTTTACTGAACAGTGGATTTCAGTATTAGTGCTTTCTTGTACTTACTAAGGCCTTTTATTAAGTAGTAACTGCACTTTACCATGTTGCAAATCTCTTAATGTGCTTATGGGCTCCATTGAGTTACATAGTCTAATTCTCTGTGGATTTTGCAGGGAATTTCCTGCTCAAGTTTCCTAATATCTGTAATTTGAATTGTTTTGTCTTGCGTTAAGGTGTATGGTATGATAGTGGCCTAGTGGTATGTTCTTCCCTTTTTTTTTTTTTCTGTCTGTTGTGGGGCTTGAACTCAGGGCTTGACTGCTGTCCTAGAGCTTTTTTGCTCAAAGCTAGTGATCTACCACTTTGAGCCACAGCTCCACTTTGGGTTTTCTGGTGATCAGTGGGAGATAAGAGTCTCATAGACTTTCCTCCTGAGCCTGGGTTTGAACCACAGTCCCCAGATCTCAGCCTCCTGAGTAGTTAGGATTACAGGCATGAGCCACCAGTGCCTTGCTTGTTTTTGTTGTTGTTATTTGCTGATGTCCTTAGTAGTCCATTTTGGACCCATAAACAAAAATATTGCTGTTTGTAACCTGTTGTTCATTTTGGATAGAGACTGAGAGTAGAGCTGTGACATTTCACAATTGTGCTTTTCACAGGTGTTGGTGTTAAATTGTCATTCAGCAAAGAGAATCCCTAATAGCAAAGCTGAACTTGCCGTTGTGCCCTGCACAATAAGTATGGCAGATGGTTGCTAGTTGTTCCCACAGAGGACAGGGATTCTCCTTCAGCAAGGTCAGCCTGTTCACTGTCATATTCCCCTTCCTTTCGGCCCCTGTGCTAGGTGAGCTCGAAGAGGGCTTGTCTGTCTGTCTGCTGCTATTTACTCATTGTAGATCCTTGTCCCTTATAAGGAATTTCTCAATACAAATTGCTCCATGACTTTACAAATAGGGGCTCTCCTTCTCTGCAAGTATGCCAAGCATATGTAGCTGCGTTTTCTCTCAGTTCCTCCTGGAAAACTGGAGATGTCCCAGGAGTTGTCTGTTGGTATGAACTCTACCCATGTCTACCTGATTCTCCTTTGGCACCCCAGAGCCCGGCTTCACCTCTTAGCTCCTCATCCCTCACCACCCATATCCTGAGCCTGCTAAGAGCCACTTTGATTGCCCAGGCATAGTGAGCTCGTTGAGGATTTGGGATCTTCCCCTGAGGATCTGATGCCATAGGTCATGTCCACAGCTAGGGTGCTGCTATGTAACCAGTCAGCTTCACGTCCTCTCGATCAAGTACCAGTAGTTGATTTGCAGTTACTCCTGCTGCCATGGGTTTTGGAAGTGGAGTAGATGATCTAGAACATCCTTAGGGCCTTAGGGCCATGGTTGCCCCTGAAGGTAGCGAAAGTGAGGCCAGGGGAAGTAGACGGGTGAACGTAGACTGCATGATAAATCTTACAAATACTTCCTTCCTCACTAACTTCCTCACTGTGGTTGCTTATGTGGTTGGTTTCTCCATCCTATATGGCCTTGCACACATTAGGCAAGTGCTACACTACATAGCCATATCACAATTCAGTAGTTATCGTCTTAAAAATTAATTTCAGTAGGATGAAACTTCACCTAGGTTTTCATAAGTGAATCTCATTTTCTTGTTGAAGAAACAGGGACTCAGAAAAGTTTCCTTTTCTTAAGATCCTATGAACGGAAAGAGACGTGAAGAAGAGTCAGCTCCAGACCTCTGGTCCTGCAAGGTCTGTGTATTTCCAAGGTCATGAACTCCTCTGTCCAGTCATTCTTGAGCCCCCCCCCAACCCAGATCCAGCTCAAAACCACCCAACTAGTCGAAGCCAACGTAACCCCAGAATTCATACTTCCTAATTCCCAGGTTCTGTTCCCTTCTATTCACTTTTAAAGTCTCTTATCAAATCATATGACACTAACCCAAAGTGTCAATAAAAAACCAACCAGGAAAATCATAATTTCACAATGTAGAATGTACGCGCATGCACATCAATAATGAAAAGAGAATGGTTTATCTTAGACCTGGACATGGAAGGATGTTGCATCAACCATTTTTCTGTTGAGGAGAAAGACTTTTTTTTTTTTTCAAACTAGTGAAATAAAAAAAAAATCCACATCAAGGGTGTGATGTGCTCAAGGTCATACTTCATGTCAATGGATGAGATGTTAAAGCAATGCAGGGAGGAGTCCTGGCATTACTTAATGGTAAACGTCTAGCCTAGCATGCAAAAAAGTCCTTGTTCTATCCCCAGCCTTGAGAAAAGAAATGGTTTAAAAAGGTCATAGTTTTGTTATTGGTGAAATGTTCAATATGCTAAGACTAACAGGGAGGAGGATGGCAAACCCGGTGCTGGCCGAATGGAAAGGGAACCCTGCTGGCCACCTGCTCCTGTGCTTTGCAAAGGCTCTGTGTGTCTTGGGGATCTTGGCTTAGGTGTTTAGGGGTGCTGTGGATTTTTCAGCTGGAAATAAAAATGTGGTCCTGCAGAGTTGTTTCAAAGATAAATCCTGTGCACCTCTCCTCTGCTGAGCTCCACGAATGGCTCCACGGAGGCTGGGCTTCCTCCAGCTCCCCTTGGGTGCGCTGTGACCCTTCCTCTGGCTTCACCTGGAGTCCCGCCCCAGCCCCAGCTCAGAACACTCCCGAGTCAATCGCCCAGTCTTGCAAACTTCGTTTCCTAACGGGTTCATCGCCTTTACCTTCGGCTCACTCTGTCTCCTTCATTCAATTTCAGTCTTTTCTCATCCCCCACCGGTGGTTCGGCAAAACCTTCCTAGCAGATCTGCCTAGGCCTTTCCAGCCTCCATACATGCACTTTGAAAATGCACACCTGTTAATCTGAATTAGACCTTCTCACTGCCAGCCTGAGGTCTTTTCCCAAAGAACCAGAGCCACTGTTGTGAGCCTAGCACGAGTCATCCCCCATCTCTCTCGTGGCCTGGGACGTTGCCTGCCATGGAATAAGTCAGTAGCAGACTGTAGGCCTGTCCACAGGCAAATCCAGCAGCCTCTCCTGGCCAGGGCTTTGCCCAAGCTAGCTGCTCTGCCTGGAACTCATCTTTTACCTTTTTCCTGAGACTTAGGCTAACGCATTCACCAAGACTCAGTGTCGATGTTAGCTGTCTCCCAGGACACACTCCTAGAACCACCGTGCTCCCTTAGTCTCCGTCTTCTAAATCCCTTCTCTGTAGTTGCACTTAGTGCTGGAACTTGTTTTAATTGTCCTTATGCTGTATGTCCCACTGTTTTCTAAGCTCTTAAAAATAGGTGCTGTTTTATATTTATCTCGGAAGCCCTAATGTTGAACATTGAGCTCAGTCACTCAGGATGATTAATTATATAGTATCAGTAAAGCTAGAGAGGGGGAGAAGGAGAGGAAAAGAGAGACGAGAGGGAAAGAAGAGGGAGAGGGGGATGGAGGGAAGGAAGGTAAGAGAGAGTAAGAGAGAGATATTAGTTGCTTTGGGGATTAATGTTTTGGGACACAAATGTGACCTGACAGACAGTAGAAGCAGAGTGATCTGCTTAGAGAAATCCCTTTTAATTCTATAATTCTTGATTGAAAGTGGAGTCATGTTTTATCATCTATGAATTCCATTGCCAGGTGCAGTAACTGAACTGAATTTCTTTTCATCTACTTTAGATGTGGATAAATAATAGAGCGATAGAGAGATATGCAGACAGATTGATTTCAGGAAGTTATATTCTTGCACTTGCAACCTACCTTTCTAACACTCAGAAGAACCAGTTATTAGAAGGTCCTTGAGGCAAATCTCACTGTGAATCTGCCGATTAGGGTAGGTTTTGGTTTATCAACTAGTAAAATATTTTTTTCCAGGGAGGTAGAGACAGATGCTGGGCAAAGACTTTTATCAGAGCTACAGGCCATAACACACAATGCAGCCATAAGCAGTTAATTCTCTTGGAGATTCCCATTGAGAGGTACTCTTCTAGTCTATAGAAAGCCAAGGACTTATCTCTACTTCTGGTACATAACTTCTAAGTAGCCAAGAGACGTGTCCTCAACTTCTTACCCAATGATGCTGTTCACTGTGTGTGATAGTGACTAGCAATGTGAGCCTAGTGAGGCCTTGCTCCAGGACATCCTCTGGTACTGTCACACACAGGAGGACGCCCACCAGTGAGTGTGCACAGTGTCCTACATCTTTTGTTGATGAATGTCTATAAGAAGACATTTCCAGCTGTGCATTTGCACATTTTCACCAGAGACCCATAGAGGTAGTATTCCTAGGGCTGTTTTAAATCAGACATACTTTGTAATTATGCTTGATTATTTACCAGTCCTTCATAAATAACATTGCTTTACAATTCATATACTTAGATTACAGTAGTATACTTGTAGACTCTCCCTTCCTTTATTTTAGCATCTTTCACTTCCTCACACCCCTATACTTTTTCCTCCGGCCCCAGTGCTCCAGTGTGGCGGGCAAGCAGCCTCCTCTGGAAGGCCTCTTGGTTGTTTCTCTCTTGGGGACAGTTTTCTCCTCACTCTTATTTCATTCTAATTACCTTGTTCATGGCGAGACTATGTTCAGCACACTCTAGGGTTAGGAAATCCTTATTAAAGTACATTTCTCAACGTCAGCATTTCACCAAGGACTTGCCAACTTCGTTTTCACCGCCCACCACCAAAGTGATGGGTTCCGCTTGACCAAAGCAGAGAATCCTGGGAGGAATTAGAAGAGGGGTGTCTGCTCTGGGCAGCTCGCCCCCATCCCAGCCATACGACCTTCTTCAGAGTTTTTTTGTATAAGGAAGTAAAACTAAGACCCAATGTGCACGGCTCTACTGGGTCTTAATTATAATCCTAACTGCTCAGGAGGCTGAGGCCTGGAGGTTCATGGTGAGGGGCCAGCTTGAGCAGAAAAGTCTGCGAGACTACAGCTAACCAGCAAAATGCTGGAATGGAGGCTTGGCTCAAGTGATAGAGTGCCAGCTATGAATAAGAAAACCAGTGGAAAGACAAGGCTATGAGTTCAAGCCCTGGTACACCCCCTCCCTCTTACCCCACCCAACCCCATATTTTATCTTGTAAAATGAAAATATTTTAAAGTCTGAATTTGTTTCTAGAAAAGAATAGTTCTATGTTTGTACTCGACCAACTTGTTACTAGGAGCTAAGATATGATCTCATTTCTGGAAAGCATACACAAACACAGAAAATGTGTTTGCAAAACAGCTAAAATAAGCAAAGATAAGTGAATCTCCTAATATTAAGAAGTAGAACTCAGTGTTTTGAATGTAAGCCGTAGATGAATCCTTGTTTTCATGGTATGAAAAGCCTGGAGTGCAATGACATGAATATTTCTCCTTGAAATGACCAGCTTTATTTTATATTTCATTTCGGTACCTTGTCAACTATTGTAGCAGCGTCTGACATTTGCATAGGGCTTTATGTTTTCAACATTAGTTCTTTCTCTCCTTAGTGAAGCAGGCGTTGAAGTGGAGTAGAGGTAGGTTCCTTTCAGCACCATCGGAACCCAGCTAGATCATTCCTTGTAATTGTTCCTTTTTTTTTTTTTTTTTTACTTCCTTTGGTTTTTAGGTTTTTGAGTTCATGTAAGAAGACTGTCTGAAGAGAAGAGGAAGGAAGCAGGTCTTCTTGCCGACCTCTGCGAGAGCCCGAGGTTCAGTGCCACATGGCAGATCTGGAAAGTTCGCCCATGGTTTCTGGAGTGGCATAGCCCTGCACCTCCTCGGGACGCCTCTTGGTTTTGGTTTCTGGCTCCACGAGGAACCATGGCAAGCTCCAGAGCCACCTCGCGCTCCCACCGGGACATCGCCAACGTGATGCAGAGGCTACAAGGTAAGGAGCCGGACTGGCAGCGCTTCTGTAAACACATCTGAAGGCTCAACACGTTTCATTGCTTTGGAATTTGATGCCGTGTTAGGAAACTATAGCAAAGACCACGAAAGGTTGGGCTGGATGTCTTATGCTCTGTTGTGCAGCAAGGCCCTGCTGTCTTGAGATGCAGTCTTCCTTGGGCTAAGTAAAGGCACCGTGGAGCTCTTTGTGCTTTTGAATCTGCCTGAGGACCATCTGGAGGGCGATCCGCTGTCCATTTGGGGAAGCCGAGTCACTGGTGAATGTACTGATTCTGGCCTTCTGTGAGAGCCATGAGACGCCACATAGCAGGGACAGCGTCTTGATAGGGTTAGCGTGACACGGCTGGACACACAGCTGTGTGGATGGTCAAAGTGAATTCAGAGGGCATTCCCCAACTGGATGCCCTTAGATAGCAATGACATAACACGACATGACATGAATGCTTAAGGGACAGCAGATGGATAGGTTCCACATCCCTGTTACTCCTTCATTAGCTACAACGTGTTGTCTTGGAGGCAATTAACAGGGAGATGTAGCAGCTCCTGTATGAATGGCCCTTGAACTCTAAAAATAATCATCTACTGTAGAGATGGCTATGTAGATAGAAAGATGTTGCCTCTGTTATAATGAATCACAATGACCCTTCTCCCGTGCTCAGAATGCATACTGGGAGGATATAAAATGTCCAAATTAAGGGTGCTCTCACTCAAATGTTTTCCTGGAGAGCTTAAAAGTAGTGAGGCGTGTTTGTCATCTCCAGCAAGTAGTCTCTGTGGTTTGTATCCAGCTATCATCTTGATCCGCTGTGATCACACTTTAATTGCCTACAGCGTGTGTGGTGGTAAATTTCCGTTAATCATTCTTGAATCCCAAAGATGGGAAAATAAGACAATGCTCTCTGTTTTATAGACACAAGTCCATTTCTTAAAATTGTAGGAGTCTATGTATATCACATTCCTAGAAAATTAAAACAAATCTCTAGAGACAGAAAGAAAACCATAGGTTGCTTGGGAAAGTAAGTAGAGAGGGATTACAGGGGGATGCAGGAAATGCATTTAGTGTAGATTAATTATGCAGCATAAACTGTGGCATCCTGACATTTTTATGCATGTATCTATTGCATATCCTTATTTCTCAGCCCATTTCCTGCTGGGGCCTTTTCTTTTGTTCTCCCTTGTCTTCTTTTTACATAGCTTAAAAAAATAAAAAAGCTAGATTCTACATAGAAAATATGTGATATCCACAGAGAAGAGAAAAACATGGGACAGTTCTCTTTTTGAGTTTGCCTTATTTCACTTAGCTTATCTTCTGTTCATTTTTCTGCAAGTGTCATAACTTCGTTCTTCTTTGTGGCTGAATCATACCCAACTGTTCCTATACACTGTCATTTCTTTATCCCTTCATTTGTTGATGTGTGCCTATGTGAATGCCATAAGTGGGTTATTGTGAATAATTTATTGTGGATAAGCAATGTGCAAGTATCTCTATTTTATACTGTAGATTCATTTGGGTATATACCCAGGAGTGGCATAGCTAGAACACAAAATAAATACTTTTAGCATTTTTAAAGAATCTCCATGCTTATTTTCATAGTGGCCACACTAATTTATGTCCCTTTACAATGAAGAAGAGTCTCTGTCTCTCTGTCTCTCTCTCTCTCTGTCTCTCTCTCTGTCTCTCTCTCTCTCTTCCTTTCCCTCTCTCTCCTCCTACATACTTATTATTGTTTATTGTTGTGCGTTTTCTGGATGGAAGTCATTCTAACTGGAGAGAAATGGAATCTCAAATTCATTTTGATTTGTATTTCCCTGAGGACTAAGTTGTTGAACAGTAATCATGTATTTCTTTTTTTTCCCATTTATTTCTTACGTACATACTTGTTATCTTTTTAGAACTATCTGTTGAATTCTGTTGTCCATGTATTAATTGAATCATTTGTTTTTGTTGTTTAATTTTAGAGTTCTTTATGTATTTTAGATAGTAATCCCTAGTCAGATAAACATTGTCAAGGGTTTTTCTCCCCTCCTAGTCTTGAAACTGTTTCTGTATGCATCATATGCAGAAACTTTTTAATTTGATATAACCTCATTTGCCAAAGCATGCTATTATTTCCTGAGCTATTGAATTCTGTTCAGAACGTCATGGTCTATACCTATATCTTGAAATATTTTCCCTGTATTTTAATCTAGCTGTTTTAGTATTTTAGGTCTTAGGGTTTTTGATTTTTTTTTTCTGGCCAGTCCTGGGGCTTGGGACTCAGGGGCCTGGGCACTGTCCCTGAGCTGCTTTTGCTCAAGGCTAGCACTCTGCCACTTGAGCCACAGCACCACTTCCAGGCTGAGGAATTGAACCCAGGGCTTCATGCATGCTAGGCAAGAACTCTACCACTACACCACATTCCCAGCCCCTATATGTCTGTTTTTGTGCTAGGACTCTGCTGCTTTTATTTTTGGGCTCTGTAGTATAATTTAAAATCAGGTATTGTGACATCATTGGTGTTTGTTCAGCATTGTCTTGGCTATTCAGGGTATTTTATGCTTGTGCGTGAGTTTATGATTGCTTATCTGGGATGGTAAATCCTGCCGTTGGGATTTGGGGGTGGGGGTGGGGGAATGCATTGATTCTGTAGATTGATTTTGGCCAAGTGAACTTTTTTATGATACTAATTATGATGATCTGTGAACATAAGATCTCTTTTGGTGACTTCTTCAGTTTCTTTCTTCAATGTTTTATCGTTTCCACTGTAGAGGTCTTTTAAGTCCTTGTTCGGATTTATTTCTGTTTTGAATTTTCTTGAGGCTCTTTCAAATGGAATAATTCTCTTGATTTCTGGTCAAGATTTCTGATCAAGATATACTAATTTTGTGTACCTGTTTTGCATGCTGGTATTGTGTTGAAAGTTTTTTTTTTGTCAGCTCCAAGAGCTTTTTGTCGATGTCTTTTAAGCTTCTGGTCATAATCACCTGCCCCAATGTTGACTGAAATGAGGTTCTCACCAACTTGTTTTGCCTGGGCCGTCTTGGAACTGTAACCCTCCGGAGCGCTGTCCCCTGAATAGGTGTGCATTTACACTGCGAGAGGAGGCTGAAGGGTCTGATATTTCAGTACTGTTCCATTTGGTCATTTACTAGATGTAAAAGTAAGTTGTTTTCCTTGAAAATGTCTGGAGCCTTCATTCCCACTCCCCACTCGGTTCATTACAGTGGGTACTCAGCGTAACACCTATGCATCTAAGCACCTCCATTGCCAAATTAGAGACGGTACCTTGTTTAGACCTTTGCAGGATTGCATTGCTAAGCTGAGTGAGATAATAAACTTAAACTGCCTCACAAACTGTACATGCATCTGGTGAATTAATTCAGTTAGTCACAGGAGGACTTCAGAGGGGAAGGCAATGCCTGTTCGTTTCATGAGTACTTTTCTTGTGAACTTTTCCAGTCATTCGCATTTGGGGGGGGAGAATGTTAGTAGGTTTATGCCTTCTATGCTGTGTGAAACCTGTCATTTTGTTATCTAATGAAACAACTAAACTTCTGTGAGCTCCTCTTCCTTTCTACAAAAGTTATCACAAATCAGAAGGACTAAGCGGGAACGCCGAGCCTTAACATTGTGAAAGCATCTGGGACTTTGTGTCTGTTGGTGGCCTTTAAGTGTAAGATCTGCCTTGATGCAGAATGCCATGTGTGTTGGCACGCCGGTGGAGGCGGAGCGAGATGGCAGGAAGTGGAAGTTAACAAATGGATCTGTGGGTTAACAGTGCTGATGCAGGAAGCTGGGTGATCTCTCCCGCGCCCTGTCTCCTTGCATCTCCTTGCAGATGCTTTGCACCCACAGCGCCCGGCCCTCATTGGAGGAGGCAGCTCATCCATCAAGGGAAGTGAGGCACTCTGCCCGGCCCAGAGCCTCCCAACAAGACACCAAGGTCCAGATCAACGGAGGACTGGCTTTATTAGCCACACAATGAAGACAGACGAGGACATTTATTTGAGGAAAAATTAATTCCTATTAGCTTAACTAGAGCCACACTTGATATAGTCAAAGCTCAAAATCCCTAAGAAGATTCTTCTAGAATCTCTTTCTCTTTGCCTGTTTTGATAGTAAGGATTTTGCTAATTACTTTTTCTGAGTCTAGGGTTTTATTGTCTTTTCGAAACCGTAAATAACCAACCAGGAGCTTTCAATAATGGCAGCTTGGCTTTAGTACGCGGCTTGTTTTGTCTGAAGCCATCACGGTGGATGGTTTCTTCTGCTTTTAACTTTGATTCCCAGGGCTGGGAGACAACTGCAGGAACACAGATTGCTCCGTAATTTTGCTGCTACTATAGCAGTTCTGAATTTCACCTGTGCCAATGTTTGTGCTTGTTTGAACATAGTGTTTTAGGCTGGGATCCTGAATTATGAATGAGCAGTCAGACTGCATTGCGGAGTTTCATTTGCTGCTAAGAATAATGAGTATTTCTGTAACTTTAACCAATTTTCAATAGAAGCTTAAAGGCAAACACAGGAAAACAGTATAATATTGGACAATGGAACATTAAATGCACAGCCTATGTGTATGTTTACGTGTATATCTGGTGGCTTATGCAGCCATTTTTCAATTAAGGTCATAGCTAAGGAAATAAATAGCTCAACTCTCTATGCAGTCTTTTTAAAAAGTAGTGACTATTCTTAGTGTTCTTTGTAACGTTTCTAGTTCTCCTGAATAGTATTTGCTGAAGAATATCAGCTAACTAACGTTTACCAACTATTTCTTTAAAACATGAAAGTTGTATATTAGGCATAATGAATATTTAGATTAATAGATCAAGGCTAGTTGTTTTATGATTGGGCATCATCTGTACAACCTTATAGTGCAAATGGTAAATTCTAGAATGGGAAGCAATGAGCATGCTGAAATATCATGGAGAACAATTTATATATATAAGTAGCAATAGGCTGTAGCATGTGGCTCAGTGGTAGAGTGCTTGCCTAGCATGCATGAAACTCTGGGTTCAATTTCTTAGTATCACATAAACAGAAAAAGCTAGAAGTGGCACTTTGGCTCAAGTGGTAGAGTGCTAGTCTTGTGCAAAAGAAGCTCAGGGACAGTACCCAGGCCCTGAGCTCAAGACCCAGGTCTAGCAAAAAAAAAAAGAAAAAAAAAGAAAGAAAAGCAAAAAGAAAAAGAAAGTAGCATTATTTTCTGTATTAAAGTTTGGTATTTAAAACATGGGAATAGTTGCAAAGAGAAGCAAAAGAAATAAACATTTCACCATTGGAAATGTACCCATGAAATTTATTGTGAATTACATGATAATCATGGCCTCTTGAAAGAAAATAAATGGGTAATAAAAATATTTTATGCTTAAACTATTTTCCCTAAAATACTGTAAAAGAAAGCATCAATCTAACAAAAAACTGAATAAAAAGAAGAATAGCATGAAAATATAATTTTCTCACAGTTTACATATCTAGGTATAAGCATAGATTTTGAAAAGAAAGGTTTGTACTCTTGTGAAGATTATACATTTTATAGTGCTTAGAGAGATTGAGTTTTATGCTTAATTTCTCCACCCTATTGAGCTTCTTACAAGAACACAAAACATTCTAAAAACCCCTTTATTATATTTAGTCTAACATTCTCCTTTGGGTTGTTTTTTTCTCTCTCTCTCTCCTTAAATGAATTTCATGTGATGGCATCTTAAATTTAAACTGACAAAAGAGTCATTTGCCTACATTTTGGGACATCATAGTTGAACAAACATTTAATGAATAAATCATGATACAATAATGAACTTATGATAAAACATGTAGTCAAGATGTGTAAAAACAAAGGAAGAAACCATTTTCTTGGGAAGTCTCACCTTATCTCTCTTTAGAAATTATTTAAACCTTGTTTTGAATGGAAAGTGGGTTTTGACCGTACAGATTTCTTTACAAACGCACACTTTGCCTAGACGGGTGATTACATTGCCTCTCAGATGCGTTTGTTGATTTTGTGAATATTAGTCCTTCCAACACATTGTGTTTTCCAGGGGTCTATTTTGGTGTGTCCATCTTGCTTTTATGTGTACCTGTACTGCAAGGTTGACACCTGTGCCTTCAGGCCTTTCTCTCTGCAGAGCTATTTGATCCTGTTACATGGAGAAAGTGCCTAAGGCCCCGGGCTCTTCACTGACCTACAAAATATTGGCTAGCAAATAGAAAAAGGAAAGTGCTAAAGAAAAAAATAACAATGGTTTACAGATGCTAAAAATATACTAACTAGTAAAATACAAGCTGAGTTTATCCAAAACTTCCATGTGTGAGTGAATCTTTTATGAGTGTGGGTTCATTTGATAGCACCTGGAATATTTTATGTCAGGTTTCCAAGAGTGACCCCCAAACCTACAAATAGAAGATCCACCATCAGAATAGATCGTATTACTCCACATTAGTTCTTTTTTAGCGTCCAACTTTAATCTTGTTGGTAACATTAAACTTATATAACACAATTGTTTTCTTGACCTCTCATTTGAAGTCTCATCCAGTTTTGCCTTTTCTGATTCCAAAGCCTTCTTAACTTCCTACCATTTACGCTCCCCTGCAGACCCCTGTGTTTTAACCAGGCAATAACACTACTGGTAAGTGCTTTGAAGATGCTCTGACTCTTCCCCTAGGGCATCCTCACCAATGAGCTTAATTCAGTCTTCCTAAAACATGACTGATCTTCAAAGGCCGACCTATATACAAATTCCTCAGGGAAGGCTTTATCATCAACATGATTAAAAAGAATTCTCTCCTCCTCTGAATTCTTTTCTAGCACTTTATCATACTCTCATGCTTTCGTTGCTTTGAATTATGTTGTTCCATGTATGTGTCTAATGTACTCAGTCAGAGAATAAGAATCTTCTTAGCAGGAGCTGGGCCCTTTGCGCCATCTAGCACAGCAAATATCATAAAAGTGCTTCATGAATATCCGTTGGGTAAATATACTGCAATGGAAACATCACATTTATGTTTGATGGTAGAATCTGGGAAGCCAGGAGCAAGGCTCTTTTTAATGTCAAAAGACAGCCCTTTAACCGGAGAGGGGGGAGGAGCATAGAGGTAACATTCTGCATGTATTTTGAAAGTATGACCAAATAATTGGGGGGTGCGTTATATGTGATGTATGATTTTTTTTTTTTTTTGGCAGTCCTGGGGCTTGGACTCAGAGCCTGAGCACTGTCCCTGGCTTCGTTTTGCTCAAGGCTAGCACTCTGCCACTTGAGCCACAGTGCCACTTCTGGCGTTTATCTATATATGTGGTGCTTGGGAATCGAACCCAGGGCTTCATGTATACGAGGCACGCACTCTACCACTAGGCCATATTCCCAGCCCTATGTGATGTATGAAAAAGACATGAAAGTTGACCTTTTCACTTTCCATTCTGTAATAAGGGAAGACAGTAGAAACAGGGAAGAGGAAAAACAAAACAACAGCAGGTGCTTATTTTGGACACCCTGGTTGAGATCAGGAAGGGTTTATATAAACTGTAGATATGGAGAGAGAGTACATAGCTCGAGTGAACCTTTGAGAATCACTGGCAGTGGTAGGTAGTATTGCAAGTGGTGGTATCATTGGTGTCACTCAGAGAACCAGGACAGGTAGAAACCAAAGAGTCTGGGAAGTAGTGCCTCAACATAGGATTCAAGAAGGAATAAGGTCCAGCAAACCAGGCTAGGTGCTCTAAGCAATCTAGGAAAAGGAAAAAGGGAAGAGGAAGATCTGAAAGCCATGGAAATGAGACCAAAGAGGAAACGGCCAATGGTGTTTTATGTTGTGAATGTTCACATGTGTAGCACATAAAGGATGGTGTGTATTCTGTATGTAGTTATCATGGGCGGGAAGGGTGAAGAATGGCTCTGAGCATGGCCTAGTAGGACTTGACAGGTGGTGGGAAGTTAATTGGAGTACCGCAAGCAATTCCTTAAGAATTTATTAAATATGATTCTGGACTTTATGGCGAGCTCATCCATGCAGAAGTGAGACAGACCTAAGGAGAAAATGTTGCTAACCTGGGCCTCAGCAGTATCTATTCTTAAGGGGTTTGGGGCTGCTAGGAGCCCAGAGTAGTTCTGACTAGTGCTCCTGCTGGTGCCCTTTGATCTCCTGCCTGACACTGTCGCCTCTCTCCTGTCTCTTCCCTCATACATCTCCCATTGTACTCCTTGAAATCACTTCTTCTAGGCTCTTCCTATACAGTTTTCTTGCCTTGCTCCTTGATCAGCTAAGCAGCTGCAAGAGTCAGTTTCAAGAAGAGACAAGTGCACATGTGATACCATGTTTGTCTGGATTCTTGAACACATTGTCCTCTGAAATTTCCTCTCCTTCAAGATTGTGGTGGTACTGCACCTAAAACTACTGAAACTACATTGAGTCCACCATGTTTGCTCTGGGGACAAGATTCAGTCACGGTGCTAATGACTATGCCATCCTTCCTGAGTGGGTGCTGGCCCCCAGGGCCTTGGCTTGCCCTCTCTATGGGGGAAGATGGCATCACAGATGCCTGTGGACAGACTTCCCTTCATATAAGTGAAGACAGTAGATGCCTATAAACAGACACAAAGTCACCAGCCTCTAAAATCCTGTTAAATCCCGTGTGTGTGTGTGTGTGTGTGTGTGTGTGTATCTATATATATATATTCCAGTATAAGGTTATACGTCTTTCTTTCATCTTTTCTCCTTTCAGATTGGGACTGATGAGGATACTAAATTTTATTTTTATTTTTTATTATTTATTATTATTATTATTATTATTTTTTTTTTTTTTTTTTACCAGTCCTGGTGCTTGGACTCAGGGTCTGAGCACTCCCTGGCTTCCTTTTTGCTCAAGGCTAGCACTCTGCCACTTGAGCCACAGCGCCACTTCTGGCCGTTTCCCATATATATGGTGCTGAGGAATCGAACCCAGGGCTTCAAGTATACGAGGCAAGTGCTCTTGCCACTAGGTCATATTCTCAGCCCAGGATACTAAATTTTAAAGAAAACTTTGCTTTGATACAACTGCATATCCAAATACCTACTTCCTTATGTTTGAATGAAAATCCATAGTGTTAATGATATGATAATCATAGTTTCAAAGCAATTGTTATTCACTCCTTTGTGTTAAATAGTTGAGAAGTTATTGTAGATGAATGTACACACACACACACACACACACACACACACACACACACACACACACACATCATTGCCCTAATTCTGAGGATAGGCAAATGGTTTGTTCTCAAATAAATGAATGGAAATAAATAAAATGGAAAAAAAGTTGGGTAACTGCTCCAAGAAAATTCAACATCAAGTTATCCATAGGACTAGAAATTCTTTGGATGTAGGTAGCTTTTTTTGTGTGATTTCATCAATGAAGCTTTTATTAAGTATATGAAAAATACCATGTACTTGAAAATAAAATAAACATGTAATTGATGAACAGTGAATTAGTAATAGCTAAGAGATTTCAAATTTATGCAGTTTAGTGTTTCTGTGGTAACATTATGTTCTTTTGTTTTCATTGTTCCCAGTGAACTCTTGGATTGAAAACAAACAATTCCTTCCTCTACTGATATTAATCTCCTATGTTTAGTAAACATGAGTCTCCACCCATGTGAAAATCCTTCACCTTAAATTATACAATCACTCCACCTTGTTTGCTTCCGTTCTCCTCAGATGTGATTCCAACATCATGTGACTCTAACATCATTCATTCACGTGATATTTGTGTCCCTTCTGCCTGAATTCTTTTATTCTGTTGATTTGTCCTAAGACTTGAGAAGAAGATATTTTTAGGATTTATCTGGTGGTTGTTTGTGCTTGCATTTGCTGTGTTTGATTGTTCTATTCCTTGAGCCATAGGGTTCATTTTGCCAAAAATTACACTGATTGCATATTTAAAGCCCACGTTTTTTGCTCCTTTACTTTTCTGTGAGTTCTCAGAGGTTATTTCATTTTATCCAACGTTCATTGACCTGCAAGTGGCTCAGTAGACTGTAACATCAGAGTCTTAGGAGGATTAATAGAACTGAAGAAAGGAAGGTCAGTAAGAGTTGGGTAGTGAGAGTTCTGTAGAATAGAGAGGTGAGAGGACTCTTTCATCTCAACATCTCAGGGCAGAGGTCAGAATCAGCCCTGAGCACTGTTAGCCAAGTCCAACATGGATGAAATGGGCCCCTGGAAATCTATGTACCTGTCACTTATACCTAACCATCCAAATGAACTCAGTGTCTTCAGTACATTGAGACTTGCTCATATCTTTCTCAACATTTGTTTTGAGTGTTGTTTCAATGTTCCATTTCCCACCAAAAACATTTAGACCAGATTGAATAACCATGAGAAACCAGCAATTACCGTTCTTATTTCTGGATGTTCTGTGCTAATTACATCCCTTTAATTTCTCTGTCTCTACAATTAGTATCACTGTAGTCAAGTTTACACGAGATGTGCTGCATATAAAAAGATGTGCTGAAAATTTCTATCTCTTGACTTTATCTTGGTCAGGGAGACTATGCAATGTCCCTGTAGAGTTCATTGCTTGGGCACTTGCCAGCCGGAATGTGTAAGACAGTTCTTTTAGAAAGCATTGCCAAATTCCTAGCTCTCAGGTGATATTCTGAGCTCTCTTTTGTGTTCTGATATTGTAATGCTTCTATGTAGTGATTGTAGGTGGGCATCTACACACAATCAGTTAACATAACAGCAAATGTTTATAAAGCACGAATAAACCAAACTAGAAATATGTTTCCACGAACAGCACTCTTTATCAACTACTGCCTGAGTTTTATAAATGTTTTCTGATATAATTGCATCTCATTTGTGTGATAAAATGATCCCTTTACAAAATATGAGCTGCTAATCCCATAGTAATGATCGAGCACACACACAGAAGGAATGCTACACGTGATAAATTTTGTAGCTTTATATACGTCATTTCCTTTATTAATAAATAAAAAAGAATGGTTTCATAACATGAAACCTAGTTCATAATTTGTTCTTATTTTGAAGATGAGATAACACAAGTTTTAGAATGGTAGAGAGATAAAAGGTCATTACTGCTGGGTATTGGTGGCTCACATCTATAATCCTAGTTACTCAGGAGGCTGAGATCTGAGGATCAAGGCTTAAATCCAGCCTACGCAGGAAAGTCTGTGAGACCCTTATCTCCAATTAACCACCAAAGAGCCAGAAGTAGAGCTGTGGCTCAAGTACTTGGGTGCCAGCCTTGAGCAAAAAAAGAGCGCCAGTACCAAGGCCCTGAGTTCTAGCACACACACACACACACACACACACACACACACACACACACACACAACCACAAAAATAACTTCACATGGTATTTATAAATATTTGAAGCTGTGCATTATTGTACATGCTCAACAATCTGGATGATCATTTAAACCTGTGAGTTTGAGGCAAGACTGAGCAAGACAGCAAGTCTCTCTCTCAATGTTTGGCAAGACCCCCTTTCAGCCAATAAAAAAAGCTGGGCATGCTAGTGAACGCCTGCCACCCCAGCTGTGTGGAAACATACAACGGGGACTTGTAGTAGTGTGCAGCCTGGGAAAAAAGAGAGGCTATGTTCAAAAAAATCAAAAGGGGGATTTAGAGATACTACTCCAGTGGAAGAACACCTGTCTGGCAAGTAATAGGCCCTAACTTCAACCCTAGTACTGAAAAAAGTAAGCAGAGAAATGTCTCAGTAGGGCTGGGAATATGGCCTAGTGGTAGAATGCTTGCCTCGTATACATGAAGCCCTGGGTTCGATTCCTCAGTACCACATATATACAAAAAGCCAGAAGTGGTGCTGTGGCTCAAGAGGTAGAGTGCTAGCCTTGAGCAAAAAGAAGCCAGGGACAGTGCTCAGGCCCTGAGTCCAAGCCCCAGGACTGGTGCAAAAGAAGAAGAAGAAGAAGGAGAAGGAGAAGACGAAGACGAAGAGGAAATGTCTCAATAGTTTCTGTTTACTCCTTGTTTGTCACTAGTCAATATCAACTATTAACCTACCTATTGAACAAATAAACACACTTTTTCTTTGGAAACCCTTTTCTGATCGATTGCTCTCTTTGCGTCTGTGTGACTGATCTTTGTTTATAACACTTAATCGTGAGGGACGTCCTCAGAAGTCCCTTCCCCGAAACCCATATGCAGCGATCATGTCCCAGATCCTGGGTCTAGCCAGAGCTAAGGGACCTGGCAGCGAATCTGACCGCTGTGTTCCCATCCTTCCCTGACTGTGAAGTTAGTGACAGTGTAACCACGACAATGTTGCTCCTGGAAAATGGCTGTGGTTGGTGGGGGCCCCTCCTGGGCTCCTGCTGGCAGCCCCCCGCCCCCCCCCCCCCCCCCCGCGTCTCTCTGGGCACTGCTATGCTGCCTCCTGGCGTGAGTGCTGGCCCGAACTCACTTCAGCTCTTCTGCCAGGTTTTGGGAACTAGGCCGCGTTCTGACAGAACTGCCAATGAGCCCCGGGCCCCACCACACTCCAGATGGCCTTTGGGGTGTGGATGACAAACTGGCTTCTCCCTTCCCCGCTGCCAAGCTGTGGGCGCGGAGGGGGAAGGCTGCTCAGTTCCTTCCCCGCCTTGAGTCGCTGGTGTATTTATACCACAGGTTGTTGGCGCCAACCTGTGCTTCCTTCTACTGGGGAAAGGCAGCTCTCGCTCCTTGTCTAAGACATTTAGGAATGGCCCGTGACCACTTGCCTGAACTTAATGTTTGAACGTTGGTGTGGGCAAAGTATGGACTCCTTGAATTACATTCTCTGCTTTGTTAATTCACTCTGAAATTGGAGAATTAGGCTAATGAACACATATCATCCCAAGGAAAAAATCTGTTTTTCACTAACCATTTCCATTTCTTATATTTTTATTAGCATTGATTAGTTATACAGGAGGATTTCATCTTAACATGTCCATGGATGTGTAGACAAGGTGCCCTGGTCAGACTCCCTCTCTCTATCAATCTCCATCTCCCTTCCCCCTTGCCAATCTTACCAAGTTTCACAGTCCCCTCTTCATGTAGGGACAGAAATAACGTGGGTGACATTCATGAAGGCCTCGAGTTTTAATCACAACTGTGAATTCCATTCTATTCCCATAGCTATTCAGCTCCTGCTCAGCCTTCGCCCCACGGGAAAGTGAGGCAGTTGCTCTCTTCCTGCCCGGCTTCCTCATTCTGAAGGCCACACTGTGTGGTCTTCAATCTGCTTCGTTTTCCCTACCAGACATCTCTATTGCATTGAGCATCAAGCATCAAACTCAACCTATGTTTCTTCACTCTTGTTTTATCTAAAATGTATTCATTTACCCATGATTGTGGATGAATGCCCAGACAAGCAAACCTCACTTTAATTAAATTAAGCCTGTGTGTGCTAGGTCAACTGTTGATGAGGTTCTTGTCATCATCATCTCTAAATGCTTTCCCTAGACCATCAGGGAATTCTTGTCTTCATGTTTTTAGGCATCTAACTCTCTGCTGAACCTCTGGTTCCTGCTTTGGATATGAATGGCTGCTTCCTACCTAGATGTGATATCATTGTCATATACCCGGTATTCACCTGAATGAACCAGGGCTCCTTACTTCAGACAAGCTCAGAGCAACATTATCTTCTCATTTCCAATTCTTTTTGCTGTTTTCCTAAATTTAGAAGGCAATCTCTCCAAGTTCTCTGGTTGTAAGCTTGCAACTTTAAACCAGACTGAAGGCATGGGGAAAAAAATCAGAGCATGAGTTCCATCAAGAAAAAATAGAAGCTATTTATTCCTACCATCATTGGCTGTTGGGTTTCTTATTAGATTATTACTATTAATACTACTGTAGCTGTATTTAATTAAGAGCCCCTAAATTTTATATGCACAATTCGTTTTCTAAACTGCTGAGAACTTTTCAAATTATATCATTGTTGTTGTTTTTTCTTTGTGAAATAAAGAGCCACTAAAAGGAACACTTCCCTCCAGTAACCCAAATTGCTTCTTGTCTATTCATTCCTTTGGATCTCAAGAAGAATTTACACAGCCTGAGGCAAGTTAAGAAGAAAGGGAATCTGAGCACAGAGGCTGGGACTAAAAGATTGTGGGGATCTGGAAGAAACATAAAGGGATTTCCAGCAAATCAACTTATTTCTGCTTTGGCATTACTTGCCAGCAAGCCATCCTTTGTATTACTAAATTACCACAAACACATCTAGTTCTAAAATCCTGCATTTGCTTCTTCATTTAAGACAAAACAAACACTAAACGAAAGTCATTTGGTTTGTGTTTGCTATGTAGACATTTTCTTGCATATAATTATCGCTATTTGCTAGCCACATTAAAAATGCTTTGTTTATAAGGTACATGTTCGACTCTGGTATCTGAAAGAAAACTAAGTGATGAGTTTTGTTCATGTTCTCAGTGTTTCCTTACCTGGGTGGTGGCACCTGGTCCCAGGAGTCTCTTCCAGGGTGTCTTGTCTCTTCTGAGGATTTTTTGTCACATCAGAGCTATTCCTCAATTATGAAACTGTTCGTCTTTGTTAATCTGTGTGATGTTTTAGGGCTTGTCAGCGATTCCTACATAAAGTGCTCAGTCCCTGACTCCAGTTATTCAAATAAATTAATGAGGCTCTCCAGTCTCTACTTATCTTTGACCCAACATACATAGTACTGTTCGAATAGTTCTGGTTCATCTACCTCCTCTTCTGCCATTCACCTACCAGATACCATCCTGTATATTTAATACTTGCTGACTCTCTGTACCTTACCGGACCCACTGTGCCACAGGACACGGATAGAAGCTCATATTCACCACTGCATTTGTAGGACAAGAAGACAGTAGAAGACATGGTCATGGAAACCACAGTTGCTTCCAATAGAGGGCTAAAATGAACGGGGCCACTGGATTTTAATTCTTACCATTGATTAGTATAACTATAAATTTGATAGTATTAGGAGTCAAAGTTTGGAGAGATTCTTACCAAAGGAATTAACCAAGCTTCCTGAAGCTTTCTGTTTTTTATAGTTTACTTGTCTTTATCTGAAAATTAAGAGGAAACACCCAGATGTGTCTGGCAGTGGTAGATAGAGCCTATCCAGGCCATTCATTTCAAGAGTCATCATTGTTCTTTTGTCCCTATTCCTTTGGGAGCCGAAGGTATTTTTAGTCCTTTGATCTGATAGCATTTCTAATATAGGATTAGTCAGCATGGCTGGGGAGGGCAGTGGGCGGGGCTCTGGAAAGCCTCCTAGGTGGGTGATAACCCAACGTGGGTAAATAAATAGATCCTCATAAGATCGGGCTGCATGGGGAGCACCCTCCCTTGTGTTCCTAGAGCCTCAGAGAGCAGCCTGCTGTGACCTTTCCCTTGGCAGCCCTGAAACGGCCTTCTTTACCACTGGGGTCTGCACAGGGCCCCAGAAGGGGAGCGGGGAAGTGCCCAGGCGGTTCCACTGACTGCTTGAAAGAGGCTTCCAACCATCATTTTCCCTCCTGTGAATTTTTTCTTCTATTATTGAAACGATTTTTCTGTTAAATCAGTAAATACGCCGGGACTGTGTTGTTCTCTTACCTCCCATGAAGGGTGTGAAAATTAAATCCAGATGTTTGTTCTCCACTTATGATTTGCTTATTGTGGAAGACCCAGAAGAGGCCACCGACCTCTTACGAAAGAGTATGACATCACTTGGATTTGCCATTGTTCTGTTTCTGTATGTGACATTGGTGCAGAACAGCAAAACATCTGGACTAGTAAGCAAGAAGAGCCGGATTAAAATAGATCTATTAATTATGTAATAGAATGCTCTGGTAGGCCATTGCATTATCTGTCAGATAAAGATGAAATATTGTATGAATATTTATAAGTTAGTGAAATATTGGATGTTTATAAGACATTGGTTCTCAGCCTTCTTGATTTTCTTCCTGTTTAAGAAGAACTGGCTTCAGAGAGTGTGGTTAATAGTTGTTAAAGTAATGAGTCATCATCATGTTGGCCCTTCTTGCAGTCTACAAATGGGATGCTTTCTTAAGAGACTGTCTACTTAATACTATCTGTCTCTATTTTTTTTTTTTTTTGGCAGCACTAAGGTTTGAACTCAGGGTCTCTTAATTGCTTGGCTTTCTTGCTTGGCTGGGGCTCTACCACCTGAGTCATACCTCTAGCCCTGCTATTATTATAGAATAATGATTCACAAAGAAGTGAATCATTAATATGTGAATCATTATTCTATAAAAACCAAGTGATAATATCATTGTGTCTATATGGGAAGAAACAAGGGTTTTTAATGTCATGCTACATGTTTACGCATTTCCTTTTTGATGTTGGTGCTACAAAGATTTGAAAAGGGTCCTGCACGTGGCCCCTGGACAAGGGCTTCACCACTTTCCTCACACCCCTGCTGCTTTTCTTCCTTTAGTCACTTTTTCGAATAGAATCTCTCATTTTTGTTAGGGCTGTCCTTTGACTCTGGTCCTATCTATTTCCCCCACCCAGGTGTGATGCCAAGCTTATTTGTGGAGATGGGGGGTCTCACTAACTTTTTGTCTAGGCTGGCCTTGAACCACAGTCCTCCTTCCTGTTGTGTTGTTTAGCTGGGATTATAGGTTTAGGCCCCTGCACCTGGCTTAAGCATGGATTTTGAGATTATTTTCCCCCTCGTGGATATTCATAATGAAACTAAAGGAGGAATTTTGTACATAACGTTGTTTTCTCTTCATACACAGACTTTGTAATTGGGTAAGCCCTTACGAGCTCTGGAGTTTACTCTCATCCATTCTAAGCAGGATGAGTATTTGGACTACTAAGTTAAATCCAATTTGATGGACGTTCATTCTGCACTTGCTCAAGTAGAAAAGAACACTTGTAAGGTAGAGAGTTTGAAGCAGAGAGAGCAGTACTAGAGGGAGTTGTAGTTGCTATGTGTTGCACATCTACTCAGTGTTCTAAAATACATTTCTTTACCTATGTTCAATGGGCATGCATCATGATGCTAAACCTTCCATGTCTGTTGAGTTATTACAGTATTTCAAACTTCCCAGAGCAATGCATTTCAATGAAGCCCACCAGCTCATATTCACTTTAACAAAAGTCTTCCATATCATTAAAGAAATACCTTGGGCTTGGCATGCACTCTTCCTGCATACCAGTTCCTCTGCTGTTGGTTTCTTTTTAAATTCAGCATCCTACTTTGTCTTAGTTTCCAAACATGATCTGTTGTGGTTCCTGATTGCATTTCAATGAGCTCTCTTATTTGCCTACCTTCTTATGTATTTTGTGTATTTGACTGTGCAGGAGGTATTCTAGAAGGCATTAATGGTTTGCATTCAAAATGATGTGGTTTGTCCAAAATATTTTGTCTTTATTATTGAGATGAATAATCTTATTTTTTCTTGCTGATTTAAAATTGTAAGAGTTGTCCAGCTATTGCTAAATAAAATTTTGCAGATCAAAAAGAAAAAAAAAACACCTACGAATTAAAAATCAAGGCGGGAGGCTTTATTTAGTTTTATTTTGTCTGCAATTAGGTGCCCATATTTTCCTCAGGCATGCCAAAACCCTTGTGTTCCTGGTGCAAAGAATGGGCAGTTTGCTTGTGCCTTCTTCTGAGCATTTCTGAGCCTTCTGAGATAAACCGAGTGCTCATTAGGGGAGAAAATCAATGGTGCTCAGTTGTCCTAAGGCTTTTATAGTCAACAGATTTATTTCCAGCTCCTTTCTTAGATCGTTGCTTTACAAGAATCATAGTTAATAGGAAGTGAAATAGTCCTGCAAAATCATACTCTTCTTTCTTCATCTTTCCTTCTGTTTATAAATCACATCCGGCTTGAGCCTAACCAGTTATCACTTCCAGTCATCTACTGGAGTGAAAATCTTGAAGAGGAAGAAGTACAGAAACACTTTTAGTATTTTTGAATTGATTGTTTTATGACCTTGCGTTGCTAGCTCAAGTTAAAACGATAAATAAGGAAAGCTGGGCACTGTGGCTTCTGCCTATATTCCTAGCTACCCAGGAGGCTGAGGTCTGAGGATTGCAGTTTGAAGCTAATCCTGGCAGAAAAGTCCCTGTGAGACTCTTATATCCAGTTAACCACCGAGAACCCGAAGTGGAGCGATGGCTCAAGGTGGTAGTCTAGCCTTGAGCAAAAGAGCTCAGGGACAGCGTCCGGGCCTTGAATTCAAGCTCTACAACTGACCCAAACCAAACCAAATCAGAACAAAACAAACCAGAAAAAAAAAACAAAAACCCAAACTGCCCAAACCCCCAAAGCTGTAACGATACCATTTTTTTTTCACCAGCACCCAACTTCTTTTATTTTTTAAATAATGGCATCTGTAGCCCCCACTCTGAGATGTGAGGTTTTCTTTTGAAGGTGGTTTCCTCATTGGGGATCAGCACCCTTGGCTTGGCTCCACATCTGTCGCGTCCTCCCCCCTCCTCTGCTGGTCCCACGGCACAGCTGTTTCCAGCCTGCAGCCTCACACACTGCTGCCAGGCAGCCGTGCACCCCGGTGCTGCGCCCGCAGGTCTTTCCCGAGCCCGCCACCTCGGAGGGACCACAGCAACCCTGCCGGACCTGCCCGCTCCGCTCCACTCATCCTCTCTTGGTCATGGATGTCTTTTGTTAGAATTGGCAGTGCTGGAGAGGCCCTCCATCACGCATCGCTGGCACTCCCACATTCTCCTTGGTCGTTAAGGTCTTCCCCATTCCCCTCCTCCCCAACCAAGGTGCTGGGATACCAATGACATAGCATACAGGATTAGTCTTTAGGTGCGTGCATCCATTCTTCTCGAATGAAGTTCTAGGCAGGGAACAGAAATCAGAGGGTACCATTTTCTCTTGAAAGACCATCCCCGGGGCCAGGTGCACTCTCCTGGGAGAGAAACCTAAGGAAGGGCGAAGAAACTCTTCCAGGTAGCCTCCACCGTCCACTGAAGGATTAGGGAAGTCAGCCTCCTGCTTTGTCTCATTCCTATGTACAAGCGCATGGAAAGTCAAAGTCTCCAATTAGCTACCTGGGATGTAAGATTGTTTTTTGAAGGTTTGAAGTGTAGAATTTCAGAGTGGGATGGGCTTGACTTGGAGACACAACTGTGGTGTGAAGTCCGGTGCTTTGTGGCACCTGAGCACTGGCTAGCTGGCATCGCACGCACGTTGTGACCTTTTCAGCATCTCCGCTAGGGGCTGATGGAGAGCAACTCCATTTCCTGCTCTGCTGACAGATTTCTGTCCCTATGTTTCCAAGTCTGGGAAAGGATATATAGTTTCTGGCAAGGCTATTTGGAATAGTTAGTGGCAGAATTTTTAGGTATTATAATTTAAAAAAAATATAGATTGCTCATTTACTCATTACCAACTGTTAGATAAACTTTACTTACTACTTGAGATGGAGTGGCCAACTGAGGCATATTTAGGGCTCAATAGAAGACTGGAATAAAAAGAAGGAAACCTGCAAGCAGAGAAGGGAAACTTGAAACCTGAACACAGAGAGGGAAAACTCCGAGGCAAATAAACAGCAAATGTAAATCCTTCTGAAGCAGAGTTGTTTCGATGTACCTGGAGCTTGGTAGACGAAGGGTGAAACCAATGCGTAACATTGAGTTATAGTGGCAGCCAGGGGATGTGTTGAGAAGTCCGTTAAATTACGCAGGTCTGGACTCCGAGGACTGCTCAGGGAAGAGAATGTGCGTGTTTGTGATTGTGGGTAAACAGATGGGGTCTACCGGAGGAAGATGACCAGTAGAGAAGGAAGTCGTCTTTTCTCAATATATGTAGTTCAGGGAAAGGAGCGGATACGGCACTGGAGACAAGATAGAAGTAGCAATGGAGTATGCGAAGCAAAGGAGACGAGGTGGCATCCAGGTGAAAGGAGGTGAAGCTTGAGGTGAAGAATGAGGGTGAAGCTTGGAATAACTTTGCAGAAAAGATGGAAGAAACTCATAAATCATAGTACAGTCATTCCTCAGTAGGTATGAGAACTGGCTCCAGGAACCAATGAATGTGTGAAAATGTGTAGATACTCAAGTTGTGTACACAAAACAGGACAATGTTTACCTATAACCTATGCACATTTAAGTCCTTACAGGATTTAATAAAGTACGCATGATATATAAATAGTGGTTATACTTCATTGCTTAGGGAATAATGACTAGAAACAGGCCTATATAGGCTCCATACTGATGCAGTCATGTACCTTCTGTCTACGCTGTATGTTAGCAGCATTGTTGGGCATTATTGATCCATGATTGGCCAAATCCATAGATACTGAATCTGAAGAAAACCGAAGACCAACTCGCTATGACACACGATGGAGGATCGTCTCGAAGACAAGATCTAGATCTGAGCAAGGAGTTGGTGAGGGCGCTATCCAGTGGGGAACTTGACATTCTTCATGAGTAACTTAGGACATGAGATCTGTTTGAAAGGATGAATGGGTTGTCTGTAGCAGTGAGTATTGCAGCTAGAGAGCAGCAGAGCAACCTGGGCTGGGCTGGGGCGGAGAATAAGGCACATTCGATCTCCTTCAAGTTAGCTGGGGAAATGAGTCTATGGAAGCAGCCAGTGACAGACAGGTGAGGAAAGACAGAAGCCTACCAACCAAAGCCTCACTATTACCTGGTACTTGTAAAGAGGGAACTAAAGGACATTTTGTTTTTCAAGGAAAAGGAATCGTTTTGGAATACAGAGAAGCTTGTGAGTTTCATTGCTGTTGAAGAGAAATTGCGTTTGTAATCATTGTAAGAATAATTGCTTTTGCTTTTTGGTTGCCATACTAAAAAAACAGTTTAACACATAAAAGTTGATGACATGGCTTTACATTGTGGAAAATCTCTTAATTTTGCTGTGATTGAGGTGTTTTATGGTTATACCTTTAGAGGGCATTTTCATTCAAATGAACACTGTTTTACAGTTAATTGTAATGAGAAGTACTTGTTTAGGGGAATATTGGTTCTTATACCTCTACTCAACTAAAGTATGCTTTTGTCAAGTACAATGTCAGTTCAAACTAGCAAACAAATGGATGCAAGATCAAAGAGTATATCATGATCTACCTGACTATGTATCTATCTATCAATACTATAATTGAGTTCACTTAGATCTGCTCAATCTTTTGCTTTATTACGGATTACTGTTTCAAGGGGACCAGTGTGACTTCAGTTCAGAAGAGAAGGCCCCTCAAGACTGTCCTGCAGGGCCTCTGCTGTCTTCTAGAGCTGTCCACATTGGTGAGGGATTCTCTGGCTTGCCTCAGTGTCAAACCTTAATGATAATATGAGTTGACAGATGAAAGACTGACTGCAGAGGTCTCCGACTGAAAGCTCCCATTTGGTTCTATTTTTGTACCTTTGGAAAATTGTAATGATGACCTATGGCTCTCTCTGTTTAGATCTCTCTATTACCCAAACTCATTTTAGGGACTGATTTTTCTGATCAAAGGATGAAGAGCTTTCACATTAATGAGTTTTTAAGCTACCATAAGAGATAGATGATAAAATAAATGGGATTGTATTACATTTTTTTAGTAAAAATGTTCTTTTTTTTTGAGATTATGAGTAGTCTTTTACCAAATAGCTAAGTCTGTTCATAGGATGTTTCTTTATTATGGAGTCCTATGAAATGGTAAACAAAAGCTCACGATCTCTCCTAAGAGAAGCACTGTCTGAATACACATTTAGAACTTATCTGGGATTTCCTAGTCTGTTGGGAGGGTAACTCCTGACTTGCTCTGTGGCTTCTTTAGTAGGTTGTCCCCACAAATCCTTCTCAGGTACACAGTATGGAAGGAAGAAAAGTTCCTTTGAGAGCTGCTTTACAATGAGGATGTCTATCCTTCTTTGGCACACTTTTCAGGACTATAGAAGGAGGCAGGCCAGGTCTGTGTTTCCACAGAGCTCATCCCAGGTCTAAAAAGACTCCTTCCCCCCTCCCACTGCCTCCCTCCCTTCTCCCTCTTCCCTCCTCTTCCTCCGCTCCCTCCCTCGAGCCTCCCTCTTCACCTCCCTATACCCCTTCCCTCCTCCTCCCATTCTCCCTTCATGCACTTCCCTCCTCCTGCCCCTCCTCTCCTCCTCCCTCTGTTCCTCCCCTTCCTCATTCCCTCCTCCTCCCTCCTCCCTCTCCTCATCTCTCCTCCTCCCCTTTCCCTCCCCCCTCCCTCTTTTCTTCTCTCCAGCCAGTGCCATGCCTAATACAGGGCAGTTGGTCCTCTGGGAATTTTTTTTTTTTTCTCCAAGTCTAATCTTGACCATTTCTGTCCTATAATTTAAATCAACTACTGGCCAGGTCTTTCATTGGCTACACAGTTTCTATCTACTCAGTGAGTAAAATCACTTAACACACACACACACACACACACACACACACACACACACGCACCAATTGTTTCTGCCTTTCCATGTAAGACTGTTACAGTCTCAGAGTATTTTAAACATTGCACCTTGCCACCTGTGTGAATGATCTGTCTTCCCAGGTGCACTGTAAAGCACAAGCCACAGATCCCATGACACCCTGCTTTACCCCCATTGCCTCAGAGTGCAGTGATGTGAAAATCTCCATGGCTCTGAGTGGTTGACATTCACATTACCGAGGACTCCAGGATTTCAGGTGTCAGTATCCGATGAAGTAAACAGACAGGTGAGACCTGGCAGAGTCTTCATGCCAGCTAGCTGGAAACCTCTAGATTCCCTAGGAAAGCAAAGGGTAAAGGTGAAGCATTTCTAAATTTCTGTGGCATCTTAAAAGGTCACCAAGCCAGCCACTGGTGGCTCACATCTGTACTTTTAGCTTCTCTGGGAGGCTGAGCTTTGAGGAATGTGGTTTGAAGCTAGCCTGGGCAGGGCAGTCCAAGTCACTCTGATCTACGACTAACCAGTAAAAAAGCCAGAAGTGGAGTTGTGGCTCAAGTAGTAAAGCTCTAGCCTTGAGCAAAAATACTAAATGATAATGCCTAGCCCCAGTACTGGCACACACATGTGCATACACCAAACACACACACATATACACATATACAGGAATGAATAAATGAATAAATAAATTACACAGAAGAAAAAGAACATGTTCAAGCTCAAGCATGAACTCTTCATCTACTCTAAGCAGCAGAGCTGTTTCCGCCAGACAATAATATGACCTAATAAGCAAAACAGAACCAACCCCCCAATTCTGTGATTATTGATAGTCCCCCTAGAGCTCAAGGAAATGGAAACTCAGAGGACTTCCGTGTCTCACGTCCGGCTTAGCTCTGGTTCCTCAGGTGAGCAGGGTTCCCATCTCTCATGGCAATGTTGCCACAACAGATCCTGCAAGGAAGAGGCTGTGGCGGGAGCAACAGGGACTATTAAACAAGAGGAACTTGCTAAAGAGATTTCATTCCCTTTCTGCAACTGTCTTCCCGTGCAGCTCAACCCAGAAAAGCAATACCTCCTCATTTGTACTGTGTAATGACTCTGCGGCTTCCTCTGTTGCTCGGCTAGCCATTCTTTTGCATAATTGAACTGGATTTTTCTCCAGTCTTGTTCTATTTAACCATTCCTTCTTTTCAGAGGTGTTACTCACAGTGAAAATTGAGAGCAACCTAAATATCTTAGAAGATTGGTTAGATAAGCAGAGCCACCCAAGGGAACAACTCTAGGCCTTTAGAGTGGTGGAATGGGTGTTCTGGAAAAAGATTGTGAGGAAAGATGTTTTTGTTTCTCCCCGAGTCTTACCAAAACAACAAAACAAGCCAGGTGCCTGTGGCTCATGCCCGTAATTCCAGCTACCTAGTAGGCTGAGATCTGAGGATCACAGTTTGAAGCCAGCCAAAACAGAAAAGTCAGAGACTCTTATCTCCAATTAACCACCATAAATACTGGAAAGTGGAGGTGTGGTTCAAGGGGCAGAGCCCCAGCCTGGAGAACAAAAGCCAAGGGGAAGTTCCTAGGCCCCAAGTTCAAGCTCCGGTACTGGCTCACAGATAAACAAGAGAGATGTGGCTTAAGCGGTAGAGTACCAACCTAGAGCAAAATCAGAAACCCAAGGGTCAGCACCAGGCAAAAGAGAACACGACAGCTATGTAAACCATTATTAAGATGAATATATAGAAGATGCATGTGGATAGGAATTACGGGGTCAGAAATTCTTAATTTTGGAAAACAAGTCTGTAGACATCACAAGTTTCACCAGGTTTAATACCTCTGACATTGGAAGTCAAAATCGAAATGTTGAGAATAAAGAGCATCCTAAAGAATATGCTATTTAAACCTCATGAATTTTACAAGGGAACAATGGTTTGGTATTGATTCTCTGCGTAGTGCAGCAAAGAACTGTTTGTGCTCTGAGCATCGTTTGTGTAGCAAAGAGAATGACACTTCACAAATACACAGACACACACAGTGCTTCACTCTCCAAATACTTCATCACCTTCCAGCCCAGAGGAGGGGACACATAGACAGGAAAGCAGTGTGCAGATTGTCACTCCAAGATAGAGTTGTTTTTGGTGGTTGCTTTCTAAAGGACGGTTGGATAGAAGCAAGTAGGCAAACTGCGCCATCATAAATGAATACATTATTTTATTGGCTTATTTCTTAAAGAGCTAATAAAGGAAAGCAAACAATCAGAAAATTCTAGCCAGTAATAAAGGGGAAAAGGGAGACCAATTATTTCACTCCAAATTCTGTCTGGGAAATCATCACAGAGCTTAGAAACATTTTCAGTGTTTGAAGACTCCCGAAGGATGTCATAGTTGCCTTCCATTTTATGAATCCCAGTGAATTGCCAGTGACAGGGTGCAAAGTCTCTTGGAAAATCAGTGGCCACTATGTCCAGAGTTCTGCCTGAAAGCCTGAACGCAGACTTAGCTATGAAACCTCTTCTTGGCTCTGCCTTCACTATAATAGCTCTCAGTAAATTCTTCCTAATATGGAAAGACTACTAGCAGATTTTATTCTTGGTAAGGAAGAAAAATATTATTAGCCCTAGTGATTATAAATTGTCACCCTAACAAAAGTTTTCCTTAATTTAAAGAAACGATCAGCTAATGTGGTGGTGTGCACCTGTAATCCCAGCTCATCTCTCTAACCCCAGGTGGGGGCGCAGTGTCAAAGTTTTCAAGACCCTATCTCAAAAGCAAGATAAAAATGAAAAGTCGGGGGGCAAAGGAGTAGAGTGCTGGACTATTTTATGAATTATAAAAATGTCCTTACTGGCAACGAAATGCATCATTTTGTATGTTCCTCAATCTATTTCTAAAAGGGTCTTCTATGTAAAAGTGATTACTACAAATCCTGTTTGATTCAGGTCACAACTGTGTTTCACAGTTCTTTTGTTTTTGCTCCATCAAAGTGTATCTCCACACCCTCGGTGTGTCTTGAGGATTTTCTGCTTTTCTTTAGTATGAACAAACTAAATAAGATTAGACTCGGGAGCTTGGAGACAAAGCTGGATTTTTCCATTGATTCTTGACAGCCAGATCTGAGAGTCTACAAAATCATTTCTGAATTTCCTCTGCCTGATTTTAATAAGCAGGTCAAGAAACTGGCTGTCCACCCTCGCACCTGCTGTGAACAAAAAATATGCCAAGGTTTGGAACGCACCTCGGCATGTGTGTTTATGTCATTCTCTCACCTGGAAATTACTGCATCTTTTCAGATGATCCAGTCTTTCATAGTGATGATTGACCTCTGAGATATCTCAGAATATAAACCAGAGAAATTTTATGATAAAAAAAAACCAGGGTTTCAGAGGTAAACCTTCCAAGTTGCATAGAACTCATCACTATAGACCTCAGATATGATGGATTCTTGAACTGTATGACAGAGTCATTCGTGCCTATGACTGCAGGTATTCTGGAGGAAAAGGGGGATCATGTTTGAAGGCATCCCAGGCAAAAAATCAGAAGGCCCTGTCTCACAAACCCGCTGGATGTGATAATGTATGGCTGTCAGCTTTTCAGGAGACAGAGGCAGCAGAACCGTGGTTGGAAGCCAGCCTGGGCAAAGTTAGCAAGACTTCATCTGAGAAATAAGCCAGCAGAATAAACAAACACATGTAACAAGCAGGGAGGAAAAACAAGCACAACAATAGAGACAGAAGTACCAGAAAAAGGATCAGGGGCACGGCTCCAGTCTACCGTTAGCGCCAGTGATTATGAATTGTCATCCTAATCAAAGTTTGGCGTAATTTAAAGAAATTAGAAGCCAGTGTGGTGATTGATACACACCTGTAATCCCAGCTACTTGGGAGATAGAGACAGGGGCATCAATGGATTCTGACTAGTGATGGGCTTTGCAAAACCCTATGTCATAAACAAGATCAACATGAAAGGTTGACGTGGGACACAGAACAAGGGGGAGAGTGCTTGTGTGGTTCAATTCCCAGTACTACTAAATCAACCAAGTGCTCACACACGTTACCCAGTGAACATAGCAGGGCTCAAACATCCAAGTGAGAACCTTTGCCCATGCTTGTGCCATAGGTACCTGATCTTGTGGTCTTTGCCTGTGAGCTGTCCCCAGCCATTTTGATGACCCGATTCAGTCTATTTGCCAGTGACCCTTGGCACATTTTGCCTACTCTGTACTACTTGAGAACTTGGTCATGCAGTACAGGGTGCATTTCTTTTGGACATAGCCTGTAGATAGAGAATGTCAGTGCATACCTGTCATTGGAGGAAGTAAGGAGCTGCTTCTGTGTACCGTGAGGGAAGCAGGATTGGTTGGTACCGATTATAAATCCAAAACACAAATCCCGCAGCAGGAACAATGCAAGAGCTGAGTGAATGGGCACCAGAAAGACAAGCACAGACATGCTCGCTGCTGACTGTCAGGTTCTGCCTTGTCCTTGCTTAGCAGAGGATGCAATAGTAGTTATGAGTTTAACAAAGCGTTAAAACTTTGTTTAAATGGAATGTGTGTGTGCCGGTGTGCACGCATGTGCCATTCCTAGGGCTTGAACTCTGGGCTAGGAAAGTCCATTAGACTATTATCTCCAGTGAACTACCAGAAGGCCAGAAATGGTGGCTCAAGCAGTAGAGCACTAGCCATGAGCACAAATCTCCGGACAGTACCCAGGTCCCAAGTTTAAGCCCCAGGCCTCATGTACTTACACACACACACACACACACACACACACACACACACACACACGCTTTGATGTGTTTTTAGATAATCAAAAAACTACACAATATAAGACACGTGTGAACACTTAACTTTTACCTTGCTTAGTTTTAGCAAGAAGAGTAAGAGTCTGTTTTTTTATTTGTTTTGTTGTGACTTCGTGATAACCTATTTAGCTACAAATGACAAATAATTGGAGGATTCAGTGGTAGTTGTCAGACAGGGTGTAGACATTCCTGAAGTAATTGCTAGACTTGTTTCCTTTGTTCTGAACCTGATTTTTGGTGGCATTCCACTGTAGTGTTAATTATTTTGTTTGTTTATTTTTCCCAAACTTCAAATATTTGTCGGAGGACACAATTTAACATTCCCATTTCACTGTCCCCTGCCTCTGGGCCAGTCACTTTCCACTGTTCTCCCCCATCCCATCCATTTTGTTTTGGTTTCTAACTAAACTGTTCATCTACAGAGAGATTTTTAAGTGCGTGGAAATCCACGGGAACACATCTCAATGACAAGTAAGATAATATTCAGATCACCTGTAACTTTCAGGGATATTTATTTCACTCCTAGTATGGCCTTAAGACATCTTTCTAATATTTTTACCCACTCTATTATCATAGGAAGTCACATAAGCAAGTTTCTTGATGCCATCTATGGGGACTGGCTGGTTTTCTCCTCCCATTAAAGAATTAAAAGACAGAAAAGTGTTTCAAGTGAGCAAAATAAGTTTATTTTGAACGTTATGGAAGAAGATAGTGGAACCCTCATCCAGAGGAGGGAGTCTGAGAGTGGTATTGGTAGCATGGGCTCCTCCCACATCTCTTCCCTTGCACCTTTTCATTGGTTGCTTGATGGCTTGTGCATACACCCTGGCTTTTTTCATTGGTTAAGCCTGCACCCAAGGAGAGTGCTCACAGCCTTATCAGAGCAAGCGTTTGATCAGGAGCCCAAGGTACTGTGGAAACAAGAAGTACTCTGATGGTTACATATTATCTGCTATGTGTTAGGTCAACATCCCTTTACCACTATATACCTAACAGTTCCCCTTTCTCTGTCCATTATCATCAAGGAAGGTGGTTTATAGTTCCAAATCAGCTTAGCATGACTACAAAACTTCATAACTCCATGCTTATCTTTCCGAAGACCTACGAATTAACTACAGGGGTGGCCCTCCATTCTCAGAATACTGAGGGATCTTATAGGTGTAGTTCGTGTTTGTTGTTTTTCTTACTCCTATTTCCATCATCATTCCAAAATAAATTCTCATTACTGTGTACTTTTCTATTCCTTCAATAGATGTATGGACTCATCATTCTCCTTGATGTGATTGTCTTTGCATTTGGTACATACAAAGGCATCTGCTTCTCTTCTCTTACCTTTAGGCCTGAATAACTTTTACTTCAGTAAATAAAAGCATTTTTTGTATATTCAGGTGGTTGTTATAATTGCTTCCTTTGCTTCAATTCCCTAAAGCATTTGGAATTTATTGTGGTGAAAAATGAAGTTCTATATGGGGGTTTTCACTATAATTTGCTTTGTACTTTTATTTAAAGCATTCATTAAGTAATCTTTTGCATTTTGTTTAGCTAAATGAGAATTTCTTCTCTGGACTCTTACTTTATTCCACTGTGAGCTATCACGCTGTGCTAAGTAATGCAACTTTTTATTACAACTTAATATTTGGCAAGATACCCCTCTTTTCCCATTCCCATTATTTTCCTTTTATATCTGAGATTATCTTCATGAGGGAGTCAGATCTCCCTCCTTTCCTTCAGAAAACACCAAAGGAAACTGATTTTGTGACACGGTATTAAGTTCACTATTTCTTTTGATTTTGCACTGAGATTGATAAATGCAACACCACTGCTATAGTAACTAAATTCTGGAGTTCAGGTTAGAGGGAGATTCTCCTAAAGGCTTCATATTCTTTCCTTTGTGTATTTGTCTGTTAAAATATATTTTTACTTTCTAGCCTGTTGCCTTTTTACATTTTTCATTATCTGTAAGTAGGTATACAAAGGAGTTACTGCTCAACTAATCAGTTTGTGAATGCATCTTGGTCAGTACTGGCCCTTCAAGCATTCTCCCCATCCCTCCCAAGACAACCCCTCCCCTCAATTTCCCTAATTTATTTAGTAGGTTATGCACTGAATATTTGTCACTGCATCCCCTACTTTCTCTCTTTAATCATTGGCCCCCTCCCTTTGGCTCCTCCCATCTTTCAAGTATCCGTTCCCTGGTACTCATTTTATTGAATTCTGAGTTAATTTTGCTAAGGAATTAATCCACTCAAATTCTCCCCTTTTGTTTGTTGACTTCATTTCAGCTAATGGTAGAAAGAGTTCATAGCAACGGTGGAGATAAAAAAAAAAGATTAATTAGAAGCCAGGTGCTAGTGGCTCACACCTGTTATCCTAGCTATTCAGAAGGCTGAATTCTGAGGATCATTAGAAGACAGCCCAGGCAGGAAAATCCATGACACTGTCAGCTCTAGCTAACCAGCAAAAAGCCAGAGGTGGAGGTGTGGCCCCTAGAAGTATCCAAGTAATTTATTTTATATACTGTGTTTCACTGTACTTTAAAAGAATAGTCCATGTATGATACAGAGATCTTTGCCCTGAAGTTTTACAAAACCCTTTTAAGTAGGGCAATAGGTTAGGAAAACAATGGATATTTTTATTCTTGAGGACAGAAAGAAAATCCAATCTACTTTTTGCTGCAATGACATAATTTAAAAGTCAGTGTTTTATTATCCATCCACATGTGGAATTGAGTACACAAAGACATTATGTGTGTGATACTATATATACATAGATGCATATATGGGTGATATAGATACATATATGCATATATTGGTTCAATAGAATATTATTATTTAACTTAAAAAATGGTCCCGTTCTTTTTGAGCCTTGAGTATGTTATGTTAAATGAAATACCCAGAGACAAAAAGGCAAATCACTGTAGAAATGGCACTGCCAACATCCGCCAAGCCTCCAAGCTGGTGCTGGAAACAGTTGAGCATTCATGGCTCCCGTGTGCAGAGGAAGGGGTGGGGTGGGGGGTGTGGGTCCCAGGGAGCGCAGCTGAGGTGGGGTTCCGATGGGTCCTGTGTGAATAAGAGACCTGCAGTCCAACCTGATGACTTTTCGTCCGTAATATTGGAAATCTGTGAACAGCCTGGTGCTAAAGGAAGCTCATCGAGCGACCGTAGCCATTTCCGTATAACTATGTGGATCCGGAGCACAGTACAACCTTCCACTTGAGACATGCGATGAGGATGTGGATGTGTGAAACGATACCTCCGTAAAGGAGAGGCAGGTTGCTGTGGCACACGCTCTCTGGGGGGCCGTGGGATGTGTGTCTCCCACTGCAATGCCTGCCTGGAGTTCTGGGGGCCCCTGCGCTCAGCCTGCCAGCTCAGCCGCCCAGCCCCGTGCGGGTAACCCCTCCGCAATGACACCTTGCTCAAAGTACATCTGTGGTTTCCCTTCCTGCCTGGTGTCCGGTTGGCCCCCACGCGCTGGTAAATCGTGCCACAACGCCGTGACTCTCAGCGGCGAGTGCCAAAAACGCTACCCGAGCCGGGCTTTTAACCCAACCTGAGAAGTGGTAGGAAATAGTCTCGAAATCTATACTTCGTGCTCTTGAGTGTTCCTGTGTCCTCGTCACACCTCCTTCCTGTCCTATTCCGTTGCTGCTGCTATTTTCCAAGTGCTTATTTTTTCCCCCCTCAAGTTGCGATTGTTTCTTCCTGAAAAGAAGCAACCTTGCCCTTGACGGTGTCAAGGAGAGCCGGAGTGGGGGGGAGGGGTGGGGGGGAGGGTTGGAGAGGCGAGAGCGTGCTATTCTCAAATAAGCCAGCATCCCCCCCCCCCCCGGCAACCCCCCACCTTCCTGTGGGGAAACCAAAACACAGGAGGAGGAGGAAGAAGAGCAGGCGGAAGAAAAGGAGGAGGTAGAGGAAAAGAATGGAAAAAGAGGGAGGAGCAGAGAGTACAGATTTCTCAGTGCAAGAGAATGAGATGTGGGGCCCAGAAGTCTGTAGCCCGATGTCGTGGGATTATACCACTTTGGTCTGAGTCTCAGCTATTTAGGCATTTATTGAGTCACTGTTCACTTCACCCCAAGGGAGGGCACCTGACCCCCTAGCGGGTCAGCTCCAGGGTGGTCAGGGGTGTTGCTTCAGTCCGAGCTTGTCTCTGTTGCCCGAGGTGTTTAGGAAGAGGAGGGGGTACAATCTTATCAGCCTCTGCCTCTCCCTATCTGCTCAGTCTTTCTCTTTTGCCTCTTTAAGGGGATGTAAAGGAAGTAGGAAGTAAGGACGTAAAGTTCAGATCCTTGTACCAGTGCCAGCCCCCTACCGCCCTCCAGTACCTGATCAGTGCAGGATGCTAAGTAACCTGAAAAATCCTGTCCTTCTTTAGGCCCTCACAACCCATCTTTGTCCCCACACCTGGCACTGAGTTAGTAAGTGTACTAAGGCTTCAAGGAAAACCTTGGAAGGTTATGAAATCCTACTTAGAATTTGGCTGGAAACCATCCCCTTGTTTTTCTTTCAGTTTCTTAGAAACATGCCCTTCCTTAGAGTTGCATTGTTTTTCCCCCCTCTCAACCAGATTTTTAAACATTTCATAGCCTTTGACTCTTCTGGATCGTGACTTAAAAGATAAGTGAGCTGGGTACCAGTGGCTCACACCTGAAATCTTAGCTATTCAGGAGGCTGAGATCTGAGGATCGTGGTTCAAAGCCAGCCCAGGCAGAAAAGTCCATGAGACTCTTATCTCTAATTAACCACCAGAAAAACAGAAGTGATGTTGTGGCTTAAGTGGTAGAGCTAGCCTTGAGCTGAAGAGCTCAGGGACAGTGCCCTGGCCCAAAGTTCAAGCCCCATGACACACACACACACACACACACACACACACACACTCTCTCTCTCTCTCTCTCATTCTCTCTCACACACACATAAACACACACACACACACACACACACACACACACACACACACACACACTTGAGACTCTCAGGTATAATAAGGTTTAAGATTCCATGCTGAAAGCGTTGGTGTTGGATGGAGAGAACAGGCTGCAGTTCCAGAGCTGACACAGGGTCATGACTTTGACTTTCTACCCTGGCCACACTGGAGGAGGAACCCAGAGGTGAACACCAGCTGTCCTGCCTGCCTTTTCAGAATCCAGCATTTAGGGTAAATACACTGTGTTCAGTTTGAGATAAAGTATTTCTGTAAAATATTTAATTGAATCCTGCTAAGGAAATGCACTATTTCCTTTCTTCCTTGACTGAAGAATATTCTTTCGTGTGACGAGTTGAGTTCCTTAATTTTATTTTTTGTTAGTACTCAGGATTAAATTAGAGGTCGTGTCCTTTACCATCCAATGACATCCTCAGCCCCTAGTTAATCATCTTGCAAAAATTTTGGGAGAGGGAGTGTTAACAAGTTTTAATATCACAAATAAAGTTTCTTACTCTAACTGGGGTAAAAAAAATTTGCTCTATTGTTGCATTAGCAGAAGTTGTTATGGCAAAAGCTGATTCAAATTTTACCTTAAAATCCCATTCAAAGAATGATTTGAAGCCTGACAAAACACCTTCAAATGCATGAAGACTTATTATTTGGGGGGTCTACTCTTAAGTGGTCTTCGCCAGCATAACATAGAACTTTTTAAATAGTCTGTGAATTTGTATAACAAATATTTGTCTCCTGTATGGGTTTTTGAGTATCTGTGTGTGTATTTGTGTATGTATGTATGTGCTGGTCCTGGGACTTGAACTTAGGGCCTGGGTGCTATCCCTGAGCTTTATCTGCTCAGGGCCAGCACTCTACCATTTGAGTCACAGCTCCACTTTTGGGTGGCTAATTGAAGGTAAGAGTCTCACAGACATTACTTCCCGGCTGGCTTCAAATTGTCATACTTAGATCTCTTCCTGAGTAGTAGCTAGGATTAGAGGTATGAGCCACCAGTGCCTGACTATGGCTTTAAAAAAATGTATTTTATGTATTTGAGTACTATTGTTTCTATACTGAAAATGATGTGATTCCCTTGCGACTTGATATAATATAGTGATATAGTAATTATAATTTAAAAAATTTAAATTATTATTATAAAGGTGACGTACAGAGGGGGTAACCGTTACATAAGTCAGATAAAGAGCAGATTTCTTTTTGGACAAAGTCATCCCTTCCCTTTCAGTAACTATACTTTTTAATATGTGAGTATCACAATATATCTGGGAAAGTTTCCAGGAAGGTCACGTTCTACAATTACATAACCTTTCTAAAGTAATAACTTTGAGAAATTTCAGAAGCCAAATGAATTTTTCAACAACAAAACACTTAAACGTTACTAACACTTTATTTATTCTTACTTTATTGGTCTGCGATGGATAAAAATTGCATGTGTATATTTCCAAGGTAAACAATATAATGACATGTTGTGAAATGATTAATGTAGTAAAATTAGCACTAAGACATTAACACAATAAATAATATCTAAATTCCTAGAGGTGGAATGGAAAAAACATACATTTTGCATGCATTCCCACTGGAAAGGCTTCTGGAAGTCTTTTCTATGCATCCACCTGAGCACTGTTGCCGAGGAAGGCTGGGCAGGGAGTATGCATTTGGTCTGAGTGCAGGGGGTGAGATGGGAATGAGAGGGCAGAGCGCCTTTGCAGAGCCGTTGCTATGGTGATCATTGAGGGACTGCGGGAGCAGAGTGACAAGTTCCCTTCGTGAAGGCTGTGTTTGGTGTAGAAACTGATTGAATTAGGACAACTTCCAGAAGCGTGGAAAAGAGATAGGATATGAAAAAAACAAACTACAAGACCCCCGGTGTGATAAAAGGTACTTTGGGTGGTGGTTGCTCCGGGTGTGTGGGTTTGTACTCATTTTTTTAAACCATCATGAGTTAGAATTCCTGCATGGAATGCATGCACTAGACCTGGAAATGACTTGGAAAGTTTTGTTTTTCTTCCTGTTTTATCTGCACCCAAAATGCGTGGAACGTGAATTGAATAATCATGGATTGATATTCATGATTTTTGCAAAAGTTAAACTCAACCATTTATAGTAAAAGCTTGAATATTTTGAGGTTAGATGATTCATATTCAGGTGATGTTAGGAAATGGTATCTAAAACCGAAGACACTAGTGCTTAAGTGTTGGCCATTTATAGCAACTAAATAACTTTCCCAAATTAAAGAACAAAGATATGTTTGAAACCTGATTCATAGGTCAAAAACTTTCACGTTCTTTGCATTCCTAGTACTATAGATTCTAAACTCTAAATTTTTAAATATTGAGACCCATTTTTAGGTCTTCATGCGAAAATAATGGATTTTCAAAAATGTATCCCTTATTTCATTGTTTTCCTTTTTTCCCTACATTTGTCAAGGTAACTACCAAGGCTAATAAAAATGTATACATTTAAAGTGTGTAAGTATATAACACATCATTATTAGCTATATTCACGGTGCTATGCAAGAGATCTTCAGAAATTCTTCTTGTAGCATCCCTAAAATTTTGTACCTTTTAGCGATCATTTCACCATTTCCCTTACCCTCCAGTTCCCTGGGAGCCTACATTCTGTATTCTCCTTCTGTAAGTTCAACTTTTGTAGATTCTCTGTAGATGTGAAATCATGTGGTGTTTGTATTTCTGTGCTTGGCTTATTTTATTTATTGTGTCATCTTTTAGTTTTGATCTGTATTGACAGACATGTTAGAATTTTTGTCTTTATTAGTTATACATAATAGTGAACCTCATGTGTGTATCTGTGCATCTATCTATCTCTCCATCCACCTTTCATCTCTCTGTTTTATTTATCCATTCCTTTACTGGTGGACACTTACGTGGATTCTGTAACTTACCTCTTGTGATTCAATGACCATAGGGGGAAGGTATCTATGGTGCTGATTTTCATGTACTTTGGATATATTTCTCGATAGATAGGTAGATAGATATAGAGGTAAGAGATCATAGGGTACTTGTATTTATGATATTCTGAGGAGAGTTCATACTGTTTCCATTAAAGTTGCACCAATTACCCTTCTCCACAAAGGAGCAAGGATGTTCTCATTTCTCCACAACTTTCCCAACATTTATCTTTGGGTGTTCTGATGATTCATTTAAACCCCTGAGGTAGTATCTCAGAGTGAGTGTGTGTGTGTGTGTGTGTGTGTGTGTGATTTGAACAGATGCTTTGTGATGGTAAATGTTTCTCATCTGCCTGTTAATGATCTGTGTCTTATTTTGAGAAAAGTTTCGTAGGATCCTTGCAGAAATTAGCTTATATGAGTCCTTGCTTTTGATTTGTTTGAATTTCTTGTATGTCTTGGACATAAGCCTCACACCAGTTGTGCAACTTGCAAATGCTTTCTTCCGTTCTGTATGTTGTGTTGTCACTTTGCTGATTATTTTCTTTGCTATGCCAAAGCTTTGTAGTTTGATGCAATCACATAGTTTTTGCTTCTGCTGGCTGTACATTTGGAGTCATAACCAGAAAGTCCAGTGTCAAAATGCTTTTTTCTTATGCATTCTTATGGTTTTACAGTTTTTAGGATTTAAACTTCAACCATTCAATTCCTTTAAGGTTGGTTGTTGTGGTTAATGTAAGGTATGGATCCAAATTCATGATTTTCCATGTGGATACCCAGGTACCCAGCACCATTTATTAAAAGGTGATCTTTCTTCATTGTGTATTCTTGGCATCTTTGTTAAAGATAGTAATTTCTCTATTAAAGAAATGACTGTAACCATAGTTACCTTGTATGTTTTTAATCGTATTTTTCCCCAGTGTTTTGTATTCTGTCCCTGTATTCTTTGTGTCAGTTTGATGCCTTGTTGTTCTGGTTACTGGAAATTAATAGTTTGAAGGTAAGAATCACCATATTTCCAGATCTCTCTCTCTCTTTTTTGGTTGTTATTACTCATGGTATTCTGTGGGTTTCTGTGGCGGCTACTGTAGTGTTGTGTACTTACTGATTTCTCGTCACAATGACCTAGCCGTTGGTGAAAGTTGGTTTTGAGGTCTATTACTAGTATTATGTTGCTGCCTATTTCAAACTTGAGTTTTGTTATTTGCAGTTTAGTTGCTCCAATGTTGGATGCATGTGCATTTGCAGTTCTGTAGGCTCTTAATGAATTGATCTTTTGGCCATTATATAATTACCTTCTTTGTCTTATGACAGTTTTTGACAGTATGATTTGTCTGATATAAATATAGTGACCATATTCTTCTTTACTTGCCGTTTGCATGGATTATTGTAATCTATTCCTTTGCTTTCAGCTGACAGGTACCTTAAGTGATACTCACACAGGGGACATATAATTGGATCTTTTTAAAAACTAATTATTTCCAATACTCTTTTATCTTTTGATTAGAGAGTTTAACCCATTTATATTTAAAGTAATTAATGGTATGTAGAGATTTGCTACTGCTATTTGTTGTTTCTGATGGTTTTATATTTTGTTTATTACATTCTTCGGCAGCTGTCCTTTTTTGTGATTTGATGATTATTTATGGTGGCTTTCCTCCTCTTCTAGTTATCTTGTATATACATGCATAGTTCTTTTTGCTGTTTTGTTTTGTTTGGGGCAGTATTGGGGTTTGGATTCTGGGCCTTACTCAAGCAGGCACTGTACCACTTGAGACATGTTTCCATCCCTTTTTGCTTCGGTTATATTATATTCTGCTTAGGCCAGCCTAGTCTATAATCCTGCTGTTTGTGCTTCTTGCTATAGCAGAGATGACAGGCATGGGCCAGAACTTCCAACTTTTGTCAGTTGATATGGGGTTTTTGTGAACTTTTTACTCTGTCTGATCTCTAACTTCTATACTCCTGATCTCAATCTTCTATGCTCCTTCTGAGTAACTAGGATTGCAGGCATAAGCCACCTTACCTGGCATATATTATAGTTCTTTTTAAAACACAGTTACCATGAAATTTGTATGAAACAGTTTTAGCAGCCCATTTTAAGCTGTTATGCTTTAGCTTTGGCTACATACAGAAATTCTACACGTTAACTTCTCTTGCTCACACTGTTATTGATGTCATGATTTATGTCTTTTTATATTGACAACTAAAAATTACTGTAATTACAGTTATCTAAATATTTCTTCTTTTTAACTTTTGTGTTAAGAGTTAAAAGTTTCAGCATTAGAGTGCTCTGAGTTTGACCACAATTGTTTTTATGATGAGTTTTTACTTTCTTAAATTTTCATCATGATTCTCACCACCTTTTTAAATTGTTTTAACAAGTCCCTTTAGTATTTCTTACGAGGCAGACGATAAATTCCCTTAGCTTTTGTTTCCCTAAAAGGGTTTCATCTCTCCATTTCTGAAAGATCACTTTGATGAATATGACATTCTTGATTGCCTCTTTTCAGCCTTATAAGTGCATCTTCCAATTTTTTTTCCTAGTTTACAAGGACTCTGCTGAGAAATCTGTTCATAAAGCATCTAGCAGCTCCCTTTCTACAACAAGCACTGTTGCCGCTTTCCAGGCCTCCTTTTCAGCCTCTGAAAGTTTGTTTCTGATGCATGTTGGTGAGGATCTCTCTGTTGCATCTGCTTGGGCCTCTGGGGTTCTTGGATCTCAGTGTTGAGTTCTTTCCAGATCTGGGAGATTTCAGGCTAGCTCAGTGGTGCTGGGGGCTCCAATGGAACAAAGGGTCAGAAGGATTCCATGTGACCCCCGCATTTTCATACTGGGATGGCGTTGCTAAAACTAGGTTACCTTCACGTGTGAGTTGTGAATAGCAGCTACATTGCCTATCTCCAGATGGCTTATGATTTGAGAACATTCTGGAAACTCTCATGGGGAATTTGGGTAGAAGTGTGTTTGCTGAAGTGGCTGGAATCAATGATTTCCTTCAAGAGAGGAAAGAAGTGACTGAAGGCATGGGTTTTGCCAGCAGAGAGAGAGAGAGGGAGAGAGGGAGAGAGAGAGAGAGAGAGCACACAGAGAGAGCAATCTATGGTGCCCTCAAGTGCCGGTATCACCTAGGACAAGTTAATTAGCCTCCCTAATTCAGAATTCAAGTGTGTGTGTGTGTGTGTGTGTGTGTGTGTGTGTGTGTGTGTGTGTGTGAAAAAGAGAGGAGAAAAGAGTGTTGACCTGTAAGAGTCATCGCAAAGCTTGAATTAGATAATATGAGAAATGCATGTATCACTGTGCCTGCCACATGTATTCCAAACAGACAATCATTAAAAATAAACTTAACAACAATACCCTGCTATACGAGTAAGCATGGATGGAGCACATGCGATTCCTTCCAGTCGTGACACGCAGTGTTCTCATGGAGCCCCTGTGGGTGATGTGGCCTCGTTCCAGGATCTTCTCTGAAGACAAAGGTCACAGTGCCACTTCAGCTCGAAGCGACTGAAAGCCACAGCGCCCCCTGGTGATCCTTGAGTGACCAGCCAAAGAGTCTGACAGCCACCGGTGCTTGGTGCTGAATTGGAGATGGCAGTCTTCAACATCTCTTTAAATGGGCATTCGCTGGGCACCGCTGGCTCACATCTGCAACCCGAGCTGTGAAGGAGGCTGAGATCTGAGGATCATGACTCAAAGCCAGTTGGGGCAGGATGTCCGGTGAGACTTTTCCAGTTAACCACCAGCAAAGCTGAAAGTAGAGCTGTGGCCGCAGTGGTAGAATGCTAGCCTTGAGCAAAAGAGCTCTGGGACAGTGCTCAGTTCAAGTCCCAGGAGCAGCATCAAAACAAAACAAAAGTCCTGGAATTTGATTACATCTCATAGGTATACTTTTTTTTCTTTTCTTTTTTTTTATCGGTCCTGGGGCTTGAACTCAGGGCCTAGGCACTGTCCTTGAGTTCTTTTGCTTAAGACTAGTACTCTACCACTTGAGCCACAGCTCCACTTACTTTTTTCTGGTTGCGAATTGGATGTAAGAGACTTTCCTGCCTAGGCTGGCTATGAACCACGATTCTCAGATCTCAGCCTCCTGAGCTAGGATTACAGGAGTGAGCTACTAGTGCTCATCTTAGTTTTACTTTTCTTAGGCTCTTTATTTGTGTGTTTTTAAAAATTCCATTTCTGTCTCCAATTTCAAAATGTTGATGTTAAAAATATTTTACACCTTTTTTAATGGGACAGGCAGTATAAAATGTATGTGAAATTCTGCCAGGTGCTGATAGCTCATGCCTGAAATCCTAGCCACTCAAGAGGTGAAGAGCCAGAGTATTGGTTCAAAGCCAGCCCAGGCAGACAAATCTGAGACACTTTTCTCTCCACTTAACCAACCAAAAGCCAGAAATGTAAGCTGCTCAAGTGTTAGAGTGCCAGTCTTGAGCAAAACTCAAGCAAGAGCACAAAGCCTTAGTACCAGCACAAAAATATTTCAAAATAAAATAAAGTACAAGTAAGATTCTGTCAAGTTATTGGATATGTGTTCAGATAAATGACTTAAAAGGCTTGTAGAAAAAAAAAGTTAAGATTGCAAGGTGAGAATAAGAAATAATATTATCAGTAATGTAAAATACATAATCCTAACGTGTGAAAATACAGGATGACATTCTTTTTTTATTTTTAAGGTTTAAAGATGAGAGTTTATTTCTTTCACATAGAAGAGGTCTGGACATGGCATTTCAGGGTTGGCTTTAGTGAACAAGGAGGCATCCTGGGTCATGAAGACTCAGGGTTTTTGCTTCCTGCTCTAGCTTCTACCCCTAAGGTCTGCAAGTGGTCACCTCTAGTCCCCAGAATTCCAACAATCCTGTCTGCATTAAAGGCAACATGAAGGGGAAAAGCTGGTAGGATAACAGTGTATTTGCTCCCACTGGAATCACCCTGTCCCTACTAGCTTTCTCTAAAGTTTCCACTCTCCGATGACATCAGGTTGCTTCTAATTGGCCACCTTCAGGCATCAGGGAAGTTGGGTAATGTAGTTATTTTGTATGTCAGTACTGGGGTTTGAACTCAGGGCCTCAGTCCTTTACCTTTTTTTGCTTAAGGCTGGTGCTCTACTACTTGAGGTACAGTTCCACTTTCAACTTGGTGGTTAATTGAAGATACACTTTTCTGCCTAGGCTGGCTTTGAACCTTGATTCTCAGATCTCAGCCTCCAGAGTAGCTAGGATAACAGATGTGAGCCACCAGTGCCAGGCAGCAATGTAGATCTCAAACTAAGCACATTGCTGCACCCCCTTTCCCACTACTCCATAATAAAAAAAGCTTAGTTAATAAAAGGGGTGGAAGAATGGGTGTTAAGAGTCAATCAGGGCTGAGAATATGGCCTAGTGGTAAAGTGCTCACCTCGTATACATGAAGCCCTGGGTTCAATTCCTCAGCACCACATATATAGAAAAGGCCAGGAGTGGCGCTGTGGCTCAGGTAGTAGTAGAGTACTAGCCTTGAGCAAAAAGAAGCCAGGAACAGTGTGCTCAGACCCTGAGTTCAAGCCCTAGAACTGGCAAAAACAACAACAACAACAACAACAACAAAAAAAAAAGAGGCAATCAATCTTGCCAATGTGTATATCTTTTCCAACTCTTTTCTATAAATTCAAATATGTGCACATATTTAAAAACATAGTTGTTTTTTTTTTTTTGGCCAATCCTGGGCCTTGGACTCAGGGCCTGAGCACTGTCCCTGGCTTCTTTGTGCTCAAGGCTAGCACTCTGCCACTTGAGCCACTTCTGGCCATTTTCTGTATATGTGGTGCTGGGGAATTGAACCCAGGGCCTCATGTATACGAGGCAAGCTCTCTTGCCACTAGGCCATATCCCCAGCCCCTAAAAACATAGTTTTTAAAAAAGTCTAACATGTAAATGGTACCTGGATTTAATTTACATCTTAAAGTTTTGTTTAGATGGGGCACTGGTGGGAAGGATGACATTCTTGAACTTGCTTTAGACTTTTTTTTTTCTTGGCCAGTCCTGGGCCTTGGACTCAGGGCCTGAGCACTGTCCCTGGCTTCTTTTTGCTCAAGGCTAGCACTCTGCCACTTGAGCCACAGCGCCACTTCTGGCCATTTTCTATATATGTGGTGCTGGGGAATTGAACCCAGGGCCTCATGTATATGAGACAAGCACTCTTGCCACTAGGCCATATCCCCAGCCTACTTGCTTTAGACTTATAGTAATTTAATGAAAAATAACAATTAACAAACTCTTAAAGTATTATCGGGGAAAAATTCGCATATATTTGGGAGAACTACGTTTTTAAAAAGCCCACATTGAATTTTAGTTATCAAATTCATGAGCAATGATACCTGCTCTCTACGTCTTTCCAGTACTGCAGAATTAAATGCTGTAGTTGGATTCACTGAAATTCTTGCACTGAAGTACAGTTTCATGTTGAAATAAAATGTTAATGTAAAAGTGGAATTTGGGAACTTTTCAGTAGTCCTCTTCTTTCGCTGCACTCGGATTTTCAGAGCTCACAGTGGGAAAACAAAGTTCACAGTTGTGGTATTTTCCTTGCAAAATTAGGAGTTGCCCACTTTTTTTTTTTTAACAAAATGTTTCTTTATGTGTGGCAAGTTCATACAGCCCTAACTTGAAGCTCTTCTATAACATCTATGCTGACTGGAAATAAAATTCATTGAAGTCAGAGGCCCTCATATTATGTTACTGTGAATATTAATGTTGGATTTAGTGGGGAAAAAACTTAAATGTTGGAACAGCAGTTTGTCCTAGCAAAGATGGCTTCCATGGTATCCTCATTCCCATTGACGTTCTTCTCCTGACTTGTCAGGGTGCACAATTGTTTGCTTCTACATGCACATAATCTGGACTGTGTTATAATTCCTTTTGATTTCTGTCTCCCCTCTGGTCTTCTAGGCAGAAGACCCATCTTTTCAGTTTGCATTCACAGCAAGCCCAAGCAACAGGACCAGCACACACCAGGGGCACAGAGCAATTTATTAAGTAATCAGGCTGCAGATCTGCTAGGTTTCAATAGAACTCTGACTTCTAATAATTCTACTTGTTATTCCATAACTCTTCAGAAACTATTGTGCGTTGTAAGTTCCTGGCATACTTCCCTGATTTTTTGAGCTAACTTTGGTTTTGATTAGCACATAGTATTCTTGTCTGTTTATGGGGTGATGTTTTGAGGCATGTACACACAGAATACTGACCATATGTATCACCTTTAAAATTTCCCTATGAAGAGGGTATTAGATATCCATTCCCCTCGCTATTTTGAGATGTGCAAAGGCACTATTAAGTAAGTTCACCTTACTGTGGGATGGGACTTGGGAACTTCTTCCTGATTGTAGCTTAGTTCCCATTGGCTCAACACGCACCTGTACCGAGTTTCTCTGCAAGACTGGCTGGAAAGATGAAAAGTGACTCCTCTCATCTGGTGGTTAGTCCATCCATCAGACGGCGGTTCTTTATGTGAATTCTTACCCTCCAAAATAAACTAGTTTTCTTGTGTAGTAGTTCTTAAGAGAGTGATCCAGATGAATAAAACAGAAGCTGCCAGATCTCTTGAAGTCTAGAGTCGGATGACATGAAGTCGTTTCTGCTGCATTATTAATCAAAGCAAACACAATATGAGATCAGATTTATAGGAAGGGAAAATCAATGCCACCCCTTGATGGAAGGAAGGACAAAGTCACATTGCAAGGGTGGGGGTCATCCTGGGGTGAAAAGGTTTTTTTTTTTTTTGCCAGTCCTGGGGCTTGGACTCAGGGCCTGAGCACTGTCCCTGGCTTCTTTTTTTGCTCAAGGCTAGCACTCTGCCACTTGAGCCACAGCGCCACTTCTGGCCATTTTCTGTATATGTGGTGCTGGGGAATTGAACCTAGGGCCTCATGTATAGGAGGCAAGCACTCTTGCCACTAGGCCATATCCCCAGCCCTGGGGTGGAGAGTTTTGTGGCTATAATGTAAAATTTATTCTTTAATCCCCACTCAAGATGGCCAGAGTTCCCTCTAGCTATAGATCTGTGGCTCCATTTCTGGGTCTTCTATTCTGTTCCATTGGTCCTCAGGCGTACTCCTGTGTCAGTATCAAGATGTTTTTATTGCTATGATTTTGTAATAGCATTTGAAGTTAGATGTTGATATTTCCCCCGGCACTCTTCTTCCTGCGAAGGATTATTTTTGCTATTTGAGGCCTTCTTCTGTTATGGAGTGCTTTCTGTGAGCTCCAAATCTAAGGGTTGAAATAAACTTTCGCCCTCTTCCCAGGCAAGTGGCTGCCTGGCTATTGGTGCTTCAAGGCCTGAAGGAGAATCTTGCACTGTAGCCCGTGAAGATGGAAGATCCCTGACGTGGCCTCCCACCACCTTAGTTTTATTCTGTCAGCCAGAAACTAGTCACACATTCTCCCCATACTCTGCCTACGCTGACGTGTGGAGGCCTGGAGGCTACCATAGGAAGCATTCGGCCCAGCGCACGCCTAGGTCATGTTCCTGTGGTCTTTCATGTGTACAGCTTGGTCCTACTGCAGCACTGAGCGACCCTCTGGGCCGCTACTGTATGTAGGTCCTCGTTTGTCTAACTCTACCTCTCTCAGGTTCATGCCAAAAACTCTGTCCTGTTCATCTCTCTGTGACCGGTTGTACCTGGCACAAACTTTAGCACTTCGTGTCAACATACTTTTTAAAAACAGATGTGTTGAGGATAATTGATGAGTAAACTTTTCATAAGCATAGGGCTTGCGTATTGCAGAAAGCATTCACCGATAGTTTTCAGAGGGCTATTCCAATTGCTTATATAGTCGGTGTTGTATTAAGCCTTTAAAACAAGACTTGATAGAATGAATCCAAGGAGGAAATGAATTTGTGATTAACTTCTAGAGTTGTACAACTGACGTTTTGGGACATGCCTTTGAATGCTATGTTATCTAACCAAATCATTTATTTTCACTGCAGATGAGCAAGAGGTGGTACAGAAACGCACATTCACAAAATGGATCAACTCTCATCTGGCCAAGGTAAGACCATGTAGAGTTGCAGGCCTGTATAGTTGTGTGAATAAGCCACTAACTAAGTACACAGTGTAATGACGGCCTCGACCATTACCGCTCATACTGACCAAGGATACTGGCGACCCTATCGGTTAGCGGAATAGGTACGGATATAGGTGGTTTTCAGGTGCTTCGTATCGAGCAGGATATCGCCATGAAAGTCCGTAAGCACGCATTTTCATATACTTGTGGAGTTTTCTGCTGAAGAAAAATTTCTAGAAATAACCTATCATCCGTGGGTATGTAGAGTTCTGATTCTTATATGCCAAGGGCTTATTGTTCAGGTAACTTCTTTTTAAGCATGGCTCCAAGTTGTTTCGCGTGTTCCTGTGACAGATGGCTGCTGTGGGAACTGAAGGTCGGCTCTACCTTTCCCCACCCTGGCTGTGCGGCCTCGTTCCGGCTTTGATTTCTGTTCTAGTCTCTTATTTACGCTAGTGTTTCTGACCACGTGTACAAAAGAGAGCCTCTCTCTTAGTGCATGGTCCCCAGAATGGGACCGGGGGTCCCAGCGCCCTTCTTTCAGCACCGTCCCCTCACTCTATGGTGGAACCCGGTCACCTGGAGCTTCTCGGGGTCCTGCAGCAGAGAGGGCAAAGTTCAGGATGGTTGAAGTTATTTGTGCTACTGCGCACCCCACCTTTCCATGAACACGGGGAAGCTGTAAACATCGTAACGTTTTGCAGGCAATGGCTGATCTTTTGGATTCTCTTATAACTCCTAAGAACTCTGTGTGCAGTGCTGAACATGCTTCCTCAAAAGCAGCCAAGAATCTTGTCTTGTTTCATTCGAATAGCATAGACATCGCCTGATGAAAACAACGAAAGGATATTATTCATTATTATTTGATGACAATGAAATGAGGAGTGCAGGTTACATAATGATCCATGGCTTTACATACCTGGAAATGGATTCTACTGAGCGTCAAGGCCACACAAGAGGTGAAGGTCCATGTGCTTCTCCTATACTATTTATTTTGGCATGAATGATACCATTTACAAGGCTCACAAAAAGGTCAATATCTTTCATGCACACATGATCCATGATACCCTTAATGTAAGAGCCATTTTGTTCTTTTTCTCTTTCCCTTCCATAGTTATAATTTTCCTTTTGTGAGTGAACTTGAAAACTGAAGGCTGAAGCCGAAGCGTAACACCTAAATTCATTTCTTTGAGTTTATTTATACGAGCACCATAGATCACTATGGTATTCTCTGCGCATAGCTCCAGGCCATAAATTGACTGGAAGGTGTTTCCTCTTCTAGTTCCTATTTGGAAAATACTCTGGAAATCAGATCTAACACCACTCTCTGCTGTGGCGGTGGGAGTTTGTAGTGCTGATGTCGACGTTTCTGTCTGGCCCAGCAGCCGAGCTGATAATCACTTTCCGTCCCTTCCTTTCTTCCTCATCCTTTGTCCATCAGTGTCCCACTGAGTTTCTGGTTCTAGCTGTATCCCTTCATCATCCTACCATCCACTTCTCAACCATGCCCTTGACATCTCCTCCCTCTCCAGGTCCCATCCTTTCTTGGTCTCTACATCATCTCCTTCCCCCTGTCTCTATCTCCATTTCCATTTCTACCTCCATTTTATCCATAACCTACTCCACTTCTCAGCCCCACTGAGGTTATATTTATGTACAGTCTCAAATTAGAATGGAGGCCCTTCCCCTTTCTGTTACAGTGTGCTTCCTTATGTGACAGTTCTGAGATGGTAGCTGTTGCAACAGAAACAAGGTCAGTTCCAAGTATGACCTAGCTTCTGGATCAAGGTCAACTTCAAGTATGACCTGGAGTCTGGATCAAGACATATTATGATGTTTCTTGCTGCCCTGGTGTATGAGCCTGCTTGCCAAAGCCACTCTGGGGTGCTAGAACATGATTGGATGATTGGTCCCTTCACTTGAACATCCCTTGGCTATAACGACAGAGATTTTCTCTGTGTGTCTGTCTTTCTCTCTGTCTCTCTCTCTCTCACACACACAGACATCATTGATTAGTCTCTGTGGGAGTGTATTCTCAATAAGTTTTCTCATGAATATATCTTCTTAAAACACTAACCTGTGACTTCTGATTATCAGCAATACACAGGCCCAAAGCTATTGCCTTGTAGAGAAAATAATCCACAAAGAAAGAAGACTTCAATTTTTAGTGACAGCTTATCAGAAGTCTCCAAAGCTTGCATTGTCCTCTAGAGTCTCCTTGTCTGGCTTATTCAATAATTGGGCAGATGGTTTACTCTATAAATGAGAAGGCTTCTGAAGATGGGGCCATCTCACTGCTGTTAGTGTTTAATGGATCTGGTGTCCTGTGATTGTGGGTGAGATCAAGTTATCTATGCATTGCTTATTCTCTTTTATCTACTTTGTCAGTGAGTTTTGTCTAGTTTGCCAGTGCTTTAAGCTGCTTTAAAATACCAGAGTCTACATAGGTTAAACAACAGACATTATTTATATCTCACAGTTCTGGGAGAGAGGGTATATAACATCAACATGCCAATAGATTTAGTGTTTTTTTTTCTTTTGTGCGGGAACTGGTGCTTGAACTCAGGGCCAGAGAATACTCTCACCTCACATTTCTGCTTCAAGTTAGTGCTCTACCACTTGAGCCACAGCTCTGGCTATTGCTGCTTAATTGGAAGTAAAAGTCTCATGGATGCTTTTGCCTTGCTGATTTCAAACCTTAATCCTCAGATCTCAACCTCCTGAGTAGCTAGGGATTACAGGAGGGAGCCACTGGCGTCGTCCATCGACATATCTGTTTGTTGGATGTGAAGAAACAAAACATTCAGTCTACAACAGGCTCTAAATTGAGTCTAAAATCTGACTTGAAGAAAATGAGAATTTCTGCCACATTTCTAAGGTGGGTTTAGGAACTCTTCCCTAGCAGGTCAGTGGTCATGAGTTTGTCACCATTTTCCTAGCTGATGCTTGATTGTGTGATTGACTCTGTTATCCCTGCTTCAGGCTTTGAAATTTTAAAAAAATCATCTAATTACCAAGCAATGTCAGAGAATTAAGTTGAATTTTATCCCTGCTTCCTTTGATTTTTTCTTAGCGTTTTTTTTTCTTGTTTTTTTTTTTTTTAAGAAAGAGAAAAATAACCAGTCTCAAAAAACCTTTTTATTTTGCTCGTCATCTAGCTTTCAGGCTTAAACACTCCGTGATGGGCCAAGTCCTTTTCCCAACCGAAAACAAGAGAGGAGAAAAATGTTGAATTAGCAGGATAGTAAGGAGGAGTTCAGTATTTTTGGAAGACAACTTGTAAATATTTCATTCAGTCCTGGTTGTCTGAGAAGCTAGAGTCACGAGAATCGTGAAATGAGAACAATACATTTTGAATTCCTCCTAATATCTTGCCTTTTAAATATTTCAAGCAATCTAAAATATTAAAAATGTAAAGGATCATATAAGAGCCTCTGAGTTTGAAAAGGAAACATCTATTTTCTCAGAATCTTTTTACAAGTTGATTCTTTCCATGACGTTTTAATAATTGGTAGTGGCAGGTTTAAAGCCCAAGATACTGAGTGGAGAAGCAAAAACACTGGTCTCCGTGTCCCGTCTAAGGCCGTTCAGTCTTGGGTCCATAGAGGAGATATTCAGAGATACTTAAAAAGTGAACTAAGCCAGGTGCCGGTGGCTCATGCCTGTGATCCTAGCTACTCAGCAGGTGGAGATCTGAGCAACACAGCCCCAAGCCATGCCAAGCAGACAAAGCTGAGAGACCTTTATCCAATGATCTGTCAAAATGCCTTACGTAGAGATATGGTTCAAGTGGTAGAGCACCAACCTTGAGTGAAAAAGCCAAGCAAGAGCACACACACACTTGCACAAGTATACACACACACACACACACACACACACACACACACACAGTGAATTGGGGGAGTTCTTTTTTTAAAGGAAATTTTCATTTGTTTTCCTGACTGCTTTTCTCTGTTGTATATTCATAAGCTGTTGACTTAAAATTAACTTGTTTATTGATGATATTCCATGTTGGTGTAACAATTCTTTACAAATATTATGACAGTAGTTATGAAGAGATAAAGTACCACAATATGTTTTTTGAAAAATATACTTTTATAAAACCCAAAACTTCATAAAAAAAAAATAGGGAAGAAACCTGAAGACTTTCTGTGGGTGTTCTATGACATTTTTAGCACAAGGGCATAAATTATTCAAATTTGTAGTTATAATTACCTATTCATTTTCTGATGTTTCCTTTGTTTTTTAATTGAAGCCTTTATGCTTCTACAATTATGAAAAAGCATGGAAATCTAAAAAATACCGAAGGAATGTAATAGACATTTACAAAAGTTAGTGAGTGATTGTTATTTGATATACCTGATCACTCCTTTCAGGTAAGACTATTTTTAGACACAGGAGCTATAATTTTCTTTCTGTTATTAAAAAGAATCTCGTATGATTGTACTCTCTGAGCTCTGTTCATCTATATTATCCCAATGTGGGTTGGAATGGTGGCTTTGCAGAGGTAGGTTTCTGAGTCCAGTCTAACTTGTCAACACTCCTGGCTGCCATTTGCCAATAACAATTCCTTCACATCTTTTATGAAATCATCACAATGAACAAGTATTAGTCTTGCAAATTGTGAACCTAAATGGAATTAATCTGAGGTCATTTAGCAATGATAAAGCCAGATTTCGATTTCAATCTCAGACTGAAATTCAGATTTCAGGCCCAGGAAGCCCAAACGTGGGTACTGCCAGTCAGCCTGGGCTGCTATATTAAAATACCACAGAGCCTATGGAGTAAACATTTATTCTGTAAGGTTCTGGAGACTGGAAAGCTCATGCCATGGTGCTAGAAATTTCATTTCTTGGTGAGGGCCTTCTGCTTGCCTCACACAGAGAGACAGCTGTGAGCATCCCTCTTTGTCTTCACTTAGCAGAGAGAATGCGCTCTGGACTCTCTTCGTCATCTTATAAAGACATTAATAATTCTGATCCTGTGGTCCTTTCACTCCTGACCTTATCTAAACTTTGTCATTTCCCGAAGACCCCAGCTCCAATGTAGCGGGCAGCACAAACACTTAGCCCACCACATTCTGTTACATTTTGTTATTTCATTATTCATTCATCAAATAGTTTTTAACCTCTGGTTATGTGCTAGGGATTGTGGATACGTTGGTGACAAAATACAGACAGACCTCACGTCATCATGGATCTGGGCATCTAGCAGCGGACACACAGAATGAAGTTCTTCTTCTGATGAGTTGCATAAGAGGGAAAGTGGCTGGTGACAGGCTAGTCAGAAGGAAGAGGATGCTAGGCATTCAGACGGAAAAAAAGTAACAGAAGAAATCCTTGGTTACCTCGGGAGTGGTCACGTGCAGAAGCCGTTCTGGTACACCCATGAGTCAGTGAGGGGCGAGGACGGAAGAGGACCTCGTATGTTGGACATGCACACAGGGTAGAGCGTTAGCTAGGATCTGGTGAAAGCTGTTTTCACAAAGGGTGGTCTGCAGTTCATTCCCATGTAGAAGGGGATTGAGGCCTGGTGCACGTCTGTCATCTCAACTCTGCTGGAGTTGGATGCTGATGCTTAGCTAGCTCTGGGAAAAGCACGACACCTTATCTGAATAGAGCAAAAAAGGGGTCTGAGTATGGCTTACGTGGTAGAATGCTTTCCTACCAAGCTGGAGGCCCCGAGTCCAAACCTGAGTGCCACCAAAACAGAAAGAAAGAAGAAGAACTGGTAAAGAGAGAGATTAAGTTTTCTCATAATGTACATACTTATGTCCATTTTCTTTTCACCTTAGTCCCTACCACACACTCTCATTAAATGTAAAATTTACCCCCCCACTAATAAAAAGAGAGAGAGAGAGAGCACGGTGAAGGAAGTGGTCTAAGGCTTCTGAGAGGGGAAAACTCAGAGCATAGGAATCTCACCTCTTTTGAGGATACGTGGATGTGGATACGTGGTTTCAGGCAGAGAAAAAAACCCACGGAAAACAATTGAACTGAAAGGATTCCCAGGGAGTGGCCCCAAATCTCTTACATTGCAGTGCCTTCTTTTTATGTCTCAATAGAGGAATTATTTTGGGGTAAATACATTAGGATTTGACAGTTAAAATATGCTAGCTACAATGTATTGCTCTCAGAATATTTGTACATTTTTATGCCAGACCCCTAGGCTATTGTCAGTCCCCCAAAGGGCTGATTTAAATGTCTTTTCCAGCCAATTCTATAATAAGTTTAACGGGAGCAGCACAATTTAAGTCATACTAATATCCATATTGGTTCTATCCCATGCCTGAAGTTTCACTTTTTGTCTTTCATTTTGTCAAATACAACAAGACTACTCTGTTTGTATTTAAACTCCCTGGATTAAATCTTTGTGATCTCTAGCTGTGAAATAGATGGCTTGGCACTAAGCCCTTTGGGTTGGAAACAGGTTTCAAGTAGCCTTTTTTAGTGCTTCTATAAATGATGTTTCTGTTCAATACGTGGTGAGCAATCCTTTATCCATCTGCCAGCCTTATATTTAGGGAACTGTCAAGGATGAGCATTGCACATTTCAGAAGTGCTGACCAGGGCACTGGAGGCTCACACCTGTGATCCTAGCTGCTCAGGAGGATAAGATAGGAGGATGGCAGTTCAGAGATAGCCCAGGCAGGATGGTCAGTGAGACTCTTTATTTCCATTTAACCACTACTACTAAAAAAAAAAAAAAAAAACCAGCCAAAAAACCTGAACAACAACCAAAAAAAAAGCCAGAAGTAGTGCTGTGGCTTCAGTTGGTGGAGCATTAGCCTTGAGTAAAAACGCTCAGGGACAGAGTGTAGGACTTGAGTTCAAGCCCCAAGTTCTGGCACAAACGGGGAGGTTGGGGGGGAGGCAGTATGAGATCTATCTTTTAGAAGAACTGAAAAGACATTCATCACAAAATAGTATGTAAGGTTTCTAGTGATTGCTCAGGCTCTCCTGACCAAAAAATTATATTGGGTGGCTTAAAGTGAGAAATGTGCGATCCCACAGTGCTGGAGGCCAGAAGGCCGGGCCCCCTCTAAAACGCTTCGCTTCTGAGGGTGCCCGCGAGCCTCGGCCTTCCCTGCCTTGCGCGCTCCGCCCTTTGTCTGTGTGGATGCCGCTGTCTGTGCACAGATTTCCTTCTTACGAACCGCGGGTCCTCGAATGAGGACTGATGGCCTCATCTGAACTTGAATACCTCTCTTTAGAAGTGCATATTCTGTCATATGCAGTTACGCTTTCAACATATACATATATTTTTAACTTTGATACATATATTTTCAACTTAGGAGATCCATTAAGAGCACATCTTATTTTAATACCCAGGCGCATTTACACCTTTAAAAGGAGCATGCTGGATTTTCCATGTCTGAAAAGGAAAAGTAACTCATGGAAATTATGATGGGATGACATCTTCATTGTCATAAAATTTCACTTTGGTGGTTTAGCTACCTTTCCGCCAGTGTGGAAAGATGACGTGGAAATACTTCCTTAATTGAGTTTTCTTCCCATCTGTTTCCTGGCATACTCTTTGGGGGAATTACTAGTGAACTGACAAGGGAGATAATGAAGCAAAGAGGCAAAGGCAATGTGTGAACGCACCACAGAAATCATTCTTCAGCTGTTTATATTAAGGCTGCGTAAAGTATGTGATGTCACAAATAGGATGATTAGCAGACTTAATCATTTCACCATGTGGACACACAACAAAGCCTCATTTACACACTGTAACTACATGTGATTTTTTTATTTGTTGATTACACCCTAATAAAACTAAGGAAAGCAAACCCATTTCTACCAGTTAGTCCTAAACATACTGATATATTAGCCACTTCTAAATATGCCACCGAAAATTGTAAAGAAAAATTACTACTTCAAAATGAATATTTATTAAAGACTATTATTAAGTAATATTAGAAAATATATGTACGACATGAATACAGATCTCAAAAAGTTTATGCAGATTAACATGTTGATAATATTTTTCAAAACTACTTCTTTGGAAATTTACTGCATTTATTCACCAGCAAATGTTCTAGGTTTTGTGTGTGCCATTACTGGGGCTTGAACTCAGAAGCTGGGTACTGTCCCTTAGCTTTTTAGCTCAAGATTGGCACTTTCCACTCAAGCCACAGCTTTCTTTCTTTCTTTCTTTCTTTTGGTAGTTAGCTGGAGATGATAGTTTCACGGCCTTTCGTATCTGAGCTAGTTTTGAACCACGATCCTCAGATCTCAGCCTCCTGAGTAGCTGGAATGGATTATTAGGCATGTGCCCACCTGAAAATATTTCTCACTGCTGTTTCGTGAGCTACGCAACATTCTAGGTGCTGAGAATGTACCAGTGAGCAAAACAGAAAAAAAAAGAGGCTGCACTAGCAGTGGAGTTGGGGAGGGATGGTTGGATTCTGTCTGAGTTTTGAAAACAAAGCCAACAGGAGTTGTGAATGGATCAGTCAGGTTGGGTGTGATCAGAGAGTCAAAGGCGCCCCCAACAGTGCGTGAGGAATGAAATAAGCAGCATGGGGAGCCTGCTTCTTTTATATTACATATTGAAAACACTCCAGTGTATCTCAGAATTATCCAGAGCAGAGCTTCCACACACACACACACACACACCCACTCCCTGCAGATTAAAGCTGGGCTGGAGGGCAGGTATTGCTTTTGCGATATTTGTCTGGAATTGAATTCAACAATCCAGGAAGTGGAAATGATGATGTTATCAACAGCAGGAAATGAGAAAGGATGAGAACGCTCTTCCCAGTTTGCCAGATCTCTGTGTGGAAAATAATTACAATGGGGGCTTTTCTCAAGGGACCACAAGAGAAAGAGACAACACAGAACAGTTTTAAACTGTTCTACCTTGTTTCAGGAGATTCCAAGAACATTCTTTTTTTTTTCTTCTAAATACAATGACAAAGTCTTTTAGCTACAACATTGATTTTATTCAGCTACTGTCTGTGGCTAGGATCATAGTTTTATTGATGTAGCCCAGGTTGCTTTGGGACTTGGGGACATTTTAGTGTGGTGTGCTCTTTGCCAGCCTTTGGGGGAGGTAACCTTCCTGGGCCAGGGCTGGCCAGCCTTTCTTCCCTTCCAGGGACTCTCTGTTCCCAGTGTTTTGCTAATCATCAGAGTGTGGCTGGGTTGGGAATTTCCTCCTCATATACTCTCAGGTTCTGTTCTGTCTCTCCATCCCTCCCTCCTGCCATTCCTCCCTCTTTCCCTCCCTTCTTCTGTCTTTTCTTTCAGCTGTATGCACAGAGTTGTATGGTATTACTGATTTTAGGATTCTGAGGAACCCCTATCCGGAGGGCTCACGTGAAGTCCTTAATTTACATTCGTGAAGTCCTTAATTTACATTCCCACCAACAGTGAGGGAAGTCTTGGCCCATGGCCTCCTGGAACAGGGGTTCAAGATCTGTTTTAGAGAGATACTGGGATTCCACCATTCCATCTGTGTGGTGGTTCAGAAAATTAAGTGGAATGAAAGGTAGAAACCACGTAACACTGCTCCCCACATTTAGATGTCCAGCAGCATTGCATTCATTTGTTTCTTGTTTTTCTTGTTGTTGTTCTTGTTGTTGTTCTTGTTCTTCCTCCTCCTCCTCCTCCTCCTCCTCCTCCCCTCCTCCTCCTCCCCTCCTCCTCCTCCCCCTCTTCCTCCCCCTCCTCCTCCCCTCTTCCTCCTCCCCCTCCTCCCCCTCCCCCTCCTCCTCCTCCTCCTCCCCCTCCTCCTCCCCCTCCCCCTCCCCCTCCCCCTCCTCTTCCCCCTCCTCCTCCTCCTCCTCCTCCTCCTCCTCCTCCTCTTCCTCCTCCTCCTCCTCCTCCTCCTCCTCCTCCTCCTCCTCCTCCTCCTCCTCCTTCTCCTCCTCCTCCTCCTCCTTCTTCTTCTTCTTCTTCTTCTTCTTCTTCTTCTTCTTCTTCTTCTTCTTCTTCTTCTTCTTCTTCTTCTTCATTCTTTCTTCCTCATTGAAAGGCTTACTGCTGGACACCAGTGTCTGAAACTGTGGCTCAAATGACAGTGCACTAATCTATAGCAGAAAAGCTCAGGGTACCCAAGACCTGGGTTCAAGCCCCAGGAGTCCCCCCCCCCACAGTCTTACTAAATTTAAATGTACAAGTATCTGAGCAACAGAGACATCTACTAAATATTAGACTTCATCTACATCGTTTATGTGACACTGTAGCCATATTTCCTTTGTGCACCAACATTTGCTTACATTCCATAATGATTTCCTTACATTTTTATGTCATGTAAATGATGTAATTATTTTTTACATCTTTTGTCATTATATATTAAATTATTCTCTTAATCATTTTCCTCTAAGGACATTTTTTAAGGCATAACATTGAAACATAGTAGGGGCTGGGAATGTGGCTTAGTGGTAGAGAGATTGCCTAGTGTATGTGTGTAGCCCTGTGTTTGATTCCTCAGTACCACATAAACAGAAAAAACCAGAAGTAGTGCTGTATGTAGCCCAAGTGGTAAAGCACTAGCCTTGAGTACAGAGAGGTTCAAGGACAGAGCCCAGGCCCTATGTTTAAGCCAGAGGACTGGCAAAGAAATGACACATAGTATAATGAACATGGCCATCCTTTCATAGATAAAATTACAAAAACAGATGTTGGTAAGGGATAAATATATACTGATGTTTAGAGACTAGAAAAGTGACTCATGTAACAAACACACACACACACATTATATATACAATCTATATCAGTAGTAGCAAAAACTAGATTCTGTACAGCAAAGTTGTGACATACTCGCTAAAAATTATGTCAAAGATAACTTTGTCTCAGAGTGATACTCTGAGATACGTTGTCTTTAGTGATACTCACTAGACACTATGTTGGAAATGAACCATACTACTTGGGGGAGAGAGGGATTGGGAGGGGCACAACTGGGAGAAAATGAGGGAGGGGGTGATACTGTTCAGAAAAATATATATTCATTGTCTGACTCATGTACCTGTAACTTCTCTGTATATCACCTTTACAATATTTTTTTAAAAAGATATCTTTGTGTCCAGATTTCACAAAGGTGTGATCTCATTCAAGTCCTAAGAACATGGGAATAATTCTTATTATATTTATCAAGGGGGCTTCAGGGGTCGAAAGAAAGGGGGAGGGAGGAAAAAATAGAGAACAGGGCTGAGATCTGTTCCCTTCGGGGCTCTCCAGACAGTGCCAACGGCCTAGTGACATTGTCAGGAGCATTTTCTATGTCTTTTTAGCGAGTTTAGACACTAGGCCATTAATTAAAAAAAATTAGTGTGGTCTTGTAAAGTACATGACAGATTTCTGTCTAGGGCTTGAAAGCTCTATGGACAAAACCACAGTCTTCATTTTGCCATTAAGTCAGGCGCCAGTAAATTATCCTCATTTATATCATCCTTTGGGCTTCCAGCCCTATGACCCTATAGTACTCACATTGTGCTGTATTTATGTACGCAACAGAATTATTTTAGCTAGAAGATAGAACATTCTTCCAAAAGTTAAATGGGATGCGGTCAGAGTGCTAAAGGTCACTCTCTACTGGTGGATCAGGTGCTATATGCAAGCAATATCTTAAGAAAAATGAGACTGAAAAGTAAAAATGAGACTGAAAAGTGTCTCCTAAGTACTGAGGCATTTTTCATTGTCGAGTGATTTTCTTTCATACACGAATGTGTTTCATTTCACACAGTATCCCAGATACTTACATAGAGTTTCTGTCACATGTTTGACAATGTTTCAAAGAGGCCACTTACCTAGAAGAAAGGTGTTAGGTGTCCTATCTATGCAGACAAAAATTTTCAACAAAATGGAGGACTTAGGATTGAGTTTGGTCATAGCTGGGAATAAGTGGGCACTTAGAATGATAAATAGATTATGTTTTGAATGATGTAAGTGGCTAGTGTAATGATTTTGCTTCTTACTGGACCAAATGGTTCCCATTGTAATGGCTTCTTTTATGCTAAATTATTTTATTTATACACTTACAGAACGTTACATGTTTGCTAAATAATTATGAATGATAAACCTCAAGAGGAACTGGCTGAAGATACACAGTTATTTTTGAACTTGTATTTCACAGCATGAAGATAAAATGTATTCAAGCTGTTCATTTCATAAAGAGAGAAAAATATATTTAAAATTAGAATGACATCATTTAGAATCTATAATTCATGCAGTCCTAAGAGAAATATAAATGGACCACATCAGTGGGTAGAGAAGAAAGTTAATTTCAACAAAACACTTGGTTTTGAAATATTTCTATATAAGACCATATTTTCGGGCTGGGGATATAGCCTAGTGGCAAGAGTGCCTGCTTCGGCTACACGAGGCCCTAGGTTCGATTCCCCAGCACCACATATACAGAAAACGGCCAGAAGCGGCGCTGTGGCTCAAGTGGCAGAGTGCTAGCCTTGAGCGGGAAGAAGCCAGGGACAGTGCTCAGGCCCTGAGTCCAAGGCCCAGGACTGGCCAAAAACAAAAACAAAAAAAAACAAAACAAAAAAACCAAAAAGACCATATTTTCAAAAAAGAAAGGAAGGAAAGGAAAGGAAGAGAGAGTGATTGTGGGGGGGGGCGGGGAAGAGAGACACTGGGCATGGATTTTAGCTCTGTACTCAAGCTGCTGAGATCTGAGGATCACAATTTGAAACTATCCTGGACAGGAAAGCCCATGAATTCTTACCTACAATTAATGACCAGAAAACTGGAAGTGGCACTGTGTCTCCAAATGGTAGAGAGCTCGGCTTGAGTAAAACAGCTCAGGGACAGTGCCCAGGCTCTGAGTTCAAGCCTCAGTACTGATCTCTCTCTCTCTCTCTCTCTCTCTCTCTCTCTCTCTCTCTCTCTCTCTCTCTCTCTCTCTCTCTCTCTCTCTCTCTCTCATCACAGCACTAGGAGCAACCCCCCCTTGTGGCCGCTAGCATTATCATCATTATTTCTTCACTTTCTAACGAGCCCTTCATGGTAGACCCACATTCAAATTGTATCGAGCATTGGTAGCACTCATGAAAGCCAGAGGATCCTCCTGAACCCAGCATGGGCGCTGGCGTGCTGTGTTACCCCCCTTGGGGATGGTGGGCACTGGTCAGTCCACTCTGATGTACTTTTGCTTCTTTGGGTTCAGTGTTGCACTAAAAGTGGGTGTGCTAGATGTGCCAGGCTGTGACACAGCATGTAGCCAAGCCCCTTAGGATGGGTAGACCGAGTCTGAGACATGGCGTGCCTGAAGCAACTTCCCCCTCAGGACTCGAGTCAGGGACTGCCTGGCGAGTGCTCAAGTGGCCCGCAGCCGCAGCACCAGCCGGGCCTTCATCACAGGGAGGTGGCCAGGCTGCTCCAGTTGGTCTGCATTGCCTCCTGCTTTGGGAAGTGCTATGATCTCTGCTTCTCACCTTGCAGGCTGGTGGAGCCCTCTTTTCCTTCTTTTATCCCATACCCTTCTCATGACTCTCTTCCTAGAATGCAGTGGGCAACACAAGTTTGACCCCAAAGCATTACCTTGTATGAGGTTGGCAAATACCGACTTTCATCTTTGCTGGATTCCTTTTGTCTTGAAGTTATCAAAGGGTAATTGGTAATTATATCCAACATAAAGGATCTGAGAGGTAAAGGGGAGTGGTACGCAGTGCTGGAATTTCTGCTATACATTTCAAATGCTAACGAGGAACATTTGGTTTTGCAGCGGAAGCCGCCGATGGTGGTGGATGATCTTTTTGAAGATATGAAAGATGGCGTCAAGCTCCTCGCTCTTCTGGAAGTCCTGTCTGGGCAGAAGCTGGTAACGATTTCTTCTGACTGTACTTGTCAAGTGATTTCTGCCTGGAATTTGGGGATTGTGGGATTGGGAGCATCAGGGGTGCTGCCCATATGAGAGAAAGTTCTTCTGATTGGTTGTTGGTAGTAAATGTCTACTTGTCTATCTGTCTATTATGTCTACTAGTCTACCTGTCATCTCTAGGAAGCAAATTTTCTTTCCTGTTCCTACAAACTCCTAGTGGTTTGAAAATACTCTGCTCTATAGTAGTCAACTGAGAAGTAAGAGCCAGAATGTCACAAGTAACCTCATATGGCTACCTGTGGTGTCTGTTGTGTGGTAACCAGGAACATTACAAAATTAACAACTGTCCCGCATCAAGTGTTTGCTGCCCATCTGGAGATTATTTTCAGAATTATGATTATTATTTTTTTTGGCCAGTCCTGGGCCTTGGACTCAGGGCCTGAGCACTATCCCTGGCTTCCTTTTGCTCAAGGCTAGCACTCTGCCACTTGAGCCACAGCGCCACTTCTAGCCGTTTTCTGTGTATGTGGTGCTGGGGAATCGAATCCAGGGCTTCATGTATAGGAGGCAAGCTCTCTTGCCACTAGGCCACATCCCCAGCCCTTCAGAATTATTTTAGAATGCTGTAGATACAAGTCTCAGATAGGCAATATTCTTTTCTAAAATTCCTTGACCATCATTAGTAATTGTATCAATGCATTTTCAAGGGTATTTTTGCCTTTCCATGACTAGCCAATTAGTTTTGTGCAGGGAGTTCTCAAATACGTATATACATGTATATTAGGTATATGCATATATTTATAGATTTATTATTTATTTATTATTAATTTATTCATAAATTTATTAAATATATATGAATGATCCATTTGAAATTCTTGGCACATACTTTTTCTAAATAAACTGGATAGGCATTAGAATATGAGAGCATTAGATTGAAATGTATACTCACCTGATTCCTAGAATAACCAAGCATCTTCTTGAATTAAGCTATTTATCTGAAAGTTTGTAGAATCTTCCTATAGCCCTTCAAGAGTTGTATCTATTGGTTGAGGGTATAGCACAGTCTTAGAATGCTTTCCTAGCATTGGTGGGCCCTGAGTTCATCCCCTATACTTGAAAAAGAATAAAGTATATCTGTTATCTAAGTATCAAATATATTTTTCCATTGTACTTGGCTCACAGTCTATATTAACCTTGAGGAACATTTAACTGCTTAGCAAAATTATTTTAGAAAATGTATATTTGTGACAAAACAATTCCACGTTTACTTCAATACTCCACTTAAGCATAGTTCTGGAAGGGATTTCAGAAAGACTTGTTGGCATTCTCACTTGACAGATAGAGAAACTGAGACACAGGAGAGCAATTTCTTTATTAGCCTTCATTATTAATTTATGTACAGTCCTTCCAGTTGCTGAATTATACTAATACAGTTATTTTGAAATTGTAGACATGCTTTGCAAGGGTGATGTAAATTCTGTGCCCATGTGCACTAGGGTTCCGGCTCATGTGGAGACGGGGAGCACTTTAAGGGGTGAGAGCCTTCCAAAAGGAGACTGAACAAAGTGTGGCCTCCAGGGTGCTAACCCAGTCAAGAGTCTATAATTATCCCAGGCCTGAGCTCTATTAGGAACATTGTACTTAGCATCAGCCTGCTCATAGCCCTAGCATCTGGCTTTGACCATGATCACTTGAGAATTGTGGCCAGATGGCTCAGCAACCTCTCTACTGCCAGCATCTCAGGATAGGGCTGGAGTATCATATAATATCCTGACTTGTTTTGGTAGCTTACGTGACTCCATATTTGTGATTTTAACAAAGGCCTTAGGGAATTTTAAAATTATTATTCTTAGGAGTTGTGTGGTTTTTTTTTTTTTTTTTTTTTTTTTTTTTTTGCCAGTTCTGGGCCTTGGGCTCGGGGCCTGAGCACTGCCCTTGGCTTCTTCCCGCTCAAGGCTAGCACTCTGCCACCTGAGCCACAGCACCTCTTCTGGCCGTTTTCCATATACGTGGTGCTGGGGAATCGAACCAAGAGCTTCATTTGTAGGAAGCAAGCACTCTTGCCACTAGGCCATATTCCCAGCCCTGTGGGTTTTTTTGTTTTGTTTTTTTAATGTCTAATGAATGTTACATGTGGAACTGAAATTCCTTAGGTGGATTGATAATGGCATGTCTTTAATCACACATAGACTTTGGACCACTGAATTTAATTTTGTGCTTTAAGAACATGAGTAATTGCCATTAAAAATACAGAGATTAGGGACTGTATAGAAATATCTTCCTCATCTGTGTTTTGAAACTGTGAAGTATAGTTTTGAAGAAGACTTGGCCAGAAGATCCACTTAGAAGTTACTAGGTGGATAATCTCAGAGAACCTTCCCATCGCCCGGCCTTGCGTGATGTCCAGGTGACTCTGGTAGTCCTCTAGTGCACAGTCAGAGCCCACTTCACCCCTCTGAGAGGGGCTGGCATCATCTACTAATCACACAGCTGATGTTTCAGGAGTCCCTCCCATGGACAGGCATTCCCTTCCACCCTCCAAGGAAAGCAGAGATAAATAGAATTTGGCCAGTGCCCTCCATGAACTCGTAATCTCAACGCGAGAGTAACTGCACCAGGCAGGATAGCATACGCTGTAGAGAGATAGAGGTAAATATGTGATAAGGCAGTTACAAAGACATGCATATCTTCCTCATTTAGTCAGGGTGCATCTGGAGAAGGAAAGCTGAATGAAGCCATTCACCCAACTAGATAGTGCAATGGTATTATTTTAGATCGTGTGGCGTTGTTACAGGGTTGATCATGTGGTCAATGCTATAGATCTAGAAGCAGATCGAGAGCATGGCGGAAGCCTTCGTGCATGACAGAGGGACTTGTCAGGTCTGGGGGAAAAGGAGAGATCGTTCAACCAGTAGAATGAAAACAGAGGAAAGATAGGATTGGATCCTTCTAGCTTACACAGAAAATCACTGTGTGATCATCTGTGTGATCCAGAAACTAATTGCACAATCACTAGAAACACTGTGATCTTTCAGACATTGGGTTAGAAAAATAGTCAATAAGACACAAAGATATCGAGTATCAAAGATTGTTATATTTTAATTACAGTGAAATTATGAATATTTGAAAACACTCTGGAGTAAGTTTATGTAAGAAGTTGCACACTTATCAGCCTTCACAATTTATTCTGTGAAAGGTTGAAAGAGATATGTTAAAGTTGGAGGGGTGGTTCCAGTGGAAGAACATCAGTCATCGGCCAATAATCAAAAGCATTAGTTACCAAGTTTGAGTTCTGGTCTTTGATCAAAAAAAGAGAACAAAAAAACAGAGAGAGAGAGGTGGGGGCAGAGGGAGAGGGAGAAGGAGAGGGAGAGAGAGAGATATTAAGTATGTTTAAAATACAACCATGGAGCAATAAGGTTGCAGCAATTTGAGGAACAATATGGATAGGAGCAGTATAAAACATATTAGAAAGTAAATATACAAAGCAGAGATAAGGAAGTGATGTCAACATCATTGAGTATTAAGGCTTAATGAAAACAGAAGTGAAGGTCACAAAGAAAACATTATGTGTCTTTCCATATATTTAATTAAAGAAGCATGTTTAAGTCCCTGTCAGTATCAATGGTTGAAGGGTTGAAAAGGGCCTACACCAAGTGATTCTTTTTGAATACTAACAAGAGTGAAAGAGGAAAAGAAAGGTATGGCATTACTTTATAGCTGGAAATGTTTACATTTCCCACTTGCTGAGCATTCTCCTCCTTTATATTGCACTCCTAAAAAGCCGTGCTTGCATGAAAAGGTGAGAAGAATAAGAATTCATCTATCAGCAAGGAACATAACCAGATGTCCTGGAAATAATTCAGGTTCACAATAGAAAGAGAACATATGAATGGCACATGTTATAGCTGCCAAAAAGAATGAAATCTGGTGAAAGGCAATGATATAGATGAAACTCAGGGATACAACGTCTGGTAGAAAAGACGTATCAGAAGATTCATGCTTTTCATATAAGGTAAAGGCTCAAACAAATGTGTTGTTGCATGCACAGGAGTGAAACGAATGTGTGGACATTCCTATTCCTGCTTTCCTTTCCCCAGCCCTGTGAACAAGGCCGTGGCGGGAAGCGCATCCGCGCGATGGCAAACATCGGCACCGCCCTCAAGTTCCTTGAAGGAAGAAAGGTAAGAGGCGAAACCAAACTCCTTAAACAAGAAGTCCTGGGCATCCTGGCATTGGCACGATGGGCTGTGGGAGGCATTAATGTGGAACTGTACAGATAGACAGTGCCACTGTAAAATACTTTTAGATCTACTAAGCAGTTGCAAAAGAGAAATTTCACACCACCGTGCTCTCCTTCCTCTAATTTTAAACACTTCCATAAATATGATTCTGTTATTAAATTATGAACATTACAGTTGAAACTGCTCACGAGAGCCCAAACCATAACACCTTTGGCCCACGACTCAATCCAACTCACGGCATGCGTTTGCTTGTATGGGCCTTGTAAGGCAAGTCTTTTCTCTTTTCTCTTCTTCTACGACCTTTGATGCTTTGGGCAGATGGACTCTGGATCTGGGTTTGTATGACGTTCTCTCTTAGTCTAGCTGAGGCTATGCATTGCTGGCAAGAACTCCAAGGAAGGCCTGCTGGGTCCTTCCCTGTGGGCCATATGAGTGGGCAGAGGAATCTGCTGTGTTCTTCACTGATGAAGTTAGCAGGGATCACATGATGAGGTGGGGGCATGTCAGTTTTCTGTGACTATAACAAGCACTTGAGGCTGGATCATCTGTCATGAAGGAAGTTTACTTGGCTTACAGTTCTGGAGGCCAGGAAGTCCATAGCACGATACTTGCATCTCGCTGCCTCCCACCCAACAGGAGATGTCACAAGAAGAGATAGAGAAGCTCGCATCAGCTTCTGACAAAGCCACCAGTCCCATAGATGGTGGCCCCACCCCAATGACCTTATCTTGACCTCAGGGCCCCGTTTTAACAAATGATCTTTAAGTAATTGTACCAAGGGGTTTCAACTCATGTCAGTTGATAAAGACAGTGCATCTTGATCAGTGCCATTCACTCCATCATTCTCCCCATCGATCCCAACCCCATCTCTCCTTTCCAGTTACCTGGGACAATTTTTCCACACAAGTGCATTGAATAGCATGGCTGTATTCACCCACCCTGCTTATCCCAGTGCACCTTCCACCCTCCCCTGACACCCCGCCTCCCCTCAGGCAAAATGTGTTTCGGCTTCCTGTTATTCATTTTGTTACACCGCCCTTTGATTGCTGAAGGAGGAGTTGCACCGCGGGAATCCTTCCCTGTATATCCCATATTTTAGTCAGATTGATCATGTATATATGCATTTGGCCCCTATATGTTTTCAGAGATGTTTATATTGTGTGTCTGATTTCTATGTGAGAGGAAACATGTGCCCTTTGCCTCTCTGAAATGGACTTACTTCACTTAACATAATTCTCCCCAGGTCCGTCCATTTCCCTGCAAATGACATAATATGACCCCGACCTTATCTTTGTCCTCCCAGAGGCTTCATTACCAATTCTGTTAAGAGAAATGTAAGGACTGAGCTTCTAATACGTGAAATTCAGGGTCAGGTCACAGCAACTGGTATCTGTCATCCTTTTTTCTATTACTGCTTTTTTCTGTCCTAGTCGAGAAATAACTTACAGGAGGTGACCGATACTGTCTAATTTTTTTGCTCTTCTTCAAACTTTCACCAGTTGCCTCCAATAGATGCTTGTGAACTGTTGCTCTACTGGCAACTTGTATTCCTCTCATTCCATCTTCATTTATTATTAAAGGCATTCTATGTGGAAAAGATGACATTTCCCCCCTACTCAGCCATTGATTTACGCAACTGGTTATTTCTTTGAGTTTGAGCTCATTTGTTTTTGTGTTATACTACAAGATGCAGTCAATTGTTAATTATAAATATTGAGCATTGTTGCTCACACTGCTCTAGATTGAGCACTGAGATCTCTTTCACTGACTTTCTTGTTCTTCAGCATGGCCTCCCTGCTCCCAGGCCACTTCTTATTTAGTATAAGCACAGTTGTCCCAGCCTTGCCTTTCATTCTCCCTAGACCAGTCCCAGAATCAGCTGGTTCTCAAAGGAAGCTTCGCTCTTTTTGTTGGTGACATAGTTGTCGTCTGTGTCCAGTCTTGGGTTTGCTAGTGATTACTAGACAGTCATGGCTCCTAGGCCCTTGCCACACTTCCATCTAGAAAATATGTAGGTTTGCCAACTAGTGCATACAAATATATGCTGTCCTCTCTCTCTAGTCACCTACCCTGTCCTGCAGGTCTGTTTGCATGTGTGTGTATAAATTGTTATGTTAAAATGATAACTTCCATTCCAGAACAACACCGTGAGATTTATTCTCTCCTTACATAATTTTTTTGTCCCTGTTCTCACTTTAATGTATTTATATATTTGTGGAAAAAAACTAATCTACATATAAAATAGGTCAAGAATTTCCAGTATATACACCCATGCAAAGCATTACTAACTGGAGATCACTATCTGTGCAGTTCTATCTGTATATAGCAGTGTAGTATCAAGTCAAAAACCTATTTTCCAAATATACTGATGTTAGTTTCTAGTCCTTCTTTGGTATGTTTGTAGTATTCATTTGTAATAGAGGTAACTTGTAATTGTATTCTATTTGGTGTTGTGCTACATTCATACACACACACCACCACCACCACCACCACCATCACCACCACCACACCACACAAAACTCAAACATCCCAAGAGACTTTAGTTCTTAGTTTATTTTAGGGAGTGGGTCTCTACCATGGCTCACCAGCACTTCCCTATTGCTGGAGGTATATCTTCAACATTACTTCCTAGAAATGTGGTTGCTAAGTCAAAAAACAATGTGTACTAGACAATACATTTCCCCAAATGGCATGCCTCTTAGATTGAACTATTTCTACTTTGTGAAAATTTAGGATGTTTGTACACAATTGTCATTTGCACACAATCCTGAAAAACAAAATTGATTTGATTATTTTCTTCTTAATCTCTGTTATGAATTAATTGATATGCTCTGTAACTTTATAATCAAATGCTGAATATGAAACAGGACACTTGAAAAGCAAAGCTTAGATTGTACACCTTAAGTAATGTACTCTTCCTTTGGTGTATGTTAGTAGGCTATGAAGTCAGAGCCTTGGTCCTCACTCTTGCTAGGCAGGTGTGCACTTAGCCATATTCCTCCCTATTCCATCATGCTAGTAGATATTTTTCAAGCAGGGTCTCGGATCTTTAGAGCAGATCTGGCCTTGAGCCACAATCCTCCAGCATTCCCCTTCTCACATGTCTGGAATGACAGACACCACCACACTTTGTACAATTATTTGTGTTTTAGTAAGTTGGTGATTCAATGGGCCAGAATAAATTTTGATGAATTCTGCAAATTTCATGCTTCACAAAACTTCATTGTTATTATTTATTTATTTATTTATTTATTTATTTTTGCCAGTCCTGGGCCTTGGACTCAGGGCCTGAGCACTGTCCCTGGCTTCTTCCCACTCAAGGCTAGCACTCTGCCACTTGAGCCACAGCGTCGCTTCTGGCCGTTTTCTGTATATGTGGTGCTGGGGAATCGAACCTAGGGCCTCGTGTATCCGAGGCAGGCACTCTTGCCACTAGGCTATATCCCCAGCCCATTGTTATTATTATTAACACATGTCATGAAATCTTGGCGACGATGATTGAACTTGGAGTATAAGTTGTTCATCATCTGTTCTCTGAATTGTGCTGAGGATGGTGAGCACTGGTTGATTGCACCCTTAGAGATTGACATATTTACCATATAAGTCCATTTTGCTTCTTGTTTAAAAAATAACCTGTTTAATAGTTGGAAAAAATGGTATGTCTCTGTTGACAGAGAAAGACAGTTCTTTTTTTTTTTTTTTTTTTTTGGCCAGTCCTGGGCCTTGGACTCAGGGCTTGAGCACTGTCCCTGGCTTCTTCCCGCTCAAGGCTAGCACTCTGCCACTTGAGCCACAGCGCCGCTTCTGGCCGTTTTCTGTATATGTGGTGCTGGGGAATCGAACCTATGGCCTCGTGTATCCAAGGCAGGCACTCTTGCCACTAGGCTATATCCCCAGCCCAGAAAGACAGTTCTTTACAGTTACTGTTGCTCCTAAATAAAGAACTCAATGGTAATAACCATTATTTTACCATTTCTCAGCTTTTCTTTGTCTTTAAAGAGCCATGCTCGAAGTGTAATATGTTTGTTTCCCTTTGGACAAATCACACTGGTTTTAAAAATCATTTGCATCTGTATGTCATCTTCTCCCTTTGTTTTTCATGGCAGTCCATGTACAGAGGATCACCGGTTAGTATAAACTTTAGACTTTTTAACTCCTGCTTTCTATAGGTAAAAGACAAGCTAAGTTTCAGGCTCTTTGGTAGCAACTTGCAACGTAAGTGCTTCTTCCTCAACTACTCACATGGTTTGTTTTAAATCCGCATGATTCCTAAATGTAAAGAAAACCACATTTTGTTTGGTGTTTTTATTAGTTAATCCCTGCCTGGATAATATATATATATTATATAAGTATATATATATATCATATATATATATATACTTGCTTTGTTCTCTTTGTCAACTTTAAGCAAAAGAAGTCTGTGAAATCCATTTATGTTCACCAAAATCACGTGCTTGCTGTTTTGTAGTCCATCTGCGATTTGTCATGTACCATGACACAGGATAGCCAAACCTCGGTAGCTAAGACCTAATTATCCCATGGTTAAGTGAGGTAACATTCTGACTTATTACTAGGAGAGTGTTTCTTTTTTAACAGATTAAATTAGTGAACATCAACTGCACTGACATAGCTGATGGCAGGCCATCTATCGTTCTCGGGCTGGTATGGACCATTATTCTGTATTTCCAGGTACAGTGCTGCTGTTTCTTTTTTCAAACCAGTTGTAAAATTATGGGGGAGAGAGTGGTAGACTCATGATGCCCTCCTCTGCTATACCTTTTGGGTGACCATTAACAGTACACATAGTCTTTTGGTAGTAGAATATCATCATCTCCCCCACAAAGATGCGTTACCTAGAACCTGAATCCCATTGAACTTCAGCTAAGGAATCTCATTATGGAGATAGACTGTATAAGTGTATATCTGTGTACGCTATGTACAATGTACTCTATAACTGTAGTACAAGCTCAGGAAATGCTTTTTTTTTCTTTTGTGGAGAAGTCTCAAGATCCTCTCAGACATGATAAGAGTTAACTTGGCATTTCTTATAGAATCATTGTGCTACTTAAGTTTTAGTCTGCTTTCCATTGCTAACACAAAATACCTGAGGCTCTTTAACTTAAATAAAGGGCAGAAGTTGATTCGCTCACTGTTTGGGTGATGGAAAATTCAACCACCAATGACGAGGGAGCTGTGACCACATCCCATCATGATCTATCGCACTGGGATAGTCGCAAGTCAGAGAGATTGTGTGGTGTGGCAGGAAGGCAGAGAACAGAGAATGACCAGGCTTACTTCGATAGCAGTCCACCCATGAGAACCAACGAGGATCCCATAAGAAATTCATGAGTTTATTCCAAACGTATCTCCCCCAAGGATCTTCAGTTGGGTTTTCCTTCTCAGCACTTCCCAGTCTCAGCACATGGAGGACTAAGTTTCAAACACCAAACAGGAACCTTATCCAAGCCATAGCATCCATCTCACTCAGGAAGCCCACACCACGTACGGCCCTGTGTATACAGAACTAGTGACGGCAAGGGGACATGCAGATAGGAAGAAGGTCCCACTCTGCCTGCAAATACCTTGCACTTCTCAGGGGATGGTTAGCTCATTCTCTCTTAGTTGACACAGCACACCTCGGTGGGAGCAGAGGAACAGTGATGAATTTCATCCACAGATTGAAGAGCTGACCAGCAACCTGCCCCAGCTGCAGGCACTGTCCAGCAGTACATCCTCCGTGGACAGCACGGTCAGCCTGGAGACCGCCAGCCCCCCAAGCAAACGCAAGGTGCCCACCAGGATCCAAGGAAATGCCAAGAAGGCTCTGCTGAAGTGGGTGCAGTACACAGCGGGAAGGTAAGTATCAAGGGCTTGGTGCAATCAGAAATTCTGTGATGCCTGGTCAGTTTTTTACTTAGGTCTCTTCTCCTGCGTGTGAGGGTTGGAGAGACATTCGAATAAATAAATGGCTTGACTTTTGTTTCTGTCTCCTTGATTTAAAATATAAACAGGAAATTGCCAGTAGTGCTCTAGGAAAATGGTCTGACAAAATGAATTTGTTTTTCATTAGTGTGACTAGGCCCGATGAGTAAAATCGATCAACCCAACACTTTTGATTAGTAACATGAAGGCTCATGTTAATCAAGTTATTGTTTAGAGCTCCTGCTTGTAAGTAATCTTTACCCAAACAAATCAGATATTTATACTAACTTATCTCTTGGTAAGACTATTTGAAAAATGTGCCATAATAATATGAATTAAGATCCACATTGCAAAATCTAATTTTATTTCCTGAAACTTTCTAGCCATTTAATTCCCGCCCCCTTTGGTCTTATCTTTTATATAGAATAGATTTTATGCTGTCAACTTTTGGGGATGAAATCTAAATTTACCTATGTACACACTTTGGTTATAATGAGGGCTAGAGAATTAGAATTCTCAAGAAGTATCTTCTCCTACCAATTTCAGTGGGATTTTCAGCTGAGCATGACAGTGTTTTGTGGTCTGAGGGGGTCAGAGGCAAGTTTTGTTTCAGGTTTTTGCAAGTTTTGCTTTCATTTGATCTTCCTAGATGACATGGAAAATCACTCACTTGCTCTCTCATTTTGTCTGTCTACCACTAGTCTGAATCTGATTAACTCCTGATGGAGAAATAGCTGTAAACAAGTACTTATTATGCTACATTGAAATGTTAAACGTAAGGAGTTCTATTTTCAAAAATGTTGGAGAAGCAGGAGATATGGAAGGAAAAGTTAAACATAGAGAAGATGTAATCAGTGCAGCCAACATCTGCAATTTGGCTTCGCTTTGAAAGCGTGGGAGTGGTTGCTTTTCTAATTCCAGACAGAGTCCGAATTGTTTCTGAAGAACTAAGAGTGCGTAGTAGAAATTAACATGTCAGAATCCTCCCACATGGTTGGAGCACCATTTGTTTTCAAGCACACTGGCCCACTGGGCATTAGAGATGTTGATTACAACTTAACGGGACATGAAGAGAAGCAGCGGTCCAGGGTGAAGACAGGTGATACATGAATCCCCGGGTCATGACGCCACTGCAGCACTGACCTGTGACGTTCAGTTTTCCATTGCTCCACACTCAATTACAGTTAACCAAAGCTCGATTGAAGGTTATTTCATAACATGGCAGCTCGAGGTGAGCCCAAACCCAATGAGGGTGCAGCTTCCTCCATTTTGTTTAGCTCTGCGTATACTGTGTTGGGTTTTATGATGTGCAGGGATCTGGGGACAGCCCAAAGTCATGTCTGCAGGTTGTGTATTGGAAACAAATATTCTCCTTGTCTGTGAAGATATTCAGAACCTCAGACCTGCTGGGTGTTTAGCCATCAGCACCTCAATAAGCTCACTCCCATGCTTGTTGCTTTGTATGCAGAAGTTTGAGGAGAGGATATCCCAGCCACACAAATTCCATAAGAACAAAGATACGGTCCCTAACAGAACATTGATTAATTAATTCTATCCCAGGGTGTGCTTTCTAAACAGTGGCTTCTCTGACATGGAGAAAAGACTTCAGATTCTTCAGAATTTTTGAACCAAGTTCATTATATGCACAAAATTAAATGTTGTATACAAGTCAGAAGCACTTATATACCGGATGTATTTTACCATTTTTTTCTTTTAGTATTGGAGTTTGAACTTGGGGTTTTGTGTTGCTAGAAAGGCACGCCACCACATAAGCCATTGCTTCCATTCCATTTTGCTCTGGTCATTTTTGTGATCGTATCTTAATTTTTGCCCACGCATGGGCCCAGGCTATGATTTGCGTATATTTTGCTTCCCATTGTAGCCTAAATGACAAGCACATGCCATTGCATCTACCTTCTTAGTGTATGGACTTTTCTGCTCAGTGTAGGTCTGTGAGCCTCTTGATCTCAGCCTACCGCGTAGTAGGGATAATAGGTGTGTCACACTATGTCCCACAGGTGAGATAGGAACTCTTGTGTATGGGCAAGATGGCCTTGAATCACAATCATCCCGATCTAAAGTTCCCATGCAGCTAGGATTACAGGCATGAGCCACCAGTGCCCAGCTATTCTGTCATTTCTTGAAGTGATGGGTCTGATATATAAGATTTTGGGCTTATATATGAGCAGGTTGAACTTAAACTTTTTAGTAATACATTGCATGTAGTCGAGACATTTGTTTAAAACTCTGATCTAATCAGAATAGTGCACGTGTATCTTCAAATGGATGAATATGTATATGTACATTTTTTCAACAGGAACAGAATGTGTAAGATACATTGAAACATTTAAAATCACTTAGTAAATATTTATTAGCTAATTTTTATGCCCCGCCTTATTTTGTTAAAAAGTAATGTGAACTGACCTAAAGAGACAAAAAGTTGTACACGTGTGCATGTGTGCACATATGTGGTATGGTGTGTGCCTGAGTACACGTGTTACTGGGGAATGAGTAGATTCAGAGGCATTCTACTACAGGAGCTCCTCCTCTGCCACATTTGCTTGTAGGGTCTCAAGATAGGTTTGCTTAGGCTGGCATTTAATTGTTATTGTTCTATCCCCACCATCCCAATCAGCAAAATTACAGGCCTGCTCAAATGTGCTCAGTTTGCCTTGGAGGCTGTTTCTTGCCAATATCTTACCTGGACTATTAACTTCTAACATGTCTCTATCTCCTGAGTAGCTGTGGTCACAGACATGTCCATCACACCCAACCTGGAAACCTATTTAAATGAAGAAATAGGAGGGAAGGAAAAAAATAGGTAGAAAAGTAAGGCAAAGGGGTGATGTATGAATAGATAATTAACAAGGACAGGCTGTTTAACCTTCATGGATTGCAAGACTTTAAATCCATACTACAAAAATCTCCAAAAAAATGAAGAGAAAATTCATCTTTTAGAATTACTGGTATCCTATAAAGTAGCTTAAAAATATTGATTTAGGAAGCCCATGGTTAGGTCCAAAAAAGTGCTTACTTTAACTCACAATATTTTACACAATTTGAATATACTTTGGTAAACAAGTTTTAGAGTGAATCTTAAGTTTATTGAGATTGTATTTATGGGCCTTTGCCAGCTTCTGTTATTTCACTTAATACTTTTCACAGAAGAATATTTTTTTACAGAAAGTTTGAGAATGTGGTAAATCTAATTAAGTAATTTTTTCCTTTAATGAGATAGAGCTATAAAGTTAATGAGACCAACTTAAAAAAAAAAAACCCACCAGTTTCCTGTATCCATGCTAACTACATAGTCACATTTATAGGTTTAGCACTTAGTTGTGGGTTCTTAATCATGTTAAAATCATTCTTGTAGCAGCACATTATGCATTTGATATGACATATCATCTTTTTATTCTACTATGAATCATGTCTGCCTGTTTCACACAATGTTGCTTAGAAATGTGTAAGAAATTTCTTCAAAAAATTTCCCATGCTCAGTTATGATCACCTTTGATAATAATTTCACTATTTTTCTTTTAACATTTTGTCACATCCTTTCCCCTAAGTTGCTTTCCTTTCAATAACTGTCCACATTTGCATTATAGAGACCATCTCAATTACTGAAAGAAGACCTCATATTGAGACTTCTAAGTATTATTAATGTGAATTTCAGCATGTTATCTTACGTCCTCTAGAAAATGGTTTTCCTTAATCCTGTTCAGTAACTAACGTGTACCTCGTTAATGAAGAACATTAGGGTTTGGATGGGCCTTGAAGAATGTGTTTATGCTTACCAGTGGTTTGACATTGGTTTTGTGTTTGTGACCTCAAGGCAGATGGGAATAGAGCTGAAGGACTTCGGGCGGAGCTGGAGAAGCGGGCTTGCCTTTCATTCAGTCATCCATGCCATCCGTCCTGAGCTGGTGGACCTGGAGAAGGTGAAAAGCAGATCGAACAGGGAAAATCTGGAGGACGCTTTCATTATTGCGGAAACACAGCTTGGCATTCCGCGGCTGCTGGATCCTGAAGGTACACTACGTGATTGCTACCATGTGCTCTGGGTGGTGGTGTGTTCGAATGCACTAAACCCACACACGGCCTGACTTGTCTGAGCCAGAAAGCTGTAGGAAAGAAGGAAGAAATAATACCGTTGGTACCAACTTTTTTTCTGTATAAATATTATGTGTCATCATATTTGGGGACAAAATATGACAACATTACCTCAAGTGGTGCTTTGGCTTTGATCTATGGCCAGCAACCAGCAGATTGTAGTTCAAAGCCATGGGAACTGGTCTTAGTGTGCCTAAGGGTGGAATGAAGGTTTTGGAAGTACAAGGATTGTGATGTGATAAAATAATTACATTGTATAATCCAATAGAGGACATTAGGAATTTAAGACCATAGCTTTAAAAGGTTTTTCATTAGATATGGTAATATTGATAACCGCTCAATGCCTTGCTGTCAGTTAGCTATTAGTCAAGCCAAATGGTGCACATATATACATATATACATACATATACATATATATGTATATACTTGTTATATCATTGAAATAGATTATCCCCTTTATTAATATGAAGTAACTTTCTTTGTCTCTTTGGAGTAAGTTTTATTTGAAGTCTGTTGTATTGGATGAGTATACCAGCTCCTGCCTACTTTCAGTACCTCTACATGCTTAGGAAATCTTTAATCCTTTGTTTGTCTTTAGCAGTGAGGTAAATGAAGGTAGCATAAATAGTATGTAAAATGTGTGTTTATGTGTGCTGGTCCTTGGGCTTGTGCTGTCTCTGAGCTTTTTTGCTCATGGCCAGCACTATACCACCTGAGCCATAGCTGCATTTCCAGCTGGGTTTTCTTTTCTTTTCTTTTTTTTTTTTTTTGGTAGTTAATTGGAGAAAAGAGTCTCCTGAATTTTCATGCCTGGGCTGGCTTTGAACCACAATCCTTAGACCTGGGCTTCCTAAGTACCTAGGATTACAGTCCTAAGCTACTGGTGCCTGGTTTTCTGTCTGTAATGTGGATCGTGTTTTTTGGTAAATTGCTAGATTTCAAAACTTCTGTTATTACAATCCAGTGATTGAGAGTTAATTTGTTCACATGCGCTTTGGCTTTCTAGATGTGGACGTGGATAAACCAGATGAGAAGTCCATCATGACCTATGTAGCCCAGTTTCTGAAACATTATCCTGATGCCCACAATGCGGGTGCCGACGGGCAAGAAGATGAGGTAGCTCTACATTTCCTTTAAATATTGGTAGTGTGCTCAACTCAGATTTTCATGAGTACTGTTTTCAAAGATATTAAATTAGACTTTATTTTAATTGGATAGCAACTGAGCAAGGAACAGATGTCATCCAATGGAGAAGTGAATAGTGGAAATGTTTCTCGGGTTGATATGTTGGATATGTCCGAGAGAGCTTTGCTAATGATAAACATTAGCTATCCAATGAAGATGAATTACAATTAAGGAAAGATAGCAGTGCTAGGATCACCATTTTAGTTCCTTCTTTTCATTTAAGGATTGAAATAATTTTATATGCATCATATTATATATAGCGTTTTCACTCTCCTTACTCTACTAGATATTATGAAATCTTATTTAAATTCTAGATTGTATGACATCCATTTACAGCAAACATGGTAGCAAAAAGCCTTAACACACATGTTTCATAATGCTCATTTGACATGTTTATTGTCACTAATATTTTCTTAAAAAATGGAAATGAACAAAGGAAATTTATCTGTACCTCATCTTCTAGACAGAAACTACCCTAGGGGCAAAATGAACATACTTGTTCCCAATATTTAAAAATATATTAAAATACATTTTTAACAAAAGAGAATCATAGTATCTGTGAAGTTTTATACTACTTTCCATTAACATGGAAAAAAACTAAGCAAGCTGGGTACATTGGTTCAGGTCTATAAATCCTTAATGTTTCAGAGTCTGATATTGTGAGGATCACAGCAGGAGGCTAGCCTGAGTATAATATACCCAAGATCTCATCTAGGATAAAGCTGGAAGGGGTGACAAAATCCCTAATCCCAGCTACAGAAGGAAGCATTGATAGGAAGATTACAGTCAAGGTCAGCCTTGGCATAAAATAACCAGAGCAAAAAGGCCTGGGGCTGGAGCCCAAATCAGAGAGCATGTGTCTAGCCAGTAGAAAGTCTTTAATTCAAAACCCTAATCCTGCCAAAAATATTTTTAAAAAATTTAAAAATGAATAAAGAACTATGCAGCATATCATATGTATATACACGAACTTAGCCAAATCTAACTGCTGTGAATTTCTAATTTTTCAAGTGGCAAACAATATTAGATGAGCAGTCTTGTAATAAAACTTTGCTGTAAGAGCCTTAGAACTAGAATTCCTAGTCAAAAGGGCATACAAAATGTCATTGCTTTTGAAATGTTGTAAAGCGTCAGCCTATCGAGTTTGCCTCATTTTGTGCCCCAGCCAGAATATCAAAGGATCCAGTTTCCCAGTGAGAATGGACATTCCATTCTCTTACTATTTTGTAAATTGTAAATTATTTTTTAATTACAGAAGGGTGATCCACTGCTGAATTTCAGCTTCATTGTAGAGGAAAATGGCCCCAGGAATATCGCACATGGAAAATCTGTGCCTCTCTCTTTGTGGTTGCCATCAGAGTTTTGGAGCACTTTGACATTACCATGAAAATCAATTAGATAAACAAAAATTGTAAGGTGTACTTTTTTGAATACTAGAAGCAGATCTAAGGAAGAAAAAGATTAGGGATTCTGTTCTATTTTATTGTTTTCTAGTAGAAACAGATTTGATGTTACTAGTGATCTATCAGTGACTTCATGAAATAATTAAGTAACACAGAGGCACCACCTGTCTTGAGTTAGGCCGTTATATTTACATGATATTCTACAGAATTTCTCTAGTTTCATTAAAAAGTATCATTTTGGGGAAGCCTCCTTTGTCACTTTCCAAAGTTCAAGCTCAAACCGGGATCACTAGACTCACTTGTCAATTGTTTGTAAAGCAAGTATTTCTAAAAAGTATCAAGAAATGAAAGAAGTTGCTAGAAGCTGCTTCTATTAAGACTCAGGAGCAGGAAGTTAACACGGGGCACGGGGAGCCTCCTTACACAAGCTTTCCAGCACTTCAATACAGTGGTTTTTATTACCAAAGCATTAACTGTCTAGAAAAGAAATGTTAAATGTGTAAGACAAATCTCTCCATTTCTTTCCTATAGAAGAAACACTTGGCTTCCTCAGGATTTCTCAAATTTAATTCTGAAGGAAATATGTTTTACTATTTATTGTAGTCATAAGCATCAAAATTTGGATATTTTCAGTAATTAAAAATAACTTTTTATGGGCTGGGAATATGGTTTAGTGGCAAGAGTGCTTGCCTCCTACACATGAAGCTCTCGATTCGATTCCCCAGCACCACATATATGGAAAACGGCCAGAAGGGGCGCTGTGGCTCAGGTGGCAGAGTGCTAGCCTTGAGTGGGAAGAAGCCAGGGACGGTGCTCAGGCCCTGAGTCCAAGGCCCAGGACTGCCCCCCCCACCAAAAAAAAATAAATAGATAAAATAATTTTTTATGATGTAAGGCTTATGTGTGTGGTGGATGGTCCCAAACTTCATTTGATGAATTTTCAAGAATTTATAGACCACATATATTTATATATTATGTACCATCTGCTCAAAACATGCAGTCTCAGTTATGAGCCATTTCTTTGTTCATTCTTGAACATCTAGGAATAAACTATCTATTAGGTATTGATTTTTCCACATGTTTTTGATATCCATATCCTTCACTTGAAAATATTATGCGCTCCGTTTTGAATATATTCTTCTTACTGGCAATAGATTATAATGAATGAGCTTTTTCTCTTAAGATATTTCTTGGGTATAAGCTGGTAGTGCATTTATAGGGGAAAGACAAGGGTTTGCATGCTTTAGTAACATAGTTCTTCTTCTAAAATGTTTAATTTTATTTCAAAACACATCTACCAACTATATAGTCCCTCACATGACTATTTGAACTTGAAATATGTTGACATATTGAATGTTTTATGCTAGTGGGCCACAATTGTAGTCTTAGCTATTCAGGAGGCTGAGATCTGAGGGTTGAAGTTCAAATTCAGTGCAGGCAAAAACGTCAATGAGACTCTTATTTTTCAATTAACCAGCAAAAAACAATAAACAAAAAATTGGAGATAGAGGTATACCACAAGTGCTAGAGCCCCAGCCTTGAGAAAAAAAAGCCAAGGGAGATAAAATAATTGCTTATTTGTCTATAAACAGATGTCTGCCCACTGAATTCCGTCTTATCCCCTGTATACCTTTTTTTGTCCCTGATTTATATTGTGTTTCTATATATTATCTTTTTGTGTTAGGAAATACTTCCAGTTCTCTCATCCTTTGCATATTGTATCCAAAGTTTTCAGGTAAGATTCAAACAATCTGGAATGAGCGAACTGTCTCAAGTATCTTACATTCTGTAGCTCACCAGCCATTCCTCTGCATGTATGCATCCGATGAACACATTTCTAATAATACCTTAACCATGTTCCTTTATGTCTAACAGAGAAAAAAAATAACACACGTGTGTATTACTAAATGTCAGCAGTAGTTGAAGCCACTCTCGTGGATTTGCCCACTAATCTGTAATCAAGTGAGGAGTTTTCATTTCCTTTTAACATATAACTACACTAATAATAAAAAAAGCTTATGGTAACTGAATTTGGTTTCTTAAAATGGAACACGAAAAATTTTTAAAAAGCAGTTAAAGGCTTATCTTTGTATCTTAAAAATATTCAGCAGAAAGTCTTTGGAAAAGGGAAGTGTTGGACAGTTTTGTCAGTCTGAATTTCCACACATCTCTTTTGTTCAATATTGAGCCACATGGCTTAATGAAATTAATAATCTATAGAGCTAAAATATTTGTAGAATGAATGATTTTGAATTCTTGCTCATATTTAAGCTTTGAGTGCTTCTCCTAAATTTTAGCTTCTCCATCTTTTTCTATTACAGCTGGGCCTGAGGTTTAAGACCTGTCAGTACAACAGATTTCATGTCAACATATACAATAGAAAATCAGAATCAATGAATTGCATGTCAAGTATTGAGTTAGTTTATTTCATGCTTCATGAAGCATAAGTTTACATATAAACATGGCAGAGATATAAATGTGTCTTTGTTTTTGTGGGAAAGAGTGAAGGAGGAAGGGAGGGTGGGGAGAGGGACAAAAGTAAGATAAAGGTATAGCTGCCTGGAGTTTATGTGGTCTTCTGTGCAAATAGTCCCAATGTCTTTTGAATGCACGTGATGCATGTGAAGTTACCAGAAAAGCCACCAGTTGGTTTCTGGGACTTCACTGTTTGAAACTTTCCCTCTTAGAAATAGGTGTCTAATTAGCTAACTCTCTCTTTCCTTCTATACCCTCCCAACCAACAGAAAATAAAGCATGTGCTAAATGGATTCTAAAAAGGTCATTTTAAGCGCTTAATCTTCTGATGATTTGTGAAATAATTGCAGCCAGAAACAACCAGCTGCTCTTAGGAACAGTGTGGGGTTTGTCTCAGATGTAGCAGTTCATGCTTAGCCTGTCCTGAAGGCTGTTAGTGAAGGTCCATGCTCCCTGCAAGCCTCCGATACTCTGGAAATGGATTCCGAACACTTTCCCCTGGGCTCATGCAATGCTAGCAAGGCACCGGTGACTTAACCCTTCCATCTTCATTACCCAGGAAGCTGAGGATTGTGGGTCTAAGCCAACCTGTGCAATTAATGACCAAAGAGTCAGAAGTGGAGCTGTGGCTCAAGTGATAGAGTGCTAGCCTTGAGGAAAAAAGCTCAAGTATAGTTCCCAGGCCCCGAGTTGAAATTCCATCATCCACACTAAAGAAGAAACAAAAAACCCAAACAGACAATAAAAAGAATGCATTACCAGTGTTCTCCTGGGCAGGAAAATCGACCAATAATAACAGGATAATGTGGGTCTTGATGATGTTCACCTGATCAGTCAGAAGAGCCACCGTGGGAGGAGCTGAAGCTTTTCAAATGTCTCCAGTCATACCTCTTCTTCCTAATAACTATGTTATCAAGTAACCACAACTCCACAGTCTTACATTGGGTGGTTACTGAGAGACAGACACTGGGTTAGGCACTGGAGACAAACACATACATCACAGGTCTGTAATTCAGGGAACAGCACTATGCTTTCCATTGAGTTGATTATGGAAGCCCGGGTTGCTACAGAATCATGGTGTTCTCCATAGGTAGCCCCTAACCAATCACTTCAGCTCATCTGGACACTTGGGTCAGAGTTATAAATTCTTGGGCCTTGCCACAGCTCTACTGGACCCCAAAGCCTGGGGTGTGCTCAGCCATTCGATTCTCACAAACCCTCCAGATGGCTGTGTGCACACAGAAGTGTGTGAGAACCTTTAGCAGAGAAGAAAAAGACTGAGATCACAGAGTTCTGGGTCAAGAGAAGCTTCACAGAGGATGGCCAGGGAGAAGTGGGAAGATACGTGTTGAGGTTCAGATGACTGCCTTTGAAAACCAGAAGGCAGGAGGAATCAGGTATTATCCCAACCATGTGTGCCAGTCTGTCTGGGTTATGTGACAGGGATGACCTTGAACGATCACCGAAACCACAGGACAGTACTTTGTGGTGACTGCTCAGATGAGGGGCAGAAGATGGACCAAGGCCATGGAAGGGTTGCGTAGCTCAGTCAGAATTTGAACCAGTTCTTCCTGCCTGTGTGGAACACACTCTGTCTCTTCTACATTTCTCCTCTCCTTCAGGAGTGTGCTTTTGCCAGAGTCACCAGAGTGTGAGCAAGATGCTGCAGGGGAAAACTGCTTACAAGCACCTAAAAATCATGTGAAAAAATACAGCTATGATTACTCCGAATTTCTTGAAAAATGTGAAATCTTTGTTAAAAGAATATGGCTACTAAATTTTGCCCCAATGCCTCCTGTTATTATTTATTAAAAAATACTGATGCATTTATTCAGTGGATGGTTTGATAAATCTCTTGTAGTAACCTTGTTGCAACAATTTGGGAGTCCGACATTGAGCAAGATACTTGTGTTTTCTGTCTCTTCAGAGCTCTTAATATCGAATATCACTTTAGAATAATAATGCGGGCAATTTTCCAAAATTATTGTGGCAGCAACTCCCTGAACTCAGTCAATCAAAAATCATTCAGTCAATCAAAATCAATCCCATCTCAAACAGACTTCTTCGTTGCCAATGACTTTGGGTTGAATGCAACTCACCAACCTGTTTCCATCCAGCTCTTGTGCCTTCTGAGTATTTCTTGCCACAATGTCTTCTGTTTGAACACATTTTCCTTATTAACTTATTGCTAACTTTAAGGGAACACTAAATTCTCTTCATGTTGGGGAGGGAGGAAGTAGATAATTCCAGCAATTAACAAGACATGTTTTCTGAGAATTAGTTTCTTCTATTTCTTGCACTCCAAAAAAAATTTGGGACAAGGAGAAAGAAAAATTTTCAGAGACACTTGTGTGATGTGTTAAACATTAAATATAACCATCAATTAAAATAAATTCACACTTACTAATAAGGTTTTCATGTTTCATGATCTCCAGAGAGAAGACAGACGAATTTTGAAGGAAATGAAAGTTTGGATCGAACAATTTGAAAGAGATTTGACAAGAGCACAAATGATCGAATCAAACCCACAGGATAAATACCAGGTAATGTATGGGAAAGAGATGGTGAGTTTTTCAAAAGCTTTTCATGAGCATGCCTTATCTATGTCACTTAATCTACGTGTCCTCTGCCAACTTATACTAATAAGAAAAGCCTTTAAAGATTTAGGGAAGGGAAAGAAAAATGAGGGAAAAGAAAAAGATATCACAAGAACTGTATTCACTGCCTTCTTACGTAACTGTATCCCCTTTGCACAACACCTTGTCAATAAAATTTAATTAAAAAAAAGCCTTTAAAGAAATAATACTTGTTCTCATAAGTCTGAACCTAACTTAATTCCCTCAAAGCAGAAAGCTGTAAGCTGCTTTCTGTCCATACCACAGGTGCAGCTCTGAGAGGTTGCTACTCTTAAGGACCTCAGTCTTCTGTAGATGACCCCTGGACAAAAACACATAGCCATTGCCTCTACGTAACTCTTTTGTGGTGCTCACCTGATGATGAAATCCACCAAAACAACCCAAACAAACACTGACAAGACAAATTACAATAACAACAAAATAAGTTGAATTTAATAAAGGATTGCAGCACGATTATTTGGAAAGCGTCCATTAAGGAAACGAGCTTCTCCTGTGCTCTGTGTCATTCAGAATTCTTGTCCTCAAGTTGAGGTCACTATTGTTGTTTTCCCTGAGCTCATTACTCTGCCATTAATTGGTTTTCTGCTTCTAATTTTCACTTGAAGACACAATGTCTTAGGACAGATTTTCCCAATAAAGAGCTGTGATTTATTCTATGAAGCTGTCATGACTCACCTAGCTGAGATGCCCTACCTCATTTTAGTGACAGAAGTAACCACAATAGAGTCTACACATTTGTATATTCTACATGATACTGGGTAGTATATTCTTCTCCATGTGGTATTTTAGTTATTTTCAGATATAAAAGTAGAATCAATAGTATAAGAGACTCAGTACCACAGGGAATAAGTTGAATCATGACTTTTGTGTTCAGAGATTTACAAGGTTTAACTTGGCACACATTAGATTTGTGCAAGGAGGATTTCATTGCAACATTTCCATCCATCCATCCATCCATCCATCCATCCATCCGTCCGTCATCCACACGTGCTCTGTACATTGATTCACCCTACTCCTTGTCACTTTCCTTCATTCCTCCTCATCTTAGAGCAACTTCACCAGGCATCGTTGCTCTCTTTGTGTGCGCATATACAGAATACTTCCACCTTGTTCACACTCATTCACCCGCTCTTGCACTTCCCCATCATTCGCCTGATCTTGCTCTCTACCATCTCACCAATAGCCCCCTCCCGCACCCAAAACAGGACCCATCATTCCTGTCATTCTTTTTTTTTTTTTTGTCAGTCCTGGGCCTTGGACTCAGGGCCTGAGCACTGTCCCTGGCTTCTTTTTGCTCAAGGCTAGCACTCTACCACTTGAGCCACAGTGCCACTTCTGTCCGTTTTCTATATATGTGGTGCTGAGGAATCGAACCCAGGGTTTCATGTACACGAGGCAAGCACTCCTGCCACTAGGCCATATCCCCAGCCCCCTGTCATTCATTCTTTAAAGTGTGTATTAATTGCTTGAAAGAAGTTTGTTGTGGCATTTCACACATGAATGTGTTATATTTCAGATGAAACTTTCTATTGCTTTCTCTTTTCCCTGTGCTTACTTGCTACTCTTTATTATTCCACAGTTTTCAGTGAGTTTTATTATGTCATCTTTATCCATAGACACACTGTGCTCCAATATTATTCACTTGGCATAGGATGTTTCTAGACTTGTAGATATGCCTGACTTTATACATTTGTACTTTTGTTGAATTTGACAAAACAATAAATAATGTGATTTATTTTCCATCTACTCTTTTGCCTGGAAATTCAATAACCTTTCCCTCCCCACTTCCCCCCCCCTCAAAAAAAAGTCTGGTATAAACTCCATCATAAAATGATTGACCTAGTAAATTGAAAACAAAAATTCTAAGAGCAGGATTTATATGCTTATTTAATCCATTGGTGAGTTTTAATTCAAGCATGAATAATCAAAATATAATCTGCAAGCTATAAGCTTGCTGGTAAGCCAGATGCTTTTTTTATCAAAATGAAATTACAGATTAAAAAATTAAAACACAAACATCTCTTGAGCCAGAAATGTTTATTTGTAGTTTAAAAAACAGGCTTGGGAGGTATGTGAAATTGGTATCTAGGGAAATTTTTCTTTGGTGTGTATGTTATGTCATCTTCTAATTTAACTTGCCAATTAATACTGTATTTTCTACTTTTTATAAACATAAATTTCTGTGGAGCAAAGTTAAAACTGATTTTATTTGTGCCATTCTTTAAATTCAGTTGAGTTCAAGGGAATGGAAGAGAAAGTTCATGGTGAAAATTTTCCTCACCACCTCCCCCTAGTGGCCTTCCTGGGAATGTACATGTTCAAACATCTCCAGTTCTTGTAGCCCCATTTTCTGCTAGACTTTTTTTTTTTCTTGCACATTTAGATAATATATTTATGCATTTTACTGATATTTTCAACTGATATCTGGACTTGGAATCACATTTTACAGCGTACTAATTTAGTGTAACATGTAGAACTTAAAGTGCTACTTCTATGTTAGCTTTGGGCTGATGGTTAACTCTAGCTATTATAAATTTATTTTAACCCATTCTCTGGCATATATAATATTTTAATGCCACAAAATTAAAAGGTTTGATATGTAGGAGGTCCAACAAAGTAAACCTCTTCCTACAGGCTTATGTAAACACAAATTCAGGTATCTTTTATTTGTAGGATTTTGATGTAGGTGATTTCTTTTAGTAAGTTGTTTATAATTGGAAGTAAAGCAAATATCTTATAAGTACCAGAGATGTACATTCTTTTTTTTTTTTTTTTTTTTTTTTGGCCAGTCCTGGGCCTTGGACTCAGGGCCTAAGCACTGTCCCTGGCTTCTTCCAGCTCAAGGCTAGCACTCTGCCACTTGAGCCACAGCGCCACTTCTGGCCGTTTTCTGTATATGTGGTACTGGGGAATCGAACCTAGGGCCTCGTGTATCTGAGGCAGGCACTCTTGCCACTAGGCTATATCCCCAGCCCCAGAGATGTACATTCTTATCACTTCTTGACTAATACCAAATGGTATGTAAAATGCTGGAGGTAGAAATGAGAAGTCCTAGGCTTTAGTCCTTCCCCTTCTGTCTGTGCCATCACTTCTTGTCTTCACAGTATCAATTCATGTCCATGCTGCTGCTTACAAGAAGGCCAGAGAGAGGAATAAGAAGAAGGTATTTAGCACAGGGCCAGGGTTATGGTGTCAGTTTGCTGATTCATAGCTGCCTTTCTATAATAACTATCAATATTACAGTGATCCCTCACCTATTTTTCGTGAAAGTTACCTTCCAGAGACCTCCATGATAGGTGAGAATCTGTGAAGTAGCAACATTATATTAATGTTTATTATTTATGTATATTTCAAGGCTTTATAAACCTTTCCCACTCTCCTATAAACCTTTCCCACTCTCTTATTAAATTAACTATTCCCACACTCTTATAAACACTTCATATGCCCCATGTAAATACCTATATACCACAAATCCCACGACATATGAAAACTGCAATCTAGAATTAGAATTACATTTGAAGTAGATAAAAGATTTTTTTTTAAAAAAAAAACACAATACAGTGAGCCACAATAAGTGAACTGTGATATAGCGAGGGATGGCTGTCATCTCAACTACATGTCTTGAGTGTTGGCCAAATGGACTGTTATTTAGGAAATGTGGCTTCCTTTGGATGACTCATCTCTGGTTTTTGCTTTTTGTTCCTCTCTCAGTCATTTAAGCACTTCAGAGTTCAATATGAAATAAAAAGGAAACAGATTGAACATCTCATACAACCACTGCAGAACGATGGGAAGTTGTCACTTGACCAAGCATTGGTAAAACAGTCCTGGGACCGAGTATCTGCCAGGGTAAGTTCCCCTCTGGCTCATTTTCTCCAGGCTCAAGTGCTGTAGTCAAGACTGTGTCACCAGCCTTTCCAGCACAGCGTTAGGCAGGAGGTGCTAGGCTGTGTCTCTGGTGGGAAGGACCCATCTATGGGGCGCTTTGCCCTCATCATTATACGGCGTGTAATATACATAATATATATAATATAATAATATATAATATATATAATTATAAGGCTTGTGTCAATAGCTGTTTGCCAGCCATTGAGGAGATGACAGATTGAATATCTGAGAGACTTCTGGATTACTACTTGCCTAACAAAACTTACCTCTGGCTTGTTTAGAACTGGTAACTCTGCTCTTGCAGAAGAGTTGCAGAAATGGAGAATCAAACACTTTCCACTTTCTGTAACCATAGGTCATTAGTGTTAATATTCTGTGGATGAATAATTGTACATCCTATAATTAGAGCTTTCTCATAATCTGATCATTCATAAACCTGAAGGAAAACAGCTTGCTATCTTTCCTGTTTATGCCCTTGATTAAAACTTGAAGACCAAGATCTCAAGACCTTGGATCTCTTTTATCCCTACTTAGAATATTGGACTCAAGACAACCATGTTATTTATTTTGGTCATCTCCTATTTTTCATCAACTCCACCAAAGAATATCCTAATCCTTATGTACCGTAACTCATCCTAGCAGAGGCTCCAGGGAGCTAGGAAATGGTGTTTGAGAATTAGGTTTTACAGAAGAAACCGAGAGCAGGTTAGGGAATCTGAGGCCCATTGTTTCTTGAAGACTCATATTTCTGTACAGCTGTGTAGGTGACCTTCACAGTTTACAGATAGTCACATCACACGGGTTGCTTCACTGGGGTTCTCATTTGACCAAAAGAACATGCTTCTGGTGGTATATTAGTGATTTCGCCCCTTCCCTTTCAGCCAAAGCAACCCTGAAAAGAAGTGCAGGATTTATTGCTATTCCCATAGAAGAAAACTGCAAATGCTTCTTTGTAATACCTTTCAATAGTCTCACATGTATTTTGTTTGCACAAAATTTATTGTAATACTAATTTTCCTCCTCTAAGCTTCAAACTCGGCATCATAGTTGCTTAGTTTAGACTTATCACATTAGTTTGTATTTAGAAGCTATAAATATCACATGAACTTGAAAAATCATCTAGGGATCTTGCTAGTCAGGAGGCTGAGGACCATGGTTCAGAGCCAGCCTGAGCAGGAAAGTCTGTAAGACTCTTTATCTCCAATTAGCCACTCCCCCCAAAGCCAGACATAGAGCTGTGGCTGTAGTTTTTGTCTTGTGGAAAAAACAAAACAAAACAAATTCAGGGACAGTGCCCAAGCCTTGAGTTCAAACCCCAGGAGCAGCACATAAACACATGGGGGGAAAGTTTAGGAATTGTCTGCATGGGAGATGTTTTACTCTTCTGCTTGTTTACCTTTTCAGCTCTTCGACTGGCACATCCAGCTGGATAAATCCCTCCCTGCCCCCCTGGGCACCATAGGGGCCTGGCTTTACAGGGCAGAGGTAGCCCTGAGAGAGGAGATCGCCATCCAGCAGGTCCACGAGGACACGGCAAACACCATACAACGCAAGCTCGAGCAGCATAAGGTAGGCGCCCAGCTTGGAAGTTGCTTCAGCATCGTAGCCCTGGAGTTCACTGACACAGTAGCCTGGTTAGACCTAGCAGCCTCTCCTACCTGACTCAGAGTCTCTTTTGTATGTGGTCTCTAATTGCACGTTCGGTTCGTGTATTTATGAGCTGTAATCCTAGTAGGCTGACTTCCTGAGATAATTCCTGTCTTTGTTATTTGTTAGTCTATGCTGGTTTTGGTTTTGGTTTGTTGTTTTTTTTTTTTTTTTAATTTTTTTTTGGCCAGTCCTGGGCCTTGGACTCAGGGCCTGAGCACTGTCCCTGGCTTCTTCCCGCTCAAGGCTAGCACTCTGCCACTTGAGCCACAGCGCCGCTTCTGGCCGTTTTTCTGTATATGTGGTGCTGGGGAATCGAACCTAGGGCCTCGTGTATCCGAGGCAGGCACTCTTGCCACTAGGCTATCTCCCCAGCCCCTTGGTTTTGGTTTTTTGAGAAGTGGATGGATGACATGGATGTAGACAGAACTTGATTGGCCTTGATGATTCCTCTGTCCTCAAAGGAGGACCGGGAAAGCTCCTGTGTCCTGGGACTGTGCGTGGAGTAAAGGGGTGAAAGTCTTAGACATAGCCTGTGGGTGTGCTGGTGGCTCACGCCTGCAATCCTAGCTACTCAGGAGAGTGGCGTGTGAGGATCACAGTTCAAAGCCAGCCCAGAAGTTAAGTCCATGTGACTCTTATTGAAAGAAAACTAGAAGTGGCATTGTGGCTCAAAGTGGTAGAGCACTAACCTTGAGCAAAACAGCTCACTCAGGACAGTGCCTAGGCACCGAGTTTAAGCCCCACGGTCGACCCCCACCCCCCAAAAAAAAGAAAAGATCTCAGATGTGGTATCACTAGGCTTTGTGGGCCTAAGAAGTTTGAGACTTGAGTGTAATGCATAGTGTGTTGCAAGTAACGAAATACTCTCTATGTTTTATCCCAACGCACATCTAACATGAAAAGTCCTATTGCTCATTAACATCTCATGAATGCTGTCCTGAAGTTTGTGTGACTGAGTTTCTGCACCGCATTCAGGGGGGCACGGTGGTAGGGCTTTCTGTATATGTGGACAGAGGACAGATGCACTTAGATTTCTACTCCTGTAATTTGTAGCTGATACAGTGCTTCCAAATGATTGATGCAAGACTTAAAAAATTGTTTTACTTACCCCAAGGAAAATAGTCTGCAGTCTATTCTAGGAGAGGATAAAGCAAATTTGTGACTGATCCTATTTCGCGGCACCCCGGGTCCCTGGTTTTGGAACTGCAGAAGTGGAGACACCCGAATGCCGTATCATTTCAGCCACGGGGTCTTACGACTCAGTGGCTCAGCCCAGAGCAGCGCATCCAACAAGGCCATGTGATACAGTTAGCGGTGGACTGTCCCCCATAATCCCACCTGTTTCCTCTCTGCCCTGCCTCAGTTACGCTCAGTGTCTTCAGACATTTTCATGGACTTTTGTTGTTAAGTTTAATTTCCTTTTAATTGACATAATAACTGTTATGTACTTATAGGGCACAGCCTGATGTTTTGATGCATGCATGTGTCTATTGTAGAACAGGAAAATCAGACCCTGCATATCCATTGCCCCAAATATCATTTCTTTATAACACAAACACTTAAGCTTCATTTTTTCTTTTCGGTGCCCTACCCATATTTGAACTCAGGGCCTTGTATTCTTGCTCAGCTTGCATGCTCATCTCTGGGACTCTGCCACTTGAGCCATGCCTCCAGTCTACTTCATCAGAGATGTAAGTCTTGCAGATTTTTTTTTAGCCAGGGCTGGCTTTGAACCTTGGTCTTCCAGATCTCAGTTGCCTAGAATTATAAGTATGAGCTACTGATAACCCAGTGTGTAGTTTATCTCTGAGATAGTATCGCCCTAACTTTGTCCCGGCTAGCTTAGAGTTAGTGATCTACCTGTCCCCACCCCTTGAGTAGCTGGAATTACAGTTGTGTGCCACTGTGCCTGGCTCCAAGATCCTCTCCTATAGCTATTCCAACAATGAGCCATCCATTGTGGTCAACTTTGTCCTTACGGTTCAATGGCTTGCTTTCCCTGCCTGTCCTCCACTGCTGCTTCTGCTTAGCTCTGATAAATGTTCACATTTCTCTCTACTTCTGTGAGCCCCACTGTTGTGAATTCTATATGTGAGTGATGTAGTCCCTCTGTCAATGGCCTCCTTCACTTACAATCATGTTCTTTGAGTGCATCCTGATTATCATTCCTGACAGAAGTTACTATTTAAAGACACATAGCATTACACTGGGTATACATCCGACATTTTAAAACTTCTCATAGTTAATGGCGTACATTCTCTCCATAGCTTGGTCATTGTGACTAATGCTGCAGTGAACCATAGAACACAGGCATCTCTTGACATACTTGAAATAGTACTGAAGTCACTTTCTTTTGGTTTATTGCAAGGAGTGGGGTTGCTGGAATGCATGGCAATCCTCTTTTTGTTGTTTTTTTTTGTTTTGTTTTGGTCAAATTCTATACTGTATTCTGAGAGTAGATGTTCTAATTTAGATTACCATCCACAACCTGTCATCCTAACCATTTTCCTGCAATATTTTGCCAGTACTTGCTACCCTTCCCGATTGTAATCAGTTCAGTCAATCGGACAGGTGTGGAATGATGCCTCCGTGGGCTTTTGCTGTGCATTTCTCTTAGGTCATTGGTACTGAATGTGTTTCCTGTGTCCACCAACTCTCTGTCTTGTCTTGAGAAATGTCTGCTCAGGGTGTGGGTCCGTGTTTAGTAGAAGCGCTTCTTTTCTTCTTACTGTTAGCTTGAGCTTAGATTCTCATGGTGCTGTTCTCCTCTTATACTGTACTTACACCTCTCCTACAGATTTGCACATGTTTACTTCCGGCCTCTCATTCTCTCTTCACTCTGTTGGTTCTTAGTTGGATGCAGTCCTATTTGTCTGTTTTTATGTTTGCTCTGAATCCTTGGAGCATCATCTCCAAGAAATCAGTGCACTGACCATTGCCATGGACCATCGCTTGAGAACATTTTCTTCCTGTTTTCAGATCTGACATTTCAATTCTTAATTCGTTCTGAGTATGGGAGGTGAGAGAAGGATCCTTTCTCACTCTTCTATCTAAGGATATCCAACTGAGAATCAATTATTGAAGAGATTGACCTTCCATATTATATATTGTTGGCATTTTTGTTGAAAATCCATTGATGATAGTCATGTGGGTTTATCGCTGGGCTGTTTATCCTATTTGGTTGAGCCAAATGGTTCAATGTGCTCAGATACACACACACACACACACACACACACACACACACACACACACACACACACACACACACGAAGAATCCCCACCACCATCTGGCTGGACTCTGAGGTCCACCCTGTGTGGGAAGATACTCTCACACAGTAAAGGCCTGCTCTTCTGTGCCTCGGTTCCCTGCAGGGGGTGAAGCTAAGAGCAGCTCTCAGCAGAGGACAAGTTGTAAGACCTTCCCTGGGGTTAAACCACATTTCATCTCCTCAGAAGTATAGAAACGTCAGGGTACTGTGCATCTTAAAACTCCCAGCATATTGAAAATAGGATTGCACAAATAATATTACTTGGACAAATGAATAGAATAGTTTCCCTACATGTTTACATATATGCACGTATTTAACGAAATACATAATAAATGCAATAATAAAACCACATTGCACATTACAGTGTTACAAACAATAATAAACAAAACTGAATACATCAGAAAACGTAAAAGCAAAATACGAGACAAAACAATAAAGGGTGACTGTGATCTAGAAGCCCTGGGCTCCTAAATGGACATGTTAAATGATCACCCACTTATACAGTTTAGAAAATTTAAAAAATAATAGTGAATGTAGCAAATAGGGAACCACGGAAACTTCTTTAACTTACTGGCCTATTGGATACCAAAGAAGTCCCGTTAGTTTTACTGCAATGTCTGTACGTCTGTAGGTTGTTGTGAGCGAAGGTGCTAAGTGAGCCCTGGGCATGAGGCCTCGCCTCTGTCTGCTTGCAGCCTGGGGTGGGTTGACGGGGTAGGGGGTGGGGCGCGTGGGCCTCCAGACTCGAGCTTGGAGGAATAGTCATGGGTTTGTTGTTTACTTAATATATTGAACCCGGAATAGTTCCCCATTACAGAGAAATAGTCCTACTGTGTCACTGTGCTACTGACCGGAAAATGTGAGGACTCAAGGAAATAGTAGCCTAGGGTGGCTTGCCCTGACGGGACGCCAGTGTCAAGTTGGATAATGCGCATGGTTACTTGTGTGTTTCTGATACTATACAGGACTTAAGGCACTTCCTGAGCCGAGAGAGAGAGAGAGAGAGAGAGAGAGAGAGAGAGAGAGAGAGAGAGAGAGAGAGAGAGAGAGAGAGGAAGGGAGTGCTAGAAAGACAGAGAAACACAAAGAGAGACAGATAAAGAGACTGTGTAACCACTGAAGGTGTATCTAGAAGCCCCCCCTCCCCCTGTTTTCCTCTCCTTCTCCTTCTTCCCCACTTCTCTCTCCCTGAGCACAATAAACAAGCCACACACGCACCAGGGATGAGGGGGATGCAAAAGGAATGCAAGTTCCAGATGTGATCGGACACTGAAAGTTTAGAAAGAACTGACTAAAGAAAGAAAATCAAAGGATTTAATACAGAAGTAACTGGCAACAGGAAGAGAGCATAAGTATGTAGGAGACAAAGATATGGAGAGGTTTTTAAAAATTACCTTGAAGTAGTTGTACAGAGGAGTTGCCGTTTCACAAGGCAGTCTCTGCGTGCAGTGCTGCTTCTCGATCAGTGTTACCCTTTCAGCGTCTCACCCGGCCCTCTCCTCCCCTCCCCTCCCCTCCCCTCCCCTCCCCTCCCCTCCCCTCCCCTCCCCTCCCCTCCCCTCCCCTCCCCTCCCCTCCCCTTCCTTCACTGTGCCTAACTTTGTAGGATGCACTTTGCGTTCTTGACTGCTTTCTCTACCCCTTTTCCTCCTTGGTCATCTGAAATAGGAACCACTAGGTATGGGCATAATTACTTAAAGTACCACAGCCATAAAACAAAGTATCTGTTACTCAGGAGGTTTAGCTCTGAGCATCACAGTTCAAATCCAGACTAGGCAGGAAAATTCATGAGACTCGTATCTGCATTTACTAAAAGGCTAGATGCAAAACTGTAGCTTAACTGGTAGAGCACCAGTGTTTGATCCACAGTACCTACCCATCAGCAATATAGAAAACAACAACAACAAAAACAATATACTTGCCAATTATGAGATGAAGTCTAATGTATACAAAATATATTTATTAGGTATCTATCAAAAGCTAAACTTGGAAGCTTTGAATTGTTGTTAATTAAAATTTTAGATTTCCTGGGCTAGGCATGGTTGCATATGCCTTTAATTCAAGTTCTTCAAGCTTCAAGACAGTGCAGGCAAAAATTGGTGAGACCCTAGCTCAGAAACAAGCTGAGAAAGATAGCATACACCTGCAATCCCAGCTAATCAGGAGCTGGAGGTAAGGAAGACTGTGATCTGAGGCTGACCCAGGCAAAAACATGAGACCCTCTCGGAAGCTAAAGGCAAAAAGAACTGGAGATGTGACTCAAGTAGTAAAGCGCTTGTCTATCCATGAGTTCAATCCCCTTTATTGGGGAAATAATCCCCATTTCCCCAGTAGTAGGAAATGAGTCCATCCGTTTGGTATAACTACTCCGTGCTGGTATACGGGCTCATGTGGAGATGAAACAAATGTGGGGACCACACAGTATGAGGTTGAGGTTCAGGAGGCACAAGGAGGAATGCCTGAGAATATTTCCCTTCTCTTCTAGTCTAAAAAGGAATTCTTATTCTTTTTTTTTTTTTTGGCCAGTCCTGGGCCTTGGACTCAGGGCCTGAGCACTGTCCCTGGCTTCTTCCCGCTCAAGGCTAGCACTCCACTTGAGCCACAGCGCCGCTTCTGGCTGTTTTCTGTATATGTGGTGCTGGGGAATCGAACCTAGGGCCTCGTGTATCCGAGGCAGGCACTCTTGCCACTAGGCTATCTCCCCAGCCCGGAATTCTTATTCTTGTCAAGAAATCTGAAGCATGCTTCGCAAGCTTAGAAGGCCTGGTTTTGCATGCTTCACACCTTTTAAAAATACGTCGCACAGCTTTGTCACTTATTGCATAGGAAGTGTTTGCAAACTAGAGTTCATTTTTTGAAAGTTTTATATTGCAAAGAGTTTCTTTTTACTCTGTGTGTGCGTGTGCGTGTGCACATGTGCACGCACGCACGCGTGTAATCACCACAGAGCCTCCGTGCTGTCTCTGAACTTTTTTTGCTAGCACTTTACCCCTGAGCCACAGATCAGCTCTGCTTCTGGCTTGTTGGTGGTTAATTGAAGTCTCATGGACTTTCCTGCGGAGACTGGCTTCAAACCACAATCCTCAAGTCTTCGCCTTCTACGTAGCTAGGATTGCAGGCATGAGCCATCAGCGCCTGGCTTCTTTTTACGTTATTTTTTTTTAAGTTAACGTGGGCTAAAACATAGTAATTTTGCAAAACAAAAAAAATCTTATATTGTCTTTTCTATTTTCCAAATACCCTGGGCTCGATTATCTAGAAAAATTAACATTAATCATAGATGCTCAATAAAGAAAAGGAGAGAGGTCTTTATTGTTCTCTTTGCAGATGAAGGGGTCCTAGCTAGAGAGAAGTTAGGTAACTAACTGCCCTAGGTGAGCTGATGATCCCAGCTATTTATTTATTATTAGGCCAGCCCTAGGACTTGAACTCAGGGCCTGAGTGCAGTGCCTTAGCTATTTTACTCAAGGCCGGTTCTCTAACACTTGATGGCCCGTGCTGGCCCGAGACACTGGCTGAGCTGACCGGGGATGGTATTTATTGCTTTGGCAAAGTAAGATTTCCCAGTCTTCTGGAATTTTGAGAATGGCTCCCAGACTCACCCCCCTGATTGCACCCTGGCAGCATTATCAACCCTGAGGAGGGTGCTTTCTCTCCTTCATTGAATATTTTATTCCCCAGATGCAAATTCATAGCATGAGGCTTGATAAATTCAGTAGTCCATAGATGGTCCTCCTGTTATCCTAGGCTCTTGGGGCCTTTGTCCCCTCTTTCCTATCTCTCCTGTCCTAAGTCCTGCCCTAGTCACTCACTCATTGTCACCAGTAACAGACACCCCCCCCCCCCCACCCATGACGGCTTGGTCCATCTCATGCTCCAGCCAAACAGGGCTTCTCTTCCCATCATGCATTGTGCTTCTGTTCCCCTACTGTTCATTTCATGTCTTCCCTTTAAATTCGTGTGCATAAACATCATCTCTTGCTGGCCACCAGTGGCTCACGCCTGTCATCCTAGCTACTCAGGAGGCTGAGAAGATCTCAGCTCAAAGTCAGCTGGGGCACACCTAGCTGAGTGACTCGTTCCCCCCCCCCCCCCATAATGGCCAAGAAGCCCACATCAGAGCTGTGGTTCAAGTGAGAAGCACATTAGTCTTGAGTGGGAAAAGTGAAGGAAGAATGCCCAGGTTGAGTTCAAGCTCCAGTACTAGAACCAAAGTAAATAAATAAGTAAGTGGGTTTTTTTTTTTCTGTTACCTCCCTGTTACCTCATCCATATGGCACTGTGTCCTACAGTCCTGCTAGAAGGACAGCATGGGTTAAAACTCTCCGCTACCCACCTCCGTCTCGCCCACAGGCAGCCACCATGGCTGGCAGGCAGGCAGGCAGGCAGGCAGGGCGAGGCATTGGAGTGGGCTGGGCCATCCCTGGGTATTTCCTAACTTCACTCCTCCACTTCTGGGACAACACTTGCCTACCTCGTCTCCTCAAGCCTTCTACACCTCCTCCCCGTCCTTCCTTCCCCACTCCTAGCTGATGACATTGCTTCCTATTTTCGCTGAGAAAATAGAAGCAATCAGAAAAGAATTTCCGCAAGCCCCCACAACGGCATCAGCCCACTTACTTACATCTGTGCCCGAATATTGAGTCTTCACTTCTGTTACTATGGACAGACCATCTGTGCTCCCAGCTAACCAACCTCTCCTCCTATGCAGGAGATCCTACCCCCACATCCGCCAGCAGCTCATCCCTGTCATTCTTCCACCATGTATTTGTGCTTTGATCTATCGCAATTGGATTTTGTTTTCCATCCACATGCAAGTATGCTGTTGTTTCTCTCATCTTCAATTATCCCCTTCTTGTCTGGGTGCTGGTGTCTCATGCTGATAATCCTAGTCCACTTTGGAGGCTGAGATCTGTGGATAGAGGTTCAAAGCCAGCCTAGGCAGGAAAGTTTGTGAGTCTTAACTCACAACTAATCTCTCTCTCTCTCTTTCTCTCTCTCTCTCTCTCACACCCCCCCCCCCCACACGCACACACGCCAGAAGTGGAGCTGTAGCTCAAGTGGTAGAGCACTAGCCTTGAGCACAGAAGTTCAAGGACAATATCCAGGCCCTGAGTTCAAGCCCAGTACACACACTTGCAATAAGCAAAGTCATTTTGATGTGCTGGAATGCTTAAAACATTGAGACTTGAAAATTCGAATATAAAATGTAAACAGTAAAGAAGGAAGGATCAAGTACTCATTCTTGAGAGAACCCAACATTAAGAGATCAAAAAGTAGAAGATGACCATCAAATGTCTGAGAAGGAACAACCAATGAGGGGAAAAGGAAACCCAGTTATGGTGGTGTCCCAGAGCCACGAGACGCAAGTGCAGGTGAACAGGAATTTTCGGTAGAATAACCACTATGACCTTTCTTACATGCAGTACTGGAATTTTGTTTGTTTTGGTTTGTTTGCCAGTCCTGGGGCTTGAGCTCAGGGCCTGAGCACTGTCCCTGGCTTCTTTTTGCTCAAGGCTAGCACTCCGCCACTTGAGCCACAGCGCCCCTTCTGGCTTTTCCTATATATGTGGTGCTGAGAAACCAAATCTGGGACTTCATGTATAGGAGGCGAGCACTTTACCACTAGGCCATATTCCCAGCCCCAGTACTGGAATTTGTGATGGAGGCTTTTCTGTTTCCTCCCGATCTGCCTCTTCATTACACCTGCCATACTCTGGGGGAGGATATTGATCACTCTCCCAGTCCTCAGAGCAACACCAGTTACACAGCTTTTCTTTGGAAAGTTTCCTTTCCCTGTTTTGATATTTACTAGTATGTTCAAGTGTAGGATTACTTTATCATCTAGCAAGTTGAAATTTGCGTTATTAAGTGATTCACTACTTTTCACGGTTTCCAATCTGAAATCTCTTTTGCTTGATATTCGTTTATTCATTTATTGAACACAGGGCCTAAGGTGCTATTTCTGAGCTTTTTATGCTCAAGGCTAGCACTCTACACTTGAGCTACAGCACCATTTCTGATTTTGGGGTGGTTGATTGGCTGTCAGAGTCTCCCAGACTTTCCTGCCTGGGCTGACTTCAAACCTCCTCAGATCTCACCCTCCTGAATAGTTAGGATTACAGGCATAAGCCACCAGTGCCTGGCACATTAATCAATATCTTAACCTCTTAATCAATGTAAGGTAAAGAACATGCTAACTAGATAATTTTCCTTCCAAATTATACCATATGCAGGGTCAACTATTGGACGAATGACATATTTTTTTCATCACCCTGAGCTTCCCCGTTTCTGCTGGTTCTCATTCATGGTGCCTTGTGTCTTGTGGTTGGAAATCTACTTTCTGCCTATTGAATTGCTATCAAGTGAGCCATCTTGATCCTCACTGGGGGCTCTGGCTACAGAGAAGAGAGCTCGTCTTACCTTGTTCTGATTCTATAACCCAACCTCCTGAAGTACTGGGATGGATATTTTCTCAGGCCAATCATTTCTGTTTGGTTTTGCTCACTCTGTGGTCCAGTTAGGATTATGTCTTGCTAAGATTGAGAAACTTAAAATCTTGTTTTCCTCTGAACCCACAAATCAGAATTGTATATTTTCCTGATATAAATAATCAAGGAGTCTTCTCAGGTTTGTTGCTTTTGCGTTTAGGCTATTTTTTTGCTTTATTTTCTCCAGTGGATCCACTTGGTTTAGGGAAACTACACATTTTAATTTATTTTTTCCATGTGCCTTACTTTCTAGCGAGTTGAAATAATACATAGTTGAGTATTCATTCTGCTAGTGGGAAATGGACTGATCCTTAGAAAATATGGCATATGTCTCTCCACTCTTGGTGAGTGTGTGTGTGTGTGTGTGTGTGTGTGTGTGTGTGTGTGTGTTCAGGGCCTAGACAGTCCTTGAGCAGTTTCTTGCTCAAGGCTAGTGCTCTACTACTAATGAACCACAGCTCCACTCCCCATTTTTTTGGTAGGTTATTGGAAGTAAAAGACTCATGGATTTCTTGCCTGGGCAGGCTTCAAACTGTGATCCTCAGATCTCAGCCACCTGAGTAGCTAGGATTATAGGTATGAGCCACCAGTGCCCAGTCCCTTCCACTCCTCTTTGTGTTGTTTTGAGAATTTGTCTGGGAATTATGCAAACACATCTTGTTGTTATAAGTGAGTTTGTAGACAATAACAACTACTGCAAACAAATCAAAGAAGATGCAAATTAACCTAAATAAATGGAGTTGATAAAAAATATTTATGCTCCTCACATTTGCTCTCTTAGAGGACCTTTCTCTGCATGTGTTAGAGAAGTTTTAACTCAAAAGATGTTTTCCAAATCTATTGTAATCTAATTGACAACAAGCAAGAATTACTTACAATCACCCACATACTCAAAAGTTTTTTAAAAAGTGGAGAATCACCATGCTTTTTTTTTTTTACCACTAAGGGGTTAATTTTTTGAGGCTTAGTGTTCAGCTTTCAAATCTAGGAAGGAGGAAAAAAAAAATCCTGAAATCGTTGTTTATACCAGTCATTGCATGCTTCTTCAGATCATGTACCTTTAAAATGTCTGAATGGATTGCTGTAAAGTGTGCTGTGTGTTTAAAAGATGCCATAATTATTAGCCACGGCTCAGCAGAGTCTTTTGCACAAGCATGGACTCCTGTGCTAGGTAAAAGCCGGTGACAGGCACCAGCTACGGGGCAAGGTGGCAGCGGGAACGAATCGTTACATTGACTCATCCGAGCAGCCTGAAAATTATGTTTCCAGCCTCCTGGGAACATGTTTTCTCTTTCTTTTTTTTTTTTTCATTGTGTATTCTCTTAAAAAAATTGTATCTTAGGATCTGCTTCAAAACACAGATGCCCATAAAAGAGCATTCCATGAAATCTACCGGACCAGGTCTGTGAATGGAATCCCTGTGCCGCCTGAGCAATTAGAGGATATGGCTGAGAGGTAAGAGGAGAGAAGGGCTGATTTTAGACCGAGCCCTGTAAAAAATTCTAGGAGGATGCTTTCTACATGTCTAGTTCTTTTTTTTCCCCCATTGAATTATTTCTTACTGTTTTCTTGTTTTAAACAGAGATGCTTGCATTTGGTAAAGGAGAAGTGAGTCCTGGCTACATAGGCTAAGAATGCCACCATCCCTAATATATTATTAACTCTAAAGGTTGAGCCCAAATCTTCCCACGGCTTGGAAAGCACAGAAATGGTTTCTTCATGGGCTGTATTTTTATTCAGTACTGTAGGAACATTATGTAATATTGCAAAAACAGCTTAGAAAAGAAACAGATGAGAGATGTGGCGGCAGGGGAGAGGACAAAATCAAAGGCTTCCATCAATCGTGCTTGCCTTGAAACTCGGAGCTCGCCGAGAAAGCCCATACCCTTGCCCGTAGGGTCAGCGAGTCAGTTTAAGGGACCCTGTGCTAAATTGTATTTAAGGCTGGCATCTCAGAGGTCCAGGAAGCATCTCTCTCTGTGACTATTAGCTAAGTTCTGTGTTGCTCTGCTTTATTTCTAGGTTTCATCGGGTTTCCTCCACATCAGAGCTGCACTTGATGAAAATGGAATTTCTAGAATTAAAGTACCGCCTGCTCTCACTGCTGGTTCTCGCAGAGTCCAAACTGAAGTCGTGGATCATCAAGTATGGGAGACGGGAGTCCGTGGAGCTGCTTCTTCAAAACTACATAGTGAGTCTCCCTGGGGCTGTGCTAGACAAGTTTAATATTGAATCTGAACACAAGGATCCTAATGGGATAAATGGGTTAGATCCAAGGTTATGGGATTTCCATAAAATCCAATGTAAAAATCTAAACCTTTATTCTTTGGAGATGGTTCTTTCAGACCCTTCTTTTTAGAAAGGTTTTTAAAAGACTTTTATCATATTCATCCTTGAGCCATTGTAACTGGGCTTTATTTACTTAAAAAGAAAGTTTTTGTGTTGCATCCATACCTTGGATTTGCAGCCCACCTATACCTGAGCTACTGAATTACAGTGCTTAAAAATTATCTTTCTGTCTTTGAAAATCCAGGTAGGAAGAGTGAGAAGAGATTTCAGTTGTCCACCGGGGAACTGTGCTTTGTAGGTTAGGTCTGTGTCTTCTCTGGTCTCCTAGTTTTCTTCATACCAGTGTTTACCCAGGTCCAGCCCAGCTGTGTCTGTTATTCCTTATATTACCTTCTTTTAAAAAATTATCTCATGTTTTGAGTTCTTGGTACGGATGATCCTACATGTATCTAGAAGAGTAGCCCGGAATTAAATGAAAATACTCTACTCTCCTATAAAAGTAGTCTCCTTTGCATGAAGTCAGTGCAGTCTATTTAATAAGGGCAGTTTATTTCTTCTTCATCTGTAAACATCACAAACTTATTTACAATACATATGTTCTCATAAGAGTAGTGCTAATAAGGCATCTCAATGCTTTACTGATGCATTTGTTTAAACACCAGTTCCAAATGATAAGTCAATGAACTTTTGAAATCTCAGCCCATTAGTCCCAGGGACTCAAGAACAGTATGTGCTTGAATAGTTATTGAAATCATATCTTCCCCCAAGTGTTTTTGAACTGTAATCTATTTCTGCTATATTCTAATTTTACTTTCTGAGTGCCGTATGAACGACATGTATTTAAGTTTCAAAAAAGATTTAACTGGTTTATAGAAAACTTGCTCTCTCAGCTTATTAAAATTGTCTCGAAAATATTTGTCAAAAACTGTGAAATCTGTTATGATTTTTCCCCTTATTCGCTTGTAGTTATTTTGGAATCTCATGAAAAATCCATTTAAAAACATTAAATGCAGATATACATTTATATTTTTAAGGTTTGTCATACTACACCAAGTCCTCTGAGCTCATGCGCTCATTGGACCGGATCTATTTCTAGCTATTTGAGAATAGCCTATCGGATTAAATACCTAATAGGACTTTTTTCCTTCAAAGTTAGTGTTAGAATAAATACTCCTTGAACTTTTCAATGGATATATACAAAGAGACAATTGATATTAATGATTGCAGGTCCTATTTCCTGCCTACTCCATAAAGTTAGAGTTCACTACACTGCTAATTTCAAAATGCTTTGGATTTTTCATGACTGTATATAACACTGACAATCACCCTACACACACAGTATTTGAGTCAATATCACCGAATATTCACATCCCCAGGTAATGAAAACCTAGTTGATTCTCCTGTTTCTTTTCCTTACAAGGCTTTTAGGTCTTTTTTAGTGTTAATATCTTCAATAACTATGAGTATGGAGTATTTTCTGCTAATGATGACCCAAGCTTATGGACAGAGTGTTTCTGCAGTGTTCATAAGCTGGAGAAAGAGACTCCAAGCACTAGGCCTTTAAACATCCAAGTCATTGTCTGGTACTGTTGGCTCACATGTAATCTTAGCTTCCTAGCTACTCAGGAGGCTGAAATCTTAGGATCATAGTTTGAAGCTAGCCTGAAAGGAAAGGGTAGGAGATTCATCTCCAATTAACTAACAACAAGCTGGAAGTGGAGCTAGAGCTTAAGTGGTAGATTGCTAGCCTTGAAGACAAAAACTCAAGGACAATACCCTGGGTTCAAGCCCCAGGACCAGGACACACACACACACACACACACACACACACACACACACACACACACACATACACATACACACACACACACACACACACACACACACACACACACTCCAAAATGTCCTTGAATTAAAAGGCTAAGCACTGAAAGGATCTTGCATGTCAGTGAGCTAAAGAAAGTTGTCCACCTAAGTAATAATTTGGTTTAATTCCTGGTTCATGTTTGGTAGTATTTTACTCTTACACATATTATCATTGGCATGTGGGGCAATATGGCATGGAGTTAGAGAGTCGATGAATACCAGCAAAGGCTCCTACTTACTGCCTTCACGTTTTGCAAAGAACTTAATTTTAGTAGACTTAGTCTTTTCCAAGTTTTTCATCCTAACAATGACTAACAATAATGACAGAATGATCAGGGGCCCCACAACTGACATGTGCAGCATAGAACTTCCCTGATGCTTTTGGAGGTTCATGGGAACTCATTTTCTTTGGCTCAGATGATCTGAAAGGTCATGCAGACTTCCCACCGTAAGCATAAAGATGGCGGCAATGCGTCCTCCTTTGGGTTACTTAATAGAATGTGTTGTAATGAGCTCCCTACTGCTACATTATCTAATAACACCAAGCATAACTGTCCATAAAGAGTCTTGTTATTTTGTCCTTAATCTGCATTATCAATTTAATTTTAATCATCTGTGAAAACAGAGAAATAAGGCTTGCTTTTAAGGGTTAGAGGATTAGAAAGTAGACTTTCCAGCTTGGGTAGGCAACCACTGAGTGCTTATCAAGTCTTGGAAATTACTTCAAAATTATTAAGATAGACGATATGCTATTTCTCTCCTTTTTGGTCAGTCATGGGGCTTGAACTCAGGGCCAAAGCTCTGTCCCTGAGCTTTTTGCTCAAGGCTAGTGCTCTACTACTTTGAGCCGCAGGGCCACTTTTGGTTTTCTGGTTTTTATTTGAATATGAGAGACTTACAGACTTTCCTGCCCTGGCTGGCCTCAAACCATGGTCCTCAGAATTCAGCCTCCTGCGTAGCTAGGATTACAGATGTGAGCCACTGGTGTCCTATGCTGTTGATGAGTGACCACATTCGGTCAAGAAAGTCAGAAGGCCATTGATTTGGTCCTTGATGATAGAATTGCTGTCTGTGACACATGACTCAACTTTACTATGGGAAAAACACGGTAATGTTTTGGTCTCTCACAAAAATGAATAGAAGAGCTGTTGGAATTGTGGGTTCTGTGTATTCAATAGAAGTAACATGAATACCTATTTTTCTAGTTTTAACTCTTTCCTGAATGTATAGACAATCCTGATGAAACAACTCCTCAAGATTGATTTTAAAAGTTCTTAAATGGCCTAGTTTAGCTCTTCTTATCTGAAATGATGAGATTTCTATTTAATAAATCTGTATCTTCTGAGAGGAGAAATTTAAGACACTTCCACTAATAATTTGGATGTAGTACCATATGTAGTTTCTTAACTGTTCTCAAAGGATCATCAACTTCAAAAATCTACTAAAATGCTTAATTTGTGATATATCATCCCCAAGTTTCAGTCTATCTTTTTAAAAAAGTTACATGATAATTACTTTGTGTTTTTCTACGAAGTGTATATTTATCTCATACTCAGCCAAAAGGGGACAAATAAGATAGTCCAGTAAAATATAACAAATAAAATTATTTTCTTTACAAAATTCCTAGTAGCAATGTTCAAAAAAATGAATCCTTCAACTTTTTTGGCAATATTTTTAAAACCCTTGGACCAGAAATTAATCTGGAGACAGTTATTCTCTTATTCTTTTGCAGTTAGTTCGTAAGCTATTTCAGCAAAAGGGTATTTAAATTTCATGTTCACTATAGGTACTATTTTCCATTTGTTTGACACATATAGCAATTGTTGCCCCATTAGCTTCTTTTCCATATATAATTTATATTTTTAATATCTCCTAAGTAGAGAGGGGATTCAATTTAATAGGTCCCTTTATGAGTATATTGCATTAGCCCCATTAGCTTCTTGAAATTTTGCCAGATCTGCAGGAACTATTTTTTAAACTTCAAATGTAATTCTTTTTAGACTTTCTTAGACCATGTCTTGAACATTAGGTATAATTTTCCATTTGGGGACAAGTGTGATCTAACCTAAACTTACTTCTTTGGTTAGATTATTCACAGTTTGAATTCCAGTCAATGACTTGCTTCTTGAATGAAGAGGAGGAATAAGACCTGGCGGGGAGATTGTGAATTGGTCAAACTATGGTCTTATTCTGTTCTCAAACAAAAACAATAAGGCCTGTTTAACAGTGTTGAAGAATGAACCGATCACAGAATCTCCCATTGCACCGAATTCCCAGCTCTGTGTATTCACTGTATTCCCGAAGAATAGACTTCACACACTTACAGTGACCTGAAATGCCATGGGTATAATGTTCCTAAATTGTACCTTGAATCATAATAAATATTGGTGACAATTGCGGGATGCATATGAAATTGCTCTGTGAACCACTTTATATCTGTGCATGTGCTTTTTCTACAACTGTTAAGTGTTCACCAGCGTCCTCTATGGGACTTGAGCTCATTGTCACAGCTTATTTTGCACTATCACACTGACCTTTGTCCAGTATCTTAATGAAGTCAAACCGTAAGACCTCATTCTACTACCAAAAGAAATTAAGGAAGCTTTAGAGATAGGTTACCAATTGTGATTTTCTCCTTTACCTCATTAGATTATTTACACTGATTTTCTTATTTATTGTAATAATAATCTTAGAAACAGAACTGTGTTTTTATGATTTTGGCATTCCTAATATTAAAATTTACTTTGAGATTCTTTCCTGCTCTCCATTTTATTGTATACATTTGTTGACATTGGTTTTATTTGTATGTACAAATCACATGTAGATGCATGCTATCTGAAATTTTCCTATGAGGCAAGTAGAAAGCACAGCCGTTGATAACATGGATGACATCTGAGCTTTCTCTACACATTTCTACTTTTAGCCAGGCGTTAGTGGCTCACACCTGTAATCCTTGCTAGTTGGGAGCCTAGAAGTGGGAGGATTGAAGTTTGAGGTCACTAAGGAGGAAAAGTTAGAGACCTCTTCTCTGCAGTTGGGCGCAGTAGCATCAGCCTGTTATCCCCAGCTTTGTGGGATATTGAGTGAGAAGGTGGATACTCAGCCTTGCTTGGGGAGGAAAGTCTGAGAGATCCCATTTCTGGAGAGAGGATCTGGCTGCCACGGCAGACTCCTGTGATAGCAGCCAGGACAGGAAGCTGGGCAGGTGGATTCCAGCTCATGAGTGGACAGGAAGTGAGATTCTATCTAAAAGATAACCAGCAAAGAATGGCGGTGGAGGCATGACTCAAGTTGTAGATCATCTGCTTAGCAAATGCAAAGCCCTCAGTTTGAATCCCAGTAATGCAATTGTTTTTGACTTTCTGAAATTTACATGCTGTCTCTCATTTATTATCTGAAGTTCTTCAAATGAGACAGCTGATGTCCAGAGAGCAAGCCACCTGCTTGACTTCAGCATAGCTGGATGCTGAAATATCTCTCCTATGTGAATACTATCTATGTGTTAGACTGAGGTTCTTGGAAGGAACTTCATCACTATCCTTGGATAGAGACAAAATGGAATATTCTCTCATTCTATTGTGAAGTTAAAATTGAAGGGCACAGTTAATGCATATGATCAAAAGAACCTGAGGTTATTCATGACAATGAAATTAATTTTTCATTTTCCAGAACAATAAGGTTGATAAATTCGAATAACATATCCATCCTTCTCTATTGAAGAAAATTGTCCTTGGCTTTTGTGCACAGCCTAATCTTTGCACTCTGCAGTCTTCTAACCAACCATCCCTCATCTCCTAGTCTTTTATAGAAAACAGCAAGTTCTTTGAGCAGTATGAAGTCACATACCAGATCTTGAAACAGACAGCTGAGATGTACATCAAAGCAGATGGCTCAGGTAAGCTCACTGTAGAATGACGCCCAGTGGTCTCCAGGGAGGGGAACATCAAACTGGGGGAGGAGAGGAGGAAGACAAGGCAGATTTGCAAGCAGGCCTGTGAGCATGAGCCTGTGCGGGCCCCGGCGGGCTGGAGGCGGTAGGAAGGAGGGGTGTGCCCAGGATGTCCAGCGCACAGGCGGGTCACCGTGGCTGTCTGTCTGTCAGTGGAAGAAGCCGAGAACGTGATGAAGTTCATGTCCGAGACCACAGCCCAGTGGCGGAACCTGTCTGTGGAGGTGAGGAGCGTGCGGAGCATGCTGGAGGAAGTGATCGCCAACTGGGATCGCTACGGCGACACCGTGGCCAGCCTGCAAGCCTGGCTGGAGGACGCGGAGAAGATGCTCAGCGAGTCAGAAAGTGCCAAAAAGGTAAGGCCAGGGAAAGTGACTGGTGGGATCATGGTGGAGGAAGGACGGGCCTTTACCATACTCAGTAGAGAGTGCTCTGCTTTTGCAAGTGTGACCCCAGAAAGTCCCCCTCTGCCTGGAAAGCTGTGCCTGGCAGTGTTTGCATCCCTTCTGTTACATTGTTCCCTGTCCCCGCAGTCCAAATTGCCTTTGCCTTCATGAGGGGAGGCAGTGACCTCAGCCGGGCAGCAGAGGGCGCTCTGCTTGCTGTCACTGCCAGGAGGAAGGGCCCCACCCGTGTGGTCATCCGTGTGGTTGTCCTTTGATGCCTGGCTAGCATGATGCTCCCTCTGTATGCAGCATACTTGATTGCACGGAGCTAGTCCCGTCTCTGTAGATATTCCCTTTGGAATTTTATCCATCTCCACTCAGAGGCGTCATGCTACATGGAAATGATGTGTGTTTCTTTTCACTAGTCCTAAGTGTGTAAGCGTGTCTGCGCGTAGGTTAATGTTTCACTGATGTATACATGCCCAATGAAATGGACTAAGTTATACCTATTTTTTTTCTCAAAGGAATCCAGATATAGTTGCCTGGAAAATAAATTTCCGTGTAAAAGGCATGCAAATGTCAAGCTTCAACAAAATAAATACCCTCGATCTCCCATAAAGAAGTAGAATACACACATTAGGATGAATTATTGCTTGCCGTTCAAGAAAAGTGTTTCCATTATTGCTTGCACAAGGGAGATGTATCATTCAAAAAATGTGTACCCCCTTTTGCTCACACAAATTAAATTCTCGTCTGCAGTTACCAGAGTGCAATACTGATGCGCCCATGCGGGTTCTCAGCCTTATCAAATCCCACCCGCAAGGCTCCGGGAGATGTCAGTTGTGTTCATTTGTTCCACAGGGTGTAGCAAGCAGGAACAGAAGTGTTCTCGTCTATTTATGTAGGAAATCCTCCCACTCGTGGCTTTTGAAATGGAGTTTGAATTATCCTTAGTTTTTACAGTGACGTGTGTGCACGCGCACATGCATGTGAACCTAGACATTTAATTTGAAATGAGTCGGACTGTCGTACTTGCAAGCGTGTATGCCCTTAAATAAGAAAGGATATTATGTAGATGTTATGTATAGATGTTCTCAAGTCCAACCGTTCATCTGAAATGTCTCCTCCCAGTGTGTTATCTCCATGATTCTTAAGCTATCCTAACTCATCACGTATATTCAGATTTTAAAACCAAATAAACAGACAAAAATTATTGAAAAAATTGTAATGGCAGAAGGGCGAATTTGTTCCAAGTACACTGCATGCCTATATGGAAAACTTACAATGGAGTCAATCTATCAATCTATCTATCTATCTATCTGTCTGTCTGTCTGTCTGTCTGTCTGTCTGTCTATATATCTACCTACCTACCTACTTACTTACTTATTTTGACCACCATGGAACTTGAACTCAGGGCCTGGGCTCTGTCCCTGAGCTTATTTTGCTCAAGGCTAGTTAGTGCTCTACACTTGGAGCCACAGCACCACTTCCAGTTTTCTGGTGGTTAATTGGAGATAAGAGTTCCGTGGACTTTCCTGCCAGGGCTGGATTCAAACTTTGATCCTCAGATCTCAGCCTCTGGAGTAGCTAGGGTCACAGGCGTGAGCCACCAGTGCCTGGCCTAAAAGATTTTTTGTTTGTTTGTTTTTTGTGGTACTGTGGTTGTAACCCAGGGTGTTTGCTTTGACTGGAACTCTGCCACTTGAGCCATACCTTCAGGCTGGCATTTTACTCACTTGTTGGAGATGGGGAGGTCTCTTAGATTTTTCTACGTGGGCTGGCTTTGAAGCAGGATCCCCGAGATCTCAGCCTCTGAAGTAGCTAGGATTACAGAAGTGAGCCATTGGTGCCTGCCATCAAAATATATTTTTTTTTAAAAAAGAAAGCTACATATTTCCCTCCCATATTACACTTCTAAAGTGATGCTTATCCTGGCATTTACTAGCCTAAACACCCCGCATGCGTCTCTGTCATGCTTTTTTTTTTATCACTTAAATGACAATCTTGGCTCAAAACTAGTGCTGGAAGAAAAGTCTACAGAACTCCAATTAATCAACAACAAAACAAAGCCAGACTGAAGTCAGGGCTCAAGTGATAGAGCCCCAGCCATGAGCATAAAAGATAAACAAGAGTACAAGGCCATGACATGCCAGAGGTATTCTTACAAAAAGATCCTGAAAGCCACACATAGTAGCTCCCTCCTGTAGTACCAGGCAAGTCATTGCTTGAGACGGAGTTTGAGGCCAGCCTGGGCAACACACAGCATGATGTGCAGTATTTCCCAGGAGTTTTAAACTTTATTTACAAGTCGCATTTTGGAAGTTACATGTTGGCACAACTTCCAGAAGGCAAATAGGTTTTCCTCATCGGCTCGTTCACCTAGCAGCGACGGCTCTGTGGCGCCTGGCGGACAGTGGGTGGTCTGTGATCTTCCTTGTTTAGGATTTCTTCCGGAATTTGCCTCGCTGGATTCAGCAGCACGCCGCCATGAACGACGCCGGCAACTTTCTGATCGAAACTTGTGACGAATTGGTGTCTCGTGACCTGAAGCAGCAACTCCTCCTGCTCAACGGGCGGTGGCGGGAGCTGTTCATGGAGGTCAACCAAGTACGCCTTGCGATTGGTATTCACTCAGGATTGCGTGTGTGTGTGCATGTGTGTATGTGTACGTGCGTGCATGTGTGTCGATGTGTGTGTGTGGTTGTGTTCTGCTTGGAAGCAACACTAATTTTACTTCATAAGCGTGGGCTGATTTAGGCAGGAAGGGAAAAGTGTTGCAAAGTGCTGTTTTACACTTGCTGATTCTTCTCTCCCATTTATAATGGAGGAACGTTCTGGAGAGGCAGTTTGAGTCAAGATTATGTGGACATATGGAGCCTGCTGGGATGGCATGATTTGCTTTTCAAATTGCAGCTCTTCGTTTGTTATGCTGACTTCTTATCCAAGGAATTGGATTTAGCTTCAGGCTTCTGTACAATGAGAACCAGGACTTAGAGTCTTGCTTTAGCGTGCAGCAGTTGCAGAGCGCATGCGATTGTATTGGGCAGGGCTGCAGGTTCGAGCCCACCTCGTGTGAGCTTCCCACATTGTCTCTCCTTTCTCACAGTATGCTCGGGCGGACGAGATGGACAGAATGAAGAAGGAATACACAGACTGTATCACTACCCTCTCTGCTTTCGCAACGGAAGCCCAAGGGAAACTTCATGGGCCCTTAGAAGTATCATTTATGAATGTCAAGTTATTAATCCAAGACTTGGAGGTGAGAAGCTTCTGGATTATAAAATGAAACAAAAAAGCAAACAAAACAAACAAAGCCACATGTGGGTGGCTTACACCTGTAACCTTAACTACTCAGGAGAGTGAGATCTGAGGACTGTGGTTCAAAGCCAGCCAGGCAGGAAAGAAAAAAATCAATTATTAAACTAATGATTGACAGTATTACTCAGTTCTTGGCAAATATTCTGTCTCTAGGTTCAAGTGATAATTTTGGCCTAATGTTGGTTTGAGCCTTGCATTAAAAGAAGTAGTTGAATTAAAAAAATATGTTTTGATTTTACAAAGTCAGTTCCAAATAGTTTTTCAAGTTGGCATTTTTTCCCTTACCCAAATTATAAAACATTAAGAAGAACAAGAGATAGCTATAGATAGTATCTCTGCAGAGATGCCTCTAACAGTAAGAAATATTTACTGAACAAATTGTGGTATTTGCATATTTTGAAGAGCCTGTAAATCTCCAAAATGAAATGGTAGAAGAGTATTTAATCATAACATATTTTTAATTTAATTTTATTGTAAGGTGATGTACAGAGGGGTTACAGTTACATACGTAAGTTTGCGAGTCCATTTCTTGTTGAAGATTATTACCCCTTCCCTCGTTTTTCTCCCACTTTCCCTTCCCTGCTAATCCCATGTTCCCCAGGTTTTAAAGTTAATTTCCAACATATCGCTGTTGCATTGGTTACAACATAATTTTACAATGTGTTAGGTAGGAAAAGTAAACCCCCTTACTGAGGCTCATCATTTTTTATTTTTTTCTAAAAAGGAAAAAGTGTAAAAAAAACAATGACAGTTTAGTGAGATGTTGGCTTTCGTTCTCCCCTTATGAGAAAACCATTAGGAATTAAAAAATTTGCTCCTCTATTTTCAAATTTTTGGTAGTACTGATATTTGAACTCAGGACGTATGCACACCAGGTTGGTGCTCTACCATTTGAACAACCCCTCCAACCCCTTTTGGTTTCCATTATTTTTTTAGATAAGGTCTCATCTGTTTTCCTCAGCACCAGCCTTGAACAGTGCCCCTCCTTTCTTGCCTAGCTATGGTGACAGGTCTTTGTAGTTACATTCAGCTTGTAGATAGGGCCTCACTAACTTGACCCCAGTCTCCTGCTTGGCTGGAAATACTCTGATTCCCCTGAAATGACTAATTTATAAGTTTTCTGCAATGGCAAATGTTATTTTTAAGAAAACAACAACAAAAAGAGACTTTTACTTTCAAAGTCAGCATTACCACGCACATGGTTAGGATGTGTTTACGCAATACAGAATTTTTGTACTCTAGAACACATTTTTCAAAAATGTAAAGATTCCTTCTAGTAATCTTTAGGACTAACTTAAGGACATCGGGCCGCTTTGAGAGGGAAGGGCCTTTTGATTTTATTTGTGTCGCATTGCTTTTCTATTAGTAAAGAAGGAAAGCAACAACTTGGTGTACACGTTTCCAGCCACCAGGTAATACCGTCCAGCGCAGGCTGATTTTCGCTCTGCCTTCTACAGAATCCTGAAGTGGAGAGGCAGTGTCTCACACGCTCATGAGGCTTTTTGTGTTCCCGTGGCCCATGCAGGACATGGAGCAAAGGCTGCCCGTGATGGACGCTCAGTACAAAATGATGACAAAGACGGCGCATCTCCTTGCCAAAGAAAGCCCCCAGGAGGAAGCCAATGAAATGCTTGCGACCATGACCAGACTCAAGGAGCAGCTCAGCAAGGTGCGAAAGCATGCAGTGGGCATGCGCAGCGGGCCCCCAGCGCTGCGGCGGGGTAGCCGCACTCTTCCTCTGCCATCCAAGGCAAATCCCTTCCCCGTGACCAATCACACTTTTATTGGTACCAGGACTCCTGGCTTCGCAATTTGGTGATTTAGCTCATATACATGCATTTTAAAAACAAAAAAAGTATTGGCATCAGTAGTGATAAAATAACATGGTCTCCTCTATTAATGTAGAAGTGCTAGAGATATATTTTAATGGAAAGATAGCCTCCCCCCACCACAAACATGAGTTAATGTGATAAAATAGAGAAGGGAGTAAAAGAGACATATGGAGAATGGGGAAGGGGGATGGAAGAGAAGGGGACCATAGTTGTTAATGAACCTTTGTTGAGATGTGATATAGCTTATCTCTACGTTTATTGGTGCTGCTTTATGCCAGCATAGCTTTTTTTTTTTTTGGCCAGTCCTGGGCCTTGGACTCAGGGCCTAAGCACTGTCCCTGGCTTCTTCCCGCTCAGGGCTAGCACTCTGCCACTTGAGCCACAGCGCCGCTTCTGGCCCTTTTCTGTATATGTGGTGCTGGGGAATCGAACCTAGGGCCTCGTGTATCCGAGGCAGGCACTCTTGCCACTAGGCTATATCCCCAGCCCCCCAGCATAGCTTTGAAATGAGGAAGTTGCCCCTTCTCGTCTCGTAGAGCTCGTTCTAGGCATAGGACTTCTATTTGTGCTATTTTGAATGCCTTGTTCTAGACAGACAGTAGACAGAATCAGTTGAAAACCTTATGTTTTATTGAGATTATTTTTCCCTGGGAACTTTGGAAATTCCAGTGGAGATCTTTGATCTAAACTTGAGTTCTAGAAAAATAGCATTGTTTTTGAAGTCTACTTAGATTGGCTAATGAAGGAAGGACAAGAGTAATTAAATCAATGACTAGAAATATTTCATAAGGAGCAATTGGAAAGCAAAAGTGAAGTGGAAATGCCTATCAAACAGAAGAGAAGAACTACAAAGAAAGAGTAACTCCAGTGAAATTAATAGTCTTACAGAATGAATGATAAAATGAATGTAAAACAAAGAGAATAGAAGGAATTGTGGTCATGACAAAAGAGAAAGCTTTGCCACTTTGGCATGTATAAAAGCTGACATTCATTTCATTTACTAGTAACATTTCAGTGGGATCATTTCTAACTTAAAGGGAATAGATAGCAATGGCACTATTGCTGCAGGAAGATTTGATGAGGAGTAAGTCCACTCTAAAGCCAATGTTTTCTCTTCTTCAATGGTTTCTCCATTGCGAGGCTTGTGCTTTGTCACTGGAGCCAGTGCAGGGTTGAGGCGATGTGAATTGTGTCAAGTAGAAGAGGCCATCAATAGATCTACATGTCCCAGACAGCAGCATCCTGAATCCATCTCCACATTAAAGCCCATGAAAATAAAAGCTGGAAGACATCTAGATAATGCACATCTGAACTGTGCAATGAAGTCACTATGTTTTCTTTACTGCTGGTTGGCATGCAAAAATCTTGATACATTTCTCTGTTATTCCCAGGAAGGATGAATAATGCACACTGATTTTATACATAGTAATAGATTCTCTTGGATTGGCTCAAGCTAATTTTAGCAGTCTGGCTGCAATGGAAACAACAGCCTTCACTTGAAGAGCTTATCAGTTAAGCAGTATATTTGAGAATACAGAAGTATTACTATATACAGAAATCTGTAGCCACGTAACAAAATGTTGTCCTCCCATAACACATCTTCTCCAAGGCTTACTTTGGGAATGTGGCTGATGGCATTAGTATATTATTATACTTATGTGTTATTAAACAAACAAGCCATGGTCCACTAACCCATGGTGATGAACCTTTGGGAGCAACCTCAAGTAAATGAGGAGGGAGAGAAGTTCTTAAGGGATTCTAAGGTCATGGGGTCCAATGCAGAAGTAGCCAGGGGGCTCTTGGACTCTGGACACATATGGGCTCATGAGAAAGATAATGTCGATGTATAGACTAATTACAGATCAGGGCTGGGTCCATTCAGGCTGGGGAGACATCTGCTATTAGAGGAAGCTTCATGAGCAAACTGGTGTGGGTGATGTGCGTGCTGGGAATGAGTCGAGTGTTGATACGCAGAGAATCGGGCAGCTGCCAGTTGCTAAGAGGTGGCAACGGGAAAGACAGAAGTGAGTTTGTCTTCTTGTAGTAGACGAGAACATGCCGAGTGCATCTCAGGGCACAGCTAGGATGGCACATGAAAGTCAGGCTGGAAGATGTCTAGAGAACTCGAGGGTTGCTCACTATCTCGGGTCAGAGTTCAAGGCCAGTGCGGGGACGAGTCGCGTGGTTTCGGAAGCAGTGTCTTGTGCCATCTGCCTTGCCACGCGGATCACGTGAACGCGAAAGAGCTAAGCAGATGGATGACTCAGACGAACTTTCACGATGAGCTTTCCACAGGCCTTTGTTTGTCTCAGTGGTAAAGTCATTTTGTGATTTTTTTTGTTGTTGTTTTTTCGAATCAAGTTCTAACGATGAGGAGGAAGTAGCGCGGAAGAACAGTGTTTCCCGATCCGGACGCCCTGGATGGCGTCTTCCGTAGAGCTCCGCACCCTGCTTCCAGCGGGTGGCTCTGGGTGGCCTTTCATGGGATTTTTGCCCTTGTGTCTTTAAAGGTGAAAGAATGCCACGCCCCCCTGCTGTACGAGGCCCAGCAGCTGTCGGCCCCATTGGAGGAGCTGGAAAAGCACATCACGGGCTTCTATGAGACTCTCGGGAGAATCAACAAGACTATTGCCGTCCTTGAGCGGGAGGCACAATCCAGCGCTCTTTTTAAACAGAAGCATCAGGTAAGCGACTCGCTGCTTTGATGCCGCACTACTTCCGTGCCTCCATCCGGAGACTGAAGTGTTGCTCACACGTCATAGAAATTCCACTGGCACCCCCAGATACTTTTATTTCCCCCCCCTCAAATAGTAGAGTTCTAGTAACAGCACAAAAGTGCAGGTTCTGTTCCAAGATGAACCCCACCTCACGTCAGGAGAAGAAGGTGTTTGGTGGTCTGAGCTGTTTCCTAGGGCAAGCGAGCTTAAACACCCAGGGCAGCTTGGGCTGCTGGAAGCGAGGCTCTCTTGTCTTCTGTATTGGAAAGTTCCCTGAGTTGAGCAAAATTAGGAAGTCCAGTTTGTTTCAAGTAGCGTGAACTGACCATTTATGAACATCTGCTCTGTGTACACTGGTGCTGAGCGTTCTCAACCACAAGTACAGATGTTGACAGTGTCTCAGAAACATGGAATATGGTTTTTGTTGTTGTTGTTGTTACAAGAGAGTGTTTATTTGGCAGTTTGTTGTTGTATAGTTGGGGTTTGAACTCATGGTTCTTCTGCGTCAGCCATGGCTCTAGGCCTTTTTGTTCTGGTTGTTTTTGAGATAACCAGCAGTTACTTTTTGCTGGGCAAGCTCATATACCATACTCTTTCTGTTTATACTTCCCACCATTGTTGGATGATAGGCATGTACTACCATGCTTAGCTTGTTCCTTTGAGGACTGAGGTCCTTTCCAATCTTAGTCTCCCACATAGCTAGTATGAACAGTCCCACCAGAGCGTCCACCTATTCATCAAGAAGTGGTCTTATGCCCTACCTAGGCTGGCCTTGAACTTCAGTCTTTCTCCCTCCCTCCTTGCATCCTTCCCTCCCTCCCCCCTTCCCTCCCCTCCTCCCCTCCCTCCCTCTTTCCTTCCTTCTTGGCTGCCTCTTTTTTCACCTTGTCAGGTAAACAATATTTATTTGAGTTTTCTCTCCCTGTAGGAACTGGTAGCTTGTCAAGAAAGCTGTAAGAAAACCTTGGCACTCATTGAGAAAGGGGGTCAGAGTGTCCAGAAGTTCGTGACCTTGAGCAACGTGTTGAAGCATTTCGATCAGATGCAGCTCCAGAGACAGCTCGCAGATGTTCACCTGGCCTTCCAGGTAATTTTCTTCCCTGCTTTAGCGTTGTGGGCCCGGGACAGCACAGGGAATCAGGACAAATGAGCAGAACTTGCCAAAATGCCTCGCTATCAGGTATTTGGAAGGCAACCATTTTACTGCCCCCTCCTATCCTAATATTGAAAAGAGTTAAGTATTTTCATCATAATGAAATATCTTTCTTCCAAGGGTTTGTTAAAGCAAAAATGAGGAGGCTGGCTATATGAAAAAAATTTCAGTATTGAGAAAGCAGCATTAAACTGTGGTCCCCACCGGTTTATGCTTATGTCACTTCTGCCAACTCTGAGTTGAGAATATTCGGGAAAACACATGCATTTACATGGAACATGTGTGTCGTGTTTACTTTTCCCTGTCAGCGGTCATTGAGCAACCCAGCACTTCCATGAGTCTTGTGTTGTGGGGGGGCGTTGAAGAACAGGCGATGTCTGACAGCATGGAGGGGAGAACATGTCTGGCTATAGGCGAACACAGCGGCATTTTCTATAAGGGACCCGAACATCAGTAGATGTGGGTACCTGGGGGGTCCGCAAGTCAGCTCCCCAAGGATACCGAGGGTTGACTGTATTTTTTTTTTTTTTACATCAAGAGCATGGTCAAGAAGACTGGCGATTGGAAGAAGCACGTGGAAACCAACAGCCGCTTGATGAAGAAGTTTGAGGAGTCGCGGGCGGAGCTGGAGAAGGTGCTGCGGGTGGCTCAGGAGGGCCTGGACGAGAAGGGGGACCCCGAGGAGCTGTTGCGGAGGCACACCGTGAGTCCACCGCTGCCCTGGGGGGGGAGGACGGGTGCCCTGAGGGGGGGGGACGGGCGCCCTGGGGGGCTGGGCTGAGGAAACAAAAGGATCATCTTGCTGTAATGCGCCGGGTTTGGTGGGGGCAGGGACCCAGTGGGCTGGGCAGGCGGGAACTCTGCAGATTGATAACCACAGCGTGGAAGCCCTAAGAGCAATTCATCTGTGCACTTAGGAAAGACCGGTCTTAAGCTTCTGGAATAGTAAAGAGGATCGTTCAGGCTCTCCAACTGACTCTCATTATTGAGCTGGGAAATCCGTCTGTCAGTAAAGGTTCTCCCTCTCCATCCTCTCTCTCTCTCCTCTGGCTCTCTGTGTTTTCTGCTAGTTAGCCAGCTGCTTCGTGTATTTCATTGGTACTGAGGTTTGAAGGGAGGGTCGTGCTTGCTTGCCTTGTTCTCTTAGCTGGGACTCTACCACTTGAGCCACGCCGCTAGCTGAGCTTTGTCTGCCTATTTTGGAGACAGAATCTTGTAGACTTTTCTACACTGGGCTGGCCTCAAACCACAGTCCTCAAGATCCAAACTTCCTGAGGAGTTGAGATTACAGAGTAGCGAAGCCTCTCCCATTGAGTTTTGCTGGTTCTCTTCCTGGTAGGATTTCACATCCTGCCTGCCCTGAACTTAGGTTAGCCTTGCGGGTAGTGGGGACAGCAGGAAGGTTCTTCTGTGTCCTCCTTGCATCCAGATTATTTTTTTAAAGAAGGGATCTTGAGGATTCTTCTGGTGCTCCGTTTTTCCTTCAAAGCATGATCCCAATATGCTCAGCCTCTCCTTAAAGATTCGACAGAGGCTCAAGGGGAGTGGCCACGTGTTTTGCACCCTGCTCATCGTAGTCTCATCTATACTTTGGCATCTGATGCCCAGGTTGTCTTAGTACTTGGAGCCCATCCTTATGACTATCCTACTTATCCAAACTAAGCCAGCTGTGAGAAGATTGCTAATGCGTGAAGTGCTCTGTGGGGCTGCACTGTGAAATGGTTGTCCCGACATTTCAGGACATTTTTGCGGACCATACCCTCAGATGGCGACACCGGTTAATGGGATTGGAGCTTTCTAGACCTAGGGTTGTTTTCTGTGGCCATGGGGCATAAGCATCTCCTCCGGTTTTGACACCATGACTGTCTGGCACTCTCTGTTTTGAATCACTGTGGTTTCAAAACATCTCTTCATGGATACAGCTGAGACTGGGGGAGACATCAATTAGTATCTGCATGTGAACTGCCGCTGGCATCTAAGGCACTATAACAAAATGGCATAGACAGCGGCTTCAGCAATAGAAGTCTGTTTTACCGCAATTCCAGAAGCTGAAAGTTTGAGACCATGGATCTAAAATAGGTAGGGTTGTGTTGAAGTTCCTCTTTTTGGCCATCTTTTCCACATCCTTGTATCTTAGGAAGATAACACACTTGCCGGGCTCTCCTCCCACAAAGTCCTAATTCCTGTCATCTAAACTGACTGCCCGCCCCCCAGGTCCCATAACCCAGTTCCATGAACTTTGGGGTTCGAGCTTCAACAAACAGATTTGGAGGAGGGACAAGGTTCTACCTAGAGTTGGAATGTTGGTTGAGGAGACGTGGTAATAGGAACCGTCACATCCGAAACACATTACAGTTAAAAAAATCAGGGCTTGTGTGATTGAGTTCTGGCTTCAGCCGTGTGCTTCTGACTTCACCAGAGAGGAATCAGAACGCGATTGTGATAAAATCAAGGTCCCGAGGTCTTCCACTTGCCCTCTCGAGTAGTCTACTGAGTTTGAGAAGCACAAAGATCTTCTTTATTTTCCCCCTGAAGTGTCAAAAGTACTAGTTGAAAGACAGAGGTGATGAGCTGTGAATCATAACTCTAGGGAATTAGAGCACATTACTAACAGCAAACAGGAGTTCTGCGGGTGCCCACGGTGCCTTGATGCCGCCCAGCTTCATGGCCGCTCTCCCCTCCGCCAGGAGTTCTTCAGCCAGCTGGACCAGAGGGTGCTCAACGCCTTCCTGAAAGCGTGTGATGAGCTCACGGACATTCTCCCCGAGCAGGAGCAGCAGGGGCTGCAGGAGGCCGTCAGGAAGCTGCATAAGCAGTGGAAGGTGGGTGAGGATGGACACGGAGTTGGAAATGCGGCGCCGTGCGTGATGGCAGGGTGTGTGGGGAACAAAGGTCCACATGTAATAGAAATGAAGAAACTCATAAGAGTTATTTCTCCCGTTAATAATAACTGGATTTAGCCAGGCACTGGTGGATCACATCTGTAGCCCAGCTACTCAAGAGGCTGAGCTCTGAGAGTGGCGGTTCGAAGGCAGCCCTCAAGCAGGAAAGTCTGTGAGATTCTGATCTTCAGTGAACCACCGCAAAGCCTGACGTGGAGCTGTGGCTCAATGGATAGAGCTCTGGCCTCGAGAAAAAAAAAAACAATCTCAGGGGTAGTGCTCAGGCCCTGAGTTCAAGCACTAGTACTGGCACAAAAACAACAGCAACAACAAAAGAAAAACATACCAAAAAAAACCCCAAAAACCACTTGTGTAAGGCATGATATAACAGGGCATAATTTTGTTATCCCACTTGATTGCAGCATATAGTTTTATTATAGTACTTGAGTACTTGTTATTTCCTGTTTTGAGAGAAACAGGTATGACAAGAGCATTTAACTTATTCAACTACACTTTAGTAAAGTCTTTGCAGGTGAATTAATCATCAGGCATACTATTTAAATTACAAGTATGTATGTATGTATGCATGTGTGTGTGTATATATATATATATACATATATATATTTGCTATCTTCAGTGATTTTACCATCTTGCTTATAAAGCTTTGATCTACAAACATGAATAAAAGCAGTTATTTGGTAAAGATTCAAAGGTGGAAAAAAAAAAACCATAATCCTTTCCTGTAGGATTCAATTAGGGAGATCATGAGTTGTAAAGAATAAAATACAATACATCTTTAAATGCACAAATGAATAAGGTGTTCTATTTATGCAAGCTTTGAAAGAAGACCAGAACTCACCTGGGGGTGGTAAAGGGAGTGAGATGAAGCCTTAAAGACAGAAGCAAAAGCCCAGGGAAGAGAGAAAACCAGAGGGAACACGGGTGGCCTGAGTGTCACACGTCGTGGAGAGCCCTGGGAAGCCCTATGGGGCCCAGCCCACGCGGCCTGCCTGCCCCGGCTGCTGGCTCTGGAGGTGGCTTCCTGGTCACTGTGCAGCCCCAGGGCTCCCAGGAGGGAAGGCTCCCGCTGCGGGGCACAAAGCTATCCAGAGCTGCTGTTTCCCCCACATAGTGTGGTAAGAAGTCTTGGGGCTTAGAAGACTAGCAGCTAAAACTCCAAAAATGGGAGAGTGCCTTGGAGATCTCAGCAACAGGGGCTAAAACACCATCCTGTGTGGAGGAGAAGCAAAGTGAAGAAGTACATTTTGCGCATGTCCCATTCTAAATTTTTAATGTCTCAGTAAAAATAACAAGATTCTTAAAGAGATTCAAGCTTCCTAACGGGCCTTTGAAACGCAGCCTGTCACAACGATTAGAACCGAGGTCACACACACGTGCACACACACACACGCACGCATGCACACACGTGCACACACACACATTTTACTCACTAGACATGATCTACTGAAGCCTTTCTACCACCTGTCATTTTTCTCATCAGTTGGCTATTTTAATTGCTTTGGGCTACAAGTCGGCTACACTTAGTACAGAACTAAAAGCAACGCCAAAGCCTATTTTCACATTGCAGAAAGAGAACATAAAAACTGAGGTAGAGTGTTCGCCTGCGTGGCTGTTTTCTGAATACGCCTTGTAGGGAGAAGGCGTAGCAGGTGGTCAGCAGCCCGGGTTTTCTTGGACTTGGTGTTTGGGGAGAGATAGGGCCATGATGAAGGTTTCTTTGACTCTGTGAAGGGGGTGAGATACCGGCCCCTCCCGCCACCCGATGCTGTTCCCGAGTCAGAGGACCAAGCTGGGTGAAGGCACACAGCGCCAGAGGGTGGTTGGAATCTCCATTCAGAAGCTGGGCTTTGCCGCTTCTCCTTGAGCCTCCATAGTCCCATCATAAAACGAAACAGGAACAGGGATCCTGAGCAGGGCTACTGTGGACGTGACATGGAACCTTCACGATGAAATGATCCCATCCACAACAGGGAAAGGGTTCACTGTGTTGCCGGTGATCGGAAGCGCAGAGTGCCCGTGGTAGATTATGTTCCCACTTGCGGTGGGAATGTCCATCATCAGAAACATGGTGCTGTGTTTCTGGAACTTTCCCTGGCATGCAGGATCTTCAAGGAGAGGCTCCTTATCACTTGCTTCACCTGAAGATCGCTGCGGAGAAGAACAGGTTCTCGGCATCCCTGGAGGAGTGCAGAACTGAACTGGACAGAGAGGCCAGGCTCGCATCCCAGGAAGGCAGCGAAAAGTCCATTGAGGAGCACAGGGTATGTCTCCCAGGGGCACGGGCTGCGTACACACGCGCAGGTGCCTAACAGTGTAACGGGGCGGGGGGCAGGGTGGGTAACTGGGCTTCACCCTATCACCATCTTCCTTTAGCTCATCTGTGAATGCAAAGACCATGTGACTCCTCGCTGGCATTTTTCTCACTAGGTTTTCTTCAGCGACAAAGGTCCTCATCATCTCTGTGAGAAGAGGTTGCAGCTCATTGAGGAGCTCTGTGGGAAACTCCCCGTGAGGGACCCCATGAGGGGTACCCCTGGAACCTGCCGCTCGGCTCTCAGGGAGCTCAGAGCTGCCATCGGCAGCACATACGAGAAGCTGGTGGAAGACCCCCTCAAGTGGGAGGACTACGTGAGCAGGTAGCTAGGGGCTGTCTCCAGAGAACCACTGAGTCTCTCTTGAGTTGCTCTGTGAATGCAGAAATCAGTATTCATTTCAGAAAGAAAAGAAATGATGACTATGTCATGTTACACCATGAAGAAAATCAGATTGGCCATCTTTCCCAGGCTCTTGAGCAAGAATGCTTCCCTTGTTTCAATGAAGGGGTTTCAGTCAAAAGCAGAGCCGAGGCCTCTTGTTTCCAAATAACCCAGATGTTCCGTCTCTGAGGAAGACAGTGAATCCTTCTCCCCTTGGTAATTTCTTAATTCCCCATGCAGAGGGACTTCTGCACCTTTGCCTTAGTTGTCTTACCCTAGTGAGGACAGGTGAGTCCAGACCTCAGGTTTTTCTTCTTTCCTTCCTCCGGGTGCTCAGGCTTTGAGACATATCTTTGTCCTGTGCTTGAGCTCCTCCAAGTTTGGGAGCTCAAATGTGGTCACCCCTCTTCAGAGCTTCATGTTAAATGTTTGCAGGAAGTTTGTTGAGCTGTTGGGTAATCACTCATTTCGTTTCTGTCAAAGAATTCACAATTGAGAATATATTCTAACCATGCTATTTTTCTCCTTTGAATAAGAAAAGGGTTTTGTGTTCTTTCAGATTTTCTGCGTTCTCATCTTGGATATCTGACAAGGAAGGACAGTTGAAGGGAATCAAGAATCAGGCCCTCGATACTACCAACCACGGCGAGGTCAGGCGTGCGGTGGAGGTAAGTGCTGGCCACTGTTTTGCTAGAGGAAAATTTCTAGTGAGAACAATAAATACATAAAGAGTGTTAGACAATATAACTAGTGTTTTTCTTCCTCCTCTGGCTTCTGAGCCTTTTCTTAAAGATTACTGTGGAGAACTGGGGGGGTTCTTTTCCTATTGAATCATTGACATAAAATCAGCTTTGATATTTAGCCAGGCTCTGTGGTACCTCTTTGTTCATCGTGAGCAAATGGGCAAATGCTGAGTGAAACATTACTTGCATGGGTGAAGAAGCCCACAGAGACTTAAGAATTGTTTCAGAAAACAAGAACACTGAACAGTACATTTTTATTCATGCAAACACCAGGGCAGCGGAGGAGGAAAGAGGACAAGGCAGAAATTTCACAAGGTAGAGACAGCATGTCCTCTCATTCATCTTCAGGATGGACTGGTCCGGTTCGTCCCTACTCTGTGAGCAAGAATGCAACCATCGATAAACACAGCCAGGCTCTCCGTCTGAACGCAGTTTGGGCTCTGTGAATGGCATCTGGCAGGCCTCTTCCTCTTAGCTTGTCTTTTTTATTTATGATGGGTAGTCAGTATATTAAACTCTTGCAAGTCATGTAGTTGTTGCTAAGAAAAATACATTTCCTTTCTTTTCCTGCTCTCTTAGTGCTGTTGTTATAATCTGATTATAATTATGTCACGTGCATGAAGGGCTCAGTAGTGTCACAGTACACATACAGAAACAGATATGCCTTACTGGTTATAAAAAAAAAAGTTTACCTTTCAGAATAGAGATTCTGCATAATATTCCATGTATGTGTGTGAAAACTGAAGGAGGTAATTTGAGGGGATAGGTGGGTTGGGGGGTGTGGGGGGCATGAGGAAATGTACTCATAAGCTGACTTACTGAATTTAAACCCTAAATGATAATATTGTTAAAATTGTAGAGTACAGAGACCATCTTTTTTTGGAACCAGCCATTTCCTGACTGATTTGCATTTCCCTTCCTGTTCCTGGGGCAGGAGCAGCATGAAGATTGCTGGCTTCAGAACCTGCACAACACTATACACCAGTGAACTGCACTGCACTGTACTATACAATACTGCAGTATACTACACTGTAGTGCACTGCACTAGAGCTGGTGTCAGAGAGATGGCCTATGCCAACTACCATGCCTCAGCCCCTAATCCCCAAGTCAAAGGCTTGGGAGGCTTTACAGTGATGGTGTTTTTTTTTGGGGGGGGGGCGGTAAACATTTCCTACCTCAATTATAGCAGCAGTCCTGTTTATGCATTTTAAAATGTATTGACTTCTAAAAGCCACTAAAATGGGGTATTAAATATGACTTAATGAAGCTAAAATAACTCACTAGTGCACCCTTAGCAATATCCAGCAAGTAAACTCTTCAATAAAAGAAATCGCTAATGACAACAAGGACAATGACACAGGTTATCATTTCTCTTTCTAAAAATAGTATGGTCCTCCAAGTTCACAAAGACTCATAACTCTGTGTGTGTGTGTTTCATAATTCCTAAGTTGGCATCTCATTTTCTGTTTTAGTATTATTAGAAGCAGCTTTGTAGGAACAAGGGAATATCTGTAAATATCTAGCTCATCTACTTCTGAAGATGATCTCTTGTTCAGTATAGACAGAATTGATTTTTGCTCATCGAGTATTGGCATTAGGGCACAAAGCTGGACTTGGAGACGATTGTTAAAGACACATGCACAAAGCAAAACGAGCATGTGCCCTACTGCTGTTTGAACAACTAGCAGTTTTGTCTCCACTTTGCAAACCTTCTTGGATTGAGTTCTTTCCTACGGGGAATTTAGGATTCACAATTGCATTTCTTCATTAATCCGCAGTGTTCTTTCATGGCAGGAGATCAGAAATGATGTTAGCAAAAGAGGGGAAGCTCTTAGCTGGCTGAAATCCAGACTTAAAGTTTTGACTGAAGTTTCTTCTGAGAACGAAGCCCAGAGACGAGGAGATGAGCTGGCCCAGTTATCCAGCTCTTTCAAGACACTGCTCACGTTGCTTTCAGAGGTACCTCATCTTCTCACGCTAACACACTTGGGGGGCAGAAGTCTAGACAGCCATCTTCCTTTCTGTTGTAGTTTGGAAAGTTGTTTTATAAAGAAAGTGTAGTTGAAACAATAGTTACTTAATATATGAAGGTAGCTAGAAAAGATAAAGTGTTTGAGTTACGGATATGCTATTATGGAATGTGTTACTTCAGGTTGATAAATGGTATCTGAAGGGCAAAACGGATCCCTATACATTTATTTTATTGTTTCTTTTACTTTTATCTTATTTCATCCTGTTTTATTTTATATTTCCTGTCCTATCACAGTCACTTGAAGGTACATAAAGGTTCAGAAAAAGGCTTTGAGAATCGGATAAACCCGGGGCCAGAGATTAAATCTGATACCCAATTTTTATATAATCTTGGAGTTTATTTCATGACCCCAGTTCCAGCTCTCACACATGTTTATAGGGGCATTGATTCTTCATACACATCTACCTTCAACCTGTGCATAACTTGAATTAGTATGCTTTTTGCTACTTTATCACTAGTAAAAACAAATAGAATGGGAAACACATACCTTCTTTTTAAGTACAGATTTATATAAGAAATTGGGTTTGGCAGTTAAACCTGTCTTCTGCTGATAATCCATTTCATCTTTAATTCAATGCATTGTCGAGTGCAATGGCAAAAAAAAAAAAAAAAAGAAGTCTGCAACATACACTCACCATCACCATAGGGGAAAGTTGCTTCTTCCAACAGTGCTGCTGGCTTTACTTAAGTTAAACAAATAAATTCTGGAGAACTAACACACAGCATGGAGATCCTAGTTGATAAGTCAATTCTGTGTGCTTAAAATTTTCTTTCAGAAAGGTAGACTTAAGTACTCTTACAAGCACATACACACACACAAGTAAACATGTGATGTGATGGATAGACTAATTAGCTTGATTAGAGAATTCATTTCATAATGTATATATCCATATCTATCAGAACATCACACGCCATGCCCCTTAAATATGTATACTAATCTGTCAAACTAGGTTGAAAAGATGTTAAGCAACTTTGGAGAGTGTGTTCAGTACAAAAACATCGTGAAGAGCTCCCTGGAGGAATTAATTTCTGGTACTCAGGAAGTGCAGGAAGAAGCAGAGAAGATTCTGGACACAGAAAATCTGTTTGAAGCCCAGCAGTTACTTCTTCATCATCAGGTAGAGCTCCTTCTTGACTGCAAGGCTCAGGTGTGAACTTGGTAGCTGGCCACAAAATGAGAGGCATTCCATGTCTGGATTGGAGGGAAGAGAGATGAAGGGAAGGAACTGGTTGAATGGGTCGAAGAACTTGCCCTTGGTTTTTGCTCTTTCTCTTAAATATTGAATATTTCAGGATATCCTACAAGACAAATTCCCAGACCGTGATTTGATAGCACCAGAAAGTTCAAAGACTACTGCAGAGGGAAAACGGTGATTTAGCTATGAAAATCCGTATGAAACTGGCTAGACTAGCCTTTCCATAACAGCAAAGGAAGCCACAGAGGAATTGCTTTACAGTTCAGATCACTATTCTCTTGTTATTGTGTTAAAACCTAGAGTTTCTAATATTGAACACCATTTTAGTTTGTGCAGTTGTAACTTACTTGAAGTGCCAGATTTCTAGTACTAGAAGTAATTGAAATCCATTTTATGTTGGTAATAATTTTGATGTTTTTTGTACTGGAGAAGGAACCCAGGGCCTCAAGCATGCTATGCACACACTGTATTGCTGAGCCCACCCAACCCCAGTCCTTGATAATAACTAATTTTAATCAGTTTATTTTGCAATTGTCTGATAGTATACACTAAAATGGGATATATTGCTTGTCAAACTCACTATAAATGGAAATATTGAATGACAAAATTCTATACGACTTGATACACAGCACAATCCTAACTAATTTTAAATATACAGAACAGTGAAGGTTGCTTTAACAGTGTGTGCAAATTAGCAGCCTCTAGATTTACTATATTTATTTAATATTATAAAAAGTCCATGAGCTCCAGAAATTAATGTTTGAGATAACATTGTTCTCAATCATTTGGAAAATTATTTGTTTTCAGCTTAAGACATTCTAGATATTTATACTTTTAAATTATTTTCATATTTCTTGGGCCAAATACCTGTCTACACATGTGTGCATCCTTTGTGGATTCATAAACTCCCAAGATTTTATACTGTAGTGAAAGTATTTTCATCAAGACACAATTTTCCTCATAGTATCTCAGCATATTGGCCATTCTTGATAAACATAGGGGGAACATTCTCTTCATATTTGCGTTGTATAATCTAGATGATAAAACCAGACTTTTCAGCAGAAAATAATTAATTTGGGAGGACTCAGGTCAAACGAGTTTTGTTGCCACATTCTTTCTGGAAAGTTGAACATTTTCCCAAAGCTGCACACAGCTAGAACACCTGAGACAAACAATTGCCATTACGTACAAAAATAAAATGTTATAAATAACGCCCGCCTTTGAACTCGTACAGCTGCCTCATTGTTGCTGTTTTGACTGTCGGGTCCAACCTTAAAACACAGTCGAGGCCCACGCTGTGTGAGATAGTGCCTTTCCCACTTCTGTTCTCGTGAGCACACGCACGGCCCTGCATAGCTGCCCGGGGAGTAATGTTTATTCCCATCTGTTAAACGACTTCCAGCAAAAGACGAAGATGGTCTCAGCCAAGAAGAAGGACCTGCAGGAGCAGATGGCGCATGCGCTGCAGGGAGCAGGTGGGCTGGCTGGCGCTGGCCAGGAGGAGCTGCAGAAGCTGGAGAGCACCCTGGCCGGCTTGGAGGACAGCCGGGAGAGGCAGGAGCGCCGCATCCAGGTAGAGCTGGGCCAAGGCTGGCTCGGTGGCGCCTGGGGCCTTGTGGACTTCCTGGTGGGGATCCTGACCGCAGGAGTGAAATGCTGGGGAACCACCTGCTTTGCATGAGTACCTGCCTTGGGTCATGCCATCATCAGTCTCAGGAGATGCTTGGGCAGAGAGAGCAGGAGGGCCTGGCCCCAGGGCGCCCGGCAGAGATGAGTGAGAAGTCAGGATCTCATTGGCCCTGGGTCTCAATCCAGAAAAGGTGTCCTCATTTCACGTCCACAGGAAGTCAGACCTGCCCCCTACCTGCATTCCAGAAAGAAGGGTTGACGTGTTTCCTTGTAAATAAGTTCTGAAGACTTCTGTTACTACTCTTTCTCCCTCCCTTCTTTCTCCTTTCATCGTGCTTGTTTTTGAGAGGTTTAAAGGTGACATTGTTTTTCTTTGTCACTGGTCTGTATTTTTCTTTACTGCTGATGGAGAAACTGGAAATTTGCAGAGAGGAGTCACGGGTTGTTTTATCCTGTGTGAAGGATGTTAATAGTTTGGGAAATAAATGAAACCCGTGGCGGTATTTTGTGACACACTGTGCTAATCTGCAGGAGTGGGATGGGCTATTTATTTATTTTTTATTTATTTTCAAATTTAGGTCACCTTAAGGAAATGGGAACGATTTGAGAAAAACAAAGAGACAGTGGTCAGATACCTTTTTCAAACAGGTTCCAGCCATGAACGCTTCCTGAGTTTCAGCAGTTTGGAAAGTTTATCTTCAGAACTGGAACAGACGAAGGTATAGTAACAAAAACCCTATAGATTGTCAGGCTTATTTTTCAGAGGAGAAAACACTCAACGCTGTCTCCTTCTTTGTTTCATTTCATTATTTTGCTTTTTGAATGAATCTCGTTATTCACTGATGACAGACTCCTTTCAACACCCTGGGAAATAAATGTCAATATGTAAATTTCAAGAACAAAGGTAAAGGTTTTCAAAAAAGTGTGCCGGGCTTAGCTTCATCACAGTGGCAGATACTTTTTTAGTATCTGGATGGAGGGTGCATAAAACTTAGAAAGAAGAATCTGAAGCCAAGAACACACAGGCATTCCTCGAAAGGGGAATGGCACGAAGAATCAAAGTATGAGCCGTGAGGATTCTGTGTTGTAGGGCAGAACCAAAGGACAGGAACTGGTGGAGGAAGGGTGAGCCACAGTGCAGACTTTGAAAACCTAAAATGCCACTCTTGGGCAGCCTGGAGCAGGAACTATTGGATTTGGAGGAATTTTAGGAAGAGAGTCACACCCCTGGCGCTGATCTTTAAGGAGACACATTTCTAAGCAGATGTCCACGATTGCTAGAAAGTGTGAAAGGCTGGGATCCTGGAATTCAACTATTAGGTTCTTGCTGCGAGGCATCTGGGGAGTTAAATAAGGGTGGTGGGTGGCAGTCAAGGTGAAGGACCCGAGCCCAAGGTGGGGTGTTGCTGATGCTAAGTTAGGCCAACAAACTAGAGTGAAGGAAAAGAATAAGGAGCCCAGAGTTTGGAGTCTCACCAAGATAATGAGGCTGTGTCTGGTGGAGCTATGACTTTGGAAAGACGGCAAACATCACTCCACTGACAGTGGGTTTGATATTCTAGTGGGGACATCAGAGACAGTGTTTAGTAGTATGCTTCATGTGCTCCATCTGTGAACTCACGCACACCGGAAATCGGTGTGGAACATTTACGAGAGATGGTCGGGGCCTTTTGTGGTACCTTTGTACCTTGTTGGGGGTGGGGGACTAAAAGGCTGGGTTGGTAGAGATACATCTGTCCACATATAAGAAAGAACCTTGCTTCCAGGATTTCTAGACTTTATTGTGGAACTCCCTCTGCAGAAAGTGGGCATGGCCATCTCTTCTATGGCTACGTGTTTGTTATTATCTCTTTTATTGTGACTTGATCGAGGGTCATACTCTGGTTTGAATTCAATACTCAAGGTCATGGAGAGCGTGCAGGCCAGAGCTGAATCACTTCGTGTCTATATGATGGGACTCCATCCTGTCTGCTTGCATTTGGTCTCTCCCATGAGTTTTCTTCTTCCTAGGCCATGACCATGAGGCCTTGCAAGGTTCTTTTGTCTTACCTGTCTTTTGACCAGCAGCATCCTGCTCTGGATTCCTCTGCATTGTTTCCCCTACATAGCTCAAAGAAGCACTTTGAGACATTCTTTTCTCCTTGTTCTGGATTTGGGGAAATGCCATGGTGATACACTGATACACTCTGATGATGGGATTTGGGGGCCCTGAGGGGGTACAGTGTATACGTATTTCACAATTGAACTTGTGCACTCCAAGCTCTCAGATCATAATGGGAGATGCCTTCAAGCACAGAATTCAGTATTAGGACATTGTCATAGTTTAGAATGCTGTCAATCTATCTGTGCTATCATAAGAAGCTTCGCGTACTTGATTTTAGGCTCCTTGTAGGCTACATTAAGCAGCACTGATATTGCTATGACTATATTAAATCTTTCATCCAGGAAGTTTATGCTTTAATTTCATCGACTGGGAGAGGCTCTGAGTGAAAAACACAGATATTTACATCAGAGCTCTGTATTAGCTGTTTGAAAGTGGGATGTTCATCAAAATTTAAACTTCTTGTGAGATTTTCTTTTATTAGAAACAAGACAGTAATCTTCTTTGTTCAAGATTATCACTGTATCTTTTCTTGTAGTCAGCATTATTTGCTTGACAAAATTCAGATTACCTCTAAAATGTACTAATGGATCATGCAAATTAAATTAACGTTTGAATTAAAATAGCTCAGAATTGTTGAAAATCAGTGACTAGAATTACTAAACCATTTACCTCAATTTTATATAAAGGACACAGAAAGGATAATTGGTACCTGACAGGTGTAAGGCAAATTCAAAATGAATTTGCTACCTGAATGCTAAGAGTAGAATGCCAAGCTAAACATTGTCATCTGGATTTTACAAGACAAGGACCCGAAAGGTAATTTACCAAAATGTAGCATGCAGTGGTAACCCTACCAGAGTCAGAATTCTAGCTCAGGATGACTGGATCAAAATTTATTTTTTTTCAATTATGTTATATGCATACAAAAACATAAGACATACCAGCATTAATCATAGATTATATCTATTTTTAGAAAGCTAGTAAACTAACTTTTTATATCAGAAAGATCCCTGAACTGGCTAAGATACTCTGCAATGATATATAGAAATTTGCTCTCTCTATGATCAAAGAATCATTCACTATTGACCATTTCATGAACTGGCCTGTAATAAATAAAAGCATTTTGCATTTAAGTAAGTTATTAGAATGTAGATCAGAATCAGAACTGTTCAGCCTAAATGAGACTTCAGTAAGAATTGCCAGTGAGTTTGGATATAGAGAGCCGGTTCTACTTATAAAATAAAAAATATGTTAGCAAAGTGTCTAGTTCAGCCATTTGAAAGTATAGTCATGCAGGTCAGTATCTGTGTATACCTGTATGGGTATATCTATCCATTGATCATTTCTGGATGACATTGTGCAGTTATGAAATTTACCAGAGGGCAGAGAGACATGTGCGCATGTGCACCTAACAGCTGTGATATCTTTTTTTTCAGGAGTTTTCCAAGCGGACAGCGAGTATTGCCGTCCAGGCTGAGAATCTTGTCAAGGAAGCCTCTGAGATCCCACTGGGACCCAAGAATAAGCAGCTGCTTCGGCAACAGGCCAAGTCAATCAAAGAGCAAGTCAAAAAACTAGAAGACACGCTCGAAGAAGAGTATGTGCTCCACAAGTCCTAAGATTTCTTCTCTGAGATAAAGTTTAATTCCATCTTTCCTGCGTCCTGTATTCAAAATAGTATTTTAAAACTTCCAAGTGTCTGTATATCTCACCATGTTTTGAGGAGGTTGCTCAATTCTAAAGCAAGTGTTCTCAACACAGGAACCCCGATCTATAACAGAAAAGGGAGAGGGGTGTGTGTGTGTGTGTGTAGTGTTTGCATCTTTGACCGACCATGTTCATGAGAAAGCCATAATCTACTCAACGCTGTGGCCTTTGCAGAGGGAATCTCAAAAGAATCCTAGTATTTAATATTTTTGAATGCATTGTTCTGTTATCAGCAGTTAGAAAGGAGAGAGAATTTGATAGTATAGATTCTAGACCTAAGTACACAACACATAGAACACATGTCTCTAAATCAAAGCTTAGGAGCTTATTTATAGTACCTCCAATTGTAGTATTCCAATTGACCAGTTGATATTTTATTTTATTAATTTATTTTTAGAGTTTTGTTTCCCAGGGTATCCAAGTCTTTTTTTTTTCTTTTTGCCAGTCCTGGGCCTTGGACTCAGTGCCTGAGCACCGTCCCTGGCTTCTTTTTGCTCAAGGCTAGCACTCTGCCACTTGAACCACAGTGCCACTGGCTGTTTTCTATATATGTGGTGCTGAGGAATCAAACCCAGGGCTTCAAGTATCTGAGGCAAGCACTCTTGCCACTAGGCCATATTCCCAGCCCCTATTTTATTAATTTTAAGGATCTGTCTTGGAGCCAAATACAGTGGCTCATACCTGTACTCTCAGCTACTAGGAGATGAAGATACAGAGGATCATAGTTCTAGGCCAGCCTAGGTAAAAATTCTCGAGACTCCATTTCAGCAGAAAAGCTTGTGTCCAGCATCTTAGTTAGGTGGAAAGATTAAATAGGAGGGTTGCAGTTCAGATTAGCCCCCCCAAAAAGCAGGTCCCTATCTCAAAATAACAAGACAAAAAGGGGCTAGAGGTATGGCTCAAGTGGTAAAGCACTGACCTACCAATTGCAAGACTCTGAATTCAGATCTTAGTACAGCCAAAAGAAGCAGAAGCTTTTTTCCCCCCTGGTGCCATTCCAGGGCCTTGAACTAGGGTTTGGGCACTGTCCTTGACCTGTTTTGTTTTTTTTTCTTTTTGCCCGTTCTGGGGCTTGTACTCAGGGCCTGAGCACTGTCCCTGGCTTCTTTTTGCTTAAGGCTAGCACTCTACCACTTGAGCCACAGTGCCACTTCTGGCTTTTTCTATATATGTGGTACTGAGGAATCGAACCCAGGGCTTCATATATATGAGGCAGGCACTCTACCACTAGGCCATATTCCCAGCCCTCCCTGACCTGTTTTACTCAAGGATAGCACTTGGAGTCACATTCCATGGCTGGCTTTTTGGTAGTTAATTGGAGATAAGAGTCTCATGGACTTTCTTGCCTAGGCTAGCTTTGAACCATGATCCTCAGATTTCAGCCTCCTGAGTAGCTTACAGGCATAAGCCACAGACACCCAGCCAAAAACTATTTTTTTAAGCATTTGATATTTGTTTATCTGTAAAGCAGAAGTAACCTATTGATAACCCATTATATGCACATTTAGGAGGTCACGGCCAATTTTCTTCAAAATATATATGGCTAAAATTTCTATTTAATGACATATCAAACACAGAGCCTGCTATTCTTAAGAAATAAGATCATTTCTGAGTTAGATTTGAGAAAGTCAAATCCGTTTTTAATACTACTAACACCTGGAAATTAACATTTTATATTTGCCTCAACTTTAAAATTTGTTAAATATGTTATTTAAAAAGTTGTGACTTGAAACTTGGAGAATTTATATTAAGTATTCTCTTCAATTTATGGAAATGACCAAACTTAAAAGTCTTTTAGAAAGGAAGCTGCTTCTACTAACAATATCCACTTGAGTCTTCATTTTATTTAAAAACTTGCAATATAACATAGCTTACATTTCTTATTCTAAGAGCATTGAGCACGGTGGGTACAAAATGGAAATGGGACTACTTAACAATTTGACAATCAATTTGTGCCACTATGCTTTGCTCAACGTCTTCAAGTGCCTTTTGATAATATCATCTTAACCCAAGCCCTTATCAGTTCAATAGGATACTGGTAGTCTCTTTTTTTTTCATGGAAAGCCATATTCAGCTGCTTAAATATATAGCTATCACAAACAGAATCTATTGTTGAAATTTTGTTTACTGAATTTGTGACACATACAACCCAAGTTGTCTCAAAACAGGGTGCTCATGAACGAGAGTTGATAGGGTTTTCGTGGTTTTTTTTTTTTTTTTGAAATCAGGACCATAAGACATCTATGAATAGCTGAAAGCAATAGAAATTGTCGATCAATGCCTAGCTGTAAAGATGGAAGCGGTTCTGCCCGGCAATGGGGAACTCCTCTCCCAGTTCCCTCTTCATTCGTAAAGATGCACTTGAGAAAAACCATCCCTATTTCCCAGGTGTTTTCACAAAGCATTCCAATAGCATCTTTCCTTTGGGCGCAAGAGGAGCATGTTCGTAAAACAGGACTATTAAAAAGCTGGAATGTATTCTGATGTATTCTATTGAAATAAGTCCTGGCAACTATTGGTCGTGTGTATAATTTAACTAGATTATACTGACTGAAACCTCTCTGGACCAGGCATAGTTTTGTTAGAAGCCCATTAATATTCCTTTGTCAAGTGCCCACTCAGAAGTGTTAGGAAGACCTGAGCTTAACAAGTTGCTCTGACCAAGTGTGTGTTTTTCTTTCTGTGCAAATTGTTCCAGCTTCAAAAGAATCCCACCTGCCTTTACTCTCTTTTCACCTGATGACTTAAGGGGGAAAATGTCTTGCTATTCTCTATGAAAATACTGCATTCTTAACTTCATTTGGTTAATTTTAGTATTAAAACCATGGAAATGGTGAAAACCAAGTGGGATCATTTTGGCAGTAATTTTGAGACCTTGTCCATCTGGATATCTGAGAAAGAACATGAACTCAATGCCTTGGAAACCTCGCCATCGCCCATGGACAAGCAAATCAGCCACATTAAGGTGATGACCTGCTCACATTTCAATCTGTGTCTAGCTTTTAGGGACTCCTTTCCTACATTTGTATCATCGGAAGGTATTTGGTCCCGTGGGGTGGGTGGGTGGGGGAGTAAAACACTCTTTCATTGCTATGTGTCTCTATGAAAATTAAGCTTCCACAAAATACCAAGCTAAGAGGCCTTGCCTGATACTGGGTAACTCTTTAGAGATGGAATTATGTATTAATATTGTCTGATTTATGCATTGCCAGTCAATATTGTGTGCAATATCATTAAAATATTTTCTGGTTGCATTATTCTTTTCCTTGATTTTGAATCCACGGCCCCCTACCATGGAGTACTCTTGTAATTAATTTATACAACATAAAATTCATTCAACATTTACCATTATCTTTTGTTATAACCATTCTACATGCGTGCCTCACGTGTTAGTGGTGAGCCCCCTTCCCAACTACCAAGAAGAGCTTGAAAATCGGGTTTCTTCTGGTGAAGCCATCAGACTCGGCTCTTTTGTCTTCATGGGCGACCTTGGGGCTTGTAAAGAGATATTCTGATCTGGTAACTCTCCCAGTTCCAAAATAACCCCTAGAGAGGTTGCTGCTAACCCTTCCTTCAAACAATTTAAGGAAAATGGGTGGGTGAGAATTGAACTTGTAGTATTAGTACTGTTCTTTCTTGGAAACAATTCACTGTCAAATTCTTAGCCACTTGTTTTTTTCCTAGCTGGGCTCCTTCATTTTTATAAGAAGGAAACCCTTTGCCATTTTATTCTATTAAACATCGTAAATCGCAAGGTGAGGAGATATTTAACATGATGATTCAGAATAAACAGGGTGGGAGGGCACATAGCTAAAATTATGCACTGTGCAGATCGGTCCTCTTGTTCGTCATCCGTCTTGTGCCATCAGGCAGCGGAGGGTGGCTTGTGCCTGGCCTGTTCATCTCCCCCTAAGGAATATTCATGGAATAGTTGTTTTTGTTTTTTTTTTTTTTGGCCAGTCCTGGGCCTTGGACTCAGGGCCTGAGCACTGTCCCTGGCTTCTTTTTGCTCAAGGCTAGCACTCTGCCACTTGAGCCACAGCGCCCCTTCTGGCCGTTTTCTGTATATGTGGTGCTGGGGAACCAAACCCAGGGCCTCATGTATACGAGGCAGGCTCTCTTGCCACTAGGCCATATCCCCAGCCCTCGTGGAATAGTTTTAATGTTTACATCTTTAAGGAAAGAATTTGAAAACTCCTCTTTTAACTGTTTTCATGAAATTCTAATAAACAGGAAATTTAGAAATAGAATAGGAAGAAAGAAGTTCAAAGAAATGGCACCTACAGTTTTGTCTCAGAAACATTCTTTTTTCAAAAATTAACCTGTGCTTTTAAAAATAATTAACCTATGCTTTTCAATATCACTTACTTTCATATTAAGTTTTATTCCAGAGCATCTAACATATAACATCATCTCATTGTGATTCTTCAGGAAAATTGTGATGGTGTTGTTTTGTATTGTTAAATATGTAAATACCCCACTATGGACTTTTTCACCATCAGATTGTAAATATATTTTAATATGTCCAAAATGGCATCGTTAAAAATGATGCACAATGTATGAAAGGAGTAAGAGTATCAAGAAGAAGCTATTCAGAGGAAGTAAATGGTGGACTAGGGGTCAAATGAATTGGACTACTAAATTCATGTTTACTTTGTAAACATAAGACTGCACTACAGGAAATATGAAAAATATGGGAACATGAGAAGTCTGCTCAACCTAGATCAATGTTAGGATTAAAATTAATGAAGTATTTGTATTGCTGAAAAAAAGAAATGCCCTGAAGCCATTTGTGATTATTATGACAGGCTATTCCAAATTGTTATTGACCAATGAGAAGAAGGTAGGCTGGACTCGCCCTCAAGCCTCTTTTTCTCTTGCATAGAATTTCTTTTGTGACCACAATCCAACAGGATGACTGTATGGGTTGTACCTATTAGTTTCTGGACAGCACTATCAGTTTACAAGCTAAGAATTTAGTTCTTAACTAATATTTTGCTGACATGTCACAAGCATTTAGGACAACTGTTAGTGTGCAGTAGACCACATACACTTATTGAGATTATGGAGTAATTATTCTAAAAATATAATAAATTCCAGAGAAGACAGATTCTAACATTCAACTAACAATTGCCTATAAGTTACACCATGAGGACCTTCCACTCAAAGAAGTGATATGGACTGGACAAGTAACCAGATGCAACTTACTTCTCGCTACACAGGAGTCAATAAGTATAGTTTTCCCAAAGAAACAGGATTGTACATTTAACTATTTTACATTGAAACTTGATATGAATTTCTGGGCATTGGTTTGACAAAGCCTCAGATAACCATCTTGTCCTCGGTTTAGGAGCTTTATCCCACACACGGCCAAACACACAGAGAGATGCTTCGTAGCTCTCAGTGCTTCTCAGGAGTTGGCTAATATTAAAAAATAATGTCTGCTCTGCCTCCAAATTAAAACGAAGGTACGTAGGCTTTTCCTGGAGGATTGATGTTCAAGGAAGAAAGCAATGGAATTCCAGATCCATGAAACCCATATCCCTTGGGGCTCCGGCAATCCCACCTTAGCCATCATCCCTGAGCTGGGGTATCAGGTCTGTCTGTTCGGGAGCCATTGGCACAAAGAACATATGGCATATTTAAAAAGATAGACTTTATGTGGGGATGTAATCTGAAACCCTTTGAGTTTTGTGGAAAAATGAAAATACCCAACTCTATTTTAGGAACAATTACATGATGGCAGTATTAGTGTCTCTGTGGGTTCCTGGCACACACATGGCTTCCCCAGAGCAGATGGATGAAAACGTTTAATGGATAAGGAAAGCAGAGCTCTGTGTCAAGAGATACAAGGACACCTTTTTTTTTGCTAATTTCACCATAAGAAGGAGAGACTTCTTGTGTTTCTTTTCTATCCAGTGAGTGAAGGAAGCCTCCATCACCTTGAATTCCCCAATACTATCTGCACACCACTCCCTCCCCGGGGAGGGCAGGAAACACGGTGTGTGTAACTGCTTCACACCCACCCGAGCACATTTAGTGCAGCTAGGAGCATTCTCATGATTGGTTCTTTTCTTTTCCCCCTTCGTGCAGATAATTGTGTTGCCTTCTCAGGAAAGCAAGCTTGCTCATCCCACTTTTTCTTTGTTTATTTGTTTTCAATATTAGGACACAATTCAGGAAATAGAAAGTCAGATCTGCAGCATTTCAGGGTTGGAAGAAGAGGTGCAGACTTTTGTTCAGTTTATTACCGCTGGAGAATCTGCTCGCATCAAAGCCAAGTTGACACAGATAAGAAGGTACTGGGAGGAACTCAGAGAGCATGCCCAGTGCCTGGCGGAATCGATCCGGGGGCACTTATCACAGCAGCAGAAGTTTGAAGAGAATCTTAGAAAGGTGAGAATTGGCCCATGCAATACCAGTGATACACAGCTCACCCTGTGCCCAAAGAGAACACACAGGAGGAAGAGGGGAATAATGAGAGACTGTTTGCCACTCATCTACCAACTTGTTCATGATAAATTATGTTCAGTTGGTCTGTGTGTGTGTGTGTGTGTGTGTGTGTGTTTTGCATCTTGAGGTATCCCTTAAAGACAATAATCTTTAAGTAGTTGTATGAAACGTTGTCACTTAACAAAGCAGTTCATGAATACAATATACTTTGATCAATTCCACCCCTTTCAACATTCTCACCCATCCCTCCTCCACCCACCCCTTCCCTCACTCTTCTTGATTTTGTAGGATATATATTGGATTCTTGAGTGCAATCTCTCCCTCTTCTCATCTTCATTCATCTATCTCTTTCCCCTTGGCCCCACCCTTTTCGAGTACCTGTGTCCTGGTGTTTTATTTTGCTTTACTCTGCCTTTGTCTTTCTAAAGAATGACACCATTTGAGTTCTCCCTTGAATCTACTGCATTTCAGCTAATACATCTGTCTATACTTGTGTACCACCCACAGGCTGAGTCTTAGTGATAGTTTTCCTTTCAGATAATGAGTGGTACCGAATGGCTTTTGTTTGTTTTAAAATGCATTTTATCCTCACATTGACAATTACCCATGAAAAGTAAGTAATTTGCCTTTTGCCTTGATGTGAATTTTCACATCATTGAATGTCTTGATTCCTTCAGATGGGGCAATCTGTGTCTGAGTTTGATGAGAGACTTGCTGCGCCAGTTAAAATATGTTCCTCAGCCACAGAAACATACAAAGTCCTCCAAGAACAGATGGTAAGCGTGTGCATCAACATTTCTGTTTATTTATCCCCTCAAAAATGGGGTAACTCCTACTTGAAAAGGAAGCCAAGCGAATATTTTTAGACAAGTGGAAACTGGAGATATTTATGATGTCTGTTGTGGAAATATGTGGATCAGATGTACTCACTTCATGTAACACATATAACACAGGGAGTGAGTATATCTTCTATTTGTATATAAGCTTATGAAAATAAGCTTTTTTTGGGTGTTCCAATACTGGGGCTTGAACACCAGGGCATAACGTTTTCCCAGTGGCTTTTTCCATTCAAAGCCGGCACTCAATCTCTTGAGAAACACCTACACTTCCAGTGTTTTGATGGTTCATCGTATGAAAGAGTCTCTCGGATTTGTCTGTTCAGGCTGGTTTTGAACTCAAACTCTCAAGTCTCAGCCTCCTGAGTAGCTAGGATTACAGGTGTGTGCCACCCGTTCCTAGCATCCCTCAGCGTTTTTTGCTCAAAGCTATAACATTTTTCTACTGAAGCCACGCTTCCACCTCCAGCTTTTTTCCTTCTTTATAGTAGTTAATTGGAGATGAGAGTCTCACAGGCTTTCCTGCCTGGGCTGGCTTTGACCTGAGATCCTCAGACCTCAGCCTCCGGAGTAGCTAAGATTACAGGCGTGAGCCACTGGGGTGCAGCTGTAGCAGGGGACTTTCTCTGTCTCACGGCTGGTTTCCACCTCTGTGTCCTTATAACAGATCATGGCACAAACCACAGTCACTACCATTGGTGTCCGTATGGCTGAGGGGGGATGCTTTATGACGACGGATCTCAGCGCCAAACAGATCTCGTCGTTCATCTTGTGTGTTCGTTTCCCGTAGTCTCTCTCACCTGGCTTTGCGTCCTGCAATGTCAGTTACTTGCAGTCAACCACTGCTTTAAAAAATATTACCTGCTGCTACGAGTGCTTGGCTTAGGCTTGTAATCCTAACTACTCAGGAGGCTGAGATTTAAGGATCCCAGTTCACTGCCAGCCAGGGCAGACAAATCTGAGAGACTCTGATTTCCAAATGATTAGAAAAATAGTAGAACACCAACCAGCCTTCAGTGACAAAGCTAAGGGAGAGTACGAGGCTCTGAGTTCAAGAATGAGTATTTATACACACACACACACACACACACACACACACACACACACACACACACACACACACACACACACACACACACACCCCCCCCCACATTCATGTCCATGGAAATTCCAGGAATAAATAATTTGCTCATTTGAAATAATTCTGAAATTATTTGAACCAACTGGTACTGCACGGCAGGATTATAATTGTCCTGTTTTTATACCCCTGCTATTTTCTTCCCGTGTCTACTTTGTAAATTCCACTTTACATAGGTGTGCGTGGGAGAAAGCGTCGCGGACGTGGGATCTAGTACTTCCCCGGTTTGAGGCACGCGTGCACCCCGCGACCCAGGGGCCAATCCTGTATCCCTTCTCCCTCTCCATAGGATCTCTGCCAGGCCCTGGAGTCTCTGAGCAGCACAATCACCACCTTCTCTGCCAGTGCCCGGAGGATGGTGAACAGTGACTCATGGGTGCAAGAGGCGGCAGCCCTCCAGCAGAGGTATGAGGGCACGCTGAGGAGGGCCAAGGAGAGACAGGCCGCGCTGGAGGACCTGCTGGCTCACTGGCAGAGGTGAGCAGTGCTCTGTCGTGAGTGATGGAGTGGGACAAACTGTTCTTTATGTGACAACAAATCATTATCCCAGATGAGCAACGCGGGAACTTGTGTGAATCTACTGTGGAGAGATCAGGATCTTCATTTTCACCTAAGAGGGGACAGGGTGTATTTGTGGTTCTTACCTTTTACATGGATGAAAGCACATGGCAAGTGCATACACAGAAGTGAGCCAGAATTTGGACACCTCCTCATCTAAGAGCTGACACGTTCATTAGGATGGCGGCTGAACCCTCCAACCTGGAAGAGGTCTCATCTTCTTACGTGGACATTTTGGAGGGATCTGTTTATTTTCTCTGCTTTCTGCAGGCTGGAGAAGGAGCTGTCATCCTTTCTGACCTGGGTCGAGCGGTGTGAGGCCATAGCCAGTTCCCCAGAAGTGGATATTTCTGCAGACAGAGTCAAAGTGGAGAGTGAACTTCAGCTGATACAGGCAAGTCCCAGGATGGGTGAGGTAGGGGAATGGAAATCTCTTGCTACCTTCGCATTGCTTTGTAAGAACTAACTAATGAAGTCATGAAATCTCTGACTCACGTAACCTCTGCTTTGGTTTTGTGATCCCTGAAGTATAATAATGACTGTCATGGTGTTTTGAGAAGAGCAAGTCTGATCTGAGAGACAAAAAGACTGGTAAAGAGAACTTTGTCATGTTTGGGGTGGGCTAGAAAATCAGGTAGCTTACACAAGCTAGGCATGGTGGCACATTCCTGGAATCCCAGTTCTCCAGGAGCTCTGACTTGCGAATTAAACTGCTCTGGCAGGGAAGATGTAAAAAGGATAGACAGATGCATTGATGAAATGGGATTGGCAGTCAGTCAGTCCCTGGAGATGGTGGAGTTATACTTTCTCCAGTTTTGTACTAACAGTTTTGATTCCTAAATGTGTCTTTCTTTTTTTAAAAAAAAGTCATATAATATAGGAAAAAACTCAACAGCATTTATTACTTTCACGAAAGATAAAAATAGGAATGAGCACACATCTTGATAATGGATAAGAAGGCAGGAGTTTTATTGCCTCCTTGAAGAAGCCAATTTTTTAGGCATTGTTGAAACTATGGACAATGTTACTGATTTGTAGTGATTAATAACTTGCTTAAAGTGATGCTGTTTGTCCCAGGAAATTCAACGGGTAAAATTGCTTCTCAGAAGAGGCTTAATCAATTTAGATCCCCCCCTTCACCACCACTCTTCAGAATAGGTTGTAGAGGAAACAAGCTTCTTTTAGCTCAGCACTTTCTAGGCAGTAGAGGTCTCTCTAGCGTCTTAACCTGGTACCCATCTTCAGATTTCCTTCCTGAGAGACTCTGAGAAAACCCCAGGCGATGCTCTCATCCTCCAGACTTTCTGGTTTGTGAAGCATGGGTGCTCAGTTTTACACTTCCAGGAATTCCCTCTTCAGGAATAGACAGGCACTGCCCTGAGTATAACACAGGACCCTCTTGTTAGCCTAGTCCCTCCCTATTCCCTATCAACATGGGTAAGGTGGCCAAGGAGCCAAGGTTGTCACTCCTTGTCTTTAACAATTCAAAGATTCGGAGATATCTGAGTTTGGAAAATGCTGCTTCAACATGTCTCTGGGTGGAAAATAAGTGCTGGATGAGCAAGAGGACCGAGGGCTTCGGGCCTCTGTCATGACCACGTGCACACAGCCTGTCCTGTGCTGAGCTACCTCTGCACTGTGGAGTTACCAAGGCAGGCATGCCTCTTCCTCCTGGCTGTGCGACCTGTGCTGCTTCTTCTCTGTGTCAGAGGCAGCATGAGGACCGACTCTGCTTCTCAGATGTTCCTGAAGGTCAAAGGCTGAGAACTCCTTCCTCTGTTGCGTCAGTAACAGAGTAAGGGAAGGAAACTCAAGTGTGCCTAGCTTCTCACTCAGCACCGTTTGGAGAGCAGGGAGCTACCACTTTCATGAATACTCAGAAGTATCTAAGAGGTTCATTGCCAGATACAACTAAAAATAAGCAAAAAGAAAACCTAGTTTGGTTTCATGCAAGTAAAACGAAGAGTGTTTGTAATCCTGGAATCCCACAGCTTGTTATTATACAGTCTCGAAGGAGAGAGATCCCATATTTCCTGTACCTAGAAACATGTCGCTGTTACTGCTTGATATGCATTGGTGCTGTTCCACAATCATCTTCCTTTGAGTCCCTTTGCTTACCTGGTTTCCTTCATCCTAAAAGAAATCCACTGCTTCCATACTTGCCCAATTCATAACTCAGAAAAATCATTCGGGTTCCGAGAATACTTAAATTTTCCTAGAAAGGTGGTAGTTCCATTGCTAAATCAAACAGCAAAAGCCTCTCTCTTGCCCAATGACGTCCATTCTGAAGGAGAGCAAAACCTCTGGACACCAAGGGCCCACCTCTCCCGGCTCTCTGTGGTCAGTGCTGCTGGATTAAGCTATGTGCTGTGCTGTGCTTTCTCCAGACAATACAGACAGAAGTTGTGTCCCAGGCTTCGTTCTACAGCAATCTTCTGCAGTTGAAGGAATCCCTGTTCTCGGTAGCTTCCAAAGAGGATGTGAAGATGATGAAGCTGAACTTGGAACAGCTGGATGAGAGGTGGAGAGACTTGCCACAGATCGTCAGCAAAAGGTTGGTCTGAAAACACCTTCTCAAGCTGTTGACTTGTCTTTCCAGAGGTGAGCTATGCTCTCGAAAGGGACCCGTGCTTTTAGGCAGTAGAGCTTTGTGAGCTTTTGTGGAACACAGATATCTGGGAGATGATTACAGCCGAGGCGAAAACTGTCACCTGTTGAACACAGGTCCTGAAAGATGAGCATTGTGATAAACCTTAACTCAAAAGTTTGGTTTTTTTTTTTTTTTAATTTTTTTTTTTTTTTTTTTTTTTGGCCAGTCCTGGGCCTTGGACTCAGGGCCTGAGCACTGTCCCTGGCTTCTTCCCGCTCAAGGCTAGCACTCTGCCACTTGAGCCACAGCGCCGCTTCTGGCCGTTTTCTGTATATGTGGTGCTGGGGAATCGAACCTAGGGCCTCGTGTATCCGAAGCAGGCACTCTTGCCACTAGGCTATATCCCCAGCCCTCAAAAGTTTAGTTTTAACATCAAGACCAATAATATTGAAGAGAGTAGGCTTACTAAAGTATTTTTTAATTGCTTGTTGTCCATGAGAGAAAATGGTCTCTAAATGCTATGGGTGGCATTTTTCCACCACAGGCATTTTATATCCACCTGCTATTCCACTCCAATGTAGGTCTTTGGAAAAAGTACAGGAAATTGTTTTTACATTATATGGAGGCAAAAAGTAGATTAAATTTTAATTAACTAGATGACGAATGACTGGCATCTCAATCTTGCTAACTAAAAAGGGAACAAATTGTCTCTTTAAATTGGCACTAATTAGCAATATGATATAGGATAAGCATTTAACTTCTCGGGTCATTCTAAATGTTCATTCATTCAGTAAATATTTATTAAGTTTCTGGAATACTGGAGCCCTCTTCTCTGTCTGAGAATCACTCTCTTCTTGGGTGGAGCCTGCGTTTCTTAGCAACTATTTTGGGGGAATCCTTCTGGGTGCCAGGCACCACAGCAATACAAAAGCCACAAAAGTAAGTGAATCCTGACATCAGGGGTTTTACAGATCCTTGTAGGGCAACAAGGAAACCAGTGAGCAGTGATAGAGACAATTACAGAGTGTTGTAGAAACATGCACACACAGAGAGAGAGAGAGAGGGAGAGAGAAAGAGAGAGAGAGACTCTCTTTACAGAGGTAAAGTCAAGAACATTAACACAGCACAAACATGTAAAGGCATTTAGAATATAATTTATTCCTGTAAGGATAATGTTGATTTAAAAACTGAAACTCTAGATACAGATCATTGTAATTAATGTTACTATCTGATTTAGGTTATTTTTAACATCATACTGGGATCTTCAACCGTCTATTATCAGTCAACTAAACTATTTGCTACACAAACACTGATTGGTTCTTGGTCAATTCTTGATTGGTCTCTTGGGGTTACAGTAGTTATCAAAGCAGCTGCAATCCTTGCTTTTGTGGAGGGTCGGGTGGGCTACAGAGGAACTGGCAGAGGTAAATATGTGAACAATGAATGAACACGACTTAAGTACTATTACTTATTATGAAAACAAGAAAATAATTCACCGTGGCAGGGGCCACAGGTGAAGGCATCTTCAGACAGTGAGATTTAATAAAGACTCCCTGGAGAGAGGGGACCTAATTAAGACCCGGATGTGGCATAAGAATCAGACTCTGACCGTACCATGACAGGAAATATAGGCAGAGGTGGCAAAAGGGGCAAAGCCTGTGGGACAAAAGTGGGAGGGGGAGGAGAAGGGGTAGAACTGTGGCACCTGACACTGGAGAAGCCGACCGCATGCTGGTTCCCTGGTAGACCATGTGTTCCCCACTTGAAACAGGAAATTGCCAAGATGTTGAACCATGGCAGAATCCTCTGGTACCAAGGATCCAGGTTGGCCCAGGATCTCAAGGGTGGATGGTAGCGAGGTTAAGTTAGCAGGAGGAGGCAAGCAGCTTTGGACGGCGTTGGAGGCTGGGTAATTGAAGAGAGGATCTGCAGGCAGAGACAAGGAGTGTCCATGTTAGTGAGACACGTGAGGGGCACACAGGGGTCAGGTGAGGTGAGGTGGTATGGAGGAAAGGAGTGAGCCAGAGAACGGTGGAGCACGTGATGGTACTTGTGGGAAAAAGAGCATTTTGGGATTTGCAAACATCCGGAGGTGGGGCCTGTTTACCCGAGGCAACATTGCTTTTTCCCTGGGATAAACTTTATTCCCCTAATATAACACCAACCCTTTCTTTCCACTCGTGGGATGTTTGAACTGTCTCGTCTCCTCCTGCAGGATTAGCTTTCTTCAGTCCGTGGTGGCTGAGCACCGGCAGTTTGATGATCTGCTGCTCTCCTTCTCTGTCTGGATTAAGGCGTTTCTCAACGAACTACAGACTACTTCTGAGATAAGCCTAATGGACCATCAAGTGGCTCGCACTCGGCATAAGGTAAAGCGAGTCCCTGGAAGAACAAAGAAAAACTTATTCAGAAAAGAACTGCAAAGAGATGCGGATTTCTAAGACTCACTGAGCTGTGATGTAAAATTTGATGTGTATGAAGGTGGTTTAGTGATTGAACCTATGGGTACAGCCAATGTGTTATGCAGATAAATTAAACGGCTACTCAGAGAGCTGGGTATGGTAGTGCATGCCTGTAATCCCACCACTTGGAAGGTTCAAACATGATGAAGGGCAGTTTGAGGCCAGTATGGGCTATGTCTGGGATGCCTTAAAATAACCAACAACCAAAACCCTCCAGATAAAATAGTTAAGCGCAGTAAGAAACTTACTTCCTCGTGGTAAATTATTCCTGATGCTAAGTGATAAGAATGCCCATCGTAAGCTTTTCAAATTTGTTTTGGCCCAGTACTGGAAATTGATACAAATCCCAGTGTTTTAACATTAGTTTTCCTGAATGACAGTTTTCTTACCTAGAATGTGATGTAAAACCCATGGCTTATTTCTGTTATTTGTAAATTATACATAACATGCCTTTCCTGGTCCCCCAAACATATTATACATTAGATGTTTCTCCTCAAACGCTGAGATAGCACAGAAAAACTCCCTAACACACTTAACAAGCTAGTTGGCTTTATGAATGGAAAAGCAAACTTCCACCTCCAAGCTTGAGGCAGTTTGAACACATGCAGGAAAATATTAATTGCCTCTCCTCTAAAGAGGCTTGTGAGAGAGATGTTGTCTTTGGGCTGATTGTGGTTCATTGGTGGCTCTCGGGTTCTTGAAAAAAGATAATCTTGAGTTATACAATGGCCAAAGACTTTAAAAGATTTACACCTAGAGCGTCCAGGAACTGGTTTCCACTGCAAGTTTCTGAACGTAAATGTTCTAAGGAAAAAGAGCTCAGGTACTTGGGAGTGTGAAGGAAGCTGTCTAAAGTTTATTGATCAAACTGAGGGCATTCCCCAAGGCCCTTGTGATCAAGGTAGTAATTTCCTGTTTAAATGGGAGTTGTGTCCAGATTTTCGGTAATTTTTTCTGCTGGATTTTGATCATGATTTTTCATGAGCTGGTTGAATTTCTAGAATGTCATTTCCAATAAAACAGATGTCAGATTTGAAATGAATTTAACCAGTTGTATGTAAGATGAACTATGTAGGTGAGCAAAATGGGAAATTTGACAAATGTTTCTGGAAGATTCCCTGTGGATGAGGTTTAAATATTAAGCGCACCGAAATACTCAACATGAATCCTTTAAAAAAAAAAACCATTAAAAAATATCTTTAGGTAGTTGTATACAGGAGTTGCCATTTAACAAAGCAGTTTCAACATGAATCTTGACACCAAACAGCCTGTGGACTATGTGTGTCTTTAACTGAGGAAGCAATAGCTGTCTTCTCTTCCAGGACCATGTGGCAGAAATCCAGAACAAAAAGGGAGAGCTTCATTGTCTGCAGGGCCACATGAAGAAGCTAGGGTCTCTGGGCCGAGTTGAGGATCTCCACCTCCTCCAGGCAAAGGCAGAAGACTGCTTCCAGCTCTTCCAGGAAGCCAACCAGGTTGTGGAGAGGCGGCAGCATGCCCTGTCCCAGCTGGCCGAATTCCTTCAGAGCCATAATTCGCTGTCCGGAGTTCTCCACCGGCTAAGGCAAACAGTGGAAGCCACCAGCAGCATGAACAAGAAGCAGTCAGATGTACTGAAAAAGGACCTCAATGACGCTATCCAAGACGTCAGAGCATTAGAATCCACTGCCCTCAGCCTTGATGGTGTCCTTGCCAAGGCTCAATACCACCTGAAGAGCAGGAGCCTAGAGCAAAGGACTTCCTGCAGAGCCGCAGCAGATCAGCTCTGCTTAGAAGTAGAAAGGATCCAGAACCTTCTGGGGACCAAGCAGAGTGAGGCAGATGCCCTGGCCTTATTGAAAAAGGCATTTCAAGACCAGAAAGAAGAGTTGCTGAAAAGTATTGAAGATATCGAAGAAAGGACAGACAAGGAGCGATTAAAAGAACCCACCTGCCCAGCCCTGCAACAGAGGTATCAAAAAGTGGGGTGGAGGGGAGGAGTTTGTTGTCTCCTCTATTTTTCATTTGCTCTGAGATTAACTTTGGTGCAAAACTTGAATAGCACTATCTATAGCCATTTTTTAAAAAGTTGACAATAACATGAATGACTGCTTTGTTGCCTGAGAAGTACTAGAATTTCTCACTTCCTTAAGAAAGTTTTTCCTCAGGATGGTATTGCACACCTCTGGGTTCTACATAAAAGCACCCAGGTCATATTAGGTGGAAGCAATGTCTTGCCAAGGGGCAAATTCTGTAGCAAAAATGCAGGCAAAGACACAAGTTCTGCCAGTAAAATCCTTGCCTTAGAATGGATCAAACACTTTGGTGGCTAGTAGATGATGTCGTCAGAGGGTAGAAAATGGGGTGGAAAGGTTCTCCCTTGCGGAGAGGAGCTGAGCAAAGTGGCAAGTGGTCATGGGAGACTCTTTCCTGATACAGGAGCCTCCCTTTCGATCTCCTTTTTCCTTCAGAATAGAGCTTCCTCCTCCATCTTCTCAGGGCCACTCTCAGCCCCTGGGAGAGAGAAAGTGGAAATGCAGCCCTACAAAGGTGTTCATAGTTGGTAAGAATCGTGTTGTTCCTGACAACTCCATTTCCAGTTGTCCCTTTTTAATCAGAATCACACATGAGCCAAAGCACTAATGAGGTGACAGTGGAGTCTACCCGATGGTTACAGACCAAGCTCCTGAGGTTACACCCCTTGGGTGTAATATCCATCCATCCATCCATCCATCCATCAGACTATTCTTTTTTTTTTTGGCCAGTCCTGGGCCTTGGACTCAGGGCCTGAGCACCGTCCCTGGCTTCTTCCCACTCAAGGCTAGCACTCTGCCACCTGAGCCACAGCGCCACTTCTGGCCGTTTTCCATATATGTGGTGCTGGGGAATCGAACTGAGAGCTTCATGTGTAGGAGGCAAGCACTCTTGCCACTAGGCCATATTCCCAGCCCCCCATCGGACTATTCTAACAAGGAATGGATAACAAGAAGGTGATTTGGAAAGGAAAGATGGGGCCTTATGCTGGAGGAGGTGGGCAGCATCACTGATGTTGGAGGGTGCCAGGACCCCCCTCTGGCCAGCTCAGGACAGGCTAAAGCTGCTGGACAACAAAGTCAAGTCTGAGCTCAAAAGCCCCGTCAGTATTCCCAACACCGAACACACCAAGGGAACACTAAAAGAAGCTAGGACATTCTTGCAATGATTTGGTGGGGTTATGAAATCTCACCCATGCTGAGACCTCATTGAGCTCCTAGGGGCAAACTCTCTCTGTTCTGTAAGGTAGGGATCATACTTAGACTGCCCACGGCCACTTCCTTCCAGGAGCTAAGCTCTAAAACCATGCCAGAAGGCTACTTGTGGCTGCTTCTCATAGATATTCGAACAGTTTTATACTAGAGACAAAAGGCCAGATCATTTTCTCATAGTGCCCTCTTCAATAAAATAATTTAAGATATTTAAGTTTTAAAAACAGATGCTTTCCATAGAGCTTAGAAAAGGCATCACAATTTTGGAGGAAGCAATTCTGATTGTGAAATGTAATTATTAGTGTGGGCTGGACTCATAACTCAGAAAAGTGTTCCTTATGAAAGACCATGTGGTAACAATTCATCTACTTGGCATATAGAATTAGCCTCTTGGAAGTCTTAAAGGGAAAAGAAGGCAAGCTTTGTAGAAGGTTAAGAGTGAATGGTGACAGTGACTTTCCATGTTTACTCAGACATACTCTGAGTCAGATTTTAAGAGTTACCTTTTCATCAATTGTCATAATCCTTTTTTGAAGGTTGTAAGGCTTGAACTCAGGGCCTGGGCCCTGTCCCTGAGCTCTTTTGGTCAGGGCTAGTGCTCTACCACTTTGAGCTACAGCTTCACTTCTGGTTTTTGAATGGTTAATTGGAGATAAATGTCTCACAGGGACTTTTCTTCAAGGGCTGTCTTTGAACCTTGATCCTCAGATCTCAGCCTCCTAAGTAGCGATGATTATAAGCATGAGCCAGAAGTGCCTGGCTCTAATCAATTTTTATAAATTTTTCTCATTGTCTAGATGTTTGCTTCTAGATTCTTAGGCTTACTCCTTTAGAATATTTACACTCAAGTCACATTTTCATTGGCAGGTTGAGAGTGTTTAATCAACTAGAAGACGAGCTGAATTCTCATGAGCATGAGCTGTGCTGGTTGAAAGACAAAGCGAAGCAAATTGCCCAGAGAGATGTAGCTTTTGCTCCTGAAGTCGATAAGGAGATCAACCGCTTAGAAGTCACCTGGGATGACACCAAAAAACTCATTCAGGAAAAGTAAGCTGCAATATCTGGGTTGGCTGGAAGGCTTGTTAGCAATTGTGTGACATTGGACTTTGCCTCTTACTTTGGATTGAGACAATCAAGAGTTGAAAAGCTTTTACCATGAACACAGACCACTCTAAACACACTCATGCCTAATGAATTATTTTTCACAAGGCTACAGAAGCAATCTGATGGAGAAAATGTTCTCTTCAATAAAACACATGAATGCTGGAACATTTAGTTCTTCATATGTATTTAAAACATGCAATTCAAAACGCTTCATGTCATATGCATAAAGTACCTCTGAGACCAAATTGAGATAATGTTGGCCATTAATGTTGGCCATTAATGTTGACCTTTAAAATTCAACCATATTATGCAAACTTTATCCCATTTTATAAAATATCTTCTAGGTTGTAATTTCTGTGTAATTGCTCAGTATACACTAGAGCTTATTCAATCATTGGCTGATTTCTTGTTTTTATATTATTTGTCTTTTATTATAAATAATGGTATCAGGAGTATGGTTTTACCAAAATCTTAATATACACACAGTCTTGTTTTTATGGGGAAAATGCATGTGTAGAATTGCTTGCTTAAAAAGAAAAGACACAAGACTTACTTCCTTTGATCATTTACAAGGGATTCGTAATCAAAACAATTCATTACATTGCATTGGAAGAGAAAAAGCTCCTATGTATTTTCATTACTGAACTATGTTTTGCTTCCTTTGGTTTGGTTTGGTTTTGTGGTTGCTTCTTTGCTTGTCCCTAACTTATGCTACTGTGGAGTAATTAAAATAGCATGGCAAAAATAACATTTTAAAAAGAAAAATATTTGGGTGACTCATGTAAACACACTGGAATTGGGGAACGTTTTGTAACTTGGAATTAAGTAGCATGAACCAGCCACATTCTTTTGACCTCAGCAGGGGCAAGTGTGTTTTTTTTCTGTTGGTTTCAATGTCCGCCTATGAGTGGTCATGTAATGATGTACCCGGTGCCACCGTGTGGACCTTGTTCTTGCACTAACTGCTGTTGTCTTCAATCATTGTAGCCAGACTCAGTGCTGTGGACTTATTGACTTAATGAGGGAATACCAGAACTTGAAGTCTGCAGTAACTAAAGTCCTAGAGAATGCCAACAGTGTCGTGGTAGCCAGAACTGTTGTAAAAGATCAGGAAGACCTTCAGTGGGCTTTTTCTAAGGTAAATTTGCAATGTCATTATGTGTATAGATGAATGTATCTGTTTAGATTCATAGAGCCCTTCTCTTACAGTTCTTCTTGTCAATACATTTAGATATTTGCTATCTTAGCTAATAAGCTAAAATAGGCTTTTAAAACTAGAATTAGTTAGGCTTTTAAAAAGAGAATTACTGATACCATGGTATTCCTGTTACTCAAGCAAATGAAATCTTTTCTGTAGATTGATGTGCAGACACACCTACCTGCATATAAATGATTAGTTCATTAATTTCTGCATAAGCTCAACCATGAATTAAATTTCCCTGATGTAAGTGGCTCGATGTTTTCTTATTTTGTATTATCTTTAAGTAGGTGTACAAAGACGTTTCTATTCAACATGTCAGCTTATGAGTATAATGCATCTTGGTCCATGTCACTCCTTTGGCTTGAAACTCTTATCACTGATGATTAATTAAGGAAACATTTATGTCCGCAGCATGAAATTGCCAAGAATGAAATGAACTGTAAACAGAAAGAGCTGGACAGTTTTACCGGTAAAAGCAGACACCTGTTATCAGAGTTGAAGAAACTCCACAGCAGCGACGTGACGGTGGTGAAGGCAGACACGGAGAGCATGGTGGACAGGTGGCTGGATGTAAGAGCACCCTGGGCATCTGTGCACATTCAGTAGCTCAGCTCTCAATCAAGCTTCTCGGCTGAGAACTATTCAGGGATGTGAATTCCATTTTGAGCTGTCAATGCTAAGTATAAAATGATAGTCTGAAGAAGAAGAATATTCATATGAGTTTTTGTGCAAGAATCATTTGCATTATTTGGGGGGAGCAGGCCTTAGGCTTGAACTCAGGACCTATGTTCTGTCCCTGAGCTATTTTGTGCAAGGATGGCACTCTACCACTTAGCCACAGCTCCACTTCTGGCTTTTTGGTGGTGAATTGGAGATAAGAGTCTCATGAGCTTTCCTGCCTAAGCTACCTTCAAACCATGATACTCAGATCTCTGCTTCCTGAGTAGCTGAGATTATAGGCGTGAGCCACCAGCAGCTGGCAACGTTATTTTGATAAAGCTTATGGGCAGGTTTTTTTTTGGTGGGGGGGGATTTCACTTACTAGTTTCATTCATAACAAATTACATCTGACTTTTTTCTTCTCAAAACTCTTGAATTATGGCCCAAACCTGAATAACTTACCAAGATCTTACAGAATGCTAAACCACACATACAAAGTACTAAGGCTATAGTCTCGCATTGAAAACACTGAACTTCTAATGTATATGCTTGGGTTTTAGTTCTTTAGTCAGGGAGAGGGTACTGAGGTTTGAATTCAGAGCCTCATGCTTGCTCGGGTTGATTGCCAGCTTGATTGCTTGGTACTCTACCACTTGAGCCGTGCTCTCAACCTAGACTTTGCTACTTGTTTTGAAGATGGTGTCTCTTGGACTTTTCTTCCCAGGCTGGCCTGGAACTTTCACTCCTCCAGATCGCAGCCTCCCTAGTAAAGAGCACAGGTGTGAATGAGCCATCAACGAGCAACTCTTTCTCTGTATCATTTCCTCATTATATGGCCCTGGAGTGCATCCCTTGATCTTCCTAGAACTTAATATATCTATCCCTCATGCGTATTTTTACCTTACTTTTGAGCTAAAATATCCAATGGTCCTGCTACCTGCATTATCAATATCTAGGTTCCGAAGTTGGTTAACCAACAATAGACGCCCTTACTTAGTAAGCTAAATTTTGTAATTTACACATTGATGTGTGTGCAAATATAACTTTAAAAACTTCGTATACCTCTTCTTTAAAGGTACTTCATCGAGGAAGAGTTAAAACAACAATACTTGAAATATGTAAAAGTTGGTTTTTCCTCCTATGTATTTTCTTATATTAGAAATATGCTCGAATCTAGCCCATTTGCTATACAAATAATCATGCTCATGGTGCTGCTTTGAAAATTTATGTACCTTATGGCTAGGGATGGACCTTAATCCTGAACAATTCATCTTAACATAGTTCTATTTCTGTGGCATGTGTAGTACTTGCGCTGCCATTAGTACCTCAGTTAACTGTGAATGTTATATACCAGCAATTCAAACAACTCTCCCCGTAATGGAAATGATCTGTGTGTTGGTCAGCGTTTATGTAATGAATCAGTCACTCCAGTTAGCTTGCAATAATTTCTATAAAACTTTGTCAGTCAGAATATAATTTTCTAGATAAGAAAGCATCGGCAAGTTTTTGAGAGTTGTAAAGCCTCATGCTCCTAGTGACACTTACGTTTTCTATCCTAGGTGTCAGAGAAAATTGAGGATAATATGGACCGGCTGAGAAAAAGTCTGTCCATCTGGAATGATGTCCTTGTAAGTAAAGAAGAAATCGATGGATGGTCAAACAACTCTCTTCCACAAGTAGCAGAAAACATGAGCAACTTGAACGATAGCCTCAAAGTGGAAGAATTCCTTAAAGAATTTGAGGTAATGAAGTACTAGTCATCCATTTTGATGATTGAAAGGCAGAGCATGAGGATTCTAACTACTTGGGAAGTAGATATAGGAGGATCACAGTTTGAGGCCAGACCAGGCAAAATATTAGCGAGACCAATCCAAGCTGCAGGCCAGGCTACAGTGTGCATGCCTATAATCCAAGATGCATGTAAATTGGCGGATCACAGGGTAGAGCTACACCAGGCAAAAATACAAGACCCTATATGGAAGGTAAAATAAAGGAAGAAAGGTCTGGGAATCTGACCAAGGTGGTGGTAGCAAAACCCTTTGTTCCAACTCCAGAACTGATAGAAGAAGAGGAAGAAAGAGGAGGAAGGCAAAGGGGAGGAAGAGGGTTGCCAAAAAACTAAATTGTAAATGAACACACAATATGTTATATTAAAAGCAGAGTTAAGGAATATTCAGAATCCATCTCATTCTGACTCCACGTAGAACTGTACTCCGGGCCCCGGGTCATTGGTAACTGTTAGGTACTTAGCACAGACAGCAGCTTGGGAACCGCGGGCTGCCTGTGTCCTCCAGACCCATATGCAATAAAGTCGTCCAAATGCTATCGCCTGTTGTCTAGGTAGAAGCAGCCATTGGTAAGCCAGCCTCCTGGTGCTGCCCTCGGTACCCCCGGGAGTCTGGGAGCCTCAGAGCTCATTCAGTCTGACCAGGGTCAGTCCTGCAGAGATGAGCTCTTTGGCGAGCTAGTCCAGCTAGTGCCCAGCAGAGGCCACGCCCATGCAGCGTGGGGTGCATGCAGACCCTGGGGCGTGAGCCCACGATTGCTCAGCCGACTCCTGAAGAAGATCCTCACTACATTTTTATGTGTAAGCAAATGACTTTCTCAAAGGAAAGAGTGTCAGCAAGCTTGTGTTTCCAGGGCACCAAATTGCCCTTCTTTTAAAACGAGAGAGCATGTTCATTGGCTATCTCTTTGTAGCTCCAAACGAATAACAAAGCTTATAAGCAACCTTACTCAAAAGCGGTCCTATTGGTCTTTCTTCTTTAGTATATTAGTGGGGTCTTTTGGGGGTAGGAGGAGACAGTAAGTAAAATACAAGAATTCAGTGTTCCAAAGAATCGATTTCTGCTTTAATATCCTACTGATTTGCATTTGTTTCTTCTATCACATACTAGCCGCTGTGATTAAGCTTTGTGGATATGTTTGAAGAACTTCGGCAACTGTTTATGTTGCTATGGTAACGGGAAAAGTTCTACTAATGAATAAATGACAGCCTATTAGAAATTCCTGCCAACGCATGGGTTTTAGTTGGTTTTCATATTTTCCAAGAGGGTTTTCCCCCCTCTAATATAAGAGCAGGAAGAAAGTTCCACATACCCCTTCTCCATTCCAAGTGAACCTTAATTGTAACATTTTCCGCTCTCATGAATAAAAACAGTCCTCAGAAAGTGAAATGTATTTTTTTTCCACTGGCTCAACCTTAGTTTCTTGACTGTTAACTCTGGAAACCATGAAATGCTAGATCGAGCTTGCCCCTGTTTCTAATGCATTCATTCTGTGTGGCTACTTTGTCTTTCATCTTGATAGTGTGAAGTCAAAAACAAAGCCTTGAAACTGGAAGAACTGCATTCCAAAGTTAATGATCTCAAGGAATTAACTAAAAATTCAGAAACACCAACAGATCTTCAAGTAAGTGAGCCGTCAATTTTGTAATATCATATTTATATAATAATATAGTGTGTACACATGTGTATTGTATATATATGTATATAGTATGTATATGTGTGTATTGTGTATATGTGTACTTACACATATACACATGGTCATTGTCATCATCAGCATTTCAGGCACACATGTGAGTCTTTAAAGACCTGGGGGCTAAAGAGTAACATCTGTAGAAATCCTTGTACCAGTATCCAGAGACAGAGAGAGAGAGAGAGAGAGAAAGAGAGAGGTGGGTGGGTGGGTGGATGGATGGATAAATAGATAGATAGATAAGTATGAATTCACGTCAAACATTATAATAAGAGTGACTCTTTTTTCCTTACTAAGTTTTGTAGCATCATCAGGTGGCTTGATCCCAGGGCCCTTTTCATGTCTAGACAGGTAGAGGAACCCCTGTAATGAATAGCTGTCCCATTGGTGCTTTCCTAATAATTTACTCAGTAGCTGGATTTGGAGAGAGGACCTCTGCAAACCCTTCTTCATGGCTTTTTAATGGCTCAAATACCTGGGAATCATGAGGCAGAAACAGACAGGCCAAGGCCACCTAGGGAACTGGGGAAAGTCAGTGACTTCATCCTCTAAGCATGTGGCTTAGAAGATCTCATGCCTGGGAGCCCCCTAGCCTCTTGACTAAGGGTTTTACTGTACCTTAAGCTAATATAATTTTGTTGCTCTCGTGGCTTTTGTCTTCATTGTCTTCCTTTCCTCTACCTTTGCCACTATGTTTTTGCATTGACCTAACTCATCGAACTAGCTGATCAGCCGTGCCTCCACTTTACTCTATGAGATATGTGCATGGACGTTAGAAGTTCCACCAAAAGCAAAGGAGGGAATAGTCACGGCCCAAACGGTGAAAGACTGTTTGTGTCTGTCACCTCTTATTGTTGGGGGTATTGTTGGACAAAAGTTCCAACTATTACAGAGTGAAGGTGGAGCCAGAATTTTAGAAACAAGCCTCTCTCTCTGTCTCTGTCTCTGTCTCTGTCTCTGTCTCTGTCTCTCTCTCCCTCTCTCTCTCTCGCCTATCAATATCAAGAAGTGTGGATGCCTCAGTTGACTCCAAATCACTGCAGAAGGATTTCATAGGCACTACTTAGGGAGCGAGAGTAAGATATTTGTCCCCTGCATTGACAGATACCAGAATCTAGCTTTTCGCCTGATAGGCAGGCAGGATGGCTGACTTACCTGTATTTGTCAAAGGGGAATTGGCTTTTAGGGTAGTCTGTGTCTCACAGTTGGTTTGGGGTGATTACTCAGCAGTGAGTCACGACAGAGGAAAGGCAAGAGGCCTCAGCACCAGAAATCAAATGTGTCACAGTCTGAGGAAGGACAAACAAAGGGTCAGGAACTTTGGGGTCTGTGACCCTGCATTTCAGGGAAACTTCAGGTACCAGCTACAAGGAGAATCCCCCCAAAATACCCACAGACCAAAGGGAGTAAAATCAGAAATGTGAAAACCACATTGCTGCTCTGACTCCTGTCCCATGATCCAGAACTGGGATTGGCTACCACCCCTCCTTGCCTGGTCCAGTTACTCGTTAGGTTTGGCGACTTGTGCTCCCTCATTTTCTGCCTGGAAAAGCCACATGACGGTTGGGGTGATTTCCATGGTGAGGCATATGTGTTCTTCACACAGATGCCCATAAACAGGATTCCTGCTGGATGAGTGTACAGTCTTCCCGGACTTTCACAAGATATCCTGCCCTCTGTTCAGTTTATAGAAGCCGACTTACGGCAGAAACTGGAGCACGCCAAGGAAGTTACTGAAGATGCCAAAGGGACCTTGAAGGATTTCATTGCGCAAAGGACGCAGGTGGAGAAGTTCATCAAAGACCTCACAACGTGGCTGGCAAAAGTGGAAGAATTGTTGATGAGATGTGCCCAAACCGAGACCTGTGAGGGGCTGAAGAAAGTTAAGGTAGGTCATAAACTAGCTCTAAGGGACTCCAAAGGAACGGTCCTGAGTTCTGCTCTTTGTGGTAACTGCAGTGGAGTTGTCATCTCTGCTTTCCCTGACTCACAGCGGATGTGCTAGCACCCAGATCAACTACTTCACCACATTGATACAGCTTAGTAGCATGTGAAGGACTGGAGACAGGTGTTAAGAAATGAGTGGAAGATGAAAGACAGAATGCCTGAGTTGCTCTGAGGCCTAAGCTATGCTTGCTAATATATGAGCATTTGGTTTGGTAAAAGAATGAAGTCTGTGGAAAAACAATCTGACTTTTCATCAGTTTTCTGTTTTTCTTTTGCCAGTCCTGGGCCTTGAACTCAGGGCCTGAGCACTATCCCTGGCTTCTTTTTGGTCAAGGCTAGCACTCTACTACTTGAGCCACAGCACCACTTCTAGCCGTTTTCTACATATGTGGTGCTGAGAAATTGAACCCAGGGCTTCATGTATATGAGGCAAGCACTCTTTCCACTAGGCTATATTCCCAGCCTTTTTTTTTTTTTTATCAGTTTTCATGCTCTCTCTCCTCCTTGTTTTTTCTCTTTCTTTCTTTTCTTATGGCTTCTTGAGACAGAGTTGTGCTATATTATAGTTGAGGTTGGCATTGACCTTATTCTGTTTCCAGGCTGACCCTGAACTTGCCCCCCCTTCTAAATGTGTGATTTGTAATGTATGCACTGTGTATACTGTGACACCCACCTCCAGGTAGTTTTCATCACTTTTTTTTTTTTTTTTTTTGCCAGTCCTGGGGCTTGGATTCAGGGCCTGAGCACTGTCCCTGGCTTCTTTTTGCTCAAGGCTAGCACTCTGCCACTTGAGCCACAGCGCCACTTTTGGCTTTTTCTGTGTATGTGGTGCTGAGGAATCGAACCCAGGGCTTCGTGCATGCTAGGTGAGCACTCAACTGCTGAGTCACATTCCCAGCCTACTTAATTATTTTTATGAGATGATTATTTTCATCTAGAGAATATATGCATATGTATGAATATTTATTAAAAAGCTGAGAAAACATTCCACTTCTGTGCCATCTATCCATATTAGAAGATGATATTTCTTGTTGATTGTTAAGGATACTTTGAATTGCGTTTTCAATATTTGTAAGGGTTCTTTTCTTGACATGGTTTCCTATACATGAGACTAAAGATATATACTTTTTTAAAATTAAATATGGGTACTCTTAGTGTGGCTTGTGACCTAGAAATAAAACCCAAGTGGTGGCCTGGGGATATGGCCTAGTGGCAAGAGTGCCTGCCTCCTATACATGAGGCCCTGGGTTCGATTCCCCAGCACCACATATACAGAAAATGGCCAGAAGTGGTGCTGTGGCTCAAGTGGCAGAGTGCTAGCCTTGAGCAAAAAGAAGCCAGGGACAGTGCTCAGGCCCTGAGTCCAAGCCCCAGGACTGGCCAAAAAACAAAAACAAAACAAAACAAAAAAGAAAAACAAAAACAACCCAAGTGGCCCATTGAAAAATATGAGCTGTGATAGTTTCTTATCAAGTGACTAAGTCCAAGACCCTGAGCTAACATTCACAAGGATTTATTCAATCTGCTCAAATCCTTAGACTACAAACTACATCCTCACATCCTAGCTACTTCCCAATAGCCGTTTGTTAGCAAAGCAGATTGAGAAAATTTATTAAAGTGTCCAAACAGACCAAATAGCCCCAAAACAATAATAATCCCATCTGTACGTAGATACTACTATGTGGGTTTCAGTATCATTGGATCCCGGTTTGTAAAGAAGATCATGGTGACGTAGTTGAAGTCTTTCCCTTGGCTGTGCAGAAAACCCTTCACGATACGCTTTTCTTCTGTAGGACATGCAGAAAGAGCTTCAAGGTCAGCAAAGCCACATTAGCTCCACGCAGGAAAGTCTCAATACCTTGTGCCGCAAGTATCACTCGGTGGAGCTGGAGAGCCTGGGACACGCCATGACGGGGATGATCAAGAAGCATGAAGCTGCAAGTCAGCTGTGCTCCAAAACCCAGGCCAGCCTGCAGGATGCCCTGGAAAAACACTTCAATGGTAAGCAACAACAAGCTGTGACCACTTAGGAGGAAAGCCTGAGCTAAAGGCTGCCTGGAAACCGCCAGCCGAGGGGAGAGGAAATGTCTCAAAAAGATATCCTTTTACATTCACTGGTGCTTTGGGATTTGAATGGTAGCAGTGCTGCGCTGGGGGCCCTTGCCCTAGGCAGAATTCTTTCTTTTTCTCCTGGGGGAGAAAACCAGGCCGGCATTTTGATGTTTCCAAATTTCATCAGGATTGCCAGCTAGTTCAAGCAGCCACCGCCCAAATCGTACGGAAGTTCTCATATGCCAGGCTGAGCTATCACCATAAGCTTGGATGCTCGAGGATGCCCTAAGCAGTGGTAGCTACATATTCTAGGAAGTTGCCTAGCCCGCGTCTGCTTCTACCTCCTCAGAACCGTGCCTGAAGTCTGACGTGGGTGCAGAGCAGTTCTCTCAGTCACATGGTCTAAAGGAGAAATGGTTTTTCTCTACGCCATCACAATGCCTTCTACGCTGCAGTGTGTCTCCCTTTACATTCAGATGATCTGAACTAAATGAAGGACACAGGGTGGGAAAGCAGTAATTCCAGAAGTATAGAATGATGCGGTTTCTTCTCTTACCTAATCTCTCCAGCCTACTGGGAACGTTCGTGTAGATCGTGCTACACTGTTTCCTCCATGACCACCGTTCATTCCATGATATTTTATAAGTGCTGGGGAACAGAAGTAGTTCTCAAAGCCTGTGTAATGTTTCTGACTTACTCTTGATTGCTGTTGCTTGTGAAAGATTCCATGCAGGAATTCCAAGAGTGGTTTTTGAGAGCCAAAGCAGCCGCCAAGGAATCCTCGGACAGAACGGGTGACAGCAAAGTTCTAGAGGCCAAGCTCTGTGATCTTCAGGTAGGGAAGTCCAGCTAGCATCATCCACACCCAGACCCCTTTCACGTGCCTTCCGTCAGACCTAAACCAGCTCTTCCCCCAAATACTCGTGTGTCAATCTGTCTTTCTCCTTCCCTAGTAGAATTGGGCTGTTGAATCCGATAGAGACAGGCAATGAGAAGAGTCACTGAGTAAACAACTCAGAGCTAGGAAACAGTTAATTCCCTTTGTCACTTGATTGGTTGTTGACTCTTCCTTGAATTCATCAAAGGTAAAATGCAGTTTTAATTTATAGAGTAGTAAAAGTATACATGATTATTTCTGTTTCCTATCACAATTATAGAAGAAGTTTTTTTTTTCTTTTTTAAAGGAGAAGACATGGCTTTACCCATGTTCTTAGTTACCTGATTTGTTTTCCACATGTATCTTTTATCTTTTTAATAACTTAGAATCTATGTTTGGAGATAAAATGTATTCTGATTGAAGTAATGGGCACTAAAGGTTATTTGAATTTTAGTGACTATGAAAAATGATGGATTCATGAAGGAAAAGGCCTTTGTCACACAAAGCTAAAACTGACTTCCAGAAGATTGATTTTAAAGGAGGTTGAGCCATGGTTTTCAAGCAGCAACTCTGAGCTTTTCTGTGTGTTCTTTTAAAATATTTTTTTAAATTTGCTGGGTGCCGGTAGCTCATGCCTGTAGTCCTAGTGACTCAGGAGGCTAAGATCTGAGAATTGTGGTTCAAAACCACTCTGGGCTGGAAAGTCCTTGAGGCCCTTATCTCCAAATAATCACCAAAAAGTCAGAAGTGGTGCTGTGGCCCAAACTGGTAGAGTGATAGCCTTGAGAAAAAAAGCTCAAGGATAGCACCCAGGCCTTAAGTTCAATCCCTACAGCATAATAATAATAATAATAATAATAATAATAATATTAATATTAATGCCTAATGGATGACAAATGTGTACCAACTCATTATATTAGAGCAAGAAGATTTTGGAGATCTTGCCTATTTGAATATATTAATTGTATGAACTATATTTCCATATATATATATATATATATGCATACAATGAGCTTTGATGAAATCCAGTCCCTCTATTGCTCTTTCTTATCTGAAGCACTATTTCAGTAAGAGAAGCTGGTTGACAAGAAGCATGGTATTTTCACTTGTGGAACTCTTCCCTTTAAAGCCTGGACACAATCGATTTCCAAAAAGAAATGTTTGCTGGAAGCTGGTGGCTCATGCCTATAATCCTAGCTTCTCAGGAGGCTAACATTCGAGGATCATGGTTCAAAGCCAGCCTGGGCAAGAAAGTCCATGAGACTTTTATCTCCAATTCTCCAAAATTCTGGAAGTGGCACTGTGGCTCAAGTGGTAGTGTGCTAGCCCCAGGACCACCCCTCCCCCCCCCCACACACATGATAAAAGGAAAAAGAAACATCTGAGTGACAACTGAAATGTCAACTGTGGAGCTCAGGGGAGATGCATGGCCAGCACTGAATTCTGAGATTCTTTTCTTTATTGAAGTCTCTGTCCATGATTACATATTGTTAATCCAAGAAAGAGATGCCAGCAAGAGAAGGAAGGCCCATTCCGGAAGGTCTCAGTGTGCAGGTGGAGGAAGAAGGGCCGGGATTGGAAGAGAGGAATACTAGACAACCCATGGGAGGACATGGTGTCTGGATTGCACTGGGACTCAAGAATGGGGAGAGATAGAGACCACAATTCCTATGGGGAAATCTTCTTTTCCAGGACGCATTCTCAGTTTGTCCCAGTGCTTCCTTCCAGTGGCTACCTGTCATTGTCCTCAATTAGGAGTCTCTGTTTTAACCGCTAGTTCATATCATTCTCACTCCAGCCTTCTCAGACCTTCTTCCTGTGGGCTCTGCTTTTCTGGTCTTGCTCTCCTGCCTCAGCTCAGCATTGTAAGACACAGCTGTCTGTCGTAGAGACTGAATCATGTCACCTTTTCTTCCTGAAATAGAGCATCTTGGATTCAGTCAGTGATGGGCAGAGTAAGCTTGATATGGTCACTCAAGAAGGACAAACTTTGTATGCGCATTTGCCTAAACAAATGGTCAGCAGCATCCAGGAGCAGGTCACCAAAGTGAATGAAGAGTTCCAGGCATTTCTCAAACAGTGCCTCAAAGACAAGCAGGCTCTCCAAGACTGCGTTTCAGAGCTGGGGAGGTACGTTGTGCCGATGAAGGCAGGTTTGGTCACATGCGGAGCTGTGATACTTGAAATGATGAATGTAAATTTGTAATGTCATTTGACCTAATTATGCACACTTATTCTAGTGTTATAATTTATTGCTCAGTATCTAAATGTATCACTTGGCTTTATTTTCTAGAAAAATAAAACCTAAGGAATTATATTCACTAGTCATGGTAGTTGACATAATTGCATGTGATTTTTGTCAAATTGTCTAACTTGAAGAACTTTGATAAGTGAATATGCTTAAAGATTATCTAGCCCTTTTTCTTGGTGTCTATGTCTGCTGGGGTAGACTCATGGAAGAAAACACTATTGAATTCTGTGTGTCAAGATTCCAAAAAAGAATGTATGCTATTGTAGGTAATGTAAAACATCTTCATCCCTACAGGGGAAGAAGTCAGTAATGATCAAATTCTTTTCTGGGGTCCAAATAAAAAATGTCATGCTTCTTAGAGAGCTCATATTGTAATGAGAACTTAAGAGATTTTATGCTAAATTCAAACTTTCTTAAGAAACAAAAACATAGGGTCTAGGAGGCATGAGCACACCAGTAAACCCAGCACTCAGGTGGTTAAAGCTGGAGGATGGACAGTACAAGGTGACCTTGAACTACATAGGGAGAACCTGTCTCAATAGAGAGAGAAAGAAAAGAAGGAAGAAAAAGAGAAAGGGAGGGAGGGGTGGAAGAAGGGTGGGAAGAAGAAAGAAAGAAGATGGAAGGAAGGAAGAGAGGGAAGGAGGGAGGGAGGAAGAAAGAAGAGAGAGGTTGGGCAACAGAATGAATAAGAAGGAAAGAAAGGAAGGAAGGGAGGAGGGGAGGGCAGGAGGGAAGAAGATAAGGAGGGAGGGAGGAAGGGAGAGAGGAATACGTAGAGCTCCTTTTCCCTGGCTTCCACTGGCCTCTTTTCTACTGACCCCAATTCAAATGGTTTGGGAGAAGGACATAAAGTAAGGGACGTGTTGACATGGGAATAGAATTTCATTTTCTGTCACCAGCTATGCAATCAATTCAGCTAAGTGGCTTGTTTTTCCTGCTATATGTAAAATAGATTATGACACAATATATGACTTTGTTACTGAAATAAATAGCAATGCAGACTGTTTTATTGTTTAGTTTCCTTTATAGCTTGAAAGTTCTTGGTATCTCAGTGGTCATATAAAAACCATTTTGACCTCAGCGATTAGAACTTCCAAAGAGAATTTCTCTAAGGTATTCTTCTTTTTATTTTTAGCTTTGAGGATCAACACAGAAAGCTAAACTTATGGATCCATGAAATGGAAGAAAGGTTACATACAGAAAACCTGGGAGAGAGTAAACAGAATATCGCTGAGAAGAAAAATGAAGTTCATAAAGTTGCGATGTTTCTGGGAGAGCTGCTGGCTTCCAGGTGCAGTGCAGAGATGGAATAAGTTATCTACTTACTTGGCCATGTGGTTTAGACTGGCCAGCCGGCTGGTTATTGGCTTGGTTGTTGATTGACTGCTTGGTTGTTGGTGGTGGTAGTTCCTAGTGCTCTGATTGCTTGACATACAAATGATTGTGCTTCAGGCTTCATGCACAGACTATTGAAAGGAGACGCTCATGGGCATCTCGGTTCCATTTTCCTTAGCTCAGGAATTTGGACAGATCTTTTATCTTTGTGAGTCTTGATTTTAGCCTGTAAGATCGTGTTAAGACTAGTATGCCTTCTTCGGAGTTCTTTGGAGAACTAATTCATATAATGTGAAGATGATCTGGAGAAAACCCACAAATGCACCGTGACTATAAAGATTTTTTTTTAATGCAGATAACCTCCATTTTCATACATTCTTCACTCACTGTAGCTTCCAGTTCTGTTTTCTGTTCACTCAGTCTTGTCCTGTTGTTAGTGAAGCAAGGGTTTTGATCACTAAGTTTCCCTCTCTTTGTGTCCTCTCCTCCATTGTCTTTTCCGTTTTCATTTTTTCTGGGGCTCCGTTCCCAAGCAGAGTTTCCTGATCTGGGCTCCAGGCCCTACTATATTTAGCGTTCTGTTCTGTTCCTTCAATCCATGCCCCACCCCTGAGTTCTCAGTTGCTTTCTTTCCATGACATAATAGAAGACTTTCCATCAGGAAGTGCAACACTTGGGAAAAGTCTGCTTATGCTCAGTACAGCCTCATGTCCAACTCATTGTCAAGTGAATCTGCGGATGTTGAAACGCAAAGATAAGGAAGGCTCGCTGTAGCTGCTGTCATGCAAATGTGATAATTATTAGATAAATTTTCCCTGGAAGTCTTTGGCTTCATCTCTGAGAGCCCTTCAGGGGCTCAAGTCTTCATCATCTTCATAGTGCCATCCTCTAGTATAGACCTAGGAACAATCTGAAAAAGTTTACAGAGTTAAACACAATAATAGCATCATTCTAAATAGATATCTTTCTGAAAAATCATGATATACTTTATTTTGTGGTTTGTGATATTATGTATCAAAAGCCAGCCCACCTCTCTTGCTTTCAGACTTTCTAAAAGATTTGCATATCTGTTGGCTTTCATTTTCTTCATCTGATGTCTTCTTCTTTTGCTCTGGAACAAGTGACTCAAATACCTACCTTCAATCCATCTCACCTTTTGCTCCTTATTTTTCTTGCTATTGTAGCTTTTAGACATTGAGAAGCATATGGTCTTTCTTTCTTTCTCTCTCTCTCTTTCTTTCTTTCTCTCTTTCTTTCTTTCTCTTTCTTTCTTTCTTTCTCTCTTTCTCTCTCTCTTCCTTCCTTCCTTCCTTCCTTCCTTCCTTCCTTCCTTCCTTCCTTCCTTCCTTTCTTTCTTTCTTTCTTTCTTTCTCTTTCTCTCTTCCTTTCTTTCTTTCTTTTGCCAGTCCTGAGGCTTGGACTTAGGACTGAGCACTGTCCCTGGCTTCTTTTTGTTCAAGGCTAGCACTCTGCCACTTGAGCCACAGCACCACTTCCATCCTTTTCTGTTTATGTGGTGCTGAGGAATAGAACCCAAGGCTTCATGCATGCTAGGCAAGCACTCTACCACTAGGCCATATTCTCAGCCCCAGCATATGGTCTTTCTTACAGTTGTACTCTGGTGTTCCAGAGTCGGATGGTAGGTGGCATGAGATCTTCTGGCCCTTGCCATCTTTCCACTACATTTAGCACTCATCCACAGCACTCACTAGCTGTGAGTTGCCCATTCCCGCACTGTCCTCTCAGGGACTGAGCAGCCCAGCCTCTGTCACCCCTGTGATACTGTACCTCCCAACCTGCTGGAGATTTTTCATCACAATATTTCCATTACTTTAAGTATTTAGAGAAGATGCCTTATATAAAATTACAGACTTGAGACTCATTGAATTGTTATCATCCAATAGTCATGTATCTTGTAGAAACGAATGAAACCTCTTGCCTTGAGTTGTTACTCAGCTCGCATTCTTGCTGGATGCACCCTCGTGCCTCACCAAACACGGTCGCAAGGAGAGATCCCCGTGAGAGGAGGTGTGGTCTGTGTTGGTGTGGCTCATAGTGTGGTGTCTATGTCATAATCACTCAGAAAATAGTACAAGCATGGAAGGGCTGCTCCTGTGTTCTCTCCAGAAATCACAACTGGCTGTGTTCAGACGTCACACTTCAGGCTGGTACCCTCGGCTTTTCCTGATGGATGTGTGGATAAGAGTTTCAAGCTCTCTAGATTGGAGGTGACAGAAACTTTCTAGGGGAGAGGGGGCAAGAAGAGATCACAATCAAAGGGTATAGAATCTCAGCTTAGAGAAACATGGGGGTTTTGTTTGGGTTTGTTTCCATTTGGGTTCCATTACACACCATGATGTATGTAATGAAAAAAACCCCCACAGAATACTGTATATTCCAAAGTTGCTGAGAAAACCAATTTCAACTGTTCTCAGGACATAGCATACGTATTTGAAGTAATGAGTTCACTAGTTTGATTAATAGTCTATATTGTAAGAGCCTTATTTCATACCCTGTACCTGTATGTAATTATAGTCTATTTGTAATTTTTAAGTACATTCGTAGCTAACTCTCATTAAGGAAAAGAATTTGTAGAGCTCCGTAAACCAGGGTACCAGTCCATCCAGTGCTGACCTTTTCCCCTTCACTCAACTACCGTAACTGCTAAGTGAGAGGTCACGATCGTGGACCTAGAGGAAATCTCTGAACACTCCTTACCGTGAATGCCCTGGCGTGAATGGGGCATCACTGGCCCATGGCACCGCCTGGTGGGCGGAGCCTTGTAAATGGAGACAGGTGCAGAGGGCGCAGGAGAGGAAGGCTGCCACTCCCCTCTCCCCAGATTGTGGTGGTGCTTCCTGGGGACACAAGGCCTGCGGAGTGCTGAAGGAGTCGCCGAGATGGAAACAGGGGAGCCGAGGGTGCCCGCAAGGGAGGCATCGCCCGCACCTGTGGACGGGGCGGCAGGGTGCGCGTTTGGGGGCAGGTTTCGGCTATTCAGTAGGGACGTACAGATGGAGCAGGTGATCTCGTTCTTCCCATGATGTGAATCTGGGCACAGCATAAGTTGAATTGTATCTCCAGCAGGCCGGGACCCCCACCCACCGACCATAGAGGAAGGCAAGGAGCCACTGGGTCCCTGGCACCTGACTTCTTTTAATGTTATTGTTATTACAAAGATGGTGTACAACAGGGGTACTATTTACATAAGTCAGGTAAGGAGTACATTTCTTCCTAGGTGAGGAATGCAAATGCCCAATACAGCTGTGCATCTGATCACACAAAATAATATTTATTGGAATGAACTCCAGGAAATGGAAACAAGAGGTTTTGCTTGTTTTTTTGTTTTGTTTTGTTTTACTTTTTTTTGTTTCTTTTCTTTTTGTCTTGTTTGTTCACTTATGTGCCTTTGGGAGTACAAGGGGAGGCACAGAAATGGGGGGACAAAGGGTAAACAAAGGCAGCAGTGTGGTACTCACTAGACACTATGTTGAAAATGAGCTGGGCACCTTATGGGTAGAAATGGAGAGGGAAAAAACTAAAAGAAAGAAAGGTACATTTCTCTTTGGACAATGCCAGCCCTTCCCTCGCTCTCTCCCAGTTTTTCCTTCCTATCCCTACCCACAAGTCGTGTACTTCATTTTCAACATAGTGTCTAGTGAGCACCACTGCCCAGCAAGTTAATTTTAAAAGCGTGTTGCCTGTGAGCTCTTGTCTGCTTTCCTCTCCAATATCAACATTCACTTGTCTCTCCATGCTCCAAAATGTTGGAATTAACCAGGACAAAAATGTCTGTTTTCTTTGTAGAGAGTCTCTTGATAAGCTTTCCCAGAGAGGGCAGCTTCTCAGCGAGGAAGGCCACGGAGCAGGGAAGGGCGGCCGCCTCTGCTCCCAGCTGCTCACCAGCTACCAGAACTTACTCAGGACCACCAAGGAGAAACTGAGGGCTTGTCAGCTGGCCCTTCAGGAGCATGAAGCCTTGGAGGAAGCACTGCAGAGCATGTGGGCCCGGGTGAAAGATGTCCAAGACAGGCTGGCCAGTGCGGAGAGCACCCTCGGGAGCAAGGACGCCCTGGAGAGACGGCTGGCACAGATACAGGTACTTGAGCCTCACCGAGACAAAGGAAGGATGCTGAGGATTGAGTGGTCAGCTTCCCAGGGGTTGGAGTTGGTCTTGATGGTTCTAGGAGCACCAAAGGAGAAAGATGCTGGCGAAAACGGAGACACAGGGCAAAAAGCATATGGAGACCCAAATTCCCCCTTTGAAATAACACATTTTTGAAGCTGGATGTGGTGTGGTGGTACATACCTGTGATCTCAGGAAGCATGCAAAAGAGGCATGGGGAATCATGAGTTCAAGGCCAGCCTAGGCTACAAACCCTATCTAAAAAAAGAAAAGAAAAGATGAAAGGAAAGGGAAGGAAGTCAAAGGAGAAAAAGAAAAGGGAAGAAGAAAAGGGAAGGGTAGAGGAAAAAAGTAAGAAAAGAAACATTTTTGTTTTGCTCACTTTGAAGTTATCATTAATTTCATTTAGTAACGAATCATCAAGCGTTACTGGGTACTTACTCCACTCCAGGCACTGTGCAAGTGTCTGGAGACATAGTGGTGAAGTTGTTGGTGCTTTCTAGGGTTTCATGGCGTTGCTGGAGAGACCAAATGTGAACTGCTCCTCGCCATGCAAGGTGCTAGAAGGGCCATGTTGGAAGCACAAAGCAGACCACCAACTCAGAATGCAGGCAGGGAATGAAGGTGACCTTGAAACAAGGCAATCCAACAAGCCATGAAGGCAGGGGAGAGTTAGGCTCTTGACCAGTATGTCAAACTAATTCAAAATAATTGCTTTCCCCTTTTGAAAACCAGTCACCAAAGTTAGAATTTCTGGGCTCCTGGCCCTGTTTGCTATCAATCTGATTTGACCTTGACACTTGGCTCTCAGGATTCCCATGTCTAACATAAGTTTTAGATTGCGACAGGGCCTGGAGTCTATGTTTTGCCTACATGGTAATCTTGTTTTGTAATGACAGACTTTCATATTGCTACTCACATGTCCTCATTTGTACCTCCCAGGATATTCTCTTGATGAAAGGGGAGGGAGAAGTGAAGTTGAACATGGCCATTGGCAAAGGGGAGCAAGCCTTGAGAAGCAGCAACCAAGAAGGCCAGCAGGCGATTCGGGCCCAGCTGGAGACGCTGCAGTCCACGTGGGCCGACGTCATGAGCTCCTCCTCCCAGGCTCACAGGTACACAGTCTGTTTGCCGCGATCATTTGCCCCAACAGAATGACAGGCCACGAGTGAAGGGGTCCTGGGGTAGCCAGCAAGCGTGTTATTTTTGCTGGCCTGCAGCGTATTGCAACAGTGACTCTGTTGATTATCCTGCTTTGTTTCTGTGATTTTGTTTTTTAATTATTTACACCTCCTCGGCATTTCCACTGGAATCTGACATGTAAGATGGGATCAGAAAATACTTCCTTTCATGTGATCAAAGCAGTTACATCGATCTTGAATAACTGTGTGTTTGTTAATAGCACATATGGGAAATTGCATTGTTAGCAGTTTGCTGAGCTCGTGTCATTCGCTAATAGAAGCAGGGGTGATCCCACGCACATGAAGCCTGCAGCAAATGGGTAGAACATTTCTACTTCTCACCATGATGGAGCTATACCAGACCGTCAGCAACTAAGGGTCACCCTACAGAATGTGAAGCCTGCGCATAAGCAAATATCAGCCCATCCAGAATGTCGGGAGAACTTTTGCAGTACTATAGGAAGTCCCTCAGATATTAAAGCTAAAAAAAGGATCTCATAGAAGTTCAGAGTATAATGGTCAGAGTTGTGGAGATAGGAGAAAGAGAAGATGGGGAAAGGCTGGTCAAAGTACTGGTATAAGATACAGTTCAATTGTACAAGAAGTTCTGGGGATGCTAATACACTGTACAGTGATTTCTCATAACAATTTGCCCTTCACATTTCAAAAAGGGAAAAGGACTTGGTTAAAAGTTTGCACCATGGCCTGGGAATATGGCCTGGTGGCAAGAGCCCTTGCCTCCTACACATGAAGCTCTCGGTTCGATTCCCCAGCACCACATATATGGAAAACAGCCAGAAGGGGCCCTATGGCTCAGGTGGCAGAGTGCTAGCCTTGAGCAGGAAGAAGCCAGGGACAGTGCTCAGGCCCTAAGTCCAGGGCCCAGGACTGGCCAAAAAAAAAGTTTGCACCATGAAGAAAGACAAATGTTTAGCCAATTTAAGCCTGATCAATACATTATACCACAAATGCACATGTCAAAACTTATCATTCCCCCATGTGTGTTTATGTCATGAGTTAAAGATAAATGTAACTTAGAAAGAAGGAAGGAGAAAGAGGAAAGATGGAGAAAGATGGAAAGAGAGGAGAGAAAGGAAGACAGAGAGAGAGTGAGAAGAGGGCAGGGAATGAATGAGAAAGAAGAATCCTTTTTCTAAAAGGAATGAATGCTATATATTGTCAGCACACTCAAGGAATGACATCCAGTGTAGTCATGATACATAAATGAACAGCAGACTAAAGTTCCTCAAAACAAAGCATTCCACTGCAATACACACAATAAACAATAGTTACACTAAATTTTGAGTGATCTAATATTGTTTTATTTCTTATATATTTTTAAACTCTGAAGCACAAGTAGTGGTTGATTCTCAAAGTAAATAGGACTTTAAAATCAAAGGAATAATTCCTGGTGGATAGCAAAGAACAAAAAAATCAGATCTCCTAGGTTTCTCTTACTCTGTCACACAATACTGGATCATACACTAAATTCCTCAATACTTGGTGGTAGGGAAGCTTCTTAAACTGTATAGAAATTTGAGTGAATAATTTCAGATGTTAGGATAAAATGTGAATCACATGAAGTAGATCTTAGGCTTCCTAATGTCAATAAGAAGTTAAACTTGACAATCACTTGTTTAGTAGTAGCAGTGTTCAAATAATGAAACCAAACAAAATATTTTTTCCCCTAAGATAGGATAAGAGGAGACTTTACAGAAAACTTTGATTCAGGTTGAGTTACTCAGGTACAAGTTTTCGTAGAAAAAGGCAGCTCTGGATGGTTTCCAGACAAATAACATTGATTTGGACTTTCTAGAACATTCTTTGGCGGGGGGGGGGGGGGGGGAAGAACAGGCCTCTAAGGCATGTATGATGAGGCTCTTATTGATGCAGAAACAAAACAGTTTGAGCAAATATTGCAAGTTCATTGGCTACATGATCCTACCTCCATTATAATAAGCAACAAAGGCTAGGGACAGCCACCGAGTGAGCTTATAATGGTTTATAGGTGGGGCGGGGGGGTATAACAGTGTTAGAGGGCTTACCTGGCATGTGGGGCCCCAGGCTTAATCCCCTACACTGGAGGGGGAGAGAGAGAGAGAGAGACAGAGAGAGAGAGAGAGACAGAGACAGAGACAGAGACAGAGAGAGACACAGAGAGAGACAGAGAGAATGATAATGAGAACCTTTTCTTTCTTTCTTTTTTGCCAGTCCTGGGGCTTGAACTCAGGGCCTGAGCACTGCACCTGGCTTCTTTTTGCTCAAGGCTAGCAGTCTCCCTCTTGAGCCATAGCACCACTTCTGGCTCTTTTCTATATATGTAGTGCTGAGGAATTGAACCCAAGGCTTCATGGATACAAGGCAAGCACTCTACCACTAGGCCATATTCCCAGCCCAACCTTTTTCTAAATGCCAGTGTAGAGAGCATTTTTATTTGCCTATTTAGGAACTTGATTACTTGTAACTATATTTCCACATTTATGAACTCTGTGTATATAGTTATACCCCTAAACGAAAACTTACTGAATTATATAATATCTACATGGAAATAATAGCTTGATTTTGAAATCTAGACAACACATAATTTCAATCTTATTTTAGTAAAAATAAACTAAGCACAACAAAAACCACCCTGATATGTGCTAAGTGGAACTTAATTGTGTTCTAGTCCTGCATTGCTGTAATATAATATACAAGTTTACCTGCTTGTTTGAGACAGTTGAGCATTTGGAAGAAAGCTTTCCACATGTGCATGTGAGTACAGATTCTTCAGAGTTTTATCATGAAATTACTTTGTATGAACTATAGTTTGGGTTTTATGAATCAGAGGAATTCTTTTTCTTCTGCACTTAGAAGTCACATTCACTTACTATAGCATTCAGGAAAATAATTTCCATAGATGTTACCTGCTTTCCGATCGGGCTTTGGTATAGACACCACAGTGAACTGGTCTTTATCATGTGTGATGTTGCCTCGTAGAACTCTGGAGTCTGTGATTGGCCAGTGGAATGACTATCTAGAGCGGAAAAACCAGTTGGAGCAGTGGATGGAATCAGTGGATCAAAAAGTGGAGCATCCCTTACACCTGCAGCCAGGCCTGAAGGAGAAGTTCTCCCTGCTGGACCACTTTCAGTGCATCGTCTCGGAGGCGGAGGAACGCGCCGGGGCCCTGCAGCGCCTCCCCGCGCAGTGCAGGGAGCTGTTCGAGAAGACCCAGGACGAATCCTTCAAGGAAACCGCTCAGGAGGAGCTGAGGACTCAGTTCCAGGACATAACCACCGTGGCCAAGGTCAGTGTCTTAGCGCCAAGGACGCGTCAAGGTGGAAGGATACAGGGTGGGTTAGAGGACTGAACACCTGGCTTCTCTGAAAATGTGCGTGTTTTTAATAGGGGCATATTACACACAGATGTCTGTTTAACCTTTATTTTCATCTTGATAATGACTGAGGCCTATAACCGATGGAATCTGAAAGACCTAAGTTTAAAATGTGGTGTTGGCTTCTTTTTAAAGTTTAGTTTAATAATTTTATTGTTCTTCTGAATTTTTGTTAAGTACTTGTGAAAAGGGTTCCAATCTGACATGTCAGTGTATGAGTAAAATGCATCATGATCTGACTTGGACACGTTTTAGATGTCTGAGTTTGGGCTCATTACCTAGTGTCTAAAAGCCTGTGTGTCCTTTTATGTTAAATAGTAATTCAGACAATATTCAGAAAGAAGAGCTTCTATGAGCATTAGATGAGAAATTGTGTCGAAAGTACTGAGCAGAATGCTTTATCTCAAGCTAATGGAAAGAGCTATCTGGACAGTAATTAAGATTAGGCAGGTGGTTATGAATCTGGATAACTTAAGGAAACTGAGGCCTAGTGAAGGCAACTCAGAAATATGGTATTTAGGAACAAAGAAGTGCCATCTTTGCATTAGAGAGACACAACAGGATTCATCCCTTCCTGCAGAATGTATTCCTCACCTCGAGAATTGACACTTGTCTGACAGGATATATGAGGTCCTGAGGAAAGACGTGCTTCCTGAAACTTAAGCCACCTCCTACCCCAAAATGCAGAAAGCTGGGGCCTTCTTGTCTCAAGGATAAGGATCTGTTTCCTGGCAGGAGGTATTCTTGCCCTGAAACTCAGAGAGTAACACTAGGTGTGACTAGAGCAAAGACAAAACACCTGTCTTTATATAACTTTGAAGCCAGACCCCTTGCCTTTACCCTAGAAATACCCCCAACACCCCAAGGAGCTCTGTGTGTGTGTGTGTGTGTGTGTGTGTGTGTGTGTGTGTGTGTGTCGGGCATCTGTGTTTGTGTGTCTGTCTGTGTGCGTGTCTTTATCTCCTAGTGAGAGTCCTGCCCTTCTGCTTGTCTGTTTGTCTGCTTTTTGTCTGTTGTTTCCTCTTGTTTACTTAATAAAGCTCTGCCAAGTTTTCTTACCAGGGAGACTTGTCTGGAAATTCTTATTCTGTGATTGAAGTCAAGGACCCTAAGTGAAGAAGGAAAACTTCACTAAACCTCACTTCCTTCGTTTGACAGTTAGGGATACTAGCCAACATTTATTAAACACGGATTTTTATCCTATGCTTACAAAGTAACAATGGCTGCTTCTTTAAAGACTTAATGTCTTTCTAAGATATGAATCTCAAAGAACATCGATGAGTAAGAATGAAGTCTTCTGTTAGCCCGTCAACGTGTGGAGTCTCATCTTTGCCTATAGCAGCTGCCGTTGAAATAGTCTCTCCCTTGTTTCCTAGGAGAAAATGAGGCGAGTGGAAGAGATTGTGAAGGACCACCTCCTGTATTTAGATGCTGTCCAGGAATTCACAGATTGGCTCCATTCCGCCAAGGAAGAACTTCACCGCTGGTCAGACATGTCCGGAGACTCACCGGCCACCCAGAAAAAATTGTCAAAAATTAAGGTTAGAAAATGGACTGATACCATATCACACCATTTCTTGGAGTTTTGAGTGTAGATGGCATATTCTCAATGAGGACTTGGTGGATAAGATTGTTATGTAAAAGTTGCCCTTCCTCATCTTGGGTTAGTTGTTTAGTTTCACACCTCAGTAACTGTAAATATAGATGAGACCAAAGAAACTAATTCAAAGGAATTTTTTACTTGTGAGCCATGTAGGATATCATCTTTGTTCATTTTTGTTGTTATTCAGAATCTGGATGAGTAGAATTGGTGATTTCAAAGAGTCACCTGTTTTTATGCAAATGTGCTTATTGCTATAGGATAGGAAAATGAATATATATATATATACATATACATATATATACCACCTGCTGGGATGACACATATATAACATAATGATGGATTTTTAAGTTCAGGCTCTGGAACCAGAGAGAGACCCTGGGTTGCATCCTTGTCTCTCCTCATTTTCTAGCCATGTCTTTGAGCAAGTCACTTTTGGCAATGTCTCTAAAGAAAAGAAAACGAATAGAATCAGAACCTGCCTCATAGAGTTGCTTTGAGGACTAAATTAGGTCAGTCGTATAAAATAGTTCACATTATACTTGGCACCTAGAGCATGTAAAAATCCAGCAGGTTGGGTAACTGTCCTTCATTGGCTATGGCGTGGCAAGGTGGGAGGGTCAAAGGTAAAGGTCAAGTGTGTACCCGAAGTCAGTAGAATGATCAGTGGCACTTGCAGGGCAGACACCAAGAAGTGCATGATGGCCAGATGGAATGTGATCCATCGGTTAGGGGAATGTTGAAGAGGCAGTTGAGTATTGTTGTTGTTGACCAAGTACCTCCTGGGTGTTTTGTTTGTTTGCTTGTTTTGGTGCCAGTCCTGGGGCTTGAACTCAGAGCCTGGACCCTGTCCCTGGGCTTCTTTTGCTCAATGCTAGTTCTCTATCACTTGAGCCGTTGCTCCATTTCCAGCTTTTTTGGTGGCTCATTGGAGATAAGTCTTAAGGACTTTCTTGCCCGGGCTGGATTTGAACTATGATCCTCAGATCTCAATCTCCTGAGTAGGTAGGACCACAGACCTCAGTGCCCAGCTCACCTTGTAAGTTTTTACAAGCAGAAATAGCACTAATAGATGAACACAGACTAGATGTTGCCTCTAAACTTTTCATTAAATCAATCTATGAAATATCTGTTCTAGTGGCTATAAATATGTTTACTTAAGATCTTAGCCTATTAAGGAAGGCTTATTTATTTTTGATAGACTGTGTTAGTCTGACTCCCAGCAGAACTGAAATGTGATTTTTAAACCCTTGTCTTTTGGAAGGTGATGAAAATAAATAGGAGTCTGTGACTGGAAACACAGCCTTGCCTCCCTGTTCGCTGGCCCATCCATTTAAAGGAAATGCAATTTCACTGACTTAAAGGACCACAAAACCACAGGCATAGATCTAACTCACGCGTTCTCGCCTATTCATCAGTGCCTGAGTCCAGGGGGCCGGGCTGGTGTGTCTCTGGGTGTTGAGACATTTTTGGCTTCTGTGGCCACCAGTACGAGCACTCCCCAAAGTTAATTCCTGGCTATGCTAACGTGGGAGTGCGTGGATCCACAGACTCTGGGTCCTTGTGCTCATTCGCCCCAAGTTCCTAGCAGGACCGTCCCCTCTGCACATATTTGAAAACTTGCAGCCCAAGTGAGTCACAGCCTCCTTGGTTTCCATGGTGACATTCCATTACAGGAGCTGATAGATTCCAGAGAGATCGGGGCCGGCCGCCTGGGCCGAGTGGAGTCCCTGGCCCCTGCAGTGAGACAGAACACAGCTGCCAGTGGGTGTGAGCGCCTGCACACGGAGATGCAGGCCCTGCGCGCCGACTGGAAGCAGTGGGAAGACAGCGTGCTCCAGACGCAGAGCAGCCTGGAGGGTCTGCTCAGTCAGATGGCGCTCTCGGAGCGGGAGTTCTCGGGGCAAGTGGCTCAGCTCGAGCAGGCCCTGGAAGAGTTAGGGGCCCTGCTACAGACTTGCGCCCAGCAGCTAACTCTCCTGGAGGGCAGGAACACGGATCAGGAGATTGTGGAATGCTGGCACAAAGGACGAGTAAGTTGCTTTCCTGTTTGTGGTTGGTGGTTACGTTGAAATGTATATATATATTACTTGTTTTGCCTCTCCTTAGTTGTTTAGAAAAAGGAAGCGTGCAATCTTCATACTTGAAAGAAGTCTTTATGCAGTTGTAATTGCAAAGCCTGCTCTCTCTCTTTTTTTCATAAATCAAATGTTGGTAAAAAGTAACGTGAGTGTTAGGGTTGGGGGGGGGAGGAGATATTAATTCCTGTAGGAAACATGTTACAAGTGAAAGCATTTTGTTTTCCTTCCTATGGTGCAAGACTTTGTAATACTGCTTCAGCCATTCTGTCTGTGGGTAGAGGCATAAATAGACAAAGTAGTCATGGCTGTTTTCTTGCCAGTTAACCATTTCAAACAAGTCATGGCTGTGAAAGACACATGGGGCAGTCAGTCTCAGTACAGCTTGTGGTCTTCACCCTGCCTAGCCTTCCTGTGGGTGGTTTTGACAGTTCTGCTTGCATTAGCTCCTTAATACACATTCATACAGTGTCTCCTGTCCTGCTTTACCGGTCACCTCTGAGCCTTTAAAAACAAAAACAAATGACAAGTTCTTCCAGAAAGGGAGGAGACGGAGCAGAAACTGGGAGTGAAGACAGGGCAGAAGTTAAAAATCCTCATCTTTTCTTTGACCGTATCATCGTACCTTTGAAAGCTTCTGCAGTATTTGCAGTTTTACAAAGCCCACAATCACGGCTGTCCTTAAAAGGAAGTTTAGTGAAGTCAACTCCTCTGCTTCTATTTATATGATAATCATTTCAAAATACTTCAGGTCACTTCCAGGCCAAAGTCATGAATTTTTCAGCAGTTGTCTTGTTTTCAATCAGAATAAAACTTTATCATCACTTCTAGGATCTGCTACTTTATTTGTAATGGCTCTAGGCTGTTTTGTTTTCGTGAGTTCAGGCACAGCAATTAGTTCTGTAAAACAGGGACAAAGAAGTGGGAAATAGTTCCAAGTGGTCTGATTATGAGAAAGTCAGTTACAGTGTGTTTTTAACCCCTTTTTATTTTTCCTTGTTTTTGACTTATTTTTGTTTCCCTTCATTCCATGAATGAGTAGTTTTCTCTCTTTCTTTCTTTCTTGCTTGCTTGCATGCTGCGCCAGTTCTAGAGCCTGCATCCTGTTCCTGAGATTTTTTTGCTCAGCCACTGGCCCACTTCTTGTTTGGGGGTGCATAATTGGAGACAAGTGTCTCATGAACCTTCCTGCTATAGCTAGCTTCAAACTGTGATCCTCAGATCTCAACCTCCTGAGTAGGATGACAGGCGTGAACCACCAGCACCCAGCTCTTTTTCTTTGTTTCTTCAAAGAAAGGTTTGGTTGTCCCTTGAGAATGTGACTGGCTTGGCTATTGTTGTTCCTCACATTGGTGCTAATGCTGTAACTCACAGGCGATCTCCGATCTCATGTAACACGATGTGCAGGCTCTGCTGTACTAATGATTAAGGATGGCCGGCCTCTGCCTGTACCGGGGCCTCATCCACACTTGGCTCTTTGCTAAAGGGTTTGAGGACTATGGTACACTGCCTCTCAGTAGTCACATTTTATTCCTAGTAGTGTCATTTTCTATTAAAATGACAATGAAGGTGTTAAAAAAATTTGATATGAGTCCAGGGCTTGAATTAAGGGCCTGGGTGCTGTCCCTGAACTTTGTTGCCCAAGGCCAGTAGTACTCTACAACGTAACCATATCTCTACTTCCACGTACTTTTTGGCGGAGATAAAAGTCTCATGGGCTTTCTTGCCTGGACTACATTCAAACTACTACTACTACATTCTCAGCCTCCTGAGTAACTAGGATTACAGGAATGAACAACCAGTGTCCAACTAAAATAATGTTTATAAAATAGCAGGTTTGCCCGGGCTCCGATGGCCGTGTTTGGATCTTAGAAGGCTGTCATCCCGGGCAATCATAGCAATAATCTCCAAATCCCATGAGGATTTATTTTATACATTTGAATGGTAGAGCTCAAGAAATCCTTAAACACAAGAATGAATGGTCTATAAACTATAATATGGTGTTGCAAAAGACCATATGTGTTGTGTTCTCCAAATTTACTTATTTTAAAGTTTGTTCACTTATCAGTGTGCTAATACAGAAATTTCCTTTGGCTGTAGGAAGAAAATAAATGTATGCTAGGACTTACCTGATTCAAAGGTATAAAATCCAAATTAGAATTTATGTAAGGAAAGGCTCTACCAACATATTTTAATTTGTTTTAAATTTATTTTTTAATATTTATGCATCATTTATTCAAATACTTGTTTGTTCATTTAGTTTTACAATACTAGGGTTTGAACTCAGCCCCATACTTGTTAAGAAAGTACTCTACTGCTTTTGTCACACCTGCAACACTTATGCAGTCTACTTGTTTTCCAGGTAAGAGTTTACATGCTTTCCTAAGGCTGTGCTCTTCTTACTGTGCCAGTTGCATAGCTGAGATTATCGATGCAAACCATGCTGCCTGGTTTATTCATTGAAATAGGGGCTTCCTACATTTTTGCCATGGCTAGCTTATTGTCAATACTCCGTCTTCTCATTCTCTGCTTACCAAGTAACTGGGATTACCAATGTGAGCCACTATGCTTAGCTTTTGAATATTTTGTTTGTTTTTGTTTGTTGTTGTTGTTTTTTTGGCCAGTCCTGGGCCTTGGACTCAGGGCCTAAGCACTGTCCCTGGCTTCTTCCCGCTCAAGGCTAGCACTCTGCCACTTGAGCCACAGCGCCGCTTCTGGCCGTTTTCTCTATATGTGGTGCTGGGGAATCGAACCTAGGGCCTCGTGTATCCGAGGCAGGCACTCTTGCCACTAGGCTATATCCCCAGCCCAGCTTTGAATATTTTAATGTAAAGTTTTGGGCAAATCTTGTCACTTTAAATGTCACCCAATTTCTAAATGACTTCAGTACTTTTGGAGTCAGCGATAGGCTTCTTTAGAACCCCTTGAACCCCTTTAGAACCCCTTGAATGAAAGGTTAAATATGGTGTCAAACAGTTATTTGGGGTTTAGCATTTGGAGTTTCAGAGAGAAACTTCCTAGTGGCTGCTCATGAGTTTTCTAAGTTAGAGTGTGTTTAACACTGTAGTTCAGGCCCTGAGCTAAGTGAAGAGTGCACCAACCACGAGCCCTCATCCCAGCACTCCTGATCAGCCCGGGTAGAAAGACAGGTCTGAACAAAAGGAGGCGCTCAGTCACTAAGCTCACCCGCCTGTGAAGCCACAGCTGCAAAGTGGGGCTGAGGAGAAGTGGGGGAAGCTGGTACTGGCCTGATTCCTGAGGCATGACCACGACTGGGCCAGGTGGCTAAGGCGGAGGAAAGGCGCCATGCTGTGAACTTACTGACGAAGGAGATGTAGAAGAAGAAACTGGAGAACAGGAGGCAAGTTAGAAGAACATCGTGCCATTCCAGAAAGGAATGCTGTACATGTGAGCAGGGGGAGGGTGGGGAGAGACAGTATGCAGAGGTAAAGGGGTAGGTGGTTCAAGGGGTTAAGACAGAGACCAGACCTGGGCATCTCTGGGATGGAGTGACAGGGTACTCAGATGGAGAGGTAGGATGCTTCTCTTTCTTCTGACTGGAATCTTCCAGTGCTCAGTCCTGCTATACACAGGCTATGAATACAGCACAGACCAAGAATTCTGAAAAGTGTTAGCAAAAAAAAAAAAAAAAAAAGAAAGGAAGGAAGGAAGGAAGGAAGGAAAGAAAGAAACTTTAGGACTCAGCTAAAAGACCAAATATATGTTTAGTAGTTATTGAGGAAGGAGAAGAGCAGATAGCTAAAGGCACATAGTCTACTCCACAGAATAATAGCAGAACAAATTTGTGTCTTGAAAAGGAGAAAAAGCCATGTATGAGAAATTTTTAGAACATTCAACAAACCAGATCAGGAAAGAAAAAAACAAACAAACAAAAAAACACCTCTCCAGGACAATTACGGCGAAAACATCAAGCACAGAAAACAAAGAAAGACAACTAAAATTTGAAGAAAGAAACACACAGATCACTTACATTGGAAAACCTATCAGAATAACAGCAGATTTCTCAGAGAGCTTTGAATGATGCACTTGAAGCACTGCACACAATCAACTGCCAACCCAGAAGGCAAATCTTTCATTTAATAACTGAAAGACAGATAAAATCATTCCACGATAAACAAGCGCTAAGATAGCTGACCTCCACTCCACTGTTACAGCCAAAGATTCCCAAAGACTTCCTTCACACAGCAGATGACCATGAACACAAAAAACGTATGGAGAAAACATATGCCACCAGGGGAGTAGATACAGAGAAGATGAGGAAGAGAGAGGCATTTTATATATAGCAGATGGTATATTCTTTGAAATAACTTTTCTTCACCTTTGGACAATATGCAAATGTCTCACTGGCAATGATCTAGTCCAACTATTTATTAAGCAATGTAGTCTGTGCTCTCTTTTCTTCTCACTGTAAGCACTTGCCCACTTACACATGTATCAAGTTTATATTTAATGTTGGAAGTCTGTCCATGGCTGTCACGGATCATGGGGGTGGGATGAGGGGACTAGAACCCGTCTCATTGGTCCTTGGATCATATTGTACCTATCCATTCCTCACTGTATAATAAGATTTGCGCAAACATATATAAAGACATGAAAATTACTTAGTTCCAGTGCTTGTTCTTCTTTCTCCTTGTATTCTGTTAGGAGATCCTGGAGACTCTCAAGAAGGCAGAGCCTATGACAGAAGATCTCAAGTCTCAACTGAATGAACTCTGCCGGTTTTCCAGGGACCTGAGCACATACAGTGGAAAAGTGTCTGGAATGATTAAAGAATATAATTGGTAAGTGTGCACCTCCTTGGTGAGATGATCTCATTGGGTAACCCAGGCTGACCTAGAATTCCCGCACTCCCATGGTCCTATGCCTCTGCCTTGAGAGAAGCAGGGGCAGATCACTGTACTTAGCTTCAGAATACTTTTTTATACAAAGTAGATGCTACGCCGACATGGTGATACACACCTGTAGTGCCAGCTAATCAGAAAGCTGATGTGGACAATCATGTGAACTCAGGAGTTGGAGAGCAACCTAGGCAACACAGCAAGACTATTCCAAAGTAAATTGTAACAACAAAAACTTGAATTGAACTTTAGAATTCTTATCTTAGATTGTGATTTCAATAAAAATACCAACTAAGCATTAAATAATTGCTAAATTAAATAACTACCCCAAGAACTGCTGATTACATAAAATGTTACTTGAATCACTTGATTGGTTTTCCTTCCATTAAATTTTCAAATCCTGTGTTCAGCCTTTGTTTGCAAGCATCCAAGAGCTGCCAGAATAAAGAACAGATTTTACAGCAAAGATTTCAAAAGGCCTACAGGGATTTCCAGCAGTGGTTGGTGAATGCAAAAATCACTACTGCCAAATGTTTTGATATACCTCAGAATATTAATGAAGTTTCAGCAAGTCTTCAGAAAATCCAGGTGAGAGTCCTTTTCAGTTGTTTCTAACAATAGTACTAAAGTGAATTAATAGGTGCTTCTAGATTTTCTTTTAGCATTACATATTAAAGTTTTATCTAGCTAAAATTCAAGTTTTAAATCTCCCTTGAAACAAAGAGAAACTCATCTATTCATGTGCACAAATGTGTGTTATTTTGTGTACTATGTTGTCTTAGGAAGTAATAAAGGCCTTCCTTAAGGAACAAGCATGGTGCCTGAACTCTCTAAGTGGGATCTTTCTCTGTGTTTTCACACTAGCCCTATCTGCTAGATAGTGTGTTGTTGTTGTTTTTTGTTTGGGTCTCTTGTCTAGTCTTTTCTTCACCTGACTGAACCTTCATGATGCAATTTCACACAGAACTTTCAAATCCAATATTTTATGGATACAGAAGTTGCATTGCCTTTCATAATTGTGTGTGTATTTATACCCTAGCGGTTTGAGTACATGCTTATCAAAGTTCAATTTTCCCCCCTTGATGTCAAATGGAGGTGGAAAACTACCTACACATGCGTGCCTCCTGTGTGAATTTCTCTGCCAGAAGCAGCCCTGAAGCGTTGTCCCCATCTACCTCAGTCTTTTGAGTCCCCAATGTCATAGGACACCTCTTGCTCAGAAAGTTTGCTCCTGTGAAATTCACTCAGCTTTGCCCCAGGCTGGGGAGTAGAACTTTGGAACTTCAATCACCAGTTTACAGAAACCCAGAGCTGTTTCTGAGGGCAATCTTTTCTGTCACCCTCAGCTTAGGTCTTGTTTTTGTACAAATCTTCCATCTATTAAAACAGATGTCCTAGTGAACTTCTGTAGTAGTCCACTTTTCCTGACTGTAATGACATATCCAAAGAAGGCTACATTCTAAAGAAAATTGGACCTTCATGATGAAATAGCGTGACCGGGTCTGGCTAGCGCCATTTTGGCCACATGGTGGATGGTAGCATCTGGCATCTTGTCTTCATGCGGGGGAAAGGTGAAGCCCCCACCTCCCAGGTGAAAAGCATCCCTGAATCCCAGAGGCAGGGACAGGCACTTGGTTGATAGGTGACTAAATCTGTCAGTCCAGTGCTTGGGACTGATCGTTTCCTGTGACCCTACCCCCTGAGCTGACCCTATTTAGGCCCAGACCGGCTCAGACGCCATTACACCTTGTCAGGCGTTTCTGTGTTCATTTCTTGTCTCCTGTCTCCTGATTCTTCTCCAGTCACCATGGTGCCCCACTTCAGTTCTCCATTGAAGCTGAATTTCTTTGTGGTATTGTTTATGTTCTTTCTTTCCTCTCTGGCCTTCATGGCTCAGTTTACTAACAGTGTTGGGTGTATTTGTGGGCTGCTGGTCTTTGGACAGGAGTCTACCATGCAGTTGCTGGCCTTTTAATATAAGACTCCAAGATTCAAACTCTTAAAATGTGGCTTCTCTGGTTTCCTGCCTTATCACAGTGATGCTGAAGGTCCAAGGCTATGGATGATGGTGTCATCTGCTCAGCTCTTGTAAGGACCTGATGATAAATGGCACCACAGTGGCAGGAGCAGGTGACTAGATCATCAAACAGGAAGCTAATGAGACTAGGAAGTGACTAGTCTTGTTCCTTTAGAAAAGCAGTGAGGAACTTCCAGCCCAGGAATCATAGAAGGCCTATGAAATTACTTGATTCCTGAGGGGTCAGACACATATGTCTCTCATGGGCTTCCTGTGACCTGTCTGCTTCTATTAATACGTTTGTATGGCCTGAAAATGTTGTTATAAATATTCAAATAGCCTTGGTCAGGGAATAGGTTCCCTAACCTTACCCCCAAAAGAAATACCCGTTCATGAAAACAAGCAGTTCCTTCAAAGATTTCAAGCCTCCTCTTAAGCCCTGCCCTTTGACATCACCCTGCTTTCCACTTTATTTATGTATTATCGAATTATTAATAGTTCCTAAGATAGCTCACAGACATTTTGGGAAAACAAGTCAGAATTTTCACTGATAGATAAAATACTTTGCAATTTGATTATTAAGGTGTGTACCTAAAGCATGCAATGAAAAGTAGTTTAAACTGGGCACCAGTTGTGGCTCATTCCTGTAGTCCTCGCTGCTTTGGAGGCTGAGATCTGAGATCTAAGGATCAAGGTTCAAAGCCATCCCAGGCAGAAAAGTCTGTGAGACTCTTATCTCCAATAAACTATTCAGAAAAGCTGAAAGTAGCGTTGTGGCTCAAGTGGTGGAGTACTAGCCATGAGCACAAAGAGGTTCAGGTACAGCACCTTGGCCCTGAGTCCAAGTCCCAGGACCAGCATTTAAAAAAAAAAAAGTAGTTTTTTTTTTCTGCTCTTTGATTTTACTGAGAAATACCTAGAAAGAAATACCTTAAAGAATTTTAGACCATGGAATATTTTATTTTAGTTCATTTTCTGCTTCTTTGCAGGAGTTTATGTCAGAAAGTGAAAATGGACAACACAAGCTAAACATGATGCTGTCCAAAGGAGAACTTCTGAGCTCTCTGCTGACCAAGGAGAAAGCGAAAAGTATCCAGGACAAAGTTGCAGCTGCAAAAGAAGATTGGAGAAGTTTTCATTCGAATCTTCACCAGAAGGAATCTGCCCTGGAGGTACGGTAGTGTCAGCCAGGGGGACTGGTTCTGTGTAGCTCATTGTTGACGGTCATGAACCCTCATGCACAGTGTCAGTATATCATGGGACATGGCAATGAGTTTGGCCATGGCTCTTGGCATTATAAATAGCCAATTCATATGCAAATGATAACTGTGCTATGTGCCTCAATCCTAAGAGTGTCAGTGGACGTGAAGAATGAGGTGGCTTCCCTTGAGGGAAGGAAATCCTCCCAGACTTTTTGCCCATGTGCTTTCCCAGAGGGAGCAACCAGCTTCACATTTCCCCGTGTCACTCCGTCTTCTGCTCGAAATGTCTGCCATTTGGAATCTGTTGTAGGAGAGTGAAGGCAGGTTGTGACCAATGCACGTGTCAGGCTGTAGAATTTAGGAGGTATGTGTGCAAAGACGCAGTGCTTCTGCTTTTTCATTTCCCCTAGTTTCCTGTTACCCTAACATCATGCCACAATACATTCATTTTTTTTCTACGTTGTATATCAACTTTTCTCTCAGGAGAAAGTATAGAGAAATGGTTGCTGTCTTGCTGGCCAAATAGATCCATGATGTGATGATGACAAAACAGATAATAATAGAGAATTGCTATTTCGAAAGAGAATTCTGTATTTACTCGGTTCTTTTCCAACCCAAGACCATTTGGAGCAAGTGGATTCTCATGACAGACATCCCCAATTTAATAAAGAGGCAAGCCATGCCGGAGGGCATGGGAATTTACCCTCAGCCCTCTGAGAGTCATTAGTGCAATGTGGTCAGCGCTCTCACACTTGGGCTGGGTTATGTACTGAGATGTACGATGTTGCATGCAAGATTATCTTGTTCAAGAAGTGCCCAAGCGTAGGGAAGTAGGTCAGGAATGGCCAGCTTTGTTAATCTGCCTGTCCTCATGACAGGCATAACTATTTTATTTGATCCGTTTCTACCTTTCTCCTCCACTTTTTTCCCAATAAGAAGAGGCAATTAATAAATGTCCAGAAATGAGCCAGGAACTATGGGAGTGATACAAGAGAGCCTGTCTCTTGCCACACCACTGGAAGTTCACTTTCTGAAGGGTAGCTGAGAGACAGTTGTAATTTAATATAGGTGTGTTCTGGGTTGGGAGCTGGCATTCATTGGCAGATGGCACTGAGTCTATTTGAAGAAGTCAAGGAAGGTGCCCAGAGAAGTGACATTTAAATTGAACCTTGAAGCATCATCATTCTTTGAGTTTGCTAAGATTCACATGAATTTCACATAGAAGGAACTGAATGTCCACAGAGTGTCATGAACACTAACTATGAATTGTGAATGTTGAAAAAGTTTTCATATTGACATGAAGTTTTGCAAGAAAAACAACAGAGATACTGGAAGCAAAGTATGAAGGCCAGATAGTAAAATGTCAAACTGTAATTTGACCTTGATCCTTAACTATGACTTTAAGGTCAGTATGGGCTACATAGTGGACCCTGTCAAAAGAAAGAAAGAAAGAGAATGAAAGAAAGAAAGAGGGAGGAAGGGAGGGAGGGAGGGGAGAGGGAGGAAGGAAGGAAGGGAAGGGGAAGAAGGAGAAGAAAAGGAAGGGACTTAGCCTTAGATAAAGCTATTTAAATTGCTGATTTTCAAGCATTTATTGGCTTCATATAGAAGCACAAGTAACAAATTCAAATTCACCTTACTCTACTACTTTGTAAAGGATATCCCACAGCTAGACATTGGTGGTTTACACTTAAAATCCTAGCCACTCAGAAAGCTCAGATTCAGAGAATCATGATTTGAAGCCCTCGTAGAGAGAACATCTTAGGAGATTATGTCTCGAAAATAACCAGCCAAATGTCAGTCTGGAAGCATGGCTCAACCGGCAGAGCTCCCACTGAGCAAGCAAATTGGGTGGGCATAATGCCTTGAGTTCAAATCCAAGTACCAGAAAAAAAAAGAGGCAGAGATGGTAGATACCTTTGCAATAGTGAAATGGCAACCCTATATCACATTATTGTCCCACTTCCAAGCTATAGCTTTCCTGTCCCAGAATATCTGTGGACGGATTCATAGTACTAACGAGCATATAATGACATTTGGTTTTTCTCCCCTTAATATTCAGAACAAACTTTTTAAGAGACGTAGCAAGTATGTCCATTACATATGTATTGGCTTTAAGTGAATGACTTCAGCTGGCGTCCCCTCCCCGTGTTATCTGAACCCTCGCAGAATCTGAAGATCCAGATGAAGGATTTCGAAGTAAGTGCAGAGCCTATACAGACCTGGCTGAGCAAAACGGAGAAGCTGGTGCAGGAAAGCAGCAACCGCCTGTATGACCTGCCTGCCAAGAGGAGAGAGCAGCAGAAGCTCCAGGTGATAGGCCGGGCCAGCTGCCTGAGAGCATCTTCATCCCTCCCTCTGCCCACCCAATCTGGGACCACATGCATGCTGGGCACCCTGCATTTAGGTGATACACCGTGAGGTGTAGCGCCTCCTGTCCTCTTTGACCAACTTCACGTTTGCCTGACGTTCCTCTGAGGTGTGACTGCTTGTCTTCCTGTAGTGCGCCACTGTGTGTAGCTTGGAAATCCTACAGCCTTCAGGGAGCTCCATCGATCGCTTGCCAGTGTGTTTATCTCCCTGTCCTTGGAGCCAGAGCTCCGTCTGCCGTGTGCTTTCCCCAGCCTCCGAATGGTAACTCGCTGCTTGTGCTTTTCAGTCTGTCCTTGAGGAAATCCACTGCTATGAGCCTCAGCTCCACAGGCTGAAAGAGAAAGCTCGGCAGCTGTGGGAAGGACAAGCTGCCAGCAAGAGCTTTGTGCACAGAGTGTCGCAGCTGTCTTCTCAGTATCTAGCGCTAAGCAATGTAACCAAGGTAACTAACGCCTGTGCTGTGTGTGAGGGTGATATGGATGGCTGGAAAGTGGTATTGTGTGTAACACACACACACACACACACGGGTGGTGACTCCAGCTCAGCTGCTTCCCCAGACTTGCAGTTCAAGGTTCGCCTTGTGTGATTAGATACCGCAGTGTGGTTCTCTGAAATGGCAAAGGAGGTACCAGAGACTAAAGGCACTTCCCATCTCTATCATGACGCCCCAATACTCCTGTCAATATGAAAACCATATGCTCCCCGGGGCTTTGACTTTTGAAGTCTTGATGCCTAAGGATAAGTCAAAATTAAGAGTTTCTGCTCGAAAGAACTTCAGGTTAAATTATACTCGAAAAACATGAGCTCAAAGAAGTTTAAAAATTCAGTGTGGTTAATGTTTTTTGAATTTGTCCCAAGTCCATTCATTCATGAGAATAGTTAAGGATGAATCGATTGGGGATTTCACTTCAGATCCTAAAGTCGAGCTCAGAATTCACAGTGATTCCTCACATAGCTTATAGTAAAGTAGGTGGAACTCCGAGACCACATTGAGAACACTTGGCCTGAGCACTCTCCCTGGCTTCTTTTTTTACTCAAAGCTAGCACTCTACCACTTGAGCCGCAGCGCCACTTCTGGCTTTTTCTATATATGTGGTGCTGAGGAATCAAACCCAGGGCTTCATGTATATGAGGCAAGCCTTCTACCACTAAGCCATATTCCTAGCCCAGGGTATCTGTTTTTGATTGAGTCTTTTCTTTCATGTGCCCTCCCCTATTGTACTGAGAGGATTTTTCTGGTCTGCTCATTTGAGTCTTCAGTGAACATTGTTGAGATTGTCACAGCAATATTGGTCTTCCTATAATCTTAAGTATATACACATGTTTATTTGATGAATGAATTAATTTTTTCGTTCTTTAGAGGCTCTGGCATATCTAAAGTTAGAATGAGTGAGAACAACTTTCTGTTCATTGGTATTTACTCAGATCTTTCAGAAGTCATAGAATCTCTAATGCTTTAGGAACTGTAGACTATTCTTACAAAGTCTTCACTGTTTCGGATATGGCCTGCAATAGGTGAACCCCTTGTTGATCGAAAGCTAAAGACAAGTGTGATTAGAATCCAAAGTGACACATCAGGAAGAGATTTTACTGATTTTTGAAAAATGGTGATTTACATAAAGGTGTCGAGGGACAGCAAATTCTAATGGTTCTGCTTTCGGGCTTAGTTTCGTTTCGTTTGTTTTGTTTTCCACTTAGGATGATGTCTCCTGTATGGGAGGAGTTCACACTTGAACCTTAATTCTGTAGCAAGTGAATGACAGAGGTAGTCATTGCAGACCAACCGCTGGCTTTCCGTCGTGTGGAGCCGCAGGCTCTGCGGGAGTCTCTGGGGAGTGGGCGGCTAGACGTGGGTCTCTCTGTCCTTTGCAGGAGAAAGTATCGAGGCTGGACAGGATTGTGGCGGAGCACAGTCAGTTCTCTCTCGGGATGAAAGACTTACAAGACTGGATGACCGACGCGGTTCACATGCTGGACTCCTACTGTCACCCCACATCGGACAAAAGCGTGCTGGACAGCAGGATGCTCAAGCTGGAGGTGTGCTCCCTTAGAGATCTCTGCCTTACTCAGCCCCTGGGCTTCAACGTAGCTCACGCCTTCATCCACCGCGCCTGGCAGTGCACCACTGTGTCTTTGCTTTGTGGGAGTGGTGGTGTAAGATTGTTACTCTTGAGCAGACCTCAGTTATGTGACCCTAGACGTAGGGTCAAAAGACCATCAAATAAAACCCAAATTAGTTATTTTATTGATGGCAGGCTGGGGTCATTTTAAATTGGATCACATCCATGTTTACTTGGGGGACATATTTTGATGCTGAGTTTTACAGGGTTAAAAGCATTGTTCCTTTTGTTCAACTTCCTTGGCTGCCTGGATCAGTCGTCAGCCCCTCCCATGCTGAAGGGCCAGTGTTAATGAATTTGTGATGAAAGTAATGAGTCTGCATCCGTGGATCTCTCCTTTGTCTCCTGCGTGGCCTCTAGCCGGTTATGGCTGTGTCTTGACACCGGGAAATGGAAGTTGAATGAAATGTGGCCTTTGTCTCCCAGCCTTGCCTCCTCTGAGCCTGAAGTTGAGAGGCAGGAGACAATAGCACATCTGCAGATGCGGGTGAGGCTGTTGGGGACACGCACAGGAGTGTGGAGTTGAGAGGCTGAGCCGGATCTGGGGAGTTATTAAGAATAATAGAAGAATTCCTCTGGCAGAAGTGTGGGCATAGATCTTAAAATGTTGCCGCAGAAAGGAAATAGCTAGCAGAAGCCAGAGGCAAGAATGCAAGAAGTTGCTTCTCAGACTAGCCTCCCCCCCCCCTTTTTTTTTTGTACAATGGACATGGGGACCAGAAGAGGGCTGGATGGAGGCTGGAGAGAAGGCACGGTGCAGCTTAGGAACAGAACCGAGGCTCTGCCTTTTAAGGGGAAGCTGCTACCAGCTTTATCACTCTGCACTAACATTTCACTCCCCTATGAAAAAAAAGAAGAGTGCTCATGGAGGACTGGACACGTCTAATCTATCTCAGTAGAGATGTTCTGCCACAGGCCTGAACTTCTATAAGCTTTTCTTCCTGTGACCTTTGAGAATTCATGAATTTTTCTGATATATATATATATATATATATATATATATATATATATATATATTCCCTGTTAAAGCCTAGGGAATAAAATATCAATGGAAGGAAAGGATTATTCCCAAAAGACTCAAAGCTACAATGCTAAGGTCCCCTAGACGCTTGCAGGTGACTCAGTCCTGTCACTCGTCAGCAAACCTTCCCTGGGGTGCGCTGTAGATACTCGATGACACCCGGCTACCCGCAGGACCTCTGCAGTGTGTGAAGCCGGAAGTAGCAGGTGCGTTCCAAAGGTCTCCTGTGCTTGCTCTGTAGGCCCTGTTGTCAGTGAAGCAGGAGAAAGAGATTCAGATGAAAATGGTGGTAACCAGAGGAGAATACGTCCTGCAGAACACGTCTGTGGAGGGCGCGCCTGCTCTCCAGCAGCAGCTGCAGGCTGTGAAGGACATGTGGGCATCGCTCCTGTCCACGGCCATTCGCTGTAAAAGGTGAGCGCGCTCCACCTCCCAGGCCAGCTGCCACTGAGAGACTAGGCCTGTGGCCTCCTCTCTTCTCTTCCCTTCCTTCTTCTCCCCTTTTATTCCTTTCCTTTCCCTTCCTTTCCCTTATCTTCTCCTCCCTTCCCTCCTATTCTCCCCTCCTCTCTCCTCTCCTCCCCTCCTTTCCTCTCCCCTCCCATCTCATAATATATTACAACAAAAGAAACGAGCAAGTACAACCTTGCACTTAGTTAGATCTACAATACTCTGATGGCGTTTTAATAGAGGTAATTAAAAGTTACATGTTTCTTTTGTTATTGCTGTTGTTGCCCAAAAATCAAAAGAGAAATGTATGTTGAATGATGTGGGTCCTGTGATTGAAACCCCATGGTCTCCCTGAACCCTCTGCTGATGGGGCAGGCAGAACAGCCCCGGTTACAGACACGGGGCACCTGTGGCATGGCGAGGTACAGTCCTATGCTTTCTGTTCCCCGTCAGTCAACTTGAAGGAGCGCTTTCCCAATGGACGAGTTACCAGGATGACGTGCGGCAGTTCACCAGCTGGATGGACGGAGCAGAGGGCAGCCTGAGCGAATCGGAAAGGCCGCATGCAGAGCTGCGGGAGAAAGTAGCCGCCCTGGGCAAAGCCAAGGTCAGAGACCCAGTCAGACTTCATGTCACCCTTACAACATGTGAGGCTTGGATTCTAATGTCTACTATCCCACAAGCCCAGAATCCTGTCTGTGATTATTGAATCAGTGAGTCTAGGTGGTCTTCTCCAGGACAGTCGCGTGAGCCCATGTCATGATACTGACCATTTAAAATGTGGCCACTTTTTAATACCTGTTAATCCCTTCAGACTGCTTATCTTCACACCTTTTTTCGATTACCATTTTACCCTCTGCCCGACCAGTGCCAAACCCCAGCGTTTGTACATGTTAGACAGGCATTCTGAGCTACATGGCTACTTTGGATTCTTCTTCATAGTATTCAAGGAGGCAATAACGAATGGAGGCCTTGAATTAAAGTCATGTGAGGGCCTATCATGTACTAAGCCATAATTCTCACATTCTGCACAGAAATCATGCAAACTCTTAAACTCTATTGCTGGTCTAAATTGGGAGTTGCCTTCTCCCCATTTCCTTCTTTCTCCTTCCCAGTTCAGTTTGCCACTAGCCCTGCTTAGTCCGCCTCTTCGTGTAGTTATAGCAAATTCATTTCTCACCTGCTTCCTCTCCATTGCTGTCATCATCATGTAAGGCAAATAGCTCAAGAGGCTGTGGTGGCTGCACTCTCTATAGGACGCCTTCCTCACGGGTGGTATGTGAGAAGTCTCCAGTCTCCTTGAGCACTCCCCTTTGCCTCCTCCTCCTCCCGCTCTCACCCACCAACTCCACATGGCCAATCTGATGCAGCCCAGCTGTCTTCATGGAATATCTTTCCTTTCCAAGGGGGCCTTCCCCTTCCTGGTAACCTCCCAATCACCTAGGATCGCCTCACAAGTCACTTTTGCTACAGTGCTCCTCTATGCAGCCCAGGATTCATGAGTAGTCCCCTCCTCCCACAGCCCTTTCTCATCCCTTCATCATCCATGTCATATAGTGTGTGCTCGCATGTCCCTCGCCTGCAGTGAATATCGATGGTAGTGATGCCGAATGATCCTTATAGGGCGGGCATTTGGCTCTGTCAGACGCCAAGCAAATGGGGAGTAACGAAAACTCAAATGACTAACTGGTCTTGCATGAGATCAGTTAGTGCCAAATTCCTCTATTTCTGGGTCTCACTTCTATATCTGTGAACTAATCATCATAATGGCCTGCCTTGTCATTATCTATATTTGTTACCTACCATAGTAATTCATTGCCTGATTAACAAATAATTCATCTATTCAGTCAGTGTTTGCTGAGAAGTTTCCATGGGCAGGCATTCTAGGTAAATAAAATGGGCAGAGGTTAAATTCTGGTGGACATACACACACACACACACACACACACACACACACTCATACATAGTCAGCAATAAGCTTAAGGATAAATTATAACTGGGATGTGCTATGAAAAAACAAGAAACATGGTATGGTAAGAGGAAAAGGCTAACATAGACTACAGGGATCAGGGGAGAGGGATAGGAAATATCCCTTTGAAACAGGACATACATTGACTGCAGCCTACAGAGGGGTTGTAGAGAAATTAATCTGAGAAAAGTTGAGGAAAAATTATTCTAGATAGAAGAATCATGTCTGCAAACCCCGAGGACAAAACGGTCCTGGTATAGTAGGAGCAGAGAGAAAGGTACAATTTTTCTGGGACAGAATAAACAGGGAGGAAGCCACCAGACCGTCTGAGTTGTGGGAGGATGCAGAAGACTCCCCCTGCTGTTGATTTCCCGACCCACGCTGCCTAGGAGACTACTGTGGAGGTGAGAGATGAGAACACCTGGCATGAGGAGCTTGTTGGAGACACAAGAGAGAACTAAATAGGATTTCATTATGAATAAAAGATTGGAGGCATAGAGAAAATAATGCACCACTTTCTGTGGCCTGCATTAGCCACCTGAAATCTGGATGGTAGATGGTAGCATTTACTGTTTGGAAAAGAACTAGATGAGAAAGAGGAATAGAGTGGAAATCAGGAGCCCATTTCTACACATAGGAATTTGGAGATCTCCAAGGAGAAATATAAAGTAGTTATATGGGAATTGCCAACTCAGAAGAGCTTCTGTACTCAGTACAAAAGAGCCAGATTCCCAAGTTTTCATTTGTCCAGCTACAAATGTGTGTGTATTATAAATGGACGGATTCATGCATGGATGATGAATGGATTCATGGACAGATGTTGGATGAATAGATGGATAGATTGATGGATGGATGGATTCGTGCATGGATGGATGGATGGATTCATGGATGCATGTTGGATAGATGGATGGACGGATTCATGGATGGATGGTGGATGGTAGATGGATGGATGGATTCATGCATAGATAGATGGATGGATTCATGGATGGATGTGGGATGGATAGATGGATGGACAGATTCATGCATGGATGGTGAACGGATGGATGGACGGATTCTTGCATGGATGGTGGATGGATGGATGGATTCATGCATGGATGGTGGATGGATAGATGGATTATCTGACATCACTGTTAACTCTACATCAAAGTTTTAGTTTGAGAAGGATAGTAGTTATGATTGTGCATGGATAACGCTTTCCTTTTTGAAACATGTTCTCTAGTTATTAAATGAAGAAATACTAAGTCATAGCAGCCTGTTGGAAACCATTGAGGCCAAAGGGGCGGGCATGACAGAGCATTATGTCACCCAGCTAGAACTCCAGGAGCTGCAGGAACGGTACCAGGCGATCAAAGAGAGGGCCAAGGTAAGGCTTGCAGAAGGGGGCTCATCCACGAAGCATTTGTGCCTGTGCTTGTTTAAAAACTTGCTTATTCTTTTTTTAAACTGACACCCTATTGGAAACAGAGTAAAGCAAAATAAATTGTAGCATATTCAAGGTATCACTAGGAAACAATCTCCCCTCAAAATCTTGAAATATGATAATTAATAAAGTAAAATGATTCTCAATTAAAAATTCCAAGAAATATAACAATTTCACAGTAATATTGAATAGGTTTATAACGAAGACACATAAAAGCCTTATTATGTCTGATAATGATAGCTCTGTATATGGAGAATCACGATAGTATTTGTCATTTTTTTATCTAGGCTTCACCAAAAAAATTAAAATAATTTTTTTCAGGATTGGGATTTGAATTCAGGGCATTGAGCCATATTTCCAGCCCTTTTTGACATAGGTTATTTTTTTTAGATTAGGTCTTACATTTTTGCTCAGGGAAGTCTTGGACCACTGCTCTTCTGCCTGATACACCACTATGCCTAGCTGGTTGATTGAGATGAGAATGCACAAATTTTTTTTGCCAAGAGTGGCCTTGACTACAATCTTTCCAATCCCAAGTAAGTGGGATTACAGATGTGAGCCACCGTGCTTGTCTAGAAGAGAAAAATGCTTTTTGAAAAGCACATTCTACTGTGCTTTTCTGAGTTCATAAAACTACTCCACAGTGAGTCCAAATTTTTATTCATTACACAATATAGAAATTTCATTTTTTTGTCATCAAAGATGAATGCTTATAAAATGTAACGATAATTCACTTCTTGGACTGTCTTGGCAATATTTCATTAAAAATTCAGAGTTCTTGTTATCAATTCAACAAATGATCTTTCAGAACACTTTCAGTCCTGAAATAAGTTTTTCAGCCTTTGTTACATAAATCTTAGGAATTCGTCCTTATAGGAAATCATTTATAGGTTGATGGTTTAATAATTGTGCTTTTCTAAAACTCCCAGAGTATATTCCTGTAGCACATGGATACTACATACAGGAATATATTTCTGTCTTGATTGTTGTGCCAGTACTGGGGCTTTGAAATCAGGGCCTCAGTCTATCACTCAGCTGTTTGCTCACGGCTAGTGCTCTACCACTTGAACCATGCCTGTGGTCCAGTGATTATCATCATCATTATTATTATGTTAATTGGAGATAGTGTCCCACAGACTTTTCTGCCCAGATAGCCTCTCAACTGCATTCCTCAGGTCTCAGCCTCCTGGAGTAGCTAGGATTACAGATGTGAGCCTTCACCATCACGCTCTCTCTTAATCATCCTAAATGCTCATTCCAGGAAGCAGTAACCAAGGATGAAAAACGTGTTCGCTTGCACCAAGAGTATCAGAGAGACTTAAAGGCTTTCGAAGTCTGGCTGGGGCAAGAACAGGAGAAGCTCGAGCAATATTCCCTTCTTGAAGGCGAGGCCTGTACCCACGAGGCAACGCTGCGAGACCTTCAGGTAAAGTCTTCTTTATTTGAAAGCAGAGGATTCTTCACTGGGAACATGGAATTATTATTTTAACCAATGGGAGGTGACTACAGAAACCTGATACATATTCTTATGCATTGTAGGCAGCCCTCGTAAGACTTGAGCTGAGGGATTTTGTGTCGTTGCAAGTAAATACAAGTTGAGATTCCTTTGGCAGGCATTTGTGTGTGTGTGTCTGTGTGTGTGTCTATATGTGTGTGTCTGTGTGTCTGTGGGTCTGTGTGTCTATGTGTCCGTGTGTGTGTCTGTGTGTGCCAATACTGGGGCTTGAACTCAGGGCCTCCTATGTTCACTTAGCCTTTTCTATTTAAAGCTGACACTCTACCTCTTGAGCACCTTTCACTTCTTTTTTCCCCCGACTAAGTGGAGAGATAGGTATCTTACAGACTTTCCTGCTCAGGCTGACTTCAAACCATGACCCTCAGATCTCAGATTTCTGAGTAGTTAGGATTACAGGCATGAACCACCAGCACCCGTCTTTTGGTAGTCAGTGTAAACTATCTGAACTGGCTCTCTCAGGAAATGCATTCAGCTATTAGGGTGGTCCCTAAGAGGAGCAATGTAAGTTAGTGAGCTAACTTACATTGTTGACTGACACATCTGCCTGATAAATAGGCTTTGATGTGAGATGCAACAGCAGGAGTCAATAAAATGCAACACAACTTTAAGTCAAACTGCTCAGAGTATCTTAGGCCTGTGGTAGTAGAGTTCTAGGCACAAGAATTAGAGGAAGGGTTGGTGCTCAAATAGCAGGTTGCATTTCAGGGCAAGGTGGCGGACACAATGGGCAGACTGGCCTAGCTGATTACCCTGTTCACTCATTTAGTACTTCCCAGTACGAGGTGAAAGCTGTAGGCAGCAGATGAGAAGAATACATGTTTATTCTAGCACATACCACATGATTTTGTAGGGTCTATATGTCCCCTGGGCCATAGGTGCCCCACCCCTGCAAGATAGTGGATATTTCTATGATTAGAAATAGACCTATATAATGCTGTTTGCCAACACCCTTAGTTATATGATGTTTATTTCTACTAAAAAAGTATACTTTTTAAAGAAGACTTGGTCATACTGAATATTGTAATATTGTAGAGTAAATCCTTGGAGGTGATGCTTTTGCAAAGGAAATACGTTTATACCTGGATATCACTTTGGTGTGATAACCCATCCTCACGGATTTGTGTTCTTGGTGTCTTCCAAGCCCAGTTTGATTGGGCCACAACGTTCCTGTTTGTCTAGCCCTGGCAAAGGATCTGTCCCTAGCGAAGGAGGATCCATTGTTCCTATCTCTGTGGCGCTGAGATCATTTGATGTCAAAGTTCACCTTGGGCAACCTCAAAAGATTATGAGCTGTAGCAAGCCTCAGTTATGTCTTGGCATAGGGCAGAATAAAATGATACTGCATTAATGGCAAGACGGGCCGCCCAGTTGGCTTGAGGCAGACACGCTGACTGTGCAGCGTGCACTGTGGGTGATTATGACAGCCATGCCTTTTCCACGCAGGAGCTCCAAGTACGCTGCGCAGAGGGACAGGTGCTGCTCAACTCAGTGCTGCACACCAGAGAGGATGTGATTCCATGGGGTATCCCTCAGGCTGAGGACCGGGCCCTCGAGTCGCTCCGGCAGGACTGGCAGGCTTACCAGCACAAACTGTCCGAGACCCGGATGCAGTTCAACAATGTGGTGAATAAACTGAGACTCATGGAGCAGAAGTTCCAGCAGGTGGATGAATGGCTCACGAAAATGGAGGAAAAAGTTAGTCTCAGGACCGAACGGCAGTCTAACCGGGCAACCAAAGAGATACAGCTACATCAGATGAAGGTACTTCCCACGGAATTCCTGACCCTCTTCAAACTGGTGCTTAGCTTACACACTTCACTCCATTTCAGTATTTGATTATTGCTGGGTGCTAGTGGCTCATACCCGTAATCCTAGTTACTCAAGAGGCTGAGATCTGAAGATTACAGTTCAAAGCCAGCCCAGTCAGTGGGACTCTTATCTCCAATGAAGTACCAAATAAGCCAGAAGTTGAAGCCAGTAGTTCAAGTGGTAGAGCACTACCTTTGAGGGCAAAAAGCTCAGAGACAACACTCAGGCTCTGAGTTCAAGCCCCAAGATTGGCGCGCGTGCGCACACACACACACACACACACACACACTCACACACACGACTTAGATTTGGGAAGATCGCTTTCTGCTTGTTTAGAAAGTTAAAATAAGTGAAATATTTTATAAAATAGTCTTTAATAGTTTAATATTTCACCTTTTTTCTCATCCCCTGATATCATATTTGAATTATGTTTCTAATATGTAGTTTTTCTAATACAATACATACAAGGAAACTTCATCATTATCATGTAATTTTTAGTTTTATGCATTGCTCCATGCACATATCCAAAATAATTCACAGGCATTTCCCCCCACTTTTCACTGATTTGAAAGCTGATCCAAGTGGAAGAGCATGTGTAAAATGTATATAAATCAACATTTAAAAGTAAGATTTTGAACTGAGTATCAGTATACCCAGAAAAGTCTCCAGATTCATAAGCACACAGTTTTCATGCTGTTCTAGTAAGGTAATTTTTTTTCCAGAAAGTTAATATATGGCACCTTTTCAAAAATCAGATTTCAGTCTCATGATAGTCTAAGCATCGGCCAAAGCGATGTTTGTATTAAGAAGATGCGCACGACGCTTGTCTGAAGAATGAGTAGGGCTGAGTCTTGCCCTTATGTCCTTCCCTCATTTCAGAAATGGCAGGAAGAAGTGTCCGCACACAGAGATGAAGTTGAGGAAGTGGGAACCAGAACCCAGGAGATCCTAGACGAGAGCCACGTGAACAGCAGGATGGGCTGCCAGGCTACCCAGCTTACCTCCAGATACCAGGCTCTGCTTCTCCAAGTGCTGGTGAGAGGACCATGCCCTGCGCGTGGAGTCCAGTGGGCCTCACAGGGCCCAAGGGACTGCGTTCCTTTACCACCGGCGAAGATGCCTGCCGGTCCACCAACACCCTGACCCGGGCTTTCACTCATGGCTCTGTTTTCTCTGTGCTTTCATAGGAGCAAATCAAATTCCTGGAAGAGGAGCTCCAGAGTCTGGAGGAATCCGAGTTGGCCCTTGGTTCCTATTCTGACTGGCATAGCTCTACTCAAAAGAATTTCAAGAATGTGGCTACCGAAATGGATAGAGTAGATAAAGTAGCCATGGAGAAAAAGCTAAAGACCATGGAGGTAAGCATGTAACCATTCCTGCTCAGCTTGCGCCTGCCCTCCCCTGGCTCTTCCATTCCTCTGGTAGATCCTGGAAGCTGGTGTGTTCATCCTGATGCCATGTGACCAGTGATCCACAGCTCATTTCACTCCCAAGATGGTTAGAAGCTCTTCCAGGCTAGAGTTGGTTTCTACCTATGTGTGATATGTTGTCATCTGAATGGCCTATGCACAGATGCCCATCACGTCTTGACACTGCAATACCAAGAGAGAAAAAAAAATCCATATCAGATCTAGGACCTGTGCCTTCAAAAAGAGTTGTAACTCATGATCTGGAGATGATGTCACATACTTGAATCCCATATGCTTGGGAGGTGGCAGTAGAGGGATCTCGTTGTAAGATTATCCTTGGCAAAGGCGTGTGACGCTATCTTAGGAAGAAACCGAGAGCACAAGGGCTGGCAGTCAGGAGCAGAGCTCTTGCCCAGCAAGACTCATAATCCAGATTTCTAGAGACACTGCTAAGAAGTCTCAAAGTTAGAAATGATATATTGACTAAGACTTTTCAACCATCTGTTGAAGTAAAAAAAAAAAAAGAAAAAGAAAAAGAGTACTTCTGATTCCTCACAAGGTCAGACCTAGAAATAAACTTTACAAGCTTCTGTGAAGGGAATATAGATACCCCAAGAAGAGGACTTGGGGGCCTTTCTTGAGCAGAAATAAATAGAATAATGTTCACTTCTTTTTTGCTCTCTTTCTCAGGGTTTGTTAAAGGACATGGAGAAAGGCCAAAGTTTGCTGAAATCGGCCCGAGAGAAAGGAGAAAGGGCTATGAAATTCTTGGAGGAGGACGAGGCTGAGACACTAAGGAGAGAGCTACACGGTCACATGGAGCAGCTGAAGGACCTGACCAGCGCCGTCCGGAAAGAGCACATGACCCTGGAGAAAGGTCTTCATTTAGCCAAAGAATTCTCGGATAAATGTAAAACACTGACTCGGTGGATCTCAGAGCACCAGGACATCCTCTGTAGCCCCGAAGAACCCAAGATGGAATTATATGAGAAAAAAGCTCAGTTATCTAAATACAAGGTAGTCCCTTGCTATCATGGGCAGGTGCCTGAAGAGGTCCCAGGGGGGACTCCGTGGGAGGGAGGTGACTCGGGCAGGGTGTCACTCATTCTGGCGTTGACAGCCATCTCTGACAAACCAGGTCTCTGATACTTTGACCTAGGTGGGTTGGTTTGACTAGCTAGATACACTTGAAATTATTTCCCTAGTCAGGTAAAACATCTCCAAATTATTATTAATGCAGCCTTTCAGACAGCATGGTGGAAATATATAGATCTTCCAGATAATCTCTGTGCCATCAGGATCCTGTACCATATAGAGGTTTCCAACCATCTTTCGGTACCCAAGGCCTAGCATGATACATTAAAAGTGAGATGCTTTGGTTGAAAGGCAATAAGTTCTAATTGACCAATAATAGCCGAGCAGCTTAGAAATAAATACTAAGGAATAAATACTAAAGTCAATACTCTTATACATGGTACAGAGATTTCATCTGCTAACATATTTTTGGGAATATCAAACAGGAAGACATCTTTTATTTGAAAGGAATTACATTAACAGTCATATTTGTAAACATTATTTAAATAGAAATTCTCCAGTTCCTAATACTCTTGTCTTTGAGTCATTCCACCATTTTCAAAGGTTTCCATTCATCTGCTAACATTTTTGAAGCAGTAGCAAAGCATATTTACAAACCACCTGTGTTTTAAATGGATGAAAATGATGTAGTGATAATCATGATAGTGTGCTGGCTTAGCCCCAGTTTTTTTTTCCTGCCAGAAACTTGCACAAACACCTCCAACCAGTGTCTGTTTCTAGGCTTGGCCTCCTTCCTTGCCAAGCTTGGAAGTTGTCTTTGAAGATGCCACAGAAGAATCACAGCCACTTTTCCCCAACCCTCAACCAAATTCAACCTCACTCAAAAAATATGTGCTAGGCCTTTCTCAGAAGTCAGTTGTATCATGCATGCCCCAGAGCATCTGTACATTCATCTTGTGAACTGTCTCTGGTTTTTGTTTTGTCTGTAATTCAAGTCACTGCAACAAGCCGTTCTGTCTCGTGAGCCATCAGTCAACTCCGTGCAAGAGAAGGGGGAAGCTCTTTTGGAACTGGTACACGATGCCACTTTAAAGGACAAAGTGGACCAACTTCAGAGTGACTACCAGAACCTCTGCGGCATAGTGAAGGTAAGAGGAGAGACACAGCGCAAGACCAGACTCCTTTCTCTGTTAGTTTTTTTTTTGGCCAGTCCTGGGCCTTGGACTTAGGGCCTGAGCACTGTCCCTGGCTTCTTCCCGCTCAAGGCTAGCACTCTGCCACTTGAGCCACAGCGCCGCTTCTGGCCGTTTTCTGTATATGTGGTACTGGGGAATCGAACCCAGGGCCTCGTGTATCCGAGGCAGGCACTCTTGCCACTAGGCCATATCCCCAGCCCCTTTCTCTGTTAGTTTTAAGGACTGATTGGAGTCTGTGGTTTTCCTGTTAGCAGATGGGCATGCAAATGGGAAAAAGGATGTCCCTTCGTTCCCAGTGCTTTTCTATTGGTTTCATTTTCACTTGGTGCTGTGTATTGAATTTGGAGCCTTGTGCCTTCCAAGTGCAAATTCTGCCACTGACTGTACTTCTGCCCGGTCGCATTCATGATCCTATCTTCTCTGTGGATGGCCCTGCATTTTCTGAAATGAGACAGTTGTGGTTAGGTTAATTGGCCAATCTTACCCCTAACGGTCACCTGATTTTACAAGGAACGTGTTCTCAGTCTGGAGGCAAAAGTCAAAGACCACGAAGACTACAACAGTGAGCTCCAAGAGGTGGAAAAATGGCTGCTGCAGGTGTCCGGCAGGCTGGTGGCACCTGATCTTCTGGAAACAAGCAGCCTGGAGACAATTACCCAGCAGCTAGCACACCACAAGGTGAGATCTATCCGATCTGCGAATAGTGAGGACCATGTTGCCTGTATGAGGGTGTGTGCACGTGTGTGTGTGTGTGTGTGTAGCATGTGTGCATGTGAGTGTGTGCACATGTCTGCAAGTGCAGTAACTTTGGGTTATGATGATAAGGTCCGGTTATATAACCCAGGATAGCCTTGAACTCACAATCTTCCTGCCTTTGCTCCTGAATATTGAGATTACAGGCACAAACAGCCACACCCAACCCCACATTCCCCCATCATGAATCCCTTAAACTCATTAACTCTTCCTCTGGGAATATCCCTGAGCACCTTTAGGTCCTTTTAAGTATTTTGCCAATACATTACCAAGGTAAAAACCTCTCCCCCGCCCCACCCCCCAAAAAAGATGAATAAGACTGTGAAGTTGTTGATCTTCATCTATCTGGCAACTAGTTGGCTCCTAACTGAAATCGATTCCCGAGAAGTCTGAATCCATTTCATTTGCAGGCAATAATGGAAGAAATCGCTGGTTTTGAAGACCGTTTGAACAGCCTGAAGGAGAAAGGCGACACTCTGGTTGGACAGTGCTCTGACCACCTGCAGGCGAAGCTGAGACAGAGCGTACAAGCCCACCTGCAGGGGACGGGGGACAGCTACTCGGCCATCTGCAGCACTGCCCAAAGGGTGAGCCTTCTAGAACCCTCTGGAACTGTGATGAGTGAGAGAAAAGCTGTCCAGTCCTAAGGTTTTCAGAAAGAATCTCCAGGATAGTCTTATTCTGTAGCCAGAGGAAATAAGATGGATTTCGCACTCAGTGTGAACACAAAGGAGCAGGCCATATTTTTTTTTTTTTTTTTTGGCCAGTCCTGGGCCTTGGACTCAGGGCCTGAGCACTGTCCCTGGCTTCCTTTTTGCTCAAGGCTAGCACTCTGCCACTTGAGCCACAGCGCCACTTCTGGCCGTTTTCTGTATATGTGGTGTTGGGGAATCGAACCCAGGGCCTCATGTATACGAGGCAAGCTCTCTTGCCACTAGGCCGTATCTCCAGCCCCGGTAAAATGTTTTTAAAAATTGTTTTGCTTGATTCAATTATTGCACACCATTGAAACATTTTTTTCAATTTTCCGTTTATTCTTTAACAATTAAAATAAATAAACTTTTAAAAAATTTTTCACAGTCATTTTTAAAAACTGTACAACCTAGTTCCTACTCTAACAGTTTTATGCATTCATATAGAAATTGAGAAGAATTGGTATTTGTCTCTCTCTCTCTTTTTTTTTGTCAGTCCTGGGCCTTGGACTCAGGCCCTGAGCACTGTCCCTGGCTTCTTTTTACTCAAGGCTAGCACTCTACCACTTGAGCCACAGCGCCACTTCTGGCCGTTTTCTATATATGTGGTGCTGGGGAATCGAACCCAGGGTTTCATGTATATGAGGCAAGCACTCTTGCCACTAGGCCATATTCCCAGCCCAAGAATCGGTATCTGTAATAGGAATATTTTCATCGAAACAGAATCCTTAATATGTTAGAAATAAATCTCTAATAAGTAAGACCTTAATAAAACTTAGCATGCGAATTGCTTTATAGTATTCGAGAACTTTAACTGATGTCTTAGAAAGTTTTGAGAAGTGTTTGAAGTTGCTCCTGTAGTATTTTGGGTGCGTGTGCCAGTCCTGGCACTTAGACTCAGGGCCTGGACACTGTCTGTTTGCTTCCATGCCTCCATGCTTTTTGACTGGCTGGACAGTAAGAACGGATGTGACCCACTGACCTGCAGAGAATGGTCCCCGTTGGTTATTTTAAAACCAGTCCTGTGTGCTATACAATTATCTGGCACCCCAGATTCGAACACTTTACCCTGCAAAGGTTATTTTAAAAGGGGCAAAGTTGCAAATGATATCAAAAGAGGAAAAGAAGAGGGAAGAGAAAACAGTGTGGCTGTGTGTGGGTCTTCCCAGTGAGCTTATTCATCTGCTCACTCAACAGATTGACTTCCGGCTTCCTACTTCATCCGGGGCTTTTTTGTATGCATTTGAGTTGTGAGGCTATGACTTAAAAGTGTCTTAGAAAAGGTATCGGTAAATGTTGGAAGGAGCAATGTAATTAAAAAACAACAACTTCAAAAGCAGGTGAAACTGTAAGAACGCAGACACATGCAAATTTCTCAAAAGGGAGAGAGAAACAAAAACCTTTTTGTCTTGTTGAGGTATAAAGCAAGCAGAAAAGGGGTGCACACGGTGTCTGATGGAAATGATGAACTTGACAGATGTTAAAGAAAAGCAGTATTCAGTTATTGGTTCTGTTGTCTCATTTCCTAATTTTGTTGGAGGAAGGAGGGTGGAGAGGGACAGTAGTGGGATTTGAATGCAGGCCTCAAGCTTAGGAAGCAGGCACCTTAAATTTGAGCCATATACCTCTAACTCTTTTTGCTTTCTTGTTTTTCTTACTGTTAGCTTAGGCTGACCTAGGCTATGATCTGCCTGATATCTATCTATCAAGTAAATAGGGTGACAAACATGAGACCCCCATACTTGGCTCTTTTATTCCTTAATAGATTTTTTTTTTTTGCTCAGGAAACCTCATAGGTAGATTGCACCTTAATCTCAAGATGTTTCCTAATGCACAGTTATGAATGCATTGACAATTGAGGAGTCATTAATTGAGAAGCCATATCAAAAAGTGTGTGAATTCTTCTGGGTTATTGTTCTGAAATGTAACTTGCTAGTTGAAATAAAGCATGAACCTCTTGCCCTTCTCTGTCACCTTTTAGATCGAGTTTGACCTTATCACCGTGCTAGAAGCATCAGAATCAGAGAATTTCTTATATGTTTCAAGATGATGTTTTATCTTTACGTTAGTTCCTAGCTTAAACAAAAGTACAGTATTTATACTAGCCAGCAACCAAGCTTTAAAAGTCTCTGTCTTAGCTGGGCACTGAGGTCTGATGCCTATCATCCTAACTACTTAGGAATCTAAGATCCGATGATTACAGTTCAAAGCCAGCCTGGGCAGGAGAGTTCATAAGACTCTTTCCTCTAATTAACCAGAAAAACAACAACAACAACAACAACAACCGAAAGTGGAGCTATGGCTCAAGTGGTAGGGCACTATCCAAGAATGAAATGCTGAGATAGAACCCAGGCCCTGAACTCAAGCCCCTAGACCAGTATCTCTTGATGTATGTTTATTAATTCTTTCCAATGATTGCATGCATTTCAACACTCTTTCCTTAATCAGTATTACACTGGGATAGGTGGGTGAATCAAGAAATTACAGTCTGGCATTTGTCCATGACAGTGTTGGAACACGTGTGACCTCCTTAGATGGGGGTGGGGTGGGGAGAGAGAGGGGGACACACCACTTAATTTCAATGTGCTGGGATTGAAGGAAGCCCTCACGGACTCCGCGTGACTGTCCTGTCTCAGGTGTACCGGAGTTTGGAACAGGAGCTTCAGAAGCACGTCAGCCGGCAGGACACCCTGCAGCAGTGCCAAGCCTGGCTCTCCGCGGTGCAGCCGGACTTGCAATCCAGCCCACAGCCGCCTCTCAGCAGGACCGAAGCCATGAAGCGGGTAGGAGGCTCCCGAAAGTTTGCTATCCTTTTAAAATATAATTTTATTGTTGTTATTATTAAGGTGCCGTACAGAGGGGTTACCATCTCATAAATCAGCTAATGAGTACATTTCGGGGTTTTGTTTGTTTGTTTGTTGGGACAGTGTTACCCCATCCTTCTCCTTCACTTTTTCCCAGTTTTACCCTCCCATCCCTGCCCACAAGTTCATTCTCCATATAGTAAACCATGACTGCATTGTCAGACCCTCCCTTTCTGTGCCCCCATTTGTCCTCTCAAAAACAACAAAAAAAAAAGCCTAAATATAAAGATAAACACTACTACCACCATTACCCACAGAAAAAGCTTGTTATTCTTACGAGTGGTTCATTCCGTCAAGACATAGTAAGTGTTTTTGATACCTGCGCCAGCATCTGGGAGCATAAAGCCATGCATAAGTCTGAGGCTGGCTCTAGTTTAGCTCTGGTTGCAGCCGAGAAGACAGACAGGACACGGAAAGCACGTGGGTGTGGAGGAACGGAAAGCACGTGGGCTTGTCTGTAACCAAGGATCAACGCCGAAGCCTGACCCCTGGGGTGGCCATTGGCTATGGGACTCAGTTTCCTACTCATTCAAGTGAAGATGGTCAGTATAGTTCCCGCTCAGTAGAGAATAGGCTATGTAGCACATGCTTGAAATATACTTTCTCTCTTAAATAGTTTAGATGATTTCTATCGGGAAAAGTTCTAAGTAAGTATACGAAGCGTGTATCAGGACAAATCAAATGAAAGGTGGCTCTCTGAGTCCATAAGAAATACCAAAAACAGTCGGGCTCTGGTGGCTCACACCTGCAATCCTAGCTACTCAGGGACAGCCTCTAGGCACTGAGTTCAAGTCCCAGAACTGGCACCGAAACAAAAAATGAAAGTCCATACGTGTCCTCTACCTTCTGACCATTTCACAGTTTTTAGCATATGTTAATTGTATAAAGGAAGAGATTTCATATTGACATATCCAGATTCATCCTCTCTGCTCCCTTCACTTCTCCCTGTATATCCTTCTGTATCCTTTGACTTGCACACCCTTTTTCTCCTCTAAATTACACATCTGAGAGGAAATGTGGTGCTTGTCATCCCTGACTAATCCCCACCAAAACCCATGTTCCTGCCGGCGCCATGATTTCACTTTTCTTGGCTGACTAGAACTCAATTGTGGATGAAAAGAAAACCCCCATGGTGTAAACATCCATATGTTCTTTCGACTCCGAGTTTTCCTCAGTCATTCCTTGTGGCTCTTGGTTACCAACAGATTTTTTTCTCCTTTGTTACCAAAAATAATACAAAAAGAACAAATGATGGGGGAAGGGGGGCGGGGGAGGGACGTGAGGAATCTATTAATTCTAATGGCTTTTTTTCCCCCAGAATAGGACAGAATTTACCACGCTTTCTCAGAGTTAAGTGGTAACTGCAGGTGAATTCTCTTCCTCCTTGGATTCCAGATTCTGTGGTTCTGTGGTTTCCTGCTTCTGCCTTTCTGTAGCCTCTCTCAGTGGACTTCCGTCTACTCGAAAGCAGCCCCAGAAGGGAATTAATTAGAGGTGGTGAAGATAGCTCCATCTCGGATGCACAGAACGGGGAAGCAATTGCTTTTACTTCCTTTCTGCTGTTCGTTCTTTGTTTTGGTCTAGTTCGTCAGCATTCCCCCTTGACCTCTGTGCTCATGTTAAACAGAGCAGGCCCTTGGTGCCTTGCTAGTGCAGAGATAGGACGGCCGAGGCCTGCTATTGATGACTTCAGAGGCAGACAGACAGGTTCGATTGGCATCTTGATCGTGGTCCCAAGACACATGTTGTTTGTTCACCACCTCCCCTGTGCTAAATGCTTCATAAATCTACAATAACCCTACCCCCAAGAACTTAGTTCCATTTAAAGTGGCATCTTGTCATAAGGCAAACAATGTGAATTTGAGGAAATGGGAAAAATATAACACTTGTCTTGGAAGTTAGGTTTTTGTTTTTGTTTTTAAATATGTTGCAAGTGTCCCATCATAAAGGATATCCAGGCTGCCCCCAGTTCTTTTGCAGTTAGGCCAAATGACTTAAAAAAAATCTCAGTATAAATCATTATAAAGTTAAATACATTGTTTTTAAAAAAAAACTAGAGTTCTGCTATCGTATTCTCTTGTCATTCCTAAAATTTGTTTGGGGCAGGTAATCACGTGGCACGCTAGTTAGTGATTCTAACTGAAAATGAATCCCGGTTACTTTGCAGGTTGAATAGAACAAGGAGTGCTTTTGACTTAGCAGGAACTTGAGCTGCATTGATTATGTCTCCAGAGGAATCCGGCGGGGTGCACCCCCTGCAGGCCGCGCTCCACACGTGTTAAAAGCGGCTGTGGCCTCCTCTAGCTCCCGTGGCTCCCCTTAGCTTCCCTTCCCATGTAGAGCCAATTTTACATTTTGTCCCACGGCCTGTGAATAGGCGGTGCATGCAGAGGAAGCTTTTTGATAATAGAGTCCTCTGGTCTTAATCCCACGGGACTAAACCACTGGCTCTCCAGTAGGACAAAGGGGTGACTGTCCCACAAGGGGACATTTAGCAAACTAGACATACTTCCGGTTGCCACCCTTGGGAGTAGGGAGGCTACTCCTGGCCTTCACCAGGTACAAACCCGGAACGTCACAGCACATCGGACCACGCTCAGCACAGGACTCAGCACAATGAGGTGCTGAGCCTCAGATGCCCACAGTTCTGAGTTCAGAGGCTGAGAAACTCTACGTCCAGGCAGGCCTCTGTGACTCGGCCTCCATGGGTCTCTCTGACCTCCACTCCAGCCTGGGGGCCTTGCCTTGCCCTTCCTCCCATGTGTGGAATGTTTCACCTCAGGGTCCGGCTGGCTCCTCCTTGCACACTGGGCTGTTGCTCCCAACAGGTCTTGAGGCACACTCCTTGTGAAGTAGCAGCACGTCTGCCTCTCATCCCCTCCATTTCCAACTTGACTTCTCTACCTGCTGTTCAACACCACCAGCCACGGTGGGTGTTTTTGCGGTCTGCTGCTCTCGTAAGGATGCAAGCTTTATGCGTGGCCCCTGAAACGCAGCCTCTCTAGAGGCTACACCTCTGCAGGGAAGCGCTGCTTCTGTGAAGAAATGAGAACTTGGGCATGGACGTGTGTCTTGGTTGGTTGAGCTGTAGAGGATGAGCAAAAAGGGGTGCAAGTACTAAGTCTGAGTCACAGTCTTGAACCTAGGTAAAAAAGAAAAAGAGAGGAGAGGGGTCCAACAACAGCCTTTCTTGAGTTTATGGAAAGGGGAGAGCAAGCCATGCGCTTCCTCTACAGACAGGAAGCCCAGTCCTCCATGCTCCTGCCTCCCCACAAAGCCTCCACACTCACTCTGATCCGTGCTTTGTCTCTGAGGTGCGCGTATTCAAAGCAGATGGTGGTTGGCCATGCATTCTTTGTGTGAAAGGAATGAGAAATGGGAACGTGAGCAGAGTCTCTGGACAGATTGGAGAAGGGCCGCTGGTGTTCCCCGTTCTCAGGCAATGCAGACAGCTTTCATGACAATGAGAAGCAGATGGGGGCCAAACAGACCCCTGCCAGTGTGGTTGGAATTCTACTCTGTGGGTCACGCCAATGGTGAGAACACTGTGCCTGGCAAGGTTTGTTTTATTATTGGTGTGAGGGTATGTATGCCGAACCTCAAGGCCTTGTGTTCTCAGTTCTCATGACCGATACTCTACTACTTGAGCCACGCTTCCACTTCCAACTTTTTGCTGGTTCATTTAAAATAAGAGTCTGTTGGATTTGCCGGCCTGGGCTGGATCATAATCAAGATCCTCAGAGCTCAGCCTGCTGGGTCCCCGGGATCATAGGAGTGAGCCACTAGGTAGGCCTGGCTATTTCCGAAATGTCAGCAAGGTATTCTTGGGGGTACAAATAGTTCTGATCGTTGTGTTTTATTCAGGTCAAACACTTCCGCGCTCTGCAGGAACAGGCAAGAACCTACCTGGACCTCCTCTGCTCCCTGTGTGACTTGAGCAACCCTTCAGTGAGAGACGCAGCGAAGGCCATTCAACAGACAGAGCAGATGGTAAGGGAACATAAGAGCACGAAACGGACAAAACAAGTTCAGAAATTCTACTGAACTGTCTGTTTCTAGAATGACACAAGTGAGGTTTAGAGAGAATCGTTCTTGCAGGATTCCTATTACATTCCTATGACCATTATAGTAAGTTCAAATTCAACGGAGTCATCATAGAAACGTAAGTATGCTGATGCTGACCACAGGGATGAGCTGCAAATCACTGGGTCCCTTTCCAGTTCTGTCATCCTCACCCTCTTCCTCTTCTTTCTTGAATTACAATCTCTCTTTTTCTTTTCTTTTCTCACATCTTCTATTTTTATTCTTTTCACCTTTTCTACTGTGCTCTTTGAGTCATATTTAAAATGAAAGCCCCTCAATTCTGGTTTATTATATTGAGGACCTCAAAGAACACGTCATCTGTTCTATGACTCATCAAATGTCCTTGCTGTGGAACTTCATGTTGAAGTGGATTTTGAAGTATATGTGGTTGCTACGCGAAGTTCTATGATGAGTTATCAAAACCTGACCCCAAATCTAGTGTGGTGGTGCACCTCTGTAATCCTGGCACTTGCGAGGTTGAAGCACGAGGATCATGAGTTTGAGGCCTGTCTTGGATGCATAGTGACATCCTGATGAAAAGGAAGGAAGAGAAGAAAGAAGGAAGAAGGGAGGGAGGGAGGGAGGGTGAGAGGGAGGGAGGGAGGAGGAAAGAAGAAAGGGAGAGAGGGAGAAAGAAAAGAAAACACAGCAGAGAATTTCTATGCTCAAGGTCACTGCCACTGTTGCAGGCTTCAACCCATTTATACCACACACAAGACACTGCTTTCATATTGATATTTAATATTCACAGAACAAATAAAATGATCCAGAAGAACAGAGAAAGACAAGTATTGTGCCCGTACAGATTTTTCTTTTTAAAAATTTTTGTTTTTTGGCCAGTCCTGGGCCTTGGACTCGGGGCCTGAGCACTGTCCCTGGCTTCTTTTTGCTCAAGGCTAGCACTCTGCCACTTGAGCCACAGCGCCCCTTCTGGCCGTTTTCTGTATATGTGGTGCTGGGGAATCGAACCCAGGGCCTCATGTATACGAGGCAAGCACTCTTGTCACTAGGCCATATTCCCAGCCCCAGATTTTTCTTTTTTAAACTAGTGAAATTAACCAGTCCTTGATGTTACGGGGTTAGACATACGGGGTTTGAGGGAGGAGATTCCCCATTCCTCCAAGAGTCCACCATGCAGAGACAGTCTCAAGCAAAAAGATGGATTTATTGGGGAAGTAAAAAGCAAACTGACTGGCCTCAGTCAGGGACTGAGCACAGACTGAGCACAGGGACTCAGCGCAGACTTGGGAGCTGAACTGCGACAGTGAAAAGCGGGCTGACCGGCCAGGGACACAAGGCAGACTTGGGAGCTGCCACCGTGACCCCGAGCAGACCTCAAATTGGGGTTTATAAAGGTAAAAGCATAGCACAGATGTAGGGGCTTGACGCAGGGGGTAGAGCAAGCAGCAAACAGATTAAGCCATGTACAGAAGCAGAAGTTTGGGATCAGGTTGACCTAATCTACTGCCCCCAACGTTTCCTACCATGTTTCCCTAATCAAGATGGAATCAGCTCTGCTCCCTACAACACTTCATCCTTATGAAAGATGACAGAATCCATATAGTTTGCAAACACAACTCATTGAAGTAGTTCGTATACTTTCGAAAGTAAGCAAAGTACATCTCCAGGTGTATCCAGAATATTAATAATTCTGCATTTTATAAGATGGAAAGACAAGTGGGTTTTAAGTAACAATGTAACATTTCTAGTTACCCCAACACTAATACCTAAGTCAAACAGATATGCCTAGGGAAAGAAAGGCCCAGAGTAAAAACCTTTAGGGCAGCTTTTGATCTAATAGAGGGTTAAAATTTCTTATTGATTGACGACATTGATTCAGATCACAAGGTATAGCTTCCCGACACTTAAATTCACAAGAAACTCTAAAGGAAAAGCCTCCTTTTCCTGCGTGCTTCCTGGATTTACCTGTGTGTGTGCACCTGTGACCGTCTGCTCAGTGGCCCACTGAAGTGACGGCATCTGAGTCACTGAGCAGAGGTTTTGTTGTGGCACCTGACTTGTCTTCTATGTTTTCTCAAGATGGAGCAGAGGCTGGCCCAGGCGCAGAACTTAACTCAGGGCTGGGAGGAGATCAGACACCTAAAGGGCGAGCTGTGGATTTTCCTCCAGGACGCAGATCAGCAGCTGCAGAACATGAAGAGGAGGCCCTCGGAGCTGGAGCCAAACATTGCCCAGAACATGCTTTCCCAGGTCAAGGTGCGAACTGCTTTGAGGGAGACAGTAGAAAAGATGGAAAGCACTCAGCGCCTTCACAGTGATCTGCCTGTGGACCCTTAGACCTTAGACGCCAGCACAGCCGGCTATGGAAGGAGAGCGACTAAGCAGCCCAGCTTGGGGCCAGGGAAAGACAGATCCCAAAGCAAGCTTTCATTTAGTTGGGGCCACAGGGGCGGGGTGTCCCAAACACTCTGGAGGCTGAGGCGGGAATATCTGTTGAGCCAAAGACCAAAGAAGAAAGAAATGGAAAAGAAAGGAAGAAACAAGAGGGAGGGAAGGTGAGAGGGGAAAGGAGACAGAGAAAGAGGAGGGAAGGAGGAGGAAGCTATAGTGGGAAGAAGGGAAGGAAGGAGAAACAAGAAAGAGGATAAGAAGAAAGTGAAAGGAAGAGGAGGGGAGTGGAAGGGGAAGAATGGGAAGGGGGCGGCAAGAAAAAACCAGATGGTAGGAGGGAACAAAGTAAACATATCCTTGAGGTTCCCTGGGCCACATTCATCAGAGCACCTTCAGTCCATGTTGGTCCTGTGCAAAGCAGCTGTTCCTGAACACAAGTGGCTGGCAGTGTGCTGCTAGGAACACAGAATACCGTATTGTTAGAGCAATGGGACGCAAGCCTATGTAGCTAATGTTAATTAGAATAGAAATCTGATTTATATTATATATAACTTAATTGTAGTAGAAAATTGTTTTTATAAGTATATTTATTCATGGGATTGGATTCAGTTTTCAACAAACTAAAGAGTTTTTTTCTATGGCAACGAGGCATACTGTATATATGTTTTCTATTGGAATACTGCTTAACAATGCAGAAGAAGTAAGGGATAACATGAACTTGATAGCTTTTACAAAAGCAGGCGCTCTTCAAATGTCTAGAAAGATTAAGCCTCACATGAAGCAAAGATACTTTTCATTTTGCTTTATATTGAGGTTATTCTGAACACAGTTAGGAATTGATGTTCACAAAGTAATGTGGTAAATTTTTGGTTTTCTCTTCATTACTAGCCCGTTAAGGAATATAAAATGTGTACAAGTCTCGTGTGTGTTAGTGTTTCACTGTGTGTGTTGGGATGATTTCACAACACGTGACCTCCTTGATGCCTTCAGGATTTCATGAAACAACTGCAGGGCAAGCAGGCATGTGTGGGCACCATCGTAGAGAAGGTGAACAAGCTAACGAGGAAGCAGGAATCTCCGGAGCACAAGGACATCAGCCACCTGAGCGAGCAGTGGCAGGACCTGTGCGTACAGTCCAGCAAGCTGTGCTCACAACGCGAAGAAGACCTGCAGAGAACGACGGACTACCGTGACCGCCGGAACCTTGTGGAAGCCTTCTTAGAAAAATTCACTACCGAGTGGGACAACTTGGCCAGGTAGCAGCGCATCGCCGGTGGTTTCTCTTCACGCTAACCTGGGAACTTCTTCGTCTCTGTAAACACTTAGAATGTCTTATTTTAAAATCTCTTTGTCTACTCTTATCAATACTGAACACACATTATGAAGAGCCAGATGGAGAGAGGCTGAGGGGCTTCCTAGCTTTATATTAATTATCAGCAGACAAACGAGAACTGGTTGAAGAACAGCTGTGTTTGTCGATTTAATTCCAAGGACCATTTCAAAGACCACCCCTCTGGGACCTTGAAGGAGATTCTGGAAATATTCCTAGCTTTGTTTAAGTACTGAATATGGGCTAACACCCAGGCATTTATGGCATAGCTCCTTCTTGACTGTCTATGAGACACAGATTTCTATCGAGTCTGTAAAGTAATATATTAACTATAATTGGTGTTTATGTCATATTCTAGAAATAAGCGAACAATTCAAACTCTGGTATTTGCATCCTATTTTTACATTTTATTATCGTTGAACTCTCCTTAGACACTGTTTTCTTTGAAAAGTAAAGATTATTCCCCCCCTCTATGATACATTCACTTGAACCCTTCCTACGCTTTTAAGCAGTAGAATGAAAGAAATCTGCAGTTCCCCTGTGATGCATTAGCTCAGTGCAATGAAAATCGCCAGTATTATCTAGATGTAGTTAAATCATGGAGTGGATTTGGGGTTTGTTTTGCTGTACTGTTTTCTGATTTGCCTACTTTTCTGTGATACTGAGCACTTGGCTGGTCTTTGAGTTAAATCCAGTCGATACCAGCCAAACAAAACAAAATATATTTCTCACTTACAATAGGCACCTTAAACCTAATGTGTTCGAAAATGAACTCCTCATTTCACCTCCCAACCCTGCTTCTCACATTTTAGAAGTGATCATTTGCATATGTAAAACAGATGGCAGAAACATTAAGTTTTCCTATAAACTTGCTAGCCAAAGGGGTGATGATTTTTTTTATATCACATTCTTATTTTTAAAGATTTCCAATACTTTGGTGCATCACGGAACAAGAATATCTAAAGAAAACCACAGAGTAGCCTTTAGCCATTGTCTTTACCTTCTAGCGTGGACTGCATAGTGCTTTGTTGTTTATTGTCTCTCATTTCCACCAGGAAGCACATAAATCATAGTCACTTACTAATTTTGGACCATGCTATTTGCCGCAATGCGTAGATCTTGTTACTATACAGACTGTACATTGTTGATAAGAGCCAGAGGAAGATGAAAGCTTAAGTTCAATGTGTTTGGAGGAGAGTAATAGCCAGTACAAGGACAGTAGCTAAGAATGTAGGCAACTTGGTTTTGTCCAGCTTCTGTAATAGAAATACACGAGAGTTAAACTGTAGTCTAACTATAGCATCTGTAGTACTAAGCCTTGAGTTGAGCTACTCACAATGACCCAAAGCAAACAGCCTCCCCCTGAGGAAAATGGTGAGAATGAGTGGAACAAGCTAATTTGCTCTTTTATCTTTCCATGTTTTTTCAGATCTGATGCAGAGAGCACAGCCGTCCACTTGGAAGCTTTGAAAAAGCTGGCATTGGCCTTGCAGGAGAACAAATATGCCATCGAAGACCTGAAAGATCAAAAGCAGAAGATGATAGAGCACCTGAACTTAGATGACAAAGAATTAGTCAAGGAACAGACCGGTCATGTCGAACAACGCTGGTTCCAGCTGGAGGACCTGGTCAAAAGGAAAATCCAGGCGTCCATCACCAACCTGGAGGAGTTAAATGTGGTGCAGTCCAGATTTCAGGAGCTGATGGAGTGGGCCGAAGAGCAGCAGCCCAGCATTGCTGAGGCCCTGAAGCAGAGCCCCCCTCCCGACATGGCTCCGAACCTCCTCGCGGATCACCTGGCCATCTGCAGTGAGCTGGAGGCCAAGCAGATGCTCCTCAAAGCCCTCACGAAGGACACGGACAGAGTGATGGCCAATCTGGGCCTCCGTGAGCGCGGCGTGATCCAGAAGGCCCTCTCTGACGCCCAGAGGCACGTGGATTGCCTCGGCGACTTGGTGGGCCAGCGAAGGAAGTACTTGAACAAAGCCTTGTCTGAGAAAACCCAGTTTCTCATGGCGGTGTTCCAAGCCACCAGCCAGATCCAGCAGCATGAGCGAAAGATCCTGTTCCGTGAACACATCGCCCTGCTCCCCGATGACGTGAGCAAGCAGGTTAAAACGTGTAAGAGTGCGCAGGCCAGCCTCAAGACCTACCAAGGTGAAGTCACGGGACTCTGGGCCCAGGGTCGTGAATTAATGAAAGGACTCACCGAGCAGGAGAAGGGTGAGGTGTTGAGTAAACTTCAGGAATTGCAGAGTGTTTATGACTCTGTGGTGCAAAAATGCAATCATCGGTTGCAAGAGCTAGAGAAGAATTTAGTTTCTAGAAAGCACTTTAAGGAAGATTTTGATAAAGCTTGTCACTGGCTCAAACAAGCCGATATTGTGACATTTCCTGAAATCAACCTCATGAATGAGAGCAGTGAGCTTCATACACAACTGGACAAATACCAGCACATTCTTGAACAGTCTCCAGAATATGAGAATCTTCTCCTGACCCTACAGAGGAATGGGCAGGCCCTGTTACCATCGCTGAATGAGGTCGATCATTCCTATCTCAGTGAAAAGCTGACTGCTTTGCCGCAGCAATTTAATGTCGTCATGGCCCTGGCAAAAGACAAGTTTTATAAAGTCCAGGAAGCAATTCTGGCTCGCAAAGAGTACGCTTCCTTGATTGAGCTGACCACACAGTCTCTGAGCGAGCTAGAAGATCAGTTCTTGAAGATGAGGAAGGTTCCTGCTGACCTGGTCGTTGAAGAGAGCCTCGCTCTTCAGGACACCTGCAGAGTTCTTCTGGATGAGGTGGGGGGCCTGGGAGTAGCTGTGGATGGACTGAACCAGAAGAAAGAAAGCTTCCGCAACACAGGTCAGCCTTGGCAGCCGGACAAGATGCTCCGCCTTGCCACCTTGTATCACAGACTGAAACGGCAGGTGGAGCAGAGGGCCAGCTTGTTGGAAGACACCACAAGTGCATACGAAGAGCACACCAAGATGAGCCAGGAGCTAGAAAGACAGCTAGAGGCGGTGAGAACAGAGCAGTCCAAAGTGAACGAGGAGACGCTGCCCGCCGAAGAGAAGCTCAAAGTCTACCATTCTCTAGCGGGAAGCCTGCAGGACTCGGCCACCCTGCTCAAGCGACTGGCCATGCATCTGGAAGATGTGTCCCCCCATCTGGACCCCTCGGCCTACGAGAAAGCCAAGCATCGGGTGCAGACTTGGCAGGAGGAAGTAAAGCGGATGACTTCTGGCCTTGGGGAGACTGTGGCAGAGTGTGAGAGCCGGATGGTGCAGAGCAGAGATTTCCAGACCGAGATGAGCCGCTCTCTGGACTGGCTGCGGAGGGTGCAGGCAGAACTCAGAGGGCCGGTGTGCCTGGAGCTCAGCCTTCGAGACATCCAGGAGGAGATCAGGAAGATCCAGATCCACCAGGAAGAGGTGCAGTCCAGCTTGAGGATCATGAGTGCCCTGAGCCGCAAGGAGAAGGAGAAGTTCACGAGGGCCAAGGAACTGATTTCTGCGGACTTAGAGCACACGCTGGCTGAGCTCTCGGAGCTGGATGGGGACGTGCAGGAGGCCTTGCGCGCCCGGCAGGTGGGTGGAGATCGCTCTGCTTCTCTACTTTTCACTCGCTGATTCCTGAATGTAGACAGGAGAAGACTGGTTTGGGTTGGTTGGGGGATGAGCATCATTTCTTCAAGTATTTCTTCTTGTAACCTATACTACTAAGTAGTTGTACAAAGGGTTTCAATTCAACACGTCAGTTTATGAGTACAGTCTTGATCACTGTCACCTCTTCAATCGTTCTGTGTGTGTGTGTGTGTGTGTGTGATTGTGTATGTGTACGTATGCCTTACTAGCACTTGAACTCAGGGTCTGGGATCTGTTCCTTGGCTTTTTTGCTCAAGGCTAGAACTCTACCACTTGAGCCACAGCTCTACTTTCGGCTTTTTGGTGTTAATTGTACATAAGAGACTCACAGACTTTCCTACCTGGGCTGACCTCAAACCAAGATCCTCAGATCTCAGCCTCCTGAGTAGCTTGGACTGCGGGTATAGGCACTGGTGCCCTCATTTCTTTGTACTGCCACACAGAATCATCTTCAGCAGATACTCAGCAGACATTCTTAACTTTTCTGTACAGAGTATTCATTCATGCATTGCCATATGTCGACTTTGCTTGTGAGTGTAATTCCTCACATATGCCTTTTGCCTTTAGAAGAGATGATACGTGACTGTAACAATGTAAGTTATCACTGATTCAAGAAACATCTAGCAGAGGGAATGTTTTTTAAAGCTCTAAAAGTTATCTAGGCCTTTTTCTTTATTTTCCCTAAGCATTGCAATCTACCAAATACTCATATAGCAGTTATATCACCGTGGGTATTATAAGTGAGCTGGAGATGACCGCACAGCTCTAGGGGGGTAGGGAAGCTATGTAAAGGTTTGTGTGCAAATGCAACAACACTTTATATGAGGAACTTGTGTTTAGGTATCTGTGGGAACTAATGCCCCACAGAGATTGAGAAGTGGCTGTATTTGCATATTGCTAAAACTGATTAGCGATCAGGTAACGACATCCTTTTTTAAACAGCATTGTTAAGGTGACATTGCAGGAGAAGTTTCCAAATAGTGCAGCTCTTCCCTGGCTGGGCTGGCTTTGAATCGTGATCCTCAAATCTCAGTCTGCTGAGTAGCTAGGATTACAACAAGCTTGAGCCACGGTGCCTGAGCAGATGTAGTGATACATTTGAATTAAAAATCTTAAATCTGTTAGTTATCTCTACTCTGCTGTCTTGTTTGACTTATCGTCATCTTGGCCTGAATAACTGCAGGACATAATTCCAAAGGTATGTGTGACTCCACACAGGTTCTTGGCTCTTCCCCTCTCCCCCCCACATTCTTCATCCGGTTAATCCTCTGCTTCTTCCACCACTTCCCTGCACTTTAGCTAGCACAGCAGAGTCCACCTGTGCATTGGCTAATGGTTATGTGAGGGGCCCAACTTCCAGACATACACTTCCTAGTCTCTATTCAAGACTTCAGTGACCCTTTCCTTTCCAGAAACTACTATTTGACCTATTTTGGAGGTTTGGTGCTATTATTCTTTTAACCAACGGGATCACAATTGTGTTTTGCTAAACTTTCAGCATGCCATGTCTTGCCAAGCATTCTATTTTTTTTCTTTAGAGAAAGCTCCAAAAATTGTCAGGCTTACCACTATAAATTTCTACATTGTGTCTATCTTGGTTTATTTGTGATTTTCTTTTTTTTTTTTTTTTTTTTTTGGCCAGTCCTGGGCCTTGGACTCAGGGCCTGAGCACTGTCCCTGGCTTCTTCCCGCTCAAGGCTAGCACTCTGCCACTTGAGCCACAGCGCCACTTCTGGCCGTTTTCTGTATATGTGGTGCTGGGGAATCGAACCTAGGGCCTCGTGTATCCAAGGCAGGCACTCTTGCCACTAGGCTATATCCCCAGCCCTATTTGTGATTTTCTTTAACTCCAGTGATAAAAATATGATAAGAATAGCAGAAGAAAAAAATAAGGGTTAAAAATTGCAGATGACAAAAATGACACCAATTTATCAGTTCATTTATACACAGACACATACCCTCCACAGGACTGAGGATTAGGAAAACGAACGGGAAGGTAAAGCTGGTTCCTGCAGGGACGCTGGGACTTGATTTTGTGTGCTCTTCCTCCCTCCCAGGCCATTCTGACTGAAGTGTACAGTCAGTGTCAAAGGTTTTACCAGCTCCATCAAGCAGCGAACGACTGGCTCGAGGATGCCCAAGAAATGCTGCAACTGGCGGGCAGTGGTCTCGATGTGGAGAGCGCAGAGGAAAATCTCAAAAGCCACGTGGAGTTTTTCAGTACAGCGGATCAATTCCACAGTAAACTGGAGGAGCTCCAAGGCCTGGTAGCCACACTGGACCTGCTCATCAAGTCCACTGGCAAAGAAGAACTAGCCCAGAAAATGGCTTCCCTGGAGAAGAGAAGCCAACACGTCATGCACGACTCCCAGACCCAGTCAGACCTCTTAAAGCGGTATGTACAGTGGTCGTGTGCTAGATCTAGAGTTCAGCGAAATGAATTTTTATCTCAAAAACAGTAAATACCAAAGATCTGTGTTATCCAGGAAATTCATTTTTTTTCCTCTTAACAATCATCAGACCTATCGACAACAGAGCTCTCTGTGAAAAATCTGTCATTTCATATCACTTACTGATTTCTATTGGAATCTTTCAAAGATGTGCAGTCCGAGGTCAAGATTATCAGAAAGCGAGGGAAGAGGTCATTGAATTGATGAATGATGTGGAAAAGAAACTGTCTGAGTTTTCTTTGATGAAGTCATCTTCTAGGCATGACGCAGAGGAAAAACTGTCAGAACACAAGGTCAGTTTGGTCATCTGGTCCTTGAAGATGTCCTTTTGATTTATTCTTGTCATAGGTCTTCATGGCACTACAGAAGGGTCCACAAACAGATCATTAAATCTTCATTTCCACCTAGGCTTCTTCAAATACGAGAAAGAGACAATTCCCCCCCCCCCTCTCATATAATGGGCTTTTTTTTTTTTTTTTCCAGTCCTGGGGCTTGGACTCAGGGCCTGAGCACTGTCCCTAGCTTTTTTTCACTCAAGGCTAGCACTCTACCACTTGAGCCACAGTACCACTTCTGGCTTTTTCTGTTTTCTGTGGTGCTGAGGAATGGAACCCAGGGCTTCATGGATGCAAGGCAAGCACTCTTCTGATAAGCCATATTCCCAGCCCCATGTTAGTAGTTTTAAGTGAATGGAATGATGGCACCTTTTTGGGTTCTCCTTGGAAATGCAGACCCAAGACTAAAAAGAGACATTCAGAGCACTTTACTTCTGATAAGAGGAATGTCAATAACTTCTTGTTGACAACTTAGATGAATTCAGAGAAAAAAAATTTAAGTAATGAATCTCACTCACAAGGCTCAGGACTATCCTGAAATATCTAATTTAATTTACTTACATATTTGCTGATGTGTGTGTGTCTGTGCATGCGCGTGTATGCACATGTGTATGCACGCCAGTCCTGGGGCTTGAACTCAGGGCCGGGGCCTTGTCCCTGAGCTTCGGAAGTTCAAGGCTAGCACTCTACCACTTGACTCCCAACTCTACCTCGGGCTATAGTTTATTGGAGATAAGAGTCTCACAGACTTTCCTGCCCAGCTGGCTTCGAACTGCAGTCTTCAAATCCCAGCCTCCTAAGTAGCTAGGATTACAAGCATGAGCCACCGGCACGCTGATATTCGCTGATTTTTAAAAATAGGAAAAGTGTGCTAGGCGCCAAAGGCTCGTGCGTGTAATTCTAACTACTCAGAGATCTGAGACTCCAGGTTTGAAGCCAACCCCGGGCAGACAACTCTCCAGTTCACTGGCAAGAATTGCTGGAGGTTGGAAGTGTAGCACACCAGCCACGAGCAGGAGAAGGCTCGCACCTGTAATTCTAGCCACATGCCTGTCATCTCAGGAGGCTGAGGGCTGAGGATGCAAGTTTGAAGCCAGCTGAGGTGAGGCACCCATCTCCAGTGAACTATCAAAATAAATCAATACAAACAAAAGCCAGAAGTGGAGCTCTGTCTCAAGTGGCATAGTGCTAGCCTTGAACAAACACATCCAGGGATAGTACCCGAGACCAGGACCAACCCCCTACCCCCAAACACATAACCTTAAATTCAATAAATACGTAATATTAACCTTACCTCTTAAATAAATGTATACATGAACATATTCATAAAACTTAAAAAACAAAACAAAACCTGTCCGCCCTCCCCTCTCTGCCCCGCTTCTTCTCCGCCCCTCGGCAGGCTCTGGTGTCTGAGGTGGACTCCTTCCACGAGAAGCTCGCGGCTCTGGAGGAGAGAGCTGCCGAGCTGGAGAGCACCGGGAACGAGGCCAGCAGAGCCGCCCTAAGCAGCTCCATGAGGACCGTGTGGCAGCGCTGGACGCGGCTCCGCGCCGTGGCCCAGGACCAGGAGAAGATTCTGGAAGACACGGTCGACGAGTGGGCAGGCTTGCACCACAAGGTACTCTACAATGCTATGCACAAGTCAGGGGTGCCTTCTTCTCTCTCACTGATGAGAAGATCTTTTGAAACATGGTATTTTGCTCCTTTTTGAAATTGGCCTTACACAAGATTATTTTTTACCTTTCTTCCTCTCTCTCTCTCTCTCTGTCTCTCTCTCTCTCTCTCTGTCTCTCTCTCTCGTGCTATTCTTGGGGCTTGAGCTCAGAACCTGGGATGCCGTCCCTGAGTTTTTATGCTCAAGGCTAGTGCTCTACCACTTGGGTCACGGCTCCATTTCCAACATTTGGGTGGTTAACTGGAGATGAGAGTCCCATGGACTTTCCTGTCTGGGCTGCCTTAGAATCACCATCCTCAGATCTCAGACCTTGGAGTAGCTAGGATTACACTCATGAGCCACTGTCGCTTGGCTTTCATCTGTTTTTTTTCCATGTCATATAAATGAAATTGTGAAGCAAAATACAGTGTGCAATTTGGTCCAAGTCAGGGCCAAGTTATTTCAATTAGAAAACCAAGCAATGAAATTTTAAAAGATAGACATGTTTATTTGGGACTCTATTTGCTTTCTGATGTGATCTGGAAATAATACAAATTACTTTTTCTCTGTCAGGAAACTCATTGAACGTTCATCTCCTTCTAAATTCTGTATTTAATCTCATCTATATTTTAAGTAGGGTCTGATGTTTCACCTGTGACTTCTTTATGACTCCAAGGTGTGTAGTCATCCTAACTTAAATGTTAGCAAGTTGTTTGTTCCGTTCAAAAGAAAAAGTCATGTTTCACATAGTCTCTAATGGTTCTATAAGATTTTCAGATAAAAATCTATATGCAGAGTGAACCCAGGTGTGCCAGCTCACTCCTATAATGCCAGCACTCTGGAGATGAAAGTAGGAGGATTGTGAATTCTAGGCTTGCCTGGGCTGCGTGGCAAGACTTGATCTTAAAAAACTAAGCCAACAATCTGGGTGTTGCTAGGAGAAGCCTGTAATCCTAGCTACTCAAGAGGCTGAGCTCTGAGGAGAGAGATTCGAAGCCAACCCGGGCAGAAAAATCCCCCCGACTCTTCTCCAATGAATCAACAAAAAGAAGTGGAGATATGGATCAAGTGGTAGTGCATCCGTTTGGGGCAATAAATAAATAAATAAATAAATAAATAAATAAATAAATAAATAAATAAAAGTGAAGGGAGCATGTGAAACCCTGTGTTCAAACCCCAGTACTGGCAAACACAGACAAAACACAGGAAGTGGGAGCTTCCCCTTCGGGTTGAGGCCATTGCTCCATTGTGTTGACTGCAATTTAGGATGTGCAGCGACCATCTCCGGTGTGGTTCAAGTGTCAGCGTGACATTTGCCGCCAGTGCTCTATTTATTTTCCCAGTTCACTTTTGAGCTTCCTAGCATGTGTGTTTGTGACTAGGTCCAGAAAGCCACTGAAACGATTCATCAGCTGCAAGAGAAGCTACCCGGAAGCTCGGCCGAGAAAGCCTCCAAAGCAGAGCTCCTGGCCCTCCTTGAAGAGCAAGACACGTGTCTGCTGGAGCTGGAGCAGCAGCAGCTGTCCCTGGGCCCCCTACAGCAGCAAGCACTGAGCATGCTCCAGGACGGAGCCCTCCCGGGCCCTGGAGCAGAGCCGTCCATCCTGCAGGAAATCACAGCAGTGCAAGAGCGGTGCCTCAGGTAGTTTTCCAGCTGCCCTCGGTCTCCGTCAGGGCGGGTACCTGGGTTTGGAGGAGCTTCATCATTCCACCTTCAGAAAGAGGACATTAAGGCTGGGGCTGGGGCGTAGTGGTAGAGTGCTTGCCTAGCAGGCATGAGGCCCTGAGTTCAAATCCCTGGCACTGCATAAGCAAAAACTAAAACAACAAAAAAGTAGGAATCACCACACACGCACTCTCTTCCAGCATGAACCACATACATATCTGGTAGTATTTAGAAATACCCTAGAAAGTGAGCAAGACTCAGTGTCTGTGCTGCTGTCGTTGGCATGGAAGCAGTGGGGGTATAGCTCACAAAATCTGCTAAGAAGAGACGGGCAAGGCCATCGTATGAGGTTGAAGACGGGGTAGGTGTGAGCAGGGCACTGGGTGTGAATCCCACAGAAGAAAGCTTGGAAGGACAGATGCCATCTTCAAGGGACTCGTGGAGTAATGGGGGTAGAAGCTAGTGTGATTGAAGAGAATGGGAAGAGCTTGAAACTGAAACAAGTCTCTGGATAAAGCTCGGTGACTCATTGGTAGCTGTAAGCCTCTGACTAGTAGGACATTTAGGAGAAAGTTCATCTTGATGGTATAGAACCCGCCTGATTCACTTCTTGGGTCAGAGAAAAAAAGAGTCATTAGATAATTTAGTTCCTGAATTCATTGATGTTACCTCATTGAAATCCTACATTTACCTCTTAGTAATTGATGAAGTCAGGGTATTTTGACACCACTAATTGAAACCTTTTTAAAAAAAATCAGGATTACATTAATTCAAATCAAAAGTTGAGGTTTGGGCATTATTAACATTTATAATGGTAAAATGTCTATGCGTTGGTTCTGTCTTTAAATGCTACCTTCTAACAAGCCACAATGCTCTCAATTATACATATTTGAAATGTGACTGAGTGTACCATCTGGGCAGATGTCCACAGAGGAAGGACATAGTCCAGAAACATCCAGATGCCTTAGATAGAAATTAGTTGGCATTTAGTGGTACAGGAAATTTAAAAAAAATCAATTCTCAATTTTTCAGGTATACATTTTTCACATCAGACAATAAGTATTCTCTTGTTATACTTGAACTGAATCTTAGTTTTACTAAACATTGACAATTTGAGATCAGTGTCTTTACTAGACACAGTGTCTTTACAAGGTACTAGATTTCCTTCTTACATGTGATTTTAGTATGATGTAATCCACTTCTGCTTTCTCCCTCTCTTTCTGAAGCATGCAGGAGAAAGTGAAGAATGATGGGAAACTGGTAAAGCAAGAACTGCAGGAGAGAGAAGTGGTGGAGACTCAAATTAATTCTGTAAAATCCTGGGTCCAAGAAACAAAGGAATATTTAGAGAATCCAACAATAGAAGTAGATGCACAACTTGAAGAAATGAAGGTAAGGAAGTCTCCTCATTCTCTATGGCCATGCAAAAGTATGTTCTCCCAGCCAGAATCCTAGCTACCCAGGAGGCTGAGATCTAAGGATCAAAAAGAAAGGCGGAGTCAGGAAAGTCGATGAGACTCTCATCTCCAAATAACCAGCAAAAGCTGGAAAAGGAGCTGTGGCTCAAGTGGTAGAACCCCAGCCTTGAGTGTAAAAGCTAAGGGACAGCCCCCAAGCGCTGAGTTCGAGTAAAGGCACGCACTCATGTGTACACACACACACGCATGCACACACACACACACACACACAGTACTCTTTTCAACTACACACTCTCATTTTTATTTAATGAAATAGTGAATTCTGTTTGGGTACATGTATCTTAGACAATGGGATATGCTTTATATTGTTTGTTTTTCTTTTCAGATACTTCTCTAATATCACATTTAATCATATATTGAAGGACAAGATTATATATATATATATGTATATATATGTATATGTATATGTATAAGTCATGCTTCTTCTCAGGCTACCAGAAATTTCTCATTTTAATCTTTTCTTCAGACCCTCTTGAGGGAAGCCACAAACCACCGTGAGAACATTGAAAAGATGGCTGAAGACCAGAAGAAGAAGTACTTGGGTCGTCACACCATTCTGCCTTCGGAAATCTCCCTTCAGCTAGCTGAAGTAGCACTGGAACTGAAGATTCATGAGCAGGTAAACTTATGACCAAGAAAGAATAGCTTTCTTTTCTTTCATATGATTTATCTTTTTCTATGAGAGCACTTGATTTCTACACATCTTCTTAGAAACAGAGTCAAATAACTAATCACTATAAAACAATAAGTATTGAGTTAGCAAGAAACCCATAGCTGATCATAGACATAGATAATAATGCCATTCAAATAATGATAGTTTACCTGCTTCCCTCTTTAGTCTATTAAAATAATGAATTCAAAGACATAAAAGGACATATTTCATGTATTCAGATATTTGTTGAGTACCCAGATGTGTTATATACTCTTTTGTTATTTTAGTTAGGCAGATCAGCGAGGTAGAAGATAAGAAGGTGAAGGTATCAGAGTAAAATAACAATCAAAAGAACAAACCAGCCTCTGGTGGCTCACATCTGTAATCCTAGCAACTCAGGAGCCTGAACCTTAGGATTGTGGTTCAAAGTTAGCCCAGGCAGAAAAGTCCCCATGAGACTCTTATCTCCAATAAACTATTCAAAAAAAAAAAAAAGCCAGATGTGGCACTGTGGCTCAAGTGGTAGAGCACTAGCCTTAAGCACAAAGGGACTAGGGGACAATACCTAGGCCCTGAGTTCAAGCCCCAGGACTGGAAAATACAAAACAAACAAACCCCAAGGTTCATATTGTGGGTTCATGGAAAGGGTAGAGGGAGGATCTTCATAATGAAGGAAAGACATACAGAAAGCACCCATAAACAACATAATTTAAATGGTTTCTGAAGAAGAGTGGCAGAGTCCTTTCTGTTGCTGAGACCAGAAAAATATTTCCATTTTAAGGAAGACATACCCTCAAGTAGTAAAAATAGGTTTTCAAGGATCTCTATAAATTTTTAGGACTGTCTTGGTGGCTCAGTGTTACAGTCATTAAACTTAGAACTATTCTGAATGGCACAAAGAGAATGTGTCACACCAAAACTGATCTGCTGCATGGAATAGAATTACAGAATATTAAATGATACAAACTATGCTGGACTTTGGAATCGCCAATGCAACTTAAAAGGCAGAACATTGTAAAAAAAAAAAAAACTCATCAAAAACCACTTTCCTGCCACTTTCATCTCAACTCGTATGTTCTGTGTTCTGTTTTTTTTTGTGTGTGAGCTAGTACTGGGACTTGAACTCAGGGCCTTACACTTTCAACTGGCCTTTCCATTTAAGGCTAGTGTTGTACTATAGTGGAGCCACACCTCTACTTTGAATTTTTTGCAGATTAACTGGGTATAAGAGTCTCTTGGGTTTGTCTGAGGTCTTCATATCATGAGACTTAAATCTCAGCTCTCTGAGTATCTGGGATTACAGGAGTAAGTCACTATCTTAGTCACACTTGTCCCTTAACGTGTCTTAGATGTTGAGAAGTCTTATGGAACAGATGACTTAGTTAGTTTGGACTCCTAAAAATGTTTCATTTTACTCTGGCTACATCTCACTGTCATGGTGTTATTCAAATGTATTCCAGTCACTTTAATATAACTCAAAATAATATAGGCCCCAACATACTTTGGGTAATGGTGGATTTGGTGTATTAAGGCTTTTCGTATAATGTCTTTACCTTGGTCTTCTTGACCATCTTCTTGCTAGCATTTTATCCTAGCAAATATATGAAAGTTTGCTATCAAACTACACCAACTCTGTCAACAATCTGTCCGTGTTGGGGATCAAACCCAGAACCTCATGCAGTCTAGGCTAGAACTCTACTGCTGAACCATACCCTGAGCCCAATCTTGCTTCTTACCGCCTCCCTCCATATTGAATATGCTTTCAATGAAGGATGTAATTGAAAAGTTTTAAAAAGTGTTAAAAGTTACTAAGTGACACTCTTCAAGAGGTGATTTGGAGTTGGAGATGTGGCTCAAGCAGTAAGAGAGCCTGCCTAGGTGCTTACGAAATGCTGGGACCTGAGTTCAAACCTCAGTACAGAAAATGAAAGATAAAGGTGTACTTGGAAATAAGTCCCTGTGCCTGCAGTGATCAAGGATCTCTTACTATTTAGGGAAGTCAAGGCTTACTTGTTCTTATTTGCCCTCTAAAGGAGTTTGTGTGCCCGGGGCTCACGGGCCGTGCCAAGGAGCTAGGATGTGGCTCTATGTGACTATCACTACATGAATCACCGACTATGCCTTGATGGTTGTTTTCTTGCTGAAGGAATGTGGTAAATGCTTAAAGCCGGTGGGAAGCAAGGTGGCCTGGAAGGCTGGGGGGCGGGGCTTATAACTAATTGACTTGCCAAAACACCACTGGTGTCCCAGCCCCGCCATCTACCTCCAAGGTGTCTAGTCAGTGTCATCGGAGAATTTCTGTACCCACTATCCTATTTTAACCATGATTTGGTTTTGCTGTTCTCATCCATTATTCAGATCCAAGACAAAGTAAAAGAAATTGAGCAGAGCAAGGCCACGAGCCAGGAATTCAGCAGGCAGATTCAGAAGGTGGCCAAAGACCTCACAACGATTCTGACAAAGCTGAAATCCAAAACGGACGACTTAGCTCAAGCTAAAGCTGACCACAAGGTAAGGGGGAGGGGAAAGGACGGGGAGGGGCGCGGCCAGGCGAGGGAACTACTCTCCTGAAGTTCGTTTCATTTGGGAATTCAAGAGAGGAAAAACCCCAACGTCACTAGCAAACTTCACTAAAGCTCCATCATAGAAGTAGGCATATTGCCATGCAATAGCCAAAGTCCACTAGAATAATGTAGCATTAGAACCAACTGCAACTATAGATATACACGCACATGAGTCCAAAAGAGAAGAAAATGAAAAAAAAAGAAATGACTTTGTAGTACAAGTTTGTAAATTCCCAAGTAAATCTTTTTTGTGCGTGTGTGTGTGTGTGTGTGTGTGTGTGTTTAAATCCATTTTCTATTGAGAAGTAGTAGAGTGACTTTAATCCATCTGGGTGGGGCAGAAGGGACACGGGAGACCTCTCACTCAGGAAATAAACACCAGGATTACAGGACGTCCTGCTCTGCCCCCTCAGCAAGATGGGATCCTAGTAACATTGCCGTCTTACACGCTTGGCTTTTACAAATCCTTCTGATCTTAGACAATTTGGAGAAACGTATCTTCTGCAGTCTAGAAGTCTCCTATTCTGTGACTCCTGCAGGTGCTGGGAGAGGAACTAGACAGCTGCAACGCGAAGTTAATGGAATTAGATACAGCAGTACAAAAGTTCTCAGAGCGCCATGGTCAACTGGGCAAGCCATTGGCCAAGAAGGTGGGAAAACTGACTGAACTTCACCACCAGACCATTCGGCAAGTGGAGAATCGGCTTGCCAAGCTCAGTCAGGTACGTGTGCCATATTAGTCCTCAAAGTGCTCTAAGGAATAAGCTTTAATCTGACTTTCTCCTGTAATAACACAAGTCAATTAAATGGTGTTTATTTCCTACCATGCTTTATATTCCTAAGATTTATATGTAAACCTACATGTGTTTCATTCCAGACCACACAAGTAGATTTTGAGGGTGAGTATTTTGTAAACTAGAGTATTTTGTAAAACAAAACAAAAAAAATTACTAAACAATTTTCATTAAATCACTTGAGGAAAAATTCAGGCATTATAAACTAGGCTGTATTTATTTCTTTGCATTTTCCAATGGGTTCAGGTAGTGTATCATTTTTGTTTAAACTCACATTTTAGTAGTATTGAGGTTTGAGGTGACTAAGCAGGTGCTATAACCCACCATCATGATTTTTTTCTTTGTCTTTTTTTTTTTTTTTGAGGGGAGGGATGGTTGCTTGTGGGCCTTGAACTCTGGGCTTAGGTACTGTCCCTGAGCTCTTCAGCTCAAGGCTAGCGCTCTACCACCTGAACCACAGCACCACTTCTGGTTTTCTGGTCGTGAATTGGAGATAAGAGTCTCACAGGACTTTCCTGCCCCAGCTGGCTTTGAACTGTGATCCTCAGAACTCAGCTTCCTGAGTAGCTAGGATTATAAGTATAAACCACCAGCATCCAGCACAATTCTTTCTTATAAACTAGAGTTTCGCACATCAATTAAGTATTTTTCTATAATGAGGGTCAAGTTAAAACTAGCAGTTGAGTCTGAGGGGAGGGGTGACTGATCAATGAACACTAGACACTTGAATGGACATGTTAAATTGTAACCTTCTTGTACCACATTTTACAATCAGAAAAAAAAGTAAATATACCATTCTTTTTGCAAGTCCTGGGACTTGAACTCAGGGCCTGGTCACTGTCCCTGGCTTCCTTTTGCTCAAGGCTAGCACTCTACCACTTGAGCCACAGCGCCACTTCTGGCTTTTTCTGTTTATGTGGTACTGAGGAATCCAACCTAGGGCTTCATGCATGTTAGGCGAGCACTCTACCACTACGCCATATTCCCCGTCCTACAATTTTATTTTTAAAACTAGGAGTGAGTAACCAATAAATGAGCGTATTGAAATGTGGTGGAAGGTGAAAAGGATAGGAGGGAACTCTATAGAGGAGTAAGATTAGAGTATCAGGGTTTATAGATAACAAGTGTTATCAGAATCTAAGTGACTTTTGTTTGTTTATTTGTTTGTTTTCAGGCAGGATCACATTTGGAAGAGTACAATGAAAGTCTTAGATTAGTTTTGAAGTGGATTGACAAAGCTAAAGTCTTGGTACACGGAAAGATAGTCTGGAATTCTTCCAACCAGCTTCGGGAACAGTACATTTTGCATCAGGTAACATTAAAGCACTTCCAAAAAGAAGTGAAGAGGAACTTGATTTAACTGGCTTAGACGGACTCAAAATTTAGAGGGCTTAGGATGTAAAACTATTGGGAAACCAGATGAAAAAGAATATTCCAGTGTTTTGCTTTACCCGCAAGTAGCCACCGCTGAGATTTCATGAGATGTCTATAAATAAATTTCCACCACTTCCCCCAGACCTCCCTTCCTTTAAGACTGAAAAACCCTTGGCAGCTTCGTTGCGAGGGAAATGCTTGAGGGAAGTCTTTCCCACAAAGAGATCTAGCGAGGCGTGGAGAGATGCCGGGCTCCATGCACAGGCTCTGCTAGCTGTGATTGTGCAATGCAGAGTACTTTTCCTCTCTTAATTCTGTGTTGTCGTCTCTGAGACAGGGGATAAATAATATCCATGTGTCAGATGTAAGAAGACGAAACTGTTCCACGGACGTGCAGATCCTACAGGCCTGGCCCCTCCCTAGCTACCTGGCACGTGTAGGTCCCCTTAAGCGGTCCTTGGCCTCCCGTGGCCTTCCCCAGCACAACCGGGAGCTGACCGTGAGTCTGTATCACATGATGGCTGAATTACTTCATTTCCTCTCAAGTCTTCTGCCAAAAGTATTCTTTTACTTTTGGCCAGGCTTACCCAGGAAATTATATCATCCTTTTGTAAGATGGACTTGAATTCCTTGGCTAGATGCAGATATATAACAGACTAGTTAGTTGTCTTGTAGTAAAATACAGACCAACTTTTATTTTTATGTGTATATGGTCATGTATGTGAGATTTTTCTCTCATCTATAACATATATATACTTGTTTTTCCAACCCCCTCTTCCTTTCTAGTTAATAGAGTTCTGCACAAAAACCTCCTGCTTTTACATCCAACTTGTAAGCACTCAACTTCATTAGAAAACCTAAAATGCAAATTAAAGTAAAAAGCAAGAGAGAATTTTAATTGTCAGGTTAATAGTATTTGGGTTTCTTTTTAAAGCCTTGCTTAAAGAATGAATAGCTTTCAGCTCAACACTAATAATGCATGCCAGTAGTCCTAGCTATTCAATGGGCCAAGAGACCTGAGGATCTCAGCTGCAAACCAGCCTAGACAGAAAAGTCCATGATACTAACATCCAGTTAACCAAGCAAAAGGCTGAAAGCAGAATTGTGGCTCAAGTCGTAGAGCATCAGCCTTGAATGAAAAAGCTAAGGGACAGGGCCCAGGCCATGAGCTCAACAGTCAGTATAGCAGAAAAGGAAGGGAGGGAGGGAGGGAGACAAAGAAAGGAAGAGAAAGAAAGAAGAAAGAAGGAAAGAAAGAAAAGAAAGATGAGCTTTCAAAATCCTTACAATCTAGTAAAAAAAAGTTTTGAATAATAATTACTAAAATAGTGATCATTAAAGATATCACTACTGTGGCCTATTAATTATACTTGTTGGATTCACTATTGTCTATAATCCCAATTGTCAAAAATATTTTATGTGCTACTAGAAACTTAGTGTTTTAAAGAAAAGTTAAAAAATTTGACCATCAAATAATGTTTCTGGGTAAATATTTGCATAAAACAGGAGATCATTCAGTCTAAAAGCATAGTGAAGGTTTTTCTTTTCTTTTCTTTTTTGGACAGTCCTGGGGCTTGGACTCAGGGCCTGAGCACTGCCCCTGGCTTCTTTTTGCTCAAGGCTAGCACTCTGCCACTTGAGCCACAGCGCCACTTCCAGCCTTTTCTATATATGTGGTGCTGAGGAATCGAACCCAGGGCTTCATGTACACGAGGCAAGCACTCTACCACTAGGCCATATTCCCAGCCCCCTTTTCTTTTCTTTCTTTTTTTTTTTTTTCTTTTGGCAGCTCCTGTAGTTATTCATTGTTGTGGTATTAGATAACGTTTCCAATCTAGGAATGTTGGTAGGCCTTAGGAATACAACAAATAAAAGACTCCTGACCCCACCCACATGGAGCACATCAGAGAAGAGATCATTTTTTTCTCTTCTCTTTTCAGTTATACTGGGGCTTGAACTCAGAGCTTTGTGATCTCCCTGGGTGTTTTTTTGCTCAAGGCTGTCACCCTATTGCTTGAGCCATGTGGGGAGGGGAGGGCAGGGGGAGGGAAGGGGGAGGGGGTGCATTTCAATACAAGTTGGTACGTATAGGGAGAAATCAGTTGTTAAAGCAACAGCAGGAGGCCGCCTCCCACCTCAGTTCTTTCCTTCTCTTGACATTATTGCAGGTGGCTTCTACCTCTTTGTCTTCCTTGTCACAAGTGCTCAATGATTTGCTCTTGCCTATTTTAGCTTCTTTGAGCGATAGATATCTAAATCTTCAAACTTAGATATGAGAGGAGAGCTGACTAAGTGTGTGTGAGGCTGGGAGCCCAGAATAGTCCTGAGCTTTCTTGATGCTCTGTGCTAGCACTCTACTCCTCCTTGAGCCACAGCTAGACTTCTGGAGATAAAGAGTCTCAGGAACTTTCCTGCCCAGGCTATCTTTGAACTCAGATCTTCAGACTTCTGTCTCCAGAGTAGCTAAGGATTATAGGTGGCTGACGCAGCCAAGTCTTTCTTTCGTTCAGATGTGGGAAGTGGCAGATCTAGAGATGTGGTCAGCGTGGCTGAGCACCACCTCTGCTAGAATTCTCTCCCGCTGCCTCTCACCAGGGCATGGCCTGAGGCGGACTGAGTGGGAGCCCCAGGGCCCCACACCCGGAGGGTTCCTGGCCTTTGCTTTTCTGTAGAACAGGGATGGCAATCCGGTAGCCATCAAGTAGGAGACCAGCACCGGTGTTCAGGGCAAGCATGGTGGACAGCACACGGGAACCTGCGAGGCACATAGGGGATGGGGGGATTTGAACTCAGTTCTCCTGGCTCCTCTTCCCAGCCTGCTGGGCTTTGTCCACACAGTGTTTCTTGGCTGTAACCCCTCTGCCTGCCTGCCAGTTTCATGCCTAGTGACCATTTGCTCTAGACCCTGCTAGAAGAATCCCAAGAAATCGATGGTGATCTGGAAGCAATGGCTGAGAAATTGCAGTGCCTCGCGAGCATGTACCACACCGAAAAAATGTCTCAGCAAATGGCAGACCTGGGCCGGGAGGCCGAGGAGTTACAGCAGATCATCAAACGTCGATTACAGAATCTCCAAGATGCAGCCAAGGTACATTTCACGATTTCAAAGGGTGATCCAACACCCGTGACCCTCTTCACTTCCCTTTAGAATAGGATCTCACCTGTACACCTAAGCAGACCGCCATCCTCCTGTGTAAACCCCCTTTCTAGCTTAGATGACAAGCACACAGCCCCTGAAGCAGCCTTCTGTTGATTGAGTTGTGATCATCTCAGCCTCCCGGGAGATGAGATTACAGGCACCACGCTCCGTGCCTGGCTGTGGTTTCTTGACTTGGATGCTAGTCTTCATGGATGACTTTGAACCTCCGTGTTGATGCTTCCCTGGCTTTTACTCTCCAGGACATGAAGAAATTTGAGGCTGAGCTAAGAAACTTACAGGCCGCTTTGGAACAAGCTCAGGCAATGCTGACTTCTCCCGAAGTGGGTCGCTTTACTCTCAAAGAGCAGCTGTCCCATCGACAGGTGAGCAGAGAAACTTTAGGGTGGGTAGATGCGGGCCTGCACTTTAAACACCGCCCCCCCCCGGACACCGTTAGGGTCTTAGCACGAGATGCGTTACTGAAAAAGATCCATTTCTTACAGAATGGTTCTAACTTGTAGCTCTAATCCAGTAACTATCTTTTGTGTGTGTGTGTGTGTGTGTGTGTGTGTAAGCTGATACTGAGGCATGAACTCAGGACCTGGGTGTGTGTAATTGGAAATAAGAGTCTCACTCACTTTCCCGCCTCAGTTGGCTTCAAAGCACAACCCTCAGATCTTAGCCTTTTGAGTAGCTAGGATTGCAAGCGGCAGTGACGGGTTGGGGATCTCTTATCTTCCGCACACGCCAATGTCCGCGTTCACTCTCTGAATGACGGTCCCTGCCCTTCCAGCATCTGCTGTCGGAGATGGAGTCGCTGAAGCCCAGGGTGCAAGCCGTGCAGCTCTGCCAGAGCGCGCTCCGGATCCCGGAGGACGTGGTGGCCGCCCTGCCGCTCTGCCACGCCGCCCTGCGGCTGCAGGAGGAGGCCAGCCGGCTGCAGCACTCCGCCATCCAGCAGTGCAACGTCATGCAGGCAGGTGCCCCTCTGCGCGGGCTGGCACGGGGCTCGGCCCGCTGGGCATGGCGGAGGAGGCAGCGGCCGCTTTCCTTAGCTCTGCGTGGGCTCCGCCGTCACAGCGCAGCCCCGGTGCTGAATCAGACAGACGGCTTACATAAAAGGAGAGTCCGGTGCGATCGTGTGGATCAACCACGGAAACCTGGGGGACGCTCCATTAAAAATATCCTTCCGGGAAAACTACCTTTTGTGGATTTTATTTTTATATGTGAAGGGTGACTCCGAGAGCACCCCGTATCTGCTGCTGTTCATTTTCTTTTATTCATCTGCCAATCATTTAGAACCTGGTGACAGAGGCTGTTATCAGATACCCCAGAGCATTTTCTATATGTCTCAGCTTCTTGACTCATTAAATACATTTTTGTATAGCAGGAAATGTATTACTGAATACCTTTGCCCCCAAGCAAAACTCTTTGTCGGGCTGGGGATATGGCCTAGTGGCAAGAGTGCTTGTCTCCTATACATGAGGCCCTTGGGTTCGATTCCCCAGCACCACATATACAGAAAACGGCCAGAGGGGGCGCTGTGGCTCGGGTGGCAGAGTGCTGGCCTTGAGCAAAAAGAAGCCAGGGACAGTGCTCAGGCCCTGAGTCCAAGCCCCAGGACTGGCCAAAAAAAAACAACTCTTTGTCTCTTCACCTAATAAGAGAAAAAAAAAAACTGACCTCAAAGAAATAGTGGAATTTATTATAAATCCTCTTCAACTAGTTTTTTACTAGTTTTGTCAAAAGAAATATCAGTGGCCCTCTAAAATCAGTATTTGTTTATTTATTGGGGGATAGATTTTTTTCACTATGTCAGGCAGGCTGCTCTTGAACTTGATACGTAGCCCAGACTGGTCACGGTCGTACCATCCTCCAGCTCTACCTCCCGAGAGCTGGGCTTACAGGCATGTGTCACTATACCTGACACTAGGGGTTCATTTTTCTTTCACCTGTTTTTGCTTCTTACATCACCAGGTAATTTGTTCAACATTAAATTCCTGAGGCCAGAAATCATGCGTGTCCACGTTTTTATCTTGTACTTCAGCGCTTGTCCAAGGGTTTATTTGTTCAGTATTTCTTCAGTGGAGAAAAAGAAGCAAAGGTGTCCTGTGTACAGTTCCCACCTTCTGACCGCTGCTTGACATCTTAGTATGAGTAGGCTGGAGAGAATCTTCACCATGCACCAATTTTGATTCCATCAGTAATTCTGTTATAGTGTTTGTGTGCGGGCCTCTTCTGAGACTTGAACTCAGGGCCTGAGCACTGTCCCTAAGCTTTTGTGCTCAAGGTTGGTGCTCCACCACTTGATCCATAGCTCCATTTCTGGCTTTTTGGTTAGTTAAGTGCAGATGAGAGTCTCACAAACATTCCTGCCCAAGCTGGCTGTGAACCTGGATCCTCAGATCTCAGTCTACTGAGTCACTAGGATTACAGGCATAAGTCACTGGTGCCTGGCTATAATATTTTAAAGAGAATTTGAGCCAACTAAAGACTCTACCCATCCCTGATTGCCGGGACATTGGAGACGGGAGGTGACACTGTCCGTGCAGTAACTGGCTAGTGATCTCGAGATGAAATGATGGTTTTTTCTTTTCTCTGCTAAAGGAGGCCGTGGTGCAGTATGAACAATATGAGCAAGAGATGAAGCATCTCCAGCAGCTGATAGAAGGCGCTCACCGCGAGATCCAGGAGAAGCCTGTGGCCACCAGTAACATCCAGGAGCTGCAAGCCCAGATTTCCCAGCATGAGGTGAGAGAGGCTGGAGGCGAGCACCAAGGAGAGGAGGCTTGGCTGGAGACTGCAAGAGGGACACTCACCCTGCTCTGCTTGTAAGGAGTGGATTCCTGGGCAGCATTTGGCTGGCTGTGTCATCAAGCTGGCCTATAATGCCAGTGCTTAGGAGGCTGAGACAAACAGAAAAAGGAAAGAGGAAAGGAGGGAGGGAGGGAAGGAGGGAGGGAGGGAGGGAGGGAGAGAGGGAAGGAGGGAGGGAGGAAAGAAGGAAGGAAGGAAGGAAAGGAGGGAGGAAGGGAGGGAGAGAGGGAGGGAGGGAGGGAAATTAAAATATACACACACTTTTTTTTTCTGAGAATGAGTAACCTATTAACTCACTAGCACTTCATTTTATTTCAGTGGATTTGCCACAGCATAAATAATCAACCCACAAAAATCATGAGATACAAGCAGGCTCAACCTGGGTTAACTTTGAAATGCAGATTTTCATAACCCATTAAATCAAAGTCATTGGAAGTGGTAACTGGGCTGCTTTTTTTTTTGGCACGAGGGGCTGGGACTTACAAAGCAGGTGCTCAAATACAGGCCTTTTTCCTTCGTTATTTTCCTCATAGGGTCTCCTCCTAGCCGCCATGCCTAGCCCCTGTGTTACATTTGAGTTACAGATGAGTGTTCCATATAATTTAGATTTTTTCAGCACAGGAAAAGGGCACTCACTGTGATTATGTGTTTACGTCTGCAGGGCCAGACAGCCGCTGCTGGGACTGGTCCTGGGGCACGGGTGGGAATGGGTGGAATCTAATTCTGTCTACTTCACAAGGGACGACCACATTTACTCTTAGGGAAACTCAGTTTCCTTGGACTCAAGGAGCACAAGTTCCTGGCAGATGCTTCCCATATTGATGGGAGCCAGTTATAGCTACTGCCATTTATCATACCCGTGACCTAGCCATTGGAGTCCATGTAGTAAACAACTGTTTCATGCAAAGAAATCCCACAACTGTCTAGTAATTGAGACTCTCTAGGTACAGCACTAAAGAAGTACTGGGTCTTTTTGTTGTTGTTGTTGTTTGCTGGTCCTGGGGATTGAACTCTGGGCTGAGCACTGTCCCTGAGCTTCTGTTGCTCAAGGCTAACACTCTACCACTCGAGCTACAGAGCCACTTCCAGCTTTTTTTGAGTAGTTTATTGGAGATAAGAGTCATGGAGTTTCCTGCCTGGGCTGGCTTTGAGCCGTGATCCTCAGATCTCAGCCACCTGAGTAGCTAGGACTACAGGTGTGAGCCACTGGTGCCAAGTGTAATGGCTTCTTTTTTTTTTAAACTACATTTTAAAAGTCTCTGTTCTGCTCTCCATTGGAGTGAGGAAGTCAAGCCTCTGGCTGAGTTCTGCTGGGCTGTTTGCCCCTCCTCTCAGTTTTGGTTGGGAGATGAGACAAAACAACACTAACAGCGTGGTAATAGTGTGCATGTGGTACATCCATCTACACAAATGAGCATGCAAGCACACACTATCATTTAAACACACAGATACTTAACATCTTTGTGATAGGATGTGTTCTACGCACAATGATGTAAATGGCACTAAATGACAGCTTTCCCGGGCACAGGAACCAAATGAAAAGAATAAATAAAGATGCATGAAAACATTTAATCTTTATAATGTGCATTCGAGCAAGAAAGTATAACTAATATTTAACGAAAGTATAACTAATATTTAAGATTACCATACTCCTAAAACAGATCTCTCCCAAAATAGAGCTATCTTCTGTCTAGAATGAATTTCCAGTAAGTTCTTGACAAAAGTCTTTAAGCTTCTATCTAATATTCTGTCACAGTAGTTTTCAAAAGCAAATGCAATTTAAAGCCATTAAAGTGGAATAACACTTTAAGGTTTGGATGCTCAGAAATATTTGAGGTGTGGTTAGAATGCGTGAGAGAGAAAAATTCATCGAACGCACATACATCATTTCGTTCAGGGAACAATTTCACGCGTAACATCTAGCTAATCTGAAGGGTAAAACGACAACTGGACAGGCACTTAATGTTGTGACCCATCCAAAATAAACGATTGGCGTTTCTTGAATGGATTCAGTACAAGGGCTGAGCACTGGGGTTTTTTGTTGTTGTTTTGTTTGTTTTTTTAAAGTTTTAGTTATCACATGACCTAATTTCCCTGGCATGAACCATATGGTAAATTCCAAAGGCCTGTGAGACCGTGCAAAGCAGCTTGCGGGTTCTGGATTGTTAGGGATTCACGATTGCCGAGGAAGCATCTCCCCGGGGCTAGGAGTTCTCCCCGGTGCTCCTTGGCCTCCCGCAGTCCCGGGGCGGGGCTGGCTGCTCGCTGCTGCTTCTGTCTCTCTGTGGTCTGCTTGGGGCTGAGCTGAGATGCAGGCAGGCAGGCTGGCTGGTGGCCGTCACCGCCGCACATCCTGCCTCGCCGGCGCTGCCATCTCATTGGCCGGCGCTGCAGGAAGATGACTGCTCTGACAAGCTTCCTATCCCGGCTGCCTCCCCGCTCTGACACGGCCGCGCCGGCGAAATGTTTCCCCAGGAGCTGGCGCACAAGATCAAGGGCTACCAGGAGCAGATCGCCTCGTTGAATTCCAAGTGCAAGATGCTGACCATGAAAGCTAAGCACGCCACCATGCTCCTGACGGTGACAGAGGTGGAGGGACTGGCCGAAGGGACGGAGGACCTGGATGGGGAGCTCCTGTCCGCGCCCACAGCCCACCCCTCTGTGGTCATGGTAAGGATCACGCCGGTCCCCCAGCCCCAGCCCAGGGGCTGGCTTTGCCCTAGAATGGACCTGGACCCCTCCTGAGTGGCCCTTGACCCCCTCTAAGCCTCCATTTAGACATGGGCCTTTTAGGTTTGAATTAAAGAACCATTTCCTCGATTCTCTGGGAGTACATTAGGACCGGAGCCAATCTTTGACACTGTAAACAGGGACCACTGAAATGAAACACAATTATTTGCATGAGGCCCTGAGTTCCCCCTCCCAAGACCTGTTCTTTCATTGGATTGTCATTTAGCGATACTACTGAAAAGGATCTGTGCTTTGTGTGTTTAAAAAAAGAAATTCCTTTGCATGGGTGGTCTCGTTTTTTGGGGGATGGGAGAATTACAATACATATATTTATTTAGTTACATTTTCCAAGGGAAACTGGCTGACAAGGTAACTGCTTGTACTTTGTTGTTGAGTGAAATTTAGAACAGAAACTACGGTGAGGAAACAAAAACCATAGAAATAGAGAATTCAAAGTTTTAGCTATGGGTTTTGAGAAGTACACTATATATATTTCTGTTGTATAGCATTTATTCCGTCCCATTGAAATTGCATTCTGTGTTCATTCACTTTCCGGTTAACTTGCACTGTCTCTTTTCTACATGCTGTGCCTGGAGCAATGTAAAACTACACCTATGGCCTTTGGAACCATAGGCTACCTTGATTATTTACCTCTTTTTTTCTTTCTTCCTGAGTATTGCAGGGTGGGGGGGGGGTGACTTCAAGGCACTCTACTACTTAAGCCCAAGATGTTGCTTTTGATGCATTTATTTCCCTAGGATGTTTGGGAACTTGAGATGCCATAAAGGAGCGTTGTAATTCATCCATTTGCCCTCCCTTCACTCCAGTGATTCATGAGTGTCTTGGAGATTAAAAAGAAAAGTTTTTTATCAACAGCAAAACTCTTGGATGTCATGCCCACACCCATCTGTGTTTGTTTCTGCCATTGATCCCCGAGAATGTTCATTTGAGCACACGCTTTTATGTGCTAACGCAGAATTTACTATGTCAATTACCCTCACCCATGTTACATAATGATCTGTTTTGGCCTTGCATCAGGCCAGGATTTTTGGCTCACCTGGCTAACCGATGTTCCTGTCCTTCTGGCCGCATTTCCTGTAGATGACAGCAGGTCGCTGTCACACTCTGCTGTCCCCTGTCACGGAAGAGTCCGGAGAGGAGGGAACCAACAGTGAGATGTCCTCCCCACCCGCCTGCCGCTCCCCCTCGCCCGTGGCTCACACGGAAGCTGCCGTTAGCCAGGTATCTCGCCTTCATTTCCTCTCTCCTTGACCTCCGGGCAGACGTGCAGCTCTGTCCTCGGTGCCCCAGAGGCTCAGGGTGGGCGTCTCCATCACTGCATTTGGTTCAGGGCCACCAGGTGTTCTGATTGCGCAAAGATGACTGCTCGGTGAGACCTCTGGCCCTGATGTCATCCCCTTTGCCTGTGCGACTGACAGTGAGATAAGCAAACAATCAGGTCCTGGAAGTTAGAGCCTGAGAAGGCTTCTTTGAAAAGTGACCTTGTGGCTTCCATTCCTCCAGTCAGGTCGAATAGGGGCTGGCATCCTAAGAGAAAATGAAAGGAATCTGCCACACTCTTATAAAAATAACATAATTCTAGGGCACGCTTTACATTCATTGAATACAGTTCTGATGTTTACCACACCGATTTTGCCTGTCAGCAAACTTGTGTGCATTATACTATGCATCTCTCTCTCTCTCTCTTTCCTCTTTCTTTCTTTTTGTGTGTGTGTCAGTTGTGGGGCTTGAACTTGGCCTGGGTGCTGTCCCTGAGCCTCTTTGTACTCAAGTCTCATTCTCTACCACTTGAGCCACAATGCCACTTCCATGTTTTAAGGTCAATTGGAGATAAGAGTCTCAGGAGGACTCCTCTGCCTGGGCTAGCTTCAATCTGTGGTACTCGGACCTCAGCCTCCTGAGTAGGTAGGATTACAGGCGTGAGCCACTGGCGCCTGGCTGCTTTTATTTCTTATAACACAAAAAGAATACAGAAATAATTATGAGAATAATTATGGGCTACCTTCTAGCATACAATGCATTAAATATACATTTTAATATTATGTAATCAAACTTTTTACGAGAGATACTGGATATAATTTTTAAACTGCCTTTATGTTAGCCCAAACTTTTTTTTTTTTTCCCAGTCCTGGGGCTTGGACTCAGGGCCTGAGCACTGTCCCTGGCTTCTTTTTGCTCAAGGCTAGCACTCTGCCACTTGAGCCACAGCGCCACTTCTGGCCATGTTCTGTTTATGTGGTGCTGGGGACTTGAACCCAGGGCCTCATGTATACGAGGCAAGCAATCTTGCCACTCGGCCATATCCCCAGCCCCTAGCCCAAACTTTTAATGCGTATTAAACAATACTGTGTTTTGCTAGGCCAAACCAACTTTCAAAGTTTTAATTATGGGACTATAAAATTACATGTATTTAAAAGAGTTGAGCTACATTATCACAGAAAAAACCACTAACCCACATAAATATTTTTTATAAACCATTCCATAAATTGTTTAGTCTTTTTATTTGAAGCTGAAACATTCAAATTAGGACCTCAGTACTAAGCAGAACACTGATTCCAGTGAAAAGGGAATGCATAGTTGTTCAAACCTTTGATAGTAAAACTCTCTTGGTAAAAATCAGTATGTAGTAGCCTTACCCAGAGAATTCCAGAGAAATTCTAGAGAAAAAGACGAACCGTAAATAATAGCAAAAGTGGTCAGATAAGGTAGGAACAGGTACGTAGCTCACACCTGTTGTCCTAGCTATTCAGGAAGTTGATATCTGAGGTTTTTAATTAAAAGACATAATACACATTGCTCATCCTTTGACCCCACTTTCTTCTGCGCTCACAGGTTATTAGAACTAGAGACACTGGACTCTGACCACTACATTGACAATTATGATAAGATATCCATAAATTTTGAATAATAATGCATCTTTTTAATAATAATGGCTCTCAAAGGGACTAACACTCAAATTATAAGTCTCCTTGCTGCCCCTTTATTTTTTTCTTTCTTTCTTAGTGGTGCAGGAGTTTAAACTCAGCATCTCATACTTGGTAGGCTAGTCATCTACTACTTGGGCCTCACCTCCAGCCTTGCTTTATGCTGGTGATTTTGGTAATGGAGGCTATCAAACTTTTCTGCCAAAGCTGGGTTCCAACATTGATCAAGCCTCCTCAGTAGCTAGAATTACAGATAGTAGCCGCACGTATCCAGCTCCATGTGCTTTTGTGTAAGGTGTCTTTCCATGTATACATGCACATGTCCAGTAAATGACAAAGCATGCAAACACCATGCTTATTACCAGCCATTAAGTGTTCCTCGTCACTAAGATGAATGACATCCTACAATTGAGTAATTTGGCTTTGTGTGTATCCCAGTGTGAGAACTCCCATCAGTTGAATCACAGTCATCACATTAGCATCCTAACATACCCGTGCAGGGTCCTGCAAATTAGCAGGGGATGTCTTAGCTTGGGCCAAGTCAGACAGTTTGACTTAGTGGAAGCCATGAAAAAAAAACAACAAATTTTGCTTGGTATTGCTCACGTAAATCAGTGTGATCATTACCACCACGTGTAATTCTAGTACAGCAATATGGACGAGGGGACAAGGAAATCCTGGGAGTGACCACTGACCAGCTTACAAAGTTGGTTCTTTAGGATAACTCCAAACCCTGGACAGGATGTTCACAGCACTGTCAAGGGCCAGCCAAATATAACCGCTCCATAAAAGCACAGCTGTGGGGCGGCTTTTGCTTGTGCTGTAAGTAGATCCTCATTACATAATGAACCGAGCCTACTCACAGCTAGTGGGCTTGCACGCTGGCAGTAGCTCTGAGCAGTAGGGTAATAATAACTTAGCTGGCTCGGGAGCAGAACCCTGGGCATCCCCAGAGCCTGCTGCATCTTCTTTCTCTGCTTTGATTGCACACGGAGACTCGAACTCCACAGGAGCGTTGAGAGAAGCAATGGAAGCCAGAGGCAAACTCCTGGTTTCAGGTGGGAAGTTCCACCGCATCCCAGCTCTTCCCAGCAGAGGGACCCTGGAAAGGTCCTGTCCTTCTATTTATGAGTGGGAGGTGAGCTTCCTTCACGCTCAAACCTAAAAGTTAAAGGCGATGTGAATCCTGAACATTCTTTAAAGCGGAAGATAGGGCTGAGCACTGGTGGTGGCTCATGTCCATCATCCTAGATACTCAGGAGGCTGAGGTCTGAGGATCTCTCTTGTTAGAAGTCAGCTTGGGCCAATCACTCTGGGAGACTCTTATTTCCAATGAACAAGCAAAAATGTCAGAAATGAAGACATGGCTTAACAACTATGAGACAAAACAGCCAAAGGAGAGTAGGAGGCCCTGAGTCAACAGACTCAGTAACCCAGTAACACAGATCAATAAACAACAAAAACAACAAGAAACAAAACTGGAAAGTGTAGACCTAATAACTGCACTTCTTCAGATTTCTTTCTTAGGCATTCATTTGACAGAATGCCACCAAAACCTCCACCCAACAGCAATGAAGGACACATCTCCAAGGACAATTCCAGGGAACTGGACTATTCACAGGAGTATTGGTTTATATTTTCCAATGGGTGTGTTCCTTAAATATGTGATTCACCTCAAGACGATATGTGTTCAAATCCTCTTTTAAATTAGTATCTTTAAGTAGTTGTACAAAGGAGTTGCCATTTAACAAAGCAGTTATGAACACAATGTATCTTGGTCCGGGGTACCCCTTTCAACATCCTCACCCCCGTACACTGCTCCCCTCATTCTTCTCAATTTTGTAGGATATGCATTGGATTCTTGTCCGTGTCCAATCTTTAAAAATATAGCCGCTCTCACTTCTTCCTATAGTAGGTGTGAGCCATGTGTTCAGCAAAAAAGCCAGAAAAGAAGGAATTTTTAGTAACAATTTTATTTTATTCTAGCTCTCTTGGGGACTGTTTTCATTTATATTGGAGGGCTTAGTATAAAAAGAAGTAAAAAAAAAAATTGAAGCCACTCTTTTCCTTAGTAATACTCCACGAATGCCCCTCTTCCGTGGAAAATGTGCCCCAAATCCCAGTGGAGAGTGAAGTCACGTAGCAAGCTAAACGTACTGGGCTTTCTCTTATGCATACCTAGCTTAGAGAGTGCTCCAAATGAAGCACAACAATGTAGCCCAACACGTGGAAAATTATAGATCTATCATTGAAGAGCTGGTGTGACAGTGCATACGTGTAAGTCCGCCACTCTGGGAGCTAAGACAGGAGGGTCATGAGTTTAAAGCCAGCTTGGGCTACATAACTAGCTCCAGGCCAAGCCTGAGTTATATAGCCAGACTTCGTGCCAAAACAACAACAAACAATAAAAAGACAGAGCCCTACCAAAAAGAATGGTGGAATAACTAGACCACTGCAGTATCATTAGAGAATGATCTAGAAACTCCATCAGCAACACAACAAATAGAAAGTATAACCATTACATAGTGTTCTCTCCGTTAGCCCTCAGGCACACGCACCGCCCTACTGGAGGCTGAAGCATGAAATCATAGCACCTTGCTTCTGTCGCTCAATTAGGCCAAGTTCTTAAGAATCTCCCGTGCCAGTGTGGCTGGCCCAATCCTGGTCTGGCCTCCAGAGCCCCAAATACCAGGTCATTTTCTGCTATTGCTTTCCTTGTAGCTGAACCTTTTCTTCAGTCACTTTTCTCCAGGATGGGCTTCTCATCAAAACTTGGATATTTTAAATAGATGCACTTATCTTTAAAATCACAATTGCAAGTATAATTACAAGTATTATAACAGCAGCACACAGACAGTCAGTATTGCTAATTGCATCCTGATTTAACTTTTATTGAGAGATAAGTATACATAGAAGCTATTGAAACACATCAATCATATGTCTTGATAGAGTAAATTTCAATAGTAATAAAATATACAATGTTGTTTATAACCCAAGAGATTACAAAATTCAAAAGCCTGAGTCCTCATCCACTTTGATGATACCTTGTGGTCATGCAGGAAAGATTTTTATTATCCCTGTCCTAGACATTTTCAATTTCCTCATGACGTTTCCCCTTATTTAATATTAGAATATTTGTACGTATTTTTGTAAATGATGAGTCTAGGTACAATGAACATTGGGCTACAGCTGTAAAGTTAGTGTCTATAGATTTATTTATTTTAACAAATGCTTTAAAAAATTATTCAGGGGCTGGGGATATGGCCCAGTGGCAAGAGTGCTTGCCTCGTATACATGAGGCCCTGGGTTCAATTCCCCAGCACCACATATACAGAAAATGGCCAGAAGTGGCACTGTGGTTCAAGTGGCAGAGTGCTAGCCTTGAGCAAAAAGAAGCCAGGGACAGTGCTCAGGCCCTGAGTCCAAGCCCCAGGACTGGCCAAAAAAAAAAAATTATTCAGAACTTTCATGAAGGCACTGAGCAAGAGTTTAGTAACTAGGTCACTTAGATTCTGTGATATTGCTTTATCATTAGGTCTTCAAGTGCTTGTACCACACTTAAATCCTTTCTTATTTTCATGCATAAAATATAAAACAAGAAATAAATTTTGGCCCTCTCAAATATTGGTAAAATTAACGTTTACCAGGAATTTGGACCATACGTTTTATTTGCAATAAGCCTATCTCCGAAGATTTTCTTTGGAAAACGTCCTTCTCTCCTTAATTTTTTTTGTCTTCTTATGTTATTAAGTACTCAGTGTTCTGGGGGCAGTTTGGGTGCACATTTGTGTGTGGGACAACACCAAACCCAATCTGTCATTGCACCGGAAGGTTTCAACTTCCGGATCAGATGTGTCTGAATAATTTTTTTTTTAATTTAGATTTCAAAGAGTTGCTAGACCTTCCATATTAAATATGCACCATGAAACTGGGAGAATGAGAGGTGAATGAAGTAGAATGGGGGTTCGCTACAATGAAACGGGGATCCCCCCCTAAGGGAGGGGATTCCTGGTTCCCCCAAGCGTCCACCACACAGTCTCCAGCTACTAGATGATAAAAAGACAGATTTATTGGGGAAGCAAAAAGTGAACAAAAAGTGAACCGACCGGCCTTGGTCGCAGCCCAGACTCGGGAGCCAAAACTGCCGACCACGTGTGCAGGGTCAGGGCCCAGACTCGGAAGCTGGGACTGCCCGCACCTGTGCAGGCCCAGACTCGGGAGCTGGGACCGCGTGCACGTGTGGCCTTCCAACCTGGTTATAAGGCAAACATCACAGACAAACTTGCCACACGCAGGTGACCAATGAGGATACAACACTTACAGAGCATGCTAGGCCGCACGCAGGTGGCCAATAGATTTACAGTCTGTCTCATAGTATCTGTTTGAACCAACCTATCATTCGAGTTAGAATTGGCAAATGGATTTGGTGGGCTCACATGATGCAGGTGGATATGCCTACTCATAGGAGGGCACAGGTTCCCTTGACGCTCCCAGGCCTCAAGTGGTCAATTTACATAGCTTATCATAATAAAGGGGAGCTTCCCTGGATAGGGTGGGGGACAGCTTAGTGGAGATGGAGTTGGCTTCTGCTCTAATCTGAGCTGGGGTCAACCTGAAGTTCCTCCACAGCTAATGATGGCACTGGCCAGATCTGACCTCCCTATTACAGTGAAGAGGTGACATTGTCCCAAAAGAAGTATATTCTTTATCTGATTTATGTAATTGTAAATCCTCTGCGCATCACCTTTATAATCACAATAAAAAAATATATATCATGGGAGGCCAAGCAGATCTTTACTTGCAGTTCTTTATTTGTACCTAAAGAACTTGCTTGGAAGAAATAATCAAGCAGATAGTATTTTCCTACTGTTACACAAAAATAACTATTAGTAAAGTTGATTCTTTCTACTAACCCAAACTTTAGAAGAATCTGAATATTCTTGGGGATTCTTATGTTCTTGTCTCAAAGCATTTACTCACTTAGGCCCTTGGAAAAGGGTTTCAAGTCCTTTCAGGCCTAAACTAAAAGACCTCCATTCTGCATGGCCACCATTTCCCAAGGCTGCTTGATCTAGACTCTGGACTTGACCTTGACTGTAATGCTGAGCTTTCCCTCCTAGGACATTGCTTATTACCAAGCCCTGTCTGCGGAGAGACTGCAGCTGGGCGCCGCTACGATTGCCCCCGGCCCCCCCGCGTCCCAGGAGTCCTATGAACCAGGTCTGGAGCCCTCTGCGACTGCCAAGCTGAGTGATTTGCAGCGTTCTTGGGAAACCTTAAAAAATGTGGTAAGTCTCCTCCTCCCCACCCCCCAGCCCTCACCAGCTAAGCATTGGTTTTAGACTCACCCAGCTCTCCTTCGGTATTATCTTATGCAACACATACAGTTACACATCCAGCCCCCAGTTGGGTAAAGCCAGGAGGAAAAGAGTGTGGTAAGCTGGAAGATAAGAGGTCGCCCACTGTGGCTAAGATCCCCTTTTTCTCTTGTTCAGATCAGTGAAAAGCAGCGCACCCTCTACGAAGCACTGGAACGCCAACAGAAATACCAAGACTCTCTGCAGTCCATCTCCACCAAGATGGAAGCCATGGAGATGAAGCTTAGCGAAGGCCTCCAGCCCGGCCGAAGTCCAGAGAGCCAGATGGCTGAGCATCAGGTAAAAGTAGAGGTGGCTTCGGCTCCCTGCTTGACAGATGGGTGTGGTGAGCTCCTCCCCATGGGCTGTTCTGATGGAAAGAAGCAAGATGGCCTGTGGTGGGGTCGTGGGGGTAAGTTCCACACAGCGGTGGTCACACCTGCTGCTGCTGCTCCACGGAGCGGTCTGAACGGGAAAACTGAGAAGCGGACCCCCAAGTCTTCCTTTGCAGAGGATCCGTGCACCCGTGTGCTTTCCTTTTCTTTTCCTACACAAAGTGCCTTTCCTGACCATTGCCAGATGGTTTTGATGTTACGGTGAGCGCAGTGTTGTCGGAATAAAATGCACCCCCCAAATCCGCCCACTGTGGCACTAGCTGCTGTGTGTCCACAGCACAGTCTCTTAGGGCACATTTCAGTTTCTGTGAGCAGGGGTGCCGTCGGATGGCAGCTGGGGGGCTGTGCTGGCTCGTACGTGGTGAGGCGTCCAACGTGAGTCATTTTAGAAATGGTTACATAAGCTAGACAGAGCTTCGGCTTGCCGCCGAGAACAAAGCTGGCAATACGGACCTAATGCGATAAGATGGCGTTGACAATACACCGGTTTTGGAAGCACACACACACGGAGACGTGCTGAGGACATTCGTGTGCCGGCCGCGGTGTTGTGAACCCACACACCGGGTGCCTGGTCTCGGCATGGCCCGGGCAGCCGGGTGTTCACCGGTATCCCAGAGGCGGCACCTGCCACTGCCCAGAACGCAGGAGCCGGGGACAGCCAAGGGTGGGGCCCGGGAGGATGGAGGGGGGACAGGGGGAAGGGAGAGAGGGGGACGGGGTGGGGGGGACTGGGGGGAGGAGGGGAGAGGGGAGAGGGAGGGAGGAAAGATGCCATTGTTAGGGAAGAATTAAGAGCTATGAAAAAAACAGAAAGCCTGGTGTGATGGCTCCCGCCTGTCCATTCAGGTAAAGTCAGCAAATGGCTTAGGGTGTGGCCCTGGGAATAGAGTGTTTACACAGCGTGTGAGAGGCCACGTGTGTGTGTGTGTGTGTGTGTGCGTGCGTGCGTGTACACGCGCGTTAATGAAGCTCTGTGCTTCTGTCCCTAAGGCGCTCTCTCTTTGCAGCTAGGACAGCCGTCCGCCATGCTCCTAGGCCGGCAGGCTAGCGTCGCCTGCTTTTGTAACGCAGGGCCTCTCCGGAGGGCACAGGGGAGGTGACCATTTCATCCGGCGTCGGCACCTTGAGCAACACTGGTTGCACACTCTTGACACTGTTGTAACTTCATAAGATAGATATCAAAATGCACGCTCATCCGTTTTTAGGACTTGTCTCTTCCTTTGATGGACCACCTTCTGACAGGGTGTCCGCCCTCTCACGTGATCCACCGGGTGTGGGGAGGGGGGGCAGGGTGAAGGAGGAAATGAGCGCTCACCTTCGCTTGCTTCCACGCATCACTTCCACCGTGAGGCCCCTCGGGTCCCTCAGGTGACCCCGGAATGCTCTTCTCCTCCGAGCCACCCGTGCCCTTCCTGAACCAGACCTTTGGACGTTTTTCTCCTTCTCGAAGGGCGTCCGGATGCTGCCCTCTAGGTTGTTCATGGTGGCAGCCTCTGCACTGTCACCTGAAGAGACAACCTCTGTCCCCAGTGTGTCCCCTGCCCCTCCCGCTCTCTCCTGCTCCCACAGTTCTGTCTGTTCCCCTCCCCCACCCCCACCCCCCGGGGAATTTTAATACAATAGTGAGCATGCTGGAAACACCTTGAGCCATGCAAATAGAAAACAGAAGCCCCCTGTCCCGGGGAAAGGCCTTCTGGGGTGTCTCCGAGGATGTGACGCTCTGCCAGGCTGTGTCTCTTCCCATCCGGAAGTCCCTCTGTGAGTCTGACCCTCTGTGTCCCCCGCAGGCCCTCCTGGACGAGATTGTCATGCTGCAGGATGAGATCAATGGGCTCCAGGCAGCGCTGGCGGAGGAGCTGGTGGCCGAGAGCCAGGAGTCAGACCCCGCCGAGCAGCTGGCCCTGCAGTCCACGCTCACCGTGCTGGCCGAGCGGATGTCCACCATCAGGATGAAGGCGTCCGGCAAGCGGCAGCTGCTGGAGGTGAGCGGGGTCTCCGTGAACCCCTCAGGGCCTGTGTACGGACACGACCCCACTTCCAGGGCCAGGGAGACGCGGTCTGCACGGCAGCACGGCCGTGTGTGGCCGTGGGCCTGGCGTGTTCTCTCTGACTGGCTGCAGACCTGTATCCCTAGGTGAGAATACACCTGCAAATTCAAGCTGTCCTGTTACTTGAACATCATTTGATAGAGACACGGTCCGGCTGCTAATCATGCATGCAGTAAAAGCCCATACTTGTTTTCTTATTTATTTATTTATTTGTTTGTTGTCAGCCATGGGGCTTGAACTCTGGGCCTGGGCATTGTACCTCAGCTCTTCAGTTCAAGGCTAGTGCTCTATCACTTGAGTCACAGTACCACTTCAGGTATTCTGGTGGTTAAGTGGAGATAAGAGTCTCACAGACTTTCCTGCCTGGGTTGGCTTTGAACTGCGCTCCTCAGATCTCAGCCTCCTGAGTAGCCGGGATTACAGGCGTGAGCCCTCAGCGCCCAGCTTTTTCTCTTGTTTATTGTCAAGGTGATGTGCAGAGGGGTTACAGTTACATCCATAAGATGGTGAGTACATTTCTTATCAAACTTGTACCGTGATGTTTTTTTTCTGTGTTTTTTTTTTTCCCATTGATACTCTTCATAATTCTCGGTCCTAAGTACGTATGATGTTTCTCCAATTTGCCTAGACTTGAGATCTCAGGAAAACCTCTACCATACCTGCTCTGTCTCCCTGGCCCAGAAACCTCCTGTACCCCACTGGCTTTCAGTACTATGTGAACTGAATATCATCACTTACCTGTGATTAAATCATAATTCAGTCTATCATATTTTTTTTTTTACTGGTACCAGGACCTAAACCCAGGTCTGCAGCACTATCCCTTAGCTTTTTCACTTAAGGCCGGCATTCTACCACTTGAGCTACGCCTCCACTTCCAGCTTTTTGCTGCCTAATTGGAGATAAGAGTCTCACTTTCCTGCCTGGGCTCGCTTCAAACTACAATCAGATCTTAAATCTCAGCCTCCTGAGTAGCTAGGATTATAGACATGAACCACCAGCACCTGGCTCCTATAGTTCTTATTTTATTTAATATCATTGTGTCTATCCTACTTACTAATAATCTCCATGTTAGACCACTTAATAAAAGTTTTAATTAGAGATGAAAAATGTGAAATGTTTGTAAGATTATTTTAAAAACAAGATATTAAGCACATCTGAAGAGTTTACTTTCATTCACACATATAGATCTTAACTCTTGTGGGGTTTCAGAATAAAACGATTGGCTAGAATTTTTTCAACACAAATCATTCTATTGATTTTTTTTATTTTTTATATATATATTTAGTATTATTATTAAATTTTATTGATAAGATGATGTGCAGAGAGGGTATAGTTACATAGTAAGGTAGTGAGTACATTTCTTATCATATTTGTTACACCCTCCTTCATTTTTCTTTCTATTGATTGATTGATTCTTTTGATGTTGATTCTGTGGCTTGAACTCAAGGCCGGTGCTCTATTGCTTAAGGCTAGCACTCTGCCTCTCTAACCATAACTCCTCTTCTGGCTTTTTTGGTGGTTCATTGGAGGTACGCGTCTCGCAGACTTTCCTGCCTGGGCTGGCTTTGAACCACAATCCTCAGGTCTCAGATCTTGACCTCCTGAGTAGCTAGGATTATAAACATGAGCCACTAGCATCTGCTTCAACACAAATTGTTTTGAAGCATTGAGAAGCCCAGAGATCGAACCCTAAAGTTTGGAGTTACGCCTTCACTTAGGATTCAGGAACACAAAGGCACCCTGTCCCCTGAACCTGCATGCCCATGGCTGCCTCTTAGGTGAGCAAAGTCGTTGCTCTCCTGTTTGCCACTCTCCCCACCTCTCCCTACCATTTCTCAGACCTCGAGTTCCAGCGTCTGTTGCCGTCTCCCACCTGCCTTATGCCATTGTTCGGTTCTAGTCCTGGGCTTCTTTGCATCACCCGTGTGACCGCAGGTGTCATGTTCAGCCCAGAGGCACACTGGGGACATGAAGGAAATCCTTTCCAAAGTCCTCATCTCAGGACACAGCACCCAGGAATTCTGATTCATGGTTCTGCTCTGCTCCCTGTCCAGGAGAGGCTGAACGAGCAGCTGGAGGAGCAGCGGCAGGAGCAGGCCCTGCGGAGGTACCGCAGCGAGGCGGACGAGCTGGACCACTGGCTCCTGAGCACCAAGGCCAGCCTGGATGTGGCGCTGGCTGCCCCCAGGGACCCCAGGGACATGGAGGCCCAGCTGGAGGACTGCCAGGTAGGCGTGCGTCCGGGCCACGCACACGGAAGACAGCCTGCGGACAGGCGGGGGTGGGCACGGGCAGCTTTTCAGGACCCACACGCTCCATGGATTTAGGGTGCACAAAGGCTTCAGTGAACCCCAACCCGCATGTGATGTAGAAAAGAAATGAACAGGCTATACCGTGCTATCCGTAGTAACCCAGGCTGGCTCAAGACTCTTGATCCTCTTGCCCCTGAGTGCTGAAATTATAGGCCTGCACTCCCACACCTGGTCTGACAGTGTCTTCTGAATTAGGGAACGTGTGTGTGTGTGTGTGTGTGTGTGTGTGTGTGTGTGTGTGTGTGTGTGTTGCATGCGTGCAGCAGTACTAGCGTTTACACTCAGGGTTTGGGTGCTGTCCTTGACCTTTGTCTACTCAAGGCTAGTACCCTACCACTGGAACCACAGTTCTGCTTCTAGCTTTTCGCTGGTTAATTGGAGCTAGGAGTCTCATAGACTTTCCTGCCCGGGATGGGTTTGAACTGCAATCCTTAGATCTCAGCCTCCCCAGTAGGTAGGATTACAGGCGTGAGCCACTGGTGCTGAGCTTTTGAAGCAGAGACTTTTTTCTTACTTCCCCCCCACCCTTGTTAAGTCTCTGGGAATTGACGTGAGAAGTTCTTAGGTTAAAGTTTTTATTCTCATAGTATCTTCTTAGCTCTTTCTTGTGAAAGTTGCCACACACGTAGAAGAGAACGCATGTGAGCTTTCTGCTACGGTAACAGAAAGCCTAAGAAACGCAGTTGAAGAAGAAAGGTCTGTGTTGGCACACCAGGGGAGGCCTCACTGCGTTCTGGATGGGTCGTGTGGCTTTGAACCGGTGGCAGTGTGGTCCTCACGGCAGAGTCAGTGGAGTTAGCCTCGGGACTGGATGAGAAAAAAAGAAAGGAAGATCCTAACCTTGGGCCCCGCTTAGAGAGCATGCCCTCCATGATTAACTCCACCCTCCGCCCCGGCCCACCTGGGAGATTCCCACTGCAAGGTAGCACCCAGCAGAGGAACAGGCCCAAACACCTGGGCATTGGGGGCGTGTCAGACCCAGGCACGCAATGAACAGCATTTATTTGAAAAACAGAGACGGGGAGGAGGTAACAAGTTTGACAAGAAATGTACTCACTACCTTCTGTCTGTCACTGTAACTGTACATGACCTTGAGGATAAAATTAAAAACGAGAGAGAGACAAGGGCAGTAACCTGGAGAAAAAATAATCAACCCGAAGAAGCAAAGTTTTGAGAGAGGAGAGGCCTCTTCAAGAGGATAAGGAAAAGGTTCATTGCCCGCTGTTTCTCCTGTGATGAGCCTTGAGTCTCCTAATCTAACGCTATAATGTTAAAATAACAGTAGTAATGGGGTGACGCTCCCAGTATTTGTGGACTAGGTAAAGTATGCTTCCCCTATGCCACTTCCAGTGGATTATTATATAATCCATAACCTTGAAGATAGAAAATAATGTGGAGTGGGCGGTAATCTCAGCTTTCTGAGGGCAAAGATGGGGAGCATGGCGGTAAAGCATGAGGTTCTATCAAGAGCAAACTAACCATCAAAAACAAACCAACAGAAAACAGAAAGAAAGGGACTAGGAATGTGAATCAAGTAGCACATTTGCCTAGTAGCTAGGACGCCCCGTGTTCGTCGTCAGTATTGCCCTTGTATCCCGAAGAGAGAGAGGGAAATTAAGAAGGCCAGTCAATCACAAGTATCCAAAGCGGCCGAAGGAAACGGGCCTTCCCCTGCTGTTCTAGAACATGCTGGTGGAGATCGAGCAGAAGGTGGTGGTGCTGGCCCAGCTGTCCGTGCACAACGAGAACCTGCTGCTGGAGGGCAAGGCGCACACCAAGGACGAGGCGGAGCTGCTGGCCGCCAAGCTGCGCACGCTCAAGGGCAGCCTCCTGGAGCTGCAGAAAGCGCTCCACCACAAGCAGCTGGACATCCAGGTGGGTGCCCAGGACCATCCAAGTTCGAAACAATCGCCCCTGCAGGGGTAGCGGCGGGTCGTGGGTGAAGATCTGCGGTGGCATGCCTCTCATTTTGGTCCATGTCGCCCACGTTCTACCCTTTGGATATCCTCAGATTGTTTGGCGTGGCGGTCACACTTTAGGACTGTCCTATACTCCCTTGGAACCGAACCTAACTCATTCTCACCATGGACAAGTGGCCTCGGCCACTTGTCCCAGACCCGCAGAGCCTGGGAAGGGTGAGCCAGGGAGAGGGAAGGTTCCGAGCTTACAACTGTCTCCCACCTCAGTTTCTGCATCTGGTCATGCTAGCAAAACGAATCCCTCTTCATCCACAGGGCTATGTTCTGAGGTCACACTACCATGTTTTGGTCACTACCCATGAGGAGGTTTAATTCCTAAACTAGTCCCAGGAAGACGGTAGCAGCCATAACTAATAAACTAGAACAACTTTAGTCATGAACTTGAATGAAAGTCATCTCTTCTGACAGAAACTTGACAAGCAGTGTTTCTGCATGGTGGTTGCTGGTGGGTACGTGGAACCTCAGAAGGTAAAGCAGTGGTTGAGGGGAGCCAGCTGGACTTAAATAAAATATCCTGATTTTTTTTTTTTTTAATGCAAGTACAGCCTGGGTGGCAAGAACAATCAGCCGCTCCCAATCTGAATTAGGTGGGAGAAGGCAGGGCTCTGGGACTACAGAAAGTCTGGCTTGAAGTAGATAAGGTCTAGAAAGGGTCGGGAGGCCTCATCTCCCTGTTCCTACCCCTGGTGGCAAGAAATGGTTTAAATTGAATTAAAGTTCGGTCTCTGCCACAGCTGAAAGCCTTCTTAAGGATACTGCAGGTGGTGATCTCTAGATGCTTTTTTTTCCTTTTAAACAAAAGATAATATTCAAGATGCTTTCTTTTTTCTTTTAAACAAAAGGTAATATTCATCTGCTTTGAAACTCGTCATTGGTGATTTTCAAAACACCTGAAAATGCCATCTTTCATCTGGCATATTTCTAGCATCTGAAATATTGATAGGATTTAAAAAAAATTATTGGACTTTTTTCATTTTTTTAAGAACCTTATTTTTTTCTATCCATGGTTGGCTAAAAGTAGCCCTGTTGATATGTGCTGAAATGCAAAGGGTCCTTTCCCCTTAGATTAAAAAAAAATGAGAAAGGATCCAGAATGGGTCTGAAATCAACTATAGTTCACTGGGGAAACTAATCTTCCATCCATCAAATGTAGAAATCCATCAGTCTGTGTCCTTCCATTGCACTGGGAACCTTCCTTCTTCCTCATCCTCATCCCGTTCTCTGCACTGCCCTTTGTCCTTTTCTATGTTCGGAAAGCCACGTGCTCTCTGACCACGCCAAGCCCCTAATGTCTAATTGCTTAGCGCTTCTACACATCCCCAGAGCTTCTACTACCACACACTCTTTGTTACCAATTCCACCAGGGTGCCAGTGGGTAGCCAATGCTATGTTCCTCCAGACAGACTCTGGTGAAGAGATATGGGCGACGGGATGGGGGGGGTGAGGGGGGAGAGGCATCTCTTCTTGACGTGGTATCTCCTTTGGTGGAAGAACTTTCCGTCGTCTTCACCCAGTGGTGCCCACCGGAGGAGCACGGCTTTCCCTCTAGCAACAAGGAACTGCTCTGTGAACAGATGTGTCCTTTACCATCTAGCATCTCTGAATCCTCACCCATCTTCTCAGCAAAGATTACTGCCTGGGAAAGTGGTCGTGGTTGTTGTATTTCCACAAAGAAACAGCCCAGGCCCCTCCATCCAGTGGGACTTAGTGACCCGAGCCACCTTACCTCCTGTGGCCTGCATGAGAGACAGCCCATCTCCCACCTCCCAGAAAAGAAATACCCAAAGACCACGCGCATCTCCTCCTGCCAGCGCCTCCCTCCCAGGAGGGGAAAGAGCTGGAATCTCAATCAGATTCTTAATCATTTTGCTTCTTGTGATTTAAGTTTTGGTTCTCCGAATGACTGAGTCAGAAAGTCACCAACCCCCCAAACAATCAAACTGCTGCCTGCTCCCATGTCCTCGGGAATTTGGACGAGGGCAGTACGCCTGGTGTTCTGCGGGCCGGGCTGACATGTCCACCGCCATTTGCTCCAAGCAGCATTCGGTGTGTGGCATTTGTAAGGAGCATCCCCCATGCAGAGATGGTCCCTGGAGAGGAGGACTGAGTGGCGTCTGAGGGCTGGGGGAAGCTTCCAAGGACGTCTTCAGGCTGGGCTCTGGAAAACAGATTGCTGTTGGGGCTGGGAATATGGCCTAGTGGTAAAGTTCTTGCCTCGTATACAGGAAGCCCTGGGTTGATTCCTCAGCACCACATAGATAGAAAAAAGCCAGAAGTGGCGCTGTGGCTCAAGAAGTAGAGTGCTAGTCTTGAGCAAAAAGCAGCCAGGGACGGTGCTCAGGCCCTGAGTCCAAGCCCCAGGACTAGCAAAAAAAAAAAAAAACAAACCCAAAACAGATCTTTGCTAAAGGAAACAGAGGAAGTGGTTTCCTTCCCACAAGGCCAGGTCCCCAGGTCACCGCCAAGGCCGCTGTGTGCTCAGCTGAGGGGCTCCAATAACTTGGGTCTGGTGCTCTGATGCCTGGAGCTGTTTTCCTCCTCGCCCCCCTCCTTCTCTACAGATCCCGTCTGACTGGAGTTGTTTCCTGGTGGCCTGGGAGAGCCAGCATCTTCCAGAGCTTATTCCTGGGGGCCGAGTGAGAACGTAGCGCCCATCCTCCGCCCTGAGGGAACGCAGTGGTTACTTTGGAGTAACACGGGGGGTGGGGGGGGCTGGTGACGCAGGATGTCGCCCATCGTCCCAGGGTTGGTGTTGCAGAGGGCGCACTCCCTAGTCTGCTGGCTCCGTGGCTTTGAGGCCTGCGGAAACCTCACGCAGAAGAGCCAGGCCGAGCAATCCCGCACCTCATGGCACCCAGAGCACAGAGACAGAGTCACAAGGGCAGCCGGGCCCAGCACCCACCCACGAAAGGCGTGTCACACACACACACACACACACACACACACACGCCCACCAGAGGAGGAGACTCTCGGGAGGGAAACACAAAGGCCCACGTGCCTCTTCATATTTATATAAAATAGTATACACCAAGACAAGTTCCGAGATAGGGAAGCAAGAGGTCTCCTTCTCTCTCTCCCTTCAGTGTTTATGGATGGTGGATTCGCGCGCGTGTCTTCGGGAGGGCGGGGGGAGGGCACAGAACTCCAGGGGAAAAGAGTGGGAAGTGAAAAGTGCAGCAGCCGTGGAGCTCCGTGGACGTGGAGGAACGTGAGCTGCAGGACTGGCGCGTGGAGATGGGGGAGGGACGGGGAGAGAGGGAGGGAGCAGAAGCCACGGGAAGAAAGGACACGGACTCATTACCTGACTCCACGGCTTGAGTCGGCGCCCTCGTGGGCTGCCGGGACACACGGAGAAGCGTGCTCTCCTCTCGTGCGTGCACGGTCTCCCCGTGCGGCCGGGCGAGCGTCGGGTCTGCCCGCCATCCCTGGGCGCACGCACGGCCAGGTCTGTCCCTCGGGGACTGAGGTCCAGTCGGAAGGCTTGCTGCATTCTACAGTGTGGATTGCACTGTGTTGGTCGGGGTGATGTTTCGTTAGCATCCTGCTGGAAAAGTCAGACCAGCTGCTTGCAAGTGTGCACGTGACGTCTTAGAGAGAGAGACAGCAGCCAATGCAGTGTGATGAAGACTTGAGTGACTGTCCACGTTGGTGTGACAAACAAACCAACAAAACCAAACCCTCAAATGATCTACTGCCATCCTTCGGTTAAACAAAGGGGAAAGTTCTGGAATAATACCCAGTGACCACATCCGAGACCCATTTCTTTCTCCCTCAAATATTCCTGCATGTAATGCTCAGTGTTTTGTTCTTACCCAGGGAAATGCCATGGCTTCGATGGGTTTTGTGGCCCCGTCTTTTACAAAAATGTGACTCCGGGTCCAAACGCTACTACTTGGGTATAATTATCACAGACCACATCATTTGGGGAAAAGGTCTGCCTGGATGTAATCTGACCCTCCATTCCTGTTTCCTTCGAAGCAGGGAGCCACACAAGAGAAGGAGGAGAGTGATCTTGACCCCACAGCCTCCCCGAGCCCGGGCATGCAGGAATGGCTGGCTCAAGCACGCACGGCGCGGATGCATCAGCGGCAGAACAGTCTCCAGCAACAAAAAGTAAGGCATGTCTTACTTCTTCCAAACACGGGAGAGAAATACTTCACAAGGACCAGTTGGTTCTTTACTAAAGAGTCCCTTTCCTCTCTCTTTGGATGGAGCAAGACATTGACTGATCTTTTCAATGGCTCACCCTTGACCACTGGGATCAAAAGAGAAAAGAGAAACGTCTACATAAGATTACACATAGTAGGACTCTGCTACAATCCTCTTCCTCATGAAACACTCTGCTTTCTGATTGGCCACATGTCAGTCTGTTTTATTCAGATAAAAATCTCAGAAAAGCCTCTTCAAATGGGGAGATGTTTGAATGCTGTATCCCCCCTCCTCCCCCGCAAAGAAATGCCATTTGGCTTTCCTTTTGAGTGAATACCATTACAAAGAGGACGGAGAATTGTTATCTAGTGGAGAAATGGGACTGGGATCCAAATGAATGATTTTCCTTGGTATTTTAACTTTGTGTAAAAGGCATATTAAAATGTGGCATTAGGGGCCGGGAATGTGGCTTAGCCATAGAGGGCTTGCCTAGCATGCACAAAGCCCTGGGTTCGATTCCTCGGCACCATATACACAGAAAAAGCCGCAAGTGGCGCTGTGGCTCAAGTAGTAGAGTGCTAGCCTGGAGCATAAAGAAGCCAGGAACAGTGCTCAGGCCCTGAGTTCAAGCTCCAGGACTGGCAGAAAAAAACAACAGCAAACAAACAAAACAAACCACTAAAATGTGGTGTTAGCTAGGCACCAGGTGGCTCACACCTTTAATCCTAGCCACTCAGAAGGCTGAGATCTGAGGTTCACAGTTTGAAGCCTGCCTGTTACCTCCAATTAACCAGCAAAAAGCCTGAAGTGAAGGCATGGTTCAAGCGGTAGATCTACCAGTCTTGAACAAAGGAGCTCAGGGATAACACACACAGACACACACACACACACACACACACACACACACACACACACACACACACACACCACAGACACACACAAACACACGTTGTATTTTAAAAAAGAAGAAAGTATGTTTTCCAAGAGAAAAATCCTTAACTACACATGGAAAAGTAAAGCAAAATCCTTTGCTAGTCCGGTTTGTAATGGGAGGGCAGGATTTTGAGACTTGGTCAACACTCTGCAAGATGAAAGTGCACTTTCGACCACTGGAGGGCGCCATTGCTTAGCGGTTCCTTCTCATCCCGGGCAGCTACCCGTTATCAAAGCTGATAAGGTTCCAGCATAGTTTACGAGGAACGTTGAGGATTTGCCCACGGCACACTCTTTCACACCACATGAACGTTTAGACGTGTATGGCCAGAGTTCCCTGCGAACTTGCTAGCTAGAGAAGCGTGGTTGTCAACATAGCTGTGAGCAGTGCTCTCCAAGTGGCTGGGCTGTGGTGGTAGAGGCTCAGGTGCTGTGTGCCTGTCTTTTGCCTTGCACAGGAGCTGGAACAGGAACTGGAGGCGCAGAAGAGCCTCCTCCGCTCCGTGGCCAGCCGCGGGGAGGAGATCCTCACTCAGCACTCGGCCGCAGAGCCTGCGCGCGACCCCGGGTACGCGTCTACAGGGTTTACTCATTTGCTCTTGTTTCAGGATCTCAGCTGCCTGCTATACCTTTCTGCTTGTTGGTTCGTCTGTTTTGTGTTGTGTGAGCAACACTCACAATAGCAATGGCTAGCGAGTCCCCAGTGTGCCCAGAATTTGTCTCCTAAGTCAGTAGGAAATGCATTATGAAACTGGATGCAGAATTTCTTTCTTTTTCTTTTTTGCCGGTCTTCGGGCTTGAACTTTGGACCTGGATGCTGCCCCTGAGCTCCTTGGGCGCAAAGCTAGTGCTCTACCACTTGAGCCACAGCGCCACTTGGGCTTGTTCTGTGATTAAGTGGAGATAAGCGTCTCACAGACTTTCCCTCCCAAGCTAGAATTGTCATTTGGTAGTTTTTCCTGCAAATGACTTTGGCTCTGTTCCTCATTTATGCATCTTTTTCCCAGGAATAATCATGTAAAGGAGACAGAATTTGTGTTGGGCAGATAAATTGTCTTCGTGCTTTTATTTTGGTAGGAAGTAACACTTATAATGTCAAATAATTGAAAAGACAAGGAAAAGAGATGAACAATTTTATGCAGAATCTTAACAAAAAATTTAATGTTAGTGGATTCTGGTAGCTCATGCCTGTAATCCTAGCTACTCAGAAGGCGGAGACCTGAGGATCATGGTTTGAAACCAGCCCAGGCAGAAACTTCCACAACACTCTTATCTTCTAAATAATCACAGAAAAGTCCAGAAGTGGAGCTGTGTCTTAGGAGCTTCAGTAGAGTGCTAGACTTGAGCAAAACAAACTCAGGTACAGCACCCACGCCTAAGTTGAAATCCTAGGCCTGGTGCAGGAAGAAAAAAAAGATTACAGTATCAAAAATATAGTTATGAGTACTAAGTAAAGTGTGAAATAAGTACATGCATTTTCTGTGTAGAGTAAGAACCAAAATAGTGTAATAATCAAACTAGCTTTGAAGAAGGAAGTTATGGGGATTGAAAGTATTTCTTTTATAGTTTAGTCAATACTGACATCATAGTACTGATTAATAACATCAGTATTGATTTCACATATATAGTATTATATTTTATGTACCTGTAGATATTGTAGACTAGAGATATCATATTATTTCCCTAGTTTTTCACTTAACCCTAAAAATGTAAATTTTATGTTAAAATGGTAAGCAGCTCAAATGCCTGTATTTCTGAGCACCGTTTTCTCACACCTGTAATCCTAGCTACTCAAGAGGCTGAGATCTAAGGATCACCTGTTCAAAGCCAGCCTGGGCAGGAAGGTCTGGGAGAATCTTATCTCCAGTTAACCACAAAAAAAAGAGGGGGGGGCGGGAAATGGAGATGTGACTCAAGTGTTAGAGTACTAGCCTTGAGAAGAAAAAAAAAAAGTTCAGAAGCAGCACCTAGGACTTGAGTTCAAGCCCCAGGGCTGGTATGCATGTGTGAGTGCACGTGCGCGCACACACACACACACACACACACACACACACACACACACATCTCTATTGTCCACCATAATTGAAATACTTAATAGATCTGTGGCAGTGGTCGCTCCAGTGAGACATTCCCTTTCTCCCTCGCTGACTGAGTGACGATTCGTCTTTGCTTCTGCGCTGTGGACTCCGGGTTGCTCCTCTCCTAGTTTCCTGTTTCTTTTTTGGCGACACCTCTGTACAGAGCCAATCCCCACCTTCCTCCCACTGTGTAGGCCCCAGGCTGGAGCTGGGCCATGACTCTTGTCTTGATTATTTTTCTTTCCTTTTCTTAGCCTTCCGCATTGCTAAGATCCCAGGGGACAGACAAACAACTACAGCTGGCTTTTTTTTTTTCAAATAAAAAAATGATTTTATAAAGAACCCTGCCACCAGCCATCTGTACAAGATTCATTTAGAGACTACCCTCCACGCTACAGTATTTATAGAAACCCCTTAGAGGAAGCTTCTCTCCACAGAGTTGATTCCTTGTAACCCTCTTCCTGTCCAAGCCTCTCAGCACCCAGGAAACAAATAGACACGAATGAAGTGATAGCCGGGAGCCAAAGGGAAAAGTGTATTTAACAAAATAAGAACAGAATCACAGTGCCTCAGAAAGAAACCCAGCTCGATTCAGCCTTTAAATTATTAGCTGATTTTCCCAGATCACACAGGTGCCCCACTTCACATATTCACAGATGGCCTGCGTGCCAGGCCGAGGGGAAATCAACTGGGAATCTATGGCTGTGGAGAGGAAAGGAGAATAGTTTCCAAGGGACATGAAAGGCTGTGTTCTAACTTAACATTAACCTGATGCTGTTGGGATTGTGTGTGTGTGTATGTATGTGTGTGTGTGTGTGTGTGTGTGTGTGTGTGTGTGTCTGTATCTGTGTGCCCATGATTATATATAAATCTGAATATGTTAAATCTGTCCTGGTTTTATTTTTGATTCTCCCTCTCTCCCTCCCTCCTTCCCTTTCCTCCCCCCTCCACACGTCCGCCCTCTTCTCTCCTCTGTTCCCTCCCTCCTTCCCTTCTTCTATCACTTTTTGGCTGTTACTAGCGCTGTTCAAAATAACCTTACATGCTCTCAACAAAGAAGGGAGATTTTTCTGAGTTCTCTAGTTAAAAAAAAATAAAAGCAACCGTGAGCAATGGGTTTCTAGAAATTTCTAGGCTTCCTTCAAAAGGCTTTCCCCAAAGACACTGTAATATTCTCATGCTCTAAGAAGAGCTAGCTTTGGAATAGTGCATCTTAGGGAACTTCCCATGTTTCCCCCTCTTCAACAGCGGGCCCGGTGTGAACACATCTATTTGTAGCTGGCATGGTGTGCCCTTGCCCCTGGAACTGAGGTTCCCTAGATTATGATTGTCATCTCTCTCAGGGTTCCCAGTCCTCGTTTACTGAAGGCTTGGGGTTGGCGGGCGGGTATCTGGGCCCGGTGCAGGTGGACGCTCATCACACGTCCTAATATTCTCCACACTCAGGGTCTCCAGCTCTCAATGAGCTGGAGAACATGCTCAAGCGTTTAAAGTAGTTTCTAAGCTTCTTATCCATGGGCCTCCCTCTGCTTTCAGACTGTGCTCCTAATTCTCAGTGGAACGATTATTATTTTTTTTTTAGTACTTCACTAGTATCCATTTATTTTTCTTAAAAAAGTATTCTTTCTGCTCAGGCTTAATTATAATGTGAAAAAAATATTCTCTATGTCTGCTGTTCCCAATGCTTGTATTTTGCCATAGATTAGGGGATCTTGTTCCTGGTTTTAAGGCCAGGTCTAGCACAGAGTAAATGATCTGTCTCGTCCTTTTGCACACATTGTAAACTTAGATTATTTATTCTTCTAATAGTGAAAACCCTGATGTGTTATCCCAGGAGTTGGAAGGGGAGAAGTTGTCGGCAGAAGACCAGATGAGAAAGAAGTGGGAAAGCCTTCACCAAGAATTTAGTACCAAGCAGAAACTTCTACAGAATGTTCTGGAACAGGAGCAGGAACAAGCGGTAGCAAACTTTGTTTTTCCTTTTATATATTAATGAGTGCCTTAGAGATGTATATCGATGAATCGAGAATTTGATGACAGCAATCTACACTTTCATTTCTGAGTTCAAACTAGAACATGAGCAAAGGAATCCTCCTGGCTGTTTCTTTTCTCTTCCTTTCCTTTTGTCCACTTTGTTCACTCACTTTTCTTTGCACAGGCTGGCCTTGAACTCACAGTCTTCCTGTTTCATCTTCCCCCGTGCTGGGATGACAGGTGTATACCATCCCACCCAGTGCTACCTTTGTCTGAACAAGTCTGTGTCACCTTCCCCTATGTAATTACATATTTATATGTAATAGCTCATTTCCTATCCAGATACCGTATTTGCTTAAAGATGATCACATACGGTTCTGCGTTCGCACAATCCATTTCACATTGGTTGGTTTCTGCCTTCGACATTCAAGTGGAATGTCAAGTCAGAGGTAGCACACCCAGGCTAACGAGAATCCCAGCAATCCAGAGCTAAGCTGTCAGCCTAGCTGACTTCCTGCGGCTGCTTCCTGTGTCCAGTACTGTCAGAAGGCATAATGAGAACCAGATGGGGAGCACACAGGGTCAGAGGGGCCAGACGCCAGCGGTCAGCTGGGACGGGTACCGACCACCCAGCAGGCTGGGTCTCAGGTGACGGATGTGTCATCCAAGGGAACCGAACCAGCAGCGGAAGGTTCCTGTACATCATAGCTGTCAGTCCACCCAATGTAGAAGCCAGGGAACAGGCAGAGATCAAGAGGCAGTGGAGAGTGCTCTGGAGACAGTGCTCAGGGAAGTGACTGCCATTCTCACTGTAAGCAGGGCATGCAGCCTTGAACCGGGGGCTGTGCTTGCTTCCCACCAGTCCAAATTGGTGCTTACCAATTTCATGCCTACCGGCTCTTCTGCACACTAGACAACCCCACAGCTCTCCCTGTGGCTCGCTCAGCTCCGACTCGCCTCTGAGGCTGGAAAGGGAACGCTTTACCGTTCTTCTTACCACACCCGTTGTATTTGAACACGGTCAGGTATCCTGGGTCCTTCTCCCAAGGTGCCTTGGAGGCGGTTTGCTTCTGTTGGGTGTAAAAATGGAAGGAAAGGAAGGGACAGAGCCTGGAACCGGTGGCCGCTTCTGAGCAGGATGGGGGCATTCTTTCATGAGCATGATCATAGTCTAGCCATCAGCATGACGAACCACCCTGAGGCCAGGAAGCTTTACCTCCAACCTGCCGTCCTCTAACCTAGGCTAGCACCTCGGGGCCCTGCCGCTAGGCAGAGGCAGAGCTGGAATGGAGGGGCAGATGTGTCTGCTTTCAGTTTCTCCCGTGTGTGTGTGTGTGTGTGTGTGTGTGTGTGTGTGTGTGTGTGTGTGTGTGTGTGTGTGTCTGTGTGTCTGTGTCTGTATGTGTGTGTGTGTGTGTGTGTGTGTGTGTGTCTGTGTGCCAGTCCTGGGGCTGGAACTCAGGGCCTGGGCACTGTCCTTGAGCGTTCCTTACTCAAAGCTGCACTCTACCACTTCAGCCACAGCTCCACTTCCAGCTTTTTTTAAAATTTATTTTGATAGTTTTGATGGGGATAAGAGTCTCACACCGCACAGACTTTTCCTGCCTGGGCTGGCTTTGAACTGTGATCCTCAGATCTCAGCCTCCTGAGCAGCTAGGATGACAGGCGTGAGTCACCAGCGTGGCCCGGCTTCAAAGGCCGTCCTTTTTCGTACTTACAAACCAGCATTCCTGCACGCAGGTAGACTGGACATGTAGAAGCAGACGCAATCTGGGGGTTCTAGATGAGCTAGATCAGGGACTTCTCCAGCCTCAGTGTCTCAGAGCAGGCGTTCTTCCGATCGCTCGAGAACCTCTAGGCAGAAAGCCCCGCGTGGCTTCCAGTGAGATTCGGCTCCGGTTTCAGAATCTGCTCCCCAACCCAGGAAATAGTGCATCCCTCTGTGACAAAGCTGCCCTGACTGTAAGCAGAAACTCTCAGGAGAGAAAGATGGAGGAAAACGTTGTCGTAGATTATACCGAAGCCCGCTTGAGCCCCGTGGGCGGCAGTAGGGACGCGCTCGTGTAAGACGCCCCCCCGTGTTGTCCGCAGCTGTACAGCCGGCCCCACCGCCTGCTGCCCGGCGCGGGCGCACCACTGCCCACGAGCGAAGCAGCCGCGCACGGCGCCCCCGTGACCTCGCTGCTGGGGGGCCTGAGCCAGGCCCTGGAGGAGGTGTCGTCCCAGGTAGGGAGCGGCTTGGCGGTGCTTGTCCTGGTTTGACTTGGTCTTGGCCTGGCTTGGAGTCCTTGACTTGATCCCTGTGGAGTTCCCACAGCCCGGATCGTGAGTGGGGAGGGTGGCCACGGGGGATGGGTCCTGAGACAGAAAGCCGCTGACCCCTGACCCCTGACCCCTGACCCTGGCATCTCTTGTTGATTTCTCAGGCCACTGTCATTGATTCTTTGTCGTGTGTGTGTGTGTGTGTGTGTGTGTGTGTGTGTGTGTGTGTGTGTGTTATTCTTTTCCAGGGGGCCGGGGCGAAGGGGCAGGATATCCACCTGGAGCAGAAGCTGTACGATGGGGTCTCAGCCACGTCCACCTGGCTGGATGATGTTGAAGAGCGGTTGTTTGTTGCCCCAGCACTTTTACCCCAAGAAACAGAGACTTGTCTCTTCACCCAAGAGGTAGGCTTGGCCGTTCTCCTTCACGCAGGGGATTTCAAAGCACGTAGAATGGTGATACGGGGTCATGAGTCGTATAGAGCAAGAAGACCAAGAAGGACACAGAGTTCTAGATTTCACAATGGTACATGTCCAATTAGTACTTGTACAACAGAGTTGGTGACCTACAAAAAAAAAAAACTCTCAGTCGTTTTATGCTTTATTTGTGTGTATAAGAAGAGAAAAATGGAGTGCTTTTTGCATAAAGACTGTTGGGTCTCCCAAATCCTTCCATCTAAAACACAGACTTTAAAAATCAGTGTTGGCAGGATTGGGGCAGCGACCCAACAGTATGTAACTAAAACCAAACAATTACTCAACATATAAAGGTCAAAAATTGACCTCTCAGGGGAATACAATAGCTCAAAAGCTAGGTATGTACGTTCATATAAGACTACTGTCGACATATGGTCTAATATCAACATTACATTTAAAGCCCCAGGCGAACTTTCTTGGGCGTGGCCACGTGGCTACTGTATATGTTCTTGATACATTGTAGATTGTATATATGTCTACCTGACCTAGAGAAGAGATAGAAAAACAGGACGTAAGATATCATAAGAAATGTACACACTACCCTACTATGTAACTGTACCCTTTTTGCACAACACCTTTTCAAAAAATTTGTGTTCAATTAATAAACAAATAAATTTAAAGAAAAAAATAAGTGTTGGCCAGGTACCAGTGTGTCACCCTATAATCCTAGCTAGGCAGGAGGCTCTGGCCTGAGGATTATGGTTTGAAGCCAGTGTGGGCAGAAAAGTCTGTGCGATTCTTATCTCCAATTAACCGGCCAAAAGCCTGAAATGGAGTTGTTCCTCAAGTGGTAGAGTGCCAGCCTGGAGTGGGGAAAAAGCTAAGCAAGAGCGTGAGGACCTGAGTTCAAGTCCCGGTGCCAGCATGCCAAACGACTTATTTAATTTATACACAGCCATGGACCAAACTTAGGCAAATGATTAGCATTAGCTAATGTCTTTAAAGTCCTTCAGAAAATCTCTTGGAGAAAAACTTTGAACATGTACACATTGCCTTGATATACTCATTACTAAAGCAGGGAGATTTTTGTTTGGAAACTTTTACTTTGAAGAAAAGACTTAAACTGCCTAGTGGTTTCTGGAGCTAACCAGAGAAATGAGGCTTTTCTTCTGTGACCACCCCCCCTCCCAGGCTCTTGCCAAAGACATTAAGGAAATGTCTGAAGAGATGGATAAAAACAAGCACTTGTTTTCACAAACGTTCCCGGAGAGCGGCGATAACCGCGAGGTCATCGAAGGCACGCTGGGCTCTCTCCACGGCCGGCTCTCGCTGCTGGACTCCGCCGTGAGCCAGCGCTGTCAGCAGATGAAGGAGAGGCTGCAACACATCCTCAATTTCCAGGTACATACGACGGCATGGAGGGGTAGGTGCACGTTCTCAGTGGATAGTCAATGATCAGCGAAGGCTTTTGAAGTGGCTGACCCAGAGATAATAGCATTGCTGGAAACCCAATAGATTTAACTGGCTTAAGGCTGAGGAAACGACCAGTGTCATGCCTCTGGAAAACCTAGAGGAACTAGGCACTGGTGACTCGTACCTGTAGTCCATGCAACTCAGGAAGCTGAAGCCTGAGGGCTGCGGTTCAAAGCCAGATCAGACGAGAAAGCCCATGCAACTTTGATCTTCATTCAGGAATGAGAGCCGTGATTCAAGTGGTAGAGCTCTAGCCTTGAGAACAAAAACCTCAGTGACACTACCCCAGGCCCTGAGTTCAAGCCCCAGGACCAACCTCCCCTCTCCCCAACACCCCTCCCCAAAGGCAAAGCTGTGGAAACCATTGAGGTAAAAGATGGGCTGCATAAAACTTTAAATGCAACCAACAAAAGCCAAATTGATAGTTTGTTATAATTACCAGCCAGAGATAGTAGCCCAGACTTGAAAGCCCAGGAGACTTGGAAGTGACTGCAGTCTACTTCCTCTGGCCTTTGTTAAAATGTATTATGTTACTTATGTTACTGACTCCAGACTCATGACCTTTAATTGCTGTATTAAAATTCTGTTGCCAAGAAAATAATAGTGTGCTTATGAAACTCTCTTATGACGACTCACTAAAGTAATGCAGAGGCTACTGATAGACCTTTCATTCCTAATAAAAAGTGCCCCATGAACACACTTCAGTTTTAAATGAAGGCTGCTTTCAGCAAATGTGGGAGGGTTGTAAGATATCCATCATTGGCACCAACCCGAGATACACCTCTAGCAGGTGTTGTATTGTCCATTCACCAAAATTTCAGATGCACCCTTGACTTGAATCTTCACAACATCCCTGTTAGGTATATATTTTTCTCATAGGAGTTTTGCAAAGACAGAAAAGCAGGTAACAGAAAAGGAGAAAAGGTAAGCAGGTAGATAGATGATGAATAGATGATAGGTAGGTAGATTGATCGATAAATAATAGATGATAGAATAGATCATAGGTATGTAGATAGGTAGATACATAGCACCTGTCTTGTAGTCTATTTTATCTTAGATAAATGTCATTCACATTACATTCTGGCTGAGATGTTCTGGAATATTCATTTATTTTAAACATACCAAGAAGATTAGGGTGACAAGCACTGCTTGTGACTGATATTTTAGCTCCCTTTGTGTACATGTAACAAACAGTGCTTTGTGCAGTACATTTTTCAGGTGGTAGTTTTAGCACCTTGATGAACTGTTACTAGCTCTTTTTTTATCTTCTCCTACGTCAGTATTATTTCTCCTATTAATTGACTTTCTACAGTACTCCAGCTGGACTCTCTTTATCTGTAAGTTTCCTCTCCCCAGAGCCAACCGCTAGGTTGAAAGACAATATTGGAAAACCAGTTGTGTTTGTACTGATCACGTGTATGTTTCTCTTGTTGCTCCATAAGCCATCAGTGTAACCTCTGTCTATATAACGCTTACACTGCAGGAGGGGTTGTACAGAATCTAGAGCTGGTTTCATGTTTGTAAAAGGAAGGGCGTAGGTTCCTGATAACATCTTCTATCCGGAACGTGAGCATCCATGGTGTTCCGTGCTCGGGGAGGCCCTAGAACCAGTTCCAAAGCAGGGATGTTTGCTTTACCATTCTGAAGACTTTGTGTTATGTACCACGATTTTGAATTCCCTGTGGTCACATCCCGCTGTCCTCTCGCTTTCCTCCTTAGAATGACCTGAAGGTGCTGCGGACGTCACTTGCGGACACTAAGTATGTCACTCTGCAGAAACTGGCCAACGTGTTTGAGCAGCCTGTGGCAGAACAGATAGAGGTATTGATAGCTAGCTTTGGCTGGAGGGGCAAACACATAGATACCTTCGTTACTCTGAAATTTCAAGTATTCCGTGAAAGATGAACAGCTTGCTGGAGGATTGTTGGACATACTTTGCAGTGCTGAGGTTGGACAGTACACAGGTGACATCAAGTCTGCTATCTTTGCACGGGGCTAAGAAGTGTAAGGGCAGTGTGTCATGGGCAGAGGATTGGCCTGCAGGTGTGTGCTCCCCTCCAGGAGAGAAGATGAATGTCTAGCTGCCCTTGGGCGAGCACCAAGTGCTATGGACACTCAGAGAAGGAAGAATTTCCCCCACTGAGAGCGCAACCCGAAAAGGCTTAGTGAACAGTAGGACACATTCGGATTTTTAACATTTAGGGACTTAGAAGAAATGTGTCAAGGTAACGAGAACAGAAAGGACAAAAGACACATGCCTAGAAAATTCTGAGCACTTGCAGAAAACTACAGGGAATCCCTACTTGGTTCCGTTTCGTATAGTTGAAAGCACTGAGGGCAAGTGAGGTTGGTCACATTTAAAGCAGCGAGCAGAGCCTGTGGAACATCAGAGAACATGGACCTAATTCTGTAAACCTTGGATCTCTGCACAGTATTTATTGCATAACCCATTCGCTGGAAAGGAATAAATAAGAACATACCACGGGTATAGGTATATTTACTTGCTTCTGGATTATCAGCAAACACTCTGTCTTCTCATAGAACATCCGTAAAGCGGAATTTAAAAATAAAAGAAGAGGGGCTGAGGATATGGCCTAGTGGCAAGAGTGCTTGCCTTGTATACATGAGGCCCTGGGTTCGATTCCCCAGCACCACATATACAGAAAATGGCCAGAAGTGGCGCTGTGGCTCAAGTGTGCTAGCCTTGAGCAAAAAGAAGCCAGGGACAGTGCTCAGGCCCTGAGTTCAAGGCCCAGGACTGGCCAAAAAAAGAAAAGAGAAGAAAAGAAAAATAAAAGAAGAGCTGGCATGAGTGATTTGTGCCTGTAATTCCAGCTACTCAGGAGGATGAGATTGGGGTGTGTTGGGGGGGGGGTTCTAATTCAATGTCAGTTTGGGTAGGAAAGTCAATGAGACTCCATTTCTAAAATAACCAAAAAGCAGGGCCAAAGGTATAGCTCAAATGATAGCACAGACAGGCATAGCTAGCTTGCTCCCACCTACCCAATAAAAAAGAAAGAAAAGGAAACCCTGAATGTGGTAGAACATAGCTTGAAGTGCATGGCATTTTTGAGTATGGTAGGTCACCTTGCACACTTTCCATATCTGGTGGAGTTATGAGGGAAGTTTGAGAACAAAATGAATCAATTTCAGAGCCTGCTTATGATAGTACCAGGGTCAGGGAACAGGAGATGGATTATGAGGTTCAGTAGCCATTACCATGAGAAGGAATGAGGACTTGAATGCAGTAGAATGGCAATAAAAGCAGGGAGGATGGAAGACATGGAGGACGCACTTGGAATGCCAGCTAAGTAATGATGAGACGCACTTGGTAGGATTTCTTTACCTAATTTCAGTTGATGCGAGGGGTAAACCATAGAGGGAGCCCTGTGAACTAGAGAACTCCTGAAACACACATGAGAGACGGCCACTTAAAAAATAGTTTGAAAGTTATAGCTTCCAAATGAAAAGTTGCTTTTCTTTTTCTCTTATGCTGATACTGGGGCTTGGATCTTTTCTGAGTCGTAAATCATTTTCTTTATTGGCTTGCTTCCTTGTTTTGTTCGTGTTGCTATTCTTCCTAAGAAAGGATTGCACTACTGCTGTACTGTGAACTTGTGTACTGCGTGCTTGAAAATGTCCGTGCCCTTGAGCTCACACTTTATTATTGCTTGGCTCTTGTTAGAACTCTTGATCAGCAATCGATTTCTTTAAAGATCTGTACATGTCTGCTTACAGTGTTGGCTGGGAAATCTAAAGATCATGGAATTCCCGGGGCCCTTGGCATTCTGAAATGTCACCATGCTTTGCTTGTGGGAGGGTCTATTTTTATCCTGTGTGCTGGGAATTCAGTGGGCCCTTTGGATTTGGTAGTTCTCATCTTTCCAGTTTAGCATTTTTTTCTAATGATTTATTTCATATTTTTTTCAGTTCTTGATTTAGACAAACTTTCTGAAACTCCTTTCAATAAGATGTTGAGTGTTTTCATTCATCGCTGTAACTCATTTTAATTTTGCTTTGTTTATTCTTGCTGTGTTTATTTCTTTTTTCTCATTATCTTTAGTCATACAAAAGAGCTGACATTTTACTTGTTGGTTTCTGTTTTTGTTTGTTATTTTTAATTGAGACTTTTCTCTTTGTGTCTTTTTTGCTCTACTTTTTTCCCTAAAGGAATTTCACCTCCAAACTCTTCCATTAAGTTTTGCATTTCTGCTCTTACGTGGTTACTTCTCCAGGCCTCAGTGTGGTTTTCTGAATGATTCATTTTATGGTATATCCTACCCCTCCTCCTGTTTTTGAGTGAACACATTATCTTTTGTTTTGTTTTGTTTTCTTGCCAGTCCTGGGCCTTGAACTCAGGGCCTGAGCACTGTCCCTGGCTTCTTTTTGCTCAAGGCTAGCACTCTACCACTTGAGCCACAGCACCACCCCCCGGCTTTTTCTATATATATGGTGCTGAGGAATCGAACTCAGGGCTTCATGAGGCGAGCACTCTGCCACTAGGCTATATTCCCAGGCCCACATTTTCTTTTGTAATAGTGATTGATGTTTGTGTGTGTGTGTGTGTGTGTGTGTGTGTGTGTGTGTGTGTGTGTGTGTGTGGTTTGTTTTCTTCCAAGGTGCTGTCATTTGTTTACTCATTTCCATACTGGGAACTTTTCTTAGATATATGAATTGGGTGTAATGCTTGTTTTCTACTTGCATTTAGGTTGAGGGGAGAAACAGTAAATGGGCACGCTAAGCAAGGATGGTTCGTGACGATCTTGAGATACTGATGGGTGAAGGCAGAGAGCAATTTGTTGGCAGTTTCCGTGTTCGATTCTTAGACCTCCTCTTGGCAGTGTGAGATTGCTTTCCATTGTGTGTCTGACTGGTAGAGGACTAGCCATTGTGCTTTCGGAAGCAGGATAACTTCAGCAGCCCAAGGCCAACACTCAGCCGCTTTATTTCAATCCAGCACTTGAGGCCACTGCTGAGCCTCTTACCTCTCCAGAAAGCACACTTGCCGTCGTAGCGAAGAGAGGGGGGTTGTGTGGAACGAAGGAAACGCCACAGGGACTCACTTGTTCTTTAAACTGCATTTCACCAGCTCTCCTTCCTCAGCTCCCACCTTGCCATTCCACTGCGGTGCTGAGTTCACAGTGCCATTCTACTCAGGTGCTGAGTTCACAGTGCTCTCTCCGCTGCGGGTCCCCGAGGGTCCTGAGTTCCTCCTGAAACGCCTGTGGCTTTCCCTGCGCGGATGTGCATTCCTCTCCTAGATGAGATTCAGCTTTTTCAGACTTGCAAAAGCGATGTTTTATGTACCGAAAATTCGTTAGTATTATCTTGTTTCCTTTTCCTTGTCGATTTATGGAGGAAAACACTCCAGAAAACAAGCAAACAATGCAGTGGGTTACAGGAAAGGGAAGATTAAACCCATTTGTGTCTCATCTGCCATCTGGACTCCAGGCTCTTTCCATTATCAAGGGCGACTGGAGTTGTGTGTCTTCCAAAAGCCTACTTAGAGAGAGAGGGCTTGCTGGCCGCTTCCTCCCTTCTCCACTCGCTAATGGAGATAGGTTGCATCATGAAGTTTAGCGCTTAAATCTGTTCAGGCTTGTTTTGGGTTTCTCTCATCTCCTGACCAGACTGTCCCAGGATGAGGTCTGATTCTGGCCCTGCAGACCTCACACCAAGAAGAGGAGGCTTAGCGGCAGCAGATGGCTTGATGCTTCTGCTCCCTAGCACTGAGCACACATTCCTTTACAGTGCTTGCCTTGAGTTTTCCAATTGCTTTCAGGATCTTTCTCCAAAGAGATTCCCAAATTCCATTTCAAGAAACTGGACATGGTCCTTAGCAAATCTCAGACGAATGCTCTTTTATAACTACAGCCCACAGCCTGATTTTTGTTCAAGTGTGGCCATTCACACGCCCTCTTCGTTTTTTAAGGAAGCCACCCTGTTCCCACATCTCTCATTCCTCCATCCCTCCGTACCTCCAGAAGGATGATCTGAGTAGAATAACGGGCCTTCGTCCTTTTCTTTCCCCATACAACCTATGACTGTGGTTTTTATGTGGTGGTGAAATGACTCTTTTTGTACGTATTCCGTTTTATTTTGTAAAGTGAAGGAAAACAAATAGGTACAATGATCATATCTTGTTGGGGAGGGGGGCGGGGAGCTGGTCCTAGGCATTATAACGAAATGTCATGAATCCTACCTAGGCAATACAGCAGGCTGAAGAGGGACTGAAGGAACTGGATGTCGGAATCACTGAATTAAAAAGGCGTGGTGACAAGTTGCAGATTGAGCCACCAGCCCTGCAAGAACTCTCCAAACTCCAGGTATAGTCCTCAGCCAGGACTGTTCAGCGTCAATGGTATAGCCCAACTGAAAGTCAAGAAAGTGTTCTTTCCTCCATTTTCTTGGCTTTCTTTATGGACTTTGTGGCTTTTCCGTCTTAACTTTTCTTCCAAGTAGCACTTAGAAAGATTTCTGAAAATTAGTGAAATGAGTTATATTCACATGCTTCTAATGGTTCATAGTTTTCTGCCTTTTATGATTATTCTGATCGCCAACTGTTGTGCTAGCATCTTGTAACATATTTATCTAATCTTAACAATGTGATCGTCATCATTACTACTTACATTATTACCCAGAGGTAATTATTACCTACTTAAATGAACAAATATTCAAGGTAAGACTTTTCAGAAAGTGAGGGTTTTGGGGGGCGGGGTGTTGGATTTTATCTTTCACACATATTTGATTGGAGGAAAGACATATTTTTAACTCTAGAAAAACAACCAAAAAGTTAAACTAGAAAGTGATTCAATTTTGACAGATTTCGCCGCATCTTTGAGGAATAGGTTCATGTGCTTGCCAATGTGTGACACCTGTTGGAGGGTGCGACATAGTGAGCTAGAGGCAGGAGTCTAGTGGTCGAGCACTCGCCTAGCAAACACCAAGCAAGCACGGGATCAACCCACGAGTGCCACAACGCAAGTCTGATACGGGGTGGAAGTGGCCGAGATACCACACCAGTGGAATTTACCACCCGACAGACAATGTCTTTATTATGTTATATTAAATAAAACGCACATCGTTGTGGGCTGTGACACATACTTGCCCCTTTGCAGGTCTAATCAGAGCGATTGAGGATTCGTTGTGTGGGTCAAGTGTAAGGTCACAAGTCCTTTCTTTGGAGAAAATAAAATAGCTCTTCTAAACGAGCGCACATTTGCACTCCCTCTCATCTCTTCCTCTTCTCCCCAACCCACCTCCTCCGCCTTGGGCTTTTTAACACACTTTTCCCATGGCCCTTCAGCATCAGGTGTAAGAGTCAAAAGTCATAGCTGTAAGGAGTCATTAAGTTGAACTTATCCAGACTCAACCATTTGGCCTGCTCTTCCTTCCTGTGATAGATTAATCAGGTCCAGATGCCTCAATAAATTTTCTGGTTGGTGTATCATAATCTCCTAGAATGTCTTTCCAGATTAAATCATTGTTTACCCCCACCACATTTGGCGGAAAGAATTGGCTTTTCCAAGTCTCCATGTCTTGCCGTTCACCTTAAATTCTATTTCACTAACTCTTTGAGTGATAGTCTAAAAATCTTACATTATTTAACAGCCAAAAATGTTAAGGATAGTATATTGAGTCTATAAAGTCACTTAAGTTCTGAGAACATTATAAGAAATAAAATTAAAATGTTTCACACGTCTCCTTAGCCATAATGGCATTTTATCACCACCTTAACTCTACATGTGTGGCTATATGAGATGTTTGTCAAATCTACCTTATATGCCATTTCTAGGAACTATTCAATTATGCTGTTTGGACTCTAGAAAATTAAGCTTAATTTTTTAACAGGTTTTTTTTGTTTCTTCATTTGCATTTTTATTTCATTACCTATTTTATTGTTTATTTATTTTGTTTATGTTGCAGTGCTAGAGATTAAACTGTGTTCCTCATTCACTAGATAAACTTATTACCACTGAGTGACATTGCAAGCTATGTATTTTACTTGTTTAATCCATCTAAATTGTATTTTGCTATGTCATGAGATAACACAGTAACTTTATTTTTCCTCAAATAGTTGAGTTATTCCTGCCTTGCATTGTTTATTGAATATTTCATCATTTTCCCTGGTGATTCTATCATTAAGTATTTAAAATATTGTTCCTTATCTAAAATATCTCTTTTGTGCTTTATTATTGTTCATTTAAAAATAAATCTTCAAACAGAAATAGATAAGAATGATGAAAAATTTTAACAGAAGAAGAACACGAACTCTTGAGTATCAAATGATTGCAAAGACATAGCCCTGGAAATAATAGAGTACAGGCACAAGAATAGAGGTCCAGAACTTCCCTTATTTGAAAAACACTTGTGAGGTGTAGGTCATAAGAAAGACAAGTTCTGAAACTTATCAGAAGGAGAATCCTTGGTTGGGTCATTGGCCTGGAAGTAATCTATCTATCCATATATAATATATAGACATATGTCTCTATAATATATAGACATATATATAATATGCCTCTATATATGTCTATATCTATATCTCTGTCTATCACTCTCTTTCTCTATCTATCTATCTATCTATCTATCTATCTATCTATCTATGTCTTTGGGCCCATGCCAGCCTGTGGCCTGAGGGTGACTCTGGTTGTTTCTGTTCATCAGGACATGTACGATGAACTGATGCTGACCATCGGCTCGCGGAGGAGTGGTCTGAACCAAAATCTTGCCCTCAAGAGTCAGTACGAAAGGGCCCTGCAAGACCTGAATGACCTGCTAGAAACAGGACAGGAGAAGATGTCAGGAGATCACAAAACCATCGTGTCCTCCAAAGAAGAAATCCAGCAGCTACTGGACAAGCATAAGGTAAAAAAGAACAAGAAAAATTAGCTGTGAAAGCATCTTCTCAAACGCTGGTCAGGTTTGTAGTCATTCCCAGTGTTCTCAGTCTCTCACGTGCTCTTATTTGTACCATTGACTTCTTAAGAGAATCAAGTGTGCACGCAAAGCCATTGTCAATTATTATAGGCTATGTTTCCATACTGTATACATGAACCAAGGAAACTGGTAATGTTACCTAGCAGCAGTTTGTTCCTATGTAAACTACCACCCAGGAGAATCTTCAGGACTGGTCAGAGGAGCCCAGCTTTGTTCTAGCTGAGTCTCCTATGTGGCCTTTATGGCCCTTTGTCTCTCTAGTGCTTGCTGCTCTCTCTGCCCTCCCTGTCCTGGTATCCTGCCGAGGACTCCCTGCTCTGCTCTGGGAATACAGAGCTACGCCCTCAGCTCTGGGATTGAGGTTATGTGTGTTCTCTGCGTCATTCAGTTTTTCTGGCTTCTGAGCATAGTCTCCTCTCCTTGTTGAAGGCGTCAGAGGTTTTCGTGGGGACACCAAGTTCCCTTACTACACCATTAAACTTGGGATCCCTGACACTGTGCCATTGGCATGTGCCAAAACCAACCTGTAGTTGAACACTGCTCCTTAATAAAGAAATAACCTTTTTCACACACACACACACACACACACACACACACACACACACACACACGAAACTAAGGGAAGTTTGTGAATTTAGAAATTGAGCCTCCCTGGCCATGGGAATTCCCTGAAGAAAAATGAACTGTGCTTGTAGACGATTAGCATATTTGAACTCAGGGATTTGAACTCAGGGCCTGAGTTTACATGCTGAAAGTTAGTGCTCTGCTAACCACAGCTCCATTTCCAGCTTTTTGGTAGTTAATTGGAGATAAGAATCCCAAGGACTTTCCTGTCCAGGCTGACTTTGAACAGCGATCCTCAGATCTCAGCCTCCTGCGTAACTGGGATTTTCGGCATGAAACACCAGTACCCAGTTCTTTGGTGTCTTTTAATGGTGGATTTGGGAGGAAGCGGATTGTACTTCTTGTTATTTTATTCCCAGAGGATGGGTTTATTTTTTGTCCAAAATTGTATAATTTATTAAAGCCTTATCATTTGGCTTTGAAGATGTTGCTTTAAAGTTCACAGCTGTTTTTTCTCAAATGTGACCATAGCAATAAAAGATCATTCTGAGTTATTCCAGAAGGAAAACTAGGATCAATGAGCTTTAAAAAAAGAAAAAGGAAATAAAATTCGGTAGTGGCAGAACCCTAAAAGAAGGCGGCTACTCCCACTGAACAGAGGTCCTCCAGCCATGAGAACCCAGCCCGGGCTGGAAAGGGGTGGACTCGTGAGAGGAACTGTGCTGGGCTTGGTGACCTCCACAGGGTCTCTCGGAGCGGAGGGTTGTACAGGGTTGAGCGGGAACACAGATACAGCCGCACGAGACTGGTTCAAGCCCCACCGCTGCCATGACTAAACTCTGCGACCGTGTACAATCACACAGCTGGAGAGTATCCGTGTTCTCATCCTAAATGGAACATAAAGCCACTGTTTCCAGCCAGGGGTTAGTAGCGCATGCCTGTAATCTCAGATTCTCAAGAGATACAGGCAGCATGGATCATGAGTTGGAAGCCAGCCGGGGCAAAGAGAGCCCAAGACCCTGTTTCGAAAACGAAATATAAATGACTGGGGGCATGTCTTAAGTGGTAGAGTGCTTTCCTAGCAATGCTCGGCCCTGCAATCAACCGATCGATAATGATGACTAAGAAGTAGGAGCCGACGTTCCAATGTGCACAAAGCCACCTGCTTTGCAGAGCTTTGGTCTCTACAAATATGATGTGGCTCACTTTATGGAGCCTCTTGCAAGTAGTGCCCATTACCCCAAGGTCTATTACACATAAAAATGACATTCCAGAAATATCTGTAAGGTCGTGTAAGGGCTACAGTTCTATTTTGTGAAAACACAAGGAAAATTAAAAATACTTGAGACCGAATTAGTGTATGTTGAACTCTGCTTGGCAGCAAGTCCTAAGCCCATAAAACTCCCCGAAAGCTTAGAGGGAGGGGCCCGAGGCAAGCGATGGAGGAAGGAAAGATGCTCTCCAGAGAGCATCTGGAGAAGGGATTGGAAGCAGAGGCTCAAGCTAGGCTTGTGGACACTGATGTGTTGGGGGGTGGGAGGTGGGGGCAGGAGGGCAGTGGCATTGATGGACATTGGTGAAAGACTCAGAGAAGTGAGAGAGATGATCGTGCAAAGGACAGGAAGTGCTTATTGACTGGTCTTACATGAGTAACTTCGATCTGGAGGGGCCTCGTGTATGCAATCCAGTGACTAGGACTTCCTCCATGAGGTCAAGACCAGAGGAGCCCACGGCCTCATTTCTGCAGGGAGACCACAAGAAGTGGCCCGTGCCTGGCATTAGCTAAAGGCCAGTGTGAGCAGAATGACAACCCTTGTATGTGATGAACTGCGTTCCAGCCCCTTTCCTCACGGAAGTCATTTTGGTCCTTGGGTACTGTATGGATGAGCCGCTAACCTCTTCCCATCTGTAACATTGCAGGAATACTTTCAGGGCCTGGAATCTCACATGATCTTGACAGAAACACTCTTCAGAAAGATCATGGGCTTTGCGGTCGTGCAGGAAACCCAGTTACACACAGACCTGATGGCACAGGCATCATCTGTGCTCAAAGGGGCGCACAAGAAGGGCGTGGAACTCGAGTACATTCTGGAGGTAAGACTGTCTGACAGTGTCTCCTGGCCACAAGGCGGACCTTTCAGACCACCCAGCTGGCCTCCTGTGACCTGAGAGCCAGCTTGTGCTCTCTGGCTCCGGATGGTGCTTCTCCCATAGGTAGGGGTCCCCCAGTCCCCCAGTACGTCTGGTTTCTGTTGACTGTGTTTTATTATTGTTGGCCATCCAGGTACCTGAAGAGATCTGGAGGCTCTGCCATTCTGGCTTGAAAGCTTAGTTAAGATGATGCAAATACAAAAACCTATCCCTGGCTTAGTCCCAGTGCAGTCTGTGTTGCTAGAAGACCTGTCCACAGGGTCCAGCAGCCAGAGGGGAGCCAGCGAGGCCTAAGTCTACAATGCTCTTGAAGAAAAAGGCTGAGAGTCCATTTGGTATATGACAAGGAATCTGGGTTGATGCAGGACACCTGGAAGATCAGAAATCCCAAAAATCAGATTGTAGAAACCATGTGTAGGGTTTCCATTGGTTACAGGTTTGAGTTTGCCTGTCATAAAAGGAAGCTGGCATTTCATCTTCTCATTCATCGAGTCACCTTCAACTCACTCATTCTCACCTTCATCGTAAGTGAAGGAAGCCAATGTTTACTTATTCAACATTTACCAAGCTTCTCCCAAGTTCCCAGGAGCTGCGAACACAACAGTGAATACTTCCAGGTCACCTCCCTCACTAGATTGTGAGATCACCAGCCAGTGATAGACAATCAGAATACAATACATCTTTACAGGGAAGAAAGCAGCATTGAGCACACTGGATCTTGTCCATGCTAACAAAGAAAGGATGCCATTTGCAATCAAGACAAACATTCCACAAAATGGAATTTGACTCACCGGTCAAATGTAACCCACTGCCTATTTTGGTAGACTCGATTTGGGACCTATCAAATTCGATCACTTTACAGCTAGCTGCCTTTACCTGACAGGACAGACATGAGCAGTTGTCATAGTTACTGTATGAGTCACAAAACTTACATGATACACGATTAAAAAAGGAGTTTTCAGGCCACTGCTCTAGAGTCAGAGAGACTTGGACTAGGGTCTTAACTTCCTCATAGTATATGCTCTTGAACGCCAAATAGGTCCTCCGTAGAAGCTAACCATCCAGCCATAGAAGCTCGTGTAAATGGGAGACATCCTTAATATAATTCCCCTCTATTGATAGTAACTAGAACAGGTACCCAAAGCTATTCTAGTTTTCCTGTTCTTTCTTTTTTCCCCCCAAGAAAATGTAAGGGATGGTAACCTCTGTGTACTTTCTTCTCTTTTCTACCACTCCCCAAACTTTTCCAGCTTTACCTGCATTACCCAACATTCATGTTTATACCTTTTAAAATCTCGTCTTTTCCCTGAGCCACCATCAGGATAGCTAGCTAACTCCAAAAAGTCCAGACATGGAATTCCTCAGTACATTATAGTTTAGATTGATCTTTAGCATTAGATACCTTTGTAATAACAATACTGTTTGGCAATTGATCCATCTTTCAGCCAGATAGTTTATGTGACTCTGACTAGGTTTTACCAGAACACCCTAATCTGCCTTGTGAATTCCTCTTTCAGGAATGAGTCTGGGACCAGTATCTTACCAAGCAAGGCACATGGCTAGTTGTTAGTAGGACTGGCAATCATACCATGTCTGTCTGGCTTCATACACTACAATGTGTGCTTCTTTTTTTTTTTTTTCATTTTTTATTTTTTTGCCAGTCCTGGGCCTTGGACTCAGGGCCTGAGCACTGTCCCTGACTTCTTTTTGCTCAAGGCTAGCACTCTGCCACTTCAGCCACAGCGCCACTCTGGCCATTTTCTATATATGTGGTGCTGAGGAATCGAACCCAGGGCTTCATGTGTATGAGTCGAGCACTCTTGCCACTAGGCCATATTCCCAGCCCCCAATGTGTGCTTCTTAAGGTGATATACCTGACCCATTGAAACTACAAACAACTACAAGCATTTAAACTACCCACTGTGGAAACAACCAGCCACTTCCTCCCACCCCCCACCCCCAATTATTGGAAAATAATAGAAAATAGGAAGAAGTATTTTTCCAGTTCTAAATGAAATATAAGTCTAAATGTAGGAGTCAGCAATTTGACATTTTTCCTTCATATAATATCTACACCCAGTAGTCCTATTTTATAAATGTCTGTGCCTTCAGTTTATTTGCACAGGTAATGTCTTGAGTTCACATGTTGTGTGAGAAACCAGCCTGCCATCTCTTCTGTGTCAGTCCTCCCCGTGGTACACAATGAAGCCAGGCAGTCAGGCCCACGGTAGAGCGGTTAGCTACCCTCCGCACCAGGGGGTTGTGGAGAAAACAGTTCAGAGGTGTTTAGCTACTTAGCCATGCCTGCACACCTGGCGGTGAACATCCGGTCTGTTCCCAGTGCATGTGTGCACACAGGTGTGGGTACCCAGGAGGGTTCTTGGGCTCATCCACTCATGCTGTCTTTCTAGACGTGGTCCCATCTGGATGAGGGTCTCCAGGAGCTCGGCCGAGAGCTGGAGGTGGTGGAGAGCAGCATCCCCAGCGTGGGCCTGGTGGAGGAGAGTGAGGACAGGCTCGTGGAACGAACAAGCCTCTACCAGGTCAGGGCCCCGTGGTACCCCAGGGCCTGTGGGCAGCCACACCGTCTTTAATGGGATCCAAACAGACTTGTGATCAGGTGTCTCATTATTTTACTTTCCTTTCGAACTATGGATATCAGATAGTATGTGAGTTATTTATAATAGAAGCAGCTACCATGTGTTATTTATAATAAGATTGAAATAACTCCTGAGCTGATTTTGTCCCTTAGTAGTAGAATGCTTATTTAGCCGGCACAAGGTTTTTGTTCAATTCCTGGCACTACCAAAAAAAAATGTAAAACTTTCTTTCTCTCTCTCTTGTGAAAGAACTCTTTTGGAAAGCTTTCAAAGTATTTTCATGAAATCTCTACTCAGCAGAATTCACTGTAGTTTATATTGGTATCACAACATAAAAGAAATAATTAGGATTATTATTATTTTTTGCCAGTCCTAGGGCTTGAACTCAGGACCTAAGCACTGTCCCTGGCTTCTTTTTGCTCAAGGCTAGCACTCTGCCACTTGAGCCACCGTGCCCCTTCTGGATTTTTCTATATATGTGGTGCTGATGAATCAAACCCAGGGCTTAATGTATGTGAGCCAAGCACTCTACCACTTAGCCACATTCCCAGCCCAAGATTAATTTTTTTAATGTACCTAAGGTCACTGAACCCTGCAAGCAAATAGTCTCTACTCTGATGATGTAACACATCTTCAAGTTTCCATTGTCACTTGGGCAAAAATAGTTTATATTTGAATGATGGTCAATAGGAGCCGTGTGGGCACCAGAGAAATGATGTTTTCAGAGACAGGAATGCAAACCAAATGTTTGATCCAATTTTGTTCACCATTTCAGCATTTAAAATCCAGCCTTAATGAGTACCAGCCCAAACTGTATCAAGTATTAGATGAAGGGAAAAGGCTCCTGATGTCCATCAGCTGCTCAGATCTGGAAAGTCAGCTGAATCAATTGGGTGAGCACTGGCTGAATAACACCAACCGGGTGTCAAAGGAACTGCACAGACTGGAAACAATACTGAAACACTGGACCAGGTAATGGGGTCACAGTCTTGTACACTTTTACTGTACATACCCTGGTGCAATAAAGTGCTATGGTGGGTGTTGGACTTGGAGAAGATAGGCGAGTTGGAAAAAATGGCATAGTTTGAGCAATAAAGATGAGAAACTGTCTAGTTTGAGTGTGTGTGTGTGTGTGTGTGTGTGTGTGTGTGTGTGTGTGTGTGTCTTTGTGTACCAATATGGAGGCTTGAATTCAGGGCCTCTCACTCTCCCTTGGCTTTTTCCTCAAGGTTGGCGCTCTACCACTTGAGCCATACTTCCACTTCCTGCTTTTTACCAGCTAATTGGAGCTAAGATTCTCCCCGGTTTTTCTGCCCAAGCTAGCTTTGAAGTGAGATCCAAGGATCTCAGCCTCCTGAGTAGCTTGGATTACAGGCGTGAGCTATCAGCACCCGGCTGATCCCAGTTGGATTCTTGTATAAAGACCTGATGAAAAGTGAGCAAAGGAGAAATCGCACGATGCGCCTTACCTGGGAACTGCCGTCCTTCCTTGCTGACTGTTTTGGGTTGTGATAGTAAATCTTTAGAAAGAGAGGGAAGGGGAAACGTTTTCCAAGGGAATGCTCTGTTAGTGTGTTAGATTTTTGTCAGCGTGTCTCTAATAGAGGCCATTTAAAAAAGAGGAAAGATTTCCTTTCAGTCATAGTTTTCCAGGCTGCGTTGAGGCAGAATATATTGGGAGCATGCGACCAAAGAAGCTGCTCACCTCCAGGTGAGGTGGAAGCAGGAAGGGACCCAAGACCAGAAACTCTTCAGTAGCACAGGCTCCAAGACCTCTTCCTCCAGCTAGCCCTGCCTCCTAAGCTGTCCATCACCTCCCTAAGTAGCGCCCCCAGTGGGGGCCACACTTTAACACACGAACCGGTAGCGAACATTTCACGTCAAGCCATAACAGGGTGTATTGAGAGGAAGTGGTTATTTTATACTTGCCTAACAGAACACTCTGTTTCTCTGCCATGTTTGTTTCAAGGAGCTTTGTGAAAACCATCATCCGATATTTCTTCGTAGCATGAATGTGTAAGAAGGGATTCTTATTTTCAATTAGTGAGACCCAAAGAGACAAACTTGATCAATGAGTACATATGAGAGAACAAAGAACATCAGAGTATCCCCTTAGTACATTTTGTTGTAAGTCTGTTGGTGAACTGCAACGTGCATGAGCAGAGGACAGGGACTGAATGTTTCCACAGTGGATTTCTTTACATATCTATGTATAGGTACCAAAGTGAGTCTGCGGAATTAATTCACTGGTTACAGTCTGCGAAGGACAGACTAGAGTTTTGGACTCAGCAATCCGTGACAGTCCCACAAGAACTGGAAATGGTCCGTGATCATCTAAATGCTTTCCTGGTAAGTCTGGAAGTCTAAGGCCTTTGGTTCCATGTCTTCTTGCTAGCCCTGTGGGCCGGGCCTGAGCCATACACCAGGCAGACAGCCATGAATGGGACGCACTGGGTAAGCCAGCCTGTAGAGAATGGATCCATGTTAGCTTTGAGCACTGAAAGCCAACTAGTAGGGCTTGCCATTGACTAGTGTACTCGACACTGTGTGTTTCACATCAATTGCATGTTCTCCAGATTTTGATTTGAGAGCAAAGGTATGCTTCTTTGCTTTCCTCTAGAGATTTTCCACCATCCTCCTGTCAACTTGTAGAGGAAGTTGTGTAAGACACTGCATTAGTCTCTGTTTGTAAATGAAAGGCTGGGCTATGTAATCCTCACTTGAACGTTCTCACGGCTTTTAGGAGTTCTCTAAAGAGGTGGATGGCAAATCTTCCCTGAAATCATCCGTGCTGAGCACCGGAAACCAGCTCCTCCGGTTGAAGAAAGTGGACACGGCCACGCTGCGCTCCGAGCTGTCGCGCATGGACGGCCAGTGGACCGAGCTGCTGGCAAATATCCCAGCCGTGCAGGAGAAGCTCCACCAGGTAAGCAGAGCAGGGTTGATGTGTTTGGTAATCATCTACTGATGCCTTACCTGCAAGTTTAAATCAGCTTTATCTCAGAAGCTGGTTTGTCTCTCACCCGATGTGTGACGTATTAAAAGGAGCCACTAAATAGCGTTTCCTCCCCAAACTTCTTTCGTGTGTGTATTAAAATCTCTTTGTTTAAACTGTTTAATAGTGGATAAAAGGTGGGCGTTTTCACGGCGTGAGTAGTTACCTTTATATATAGGAGTTCCACCATCTTACCTTCAAGAGGACACTGAGTATTCAATAAATGTAAGTGGCATCATGCATCACTTAAAGACAGGGATACGTTTGGACAACTATGCTGCTGGACCATTTTGTCAGGATACAAATGTTCCAGAGTGTCTGAACACAATTGAGCTGGCTGCCATGTCCCTGGGCCACGCCATCTTGGGGAACAGCCACCACTGTAGATGCCCTCTGTCAGTGAACAAAATGGCATTATTCCATGCATGACTAATGTTCCCCTTCTCTGGGAATATCTTTAATTCTTCTAAAATCCCAGAATATTTATTTTGGACAGTCATGGACTCAAGGCCTGGGCCCTGCCCCTGAGTTCTTTTGCTCAAGCTTAGAGTTCCACCACACTGTGAGCCACAGCACCACTTCCCGTTTTCTGGTGGTTCTTTGGAGATAAGTGTCGCATGGACCTTCCTGCCTGGGCTGGCTTTGAACCATGGTCCTCAAATCTCAGGCTCCTGAGTAGCAAGGATGGCAGGCATGAGCCACCAGTGCCCAGCTCAGAACCTTTTATCGCTTGCTCTCATTGACATTTGTCCCTGTGTACTCAAGAGTGACAGCTGTGTGGAATGAATATGTCACTTGCCCCTCTTCAGGAGCTGCACGCTGACATACGTGTTTTTAAAAGATTTCTTTTGTTCTTCCCAATTATCGTAATACGTAAATGCACGAACATGTAATCTATGAAGTGAAATTCACAATCTTAACTGTATCTCAGTGCAAGACAGAAAATCGACCCTGCTCTTAGGAAGAAAGGCCAAGGTGCCAAAAGAATAAAGAGGGAATCTAGAAACTGACGGCTTCTGGTGTGATGCTTTTCTTCCTTCTTTTGAAGATGCCTGCGTTATTCTACACAGATTTTTACAAGATAATTAATAGAATACATCTGTTGAATGTTTTGTAGTTAAATTGTTTTAACTCATAAACCTAGCCATAAACTAAGATAATCTTTTCTTCTCGCCAGTGTTTTGATTAATTAGTCAATATTTGCATAAGGTGACAGTATGAGACAGCAAGAGAACAGAAAATGGCTAGCGTTCTTCTGTGTTTCTCTGAGACTTCAAGCCTCTAAGACCTCACAAATGTCTTATGTTTCTTGCTAAGAGCAAGTGTTCGGCTCCGAGGTTGGCAGAACTTGCCGTTGGGTTTTACGACGTGGGTGGGGCTCACTCTCTGCTTCTTGGGCAGCTCCAGATGGACAAGCTGCCTTCCCGCCATGCCATCTCTGAAGTCATGAGTTGGATCTCTCTAATGGAAAGTGTTATCCAGAAGGATGAAGAGGATATAAAGAATGCCATAGGCCACAGGGCAGTTCACGAATACCTGCAGAAATACAAGGTACGTAACATTGTCACGTGGTTAATCTTTAGACATTGAAACTCTCTTGTTGGAGAGCTCTCAAAAACTCCTCTTCAAGGGCTGTGGGGGGGCCATGGTTCAAGTGACTCTGATTCAAGCCAAATGCCTCACACCAAACCCCAGAAAACCAAAAGGCTGGAAAATCAAGTTTGGGAATGTGTATATTTCATACATGGTGGCCAGACGGCGGCCCTGACCACTTGAAAGTGAGCACCGGGCGTCCCTCGTGAAAGCCACCGGCCAGTGCCCCGTGCAGGTATCATTTCCATATTTTAAAATATGCAAGCCAGGCACTGGCGGCTCAGCCTGTCATCCCGGGTACTCGGGAGGCTGAGATCTGAGGATGGCAGTTTGAAGCCAGTCTGGGCGAGAAAGTTCATGAGACACTTATTTCCAATTCATCACCAAAAAGCTGAAAATGGAGCTGTGGCTTAAATGGTAGAGCACTGTAGTGTCTTGAGCAAAAACAAAACACCTTGGGGACAGCACCCACCCAGACCCTGAGTTTAAGCCCCAGAACAAGCAAAACAAGCCACTGAATAAAAAAAATAAAAATGCGGCTCATGCAATATATATTGCAATTGATAAATACGTTATAGTGGGCTTGTGTAATTTACCAGGCGCTACCTCTTCCATACATGTGTATGTGTGTTTATTATATATTTAATGCCTGTCTGCAAAGACCAGGTCGGTGAATGAAGCGGTACTACCACTTAGACGCTATCAAAGGAGAGGGGATATTCATGGTATGGTGATCTGGGGTTCTCCAGCTCCTGGTAGAATAATAATAACGTGTATACATGAATGCGACAAGCTTCTTTGCTTCTCCCCGCTGCCTTCCTTGCAGGGCTTTAAGATCGACCTTCAGTGTAAGCAGCTGACGGTGGACTTCGTGAACCAGTCCGTGCTGCAGATCAGCAGTCAGGACGTGGAGAGCAAGCGGAGCGACAAGACGGATTTCGCAGAGCAGCTGGGCGCCATGAACAGAAGCTGGCAGCTCCTGCAAGGTCTGGTCACGGAGAAGGTGAGTGAGGGAGGCGGTGCTGCTGCCTGGATCTCCCCGAGAGCCCCTAGCACGGCCCAGGGCCAGGCGGGCTCCCCAGTGCCCCGGCCACGCTCCTGAGGCTTACCTGACCGGAAGTGCCTTCCTTCCGCGAGTAATAGAAAGAAAGGTATACGCTTTGGAAGTGTCCTGTTTTTACTTCTTTTGAGGATATCTCTTGAGACCTGCTGTTTGTTTCCCTTGCACATTGGCTTTAGTCCTTGCTTGCTTACCCAGAATAGCCATTGATTCATGCTTGATAAAATTCATTTTTTTGAGTTGTGTATAGCCAAGGCTACTGTATTTGTGTGTGGCGTGCGCATGCGCGTGCACACTTAAGGCCCCGGTCCTGGGGCTTAAACCCAGGGCCTAGGTACTGTTCCTGAGCTTTTGTGCTCCAAGCTGGTGCTCAACCACTTGAGTTACAGCTCTACTTCTGACTTTTTTGGTGATTACTTGGAGATAAGACTCTCACAGACTTTCCTGGCTGAGTTGGCTTTGAACTGCAACCTTCCGATCTCAAAACTCCCGAGTGTGGAGTGGTGTGAGCCACTGGTACCTGGCTGCCAAGGCTATATTTTAGGAACATTTCTATATTTACTGATTTGTGCAGGTGCTGGTACTTGAACTGAAGACTCCATGCCCACACTCGGCTTTGCCTTCTAGACAGGCACTCCCACTTGAACCACACTGCTACTTTTCATTTTGGTGTGTGTGGTTAATTGGAGATAGGAGTCTCAGGGACTCTTCTTCTCAGGCTAGCTTTGAACTGCCGTTTTCAGATCTCAGCTTCCTGAGTAGGTAAGACTACAGACATGAGCCAGCAGCACAGGGCTAGAAAAACTTTAATTTATGAGACACACTTTCTGCGGAATGTTTGATTCTTAACATAAAATGACAACATTCTTTCCCTTGTGTTTGTTCAGATTCAGTTGTTGGAAGGCTTATTGGAATCTTGGTCAGAATATGAAAATAATATAGAGAGTCTTAAAATGTGGTTTGCAAGCCAGGAGAAGAGACTGAAGCAAGAATTTCGAGTCGGAGACCAGGCTGCTGTTCAGAGCGCGCTGGGAGACTGTCAGGTAACCGGTCTGATGTTGAGAATGTACTTTTAAAATACTTAACTATTTAAAAAAAATATTCAGTAACAGGTTTCTCTGGTGATTTGACATTTTAGACCTTTATTTTTTCTTGTTTGTTTGCTTGGTTTTAAGACAGGGTCTTTCTGTGCTGCCTCGGCTAGACTCAAACTTACAATCACTGAGATTATAGGTGTACACTGCCACACCAGTTCATTTTTCTTTCTAACTCAAAAGGGCGTTCTTTTTGTTTGGTTGTTTGTTTTTAGTCAGTCGTGGGACTTAAACTCAGGGCCTGGGCACTGCTGTCCCTGAGCTCTTTTACTCAAGGCTAGCATTCTACCACTTTGAGCCACAGCACCACTTCCAGTTTTCTGGTAGTTAATTGAAGTTAAAGAGTCTCTTCTTGCCTGGGCTGGCTTTGAACTTCGATCCTCAGATCTCAGCCTCCCTAAATAGCTAGGATTCTAGGTGTGAGCCACCAGCACCCAGCTTAGGTTTGTGGTTTTGCTTTTAACACTGATTTTTTTAAGAGGCATTTTTACCTTTTTATATAAGTAGAGAGAAATGCTCTGAATGGTGTTTAATGATCAACAGATTTAAGAGTTGCCAGGACTTTAAATACATGTACTGGAATTCTTTCTTTGATCTCATTTTTATTAGCATGTATTCAGGGAACCAAGGGGTTTGATTATGCTCTTTCCATGGCCATCCCCTCTAGCACTTCCTTATCCTGACACCACTGCATTCCTGGCTCCTCCCTCTGTGGGAGTGGAGAAGAAAGTGGGGGTGGGGGTGGGGGTGGGGCTGCATTCCTGGCCCCCCCCCCTTGACAGGCCCCTTTCTGTGTGTCCTATGCAGAGCTCCTGGGGCCTGCTCTGCTGCAGTGAGGAGAATCTGGGGTGCAGAGAATCCAGATGTTTCTCTAGGGATACTATCTCATCAGACATTCTTATTATAGCCGCACAAGCCATGCGAGTGCCGACAATTGAGAACACACTAAAGTCGTTTTCAAATAATCCACTACATATGAAAATAGAACAGTGACACCTATTTAAATGGCTTAAAAAAAACAAACAATAAACCAAGAATGGAGAGAGGCAGCAAGCAAGATGGGGGAGAATGACAGAGGAGGTGACTCTGACCAATGAGTCCAGCACACTTAGAGGGACCCATTGAATTTGTACAGATTTCATGTGCAAGCTGGTGGCATTCAGAAAATAAAGTGAAAGGGGGAGGGAGAGAGATGGAAAGCGAATGAATCAGGGTTCGTTGCGCACGCGTAGTGGGCCACAGGGAAACTTGTTTAATGCAACCGCTGTATGTATAAGAATACATTCATTTGTACTGTGATGTAGATTAGCCGTGACTCTTGTTTAAAAATTGTGTTTCCTGAGAATAATCCAAGGCTGAATTGTGAAGTAATACAAGGGAAAAAGATCTTTCCCCCAAATGTTGTTTTCCTATTTTAGGTTTAAGGAAGAAAGGACTTTGGAAATATCCTACTTTCTAACCAATTATGAGAACTTATTTTTAATGTACTTAATTTTTTATTTTTCTTGAGCCTGGGGCTTGAACTCAGGGTCTGCATGCTGTCTCTGTACTTCTTTTCCTTTCAGGCTTGTGCTGCTACCACTTGAGTCACAGTTCTAATTCTTTTGTTTTGTTTTGTTTTTTGGTAGTTTATTGGAGATAAAAGAGTCTCATGGACTTTACTGCTGGCCTGGCTTCGAACCATAATCCTCAGTTCTGAAGCCTCCGGAGTAGCTAGATTCCAGGCATCCTGCTTTTTATTTTATTTCATTTTTTTCCTACTTTTCCTTTTTACTCCATTTTCTACAGATTTCTTGAGTTTAATTGAGACACATTCTATCCGGGAAATTTGGCAGCTGTTTGCCCAAGCTTTGCTTCTTGTAGGCTCAGTTCAGGCAATGTTTGGAGAGCAAGGTTACATTGTGGTTTAAATGTCACTTGGTGATTTCCAATAAGAACTTGTTCCTGCAGGTGGGGGGCAGTGGCAGACAGAAAGTAGCTCCCACAGTTATTTTGAGATGTCACCTATGAATTACGGTAGCCTAACTGGCAAGTTCAAGTTGGCGATACTACAAACTTTGATAAAATTTATTGTCATTTTTGAGAAATTGTGCCTTTGGACCAAAGCGTGAAATCCAAGCCAGTGTACTTAAATCAGTGGCTGGATTCAAGCTTTATTTTGATTTAAAACTCTTGACTATTTTTCCAGTCTTTTAGGGGTGATTTATTCATGTAAAGCAACATAAAAAACTGATATTTATGCATTAATCCAAGTTGAGAATGATTTACTATTACAAAAATGTTAGTTCTGGACTTTCCCCTCACTGATCAGAGCGGAATTATCTTTTAATTTTTATTGAAAGGAAAGGAAAACATACCTTTATTTTGTCAAAAAAATACAGTTCGAGGCCTTTCTTTCTTGTGTGTTTGCTTTTATGACAACATATGACTTGTTATGACAACATAACAAGTAGGACATTTCTTACCAGTTAATTTCCACTCTCTATTAATTTAAGACCTATGGGTGAACAAAGATAAGCTTAATTTCTAATAGTTGAATTTTGTAATCATATTAAAGACATGCAGGATTATTTATTACACACTAATACAGAAGTAAGTACATGATAGTTATATACATACTACTTATTTAATATAGATTGTGATTGTCATGTATTTCTTCAAAAAACAGAGAAAAGTTTTTCAAAATAAAGCTAATTACGCTTTCCATTTGGAATAAGGGACCTATAATTTTAGTATTTAGCAGATTCATTCCCTGTTAATTATCAAAGCTATTATAACATTGACCAAATAGAAATGATACGAGCAATATAAGAATTGAAATTATCTTTTTAAGCTGCTACATGCGTAAATTTCTAACTAGTCACCAAGACAAAAATAGCTTCGTCATTATGCAAGAAATAAATATAAGTAAATTTGCACAGAAGTTGGGTGCCAGTGGCTCAGGCTAGTTTTTGACAACTTTGAAATCTATTTCAAATAGGGCCAGGCACCAGTGATTCATGTCTGTAGTCCTAGTTATTCAGGAGGATGGGAGTAAAGGATCAGAGTTCAAAGCCAAGCCCGTCACAGAAGACCATGAGAATCCTTATCTCATACTTTCTCTAGTATGTGGAAGCTAGAACTGATTTATGGATGTACTAAGGAACACTGTATGCAACTGTACACAAATGCATTAACTGAACTATGGTATTGGCGGGGGAGAATTCGAATGGTGTAATTCCTTAGAAAAACAAACTCATTTCAATAAAATGAATATCAGGGAGCTGGTACTTGAAAGGTAGAATGAGAGCCCAGGGGAGAAGGGTAGACAAATGAAAAGGGAAGGGAGGCAATCAGAACGCTCAGTGCGTATCGTACAAAGTGAAGACACCCAAGAGAGGAAGGATGTTGGCAGAGCCAGGGGAGAACGAGGAGCAGGATGTTATCGATTGAGATGCATTGTACTCATAAGTAGATTTGTTGAGTGGTAATACCTTTGCACAACTACTTAAAAATAATAAAAAATACAATTTAAGAATGTAACATAGGAGCTAGAAAATAAAAAACAATAATAATTACAAAGATATATAATCTGTCACTAATTTAGTAGAGACTAGACTCACATAAATACCTTACTAATGGCTACCCCAGTCATCATATTCTGACTCATATGTGAGTCAAGAGAAGGGGTTAAAGAAAACACCTTTTTGAAATTATTGAGACATCATACATATATAAGATAATGAGAAATTTTCTCCATCCTATCCCTCAGGGATATCACATCCACTTCTATTTCTGAGGGTGCACTTCTGAATATGAATGGGGTCATGTCTTTACTCCTGACATCTCATTGGTCCAACTTGTAAGTTATACCCCTCCAGTTTGGGGTTCGTGGACTTTGCCCAGCATTGGTTAAGGTGGGCAAAGCCTTTTGAACCAGCTCTGACTCGTGCCAGGCACCGTGACTTTGCCTTGATTTTCCACTGCTTTTTCTATGCAGAGTTGATATACCCTGGCCAACTCCACTGAGCTTTACCAGAAAACCTTGATGCTTTCCTCTCGTGCCATTTCCCAGTTGAGAATATGATATATGCTTAAGTATACACTCTCATGTTCTTCTTCTTCCTTGAGCATTTCATTCCCACACTGATAGATGCATATTCAAAGAAAAAAAAAAGAGTAGGATTTTAGTGATGGTCATGTGTCTAAACTTTGGGAATCAGGTAGAATCAATGCTTCAGAAGGAAAGCAACCTTCTCCATCTTCTGCTTCCACAAGGGAACAAACTGAGATTCCGGTGGAAGTTTCTGGCACCGTGACTTCACTTAAGAGCAGCAGAAATGTGTCTGGGATGGGGTAGGGCGCTGAAGACAGAAGGGATGGCATTGATCAAGGTGAACTACAATGTACTCATAACCTCAAATACGGAATTGTAACCACTTTGTACAACCACATAATAATAATAATATAATAAAGAAAAAAAGAAATGTAGTTGAATCTCAGACATAGTTCTTTCTCATTTGCTTCTGTGGGCTAAGCCACGGAATATTTTGAACACCAGCATAATATTTGAGCATCAAAAAATACAAATCACATTCCCATTTCCAACATGTTATTTCTTTCCTGTAACTTTTTTGGGGGAAATAAATTTCATGCTGCCATTTCCTTATCTAATAGACAATCAGATGTTACATTTTTTTAGGTTATATTAAACTCATGATAAATTATGGGAAAATAGTGCTTTTTTACATGAAATATTGCTGTTGAAATTCTCTTTTAAGAATAATTTTTTTTGGATTAGTAGCAGATTTCTAGCATATGAAGCTAATGGCTCAATTTCAGTGCACCCTAGAGTTTCATAATAGAACAATTTAAAGTGACAATTTTTTCTTAAATCTTTCAGGATCTGGAAGATTTGATTAAAGCCAAAGAAAAAGAAGTAGAGAAAATTGAGCAGCATGGACTTGCTTTGATTCAGAACAAGAAAGAAGAAGTTTCTGGCACAGTTTTGAGCACGCTTCGGGAGCTCAACCAAGCCTGGGCAAATTCGGACCACATGGTAATTTTGCTCCCAGACTCTTTTCCAGCTCTTGTTGAGATTCTGGGGTTTGGTTTTCTGGAAGAAACAATTGACAAATATACATCATCTGTTTGTATTGTTATGCTATTTCATTATCTTTCTCTTTGAGAAAGCATGTCTAGTTTCTGATGTTTCTTAGAAAAACATTATAAATGTGACTCTTAATAATTCTGTCCATACCCATAGCTATAGATGCCAGCTAGGCACAGATATTTCTCTAGTTGTTTATCCCTTGTGTTGAGTTCTCTCTTGAACTCTAAATACAGAGACAAGGAAATGCATTTGGTAGACATCTTCTCCCATAGAAATACCCATGCCCAAACCATCTCTGAATCTTCACCTCCAATCTCCCCTGCTCTTTCTACCCTCTCAGATAATTATAGCTCTACCCTGCTAATTGCATGACTCTTTCTGTCCTGATCCACATGTAATCTATGAGGAAATCAGGGCAGCTGTGCTCAGAAGAGACTACCCTCCAGCCTCCATCCCACTTCTCTGCAGGTAGCACCCATGTCTAAGCCTTCAGAACTGAAGACAAGCATGGGAGGTGACACAGATGGACTGGGGACCCCCAGAAAACAGCCCCAGCTGTCCATACACTCTTCCTCTAGCCTGTCTTTCAGCTGACTTGACATCTATTTTATTTGACACGTTTTTAATCAATCACCATGGAAGTCTAGAGACAATACCACCTAGGTGGAAATGAAGAGTTCATTCATGGAACTGTTGCCTCATGGGAAACAAATGATATGGAAAAGTGCTCGTTCAGCTCCTTTGCTTCTCTGCGCATCTAGTCCCTGGCTTTGGCAGTGTTGGTCCTGGGGCCCCCGGGTATGGAAGGGCGTGCGTGCTTTGCCCAATGTTCATCACGAGGCAGCTCAGCCGCTTGCAACGCTTTTCCTCCACACAAAGAAGAAAAGCAAGGAAGGAAGACTCCAATTAACTTACATAATCTCTCCCCTGAATCATGGCCGTACATTCTCCATGTTCAAAAGAATTATATTTAGATCAGTGGTGAGACCCAGCAAGTCCAAACGAGAGAGCTTTTAAAGTGATAGCAACCACAGTAGAAATATGTCTGATGCAGATAAAGCATTTCCTGGGTGCTTTGTCTTGACATGGTTATTTGAGCATGAGTATGCACACACGTGAGCTAAGGTATAGATATAGAGATACAAATAGGTGATAGACAGGATATAGATATATTTCATTCTCAGCCACTTGGGTTCCAGTCTATGTCTTATACATTCCAACAGCACAGTGTTTTGTTTTCTTTATCTCTTAGTGCGATCTTATCTCATTTTCATTGCCCTTCGTACTTCAGTGTCTTCATTTATGAGCTGGGAATAAAGATATGTCCACCTTACAGGGTTGCCAAGAGGGTTCAGTGAGTGAAGGCACTTGAAAAACTCATTTTTATCATAGCTCAGTGACAGAGCATTTGCCTGGCATGTGCAAAGCCTTGCATTTGATTCCTAGAATTGTGAAAAAAAAAGTTTATTTAGTATATTTCTTGAATTGTTTTATTCAACATATTTAATTCCCTCATGTATGTATGTATCTAACCATCTGTCTGTCTGTCTATCTATCTAACCTACCTACCTACCTACCTATCATCTATCTAGCTACCAGATAAGAGTTGTAGTGGTAACAAGTGTGTGTGGTTTGGACAGGTGGGACAGTTAAAGGTCTTGCTGAGCTCAGTGCTGGATCAGTGGGGCAACCACAAAGCAGCGCTGGATGAGATCAACGGCCGGCTGATGGAGGCCCGGTACTCCCTGTCCCGCTTCCGTCTGCTCACCGGCTCCTCAGAAGCAGTGCAAGTTCAGGTAGACAACCTGCAGGTAAGAAATGGATGTCATCCATATTCCTTTTACTTGGGGAAACACGGAAGACGTAGCAAGCACAGCCATCATCGTGACAAACTGCAGTTTGCTTACGTTGATTCTTCTCTGAGTATTCATGGTTCATTTCCCCTGCTTTCTTGTAACTGAATCGAACCTGTCTATGCATACCCAGTGCTGGATTCGCTGATCTATAATGCAGTGGTTTCTAAGATCCCGCTATCGAACGACATAACATCCACATCAGTGTGTTTTGTGAAATGGTTTTTACACCCAGGTCAACTTCTGTGACCCATTGTCACCATCCTTTCTGTCTTCTTCCTCCTTCCCTTTTTTCATCTTGCTTCTCCAAACACATGCTGAGGGATTAAAAAGAAAATAAAGAGAAAAAATAACCCAAGTGGTAAATGCTCCAGGCATTGAGCTTGCTTTGCTTCAGCGCCATCCCAGAGGTGTGTGTGTGTGTGTGTGTGTGTGTGTGTGTGTGTGTGTGTGTGTGTGTGCCCGCCCACACCCTCTTCCCAGCGCACAGCTTGGCTGTAATGCAGTCACTACTCTTTGTCCTAAGCACAGGGCTCTCTTCCTTGTCAGTCACTGTCCTCACTCACTGGGCATGGGGGCATGCTGAGCTGTCACTGCTCTTGCTTCCTGGTAAAATGCTGCACACTGTGGGCAGGGCAAGGTGCCAGTAGACACGCAGCTTCCTTCACTGGCTTGGCCATCCCAGTGGATGGGCTACTCACCTTATGTATGGACTTTCCTAAGAGAATGTCTTCTGGGGAAGGGTGGGGAGCAGGAAGGATGGAATGTGTAGTGTATGAAGGCAATTTCTTCACACGGTTGTTGCAGATAAGTAAGAATCAGTAGAATTCATTTTGCTTGGGGGGTGCTTAGGAGGAGGAGAAGGAAGAGTGAATAGTGTCAGGCTACTCACAACTACAAAAACCGAACAAGGAAATCTGTGGGGACACTATCTCTTAAAGTGAAGTGTTCAGGGAATGTGATAAAGGGGATGGAACAGATTAGAATGCAGCATTACCTATGTGTGGAAATGTAACAATGAACCACCCCCCCCCATATAGCTGATGGAAGCCAGTAAAAAAAAGCCTCAAATAAAATAAACCCCCCAAATTAAGAAAACCTCATTTTGAACATAGTAAAATTTAAAACACATCTTATTCCTCTGAGGAGGTTAGAAATTCTTTTTTGATTAACAGATTGTGGGTTTAATCCCTACACATTGTCTTAATTCATGGAGACCAAGACTTTTCTCGACTATTTTGATTTGAGGGTCATTAGATGTTGGTATAAATGACACTAGATTTGGGCAGCTTGATTCGCCTGTGGAGTTTCACTGAGAAATGTGTCGGTTCCTTGACTGGAATGTGTAGGGGAATTTCTCTTTTCGGTTCCCTTTCTGGTCCACAATGGGCAATTCCACCAAGCTTGTCGAATAAAGATCCTTTGCTTTGAACTGACTCAAAATGTGAAAGGCATTCTTGTTAGTTATAATCGCCAATCTGTTCAAAAGATCACTAAAGCCTATTCCCTGTCTGGCAGGAATTACTCCTTCATAAGCCTCTCTCTCTCCCACACCTCCCTCCCTCTATACTATTCTACTTCTATAATTTTGACTCTGATAGACAAACATGGATGAGGCTATTAGGTGATAGGCTAATTAGCTAAATCGTTCCACCTACATAGTTGTTTTCTATGAATTGGTGTAGAGATAGAACTTAGGGATAGTACTTTGGAAACTATGAACTAGAGATTTAATTACCAAGACTTAGTGGGAGAACCACTCCAGGTGTATAATAAAATAGAGAGAACCACAGTGTAACTGCTGGTGTATGCCACCACCAGAGGCATGCAATCTTGTACTTTTCTAGAAGAGGCTGAGGTGTCACAGATAGGAAACCGCCGTCACTGAAAATCTCCTCTTAGAGCCATTAGAATTTAATCATAAAAAAAGACAAGAATTGATTAGCTTTCAAAAGTCTGTGAAACAGTGGAGTAAAACTGTGCATGTACAGAACTAAATTCCTTGAAGTTTGTGTGTTAACAGTTTACACCTGATATGTGAGCTGTGGTTTTTTTCCTTTGTTCAGAATCTTCATGATGATCTAGAGAAACAGGAAAGGAACTTAGAGAAATTTGGCTCCATTACCAACCAGTTATTAAAAGAATGTCACCCACCGGTGACAGAAATGCTCACCAATACGCTGAAAGATGTCAATATGAGGTATGGAGTCTGTTTACAAGTACATTAAGTATACAGTATCAATTATGATAGAACGAACATGGTAACTGTGATAGAATTGTCATGATAGGATGGCTGCACTTAATTATACACGTGGCATAACCTCATGATAAGTATGATAGAATTCAAGTTTACCTGACATTCTGAATTTGAGCCTTGTGGTGGATTCTACTCCATTCGTGTGAGGAAAGCTTTCACGAAACGATTCTCACATGTTTGGGAGTGAATTCATTTCGGGAGAATTAGAAATGTCCCATGCACCCTTGAGATGCGACTGTGACTTGGCCACGTTTTATTACGTGAAGTCGATATGAGTCAGCCCACATTGTTTCCGTATTTCCATGAACCGGGGTGGTGAAAAATAAAATAGTAATTATAACAGCGTTTGGGGAGAGGGGACAATCTGCCCACGAGCCTTGCCTATTGCTTCCAGATGGAGCGACTTGCTGGAGGAGACGGCGGAGCAGCTGCGGGCCAGCCAGGCCCTGCTCCACCTCTGGCGGCGCTACAGAGACTACTCTGCACAATGCACCTCGGCCGTGCAGCAGCAGGAGGCCCGCACCAAGGCCCTGCTGAAGGCCGCCACGCACAGCGACATCGCCGAGGACGAAGCGGCCGCGTGGATTCACGATTGCCACGTACGTCCCCGGGAACCCTCCCGCCCCCCCCTCCCCCACCACCACGCTGCTCTGCAGTGCCACAAATGGACCAGGGCTCCCTCGGGTGCGTGTGAGCTTGGGGTGACTCCCCACAGAGAAGACAGCCACCCAGAAATAGAACTGTTCGTATGATGGGGCACGGTGACACAAGAGATTTGTGAGCTCCTCTCCTGTTCTTCCATGTTTAGAGATGAGCCACTCTCCCCTAGTTTCCCCCTCATGGAATATGATCCAAGTGAAAGTGTTGGGTTATCTGACTTTATTAAGATGGCCAATATAGCAAGTGACTACATGAGAAATAATATCTTTTAAAAAACCTACTTAGGTTTGCTATCTATGGTGTAAGCATCGACATAATAGTTTCAATAAAGGATTTATTGGGACAAAGAAGCCTGCTTCGCTCTAAATTGAGAGACTATTGAATGATAATATAATTCTTCTTAATAGCTTTTAAATAATTCTCGTTTCTTCCACTGTAGCTGCCAAGAACCTACTTAAGGGTTTCAAGAAAAACCTTTCTCCTCTTTCACTCATTATCAGCTCTTAATATTTCCCCTTATTTGTCTTTTGTTTAATGAATTCGTTACGAAGATCTTCTTACAAACCTCCCCGATCAGCTCATTAAAATTAGGCAAGTTTTAAGAGTTACATAGTGAAGGCTTATGCCTTCAACCTGCACAATCACTTTAAAGCTAAAGGTTGATATTTATAGTGAAGATCATCATTTTCCCCCACATAGTTCATCTTTACAAGATCTTCCATTTTTAATATTGCAGAGGCTCAGGTTGCCTTCTGTATTTGTCTCTCTGTCAAGTAGTCCCTCCGTCCTCAGAGCTGACCCTCCAGCTTGTCCAGGGAGAGTCTCAGTACTAGGCAGAAATAGCAATCCTTACTCAGCACTTCGTGTTGCTTAGAAACCAGAAACAGGAATTCCCATTGGCTTAGAGTTTTGAACACATGAGTTGTAGATGTCATGTGGGAAAATGGAGTTGCAGACAACTCTTAGCCTTGTGCACCTGACCCATCCCTGGACTTAACACCTCCCTGACCTGAGGGGTAACAAGAACTACAGTACTATGATGACATATACAGAACATAGCATGGTCAAACTGAGGCCTGGTATCTACAGCAAAAAAAAAAAAAATGTAAAAGAGAGCACAGAGTCTTCAATTGGATTTCAGTATTCTTTCCTCTTTATAGCAATTATAAAGAGGAAACTTACAAAGAAGAAAAATTGCCCAAATGTTGGCAATTATTGGCTCCCTTATGGATCTTGGCAAATTGTTATTATTGTTGCTTTATGATTTTCAGCATTTCTCCAGGCTTCATCACGAACTGGTGTGGCTTTATTAACAGAATAGTACATGCATGTGTATAGTTTGTAATATGTTTTTTAAAGTATTCACACACAAAGTTAACAGTTCTAAAAATTAGATTCAATTCTGAAGCATTTTTTTTCCTGCATGTATTATTTACTGAAATAATTTGACAAGAATTTCTACCTTGTCAGGTTTGAGTGGCTTACACCTAATCCTGTGTATTTAGAAGGCTAAAGCCTGGAAGATTGCAGTTCAAAGTCAGCCTTGGCAGAAAAGTCCACCATACTCCCATCTCCAATAAAATCAGCAAAAGGTCACGCTAAAAGCTTAGCTCAAATGGTAGAGCACCAACTGAATAAACAATCTAAGCAAAAATGAAGCCCTGAACTCACATTCTGGTATAGACAAAGAGCCAAAGAATTGTGTGTATATAGAGCCAAGTATGGTGGCACCTGCCTGCCGTCCCAGCCCTTAGGGGGAAGAGGCAGAAGGGTCATGGGTTCCAGGCCATCTGGAACTATGTAGTCAGGGTCTATCTCAAAAAGAAAAGAATGGCCTATAGTGTGTGGATGAATAGCCCTTCACCCCTCGCTGATGATAGCGAAGCGTGTGCTTGCCATGTTGCTTCACGACGGCATCTTCTCATCTCCTGTAGGACCTCCTCAAAGGACTGGGCTCAACCAAGGATTCCCTGTTCGTTCTCCAAGAGCTGGGAGAGCAGCTCAAGCAGCAAGTGGACGCCTCGGCCTCGGCAGCCATCCAGTCGGACCAGCTGTGCTTGAGTCAGCAGTTGCGCGCCCTGGAGCAGGCCCTGGACAAGCAGCAGAAGGCACTGCAGGTACCCAGCTCACACTCAGGGCGTGTGAGATAGATCCAGGCTGTTTTGTGACATCGGGCATAGATGCAGGGCACACATGATTCATCAGTGAGACGAACCCTTATCCCAGAGCAGAGCTTTGACACACAATTGCCTGTGGGGACAGGGGAGATTTGCCTTGCTCTCTACAGGGTCATGGTCAAATTAGTTTCGGGGGTAATTCTCTCACCAATACCTGTCGCCGTGGCATGCCCAACTACAAGCGCTGAAGGGCTTTACAATTCATATCAGTATTTATGTATTCATTTCACAGCTCTTTAGAAGCACCATAAATACAGTTCATCATGCATGTCAAGAATAACTTTAATTGGCTGTCAATCAATGGCAGGAAGCAATAATGCTACTCTTTAGACAAGTTATATCAATGAGGAAATGAAAATTTACATGATCCTAACCTTGTTCTTTCAGGAATAGCATCTTGCTAGTGGCAAGTGGATATAAGATTGCGCAATTTTAATGTCTGCACGCTTTTTGTTATGTTTCATTAAGATGTTAATTCATCTCAGTAAGGTCTATGTTTCTTTTGTGGAACGAAGGCTGGAGTCATTGACTATGAAACCTTTGCCAAGAGTCTGGAAGCTCTGGAGGGCTGGGTCGTGGAGGCTGAGGAGACTCTTCAAGGGCAGGACCCCAGCCATTCTGCTGACCTTTCCACCATCCAGGAGAGGATGGACGAGCTGAAGGTAGGCGTGTTCACATCCACATCCCAGCTCTCCATCTTCTCTCCGCACAACGAGAAGAACAACTCACGACTGGCATGTTTACACCTCCTTCTTCTCTGGCTCCATGAAGCTCTCTCGGCTCTGCCTGCTGAAAGGGGAGAGCTGTGTACTGACCATCAGCGGTAGCCATTTGCCACCCCCCCCCACCGGAACACCCTAGAAACCATCTCACACACACTTCCTGCCTCCAGCCAGCCCCTACCCCTTTGTAGCTCTGTTTCTCACGTCATAAACTCTCAGTTGAACCTACCTCCTGTGGACCTCACTGGCCCCCCTCCTCTGTCCTCAAACCCCTGCCAGAACCATCTTTGCCCACAGAGCTTGACTCAATTACTTTCATCTAGGCATTTCATTTTGTGGCCATATGTCAAAAATATCACATTGTACCCAGTAACGATACATAACTATATATACATATATATGTGTGTACACACATATATAGTAACAGTTTGTCTTTGAGCTGTATTAATAACAATGAAGCTAGGGGAATGATTAAAATAGTAGAGTGCCTGTCTAGCAAACCTGAGGCCCTGAGTTCAAACTCTAGTACTGCAAAGAAAAAATAATATTAATATCCTTTAAAAAATAAAAAGGTATTTTGCTAAATTATGAACTACTTTTTAAAAAATCAACACAGGGCTGGGGATATAGCCTAGTGGCAAGAGTGCCTGCCTCGGATACACGAGGCCCTAGGTTCGATTCCCCAGCACCACATATACAGAAAACGGCCAGAAGCGGCGCTGTGGCTCAAGTGGCAGAGTGCTAGCCTTGAGCGGGAAGAAGCCAGGGACAGTGCTCAGGCCCTGAGTCCAAGGCCCAGTACTGGCAAAAAAAAAAAAAAAAAAATCAACACAATATATACCACAAAAGAAATCACATACATCGTATCACAGGGTCCCTCTGGTTCACCCTAACTGGGTTCCCGTGGTTAGTATAGAGACCAGAGCGGCCAGTCGGGGCCAGCACCTCTCGGTCTCCACCTTACCTCAGCTGCTCTTCCTGAAATGCTGTGCATGCCCCCCTTCCGGACACATGGGAAGCTACATCGCTTTCCGGCAGGACACTTTCGTGAAAGTCACCGAGCCTCTTTCCATCCTGCCATATCCTGCTGTTCGGCTCTGTTCACGGGAGTCTTTGGTTCCGACTGTGCATTCCACTCGCAGAATAGCATCTTCTGTAAGCTTCTTTCTGTACCAGCGCAAAGACCAGGTTTTGATCCAGTGCGGATTTCTACTTGTGGAGACCTCACCATCTCTAGTTAGCCTTTGGCTTTAATCAGTGAGGAACGTTCGTTCTTTCTTTAGGGGCCATGAGCCTTTTGCAGAATGTGTTGAGGAAACAAAGGTCTTCGATAGTTTCTCCTTCCCACAGCCAGCTCCAGGATGGAGAGGAGAAGGTACCCGAGGGGAGGCCGAGCTGACAGCTCTGTCTCACACGAGGGCAGGAAAGAGGTTGGAAACTACAGACCGCTCTTTTGGTTGAGCACCAGCTCTGAGCTTGGAGACAAGGACCTAAAACAGAGGCTTGTAAGATAGTGAGTGGTTGTTTCCAACTCAGGTGAAGCCGTATTCTAACCAGCAAGAGCCCAAACGACATTTTCTTCACCTGCCTCTACCCCTTGCTATGTGTCCATTTACTTCATTTCTGTCCCACTCTTTTTTTCCTTTAAGACTTCTACTAGGCTTTTCTTAAATATTTTACTTATTAATTTATTGGCATTTTCAAAATTTATTTATCATGTGTTATTTTGGGAGATTCACAACCTACAGACCCCAAATTCAGAATCATTTTTTCCATTCTTTGTATGTATTATATTCAAAAACTTTCCAGCATTTAACAGATGAATAGAAGATATAGCATCGACATGTCCCATTTGTCATTTACTAAAGGAGTTATTAAAGTATCGATATTATTTATACCATGCTATTTTCTCTGGTTCATTCCTACAATGCTAACTTGTTGTTTAGGGGATGGTGTATTCCTCCATTGAGCTTAGTTCTTCCATGTCCCCTTGAAGGAGTAAATAAGTTCTGTCTGGGTTTTGGTATTATAAATACTGTTTCCATGAACAACTTTCCATATACCTTTGTGCTCACATGTGAATAAAAATATTGTTGGGAGGAAAAGAAAAAGAGAACAGTAGAACTTACATGCTGGGATTGTTTTGAGGAGAAAACGACAGATTACTGATAAATCTGTTACTTTATTGTTTGTGGTAAGAGCTATACTATTACAAAACTATGACTGTTGTTGAACAATCAAGAAGCAGATCCGCATGGATAAATTAAATATCCAGTCATCAGCATGACTTTTAGCTGTGTAGATAGAGCATGTAAATGAGACGATACATGCAGGCCGTTAATACACAGTAAAGTAGCCTGGCGGCAGTACCGGTGGAAGAGGAGAGTAAGTGGTTGTGGTAAGTGGTTCAGATGTGCATGGCAGACCACCAAGCAACTTCTTCCTGAAATCAGAGGTTCACGATGCCCACGGAAAGCTCTTTTCTGCCCATGTGCTGAGCTTGCTTTTCTTTATCTAGCCCTGCCTTCTCTTCCTTACAGGGACAGATGTTAAAATTCAGCAGCCTGGCTCCAGACTTAGACCGCCTCAATGAGCTAGGATACCGGTTACCTCTGAATGATAAGGAAATCAAAAGGATGCAGAATCTGAACCGCCACTGGTCTCTGATCTCCTCGCAGACCACAGAGAGATTCAGGTGGGGAAGATGTTTCTGTCACTCATTTCAGTTTTCTTTGTTCAGTGCTGCTGTGGCAGAGGACCAGAGACTGGGTGGTTTATAAAGAAAATGAATTCATTTTGTCCTACTACTGGGGTCAGAGAAGTCCAAGATCAAGTTTTCAGCAGGTTTGATGGTCTGGTGAGGGTTGATTTCCAAGATGGAGCCTTCTTTTTCATTCTCCAGAAAGGAGAAACCCTTTAGCTGGGCACTGGTGGCTCACGCCTGTAATCCTTGCTACTCAGGCGACTGAGATTTGAGGATCACTGTCCAAAGCCAGCCCATTAGCCACCAGAAGGAGGAGTGGAGGGAAAGCTATGTCCCATAGTATAGAGTGCTCATCTTGGGCAGAAAAGCTCAGGAACCATGCCCAGGCTCTGGGTTCAAGACCCATTACCAACAAAACAAAACAAAAAAAAGAAAGAAAAGAAAAAAAACAAAGGAGAAACCCTGAATTCTCACATGGATGAAAGCAGAAGGACCAGAGAGCCAATAGTTTAGTGCCATTCATGAATGGAGAATCCTCAGGGTCCAATCAACTCTTAAAGCTCCACTCAGTGCTAACACATTGGCCATTTTTAAATGTCAGTTCTAGTTTTTGACAGGGACACTTCCAAACTACAGCACACAAATAGATCATAAATTCACTCTTTTCATCCATTTTTAAATTCGAGGACTTCCCAGTAATACTGATAATAAGAGTTTGAACTGAAAGTGAAATCTCAAATGATAAAATAATTTGCCATTGTTTAATACACCATTTATGGCATTTTTATTATTTGTTTATTTGTATACAATATTAGAGCTTGAACTCAGGACCTTGAGCTCTTCTTGCTTTTAAGTAAGATTATATACTCAAAGGATGTGCATAATTTGCATCATTAAAAAATGTAATTTTTTTACTTTTTTAAGCTTTTAAAAAATTCTATGTTTTGTCAACATGAATGCTTTGTTATGGTTCAATTAGGATTGGAGGTGGAAAATATTTAGTCTAGTTTTATGCACTAGAGATAGGAAGAAGAGCAAGATAACTATTATTCCCGGTCCCTTTGTCCTGTCAGCAAGTTGCAGTCATTTTTGCTTCAGCATCAGACTTTCCTGGAAAAATGTGAAACATGGATGGAATTCCTGGTTCAAACTGAGCAAAAATTAGCCGTGGAGATTTCTGGCAATTTCCAGCATCTTCTGGAACAGCAGAGAGCACATGAGGTGAGTTTTGCAGGTAGCCTTGGGGATAACAGGAGAAATGAAAGAGTTTTACAAAACATTGTCCAATATCATGTGGGAAAATCAAAATGGTGCACCTGGTCCACTCACCTGCATTTCCTCTTCCTTACTTGCACTTGGCTTTTGAAGCCTTAATCCTAATTGGTCCAGTTCTCTTCTTTGTGCACATTCATCCTCGTTCATTCATGGGTAGCAGCCACCAACAACACAGTGCAATGTGTTGTGTCAAAATTGGGGTGAAAGGCTGCTTCCTGGGGAAGGGAAGAAAGAATAAAGAAAGTAATGTGGCTTTCAAATTAGGCTGTACACAATATTCATGTAGCCAAAGTTAATCACTTAAGAAACTACACTTTGATTAAAAAGAAAGACTTTGGCACATCATATTTTTGTTTTTTACAAAGGCAAATAGAAATTTTATGCCAGAAAATCAAATTATCAAGTATCTTTAAGCATACCTTTTGATTAAAAAAAAGAATTATAATGGGAAAGCACCCGTGAGACCCTAGATTCCAATCGCAGGACCTCCAAACAAAAGAAGACAGTGGGGAGGGGAATGAAATACATGAACTGGAGATAGAAAACTTTACCTGAGAGAAGAGAAAAATATGAACCAGAGCTCGACTAAGAAATGCTAACCTGAAATCACTTTGCTGCAATTTTTTTAAAATAGAATTTAAAGATTGTAAAGTATCCTTAGATCCAGTTGTTCTGAATTGATGGATGAGGGACCCTTACGGGGCAAAGGGCTGCAGGAACCAGTGAGTGTCCAGAGACACACTGCTGACGGGGATACAGAAGAGAAGAAGCTACTTTGAAAGACATGTGGGGGCTTCACCACAGTTGCCATGTCACCTAGAAATTCCACTCCTACCTTTCTATTCACACCTGTACACCTGTGACTATATATATGGGCATGTATATGAATATATACATATACATGAGCATATATCTGTGTATGCATATGTATATATTTATATATGTCTTTATTTGTTTATATATTCTATATCCCCAAGATAAGTGAGCATGAGTCCACTTAAAACCTTATTCGAGTACACTGTTCACATTGTGTGTAATGTCATAAGTGATAGTAGGCAAACATGGAAGCAGATCAGATGTCCATCAACGAATGAATGGACAAATTAATACTAGTACAGACTGCAACATGAGCTGAACCTTGAGAACCAAGTGAAGGACTTCACAATTGAAGGCAAGTCGCGTGATTCCACTGAGGTGAAATGCCTGGATCCAGCCATCCAGGCACCGAGACACAGAGATGAGTAGCTGCTCAAGCTGGTAATTGAGAGGGAATGTGGAATGATTAGTAATGAGTACAGAGTTTGTTTGAGGCATGTTGAAAATGTTACATGATTGCAATGTGATGATGTTGTACAAGCAGGAGATAGAATTAAGACTGTTAAATTCAGCCTTTATGTATTTATTTATTTATGGCAGTACTAGGGTTTGAGGTCAGGGTCTCATGCTTTCTAGACGAATGCTTTACTACTTGAATTTCACCTCCAGCCCAAACATGTAAGTTGTGTGAGTTGAATGACAAACGAATTCTACTGCAATAAAGCTGTTTGCAGGGGGGCCTGGGTACAGTAATCTCAGCTAGTCAGGTGGGGGAAGCAGGAGGACCACATGAACCCAGGAGCTCAAGGTCATCCTGGTTAATAGTAAGCTCCCATTCATCTCTAAAGGAAAAAAATCAAAAGTAATTTAAAAGACCATTAATTTATTATTTCGAATAATTTTTAACAGTATTAGGAATAGATCTCAGGATCTCATGTTTTAGTAGCATGAGACTTACCACTGAGTTGTTATTTCTTTATGAGTGAAATAATTTTATTAACCTAGTTACACTGAAAAGCAATGTGGACAAAAAGACCAGAACACAAATTGTATATTAATTTACTGTATTTAGTGCTTTTGAAAGAAAAGATGGACAGGAACGCATAGTTTTGCTTTTAGTCACTTAGTTTTATAAGTTCCTAACTAAACTTCTTTCAGTTCCACTTGTTGAATATTATTTTTATTGTCTTTAAGTAGATGTATAGAATGGGTTTCAATTCAACGTGTCAGTTTAGGAGTACAATGCATCTTGATTAAAGTCAGGTATTTCATCACGCTTCTCCTTCTCTCCCAAGTCCACTCACCCCCTCAAGTTGCTGGTTCTATCTTCACCTATGCACATTAAATATAGTGACTGCATCCACAACCCCTCCTCTCTCTATTTGTCCATCTCTCTCCCCTTGACCTCCTCTTCTCATGACAACACAAGTTTCAACTTGCTGGGATTTATTTTGTTAAACTATGAGTGAGTTGGACATAAGAGTTACACCATTGCAAATCTATCATCAGCTAAGATGATTTCTTAAAGCCTTTTAAAAACATTATTCCTCCATTGCTAGACTTAACATATATTCCAGTTCAGTTGGAGATACTTTTTAATCACCTTGTTAAAATGAGAAAAGTTTTCAGTTAATTAAGGACTCTAAATATGCTCTCTCTTTCTTTCTCTCTTTCTCCTTCCCTCTTTTAATTATAGTTGTTTCAAGCTGAGATGTTCAGTCGTCAGCAGATTCTGCACTCGATCATTGTTGATGGGCAACGTCTTCTAGAACAAGGTCAAGTTGATGACAGGTAGGTCTTTGATAAATTAGTATGAAGAAAGGTTGCAGCAAATTAGTCATTTTCTTTTTTAATGTGATTAGAGGGCATCTATCCAATCTTCCTAAGGCAATTGTACTATCATAGAGTCTTAATAATTGGAAGGAAAGGCTTGTCCGAATCTCGGAAATGAGTGAGCATTGAATCTTTGTAGAGAACTGCTATTACATGATATGAAGGACAGAGAGTAATTGGAAATCACCTAGCCAACCTTTGCCAGTCATCTGTAAGGAGTGGAATTAATGAATAGAACTGAATGAATTGTGTGCGTGGTTTGTAAACAGATGCTTCTAATATTCTCATGCAATTATGGCAATTGTATACTCAAAGGAGCATAGCCATCACTCGTCCAGGTCACTGATTTAGAGATGAAAGATCTGAGCCCACAAATATGAACAGATTTGACCAAGGTCATGGAACTAAGTGACCACTGAGTCAAGCTTTGTGCGCCTGTGGCTGGGTAGTAGTCCATATTGAACGTCTACTAGCCCGCTTCCCCAAGCTGCCAGATGCCCTCCATGTTGGAAAATGTTTTTCCAACTTCCAGCCACTGCATTCAGCCTGAAATATTTCTCCCTCTTTAATGTTGTGAACAATTGCCTATTAAACATAGTCTCTCTTCTCTTAGATTTCCAGCATGCAAAATGGCAGGGTTTTTTTTTTATGACATTTATATTTCCTAGAAAGGAAATTGTGTTTATCTCATCAATCTCTGTTTATAGCTGAAGAATTAACCCCGTTTGTTTTATTATACATGAACACGTTTCCCACGTTTAGGGACAGTAGTTGTGATTATAATTAATATATTTTCAAAATATAGGAAAATAAATCAATTTTATGGAGAATTTTGCTTTTAATGTTTTGGACGCATTTCTAGTTTTAAGTGGATATTTCTTTGGACGTGCATGAAAGATTTTCCTGGTTAAGTCTGGAAAAACAAAATGTGATGTCATATTTATTCTATTCTGAGCAAGCCAGACTTACATGCGAACTCTCCTGAAAATTTAAGGCCTTCAAGAGAAAACAAATTCAAATGCAATTAACTTTTGTTTTCAATGAAATTAACTTTTATCTTTTATTTTTACCATCCTTCAGCCAACTCTCTAACAATATCATAAACACTCAAGTCACTTAGTAAAATAAAATTCAGGATTTCTTCACAAGCCAACATCTATTAAATCTTAAACTCTTGGGTTTTGGGAGAAAAAAAACAACAGCACACCAAAGACATGAAAGTGGGAGAGTTGATCCTGAAGACAAAGAGTTTTTAAAGGTTGCACATGAAAAAAGAAAAATCAGATTAGTGCCTATTGACAATAGGAAGGTTCCAGATGACAAATGTTTTTGTGTTTTTAAAAAAAATTAATGTGCGAGGCTTGTTTGGTTGAGCTTTGGTTTCAGGAGATAGCTTAGCGCAGCTCGATTGTGCACAGCAAAGACCAGGGCTCCGAAGGGACCCCTAGATATGGTTACTTGGAATACAAAGCCATCTACATGGATCTTCCAATTCTGATATTCCACATTTTCGTTCTGCCCAGACATGCAGACACCTCCCATTGGCAAACACCAGTAGCCCAATGCTTCAGAGTACTTGCAGGAGGCCTAGTGGCAGGTCGTGAAGTCCGACGTGCAATTCTCTCTGCCTTCTCCTCCATCTCGTGGCTCGCCATGCTAAAGAAGGCGCGCCTTGGCTAGTGCAGAAGCTCCACCCTGGATGATCGTTGCTTCCCCGTGTGATTATTTCTTCCGCAGGGACGAGTTCAACCGGAAGCTGACGCTCCTCAGTCACCAGTGGCAGGGAGTGATTCGCAGGGCCCAGCAGAGGCGCGGCATCATTGACAGCCAGATCCGCCAATGGCAGCGCTATGGAGAGATGGCAGAGAAGCTCCGGAAATGGCTGGCCGAAGTGTCCCATCTCCCCGCCTGTGGTCTGGGGAGCGTGCCCATACCTCTGCAGCAAGTGAGGACCCTCCACGACCAAGTGCAGGTAACCGGCGCGCACGCGCCCTGCCCTCCAGCCTTTCCTGCTCTCCCCTGCCCAATCCGTCCTGGCCTCTGCTTTGCAGAAGGGCTGGAGCCGCAATGGAACCAGGGCAAAGGTTGCTCTGTGATGCAAACAAAGTATTCACAGTGATCGGGTGTCTAGCCATGTATGTGACTGCCTCTCACATTTGTATCTATGTGCATGGCAAAGGGACCTGACTCCGCCGCTCTCCACAAACACTGCGAGCTCTGGGTCAACCCTCCCCCGTTTCTTCTGTCCTCCCTCTAAGGAAGAGTCTTCATCAGCTCTCTCGCCTATCAGTTTAGGAATCTGAGTGCCATCAGGGAGCTCTTCTTGCCCATGGTTCCCGCTCCCCATGTGTCATCTAGCGTAGGAGTCACCCAGGACTCTCTCCTGGGTAGACAGGCACCGTTTAGCCTGTCTTGGCACATCCAGTGCAAGGCCTTCTTCCATCTCACTTTCTACTCTGCTGATAAGTGCTTTATTAAAACTTTAATCCAGAAGTGGAAATGTGGCTCAAGTGGTAGGGCACAAGCCTTGAGCAGAAACAAACAAACAAGCAAGAGAGAGCACAAGGCCCTGAGTTCAAGCCCTGGTATTAGGGAGAAGATTCCTTTGTGGGATGCTCACCACACCCGTAATCCTGGCTACTCAGGAGCTACTCAGAGCTTCTGGATCGGATGGCTAATCCGAGAGGCTCTCATCTCCTGTTGGCCAGCAAAAGGCTAGAAGTAGAGGTGGCTCGGGTGCTGGAGCACCAGCCTTGAGTGAAAAAGCCAAGCAAGACTGAGAGGCGCTGAGTTCAAGCATAGACAGAAAAGCACATCCAAACACGTCACCCTTTCCTACTTCATGTTACTCTGCATGGCATCAGTCATGTGTATTATAAAAGCCAATTTCCTAGCTAGCAGTGGTGGTGTCTGCAATCCCAGCTCTCAAGTATCTGCACCAACAGCTTCCTAAACAGCCTGGGCTCCCATCGCAAGACTGTCTCGACCCAAAACAAAAAGCCAGACACCCACAAGGACAGTAAACAGAACAACAAGAAAAACAATTCCTGTGCAAAACATGGCTGTGCTTCATCTTCTGCCAGTTCGTTGCACGCATCCCGCCGTCGGCTTCCAAGGCCGCATGTGTTTCCTGACATCATCCGAGTCCTCACGCCCGGGCGAGCTCTGGTGGCACTCATCTCTTCTGCCTTTTTTTACATGTTTTTAATTTTTGGTTGTGTGTCCTGGGGCTTGCAGGACCTGGGCACTGCCCTTGACCTTCGTACTCAAGGCTGGCTGCTCTCTACCACTTTGAGCTGCAGCTCCGTTTCCAACTCTTGGTAGTTAATTGTAGATAAGAGTCTCACGGAGTTTTCTGGTCCAGGCTTGCGCTGAGAGACAGCTCTCAGATCTCAGCCTCCTCCTGAGTAGCTCAGATTGCAGGGCTGGGCACACTCATCTCTGCTTAATCCCGTCACGCCGTATGTTTTGTGAACACTCATGCAGCACTTACCACTGGGAGGAAGACTCTGCTGTCCACCCCACACCGGGCCCAATGTCCCTCAGTGCTCCCTGGATGTCGGTCTTTTAGATAACAGATTTCACATTGTATCAAGAGTGTATTTAACTGGAGGGCAGGGAAAAAAAGTCTCTGCCAGTATTCTCATTCATTTTATACACCATTCATTCATACATAGCATAGAAGCTCAGTAAATAAGTGCTTGCTGGATGAAAGTGTGCATGCTGTATAGGACGGACATTTAAAAGTATTTCACCGAGCTGGGGGCCAGTGGCTCATGCCTGTAATCCAGGTTACTCAGGAGGCTGAGATCTGTGGATCGTGGTTCAAAGCCAGCGTGGGCAAGAAAGTCCATGGGACTTTTACCTCCAATTAAACAACAAAATGGCCACAAGTAGAGCCGTGGCTCAAGTGGTAGAGCACTAGCCTTGAGCAAAACAGCTCAGGGACAGCAGTTCAAAGCCCAGCACTGGCATACACATATTGAGGATACAGAGGTAGAGTTAGAGTTGGGGGAGATGGGGGAGAATGATAGTAGGGGGTCACATTGTCTAAGATTCATTTTACTTCAAGACTGGATTTTTGAATCAAAACCTTTTTGTAGAACTACCTAAAGATAATTGTTTAAATAAGAATATATGAAAATAGAAATACAGTGGTAGAATAGGTGAAAATAAAAGCTATAGTCTTAGAATAGGGACGTGGTGGAGACAAGGTGACGCGATGCGGTGTGTTTCAGTTCAAGGAGAAGGTGTTCCTGAGGCAGCAAGGCAGCTACATCCTGACCGTGGAAGCCGCCAAGCAGCTCCTGCTCTCCGCTGACAGCGCCGCCGAGGCCGCCCTGCAGGCCGAGCTCACTGAAATCCAAGAGAAGTGGAGGTTGGCCAGCACGAGTCTGGACGTGCAGAAGAAGAAACTGGCCTTCTTGTTGAAAGTAAGTCCAGGGAAAGCAGCCCTTCTAATGCATGCAGATGTCTTCCCCTTATCTCCTTTGCAAAGCAAACCGTGCACGATCATGGGGCAATAAATACCGCCTAGGATTTTGATCCTCCGTTTCTTACTTGGGACTTGGTCCTATCTTGCATGGACTGGAAACGTTTTCCAAGTTTTAGCACTTCATGCCCCAGCGAATTAATTTAAACTCTAATAAGACCATCCAAGCTCTCTGATTTCTCCTGATTAATGGCCACTTCTAAGACTTGAACCATGTGATCACTTTATAAAGCCAGACAGAAATTCAACAAGTTGGGTCCACTCCCTAACTTAAGACTCTAAAATGCTTTTGAAGATTGCTATCTTTTATTTTTATGGCAGGAAAAAAACAATGCCAAAAAAAGAGAGAGATTCTTCAGTTTTCTTGGTTTATCCAAGAAGATTACTGTGTAATAAAATCTCCAGGAGGCATATTAAGCCCTGAGTTGGGTATCGCTTGAATATTGATCTTTTAGTAAGTTTAAGGAAATCTCAACTTAGGATCAGGGATGGAGCTTGGTGGCAAAACGCTTGCCTAGATTCACCCTCATTTCCCATAAGAAGCTGATCACACTCACTGCATTCTTTGTATGATATTATCGTTAAAGAGCACTTGAAGAAAGACCTGAGCCTAAAGTCATGTAAACCCAAGTGAAAACCATACTATAAACCAAGCAACTTGGTTAGCAGAACCTATCTAAATCTCATTTTCCCATCTGTGCAGTAGATATATAATTCCATCTCCTCCATTCATGTGGCCATGGTAATGACTTAATGAAATAATAACAGTAAACAATGTAGTATACTAATAATATATAATATATATATTCTATATAATAATATAGAATAATGTGGTATAATAATAATGACAGTAAATAATGTAGCACATACTGGAGCACTAAGTAAATGACAATAACTAACGTTGTTGATGTTACTTTCATTTAAAAAAATGAACACGGATTCTAAGGTTTTATACATGTTGGCAATCACCAGTACTTTGAGATGATTATCTATTAAATGTGCTTTGTCATTGTCTAGACAAAAGGGAATGAATCATGTTAATGGAGCATATTTTGGATTTTTGTTGCATATAGCAATCATTCTATGATTTTATTTTAAAATATATTACTTTCTACATAGAAACCAATCAATCAAAAAGCTATCAAAAGACATCTATAAAGCACCATTATTTGTACCTCGCAGAATTTATCAGTAGTATAACATATCTGATTTCTTTTTACTTGTCTTGATGTCAGGAAGGGATTTAAACAAGTTGTAACTCACTCTGTAAAGAACATGTTAATCATATTTTTTTTTCTCTTTTCGTGTGTGTGATGTGACTTTTGGAGAATTCCCAAGACATAATCCATTCTGAGGTGTGAGTCACAGCCTTTGCTTTTCTAGTCTGTCTGTTGGATCATATATAAAATACCCATTTTGATAGATGTTTGCTGACCATGATATGAAGTCACTTGCTTATATTTTACTTCATGTAATGAAAGACTTGGTTATAAATTCACAGTCCAGCTCACCCTAGGAAAGGGAAAATTGTGCCTTTTCCCCCCACTAGAGTTTATTATACTTTGAATAAATATGCTACATCCTGTTTCCTGCAGAAGTATTTATGAACTCAAAATGTTGTGTTCGTACAGCCTCATTTTGGTGTATCTTCACCTCAGTTTCTCTGTTTTTAGCTCTCAACCTAGTGTTCTACGTATGTCTGCCAAAAGTATCATCATTCCTTATCCTGTCTGCTTGCTGATTCACTGACACCTTTTAATGTTATAGAAAATAAGTAGCTTACATTGTTTGTGTTTGATCAATGATCAGCCATTGACTTTATACTGATAATTTTCAGGAAGTGCTAATTTACCAAGGATGTTGTTTCAATTTTAGCAGAAATAGGATTGTTTTGCCTGAAACAGGATCCTTCCATCATCACTGAGCACTGAAGAAGTGACGAATTTTGTGTAGTCTGGAAACACAGATACTATAAAAGAACTAACCCAGGCATGATGGACAAAGATTTTGCCTTCTGTTTTTCTTTCTTTTGAGGGTGGGGGATGCTCTAGTTGGTGAACTACTTGTAATCAGGAAAAGGAGATGAGATTATACACTGTAGAAAGTTTCATGAAGGGAATTAAGAATGAGAATCCAAGGCTAGTATCAGTCCACTTAGAAAACAAAGGCCATTTGGAGTAGTAAAAGGCTGCTGTGGACATTTCATATAAAAGGCTGGTATAGGAACAATACCTAGGAGTTCCGATGCCAAGAATAATGGGTCAGAAGAGAACGTGGAAGACCCCAGACTAGAAAAGACTGATGATAGTGAAGGATGTCGTAAAGGAAAATACATCTTGAGTCCCACCGTATTAGCTACTCTAATTCAAGTTGTATCTGTAATACCATTTGTCTTCCTTGGTGCTCAGTAAATTCTCATGTGCAGAGTGGGCCACTGGAGAGGCAGAGACTGAGAATAGACACTATGGCAGGATAGACCACATTAGCAATATAGAGGAGACTTACTTTGTTGAAATTCTTTCTAATTGTATTGATGGGATACATACAAGTTAATGTGCACATAATCAGTTTGTAGATAAAGAGGCAGTCTCCAAGATAGCTCTGAAATTATCCTAGAACACTACCCAAATTGTACTGTCAGAAGCAGCTATAGCTTCCAGTGCAGTATGTAACCTTTCAAAACAATGTGTGCTTTCTATTGTGAATGCATGGGGAATCTCCCTTCTTCAGAGAGGCTGCTCTGCCCACATACCTTACAGTATCTTCTAGGAAACTTGGCACTACTTGGCAAACCCATTTTGTTCTGCTGGTCTCAGGGCTTAAAATTTTGGGCACTGTCCCTGAGCAACTTTTGCTCAAGGCTACCACTCTAGTATTTGAGCCACAGCACTACTTCCAATATTTTCTGTGACTAATTGGGGACAAGAGTCTCACAGATTTTTCTGCCCTGAGCAAGCTTCAAACCATGATCCTCAGATCTCAGCCTCCCGAGTACCTAGAATTACAGGCATTAGCCACTGGTATTGGGCTAAGTCTGTTTCTTTATTCACCTATTTTTTGCAATACTAGGTTCAAAGTTAACTTCTAACACTTATTATGCATATGTTTTACCCCTTGAGCCATCCTGCCTTGCAATCCTTCAACAGTTACAGTTTGCATTATTTACATTTTTAGCTGGGGAAAATGGAGACCCAGAGCTTTTCGGTGCTTATGAAAGCCATACAATTCACAAGTAAGCGAATTGGATCTGAACTCAGATCTAATCCTGAAAACCATATCTATGCAATTTCCTTCTCTTTCCTGTATAGGACTGGGGTAAATGTGAGAAAGGAATAGCTGATTCGCTGGAGAAGCTCCGAACTTTCAAAAAGAAGCTTTCCCAGCCTCTCCCGGATCACCATGATGAGCTCCACACAGAGCAAATACGGTGCAAGGTAAGCGGCTGGATGGAGAGGAGCACCACGCCCTGCGCCTGCGCCGGGCCGGAACAGAGCCCGCGGGGGCGGCCTCCAAGTCCATGCCTGTGGTGATTTATGAGGGGATTCATGATCCTGGGGGACGCTTTTATGGAAAACAGCTCTTTGCTGCAACTTGCTTGACTGATTTCTTACAGTAGATGAAATTGTAGACTCATTTATAGATTACCCTGAGGAAACAAAAGAACATTTAAATCATAGCATTAAAAAAAAAATTCAAAAGCTAGGCCAAGGGCAATCAAAGCAATCCTTCACAGCTTCCATATTGGGGAAATCACTGTAGTAGAAGTTGAATCTACAGAAAGAAGGATTGCCTTGGAAAATCTGCAGACAGTGGCCCTCCAGACTCTTGGGCAAAGAAAGCAGGAAAAACAGGTGATCTTAGTGAATGTAAGTAGTCACCCAATCCTTTAATTACTCAGGGCTATCACTACCGCAAGATTGTGAGCAACACCTTCAGCCGTATTTGGAAAGAAAGCAGTAGGCAACACAGACTGCTCCCCGTGTAATGAGATCACGAGGACTTGCATGATTTAGTGGCTATCGGATTTACTACGTGCACACCTGTGCAGCCGGGTGGAGGGCCTGAGCGGCACTTCCTGCAGAGCAGTGTGCTCGTTGTATCACAGGGACCTTCAGAAGTCCTGTTATCCAAAGCACGCATTTCCTTGCACTCCGAGTCATTTGGACATTATTGTTCTGGAGTAACTCTGCTTAAAAGTTTGCAAGAGATATTTTTGAAACATGAAAATGATAGAATTAGGAAAGGTAGAAGGTAGGATACTTTACAACATGGATGGTTCAGTGAGTGAACTATTAAATTATCTTGGAGCATTGTACTATGAAGTATGGTAAGGCATACTTATGACTGAGGTAGAACAATCACAACTTTGAGGACATAGCCGGAACCTTTGCCAATGAAAAGTATGTGAAGGTTACAAACGTTGAAAAGAATTTATTTTAAATCTGTGATCATCAATTTATAAGAAATACATTAAGCAAGGCTTCTGATAGCCAAGAGTGGACATTTTAGGGATTCTTTTACCAAGCTAGTGACTGTACCAGTGTGATTGCAGTTGGTATGAGGTTATTCTGTTACTTCTCTTTTGAAGATAAAAAAATTGAAGTTTCTAAAGGTATAGTAACTTTATAAATGTAGCAAATATCACAGTTGTTTGAATTTAGAGGATTTTTGTTGTTGTTGTTGTTTTGCCATTCCTGGGCTGAGCACTGTCCCTGGCTTCGTTTTGCTCAAGGGTAGCACTCTGCCACTTGAACCACAGCACCACTTCTGGCCATTTTCTATATATGTGGTGCTGGGGTATCAAACCCAGGGCTTCATGTATACAAGGCAAGCACCCTTGCCACTAGGCCATATTCCCAGCCCTAGAGGCCGTTTTTTAAATCAGATTGATATGTAGTAGACAGAATCATAAATAGTTGGTTTCTGATGATATATTATTTGCTTTTCTCTTACTCTCTTTTCTATCTCTTTCTTTCTCCCTCCCTCCCTCCTTCCTTCCCTCCCTCCTTCCCTCCCTTCCTCCCTCCCTTCCTTCCTTCCCATCTCACTATGTTAGCTCAACTTCTTTTTGAACCTTGATTGTCCAGTCTCAGCTTCCCGAGTGCTGGGATTACCGAAATGTACCACCACAGCAGCACTATCGTTTCCACCTTAATACACAAATTAAATCTGGCACTCAAATTGATATGGAAAAAAAGCAAAGTCTTTACGTTGATATAACAATCTAATATAGCTAAAGATATACAGAGAAATGTTGTGCCCTTAACTTCCATAGATATACTTCGATGTTTTTCAGCCAGATGCTGTTACTAGGGGCCCTGATTTTTTTATTCCCCCGAATACTTGAAAAATATCCTGTTTTGAGCTGTTAGATTGAAAGGATGTATTTCAGTCTAACTCTCTGCTACTCTTTCCCAAAATACCCTCAGCAGCAAAACAAAGCAATTACCTTGAAAATTCAAGCTAAAACCTTGTTTGCCTAAATTGCCTGGAAAGTTAGCTACAGACAGTACCATTAATTACTTTTGCTTTTAGAAACATGTCTCCGATGTGAAGAGACAAAAAGAGAAGGAATAACTCATGTGAAATTCTCTATTCATACTCTAAATGAGCTGGCAGAGAACATGAGTTACGCAAATTGCAAGACTAGTCATTCGTCAAAGCATTGCAAAAACTAATGTCAACTCATTCAAATATTATTATAAGGATTTTCCTCCCTTAAATCATTCCATGAAAAGGACAAATACATAATCAGCAACTTAAACAAATCTCTGCTTCACGAGAGGATGTATTCAGTGCATTATTTAAACTTAAGTAGTAAAGGTACCAAATCTTCTCCATTGTGACGTTCTATGTCTATAGAACAGACCATGGCAGCTCATCATGTAGAACATGACGGTTCCATCTGGGCTGTTGCCTTTTCAAATATTCCATTGCTGTGACCAGTAGTTAGGACTAACCAAAAGGATGGGTTAGGGGTTTGCGACATCCATTTAAAGAAGATGAATGCACGATGAAACTTCCGCTGTAGGAAAGCCATCAAAAAATGTTTCAGTGACATGATAAACAGATAGGAAGGAGAGTCTGAAAACACGGTACTGTGCAACTGGAAACCCTTGGCAGTTAATCAAATTAATGTAGGAAATAACTAAGGCATATCATGAAGAGTGGGAGGGAAAGGAGATTCCAGAATACTGCAAATCACTGACAAGAGACGACCACGGGTAAGCCAAGGATTCTGTTTTAATCTAGGAATTAGAAAGTGCAGTTGGGACGTGGACGGAAGACTTGTCGGAGCTGACACTCCTGAGGGACACTCTCTCCGCCTACATCAGTGCCGAGGACATCTCCATCCTTAGCGAGCGCATCGAGCTTCTGCAGAGGCAGTGGGAAGAACTGTGCCACCAGGTAAGGCAAGCTTTAGCCCTGGGAGCAGCTCACCTTGATGGAAAATCAGGAAGTGATCCACACTGGGACCTACTCTGTGATACAAAGCGTGGATGGACAAAGGCTATTGCGAGAATATTTCACATGAGGACAATTGTATCTTAACGTTGTGTTTTTGAGTCCCCTACACTGATTTCTCTTCCTTTCTTATTCACTGGATAGTGTAATAGACTTTATGAGGCTGGCTCACGCCTGTAATCCTAGCTATTCCGGAGACTGAGATCTGAGGATTGTGGTTCAAAGCCGGTTCAGGCAGGAATGTCTACAGGAAGAGATGTGTGGCTCAAAGTGGTAGATTGCTAGCCTTGAGCAAAAAAGCTCAGGGACGGCATCCATGCCCAGAATTCAAGCTCTACAACCAACCAAAAAACTAGATAGATAGATAGATAAGATAGACAGACAGACAGACAGACAGATAGATGGGATAGATAAAAAGATGGACCAACAGACTTTAAAACCTTGTGTGGCTCCTCCAGCCCAGACTCTTTCTTCCCCTCTAGTTTTCTAACGCAATGTCTTTCCCATCCCATGCCACAACACCTGTGACATCATTCCATTGATAGGCTCCACCCCCAGTATTTTTTCAGTGTATGTCATCATGTGACATGTATTCTTCTTATATGAACACCTGCCATCTAGGTCTAAAACTCTGAGGCTCTTAGATGCCAGAACCATTTCTTTGAATAGCCAGTACCTAGAGAAGTTAAATGTTTGTTAAGTATTGCTAATAATGATACTTACCTTCTTCTAGGGAGAAAGTAGTGACAACATTTTTAATATTCAGAGGTAAAGATGGTTTTGGATTTACAATACGTTTTGACTGGGGAAACTTATGTAATAATGCTGTGGAAGTAACATGATTGCTAATTTGTAAGCATTCAGATGTGAAGAAATTATCCACTCCAGGAGAGTCTAAACATATTTCAAAAGTTGCTGTTGATCATCTGATATTCTGTGAAGAGATAAATACCTTTCCCCCAGGGGGAGGCCAAACTGCGGAGAAAAAGAAGCTGATGGAATGGATCTATAGCATTTCTAGACTGATTCTATATCAGTCTAAAAATCTGAGGCCTCAGGCTTTCTTATCTCGTATTATTTTAGCCTGGGTTAAATTATTTAAACCGTGAGACTTTAGCCCTGAATTTTGTCAGGCAGCACCATGTAATGTTCTAGGAAGACGAGAGTAAGGCCTAGTTTTTGAGTTAGTGGTTTCCGGTGAACTTCTACAACTATGAAACCACGACAGGAAATAAGCCTGTGCCTGCTCTCAAGAGAAAAGCCCAAAACTTTACTTAAACATCCCTGCTAAGCAGCAAGTGATCTGTCCTGTTCCTTCCAAAGCTGTTGAGAGGTGAGGAGTAGCTGGGACTACAGGCAAACACGAGGAAAGTGCGCTGTAAGTAAACATGGCAGAGCAGGATGGATGCATCAGTGAATCCTGTTGTTTAAGTCAACAAGATTGGTTTAAAGAGTGGCTCATGCTTCCCACACGGCCATGGATTGTACTTGATCTTCTTACTGTTTTTGTTTTTAGAACCGTGTGCAATCCTAGTTAAACTATAAATATGTAACTTCATTGTAACTGCCCGTTGTTTTGTTTCAAAGCGTCATGCTAAAACTATTTGCTGCAGGGAAGGATGTACTTCCTGCTCAGCTGTCTCTGTGGAGGCAACACAGTGGTCTATGGTGCTAGGAAAATGCGAATGTGTGCTGAGCTGACAAGTCACTTGAGGGCTTTGATGAAACCCCAAGAAACAGATGGCAATAGTCACCGATATCCAGCCTCGATATTAGATTTATAAACAACAACAAAAAATGCCACCTTCCTTATGAATTTACACCCTTAGACAGCTTTGGGCTCTGGTTTGTACCCAGTGCTTATAACTTAACCGCTTCCCCTTAAAGTGAAAGCGCTCTGCAGAAGCAAATGAGAGCAATGCCTGATAAACACACCTCCTGGAGATACAGAACACGGGAGGGGCAAGGGGAAAAGAGGAAAAGCTCAGGAGGTGTCCTAGCATCCTATTTAACAGGAGTAGCCATGGACAACAGGGGCAGCCAGCTCTGAGAAGCCTTCAACATGTGCCAGTCCCTTTCTTAAATGACATGCCCGTGAGTGTCATGCTGTCTGCTTTGTCCTGGTATGTTAGATGGTGCTTGACTTATTTGCTACACACAGAAATGCTCATGTAGTGATTTGGGGGCAGAGGTCAGCAGAAATGGCCAGTTTCGGGAATAAGGACTTGGGAAGATGGGTCACCTGGCCTTGTTCCTCTCATCACTGAAAGATGAAGATGAGTTTTCAGTGTCAGCTGCCTGGGAGTTTGGGATCTTCGTGTTTTATTGCACCCTGTATCGAAAACTTCACATTTCTTGGTCCTGTCTCTTCCTGACCATCAACAGATGCCTCCCATTTGTTCAGTGGACTCGCTCCTTATCCCTGCAGGGAGGATAATTAGCACCTCTCAAAGTCACAGGCAGCATCATTTCTGTGGGTGTTAGGAGGATGCTCACATTTACCACTCGGCCATGGCCAATATTTGGGGAAGCTACTAAGAGGCACACACATTCACCTGAAGTCTGAAGGCCAGGGACTTCTGACCTTTCTTAGAAATCAGTTACACATGGTGACCATGTACTTAAGGCTGTCAGCATTCGTTGTGCCAGAACTTTAACTATCCCCATACTCCTGTCTCTGAGGCTGAGTGAAAGGACAAGGCTGTAGCCACCAGAAAATTCAGTCTCAGTATTCCACCCTAGAAGGACTTAGTTTGGGAAGATGGGGTGCTGAATGGCTGCTCTCAGTACCATGCCAAGTAGAGCTTAGAAAAGAATTTGACTACAAAATTATTTGAGAAAAGGGGATTGGTAGTGAGGACTGAACTCAGAGCCTCACACTTGCAGTACAGGTGCTCTACCACTTGAGCCACTCCTCCAGCCCACACAAAACTTTTTAACTTTTATCTTAGCTTTCTCTATTTGTATCAAGTGCATTCACAGACCTTTTGCTGTTCTGTATTATTCAGACTCAAACAACGCTAAATGATAAAGGAAATTATATTAATGAGAAAATATTGGTGGATTTATCAGTGATACCTAATCCAGAGGAGTATTTACTTGAAAAGATCATAGTTAAATCAAAGAAATGAATTTTTAATGGCAGAATTTAAACAAGGATGGTAGATTGATTGTGGCGCTCACTGTCTAAATAGCTCACATGCCCCAGGTTAGCCCTGGGGAAGGTAGAAGGTGCATGGCCTCATTCCTGACATACTTGAAGAAATGAAGACATTTGTGTTTCAGTGAACCTTAAATTTTATCTGCATAATTGTTACAGGCATAATCCTAGGTGAAAATAACAATCATGCACACATATGACACCTGAGAAATACTTTCATGTTCATTTTAAAAAGGAGATTCATTTAAATTGTGTATAAAGTAAAGGGGAAGAGGGATGAAGAATTATACATTTAAGAAAAAATGTGGCAAAATGTCTTTAACTATTTTAGATAGACGATTATATGTCATGGGTGCTTAGAATACAATTCTTTCCATTTTTATTTGTTTGAAATTTCCCACAGTGAAGTGCTGAGGAGAAAATGAAAGTGAGCAGGAAGATGTTTTGCTTAGTGGACTCGATAATGAGGTGGCTGGCATTGTGATTGTGTTCTGCAGAAGAACTTTCCAAGTCTGCTTATCACCACTCAGATTGTATTTTGTTTTGCTAATATGTGCCTCAACTCACCTAGGAACAGTCTTTAGAAACTCAGTCTGCACCAAGAAACAAGACTATTATGAAGTGAGAAGTTTGTAGCCTTTATAGAAAGGGTTATAAATTCAGAAATCTTAGAACTCCCTAATAGTCATCTCAATTAACGAGTGAACAAAGTAGTGGGTTAAGTGTTATCCAAGGAAGATCTTCAGAGGGGATATGAAAAGACCCTTAGTTCCTTTAGCAATTAACCATTAGGGAAGATACCAAAGATTTGGGAGTGGAGGTGTGGCTCGAATGGTAGAGCATCAGCCTTGAGCAAAAACGCCAAGCTAGAGAGAGAGGCTGTGAGTTGAAGCCCCAGCACTGGCACATGGACAGACAGACAGACAGACAGACAGACACAGACACACACACACACACACGCACACACACAGTAGCTTAGAGGTAGGAGGTGTGGGGGAGGAAAAGGAGAGTACTTTCTGATAGCTCAGGGGTTTACCTTGGGAGAAAAGTGTGGACATATTCTAAAATTCTAGTGATGGTTCTACAATTCTGTGAATATAAATATGTCTAATTTAAGCACATGAGTGATATATTAATTACATCTCAGTAAAGGTGCCTTTCTCTTCCCTTCTTTCACCATCCTTTCCAATTTCTTCCTTCTTGGTCATATATTCTGCTTTAGTGGTATTTTCTCTATTTCTGTAATGAGTACGAAGCTGAGCCGGTTGCTCTATGAAGTTGGGTTCATGGGACCCTTTAGTAAGTTGATGTACGTGTGAACTTTGAAGAAAAGAAAGAAGTGTCCGTTGTCGATGACAATCTATGACACTTGCAGGCTGTGGCAGATCCTGCATTTGAAGAGCCAGCAGCTTAAAGGTTTCCACCGCTGTTGCCCATTTTAGTCCACTCGATGTTGTGTTTCTGACTCGTGTCTCATGAGCCCTTTGCATGCCGTCCTGTCTCCAGGCTTCCCTAAGGCGGCAGCAAGTCAGTGAAAGACTGAACGAATGGGCGATCTTCAGTGAAAAGAACAAGGAGCTGTGCGAGTGGCTGACCCAGATGGAAAGCAAAGTCTCCCAGAATGGAGACATTCTCATCGAGGAGATGATAGAGAAGCTCAGGAAGGTATGGGACCTGGTGGCTCGTGTCACTGCTCTTCCTCATGCTTAAGCATTCTTCCAATTGGGACAGAATAAGGGCTGGAGATTGCCTGTCAGAGGGGCACTGTGTATTGGACGTAGTATCCCTTTGATGCAAACTAGACTCACATAGACAGGCTTACCTAACATGAAAAATCTAGAGCGCGTTTGTAGTTTGTGAAGAAATGGTTTCGGGTCATTTATGGGCATCTACCTTTTTTTGTGTGTGTGTTTTAGTTTGTTTGGGTTCCTAATGAGATAAAAATGATCAGAGGGAGGCTAAAAGGAAAAAAAAATATCTCTCGGTATCTGTGTTTCTAGATGTCTATAGATATCTTCTGTCTAAGTATCTATCTGTATCTAGCTAGATTTATATCCGGAATATTTTTAATATCTCCATAGGACTAGTCAAATTGACTACTGCTTAAAACGACTTTGGATGTGGGGTACCAGTGGCTCAGCCCTATGGTCCCTGCTACTTGAGAGGCTGAGGGTAGGAGGATCACAAAAAAAGTCATTAGACACCCCCCTCCCCCAGCTAATGAAGACCTGGATGCATTGGCACATACTTGTTACCATAGTTACGTAGGGAGACTAACACAGGTGGATCGTGCATAGTTATGCTTGCAGGCAGGAAGTGAGAACCTACTCCAGAAATAACAGCAACCTGGATGTCGGGGACTCATGTTTATAATCTTGGCTACTCAGGAGGCTGAATGAAACTTGGAGATCAAGGTTCAAAGAAAGTCACCCCAGGCAAGACAAATCCAAGAAACCTTTCTCTTCCATTAGCCAGCAAAAAGCTAGAAATAGAGGCATGACTCAAGTGGTAGAGTGCCAGCTATGGGGGGAAAACCCAGAGCTTTGAGTTCAAACCCCAGTACCAACACACAGAAAATAAATGTATTAAAAAATTAATAAAATAAAAATAAGACAAAAATCAGCACTGGAGATGTGACTGAATGCGAGAAGCCCTGCTTAGCAAACACAGGGACTCAAACTCAAACCCCAACCCTGAAACCAAAAAGGATTGTTTCAGTATTGTTTCTGTAGTACTTTTGAATACATAATCATTTCAATATTAGTTTATGTTTCTCCTAGGTTATTGCCACATGTATCATCTTCATCTGACGTATGCTTTATTTTCCCTATTTATTTGTTCATTTTCTTCTAGAATGAAAGGACCACTGGGATGTCATGCCCTGAAACATGACTTGTCTGTTTGGTTCATTGCTATTTCTCTTGGTCTCCAATTTTAGAACTCAGTCTTTACTTCCTGTCTGGAGGAAGTATGATTTCATTCATTCTGACCAAAAAATATCAATGCTTATCAGGAAAACTTATCTTTCTCTATTCCCATACAGAAAAATGTAACTCCAGAAGTATTATGTAACATTAATGATTAATTGTTTCTGTTTTGTATGTAATGCTGCAAATTCTTTGAAGGATGATTTGTTCCTTTGATGTGAAAACTTTTACCATCTGGGATAAAATGATAAAGATACCATTTTACCATTTGCTAATGGAGCACTTTGCTAGTTACTGGGTGTCAAAGAATGTTCTACAAGGCGAGATTAATGTACTAGCTGTCTTATCCAACTGTGCTTAAGTGTGTTTCTATTGTCTTGTTTAACTGTGTCTATAGCGTCACTGTTGCTCATGAAATTCAATTATGGGTATGTAGGGGGAAAAAACTCTCTTAAACAAAATACAACCATAATTTAAAATTCAGAAAAAAATCCAGCTTTCCACAGAGGTAATTTTGTTAAGAAATACTATTTGAAATATGGACTCTTTGAGTTCATATATAAAATATTTCCTGAAACTTAAAAGCCTGGTATGAGCTCGATTCTTTATGGTGTCTCTTTGGTAAAGGAAAAGACTGGCTAAAGAAAAGCTATGAAATTTTGACAACAGAAGAAAAACATTGCTAGATAAATGGTAGCCAGAGATCTTAGTGACCCCTGACACTGACAAAATTTCATTTAAAATATAACCCAAGAGGCTTGTTTCTCTCTAAATGCTTTTTAAGACTTGGAATCATTCCTTTGGAATAAACAATTCTCAGTAAAATCATCTCAAATGTGTGATGCAACATGAAAAACTACTAATAAATGCACCCAGTGCTTTAGTGTCTGAATCCCATAAAAAGGTGGGTAGGTGGGACTGTTGAGCAGGGAGACAGTGCTCAAAACTTACCTGGATCGAATTTCCCTGGCCTCCTTTTAGTGGAAGGCCCTTTGGCGTTGGTTAAAGACTTGGAGGGTAGCCCTTTTATGACACTAATTTTAGAGCAAGGAAGGTAAAAATACACATACTCATGCAAAACTCCTTGTTATTTATTAGTTTGCTGAGATGTTATTGCTCTATGACAGAAACCTCAACCAGAAATGAACTGTTAAGCGGAAAACCTAGGTCCTTTCTCTCACTGTGCAGAAAGAAGAATCACCCTTCCATTTGTCATATTTCTCTTGCTTATGATCCATGTCCAGCTGTTCTCTGTAACCAAAACAAAATATAAAAAAGAACTGGTAAAGAAACTGGGTTGCTGTTTCCCAAGAAGGCCCAAGATCTGCTAATTTGCTAAAAGCACTATTATTTTGACATTGACGTGTGTTTTCAAATATTGACCTTGTGTTAGGGATTCTTTCTTTAAAATAAAGAAATGTACGGGAGCTGGTGGCTCACACCTGTAATCCTAAGCTACTCAACAGGCTGAGATCTGAGGGTTGTGGTTCAAAGCCAGCCTGGGCAGGAAAGGCGATGAGACTTCTATCTCCTATTAATTACCAGAAAACCAGAAGTAGAGCTGTGGCTCTTAAGTAATAGAATGCCTAACACTGAGCAAAAGAGCTGAGGGACAGCAACCAGGCCCTGAGTTCAAGCCCTACAACAGACAAAAACAAACACTTGCTCAACTTTTCTGCACAGATAATGTAATTGATATACATATACATGTGTGCATTGCAATGATATGATCTGTACGTGTGCTTTGTAACCCAATTACATCAGGTTAATGATTAGAACAACAAGTGGGCAGTGTGAAACCCTTTGTACTTAGATAGTAAATACTTTTTCATTGTTCTCTTCATGTTCTGCTTAGTTTTGTTTTTTATGATGCACAGGATCAAACCCAGGACCTAACTTAGTCTAGGCCAGCACTCTACCACTGAGCATAGTTTCAGGCTACAAGTTATTAGTGTTTGTCCTTTTTTTTTTTTTTTTTTGGTTCTCTTGTGGGCCTTGAACTTAGGACCTAGGCGCTGTCCTTGAGCCTCTTTGTGCTCAGGCCCTTGAGCCACAGCACCACTTCTGGTTTTTGAGTGGTTACTGGGAGATAACAGTCTCACGGGGACTTATCTGCCCGGGCTAGCTTCGAACCATAATCCTCAGATCTCAGCCTCCTGAGTAGCTAGGATGACAAGTGTGAGCCACCAGCACCCAGCTTTTTGCCTTTTTCTAACTGCCCATTTTAAGTAAATACAAAGCACAATCCCTTCAAGACTATCTGTGTAAAACCTAATTGGACTCTGCATACGACTGCACATAATCGCTGCTGCTCATTCTTGTGCACATGGACCCATGCTCACGTGGTGTTCCTCAGGCCCAAACTCCTTCCAAGCGGTAGAAAACGGTAATTACCATGTTTCTAGAGGAGCCGGATGAATACATTAAGAATATGTTTTCTGACCTCTGTGATTGCTATTTATTATGCAGGATTATCAAGAGGAAATTGCTGCTGCCCAAGAGAACAAAATACAGCTCCAGCAAATGGGAGAACGGCTAGCAAAAGCCAGCCACGAAAGCAAAGCCTCCGAGATTGAATACAAGCTTGGAAAGGTCAACGACCGGTGGCAGCATCTCCTGGATCTCATCGCTGCCAGGTAAGAGGCACTGACTCACTAGAAGACATGGGCGCAGCATTTTAAAGCCTTTTCAGTCCCCCTTCATGGAAGCTACGAGGTAATCCAGCTAATCACTGTCCCTTCCTGGATTAATCCCACCATTTGGGGGAAGCATGCATGCTGTTCTCACAAATGGCAGCTTCATGAACTTGAAAGTTCTTCCTCTATAAAGAGAATGTAAAGAGAGTCATAGCCAAACAATAGCATTTCCTAGAGAAATAATTCTTTATTCTAGGGGGGTTTCATCTGCCTATGGGGAAGGAAGAGAAAAGATGACCAATACTTGTGGAGAATGTTTTCAGTCTATAAGAGTAACACAAACCCCTGACCTGAAAAAAAAATGATCATATTCTTATTGTGTTTTTGGTTAGCAGGGTGTAGGGACAAAGCTGATTACTGCCATTATAAAAATAAGTATCCTCATTAGTAAAATGTTACACTCAGCTTAACTAGAACCAAAAGTACGAGCCTCCTACATGTGAGGTGGATTACATTCCATTTCTATGGCACAAGGATCTAACAAAGCAAAGAGATAGAAGTCATTAAAAAACAACAACCGCACACGAGAGCCTTTACCAGCACAGTAGAACTTCTCGTGAGGTTCATTGATTGGTTGATGGTTGCACTGGGTTATTTACTACTTATTTTAAGAGGAAATGACTCATAGATATTTAGGTTCAACACACTTACCTTCCGAAAAAAAAAAATGTGGCTTTCATGAGGACAGACAGCTTCGTCCATTTTATTCCAACACTAAGGGCTCTGTCTGGAGCTAGGGATGTTGTTTAGCGGGACAGGCCTTGAGTTCCCGTTCCTAGCACTGTAAAAACAGAAGAAAAAAATAATAGCAGTAATGATCATAATAACCATACCTAATTTCCTACCACAGCACAGACACAGCGAAATCTCTGAAGGACGTTCAGAAGTTTACTGAACGTGTCTGGATGACAGGGACACACAAGTCAGCCCACCCATCGGGGTTGGTGGGGTGGGGGGAGGGGCTTAATCGATTGTTTATTCAATGAATAGATGACTTGTTGAATATTTGAGTCGACCTTTTCCTTTGTGGGAGTGAGGAGAGTTGACAATTGATAAATGCTTCCGATTTATAGCACGTGGCGCTGCCTTCACGATCTCCTTTTCAACCTGGTTCCTTTCCCTAGCTCTGCTGTATCGGGTGGGCATGGCATAGTCCCTTATGTGTAGGGCACCATTCTGCAGGCTGAGTTTGCAGGCTGAGTGGTACATTGAGCATACTTTTTTCTTTCTATAGGGAAATCACAAAGAGGGTGTAGCTCAAGAAACTAAGATGGGGCTGGGAATATGGCCTAGTGGCAAGAGCGCTTGCCTCCTACACATGAAGCTCTCAGTTCGATTTCCCAGCACCACATATATGGAAAACGGCCAGAAGGGGCGCTGTGGCTCAGGTGGCAGAGTGCTAGCCTTGAGCAAAAAGAAGCCAGGGACAGTGCTCAGGCCCTGAGTCCAAGACCCAGGACTGGCCAAAAAAAAAAAAAAGAAAGAAAGAAAGAAAGAAAGAAAGAAACTAAGATGATAGCCATATCAAACAAAAAACTGGAAGTCCATGTTTATCCATTTTTGGAATGTTGGATAACAGTACTGTACTGCCAACATTTATTGAACACTTTTGCCCAGGATCATGCAACAGGCCATGAAAGTGGCCAGTATCTCTACACCTATTGTATAGATGTACAAGCTGAGAGTTAGACTTGTTCATCGTCCCACTCTTGTTGAGTGGCAGAGTCTCACCGTGTGACTCGAAAGCCATGACAAAGAGCACACTAATCTCACACCTGTCAAAGCTGGAGGGAGCTTCCTTTTCCTGCACGGAGAGAATGCAGCTGAATGGGTGTTAGGTTGTGTCAGTGACTTCAACAATCCCATTTCCCAGTTCTTATTTGTGTGTGTGAGTGAGTGAGTGTGTGTGTGTGTGTGTGTGTGTGTGTGTGTGTGTGTGTGACTTTAACTCGTGGCTGCAAGGCTCTCCTCATGGCTGGCACTTTACCAGTTCCAGCTTTTTTGCTAAAAATGAGAGTCTCTCAGATTTGTCTATCTGAGCTGGCTGCAAACATTCGTTTTCAGACCTAAGCCTCCTAAGTAGGTAGTCTTGTAAGCATGAGCCACGGGAGCCTGGCCTGCTGGATGGGTCTGAGGCAGGGTCTCGCTTCCTGCGTGGGAGCAGGAAGTGGTCAGCCTATGTAAGGCTCCCGTGTGGGTGGACAGCAGGTGTGTTGTGGCACTGTGTCTAGCTCGTCCTGGACCGGGGGAGCCATGTGACGGGGCCTTTCAGACGCTGGGGATGGAAGCGCAGGGGCCTCTCGTCTTGAGGGGTTCATGACAGGAAGGTACACGCACCAAAACCCAGGGAAGCAGTGAGTTCTGCCCGTTTTCCACACAGAGGTGGAAACACCTGGCAGGAGTTCTTCAACAGTTTCCATGTATGAAGGTTTAGCTATGATTAGCCTCACTGCCCAACCACTACACTGATGACAAAAACAGAAGTCAAGTCCTCTTTTGTGCTATAAATACCGGGAGACACCCCCCAGCCACACACACACACCGACCTCGATGGGTGGGCTGACTTGCGTGTCCCTGTCATCCAGACACTCTCCGTAAACTTCTGGACCCTTGGCCCTCATCTTTGCTTTCTGTTTCCTCATTTACTGGTTTACTGGCACAGAGTAGGTGGGCATTCCCATGCCTGTCTAAACCACAACATACCAGCTAAAATAGTTCTCTACTTCACTCTGTTCTCAACTTTGCCCCTTTCCAACTTGTATTCATGCGGATTCATTCAACAGAACATGTGCGGCCTTTTCATTTGGGAATCGCTGAGACTACTCGTATATTCAATAAAGGAAATTTGGAAACTTGGGATATTCACAAGAGAAAAAAGTTACCTACAAGCTTGCTAGACAAATGAAAAGATTTCTTTTTCTCTAGTTCTTTCACATAACATGTTAGTTTGTCACCTTAGGTCCTTTCTTGAGGGGCTTTTCTGTCTAAAATTTTTTTTTATATTTTTATTATCTTTACGTAGTTGTTCTAAGCAGTTGCCATTCAACAAAGCAGTTTATGAATACTGTGCCTCTGGATCAACGTTACCCCTTCCAACATCCTCATTCACCCCTCCCAATATTCCTTCCCTCACCTTTCTTAATTGTTTAGGCTATGGGCTGATTTTTTTGTCATTTAGGTTTAGGTATATAATACATCTGGGTCTACATCCTTCCTTCTACATTTTCACTCCCTCCTCTTTTTTTTTTCCCCCCAGTCCTGGCGCTTAACCTCATGGTCTGAGCTCTGTCCCCGAGCCTTTCTGTGCCCAACGCCAGCGCTCTACCACATGAGCCACAGCGCCACTTCTGACTTTTTCTGTTTATCTGGTACTGAGGAATCGAACCCAGGGTTTCATGCGTGCTAGGCAAGCACTCTACCACTAAGCCACCTTCCCAGACTCCCCTTTTGATCCACTCTTTCCCTTATTTTTCTTAACCTTGTTGTCTATCCAACTGTGTTCTCCTAGAGACATATAAAGAGAAGACTACTATTTCTTTTATTGTCATTCTCCAGCGGTCTATCAGGAAGGTTAGGCCAAATACTTTCCCACAGAATATCTTTTCCTCCTATCTTCTCTACCCCCGCCCTCCCTCCCAAGTCCTACTTACCCTGCTGGACAAGAAGAAAAAGGGAAGTTGCTTCATTTCCTACTACGATCTGCCGTGTGTAGGGGGGTTTTGTGAGTGCTTTTTTTTTTTTTTAATTTCAAAAAGCCTTCCTCATGTGACAAGCCATCCCCAAGTGAAGTCTCCTGTCCTCACAGAAGGGCAGCGTGGGAGCAGCCAGCATTACGCTTTCTTTAGTGCTATGCCCTCTTCCTCCTCCGGGCAGATTACCCGGAGCTCCCCCCTCCCCTCCCCCTTACCCTCGTGGCCTACATTCCAGGAGATCAGGGCCTGGCACATGTTAATGAATGTAAGTTTTATTTAGAAACATGACCACTTGTCCGTGCTCAGTGTCATGTTATCAGGCAGAGACTAGCACCATTTGTCTAGAGTGAACATTTTTTTAGGTCTGTCTGCCCCGGGCCAGGGGACGCTTTTCATCCCCACGCGGAGGGTAGCCCTGTTCTGTTTGCCCAGCGGAGTCTCACGTTTGGGACAGGAGGCTTCATGGTGGTGGTGGAGGACTTCCGCGCCGCCAGGATGGCCGAGGACGTCGGCGTGGACGCGGAGCTCCCCGACTGTGACTGCGATGTCACCAGGCAGGCCTTCCCTCCAGTCCCTTGTACTGGGCACAGTTGTCGGGTGGCGTGGGGCTTCCCGGGTAGATGCCGGAGGCTCTAACGCAGCACGGTTGGTGCCGATGTGGAGGGCAGGTGACTGGTGTTAGGCGATGCTGGGCCGTGCACGCCCGGGAGGTGGTGGCATGTGTTCTGGGTCCTCGGCCGGGCATGTGCAGGTGGATGGAAGGTGGCTGGGCTGGGTGATGACGCGGTGGTCCAGTTGTCTCTGGATTGTGTGCGTCATGCAAGTAGAATGGCAACCATAGAGGCAGAGACAGACACGGGGAAGAGAGTCAGAAAAAAGACCCAGTGGGTCTGTCATCTGCTATTTAAAGGACAGGATTCTGAGGAAACTCCAGTTCAGCCTCAGCAACTACGTAGCTGTAAAGCTGAAAACTGTCTCTTTGATAATCACGTTTTTAATAATAAAAAAAATCACATTTCAGAGGGCTGGAGGATTTTGTGTATGAGAAGAAGCAGCTTTGGTTTGTGTTTGTCCAATTGACTAATTGAGGCCTTTAATTTATTAATATAATTAATAATTAAACACATCAATAGTAAGATGTTACTATTGCTATTAATACAGGATATATGGAAATGTATAAATTTATGTGTGCATTGTAATTATTCCACCATGCAAATATTCAGCTTGTAATGTTTTTCATTTTAACTAATTTTTTTTAAAAAAGGTTTTTTGCTCTATCATTCTCCATTTCTCCTCTAGATGGATAGGATTTACTAATGGTGCTTTGGGTTCTATTTGAGCTTTGTTTTGGGTTATGGCTATACTAAATTATTTGAAGGAAAGGAGTACATGTGTATGTGTGTGCGCCAGGTATAAATACTTGTGTGCATGTGTGTGCCTAGTCTGGCTGGCTTATCGGGCTGGACATTGGGATCTGCAGTGTAATCTCCCTTGAGGAAAGTCAGGTGTCTGAGATATATGCTAGGCCAGGATAGGAGCATCACAAGCCACACCGACTTGTGGATTTACTAGACTTTTTGTGTCCTCACTTGCACACACGTAGGCCATAGAGACAGGCATCTAATTTGAATTATAATCCTGTATGCTACCAAAAGCCCAAACTCCTGACGGTCCTAAATAAATAGAAATATTATGATACTGTCACCAGGGATTTCCTTTAAAGGAAGACAGGGAAATCCATGAGACATTTCTTCTAGGAAAGAAAAATCCCGATCATGAAAATGTCAAATTTAATAGGCTACAGTAAGTGTATGTAGGCTTTCCTGCCCACTTCTCCCCATTCTCTCTCTCTGTCTCTCTCTTTCTCTCTCTCTGTTGCTATTTGTACTAAAATATACTTTCCTTACAATGATAACTAAGAACCACTTAGCTGTTCACCCCCATGGACTTTACTAAATTGACACCTTACTTTGAAAGAGGAAGTTGTCCCTAATGAACTGTATGAACATTCGTTTCCGTGTCACGATGCCCCTGACACATTACACACTAACCATGCTGACTTGGAACTCATTCAGTATATAAGATTGTGCGTCCTGTCATTTATTTTTACCTGTATAGGTAGTCCAGTAGAATTGTGTTTACTCACATCCCTTTGTGCTGTGGACGTCTTGCTGATGTTTATCAGCTTTGAGTCAGGAAAATGAATGAATTTTATTACTTGATGAATAGACCATTTGCAACCCTTAGACCTACAGAGAGGAAGAATGTATTTAATATCCCGATGAATACTTTTAAACTAAAATGTTCACTATAAGTATTTTACATCAACTAGTTGTTCATGGTTGGCAGGCTTTGGAGCAATGTCCAGCTTTGCACTAAACCCTGAGCTTTTAATATGTAGCAGGAAAAGAGAATGTGGAATTTCTTAGTTGAGCTCCCTAAAGAACTTACTATAGGGGAGACCACCACAGTAACCCCAGGGAATTTGAATAAGGGGAGACAGAAAACAAACACTGCAGCTTCTCCTTAACCCTACCAATGCCTGAGGTTGCAGTCGAGCCCCATTCCAAACCATGGTCAGCACTCTGAATGCACCAAGTGGGAGCACGGGAAGGGCTTGTGGGGAGGCCCTGCTTCCAAGAGCCAAGTCAGGACAGATGTCTCAGTGCTGTGTGCCATCCTCTAGCTCTGCTCTTGAAGGACCATTCATCATGGCCAAGGAAGGTCCTGCCCAATTCCACGTCCGTGCCTTAGTCCTGTGCATAATGTCCCAATGGATGCAGAAGGATGTACCCAGAATCCATTCTGGAACTGTCATTCAATGACCAACCCCCCCCCTCCAAAATTGTGCCTTTATGAATGAGAGAAATGTGAGTGGATTGTATGCGAAAGGTCTTGGAAATATAGTGCAAGGTCACCACTATCAAAGGTCAAAGAAGGCTGGGTGGGCTTTGAGCTTCGATTGCTAATTGGGGAATTCTTATCTTGAGTGAGATTATGAGTCATGGCAAACATAGCAACCGTTTCATCACCAATCAACAGACTGCATTGTGCAATATGAATATAATTTTTAGTCCGTGTTATTTTTTTTTTTTTACAAAATAAGTCTCAACACACTTGAGAGTGCCTTTACAAATTACAAACGTGATTAACATGTAGGTGTTGCTATTATAACTAATCAAACAGAGATAGGACAGTTAGTGTTAGTAGCTGATCACGATGAAGCAAGCATTTGCTTCAGAAGCATTTGTGTGACATTGATTTGAGAACAATCAAGAAGAGGAGAAGCGATTATGTCATCTCAGGAATTGCCTTTTCATTTGAGAGAGAAGCACTAATTGATCAGAAACAGACAGAGAAGTGATTAGATCCATTTTAAGGAACTAGAAATAAATTAAGGCGTGCAGAAATGCTTCAGCGATGTTACATGTTCTTCAGAGTAGTGGCTGTGGATCAGAGAAGCTTGTCGGGAATCTGCGGGGTGGGGAGGCAGAGCTGGGAGTTTGCACATGAGGGTTGAAAGCACCCTCGACCAGTTCTACATCCCGCTTCGAGAAGGATTCACTTAACACTGCAGTGGAGTGCAGATGGGAAATCCTGATGATTGTGCGTGTGCGCTGTCGGCAGCTGAGAACATCCTATTGAAGCATCCCCTTAAAATCCCTCCCATCCCCACAGTCTTAAAAACCACGTTGCTCTTGACATTCTTTTTCAACCTCTTCAAGTGGGCCAGGATGACATTCTTTGCTTATCTGCTGTTTACCTATATTAAGAACAATGAAAATAAGCTGGCCTATTTCCTCAACCAAAAGAGGACTCATGAACTGAAGGTAGAACTGTTGTGAAGTTGTTAGTCATCTATCACGACGACCTTTCGGCTTAGAGCAGTCTGTGTACATTCGATTGTATCAGCTCCACCGGAACAGATCATCCATACCTGATAGTAACGGTTACCTGATACTAACAAGGTAACAAGCATCCCTATATCCATCTCAAACTACTTCTCACGTTCTGCCCACATTGGGAAGGGTCCTCGGGACTGATGTACATACTCTCCCTTGTGTGACATCTCCATTCATTTATCATAGCTCCTCCTTTTCTCTGCCTCTGTCTAAAATTCTTATAAGGCTATTCCAAGTAATGAACTACATCAACTTGAACAAAGGAACACATACTTTTGCGTTGCACAAAGATCATTCTGGAAGTTCTACATTGTACTTGCTCATGTTCATGGCCTGTGTTTCTAAAACAAGTAACTCATTTCTTGACCATAAGCATCTTACAGAGCCTGTGTTATGTCTCGGGTGTCCACAGCCTACAGGAACCCTCGCAGGCTCGAGGGCCCTTCTTCCTGTCAGGCGCCAGGGCCTCCCTACTCCCTAGGCCTCACCATGCTGTTGCTCTGCCGTAGGGGTGAGCATTCCTTCTCAGGTTTTAGCGAGTGTCAGAATCACTTGGAGAGCCTGAGCAGCGCGCAGAGTTCAGTTCAGACGCAGTAGGACTGGATTGGGGCTGGGGATTCTTCCTCAGCATGAGGCCAACCAGGAGTCTGTGGCTCAGGTGCCTTTTGATCACACGGATACTGTTCCTCCTGAGCCTCCTGTTCCAGGTCTATGCAGTGCTTCCATGGTCTTCCTGCTCCTTTTCTGTTACTGTTCTCTGTCTGTGACTCCTCCTTGAATCAGCCTCTTTTATGTGTGTGTACCAGTATCTGAACTCAAGGCCTTGGCACAGTCCCTGAGCTTTTGTGCTCAAGGCTGGCACTCTACCGCTTGAGCCACAGCTCCTCTTCTGCCTTTTTTTCCCCACGTAATTAAAGATAAGGGTCTCACAGGCTTTCCAATCCAGGCTGGCTTTGAACTGCAGTCCTTGGATTGCAGCCTTCTGAGTAGCTACTGTGATAGGCTTGAGCCACTGGCACCAGGCTTGAATCAGCCTTTCCAATTCCTTTTCACAGTCCAAGACCCTCTCGGGGGTTCCCTCCAGGCTGAGCATCCCGAACAACTGGTTTTAGCTTATTCTTCTCTTCTGTGCCTTAGAAGTGCATTGTAATTCTTCTACCAAGTCCCTCAGGCACATAAAAACCCAAACTTGCGGTCTTGATCCCAAGAACTTGGGAGATTCCCAAAAGTCATTCCGATGGAAAACCCCTCTTGTGAGCGCCTTCTGTCTCCTGTCACACCAACTGAGGACCACAGCACCTGGATCCCCACTTTGTAGACGAGGAAACTGAGGCACAGGGAGGTTCTGCCCCCTTGCCAAAGACCCCGTGTTTGCTTCTGCCAGTGGAAGCAACTGGAAAAGGCCTCTCCCTGCCCCCCGTGCCATCCATGCTGGATGCTCATCTCCTCTGCCCACAGGGTGAAGAAGCTGAAGGAGACGCTGGTGGCCGTGCAGCAGCTGGATAAGAACATGAGCAGCCTGAGGGCATGGCTGGCTCACATGGAGGCCGAGCTGGCCAGGCCCATCGTCTACGATTCCTGTAATTCCGAAGAAATACAGAAGAAGCTTAACGAACAGCAGGTACCTCTGAAACCAGTTGGAAGGCGGTGAGATGCTGTGGTCCTGGCCACGATCATGGATGGGTGTGAGGGAAGGTAGTGGCGTGGGATGGAGGGTCAAGAGGATGCAAGGCAGGGCTGGTGAGAATGGAGTGGATTTATGTAGGGAAGTGTTGAGAGGCAAAGTTTTTTGCCCAGATCCCTAGCCTGGACGAAGAGTTAGTAGGTTAAGATAAATAATGCGAGTGTAGTGGTACGTGTTAATTATCACAGCTATTCAAGAGGTAGAGATCGGAAGGATCATGAGTTGAGCTCCGCCTAGGCAAAAAGGCAGTGAAACCTCATTAGGGCTCAAAGATCAGCTAGACATCGTGGAACACACCCAGGATTCCAGTTATGCAGTAGGCAGAAGTAGGAAGATCACGGTCCAAGGCAAATATCACTAGATCCTATCTGAACAATAACTAAAGTGAAAGGGTAGGGTTTGGAGACATGGTTGGAGTGGTGGATCACCTAGAAGGGAGGGAGGGAGGGAGGGAGGGAGGGAGGGAACATTTCAGCTAGAAATACTGAAGTAAATACCAGAAGAAAGAGCTTGAGACCAGATACTGGTCTCAATCTGAGGATTGCAGCTCAAAGTTACCGGGGCAGAAAAGTCGTGAGACTCTTATCTCTCATAAACTACTCAGGAAAAGCCGGAAGTGGTGAAATGGCGCTTGGGCTCAGGTGGAAGAGCACTAGTCTTGACCACAAAGAGGCTCAGGGACAGTGCCCAGGCCCTGAGTTCAAGCCCCAGGACTGAGGAGGGAGAAGCAGGAGTGGGAGGGTGTAAGAGCTTGCAGGGTGGAGTTTCTGGAAGGGAAGATTCAAGGTAGAAAGGGACCCGATTTATTAGAAACCTTCTAGTGATTTCTTCCCTTTTTCATATGTGCATATAGCTTTCCAATTAAATTTAAATTACATGGCAAATATATAGCAGCGACTCACACTAGATTCAAATTCTGTCAGGATCACTTTCCTGCATGGGGAGGGTCCCATCATTAGCATCTGCCCCCTCAGTTGCTTTATCTATAGCCCACCCCTGAGAGGTATGATGGCAGAAATTTCTGAGCAAAGCCCTGAGTCCCTGGGGCCCAGCGCCGTGTAAGTGCGGCCACTTTCAGAAAAGAATTGCATGGTGTTCACTACAGTCTCCTCCGTGGAAACTAACTGCAGATGATTCTCTAGAAGTTGTACCCATTAGGAGCCACATTGTGAAAACCAGATAAAATTTATCGGCCTCAAAATGGGAAAACTTGGATGAATATTTAAATGGGCAGGTTCAGCTGACTCATATTCTTCTGTTTCCCTATATGGAACTAAAAAATAAAACTTTGTTAGAATTATAGGAAGGCAGAAGTGTGTTTTGTGTAGACTTAAGCAGGCTTTAGAAAATGTTTTGTCAAAGTTCTCTGTGTTATGGATGACAGAAAACAAACTCAAAGACATTATATGATGATTCGAGACCATATTATGAATTTAGATTTAAAACCAAGACTACAATCTTGTTATCTACCTTAGGGTCACTACAGACTGATTTAAAAGAAAAAACATTCAAGTCTTAAGATTGGAATTTACTATAATGATGTCAGCAATACCCCTTTATTACTTGGAGAAAGTTATACCAAAATAAATTTTTTGCCCGTCCTGGGGCTTGATCTCTGGGCCTAGGTGCTGTCCTTGAATTTCTTTTGCTCAAGGCTAGTGCTCTACTACTTGAGCCACGGAGCCACTTTCAGCTTTTTTCTGAGTAGTTTATTGGAAATAAGAGTCTCCCAGACTTTCCGGCCCAGGCTGGCTTTGAACCACAGTCCCCAGATCTCAGCCTCCTGAGTAGCTAGGATTATAGGCCTGAGCCACCGGTGCCTGGCTTCTCCACATCTTTATTAGCATGTATTAGTTGTACCGGGGGCTTCACTTTAATCTGTCTGTATCCACACGCAATGTATTGCCTTGATCGGACCCAGCCCTCCATCAGTTTCTGTAATCTGTCTCTACCTAACATGCCAGGCTTTAATGTGTGGCTCCGTTCTGGTACCGACACTCCTTCCCAATGATGTCCTTACAGGAAGACCTTGGGTGTACGTGGGATCTCACTTTCAGGAGCCAATCTTTTTAATCTTTGTTTCTGTGAAAATGCTCAGGTTAGTTTTTGTAATATAGATTTGGTACACTTTTCTACACAACAGAATGCACTAAATCTACTTTACTAAGATAGATACATTTACTATATATGCGCTTACATATTTTAAGAAAATGTATCTTCTACTGTCTATAAACACTCTAAAACTTAAAGGTATGGCTAATATACTCGACCACAAGTCAGTCTTCTCACAGAGTCTGCAAAATGTTATTAAGGATATAAATAAAAGGAATAACACTGGGAATACAAATGCCAGGCTTCTGAGTAAGTGGTGGAATTGCTAATACAAGAGGAAAGCTTGGGAGGCTTTGAGAACTGTGCCCACAAAAATTGCACAACAGTCATAAGTAAGGCAGAAAAATGATCCTTGTGCATCTCACTTTTAGCAATGGCACGTTGACTTACTTTGAGTAAAGTGAGTCAAAAGCTTGTGCTAGTCCACTTTCAGGCATTGCTTGAACAATCCCCAAGCTGCCCCGCTAGTTAGGGGAAAAGGTTTATTTCACTTTCCTTCTTTGCACAAGACCCACCTGCCTCTCTCGTAGCGCCACAGGCTGTAGAGTAAAGCTTTCCCACGTGGGCCTCTGTCTGGAGTATAGACAAGATCAACGGAGAAAACGAGTAACTTGTGTTTATAGTCTATGCAGTTAACACGAAGATGGTCACATAGGGAAGTTGGGGGAAATTGAATTCTTTCCTTTCCTTCACAAACTCTCTATTTCTGCGCTCCATTTCAAATTGTCCCCTGAGGAAACTGCTGCTACGAGTGTCCTCACCGTAGAAGACATAGGTCCTACCTGCCTTAAGCCATGGTGGAACTTAGAACAGCCCGCCGAGCTCTGAAGCTGAAATCTCAGCCCTGGAGCCCCAGCTGTTAGGAGGGGGCAAATAGAATCCACCAATCAATCAGAGGGTGAATGAATTGATTGATCTGAGTGAAAGTGATGGACCTGTAGCATCTAGAGAGCCAGAGATGGGATGACGCTTCAGTGGGGCGCACTGTGTCCCCCCCGCAGGAGCTGCAGAGGGACATAGAGAAGCACAGCACGGGCGTGGCCTCGGTCCTCAACCTGTGCGAGGTCCTGCTGCACGACTGCGACGCTTGCGCCACCGACGCCGAGTGCGACTCCATCCAGCAGGCCACACGCAACCTGGACCGGCGCTGGAGAAACATCTGTGCCATGTCCATGGAAAGGAGGCTCAAGTGAGCGGGCCTGCGCGGTTGGGGGGGGGAGGGAAGAGACCCGTCACAGGTGCGCTGTGTATTTCCCAGTTGCTGACCACAGCTACCAACAGCCCTGTCTTCTCCCATTACCACCATGTCGGTTCGGGAGCGAAAACAAGAGGATAAAGGGATGATGCGCCAATACAAAGCCACGTTACATCTGATCCGCTAAAAAATTTTTTTTTTTTTTGGCCAGTCCTGGGCCTTGGACTCAGGGCCTAAGCACTGTCCCTGGCTTCTTCCCGCTCAAGGCTAGCACTCTGCCACTTGAGCCACAGCGCCGCTTCTGGCCATTTTCTGCATATGTGGTGCTGGGGAATCGAACCTAGGGCCTCGTGTATCCGAGGCAGGCACTCTTGCCACTAGGCTATATCCCCAGCCCTGATCCGCTAAAAATTAATGACAGATTGAACTTTATAGACTTTGTGGTTCTCAAAACAGTACCCTTCCTTTATTGAAAATCAAACAAGAACTACACATTCCTGGCTCATGCCTGTAATCCCGAAGGCTCAAGAGGCTAAGATCACAGTTCAAAGCCACCCTAGGCAGGAAAGTCTGAGATTCTTACCTCCAAGGAGCCACCAAAAAAGCTGTGGACGTGGGCTGGGGATATGGCCTAGTGGCAAGAGTGCTTGCCTCGTATACATGAGGCCCTGGGTTCGATTCCCCGGCACCACATATACAGAAAATGGCCAGAAGTGGCACTGTGGCTCAAGTGGCAGAGTGCTAGCCTTGAGCAAGAAGAAACCAGGGACAGTGCTCAGGCCCTGAGTCCAAGCCCCAGGACTGGCCAAAAAAAAAAAAAAAAAAAAAAAGCTGTGGAGGTGGAGCTGTGGCTCAAATGAGTGGTAGAGTGCAGCCTTGAGCAACAACAGCAACAAAATCCAAATAAGAGCATTCATAAAGTCCTGGGTTCAAAAGCTAGTACTGGTATTGAAAAAAACAACAACAACACAGTTATCCTTTAAGCCCTCCATAATTTAAAGTGGGAAAGGAAATTGTGGTGTGTCATTAGAAAATTATCTTAATGCCTACAAATGAAATCATTGTGCTCTCTGGTAGCTCTAGAAAGCCCAGTATCTCTAGAAAGCCCACTATTTGTCATGGATGGCCTTGATGAAGGACTTACATGAATTTTCCAGCCCCAAGTTTATTTCTGCAGAACATGGGCCTGAGGGTACACTAGCATGCTGTAGTTCCTTGGAAACAACTGGGAAAATTCATGCACTGCACTTATAATATTCAATTTGACTTAATTCCAAATCCAGAGCTGCAGGACATGTGTGTGTGTGGGGGGGGAACAGCTGTTTTATTTTAGCTCTCACAGTTGTTTCTCTCTCTCTCTCTCTCTCTCTCTCTCTCTCTCTCTCTCTCTCTCTCTCTCTCTCTCTCTCTCTCTCTCTGCCTCATCAATTTGGCTCAAGGCACAGTTATTGTTTGGCACGGCAGCTGCTTATTTGGGCACTCTTAATCCCAGGGCAGGCACCGGACAGCACTCCAGAGTACAAACAGTCTTAAATAATGCCAATCTGTTCTTTCATTTGCTGTCTCAGAATCGAAGAGACGTGGCGATTGTGGCAGAAGTTCCTGGATGACTATTCTCGTTTTGAAGACTGGCTGAAGATTTCAGAAAGGACGGCTGCTTTCCCCAGCTCTTCTGGGGTGCTCTATACCATTGCCAAGGAAGAACTAAAGAAATTTGAGGTGATTTATATCTCCACATATTGGATGCTTCTTTTGCTCTGAGAGTAACCAACTGCCGTCAGTGCTCCAAGACATGGACTGACTGTCCGCCCACACGTTATTTATTGAAATTGCTGGCTGATGACTTGTTGGCCACCCTTAATATTGCCTTTTAAGCAGGCCGAGGGGGCTGTGAATGAAGTCTTCACTGTAAGGTTACCAAGAATTAGAAAATAAAGTAGTAATACAGAGAAATTCCAACTGAGGCCTGGCGCTAGGTGCTCGTAATCATAGTCTTTGGGGGGTAGGGAGAGAAAATTGAGAACCATCTTGAGCTACGTAGCGATCACTGGTTGAGAGAGAGAAAGGGAAAAAGAGAGAGAGGTGGGGGTAGATGGGGTAGAAGAGAAAAGAGGAAGAGAAGGAAGAGGAGGAAAAGGAGTAAGAGGAAGAAGACGAGGAGGGAGAGAGAAAGGGGGAGAGAGGAACATTTACTGAGGGAGGGAGGAGGAAATAAATTTGGTTTGGAGTCATAAATGGACAGATAGACAGATAGATAGATAAATAGATAGATAGATATAGTAACATGTTCAGACTTTGGAATAAATGTTATTCTGAGTTGAATAGTGTAAATTATACCACAGAAGTCCAGAAAAAACAATTCCCGTAGAAATAATTTTCCTCGGAAAAGTTCGAGGAAAAAGCCCTAGTAAAGAGCAGTGGACTTGAGGTCAACCCTAAGTTGAAAGACCCGCGCTGGGGAAGTGACCCTGCTCTGTGTCTTAGTACACTCAGCTTCAGAAAGGTCAGTCCTTTATAATTGGCTTACACAACAAAGCAGATTATATTAAATCCTCCTTGACGATATTTTAGACTCAGATTTTATAACAAAAGTTACCTATATGTTCACTCATCTTCTACGATGATGGTATTTTATCAAGTATCATTCATCTTGCAGTCAAATGCTCTCTGAGGTAGAAATAATTTGCAGAAACAAATCCTTTGCTAAGGACAAGTCCTGAGTCTCTTAAATGCCACCAACATTTTGGAGGGCCTTGGTTATACCGGGGTGCTATGTGCCATCACTATAGTAGGATAGAATATTCTTACAGAAGAAACAAAAGAGAAACGTGCCTTACTGTATCCTTGCTTGTGTTGGGGGAGGGATTAATTTTTATAGAACTGAAGATTGAATTGACTGTAATCAGAAGCTCTTAAAGCAACTTTTAGAAGGAATGCCATTTATAAGGCTGATGTGTGATAGCATATAAACAGTGTGATGACCCAGCAGATATGAAATTGGGGGGTGTAGATAAGTGGAGTCCAATTATTTGTGAAAGTTTTGGTATAGCACTAAAGTCAGTCATAAATCATACACATGGGTCCAGGGGGAAATAAAGCTGGGAAAACAAACATTTAATTTTTTTTTAAATAGAAAGCTACTTGTATTTTACTGAAGTGCTTTTCTGTTTGTCTTTCTTCCTCCCTTCCTTTCTTCTTTCTTTCTGTCCTTCCTTTCCTCCCTCCCTCCCTCCCTCTTTCCCTTCCTTTCAAATTTCAGTAATGCGGGCTGGGAATATGGCCTTGTGGTAAAGTGCTTGCCTCGTATACATGAAGTCCTGGGTTTGATTCCTCAGCACCACATATATAGAAAATGCCGGAAGTGGCTCTATGGCTCAAGTGGCAGAGTGCTAGCCTTGAGCAAAAAGAAGCCAGGGACAGTGCTCAGGCCCTGAGTCCAAGGCCCAGGACTGGCAACAAAAACAAAACAAACAAACCAATTTCAGTAATGCCATATAATAAAAATAAATGAATAAAACAAACTCAAATTATATGTGTATACATACATGTGTGTATGTATACATGTATATATTTATATTTGTTTGTAAATACCAGGTTGCATTACTGGTCTCCATTTCCCCCTCTCTCTTTGATGTTGAGTCCTCCATGCTGATTCAGCAGGAATTCTCGCGGCTGAGCCACGCCTGCAGGCTTGCGTTTTGCTCCTTATTTTTGTGATGAGATCTTGCTTCCTGGACAGGCACACCTCTGGGCAGCATCTGCTTTTGTTAGACTTCCCTAGGGTAACAGGCATGTACCACTAAGTCCAGCTCTTCACTGAGATGGAGCGAAGGACCCTTTTCTTCGCAGACTGGCCTGGCATCTCAGTCCCAACAGTCTCAGTCTCCCAAGTGACTGGAGTTGTAGCTGTGAGCCATGGGAACCTGGCTCTTTCGTGTTCTTGATGAACCCAACCTCCCCTCTCTTTCCTTCAGCCAAATAGGTGACTTTGCGCTTGCAAGGTGAATTACCCAGCCATACTGTCATTAGGAGATTCCCTTCCCTTTTGTCTACGGCCTTGCCCTTTCTTGTCTTCGTATGGAAATGGAAACCGCAGCGGGGAGCTCTTCTCCACCCCCTCACTGACTGACTTTTTGCCACCATAGGCTTTCCAGCGACAGGTCCATGAGAGCCTGACCCAGCTGGAGCTGATCAACAAGCAATACCGCCGCCTGGCCAGAGAGAACCGCACAGATTCTGCCGGGAGCCTCAAGCAAACGGTCCACGAAGGCAACCAGAGATGGGACAACCTGCAAAAGCGCGTCACGTCCATCTTGCGCAGACTCAAGGTTTAAATTACCCCTCCTCTATGACTGACGGGTCCAGAGAGTGGGGGTCAGGCTCCCTGAACTCAGTCTTGAGAAATGAAATCAGTGATGGTGGAAGTTGGGGTGGCAGAAGGGGGCGAATGGGGGCAGTGATGTTCAAAGGGAATGGGGAGAGGAACTTGTTAAGAGAATGACTTCCCCAAAGGACATCGGAGTGGGCCGTTCCAGCTGGGCTCAGGTGGACTCTAAGTTTCTTCTTCTTCTTCCTCTTGCGCCAGCACTTCATTAGCCAGCGCGAGGAGTTTGAGACTGCACGGGATAGCATTCTCGTCTGGCTAACGGAAATGGATCTGCAGCTCACTAACATCGAACATTTTTCTGAGTGTGATGTTCAAGCTAAAATAAAGCAGCTCAAGGTAATAGGATGGTCCATGTTCAAATGACTGGGGTGAAGGAATCCCGCAAAGAAAGGATCTGTGGGCCCATTTGTGGGTGGGGAACAAAATGAAGAACTATTTGAAGAACAGTTCTTCTTGAAGGCTAAAAAGTGTCAGAAGACATTACAGTTTTAATTCTTTAAGAGGCCTACCTAGAGGTAACCACTGTTCACACAAATACTTCTAAATATTTACTTGATTGCCAGATGTTAGGGATTGACTTTTGTTTTCGTGTTTCTGCTAGTTTTGTTTGTGGGACTTACAAATAGTTCACTTGACCTCCATGATTTCTTCTGTTAGGATTTCATCCTACACATTCTTCCTTCTTACACGCCAACTCAGTTTTAAGTACATTTTGTCACGTGCACTCTACAACCTGAACACTGTGATTTGCTAGAAATTTGAATAGAAAAGCTATGCACTGGATACAAGGATTTCCTAAAAGGAAGAGTATTGAGCAAGGCAGCTCATGAAACTTTCCCTAGTATCCATAGATAGATTTGGGGAGGTAGGATCACTGGGGGTTAAACCTCAGACATACTGCCTGCAAGGCACATACTGTACTACTGAGGTATTCTCCTCAGAGATGATACTTTTAATATCATTGTATCCTTATCCTTTTGGGTTGTTGTAATAAAATAAGAAAGTTACCCTTAATTGCAGATTATTAAGATGGAAGAAATCCTTAAGATTCTAACGATTCTGCCCAGTGCCTCCCCTTCCTCCCTCTACCCAACACCACTCCCCAGATCATCCTCCAAGCAAATTAGCTTGCAGTTCTTGCAAAAGGAAGGACATTTCTACCACGGAGTCGTCGAACTCTTTTTTTTTTTTTTTTTTTTTTGGTTCTGACAGAATCTAGGAGCTCCTTGCCCCACCCTCCCTTCTCCCACTGGTAGTCTTTCTCAATATTAGAAAATGTTGACTCTCTTAATGTTTGTTCCTAGTCTTCTCATTTCAGCATTTATTCTGTTATTGAATTAGAATTTATCAGCCGAATCCTATTCCCAGAGTTTAACCCCTGTAAGCCACATAGAATGAGTCCAGAATTCTTTGCTTTCAAATCATCCTAACTTGATACTTTCATGCATTACGTCCAGAAGAATTTGCGGCATTGTCATGTGGATAGCTTTCTTTAGTTCACGTTTGATGTAGGATTTGTATTGTGTGGTATTAGTCAAAGTGTTCGCATCACACCGTTGTTTTTAACCAAGAATCACCAGTGCTGTTAACTTGGTGGTGAGGCTGACTGTTTTCCCTCTTATTCTCTGCCCACATTATCTATTGGTAACTTTTATTAGCCAAAGCTCTTTTCTAATGTTTTCTCTTCTGGTTCCAGAATTTACAATCTCCTTTAGAAAGAAAGAAATAACCTCTTGGCTTGTCACTGCATATGGTAAATTAAATATCCCCTAGGTGGATTTCCTAATGTCATGAGAAATACATAGCTTGCAACCTATCACTGGGCACAGTTGAAAAGGTCATGTGGCTTGGGTGTCCCCTAGGCCTTCCAGCAGGAAATTTCATTAAACCACCACAAGATTGAGCAGATAATGGCCCAAGGAGAGCAGCTGATGGAAAAGAGCGAGCCCCTGGACGCGGCCGTCATTGAGGAGGAGCTGGACGAGCTCCGGCGCTACTGCCAGGAGGTGTTTGGGCGCGTGGAAAGATACCACAAGAAGCTCATCCGCCTGCCGGTATGAAGCAGAGCATGCTCTCAATATCACTAAATCTAGAGACTAGATAGATGTGGAGCCAGAGTTAGCTCTGACTCTGCTGTCTAGGTCGGGTATGGTGGGCCTCCAAATATTTCTTGCCTCAGTTTCTCCAATTGTAGAACATGGGAAACCACAGTAACTACTGATAGAATTGGTTAGCTGAACATAGATGTGTATATATATGTGTGTGTATATATATATACATACATATATTTATATATATATATGTATTGCACTTTGAGGACTGCTTGGCACATACCTTCCTAGAAGAGAAACAAGGTTCTAGAAGAAATGAGGAAATGAAGTGAGAGTGTGAACAACTGCTCAGTTGACAGTTTTTCATTGGTAGATTTTTTTTTCTAGTCACCACCACAAGCACATTGCATCTTTAGTCATGTTATTACAGGATTTGAATCTTTTATGATAAAATATATTTCATATCTGGAATATAAGGCACAAAAGACAGCCTAAGGTTTTTATTGTTGTTTAATTTTGTTTTGTTTGGGTTTTGTGCTGGTACTGGGGCTTGAACTCAGAGCCTTCAGCTCTCACTAGGCATTTTGGCTCAAAACCAGTCATTTCACATTTGAGCCATACCTCCCCTTCCAGCTTTGTGTTAGTTAATTGGAGATAAGCGTATCAGGGACTCTTCTGCCAGGGGTGGCCATAGGCACAATCCTCAGATGTCAGCCTCCAGAGTAGCTAGGATTATAGGCATGAGCCTTCAGCACCTGGCTTAAGCTTAACTTTATGAATACTTTTTGCCTTGTTTCTGATAGGTGCCATTGTGAACCTGTGTTTCAGGCACAATACTAGGCCATCTCTGTTTACATGATAGAGTCTTCTCACATGATTCAATGAAGAAGGTTTATTATTAGTCCCCCTTCCCAGTAACAGAAATGGAACAGTGTGTAGACAAATGTTGTAAGATTTCTTTGAAGTGATCATATGTTTCTTATGTATTTGCTGATGGGACAGTCAACATTATCACCGCCTAGTCGGCAGATAGGCCAATCAGCTTGAGCCCTGAGATCCTTGGGAGACAGAGCCTGGGGAAGGTTGGGGGTCTCAGCGCCCTGTAGTGACATAGCTGGCTTGACTTCCTGTCTAGCTGCCTGACGATGAGCTTGATCTCTCGGATCGGGAGATGGAGCTGGATGACTCCGCCGCTCTCTCGGACTTGCGTTGGCAAGACCCATCTGCAGAGGGTGTGCCCTCTCCCCAGCCCTCCTCCAACCCCTCCCTCTCACTCCCCCAACCTCTCCGGAGTGAGCGATCTGGACGGGATACCCCAGCCAGTGTGGATTCCATCCCCCTGGAGTGGGACCATGACTATGACCTCAGTCGTGACCTTGAGTCTGCAGTCTCCAGGACTCTGCCTTCTGAAGATGAAGAGGGCCAGGAAGACAAGGATTTCTACCTCAGGGGAGCTGTCGGCTTATCAGGTAGGAACAAGCCTGTTCTGTCGGGGGAATGAACCAGAGACACATCAGCTAACAAGTCATCCTCCATTAAATGGCCCACACTAGAAGAGCCATGTGCCGTAGCACAGAGTGCAAACGGTGGGGTGACAACTTGGCACTGAGAACAGAGGCTTCATGGAAGAAACTTTGGAGCTGAGACCAGAGGAATGAATAAGCAGTTGGTCAAGCAAAAGGAATGGGGAATCCAGCCAAGCTTTGATGATTAACCTTGGTGCTTTTGATCATCTAAAGTTTACCCAGAATGACAAAGCTGTAGGTTGGGTAACACAGAGTGGGCACGTTGAAGGCTGGACAGGTAGGCAAGGGCCTGATCACGAATTGGCCTTGTCACCATGGAGAGGAGTTTGGCTGTCATTGTGAAGGCAGTAAGAAGCAAATGCACGGTTTTTGTATCTGTGTGGACACCATGGGGAGAGAGCATGTTGAGAACAAGAGAGTTCTGCTGAAAACGTTTTAGAATCCAGGAGAGAGGTTAAGACAGCAGCCTGAACTAAGGAAGCAGCAGTGGCTCTCGAGAGGATTTCGGGTGGGGAGAAGCCTTGAGGCCTGGCTGAGAGGGAAGGGACTTCGTGGCGCGGGCATCTTGGTGGCGAAAGGTGCAGTGGGTTCTAGGTCCTGAAGACCACAGGGGGAGAGGATGCCGTGTGGAGGAGGCGGGGGGGGGGGGGTGGGCGGTGGATCTGGAGAGATGCTGACCTTGCTTCTTGTCTGCATCCTGATTTTGAGATGCTTGTAGAATTTCTGGACAGGAGTAAAAGTATGGATCTAAAGTCCCAGACCTAGAAATGCAGTTTCTTTATCCACATGTAAGTGGTAATTGCCCTGGGTAGGCAATGATACAGGGCAAAGAATCTAGAAAGAGATTAAGGAGGACAAAAGAAAGAATCCAGCAACATGTATAGTAAAGAAAAGGAGTATTGTACAGAAAAGGTGTCACAATAGAAAAATGGTTTGACTTGGAAATTTCTCTAGAGGATTGCCTGTGTTTTTGATGGTTTCCAACTGGACTCCGAAGCACATGACATTGTTCTAAAAACCATGTGTTGCAGCTCTAACTGATGTCACCAGAGCCCATTATGAGGCCTGGGATATCAACAGTGGCATGGTATATGTAGCCACAGGTGACTATTTTGCATTCAAATCTGCTGTGCCAATTGACATGGCAAGGAATGGGAAATGCACTTCCAGATATGCACTCATTCCAAAGACCACACAAAGCAAGAAATGAATATATTAATAATATTTATATCGAATGCATGTCATACTTTGGATATCTTGGGTTGGTAAGGTTTAGCATTAAAAATCAATTTCACCTGCATATCACTGTTCTAATGTGTTCAGCCTTTAAAGTTACATAGGCTGTTCACATAGAGACACAGAGGATGGCACAGTGTTAGCATGGGGTGGGTTGAAATCCATGCCTCTGGATGCCAGTTTTCCCATCTGTAAAATGGGCATGATTCAGCCAAGCATCCCTTGGGTTCCTAAGAGGATAACTGTGCTTCAAAGCGCACTTGAATCAGCAAGCTGCCTCAGTCAATGTCAGGGGAGTGTGGAGATATTACCCAGTGTGCCCAGGGACTGTCTACAATGACTAACTTCCTCGTTTCTCCTAGGACAATTATTTTCCTATCACAAGAGAATCAATGTTTCTACTTAGTTGCCAACTTAAGACTGTGATCTCGTTGCAGATATAGTGATCCCCGAATGCCCTGAGGCCTATGTAAAACTCACAGAAAATGCCATCAGAAATACCTCTGGTAGGCATAAAATTCTAGCCACTCTCCCCTTTCTTTCCTGTAACAAGCCTCCTCTCTCAGCACTGCTGTTGGATCTCTCATGGCTTTGGGGCTCAAGCACACTAAGGCCCAGTCTCCCTCTCTTCCTGCTGTATTAGGGGGGAAAAAAAATAGCTGGCCAAGCACTCCGAATACTTTATCCACAATGAAATAAAGTCACGTCTCAGCTTGTCCAGCGGGACTCAGTCTTGACGAGAGCCGAGCACTGATGTCCACTCGACAGCAGAAAATAGGAGAAAGCAAAGCAAGGTCCTTAGCAGATGTACTCCAGTGTTGTGCTTGGTTCTAGGCGGCACAGCCTCTTCTCAAAGATCACATCTGACATGAGGAGAGGGCAGAGTATAGCTCTGAAAGTGTGACATTTTAACTTTAGAAACCTTCGCTCACAAATAAAGCCCAGTATTTTCCACAGTATCTTGGAGCATTTGATTTCTCTTTAGGCATAGGTCCATTCCCCACACCGGAAGTATTAAAGAAAGAAAAATGGAGCCTATTTTGCTCAATGCTACACTAGACAAACTGAAATTCAGGGTCAGTGGCACGGAGAAATATGGTAGGATATCAGATGGTGAGATGAATAGCCCGTACTTCAGGCAGAAAGTGAGGTGGTATTACTGAGAGGGTGATTTCTGAGCAAATCCCACTGATAGGCCTGTCTTAAAGGGATTCAAAGGGCCTCCCCCACCCCGTAAATATATTTAATAGAGCTTACTGATATTTGGTCCATTTCCCACATAAATCAGCACTACTCTGCTAGTGGATGTTCTTGCTCAGGTCCAAGACTGTAACAGAGAAACACATGCACACAAACACACAGGTCATACTAGCACACATGCACAATGAAGTTTCACAGCTCTGAGAAATGAGCCAGGGTCTAGGTAGTGAGTAAAAAGCCTGCAGAGAAAGAAGGGTTGAAGTTGTAGCTTGCTTTTGATTTGCTTTAGGTAAGAGTTTAGTTATTACTACTGTGATGTGTTCATGCAGGTCTTTTCTGAGCTACAGTTTGCTTAGTTGACTAGAACTATGTGCAGGATATAGCCAACAACCTTCAGTGGCACAAATAAAGGGCATCCTCTAGCCAGTGGCCAATAGCTCATGCCTGTAATCCTAGCTACACAAAAGTTTGCAATGTGAGGATCATAGTTTTAAGCCAGCCCAGGCAGGAAAGTCTGGGAGACTCTTATTTCCCAATTTACCACCAAAAAAACCCGAAGTGGGGCTGTGACTCAAGTAGTAGAATGACAGACTTGAGTGAGAAAAACCTAAGAGACTGGGCCTAGGCCTTGAGTTCAAACCCCAGTCCTGTCACACACACACACAAAAAAGGCATAACCTCCTCAAATGGCTAGGGGGTGATGGAAAGAGCGTGAGATGTAAGAGCTTCCTGGTTCAGCCAGACCTCCCACTTCTTACCACAGGCAGATTACGTGGAGGAGGCAGATGCTTGAGGGAGTTCAGGATGGATCGCAGAACCTGTTTGCAAGGCCCAGGCTGCTGAGACCCTTAGCCTCAGACACTCCCTGAGTTGACCCTTTAAATGTCTAACCCACTGAATCTATACTTACTTAATCTGCTTCATAATTGATTCCCCCCCCCCACACACATCCTTTCTCTGCTACCAGCTGAAATAATTTCTGAACCTTCTGCAATATCAAGCTTGCAATGAGTCACACAACATGGGCAAGAATGATGCGTTGATGGGCAAGCGTGGGGCGGTAATGCTGCATATGATTGACACTGCAGGAGATCCACAGATTCGCCAGCTGGACACAGCGCTGGACGAAGGCCGCTTCCGGATGCGGCAGGTGGACAATACCTTCCGCAGCAAAGCTCCCACGGGCCCGGAGCTGGACGCTAGCTACAAAGGCTACGTGAGTGTCTCCACCCCCATGCCCCTGACCTGTACCCAGATCACCCACCTATGACAAAGAACGGCCCGTCTGCACCCCAAGGGCTTTAGAAGTTTTCCAGACACTGCAGTGTCCTTGAACTTATGAACATGGTGGTACAAAACAAGCCCTGTGCTGCTGGAGATAACCCAGAGTCCATTGTCCTGACCGGCCCGTTCCTTACACTGAGTGCTCAGCCAAAACCCATTTTAGTTGGGTGAAGTAAACTGTTCTTGGCTCCCAAGTATCGTTAGGCATTTTTCCAAATTTCACTGAGGATATTTGGCCAAGGTGACCCCTTGGAAGAGCAGATTTAGCTAATAGATTACTGACATGGATTTTCTTCTCAGTTCTTTTCCTAGGTGTTTGATTCATGTAAATGACTGTGGGAATGTTTGTGGGTTTGGTTTTGTTTTTGCAATGCTAGGTATCAAACCGGAGCCTTACCTACACAGGCAAGTGCTATACCATTAAGCTACATCTCAGTATTTTCTGTGGGGAAATCAATTCTAACTAATAACAGGGATTGTGTATTTCCAGTGCTCGTTGGACAGCTATTAGTATAAAGTCTCTTAATTTTATTTTTCCTAGTCCCGTTACTGACTAAGTAATTTTCTTCTGAGAAAAACTTGTTTCTGACACATGTTTAACCGAGGGAATTTTCAAGCAAATCTCTTCCCAGGGTTATACTTTTTATTTTACAACCAAGTTAGTAAAAGAAAAAAACTCCCATGATGTAATCTCAATTTATATGTGCTACTTTTTGAAATTAGGGAAGAAAATTGGCCTAGTTATATATGTGGATGTTAATATACTTTATAATGCTATTACACTGACCTCTGGATTGTGTAATGTTTAGTTTAGGTGGCACTGGGGTTTGAACTTAGGATCTGATGCTTGTTAGCAGGTGCTGTACTTATGAGCCATGCCACTACCACCTTTTGTTCTGGTTATTTGGGGCTAGAACCTTACTTTCTGCCTGGGCACACACCCGGACATCAAATCTCCTATTTTTTTGCTCCCTGTGATAGCTGGAATGATAGGTGCAGGCCACCACACCAAGCTGCTGTTTGTTAACATGGTGTCTCACAGACTCTGCTTCCTGAGGCTGATCTGGAACCATCCTCCTCCTAATCTTAGCATTCTAAATAGCTAGGATGACAGATGTGTGGGCACAGTAGTGCCCAACCATTGGTTGAGAAGGAGTCCCATGTATATTCCTGAGCAGACCCCAAAACTGGGTCCTCCCAATCTCTGCTTCCCAAGTAGCTAGGATTGCAGGCAGGAGCCGTTCATACCCAGCTGTGAAGCCTTTTGTGTGAAGTATCATCAATAGGTATGCAATTAGTGAAGTTTGAATTCGCCCTCTCCAGCAGTTACTTTACTATTTGAACCATGCCCCCAGCCCCAGCAGTTTTATAATGACCAAATCAATGACAGAAATTACATCTGAAATTTCATTTAACTTCACTCAAGTGCAATCAAATTGCCAGGTGCCAGTGGCTCACGCTTATAACCCTAGCTGCTCAGGAAGCGGACATCTGAAGATCACAGTTTGAAGCCAAGCTGAACAAAATGTCTGGGAGACATATCTCCAATTAACCACCCAAAAAACTTGAAGTAAAGCTGTGGCTCAAGTGTGGTCAAGGACAGAGCCAAGGTCCCAAGTTCAACCCCAAAGACCAAATAAATAAATAAATAAATAACTAGTGTTGGGATTTATTAAAGGCTTTGAGAGATATTATGATCCAAATAGCAAGAATGTCTTGAAATTATTTGTTGTTTTTTTTTAAATTTTACTTAATGAATTGATACAAGGTCTCATTAGGTAACTCAGGCTAGCCTCAAATTCTCAATCTGCTGAAAGCTAATATTACAGGTATACACCACCATGCTGCGCTATGACTTGTTCTTTTAACTTTTTAATATCATATATGGTGTTAAAGTAGAATTTGGAAGCTATCTATTTGATTTCTAGTATTTATTCCTTGGATACCAATGAGACTTTTGCTTTAAGTTTTCTCCTAAAGCAGTTGGTTTTAGTATCGCTTGATACTCTTAAACATTATAGTTATTTAATATGGAAATGTTCCCCTGATATTATCCCCTGATAATATCCCCTGATAATATCCCCTGTGGGATATTAGTTCTTCCACATTTCAGTTTAAGGAAGAAAAAGAAGAAACTTAGCAAACGTACACATTATTTTGCCAATTGCAGCCTCTGAGTTTGGAGTCCCAGATTCATTTTATCTCTTTTGATTCAGGAGCTTAAAAGGAAATTGAAGGGCTTTGCACATGAGTCATGTTGTGAATATATCTTTGGGGCTTTGGGGCTGTGTTTATGACTGTTGTTTGCTAGAGATACATGATTTTAGGCTGTACTTTAGAATACAGGGTCTCAAGTTCTGGCTTAGCTTTTCTTCTTTTTGCTCTACATCTGGCACTCCACCATTTGAGCCACACCTTACTTCCTGCCTTTTGCTAGATAACTGGAGCTATGAGGTTCATGGGCTTTCCTGATGAGTTGGCTTCAAACCAGGATCCTCAAATCTTTGCCTTCTAAGTAGCTAGGCCTGAGCCACCAGCTCCCAGCTAAGCTGTACTTACATTTTGTTGAGTAACACAGGGAAGCAGAATGCACTTAACTGCCCTTGCTGCAGGACGACAAAGATGCTTTCCTCAGAAGTGCTTGTCCTGTGAGACTGCATTATAGTGACTTCCTCCCTTCTTCCCTTCCTCCCTCCCTCCCTCCCTCCCTCCCTCCCTTCCTTCCTTCCTTCCTTCCTTCCTTCCTTCCTTCCTTCTTTCCTTCCCTCCTCCCTCCCTCCCTTCCTCCCTTCCTCCCTCCCTCCCGTCCTTCCTTCCTTCCTTCCTTCCTTCCTCCCTTCCTTCCTTCCTCCCTTCCCTCCTTCCTTCTTTCCCTCCTTCCTTCCTTCCTTCCTTCCTTCCTTCCTTCCTTCCTTCCTTCCTTCCTTCCTTCCTTCCTTCGTCCTCCCTCCCTCTTCCTTTTTCCCTTTCTCCTTCTCTCTTCTCCTTCCCTTCCTCCCTCTTTCCCTCCCTCTCCCCCTCTCTCCATCTCTGTCTAAACAGATGAAACTCCTTGGTGAGTGCAGTGGCACCATCGATTCAGTAAGGAGACTGGAGCACAAACTGAAGGAAGAAGAGGAGAACTTTCCTGGCTTTGTTAACTTAAACAGCACGGAAACCCAGACAGCTGGTGAGTGTGTTTTGTTCTGTTCCAGTGGGTGCAAAATAACAGGAGCCCAAGACACTTAGTCACATCTCCACATTCCACTGGGCTCCTTGACTAATCTAGTCTGAAACTCCTCTCTTGGCCTCATGATCTTCTGTGATGGAGGAGAGAGGCAGAGAGCATCCTGGGAGTTCCCCATGTTTCATTTGTGATAAAGCACCATCTTGAATGGAGCCAGTCAACTTGTTAGCTCTGTGTTCTCAGAGTCCTGTTGTATGAAAGAACCAAGCCTGGAGTGCTCTGTTCACATGCTTGCTTATTTCACAAAGCCCAGCATAGTATTAAACCCATTTTTTTCCACTCCATTAATGTGAGAGAAGCAAACAGGAACCATACATTGCCCTCATTTAACTACTTACATGAGACAACAGCAATGTCCAGTGGAATCCCTTTTCTTCCCGTTGCTCATTGAAGCTAGCCACCAGCATATGGTTAAAGCATTTCCTAAATATGGCAGGCGCAGAGACATGCTCACTGTCCTGCCCATGTCCTGACAGGTGTGATTGACCGATGGGAGCTCCTACAGGCCCAGACCCTGAGCAAGGACCTGAGGATGAAGAAGTGGCAGCAGTTCAACTCCGACCTGAACAACATCTGGGCCTGGCTCGGGGAGACAGAGGAGGAACTGGAGCGGCTCCAGCATCTGCAGCTCAGCACTGACATCCAGACCATTGAGCTCCAGATCAAAAAGCTAAAGGTAGCTGCCTACCACCTTTCCTACCTAGGCCAAACAGGAACCCTCCCACCCTCACGTGAAACACTCCCCCTAGCAGCAGAGCAGACGCCGACCAAAGATGACCAAGAATGCTCGCCCAAGCCACCCAAATCCCAAGGATTCAGAGACACGGCTTCAAAGGCAGAAAAATGGACAGCCTTGGAGAAGGGTCCACCCTATCAATCACTGAATGACACAGTTAGGTCGCATGAACTGTCTAGGTACCTCTGGAACCTATTTAACCTCTTGTGTAAGGGAAACATAACTAAAGTCCAGCATATCTCTGTTGAGAGCTGGAAAGAAATCCTTTCCAAGACCATGTTTATGTCATTTCGTGGGTGATCTGAGGCAATTATTTGACCTTGAATCATCCACACTTGTGAACCTTGCTATGCTGGTGGCCATAGCAATTTTGTGGTACTGAGTAAAACAAAACGCAAGTGTTGAGTATTTGTGGACAAGCACCTGTCACTTGCCTTTGATTTTTTGACTTGAATAGGCAGAGGGCACAAATGGCCGTCCTGTATGCCAGCTCTGGGTCTCGGAAATTCTCATTGCTCTGCACTGCTTTCATAGGTGAAAACTTGTCAGCACTGCATGGTCTCAGAGCGTGGTTTCTTCTCAGTTTCCGGACTGCTTCTGATGTTGTTTGTTTGTTTATGTGTAGAACATCTGATGTCGTTTTCAGAATATAACTCCCCTAGATCTCCAGACACAGGACGAAGCGTGGTCCTTTTGTGTTCCTTTTGGATATGCTGTTTAGGCGGAGTTGATGTTTTGGTAGCTTTCCATTGGCAGTTGTGTTGTTTTGCTTTACATTTTCAGAGAGAGAGAAATGAGCCTTCTCCACGGATAAACTCACAGTGGCATCTTATGAAAAAGTATCTGCCCCAACCCCAGGAATTTCAGAAACAATACTGCATGAAAGATGCAATTTACAGAATCCCTGTAATGACATACTTTCTCCTCCGCAGTCTCTAAATGACTCCAGTTAGTGCTGCAGTAGAGCCAAATTCCTTGAAATAGTTAGGAAAATCTAAGAGCCCATGAAATGAGGGCAGAGAAATAAGGCCTTGGAAGTCAGCCTGCATGCTAAAGGAAACCATTCTTCTTTCCTGATCCTTCCTATGTGTTCTGTCTACATTATCTGTTCATCTTATGCTCTCTCTGTGGTTGAACCTCTGGTACGGCATGTTAAGAATCTACTGATAAATGAAAGCGTAAGTCACACTGGGAATGTAACCGAACTTACAAGAAATTGTAAGTGAGAAGTTATAAATCCATGGAGCTTGCATAGTGGGGATTTCTGAGATTGTTCACCCCAGCTTGTTTAAATACCTGTGGATTTTTTTTTTGTAACAGAACCTGAGTATTTAAGTTTTAATATATAATTCTGAGATCGAATTCTTAGAATTGAGCTCTGGGTTGTTTAGAAATGCATAAAGCCAAAAATGAGTTGTGGGAGCTGAGTGCTGGTAGCTCACGCCTGTAACTTAGCCACTCGGGAGGCTGAGATTTGAGGATCATGGTTTGAAGTCAGCTGGGGAAGAAAAGTTAATGGGACTCTTATCTCCCTCCAATTAACCACCAAAAAGAGCCAGAAGTAGAAGTGTGCTTCAGATGGCACGTGAGAGCAAGAGGCCCTGAGTTCAAGTTCCACTACCAGCACACACACACCCCAAAATACATCATTTCGCTGCTGTGTTTATGATGTCAGATTAAATAGGGTAGCTTGAGAAATCCCATTTATTTTCTCTGCCATCCCAAGAATGTGGCCTGAGACACAGTGATGTTCCCTGGACCTCAAGATGAAACATACTTTCTTAAGCTGATTTTGACTAGTGACCTAGGATGAGTATACCAGAAGAAGTATTTGTAAGCAGGTTTCCTCTTGCTCAATACTAGCAGAGCCACATTTTGTTTTGTTTTGATTTGGTTTTGCTATGGCTGAAGCATTATGCATGGTGCTGACTTATTCAGACTCACTGGGCCACTGTGCCAGGGTCATGGTTGTTTCCAGTAAGGCTCCTCTCCATCTTATTTATCCTTCCCATCTCTGATACTTAACCCCAATACCTCAAGCCCTTGGCAAGCACTGTAACAGAGTTAATGGTCAGTCTGTCCATATGTGCTCTTGGCAAAGGTGGATGCATCCCAGGGATAGAGGTATACACCTATAATCCCAACACTTGGGAGGCTGAGACCAGAGGATTATAAATTCAAAACCAGCCTGTGTCAGAGAGTGAGCTCCTGTCTCACACACACAAAAAAAATAAAGCAAGAAAAAAACATGCAGACTTGTGTGTGTGTGTGTGTGTAAATGTGTGTTAGCACTATAGTGTTTCCATTATCATTCCATCTTGACCACATTCTCTTAAGATCCACCCCTGTGGTCCAGTGGCATTTAATCAGTGTCTCCTAACCGTGAGTTATTCTCAGTGATGCACCCTCGCATGTCTGGTGTAGGCATCCTATTAAGGCCAGTTCTAATTAAGGACTCTTCTCCTTTGAGTGAAACGTCTTCCAGAGCCTTAAACTCGACTTGTACTTTTTAAAAACGAATGTGTTCCCCCACTGTGTGGTAGGAGCTCCAGAAAGCCGTGGACCACCGCAAGGCCATTGTCCTCTCCATCAACCTGTGCAGCTCCGAGTTCACCCAGGCGGACACTGAGGAGAGCCGTGACCTGCAGGACCGCCTGTCCCAGATGAATGGTCGCTGGGACCCGCGTGTGCTCCGCGCTGGAGGACTGGCGGGGCCTGCTGCAGGATGCTCTCATGCAGTGTCAGGTCAGTGGGGTTGGGGACAGGTTGTGCCTGGTGCCAAAACCTTGCCATCACAGTTAACTTGAAGGATGCACTCGCTCCCTCCAATCAGTGTCTGAGTAAGGCACCTTTTCCTTTTAGTGGGGAATCTGGGCACGAACCAGGAATCAAAGCCTCTTCATCTATCTTCCATCTGACTAAAAAGAGGCTATGTCCAAGCTGGATGCCTGTGGCCTGCACCTGGAATCCTAGTTACTCAGGAGGCTGAGATCTGAGGATCGTGGTTCGAAGCCAGCCCAGGCAGGAAAGCCTGTGAGACTCATCTCCAATTAACCACCAAAAATACTGGAAGTAGAGTTGTAGTTCAAGTGGTAGATCTCCAGCCTTGGTCCAGAAAAGCTAAGAGAAAGTCTCACACACACACACACACACACACACACACACACACGCACACACACACACACACACACACGACTATTCCCTTATTTGTCTCTGTTCTGCTATTCCTTCTTTGACACATTTGTTTATTTTAGTCATCCCCCAAACACACACTTCCAGAGCAGGTAGGCAAATATTTCCTGGACATGAAGTAAGCATTATAGATATTTATTCATCCATGCATATCACCACTATTTGCTACATTTCCACAGCATGCTAGACAGGACACCAGGCAGACAAATACAGTATAACCTCTTATTTTGTTGGGAAGACCAAAAAAAATTGCCAGGTAATCATTAAGCAAGACATTTAACCGACACTGGTGATTGGAACAAGTGTGTAAGACCAATTGAGGAAGGCAGCCAGAGCAGTTCTGCTGGTCTTTGAGCTGACACAGAAAAGACACTTCTAGGAAGGAGAAATGCCAACTGTCGCAGAAGCAGGAACAGAAAAGCAGCCAGAGAGGCCAGAGTGTCATAGGAAGTGATAGGGAATAGAGAATCCATCATAGAGCATCTGAGCTGGGCATTTGGAAAATATTCTAAGCCCAGTGGGATACTGAAGGACTTGAAAGCTTAAAAGAGGACAGCCAAGCAGTTATGCCCCAGAACCTCCACTGTGGTAGCATGCCCTGCCCTTCTTGTCCAAAGTAACTGTGTGAGCAAATGGATGGACAGAGGGCAATTAAGCCCAGACCATTGAACATGGGGAAGATGGGAAAGCACAGAGCACAAGAGAGTTGCTTCCTTTCAGCATACCCATTAGCACTGCTCTTCTTTGAGATGTTAAGTACTTTTGATGCCAACTTACTTTATGTCTATATGTATTCCCAAAGGATAGAGCCAGTGCTTTTGTTCTGATCATTGTAAGCACACCACATCCTCCCTAAGAAAGGACTTGTGCAGCTGATTGGACAAACCAATGTGCATGCACCAGTGAGAGCTGTGGGAGAGAATAGTAATCTATTCTAGAAAAAAAAAATGAAGTTAGGTCATTCGTGGTTACTTTATACTCTTATGTCTTTGAAGGGTTTCCATGAAATGAGCCATGGGTTGCTTCTTATGCTGGAGAACATTGACAGAAGGAAAAATGAAATTGTCCCAATTGAGTCTCACCTTGATCCTGAGATCCTGCAGAACCATCATAGGCAGCTTATGGTAAGAATGCTGGAGAGGTCTGTCTGTATTTCTACCAAAGGTGTGTGTGTGTTGACCATTGGTGTAGTCTCTTACCCACTCGCATAAGCCCCTAATTTAATTCCTTAGGGTTTCCAGTCTCTATGATATAAATGTGCTTACATCTCCTCTGCCACCTTTAGCCTTTGTTCAGTTCCATTCATCTTAAATGTCCTGAATTTCAAGTAGCTTGTCTTCATTAAGACAGCTTTTTGGTAAATGGTCCTTATTTTTAACCTGAGTTTCATATGGTTTATCTACATCCCAATAGTATAGTTTGTAGCTAACTGTAAAAGGGTTATGAAACTCTCATTTCAGTCCTTTATGGGAGGGGAAGGGTTACTTAGATTTGAACTAAGGGCTTTTCACTTGCTAATATCCTACCATTTGAATCACACCTCCAGCCCTGCTTTTTGCTAGTTACTTTAACTATGGAATCCATTGGACTGTTCTCTCCATGCTTGCCCCAAACTGTGATCCTTCGGAATAACTATAATTGTAGATATGAGCCACAAACACTAGGGTTTTCGTTTGTCTTTTTAAAAGAAATTATTCTTTTCAAGCTAAAGCAAATACAGCAGTTCATGAAAACTTAGGAAAGGGGAATACGATGGATTACTTTATCGTCATCAGTGGACACAAAGAAAACATGCCACTTCTCAAGAATCAGGAACTAAATCTCAAGTATCAGGAGCTGAATTCAAATAGCAAGTTACTGTGTGGGTTCTTGGGAGAATCTAGTGCACTGTGTATTCAAATGGATTTTCTAGGAAATTGGGAACCGTATTTGAGCTCCATTAGGAGGAAAAAATGTTTTGCCTTTTGCAGCTTTCTGCATTTTTGAAATGGTCCATCTTCACGTCCAACACTTACTAACCTAAACTAGCAATCACAGCTTTTAATTCAGTACTAGAAAGGTCATAGAAAGCAAAAGGAAATTGCTGTGCAATTGTGTTTTTACTCAGCTTTGACCTCTGGCACTATACTGTGAGTGATGAATTACCTTGTATCTTTTTTTTTTTTAAGTCTTGAATAGATATCAGTCTGGTCAGACCTACTTGAGTTTTGCTTTATCCTGATATTCATGGGTTTTTAAAATTTCTGTTTGTTTGTTTAAAAGAGGATGGTATGCTTCATTTACATAATGCTTTAAATACCTCCACACCCCTTACTCGGTGTATAGCTTCCAATGATGCTACTGTGGATTGAAAACATAGGCCTCCTCCCGTGAGAAAACAAGACCAGAGAGGTTCAGAGGCCTTGTGCAAAGTATTTTTTAGAATAGCCAGGGTGAACACCTAATCCCCACCTCTGTGCCGTGGCTGAGGCCTCCTTTTGAGTGTGAGCATCACAATGATCGCCCACTTTGAGAACTTGGTCCACCTACGTGAACTCCTTCTATGATGCTTCCCATTATGTGCACAGCAAATAAAGGGAGAGCTGCTGGAGTCCCAGCGCAGAGTAGCCTCGCTGCAGGACATGTCCCGGCAACTCCTGGTGAACGCTGAAGGCGCGGACTGTCTGGAAGCCAAAGAAAAAGTCCATGTTATTGGAAACCGGCTCAAACTCCTCCTGAAGGAGGTCAGTCGTCATATCAAGGAGCTGGAGAAGGTTCTGGACATGTCGAGCAGTCAGCAGGTAAGCCCTCATCAGGCTTCAGAGAATCACCTTCCTACGGGAGGCCAAAGCACAGTCTCCACTCGTGTTGGACCCCCAGTGTCACACATGTCAGGATGGGGTGTTTGCTCTCAGCTACTGCCCTTCCAAATCCTGTCTCAGAGCACAAAAGCTAACTCATATACTATATGTGGTATATTATCATAACACACTGCCTTGGATTCTATTAAATCCAAAACATCTAGTTCCTGTTGCTAGACTACTGTTACCACCACTACCTGCATGACATTTGGTTTCACCCTGCTTATTTAAGACTTTACACATGATCAGTTAGCCATGATAGAACAAACCAACCGTTGCATATCACTTTTGAAGTCCACACCTATAAATCTCAAACTCTCACCATGCATTTCTTAGTAACTAATTCACAGATAATGGTCCTCCGCTCGTTTGTCTTCCCATTGTTCTTTACTGTGGTGAGAAATGTACTGGCTTGTACAGGGATGTGCGGTGAGATCTCCAACAGTCAGTTGTGCAATGCTCTCATGAACTCACACCAAGTCCCCCACAAGCATGCGGAAGAGCAGTCTGCTCTGAATAGCCACCGAGACACAGGTAATCCAATTCCTCTGAATCTGTAAATGAGGCTCCTGAAAGATAGCCATTTGTACCAGACTTGAATGAATTGAATTCAGTCTGGCCTGAGTGATTTGAAGCTGTCAAAACAGACTCCTTCATCTCCCAAATCATATCAACTCATGCACATCTGTGTCCCTCACTAAATAAAGCTACAATAATTCTACTATGGTTGTATTTTTCAGAAGGGCCAAACTTACAGCCAGGAAATCCCACTTGACACTAGAAGAGTGAGGTCTCTATGTAGTTGGTCTGGTTGCCTTTCTCCCAAGGAATGGTCTAGTCTTGATGGTGGAGACAGAGGAAGGGATTGCACTGGTGGTGTATGCACAGTGGATAGCATTGTGCATAGGGAAACCTCATGGCTCTGGGACCTGGTGTTGTTAAAGGACTCTCTTTCTCTTGTAGGATTTGTCTTCCTGGTCCTCTGCTGATGAGCTGGACACATCAGGTTCTGTGAGTCCTACGTCAGGAAGAAGTACCCCAAACAGACAGAAACCGGTAACTCTCCAGTGGTCCTTGTCAGCTAGCTCATGGTGGGGGTGGGGGGGGGTGGGGAAGAGACACTTGGGAATGACAGTATTTGTGTGTACACCACCGAGTCCACAGGCTTCAAGAAAGAGTCCCTCAGCAGGAGAGGGTTGTCACCAGCGTAGAACTGCTTTCCCAACCCCAGCACGTGCTCAGGAATGGAAAACAGCTATTTCGCTTATCCAAAGATTGGGGGCTCAACATGGGGTTGGTATGCAGGAAGAAGAATTACTTTTCTTGCTCCCATGGCCATTTCTAGAGTGGACACAGGGTGGCTTCTCCCATGGAACCACCACCACCATACCCACCTGTCAAAGGTGGGCTGCCACATGCAAAAGGCCTCAGTCCGACGTGGACGAGCTGGGAACACCTGCTGAGCCCACTGGATGGATGAGTGGAGGGCTGGCTGATTCTCAAGCAGAGAGGCTTCACAACAGTGATCTTTGAAGGGTTTGGGTGTCTGTCCTAACCCTAAAAAAGTGGCAGCTACTCACTCAGCTGACCCCCACAAAGCCTGTGGGGGGGCTGCCTCACAGAACATAGGGAGAGAAAGCACACTTGGCCCCTGCTACCCTCTATACCTTGACTTCTCTGTGTAATTAAAAGCTTGTTTTTCGTTTTGTTCCTTCATTTTTAGTTTTTTACTATACGCATTCCATTTCCCCTTAGTTTTTAGAAGTAATGATTTCATTTGTACTTTTTTTTTGTTAAACACACTTATGTTCTATGCTGATAAATGTATTATCCTCTTTAGGACTGTTTTATTTTTACTACATTCACTAGTTTCCTATAGATCCTAGTTTAAGAATGTGAAGGAATACTGGCTTTTCAATTCAAACTTTAGCCTTGGTTTATCTTGGATACTGTAATTTGTTGGGCTTCATTACTACACAGTACTACATTATGTTACTACCAAAAAAATGATGTTTTTGTGTCCTAAAAGGTGAACAGAATGATGTAAAGTATGTTTGCAATATGTACTAGGTGCCAATGCTGGTGGCTTATGCTTGTAATCCCAGCAACTCGAAAGGCTGAGCTCTGAAGCTCAAGGATCAAAGCCAGCCTGGGCAGGAAAGCCCATGAGGTTTCATCAACAATTAATCATCAAAACACTGGAAGTAGAGGTGTGGCTCAAGTGATAGAACATCAGCCTTCAGCCAAAAAGCAAAAGTATTTGGGCCTTGAGTTCAAGCCCAAGCACAGAAGAAGAAGAGATAGAGGAGAGAAAGAGGAAGAAAAGAAAGAAAGAAAGAAAGAAAGAAGAAAGAAAGAAAGAAAGAAAGAAAGAAAGAAAGAAAGAAAGAAAGAAAGAAAGAAAGAAAGAAAGAGAAAGAAAGAAAGAAAGAAAAAAGAACAGAAGGAAGGAAGAGAGATATATGAAGAAAGGAAGGAAGGAAGGAAGGAAGGAAGGAAAGAAGGGAGGGAGGGAGGGAGGGAGGGAGGGGGAAGGGAGGGAGAAAGGAAGGAAGGAAAGAAGGAAGGAAGGAAGGAAGAAGGAAGAGAGATATATGAGGAAAGGAAGGTGGAAGGAAGAGAGATATATGAAGAAAGGAAGGAAAAAAGAAAGAAGAAAGAAAGATATGAAGGTAGGGAAGAAAGAAGGAAGAGAGATATATGAAGGAAGGAAGGAAGGAAGGAAGAAAGGAAAGAAGGAAGGAAGGGAGGGAGGAAGGAAGGAAGGAAGAAAGGAAGAGATATGAAGGTAGGAAAGAAGGAAGGAAGAGAGATATATGAAGGAAGGAAGGAAGATATATGAAGAAAGGAAGATAGAAGGAAAGTAAAAAAGGAAGGAAGGAAGAGATATGAAGGAATAAAGGAAGAAGGAAGGAAGAGAGATATATGAAGGAAGGAAGGAAAATAAAGGAAGGAAGAAAGGAAGGGAGATATAGGAAGGAAGGAAGGAAGGAAGATATATGAAGGAAGAAGGAAGGGAGATATATGAAGAAAGGAAAGAAAGAAGGAAGAGAGATATATAAAGGAAGGGAGGAGATATGAAGGAAGGAATAAAGGAAGGAAGGAAGAGAGATATATGAAGAAAGAAAGGAAGGAATGGAGGGAGGGAGGATGGAAGGAAGGAAGGAAAGAAAGAAGGAAGGAAGGAAGAGATATGAAGGTAGGAAGGAAGGAAGGAAGAGAGATATATCAAGAAAGGAAGGAATGGAGGGAGGGAGGATGAAAGGAAGGAAAGAAAGAAGGAAGGAAGGAAGGAAGGGAGATTTATGAAGAAAGGAAGGAAGGAAGAGATGAAGGTAGGAAGGAAGGAAGGAAGAGAGATATATCAAGAAAGGAAAGAAGGAAGAGAGATATATAAAGGATGGAAGGAAGGAGAAAAGGAAGAAAGGAAGGAAGAAAGAGATATGAAGGAAGGAAGGAAGGAAGGAAGGAAGGAAGGAAGGAAGGAAGGAAGGAAGGAGTGATATAGAGCACAGCCTAGTGAACTTTTCTTGGTATTAGTAAATGTGCAGAGATGTTTAGGTAGAAGACTGGTTGTCACTTCAGGGTGTCCTCCAGAACCATCATTTGTGTTTATTTTATGACTAATAATTTAGACATGAATTCATATCACTTCTTCAATTGAAGAAAAGCCAGTTTCCTTGGTTTGTGGGTACTGATCATTTCATTTAATTTGTTGTTTCTTTGCTGCCTTTTTAGTTATCTTCATCAGTAGCTTGTCTTTATTTGCCTGGACTGAACACTCTTCTTTCTTTACCCCTGTTCATTGCAAACAGCCACGAGGCAAATGTAGTCTCTCCCAGCCTGGACCCTCTGTCAGCAGTCCAAATAGCAGGTACCTTGTTCTCCTGGTTTCCACACTGTTCTAGAACCTCAAGAGGATGATGAAAATGGATCATGACTTAGGAAGGCTTGTCTCTGGTCTGCCTCATGATAGTTGAGAAATCACTCATTTCCACCCACTCTCCTAGTCGATTGGAAGAGCTATTTCTCAATGAAAATCACAAAAGAAATCTCCGAGCATAGAATATTTGGATTTCATCAAACTTTTGTTAACTGTACCAAACCCATCTGGTCCTTTCCATCAAAGGGCATTCTCTGTGCCCACTGTTTAAATCAGTGATGATTCAATCACCATTGATTCATGGCAGATTTTTATCATCCTCTTCCTTTCTAGATTATACAATAAGACAGGTAATCAATCAGTGAATTATTACTATTCACAGAACCCACAGATCTGCATAAAATGTACTAACATCCCCAGCTTTTTTTTTTTTAATCTTCCTGTTTTATCCAGATTGTGGGTTTTGGAGTCTCAAAATGGCTAAGTCCTGATTTGGTGTCCTTCATTGAAAATTTACAAGCACCCTTTTCTCTTCTGCTTGTCCTAAAACTCCCTCTTGCCCGCACACTCAGTACTTACCTTCCTCACACATGGCAAGCTCTCTCACTCGGATCCCCCATCCACCCATGCCCTGCCCAGTAACCTCCCAGAGCTGCACCCAGCTGCCCCTCTGCTCCAGCCCTCCTCCCTGAGCCTCGTTTCTGCAGTTAGAAGTGCTTTGCCTTCTTTGTTGTTGGCGTGATGTCTGTGCTCCTTTGCCCTTCCACCGATCAGTTCGTGTTTCCCCAGAATTTTTTTTTTAATGAAGACACTGTCTTGAAGCTAGTTTTTTTTTTTTTTAATATTATTATATTATTCCGGTCCCAAGAAGTTCTCCATGAAAATATTTGTCCCTCTGGAACCTTATCACCAGTGAGCAGGAATCTTAATTCCTGGAAGGAGGGCGGGGAGGGAGAAATGTAAAACTGTAAACAACCCCTGAGTAATAGTTTAATTCCCCAGCTGTGTGCTAACGGGCCTGGCTATTTTATGTGGTCATTCCCACTCAGCTGAAGTAAAGTGGAATGTATTTTGATATGCTTTCTGGTTTTAAGCTTTCTTTTACTATGGCTATTCTTCTGTTATTCTTTTCTTCTCTCTGTCTCTGTCTCTCTCTCTCCCTCACTCTCTTTGTTTAGAAGAGATGTTGTGGGGGCTGCCTTTTTATCCCTAGCAAAACAGCAATAATGAAATATGGAGAAAAATTCCCAGAGAATTTTGAATGTAATGGACACTTGTGGGTGTTCTGATACCCTCTTTGCTCCATATAAGAAAAGAAAAGAGGGGGAAAAGCATTTGTTAAAGAGCATCCCTCTCTTTCTCCCAAACTGCTGGTAGGCCATGACCAAAAACAGACAAAACCTCCATAGTAGGTTTTTGGGTAATACCATTGATTGCCATGAGAACAAGATTGCTTATAGACTCTTCTGCAGTACAGACGGTAGTTACCTTTGCTTTCCAAATATCCAGTCCATCTGCTCCCACAGCTGTCTCAGATAGCTGCAGAGATCTTCCCACAATGCCAAGAGCAGCACGTGCTTCCATGTATACTGAGGCCGGGACGGCCATGTCCTCGTCACAACTTCTGCAAGGCACCTTTCAGCTCTGCTCTGCCCAACACTGTTGATTAACATCTTTCTGAGCTTTCAGCACCAAGTTCACTGGGGCTACCCAGGGGGGAATGGAATACCAATAATCTTTACCCAAGTGGCAAATAAATCCAACACTTTGGCAGAGGAGTTTTACATTCTTGGGCTTCTTAACTCCCTGGCACCTCAGACTGGGTGCAACCATGCCTGAAAATAACAAGCGGTAGACCGTGGTCGGGGGCAGGGGAGGAGTGGGGAGGAAGTTCACACACTGCCACTTGTCACCGTGCTCCTTTGCAGAGAGACTTCACATACCTTGTGTTTGATCTTGCACTGGTCCAGCGAATCTGAAAGGTCACTGCAGTAGAGTCTGCAGTGAGAACCTCTTAGGCACACTTTTTTCTTCTGAGAAGAGTAAGACAGATTTGCAAAGGCCCTAGGTATTGGTTTGCAAGGAATAATTAGATACATGTTTTCTGGTTGTTGTTGAAAGGCAAATATTAATATGGATACTCAAACAGGTGCACAGGCTGCCTAAGGAAGTGCAGGGCCAGCTATCTATGCCATTATTAATAAGAAAAGAGTGGGGTTCTAAATTGACTCCAAAAACTTACCTTCTGAGCCTCGTATCCAGGAAACACTGGGTTCCAAAGGCCACTAAGGAAAGCTGTAGACTATAGAAAGCCTGAAAATGTCAGTACATCAAATGCACTTACCAAACAGCCAATATTGGCTAGTGAGGATCAAAATGAATTGAACCTTTCTTTTCATTGAACTTTACATGACATGTGCACAGAATTAACTCATTTCCTTTTCCTTGGTTGTGTAGAACTTTTTAAGTCACACAGCCTGTAGTAGCATTCAGATTTCTCCCATCTCTGTCATAGGTACTTTGTTTGGTGTGTGTGGTGTGTTGTGTTGTTAGGCCCTGCTTCTTCCCTACCTTACCATATTACCTTTCCTCACAACTAGATGTGTATTTTGGAACAAGACAATTCTGGAGCAATTATTTCTTCAAAAGTTTGAAAGGGAAGAATGCCAAAATTATTTGCCTGTAGAGAATAAGCACATTATATTTGGACAGAATTACCTTACATACTTCCATTGATTATGTTTCTTGAATAAGCTTACACATTTCACTTTTCCTGTATAAACACAGTCTACACTGTCCTTCATTTATGTGATAAGACCAATGGAGAATGACCCATGTCTAGACAGTTTGTTTCTTTAGTTGTTTTTGTTTTCTCCTTCTTGATTTTTCCCATGATTCTTGAAACTTAGATGATTTAAAAATCAGTAGATACATACCCTTTTTACTCTGAGAGATTTAACCTGCTGGTCTTAAAATACCTAGAACACAGTTACTCTGAAGAGGAAGCAAATTTAGGCATGTTACAACTTCCATAGTTGCTCCCCAAGAGGTGAGCATTGTTCTTAGTAGGTAGATGAAACATCTCAGTCAACTGTGTGGACAGCTGCTAAGTACTGTGTGTCCGTTGCAGCCCATTGCATCTCCCTACGTTGCTATTCTTTAATATTAAAAGACACACAGCAATTAAAGGTTAATAAAGAAGGCTCTGATGTTGTTAAATGTGCCATGTCCTTCAAAAGGTCCCAGAACATGTGAGCTCAGGATCTGAAAATGATGACCTTTCTAGTGTTTCACAGGAATAGTCAATATGCCACTCTCATTTTGATCTTGATCATTGACCTAATTACTAAAAAACACAAAAGCTAATAATTGACAAAGAAGAGCTATTCCTCTGTGTTGGGTTGACATATCAATATGTGTCAATCTTCTTAGCACTAAAAGTCTTTGAAACAAACTACTGAATCATGAGCTATCAAACAGAAAATGATTTTTTAGTATATTAAGTGCGCTGTCCTCTTTTTCAAGTTAGAAAACCAAAAGCCAGAGAGACTACAGGACGTCCCTGTAATTATGTAACTACATAAACACAAACTACTCTTATGTCACCACAATGATTAGGTGGTCCAGGAGCTTTATGACTAGAGGCATTGATAATAAATACCAAGAAAGCAGTTCTAAATATATTAGGGTACACATATTCTCTTCTCTGCTTCAACAAGTGAAATGCCTCTGACATAAATGACTTGTAGGACTGTCATTTATGTCACCAAACAAAAGGTCGTGGCATAGTCAGGATTGTGATGGACAGAGATTTTGGTGAATTCCTGTGACATCTCTCTGTGAAATGGGGGGGTGAGTCATTTGGCTATCTATAGAGTCCAGGTTCTGGGAGTTGAGTTCCAGGGTTGAAACCTGAATTCTGATACTCGGTAACTGTGTCATCTGAAGCCTGCTACTCATATATATTCTGGGTCTTTATTTCATAGTCTATAAATGAAGCTAACAAGCCTACACCCAGGTTGACTGTAAGGAGTATTAAGTGAGAGAACCCAAGATACAAGGTCAGAGTGTCGCCTAGTGATTTGAAGAATAACCGTTAACTCTCCTTAGCTACTTATCTACCACATTAGGAAATAGACTGCCACGGCCCAATCTCAACATGATATTTCATAATTAGATAACTTGGGAAGTTTCTGTTTCTCTCCATCCATCAATAAGGTAGATGGATGATATGTTTCTTTTATGCCTTACTATATCTCTACAAAATATGCATTTTTTCATTCTGCTTCATTAGGAATAATTCTCTGGGCTTGGCATAGGGAACTTAAGCAACTTGGCCACTAGATGGTGATTGAATTCTTGTGGCCTCTCAGTTGGGAGCTTGTTTACACTGAAAAATTAGTAGAAATCATAAATCATATAAAACATGGGGCTGAGAAGTTGAGAAACCGTCTAGTCTAATTTGAAGAGTCAGTTAAGGGGTTGGTACACAGAGGCAAGGAGGGTTGTTTAAGGATACACAACTGCTAGAACACAACCTCAGAAAGAAACAAGGTTCTAAGTTAGACCAAGACATTTTTTTGTTTTTGTTTGTTTTCTCATTATACTACAAGAAAGACAGTGCTGATTGGGGATGCTAGGAGCTTCTGCAGAATTAATTTGTCTCTTCTTTCTTCAATAGCTTAATAACAGAGTTTGGAGTAGCCCTCACTACTCCCCTTTCAGGGGATTATAACTGCTTTTCAGTTTAAGTAGTACTTTCTCAGATGACACCCTTTTTTCCTCCCACTTGGTACTTGGGGGTAATCTGTCTTCAGGAATTAACAGTTAACAGAAAGCTACAAACCGTGTTTTCTTATGATCCAGACTTACGGAGTTACCAAGATCATTTTATCTCTTCATATTTTTCCATCCACCTGTCAGCGGCTGTCACTTTCCCCGAAGGATGCTAAAAACCATTCAGGAATGCATGCTCATGTGTGAGGATAGGTCATTCTGGTGTTTTTATTCTTTGTACCTGTGCAATCCTATACAAATGTGGATGTATAGAAATGAAATTTCTGTCTTCATCTTTTCTGCTAGTAAACAAACAAACATTAGAGGCTCCTTCCCAAAGAAAAGAGTAGTGTGAATTCAGAGGCTGCTCTCCCAGTCAGCATTCATTCTTGAGTACTAAACTCTGTGCTCAGTCTCCTGTACACTGTTGTAAAGGATGATCAAAATGCAAAAGTGTGGGATTTTGACCTTCAAGATGACAATCTGTCCCCTCCAAAAAAAAAAATGGTGGCAGCTTTCCAAAGCCATAGAGTGAGTGACAAGATAAGCCTAGAATCTGCCCTTCAATAGCAGTGTTCTGTAGAGAACTCCATTGCTAGTCCTCATCTTGTAGCTTTGAAACCCACTGTACTGCGGGTCAGAAACTGGTCCAGTGCAAGATGCAACCATGGTATCCTTCCAACACACACACACACACACACACACACACACACACACACACACACACAATTTTCCAACAACTTCTTTAGTAGTGGGGTAACAATCCAAGCACACTATGGAAAGCTGGCATCTCATTGCCAAGCTGGGCTGTGTTTCCATGGCCACCTTGCCATTCCAAGATGGCACTGACACCCAAAAGCAGTGTCCATCCAGTGTCTAAATTACTTGAGTTTTTCCTTTTGTGTTGGTTTTACTTTCAGGTCCAGAAAAGATGGCTCCGATTCCTCCCTTTCTGAGCCTCCACCGGCGAGGACGGGTCGAGCTTTCCTGTTCAGAGTGCTCCGGGCGGCTCTTCCTCTTCAGCTGCTCCTGCTGCTACTCATCGGCCTCGCCTGCCTCGTTCCCATGTCGGAGGAAGACTACAGTTGTGCCCTCTCCAATAACTTTGCCCGATCATTCCACCCCATGCTCAGATACACCAATGGTCCTCCTCCGCTCTGAACCAAGCCAATGCCATCTGCAGGAGGGCTGGCGGCAAGAGGAAAGTAGGGCTCAGAGCAATCCCCGACTGTCAGACAGGACCTTGATCTTGGCAGAAGGCCTCGGTGTGGCAGCTTTCTCTCTCATCTACGTCCAGTGTGTGAAAATCATGTCTTTGGAAATGGGTGATAAACAGTGACAGGCGGAGAATAGCGAGAAGGCCTGGTACTTGGAGCTCGAGCACTAAAGACATTAAAGGCATCCAAAGTGGCCCGGACTGGTGAATTTGGGGCCTTCGGCTCATTTGATGCACAGCCAAGGATTTCAGTGGACCATCTGGGCAGCCTTCCCATGCTACTGCTGCCTCTGCCCACGCACCGCGTCTGTATTGTACCATCTACCAGCCCGCGAGTGTTTGGGAGATTCTAGAACCTTGTAACATAGGATTTTTAAGAACTTACATGGCAGCTTCCCTTCTCCCTTCCTTTGGGGTGTGATGTTCTAACCTTTGCTTTAGACGCACAAGCTGTAAATCTAAAAGGCACTTTCATTTTTTTAAGGTCTAAAGAGAAAACCTAGATGTAATCAATAAGATCACAGGAGGCTTTATGTGAAAAAGAGTTGAATGTTATAGTATAAAAAATATTTATGTATGTACAGTTTGCTAAAGCCAGGTTTTGTTTGTATTGATTTCTTTGCATTTATTATAGATACTATGAAATACTGTGTCTCTTCCTTTTGCTTTCCCTGACAAAAATGACTCTAAAGTTCTGTACTAAGCTTGGGGCATGCATTCCCGTCACATTTTCCAAAGACTGAGTGGCAGAGTAGGAGAGGAAAGAAGGCAGTCGGTGAGTTGACACACCGAAGCCATGAGGCATGGCTTTCCCCAAATGCTAGCTCAGCCATTGAAACAGGAGCCCAATGTGACAGATGAGACCAGGTCCCTGCCCACAGCCCTCGCAATCTTGAGTGCCTCACTGTAGAGGAAGAGGCGTAGGGTCTTATCAGGAGCACCGCCCCCCCCCATCAGTAGCCACCTGGCGACAGGTGTATGTGTTGGGGGGTAATGTTCGTGGAGGAAATGCACCTTTTGGAACTGTGGAGTGGTAAAGAACATGCTGGGAGATTTTCAAGTGGCTTCCATCTACACAGGGAAAGTAGGAACACAGAATGATGTCCCAAGTGAGTGGGGGCTGTGGAAGGCCATGGGCAAAGGGGCCCCCAAGGATCAGGAGAGAGTAGGAAGGGAAGGGATGGGAGCATTTGGTAAAGACATTCACACGAGCAAACAGGAAAGGTTAGCCAGAGAGAACAAAAAGAGAATCCAGGGAGCCAGGAGGGAGAAATAGAGTTGGGAACAAAAGTGTAGTGAAGTCATAAAAGAAAATAAAAATCCGGGGGAAGAATGAAAGGGTTTCGGGAACATTGTCTGTGAGCAGAACAATAGATTTTTCCAGAAAGTGGACCTGCAGCAACAACCCTTGTTGTGAGAGAAGTGGGAAAACAAGTCTTTGAAAGGTTTTCAGCGGGACGTCGGCAATCTGAGGCTGAGATTTACTGTCAGGAAGACAGGTTGGGGTAGACTGATTCATTGCCTGTACTTTGGGGCCAGATATTAAAAATTTACAGCTACTAAATTTTATTGGCAAGTCATATAAAAGATCATAAAGCAAGAAACAATGGGGTAGGATGATTGATGGAAGCTGCTCCTGGCTAGAGAGGCCGGGCCTCCCAACACAGTTTGATGGCTGTCTTTTCTGCTCTGTGCCCACTGGTCCGCCCACCAGCACCAGCACCCAAACAGCCACAGGGAACTGTAGAGCAATGAACATACTGTCAGAGTGCATGCCAAGTGGGTGCAGCCAGGCCTGGGGAAAGCAGCTATCCACAGCCCACTGGGTGGGCAGGAACTACTTCAAACATACTTAGAGTCGGGTCCCGGCTAGGCCCTCACAACTTCTCATTCTAATTGCTCATTCTAAGCAGTCCTCTGCAGAGCTTTGACCTATGTAAGACTCCCATCTGTCATCTTCGGAAACTTGAGATGCAGGCAATTGAGGAAACCAGACAGGAATCCAATAGAAATAAGATCAAGCTTAGGGCAGGAAAGGAAGATGACGCCTGCTAGACAAAACTCTACAGAAAAGTTGGTGAGACTCTTATCTCCAATAAACTACTCAGAAAAAGCTAGAAGTGGCCCCGTGGCTCAAGTGGTAGAACTCTTGCTTTGAGCACAGAGAGGCTCAGGGACAGCACCTAGGCCCTGAGCTCAAGCCCCAGGACTGGCCAAAAAGAAAAAACCAAAAGGCAAGGATGGTTTACTGGCTCGGAGGCAGCGTTCCACTCCATCACGTGACCTGATGTACTAGGGAGGATGTTGGGTGATGGGAGGAAGTGTCACTCACTGCTGATTGTGATTTCAGATTTCATAATACATTGTAATATTGCTGGCTGACTGTCATATCTACAGCAGTCCAGAGATTAAGCAAATGAAAAGTAGCAGCATTTCATCTTCCAGTCATCTCTCCTTCCTAGTTTAGTTGTACATCCCCCAAGAAAGCTGATATTGGAGGACTCCCCTCCTTCACTGATAAGGGAAGCAATATGAGGAGGAGGTACTTCCTGAGTGATCTCCTGAAGCTGGTCAGGAGTTGAGAATGGCTGATAAAAACCCAGCAATACACAAGCTGACCCATGACAGGCATTGAATCTGGGAGCTGAGCAAGCTGGGTGGGACGCCCACATAATCTTCCTCAAACTGAAGGTCACAGAGAAAGCAACCGACCTTGCAGACTATTGAACCTGTTGCTGAAGACAAGCATGTATATGTAACGGAACTGGAAGCCACCATTAATGGTAAGAGGATGAAGTCCCCTGGGAACTGTGCTATGAGTGGCAGTGTCAGATGCCATCATCCTGAAGAGACCCAAAGCCTTCCTGAGCATTTTATTTTTAACGTCCAAAGTTCTGTAGATCAGCAAGCTTTAGTGTTGCTGGACACAGCTGTTGTTGTTTGGGGAATTTGAACTCAGGGTACTTACTCTGTTTTCTTGCTTGGCTGGTTGGTGCTCTACCACTTGGGCTATGCCTCCAGCCCAGATTTTTGCGAGTCTTTTCAAAATGGAATTTTGCTGAGTTCTCTGCCAGAAGTGGCAGTGTAGCTGGAATTACAGATGGAGCCCACGGGTGCCAGGCTGCTGAACAGACACATTCTTGTTGGGTTCAGAAGGTAAAGCCATCAAGCCTCTGACCTGTCTTTCCTGGCAGCCAATCCTAGTCTTAAACTACAATGTTTCTTTTAAGAACACAGCCTCCCCACTTCCGGCCCATGTCCATGTGGATGGAGGATGGCAGGAAAGGACATGGCCAGACCACGTGACCAGAAGGTGCTTCCCGATGACGAGAGGTTGCAGCTTAGAGCAGTATTGCCCCAGACTCCGGTCTAGGCTTGCAGGCCACCCTTGAGCCCTTCAGCCCTCTTCCAGTGCTCGCAATGGCAAGAGGGTAAGAAGCCCCCAGCCATCTGCCATGACCCAGTACCAGCTGGGTGGAAGGGTAAGTTTTCTACGAATCTGGATGCCAGACCAGGTGAAGTATCTTTCCATCGCTGCCTTAATAATGACAGCGCATACTATATAATTTATAAGTGCACTGAACTGTGTCAGTCAATAATACCGACGTGTAGTGGTAATGTGTACTATAGTTATTAATATACTAGTGTATTATTCATTGGCTACTTCAAGTTTTAATATCTCCTAAGCCCCGTTTCTCGCTGTCCGTGTGACCATCTTGAGACAACCGGCTCCTTCAATGACAAAAGACACTTGTGTTGAGGTTGATGCCAGAGCTTGAATTCCGTGGCTTCACACACTCACTGAACTTTCTTGCTCACACCTGGTATTCTACCACTTGAGCCATGCTTCCACACTGGATTTTTGCTGGTTGGAGATGGAATTTCTATATCTGACTTTTCTGCACAGGCTGACTTCCTCCTGGGATCCCCCACATTTTAGCCTCCCAAGTAGCTAGGATGACAGACATGAGCTACCAGTGCCTAGTAGATTCTCTTATTTGTAAAAAAAAAAAAAGCTCACAGTTGATTATTGATTTTATTGATCACATTTAACTAGCGTTGATATGCCTTCTGATTTTAATTTTTACTATGTCTTCTTTGCCTTTTGGTATTTCTCATTCACACAAAATACACATGCTTTAAAAAAAAGGGGGGGGAGGGGGTTATTTGTGTGTGTGTACTTGCTAGTCTGGGGATTTGAACTTAGGGCCTGAGTACTGTCCCTGAGCATTTTTGCTCAAGGCTACCACTCTACCCCTTGAGCCACAGCTCTATTTCTAGCCCTTTTTTTGTGAGGGGGCAAAGTAGTTTTTGTTGGACATAAAAGTCTCATGGACTTTCCTGACCAGGCTGACTTTGAACTGCAGTCCTCAGATCTCAGCCTCCTGAACAGCTAGAATTAAAGCCATGAGCCACCAGCACCTGGGAAAAAAATGGGCTATTTTCATTACCACTTAGCTGTTTTTTAATTTAATAATATTCAGCAACAAGTTAGTATTTATGGATCCATCTTCATGATGGGGGAGCTGGAATGTGGCTTAGTGTTAGAGTGCTTGCCTTGCATGCAGGAAGGCCTGGGTTCGATTCCTCAGCACCACATACACAGAAAAAGCCAGAAGTGGCGCTGTGGTTCAAGTGGTACAGTGCTAGCCTTGAGCAAAAAGAAGCTCAGGGACAGTGCTCAGGCCCTGAGTCCAAACCCCAGGACTGGCCGAAAAAAAATCCATCTTCATGATGGTTAGGGAACTCAGTATCTTTTCTCTCTTTTGAAAAGTAAATTGCATTTCTTGTGCTGGCTTGAGGCTTGCCACATACCCTTGGGGATGCGTGTAGGGTTCTAGCAACGCTTATGAACTGAAGCATACAGCGTGGCAGTCACCTCGGGTCACTCAGGATGTCACAAGAACCAATAAAGTCTACTTATATAACAAGATTTTACTAGGGCTGGGAATATGGCTTAGGGGTAGAGTCCTTGCCTTGCAGGCATGAAGCCCTGGGTTCGATTCCTCAGCACCACATACACAGAAAAAGCCAGAAATGGCTCTGTGACTCAAGAGGCAGAGTGCTAGGCTTGAGCAAAAAGAAGCCAGGGACAGTGCTCAGGCCCTGAGTCCCAAGCCACAGGACTGGCAAAAACAAACAAAAACCATTTTTTCACTAGTACAATACAATTGTATTGTTGAACATTACACCACTGACCTTGCGTTTCTGCTACTTGGCATCTTTTGATCTATGCTTCATCCCAATTATTTTTCTATCCCTGCATAGTGTCGCAACAGGAAAGGATCTGAGGGGACATTATATTCATTGAAACCAGTCAGCATCTTTTTGTCTCCCTTGTTTTCTTCTAGCCATTTCCTATTAAATAAAGCTACAGTCACACTCTTGCCTGGATAGATGGGTCTTGGAGCAATGCTGTTTGCCCTTCTCTACTATGCACTGGTCCAGATGTATCCACTGCTCCATGGAGACTATGTTTCCATTCGTGTTTTCCTTGTCTGTCACATGGAGATGTGTTTGTCATCATCTCTCTGAGCGAGCTTGAGCTGCAGGCCTCTGAGGTCAGGCATGAGCACCCCCTGCTCCTTGTGGCCTCCTGAAGTCTATAGACAATCATTTCCAAGCTACAGGATCATTCCTCAGGTTTGCAGCTCCCAACTGTGCAGATGCTAATCTTTCAAGGAACATTAAAAAAGTTACAAGGGTCCACCCCAACCCAATTAAATCCTGGTCATTTGAGAGTAGAATTTCAAATTGTTTTGTCATCTTCCAGAACAGACAATTGTCCCCAAACCAAACAAGAACAAGACACAGGTGGCTCCTTTAGTTTGAACGTTTTGAACAATGTGTGTGTCAGTCAGTAGGGAGTGTTGAGTACACTGGTCCATCCTGAGCATCTCCTATCATACAACTATTTTTTAAATGGGATCATTCTACATGAGTTGATGAAAGAAGAAGCCTGGTATATGTCCTTAAATTTAAAAATACATGATAGATAAGACTGTATAATATGATCTCACTTTTGTGAAAAGAAAACCAAATTAATAGATGATATAGATAAGTAGGTGATAGATTCATATACATAGTTGATATACACAAACAGAAATAGATAATAGATGATAGAGAGAGATAGAAAGATAGATAATAACAAGTCAAGGAAGAAATCTGGAGCGACAAATGGGATACTAAGCTTGACCCTGTGATTGAAATTATACTGGGAGAACTTAATTTAAATGATTTTATTATTTAAGTTTGACAAGGTGTAGTAGTATGCTTTTAGGTGCAGACAGTTTAAAAAAAAACCTCAGTGAAAGCTGTTGACCAATGGGGGGTGGGAGGTGGAGAAAGAGAAGTAGGTGGAATGGGGAGGCATACTGGCAGGCGGGGAGTAGGCTAACCAGGAAGGTGAAAGAGGAAGAACATAGTGGAAATCGATTGTTTGCAACTATGACAAGAGAACAATAAAACCTGTTGAAACTGTTTTGGAAAGGTGAGAAAAATGGGTGGGAGGGAAACATGACAGAGAGGGTGAGATTGATTCGAATGCATTGTAATTACATATGGAAATGTAACAGGGAAATCCTCCTCGTTTAAGTAATGTAAGCCAAGAGAAAACAAAACCTATGCTAAGATCCCATGTCAGAGAGAAAATGAAAAAGTGCCTTCCATCTCAGAAAGAAAAAGAGGCCCTTTATTACCTAATGCCATGGAAAACGTCTGCGGAACTGTGAAAATGATCCAAGCAAAACACTCCTGGAGGCAATAATGGCTACCCACATTCGGGGCGGGTCTTCCCTCAGAAGTCTGCACCCTGCAAGTCAATCATTTGTCTCTGCACACACCTCAGAGACACGCCCAGAGGGGCATTGTACACATTGCCTGGGCACCTCTCCGCTAATTAGGTTGGCAATCAAGACAGCTACCCCACATATAAATCTGCCTTTTGAAGAAAGACCCAAAGAAAGAAAACAGGGAAGGAGGGAAGGAGGAAGAAAAAGAGGAGAGGGAGAAAAGAGAAAGAAGAAAAAGAAGGAAAGAAGAAAGAACAGAGGGAGGGAGGGAGGGAAGAGGGAGGGAGGGAGACCCACTAGAGGTGCACCTGTTGTTGGTCAGTGCCCAGGGCAACAGCAAGTGTGTAAGGGGCTGGCAGCTGACTGGCACACGAGAACCTTGCTTGCTCAGGGTTCGGGATCCTTCCCTTGCTGTCTTGCCCAAGCGCCCCCCCCCCACGCCCCCATCGCTCCATAAACCTGCTCAATGCTTTGCTTTTATGTTTTTAGGTCCAAGACCAAAACTGAGCGGGGAAGACTTCCACTCGCTGGCTGGCGCTCTACCAACTGAGCCAGGCCTCCCATCCCTGCCTAATGTTTTCTCCAATGGGCAGCAGGGAGCAGCCCTCACAGGAGACGCTGAGCCTTAACGCACTCTGAACGCCAAATGTTTATGTGCATTTCTTGGATCAGGAATGCTCAACCGGTAAAAGCTCATTCAGATACACACATCATCTGAGAAACGGCTTAATCTGAACTCATTCTATTCTAGAAGCTTCCTTGTGGCCCTATTAGCACTTCCCTTTCCTTACAGGAAATGCTCCCCGTGTGCAGGTTGAGTCTCAGCACTACGGCGTTTCCACGGGAAGAGTGTGACACACCACCCTGCCACTCTAGCGGCTCTGGCCACTGCGTGCACACCCCTACCTGCCCTCCTGCCCTCGGCCTGCGCTCTGGGGCCCTGGGTATGAAAGCGTGTTCGTTGTGGTAATAAGTGTGGGAACACGCAGGCATCTTTCCCACTTCAACGCCTTTCCTTCTGGGTTGAACTCCAAGGCTCAATCTGCCCAATAAGAATGTCGACCAGCTCCCAGCGCCTTCCACTGGCTGCTCCCACGGTGACAAAGGCAAGCTGATGACAGGTTGTGCGGTGCTGAGAGGCCCGGCATCACCCAGCCGTGCACCCCCTTCCTGCCACTCCCCCCCCCACACACACACTGCCCTTCCTAAGGTGCCGACAGGCGCTTGGCAATAGATCAAGCGTCAGCCACTACGAGCGCTTGCAGCCACTCTTCCAGTGTTTGCACACATGCCTCTTTCCACCTCGGGTTTTTTCTTTCATCTCATCTCAGGGGGACGAGTGCATTCATCAGCATTGTACAAGCAGCCCATGTCTTGATTGTTGCCAGTGGTCCTGGTCTGGGCCAAGACATGGGAGGAGACAGGCTCTGAGTGTGTCCTGGGTACCAGCCGATGCTGAACACACAGTGCCCTCATCTCGGGCTTCGTCTTCACCTTTTATTGGCTGGAACACAGGCTCTCCCTTGGTACTGATCCAGAGGGGGCCTCTTCTGACAGGAAGCAAAGATGGGCAAGTGCCTTGTGGACCCCCAGTAAACATGAGCCCATTCTCCCCCCCTCCCCCCACTCCCCAAGCACCAGGGATGTTAGGAGCAGAATGGCTACTCAAGCTCAGCTGTCAAAGGGCCACCTTTCTCCAGCCACTGTCCCCTTAAGTGCCCTTCAGGAATGGGCTTGCACAGCAAGTTGTCATGTGGATGATCCTGTTGGCTCTCTCTTTATGGCATGGTTTGGATCAGGTCCAAGTGTAGCTCCCAGGGCTTTTCCCTTGCTGAAAGCCTGCTCCTCCTGTGGTAGGGGTGAAGCAGTGCAAGCTTTAGGGGATGGGGCTTAGTACAAGGCAATTAGGTCATTGGGGTCACTGCCCTTGTAAGTGGTGAGGGTATTTCTTATGGGATCCTGGTTGGTTCTTTCAAGGGAAAGTGTCAGAGCTGAACGGAACTGGCCTCCCCTGTTGTGTGGCTTCCCTTCTCCTCACACACTGCCATTGTGATGCCATCTGCCCTGCTGTTGCCATGTAGTTTGGATTTCCAGAGAGCTAAAGAAACCTCCTTTCCTTATGAGCTATCTAGCCTCGTGTATTGTGCTGTAGCCATACACATGGGCCTGTGTGAAAGTCTATTGTTTATAAGTACTGCATGATTTGGATCCACAACTCTACTCGGCTGTTTCTAATATCTTGGCTGTTGTGAATATTGTGGCAATGAAAATGGATGGCCATGTGTCTTTACCATGTCCTGGTTCATGATGTTCAGGGAGCTATTAATACAATGAAAAGAAGATCAGAATCACTGCAGATCTCGCCATATAAATAAATAAATAAATAAATAAATAAATAAATAAATAAATAAATAAAATAAAATAAAAATAAACCCTTCAACACAAGGAGAGCCTGGAATGTTATTCAAGTCCTGAAGATCAACAGTTGCCAAGCCAAACTGGTGTTCCCAGCAAAGCTATCATTCATAATTGACAGTGAAACTAAAACCTTCCACGACAAAAAAAAATAATTAAAGGAATCAATGAACACGAAATGAGCATTATAACGAATATTAAAGGGAGCTAAACAATATGAAGAAAACAAAGTCAAGGAAACACATTAGACAAAAATCACTAGAAAACTAGTCAGTACAGGAAGAGGAAAGAAGCAAAATACAGGAAAACAAGAAAATGGAAAGAAACATAACACATCTGTCCACAACAACCTTAAACATTAATAGAGTCAATTCCCCCAAGGTAAAGAAGTAAACCAGAAGATTGGATCAAAAACCAAGATCCATCCATTTGTTACCTACAAGAGACCCATCACACAGTCAAAAAGAAAAACAAATTTGTAGGGAATGGATGGAAAAAGATCTTTCATGCAAATGCATCCTGCAAGAAGGCAGGCATCGCCATATTGATATTTGCTAAAATAGATTTTTTTCATTAAAATCAATACGAAGAGACAAGGAAGGTCATTACATATTAATAAAGGGAATGACCTACGAAGAGGAAATCACAGTGGTCAATATTTATGCACTGAACAATGGCACCTAAATACATTAAACAGGGGCTGAGAATGCAACTTAGTGGTAGAGTGTTTGCCTAGCATGTACGAAGCCCTAGGTTCAATTCCTCAGCACCACATAAACAGAAAAAGCCAGAAGTGGCACTGTGGCTCAAGAGGTAAAGTGGTAGCCTTGAGGAAAACGAAGCCAGGGACAGTGTTCAGGTCTTGAGTCCAAGCCCCAGGACTGGCAAAAAAACAACAACAAAAAACTAAATACATTAAACAAACACTTTTGGACTTACAGAACATGATAGATCCCAACACAATAATAGCAGGAGGTTTTAATACTGTACTCTTACCGAAGGACAGGTCCCTTCATTTTTATATGCATATTTGTGGTGCAGTTACTGGGGCTTGAACTCAAGGCCTTATGTTCTCAAAGCTGGCACTCTATCACTTGTGCCACAGCTCTACTTCCAGCTTTTTACTGGTTAATTGGAGATAAGAGTCTCAAGGGCTTTTCTGCCCAGACTAGCTTCAAGCCTCAATCCTCATACCTCAATACCCTGAGTAGGCAGAATTACAGGCAAAAGCCACCATTTTCATAGAGTCAGTAATAAGCAATTGGCAAGAAGCTTGTAAAACAGACAACTCAAACGCTTTGTCTTTAGTTTACTCCTTTATTTGAACATCAAATAGGTTGAGAAAAAAATGGTTTACAGGTGCTTAAGCATCCCGCTGGATTCTTTTTCAAGGTGCAAAAGAGGTTTACAAGTGTGTTTCATTAAACAAAGCAAAGCTACGACAAAAACAGGATCACATCAGTAATTGTATGTATGCATCAGCAGGCGAGTGTATTTGTCCATCAAACACAATGGGGCATTTCAGCCTTTTCCCATAAAACAAGAGCTCTACACTGAAGAGTATGTAGTGCACACAAAGCATTGTAGAGAAGCTATGAGAGGACAGAAACTGGCATAATGTCACTTATTAATTCAAGTCTCTATGACCAATGACCTCTCTGTGAACACAAAGGGGTCCATGTCTTAGGCACCTGTTCATGGGACTGTATGTTATTTCCAGGGTGCACAGCTCTGTACACACATACACACACACTCACACGCACACATGCACACAGGCACACACACACACACACTCTGAAGATGGGGTTGGATCATGGCAGCATTTATGTATTTAAAAAGTTCAGGCACATTTGGATGCAAAAAAAAGAATAGAAATTTTTCTTGTGTCTCTGAAAGACAGTGCAAAAATCGAATGCTGTAACAGACGCAGCAATTACTTAGCAAACAATTTAAAGTGATTTTAAAAAGGGGCCACAATTTGATTTTAATGGGAAGGAGAGACAACTAGGAAACAGCAGAATCACATGGATGAGAAGGTGGGATACTTGGGACCAACAGTTCAGCTCGCTCGCTCCGGCGGGATGGGGAGTTCTTTCTCAGGGGGTGAATCTGGGAAGTTTACAGTTCAATCTGGATCCACCTCCCAAGACTTGCACCAGAAACAGGATGGTGGTTTTCTTCTGGGCTACTGCATAACTGTTTGCCTTTCACAGAACTGCTGTCTCCAAGCAAAACTGCCTATGAGTCTTAGACATGATGATGGTCCAGTGAGAGTTCCCCATATCCACAGCCCATCTCGGAGCTGGAAAGTATTCAAGAAAGGGATTTGTAATTGGGCTCCTTGGGGAGTAAGGGTACTCTAAGCCAACAGTCTAAATCAATGGCTATTTCAAAGTGCGAACGCTTTAATATGATTACAAGTAAATCATCAGTAGGTCATTTATTTGTTCAGCCCCCACAAGGCCTGGAAGAGGGCATGGGGAAACATACTTGCAATCACTGACATAATGATTGCACTTCCTTGGGAGGAGATTCTGTGACACCAATAGGGTCTTCTCTTCGGATGTCTCTCATGTTGCTGCAAGATAGCGTTGCAGAATCATGACAACAAGCTCAGTCATGGCTGAAAGACACTCAGACCTCTAGCTACTCTTTGGATTTTGCCGCTGATGCCGTACTCTATCCCCAAACTGGAGCAGCCATTTTGGAAATGGCTGTTTTCAGATTACAGGGCAGAAATGGAATAGCAAAGCTTGGTATCCACTCCAGGTGTCAGAATGCCTTCAGTGCTCTTAGTCTCATTTGTTTTCCCCATTCTTCAACTTCCCAAGCCCTTTTCCCCCATCCTACCCTGAACCTGCAGGTAGATCAACACCTTTCAGGCCTCAATTTGCCTCAAAGTGGGAAGAAAGTACATAGTCTCCACGTGTCCCCTCTGCCCTACACCAACATCAGCTGAAAGATGTCAGCTGATTATTGTCAGCTGATGTCAGCTTGTTATTGGCACTTCAAATAAGAATTAAAAAGAGACTTCCAAAGTTGCTTGAAACTCAAGGGCTCACAGTTCAACCATCCAATGTTGTCTGCCCCTTTCAAATATAGTAGTATCTGAACAAGAATACAGACACAGTAGATGAATCATGTAAAAAAACCTTCCACCACATAACTGTTTGGATTTAGCTGGTATTACATCATCTATAGTCCTAGAGGTTTGTTTTTTTTTTAATTTTATTTTGTTTTTATTTTTTTAAAGAAAAATCTCAGTATAAACATTAAAAAGAACCCACTGACCCATTAGCTACTGTCCAAAAATATTACTACTGATATTTTGGTAAAAGCAAAATTAGCTGCCCTGAATAATTCTCCTTTTCAGGCATAATCTCTGCTACATAAGATTGTCTGGCATTCGATATCCAACAATAGGCATGTGGATTAGTGCTAGTTTGTCTACTGTGGATACAAAAGATAATATGAAATGTGATCTTCATTGAAATGAATAATCACCAGGCTTTAGGCATCAATAACTAACTGCATACATTACAAGGTAGCTTAAAAAGTATACAAAAAAAACTCAACATTTTTCCTTGGTTTTTGCAGTATTAACCCAGTCAAAATTAAATCCAGAACAGAATTATTACATTCAATTGTCCGATAAACAGCAATTCAATTTCAAAAAAATATATTATACTATATAAGGTACTTCTTAAACAAACAACAAAAGAATTATGTTCTTAAACATATTCTTAATGAAGATACAGAAGATTGCCCCCAAATTTGGATGTACATGCATGGAAGGGAATAAAAGAGAAAGCTTTCCTTATTTGGGGGCCCTCCCGGTTTCCTTGCCTGTCAATTTAGTGGAACTCACCTTTCCAAACAGGCCATGTCTAGAATCCTGGCCACTCCCCTGGGCTGCTGTCTACCTATCACCTCTCAGCAGAGCTGCATCTGTAGACTGTGAACTCGGGGAAGAGCGAAGTTTCATTTGGGTGAAGTACATGAAAACACCCAGAGTTGTACTAGAAAAGCAAAGGGCCCGGGAAATTGGCCCTGTGGGGGGGTTGGGGGGCAGGGGCTTGTTGTGAAACCAATTCTAGTCTCATTCTCTTGGTTTATGACGTTTAAGGGCAGAAGGAGTAGAAGTTGGGGGAGAGGGAGAACTTCCCAAGGGCAAACAAGCTTGTTTTCAGAGGAGCACTGAACAGCCACCCCCCCCACCCCGCCCCCAGTATCCCAGGCCCAGTGTAGGAATGCAGCGCCCGCTGCTGGTTCTTGTCATCAGGGTCACACAGGAAATGGAGAGGCAGACTACCGGGTGCTGGTGGGGCAGCCCCTCTGCGCATTGGGGCCCCTGGAGTGTGTGCACAGCTGGGGCCAGGCCACCCAGACACTTTCGGTTTGATCCCATTTCTCCCCTACTTTCCTACTTATTCTCTAGCAGCCCACGGGGATCCCATGGAGTCACTCTTTAGCCCCATCCCCCAGGATTAAAGTCAAAACAACAACCCCAAAGCATCGCCAAGGTGCTCGTTCATTCAACTCCAACTGCCCTTCCTCCTCTATGAGAAAAACTCCGTGTTCTGTCACAGCTGGGAGAGCCATGTAGGGCGCCCTCTGGTGGGGAAATGCGAAAGCCCCACTGGAATCGGTCCTGAGGCTGTTTTGGACTGCCAAGTCCTTGGGTGGGGGGGGGGGGGGGGGAGGTGGCTAAAATGACTTTCTTTTATAAAAACAAAAATAAAAGACAATTTAAAAAAAAAGAGAGAGAGAGACTGATCTGTATGACTTAACTGAAATCAACGTGCTGTTTCCTGCAGGTCTGTAGAAAGCCAGAATGGCCTGGAACCCGTGCCCTGGAAAGCCAGCAGTGATTTCAGCAAGACCAAAGGTGCAAAGTATTAAGCTGACATCGTCTTGAGACTAAGGGGGTCTTCCTTCCCCATGCACATCTTGTATTCCTATGGGGAGAAGTGAACTGAAGACCACCAAGCATTGTGCTACACCCAAGCCACTTGGCAAAAGCAAACAAGGTGTCAGTCACTTTCAGGAGTGACGGGTTACCATAAGAATACAAGATGCCCACGGGGAGCCCTCGTGCTAGCTTCCTTTGTCCATAGTGTCAATTGAAGGAGCCATTCAATTCTTTCCTGAGGCTTAGTTTGGAGCCATTACAAAGTGCTTATCAGAGGTGAAATGTCTAATCTCCAGGAGTGGGCCTCAACTAGTAAACGTCAGTCCACAGACATCTCACAGGCTGAGTTCAGTCATGAAGCGCACTACAAGAATCCTCATTCTTAATAACGTAGCAAAGAGGGGAAGAGAGCTGTTACCAAAGACGTAGCCCTGGAATCCCTTTGGCTGTTCCCAACAGAAGACGGTCACTAAGAACTGAGCAAGCAAATGAATGGCCACTCATACTAGAAAGCCACTGGTGGCAGACGCATGCCGGAGTGTATGCAGGAGACAGAATTCTGCGAAAGTGATGCATGACGTGGGTGAAACACGGCGGGATTCTCTGAACCTCGGGGTGGGGCGGGGGAGGTGGGGGGCTCCCAGGAGTTCTCACATGCTGTTGGAGAAGCTCTCTGCTTCCTGGGAGATGTAGTATGTTTGCAAGGAATGTGCAGAAGCAGAGCCGTTGGCGGTCAGCTGGCTCTGGCTGGGCTCCTCCGGGGCCCCCGCCTGGCGGTTGGCTGGCGCATGTAGGCGATGGGCATCCAGCATCTCCAGGAGCAGATCGTACAGGGGCACCACGTTCTTGCACTTCATGTTGTACAGGTGCTCCATGCCTTTGTTACTGGGGAAGGGGGAGGACACGGGGAAAAAAGACCACGTGAGAGCCCGGCGGTGCCCCAACACTTCTGACATTCCTAGCAAGGGGAAGTGAGACCCTTGTCACCCAGTCCTTCTTTCTACTGAAAGATCCCCCCAAGGAGGGCATCTGCAGAAGGCCAAGGGTCTTCAGAGACCCAGTCTGGGACTCATGTCCAGGCAGTTTCATTTCCCCTCCCACCAGGGCAGGCCACCCTCACAGACATGCCCTCCCCCCACCACTGGAAGCATGGCTTCCTTCCTCCCGCAGCCTGCATGCGGCCCTGTTCTATACCACCCTACACCTAAGACAGGAATGTGCAACCTATAGCCAAGCACAGCAGCCATTCTGTGTTCTGGGGGTGGGGGTGGGGGCGGGGGAGAGGTTGGTAGGGCTTGCACTCAGGACCTGGGTAATTTCCTTTAGCTTTTTCACTCAACGTTAGTCCTCGACTGCTGGAGCCATAGCTCCATTTCTGGCTTCCTGCTGGTTCCCTGGACATAACAATCTTACAGACTTTCCTGCCTGGGCTAGATTTGAACCACAAACCTCAGATTTCAGCTTCCTGAGAAGCTAGGATCGCAAGCATGAGCCACCAGCGGCCAGCTTGCTTCAGGGGCGAGCTTTCGAAAACAAGTTACACTGTCTCCCTTTCTCTGTAAGTGCTCTAGGCCACAGTGGGTTTTGCTGTGCCCCAAATCAGGGGGACATTCATTGGCTGTTTCCTCTTCCTGTATGCACTTCAAAAGTGAACCCTCCCCCCCCCGCCCCGCCCAGCCGCAGTCTCTCCTCCCTGTGGCCTGGGCTCAGCTCTCTCCGTCTTAGCTGCCCCCTTCCACATCAGCCTGTTTTGCTTTCCTCTCACACTTATCCCATCCTGAAGCTCTATATATCGACGTGTGATTCTTCTCTCCCCTGCCTGCACAGCTGTTCTCATACCTGCACACACCGAGCAAGTTCCAAGAAGGACAGGGGTCAGGGATCAGCCCACCCTGCCCTCTTCCACAGCCTAGAACTGCAAATGGGACCTCAAAGTGGGTAGAGGAGGGAAATGTAGGCAAGTACCATGTCTCACAACTCTTCTCTGCCCCATCACACCACGGAGGAAAGGGAGCAGAATTGACCACTAGGACCTCACTTGGAAGTTCTCTGCAAAGAAGGTAGTCCAGCATTGATAGCTCACGCCTGTAATCCTAGCTATTCAGGACACTGAGACATGAGGACCCAGGTTTGAATTCAGCCTGGACAAGGAAGTCCCTGAAACTCGTATCTCCAATGAACTAGTAAAACGCTGGAAGTAGAGCTGTGTGTGGCTCAAGTGGTAGAGCACCAGGCTTGAGCAGAGAGATAGCATCCAGGTTCTGAGTTCAAGCATACACCCTCCAGAGAGAGAGAGAGAGAGAGAGAGAGAGAGAGAGAGAGAAGGAAACAAAAGAAATGTGTATTATGAAGAGGCAGGACTGACAATGTCCTAAATATATACATTTACGTTGTGGTTGGGGAAGAGCTAGCCCAGATTGGAGTCCTGCCATGGAATTCGGCCTCAGAGCCATTCAGGCCTGTAACCCAACCTAAATGACACTGTCGTTTTTTGTTTTCCTTTTAAATTTAAATGCTGTTAAAAGTGAATGGCCCCTGGGTCTGCCACTGTCTTTGTCCTTCAGTAACCTGATGAATCACATTTACAGTTGAAGTCTGGATTTAAATTCTTGGAGAAACAACATATGGCAGAGGACAGATTTAGCAGCCCAGAGTTGTGTGTTTTACGCCGAGATAATGAGGCACCAGCATATACGTACTTTGTATATAAGCATGTGTAAGAGGAGGGTGGGGAGGACTGGGGAGGAAGGAGATGGGGGCCCGGGGCCAGATGCTCAAAGCTGTCAATAACACAGCAGCCTCTTTCCAGTTCTGCTCACAGTTATGAGAGCAAATCTACCAAGTTTTTTCACCACCGTGGGCCCCCGCCATGTTGCCGGGCCTGATAGTGACGGCCGACACACTTGATGTTAACTCCTTACACCTGCTGATGCTGAGACTCAGTTACTAGGTTGGAAAAGCCAGTGGTTTTTCCTCAGCAAATATGAACATTCTGAGGGGTTGCATAGATCCTACAATGTCACTGGCACAGGCCTGTCATTTCAGCTGAGCGAGGGGCAGAAATAGGAGAGTCGCGGTCTGACAAGACAGATGAAGGGACATAAAGAAAGAACCTAAGGAAACAAGGAAGGACTGGGCATGTGGCTCAAGGAGTAGAGCACCTGCCTCGCAAGCACCAGGCCCTGTGTCCACACCCTTGCACCACCAGAAGAAGGAAGAGTAAGAGGGGGAGTAGAGAGCTGCACATGTTCTCTCGGAATGCGGTCATCTGCTGTACCCAGCAGGCTGTGTCCTGCGTCTGTTCCTAAGATATCGGGGGAGTCCCCGAGCACGGGGGTGGCGTCTACGTGGGAATTTCGAATCCACGGGGCAGGAGTCATGCGTGCACTGGCTCATGGGCCCATTTGGTCATCCGTTCACCCAGCAGCGCTGCTGCGCGCATGCACTATGAGATAATCCTATAGGGTGATCGTCCCGTTGGGGGGTGGGGGGGTGGGTACATTTGTTTTTGCAGGAAGCTAACAACTTGGCAAGACCGCCTAGGAAGAGTCCTGGGGCCTGGGTGGGACAGACGTCTTGCCATTGGGATCCCAAGCTTTGGCGCCTGGTTAGAAGCGGTCTCACCCCACGCTTCTGGGTATCCCGGCCCTTTCCCCGTAGCTGCTGAGTGTCTCAACCCCACTTACAGAGCCGGGCACTGGCGCCCCAGGCGGATTCAACGCCTTCCTCTGTGTCTTGCCCCAGCCCTGGCGGGCGGTCATGGTGGGTCAGGGAGGAAGGCCAGGGTGCTGGATATGTACAAAGCAGCCATTCCTCGCCAGCAGCTGTGCCGGTGGTGGGATCTTACTCTAGTTTCCGCTGGGGACTCCGGGCCCCCCCTTACCTCATATGCCGGATGTGGGAGAGGATGAGCAGGAGCTGGGCCAGGCGCCGGTGTTGCTGCTGCAGGGTCAGGCCGGCTTTGGCCATCAGGTGGATCAAGGTGTCCGTGATCTTGTCCAGCACCCGGTGGATATGGTCCTTCTCTTCCAGAGACTTCAGGGTGCTGGACAGAAAGGTGTACACACCTGGAGGTGCGGAGAGAAAGAGAGACACTCAGCGAGGAGGAAGCCAAGGACACCGGAAGTGGCCCTGGCTCGTGGGGTCCTCTCCCTGCCGGCCGTTCCGCCGTGGGGACCTTCTGGATCTAGTTGAAATCCTGCATCCATGTGACCTAACTAATGAGTGTGCATGTCTCCGGGCCCCAAGAGACCGATATGGCCTCCATGTGCCTGAGCCAGGATCCGCAGAGAGGACCCTGAGCTTCAGCACTGTAATGGGAGCCCTGAACACTCCTCTCCTGATGGACTAAGCATTTAGCACTGACAGTGCTTCTTTTAGGAGCAGAGCCGTGCACCGGCAGCTAAAGGTAACTCAGAGAGTACAGAGCAGAGCTGTGACTGTGCCCAAGTTGTCAGCTCCACATCTCGTGACGTTCAGGAAGACACAGAGACCCTGGCGAGCCTCACAGAGAATGACTCTTGCCACCTCAGTTGCCTTTTGAAAGCAGGCACTACGTAATTCGCTTCTGTCTTCTCAGTGAGGTTTGGGTCCAAAGCACTTGTCAGCATAGAGGAGGGACCCCTGTTCCCCTGCCAGGCAGGCCTGTCCTCTTGTGCCTTTCCTGGGCCCTCCGTGCCACAGGTAGAAGCAGATCTAAATGGACTCCAGCACGACTATCTCTGTGTAGACAATCAGAGCCCTCTTGCGGGGTTGTATATGTTGGTTGTGCTCCAGAAACCCTCGTGACTAGGTTGGGAGAGGAGACATTATACAGGCTGGGTTCTCTGCCATGGGGCTCGAGGAGCTGAGCAGGAGCAAGCAGAGGTGAAGAGAGCTTTAAGAACTTAGGGAAGGGAAGGGAAAGAAATTGAGAAGGAGGAGGGGAGGAGAGGAGAGAGGGAGGGAAAGGAAGGAGGAGGAAGAGAGGAGGAGGAAGAGGAGGAGGAGGAGGAGGAGGAGGAGAAAGAGGGGGAGGAGGAAGAGGAGGAGGAGGAGGAGGAGGAGGAGGAGGAGGAGGAGGAGGAGGAGGAGGAGGAGGAGGAGGAGGAGGAGAAGGAAACAGAAGAGGAGAGGCCCAGGACAGGAGGCAGGGGAGCAGGGAGAGGCGAAGGTAACTAAGAACAAGGGCAGGTTTGTCTTGGGGCCACAAGGGTGGATCTTCCCTCAAATCTCTAGAACCCAGCTCCTTCCGCCACCCACATGGGGTACAGCAAACAGCATTCTGTAGAATCATGGCTTGGGTTTCCTTCCGTTCAGCCCATGGACCGAAAGTCTTTCCCCTCTCCCCTTCTTCAACCCCTGGAGGTGTCCCAAGTCTATCAGTGCTGGACTTCCCATGGGCCCTAGGATGGCTGGAGAGGATAAGGGGCGCCAGCGGGTCACACAGTAGCCCGTGGGCTGGGAGTAAAGTAGCCACCCTCACAGATGGACTCATGGTACACAGAGCTGTCATTGCCAAGAACAGAAGATCGCCATAGGTTTACACACACAGAACAACCACAGCCCAAGAATGCGTCAAGACGCTGGCGGGGAAAGTAATGGAATGGAATCAGGTACCCGACATAGGAAGAGTATATTGATCCAAAGCACATAAAGCACGGGGTAAGGCGCAGGACAAAGGATGGGGCGAGAAAGAAATTGCAGATGTTCCTGCCCAGGTTGGCTTTTAATTGCAAATCCTCAGATCTCAGCCTCCTGAGTAGCTACGATTACAGGTGTGAGCTATCAATGGCCTGCTTAAGCCTTGTATTTTGGATCACATTGGGTGTTCTTTCTTATTTGCAGTACATCCCTCTTTTACATGTACTTTCGGCCTGACAAATGTTTAGAAAAATATACTGTGTTTTACACTAATAAGCTAACTACATTCGGAAAACAGCTCTTCTGGTTCTTTAAGTTAGAAAAACTGAAGACTCTTTAATCAATAAGTTTTATGTTAATGATATATAAAGTCATAACAGAACTACTTAAATTGTGAAGATTTTTTAGAAAGGATAAATAGCAACAAAATTTGGGACTTTCTGGATTGCTGTTTAAACAATATGATCATTGACAAATTGACACTTAGCTACATGCGGCCCAATCACACCAGGCTCAGTTCATTGTTCCTGATTCATGGTGTTATTTAATACTACCTACTGCATCTTGGATGAATAGTTAGTGATGACCCCACAATGCTCAGTAGTTGTGTGGATCAGAATTGCAGTATGAACTTAGAAAAATGTATGCTTTCAAGTCTTTTCTTGGGAATAGCAGGTACACATGAATTTGGGGGGAAAAAAAATCTCCTTCGTCGTAATCCACTATTTCAGTGGTTTGATTTGGACTTCATATAATTTTGCAAGTTGCTCCTGGGTTAATTATTCAAAATCACTTCTCCAGATTTTTCTTCTGACACTTTGCTGGCTCCTTATCTCTATAGCACAAAATTAACAACTTTTAGTGGCTCATTAAGCCCTTCTTCATTCCTTAATAGACTGTAACATATGACATCTTAAACATAGTTGTTCAACCACAAACAAGCAGTAAGAAATGTCATTTAAGATAAAACCAAATTTCGTTTCACTTTCAACCTGAATTCTTTGTTCTAGTATATAATCTTATAGGGTTTAGAAAAAAATCAAATATTTGTTTCTATAAAGAAGTATGTCAGTCAGAGAATGCAATTCTAGCTTGTACAAGGCCCTGCATTTGATTCTCAGCCCAAAAAGAAAAAGATAGGGGAAAAGGAAGGAAGGAGAGGAAGGAAGGAAGGAAGGAAGGAAGGAAGGAAGGAAGGAAGGAAGGAAGGAAGGAAGGAAGGAAGGAAGGAAGGAAGGAAGAGAGGGAGGGAGGGAGGGAGGAAGAGAGGGAGGGAGGGAGGGAGGGAGAAAAGGAAAGGAAGGAAAAAGGAAGGAAGAACAAAAGGAAAGGAAGGAAAAAGGAAGGAAGGAAGGAAGGAAGGAAGGAAGGGAAGGGAAGAAGGGAACATTTCCTACATACAAATGAATACATGTTGCTTGCACATAATCTCTGAAGAACAATCCTGCCGCATAACTAAAAATAAACCATTATCAGTGACTTTGAAACTTATCTAATATTCTTCCCTAATCCCATGTCTCCTTACTCCAGAGATTTCCACTGTTAGTTAATCATTTTCTTTTTGCTTCTGTTTTACTATGGAATCATGAAATTCCCTTCACCTGTTAAGTTTCTTCATTTCTGGATTTCGTAGTACACTTAATTCTTCCGTGTACTTTTTCCAATTAAATATATTTTTAAGACTCAGTTAAGAAATCAATTGCTTGATGATTTGGCTTATGTTTTGTGTGGGGAGTTGACAGAGGCAGATTGTGTGGGTCAGAAGAACAGGCAAGGGTCTGTGACCATGGGATTGTGGTGGAGGCAGCAGGTAGCAGGGAGGGCAACATGGTGGGCTGGAGTCAGGGGTGGCCGTGGCCACATCCTCCACAGGCCCTGTCCATCCTCTGTCATCCTCTACATTCCACTCTTGTCTCCTAGAGGTCCTGCCATATAGTCTGTCTGTCCGGGAAACCTTCCCAGGCCGCAGAACCGAGAAAGTCCAAGAAGAATGATGCAATTTCTAACCAATTTCCCCTTTTTGTGTTACTAGCACTAAGGATTCTGGCTTCATTCATCCATAATCCTTCCCTTGTTCAGGGAAATCCTAGAATCGACGATCAAAGAGCTTGGAGGTTTCCTGCCTGCGGATGGAAGCCCTCTCCATTCCTTCTCTCCGTCTTGTGTGCTCAGTGTGGCAAAGCTCACTGTCCTAGAATTTCAGCAATCCCAAAGGCCATCGCCAATTCCATTCTGCTCCTTCCAATAAGTTAAAAAGAACCAGCACTCAGACTTCTACCAGCCACAATTCCTCCTGCGATTCTACTCTCATGGACATTCATGTTCCTGCCTCCAGCAAACATTTGCTGAGAACCTACTGTGTGTGTCACTCGGCTATCTGACAGGGATTCCATCATTTCCTCTCAAGTGTTAATATTTCAAGAGAATGATATGGCCTGTGGAGAGCAAATTTTCTTACCACAGACTCTCAGGACATGGATTGTTCTCAGAACAAGCCTGTTTTCCTAGCCCTGCTTTGGCACAAGTTCAGTTTATCATCTCATCCTTGTCAACAGATGCTTCCTAGCAATAAAAATACAGTCCTGTCAACATGCCAATAATTGATAGCCTGTTGCTATCACCCTTTTGGATGATGTCTACTGCCTGTTGCCTGTAAGGAGCCCTTTGAGAAACAACTGCAATCCAAATTCCCAGAATGCTCTGGGAGCCACTGTTAATGAGCAAGAGCAAAACACGGCTGCTGGTAATTTCCATGTCCCGGTTGGACTCTGCCACAGTGGATAGGGTAGCACTGTCCCTTGCTGCCAGGGCCAGTGAGCAGACAATGAGCACCTTCAGGAAGACAGTCTGGTACCCAAACAGGATCGTGCAACTCTGGAAGCGGCTTCAAATCCCAAAGATGTGGATAGAAACCAATTTCAGTGTCGTTATTGAGTGCGGGGTTGTGGGTAGCAGTTCTGGGCTTTACGGTTTTCTAAATGACACAGAAAGAGAGTTTACAGGGACACCTGACGTGAGGGGAACAGGAGGAACCAAATCCTCACAGCTACCTGCATATTTAACAGATTGATGCAATCTGTCTTGCTCTCCAACTTCCTTTCCTCAACTCTCCTGCTTCTCTCTTCCCTCTCCCTCTCCCCCTACATGAACCCCTTCGCCATTCTTCAGCTCTTTTTCCAGGCCATGGAGTCTTCTCGATGTTAGGAGATGGCTGGTGGGCGTGGTCCCAGCAGAATAAGCCAGGGGCTGTGCCCAGAAAGAAGCACAGCCTCCCCGAGGGGTCGCCAGCCCGCTCTGCCCTCCACTCCACCTGGGGCACTTCCGAGCTCTGCCGAGAAAGGGGCGCTGAGATCTGGGGCTTGCCAGCTCGCTGACACATTCATCAAGCAAAGTCGTGTTTGGTTTCTTTCTCTTCTACAAGGAACAGTGTGACAGCAGACCCTGGGAGAGCTCTTCTGACGGTGGTCCCTTGATCAGAAACAGGGCAGTGGTTCACAGAGCAAGGAGAGCACAGAAGACAGCGTGCACAGCTGTACGGGATGCGGGCCTGGACGCTGTCACTCTGCGTGGACCAAGGGATGCAGAGAGGACACAGTGACGAGACGCACATCCGCACTTGGCCTGGATGGAGAGTTTGCTCTGAAGTAGCTTGGAGGCTGACTGTTTGATGAGTCCATGTTGGCAGGCTCTATGGTTCACCTGCAAGTAACTGTCGTTCTTCCTGGGGGTGGCACTGTCCCCAGAGGGCCGTTTGGACAATGTGGCACTGCTTCGTGGTGTAGGACACCTACCAGAAGCACTGGGATGATTGCCCTACAAAGTGCCAGAAACTTCTAACCCCTGGGGGATTTTCTTTTCCAGCCCTTGGTCTCTTGAAAGTCTTACTGAACGTAAAAGAAATCTATATAAAAAATACTTTTTGGACAGTGTGCTGGAGTTACAGTTCCAAAAAGCTCTTACCAGATGCTACTCAAAAGGCCCAGTATAAAAATTGGTCGAAGATTGATGCTTAAATAAAATACTCTCTCCAAATTATTAAATAACTTACTCATTTTCTACTATCTATCAATTGAGGGTACTCGCCAAGCTTTCCTAGCACACACACAGTTGAAATGATGACAGTAACACTGTAAAGTATCAAATGAGTAAATGAAAAATCCACAATTGGTTGCAAATACGTATAGAGAAGACGTAAAACAATGCTAAACCAAATTAGAGCCAAGGATTATGAGAGATTACACACACCGGTGAGACGTTGTTACGGCTGTCTACACGAGGCAATAACAATATTTGACTGATATGTGCAAGCTTAAGTAATTTGCAACATGGTTAAGAAATCCACTTTGTGGAGAGTTTGTGGTTCTTAATTTAATGTCTTCTACTGTCTTCATCCTCTGGGTTTTCCTATATACTTCTTGATAGCTTCTCATTATTCTTTCTCGTTCCAATCTACCTTCTTCGACTTATCCAAAGGTAATGGCAGTCTCTAAGGTTTTTCTAAGTTTGGTGATCTAAGTATTTGTATTGAGTGTTATTAGATACTAAGACAGGCTATGTTTCTCGTGTCTTTGCTACCAGTGTCCCAGCCTACACAGGTGAGTTGGCATTACTTTATCCTACGTTACAAGGAATCACGTTGACAATGTACTTACAATTTATTTTCAGAGCATTTGCACAATTTCTTTCTCCTTTTTTCTTCTACCTTAACAACCTCAGTATTTTTGGCATGTTACCACTAAATTGACATAATTTATTTCTCACTTTTATCATATACAGATAGGATTTAGAAGAGAGATTCTGATCCTCTCTCTCTCTCTCTCTCTCTCTCTCTCTCTCTGTGTGTGTGTGTGTGTGTGTGTGTGTGTGTGTGTGTGTGTGTGTGTGTGTTTCAGTACTGGGGCTTGAAGTTAGGTCCTTGGCTTTTTTATTCAAGTTTTTGGCTTATTACTCAAGCCTGGTGCTCTACCACCTGAGCCCTACCTTCATTCTTGCTTTTTGTTGGCTAATTGGAGATAAGAACATTCATCATAGATTTGTCAGCCTCCTGTAGGGAGGATTACAGGAGTGAACCACCATTATCTGTTTATATCTAAGCATCCATCGTGAACACAAGGCACTGTGTTACTTTATTACAGTTTTTACTTTTGCAAAGCCTGGATATCTATATTAAAATATAGGTCATCTTTCTTTCAATGGCTTTAATAATATCATTTCTCCTTTCTGGGAAAGCTACAAAAGCACACTGGCCTTTAAAATACCACATACCTAGGTAACTGTTCATCCATTTCCTTTTAGTTTTATACTGGTAATGCTGGATTTTTCTCCACAGTGTGTGAATCCCCATCCTGGCTCCGTCACAGACCCTCCTGTGGTGTTTTATAAGAGGCAGCTGCTGAGCTTCCCCCCCACCCTGATGACTGGAAGCCAAGGGTGGAACCTGATATCTGGGCTTTCACAACTCCGCAGTAATGAGTCATGGATGCCAGGCCAGCAAATTGTGAGACTGGGGATGTCTTGGTTTTGTTCCTACTGCAGCTCCTGCTCCTTGCAGCTCCTTTAAGGTAAATTCATGACGGCACTGACAGTGTCTCTGTTCCATGGAGAGTGTGCTAGAAGACTCCCCCCACCCCCCCCACCCCCACACACTGATGCTAGGAGGATGTCTTCTCTGTGGGGTTCCTTGCCAAGTTGTGGTCCTCCTTGCCTTCCTCTCCCTTCTGTCAGGACAGATTAGAACGGGAATCGCTCCTGGGATGACCTTAGACACAGCTCATTTCAAGTGACAGAGCCCTCACCTGCCGAGTCCCTGAGTGACCACATGGAAGAGAACTAAGTTGGAAAACCAATAGTTTTTCCTCTGCTCTGACATCACAGCAATCAACACAGAAGACTTCTGTGACCCAGAACGGTGTCTGGAATCTCCCTTCACCAGCAATAGGCACTTGGGCAGCGGAACCCAGCTGTGTCCTTCCAATTCCTCAGCTCTGACGCCATGGGCATGGTAGGACCAATTCCTCGGGACAAGGGCCTGGTCCCCAAAGGGCTCTCACGCTCCTACAGTTGCCAGTTGCCAATTCCTTAGTGTCTGCGCCATTAAACGATTTGGAGGCTATTTGTCATACCAAGTGTCCTACTCAAATGCAAGACGAGAAGTACCTTATTTTCCTGATGATCACATGAATTCATTTGTACCCATCGAGATAGTCAGAAGGATGGTTTTTGTTTAGTTCTTGTTGACATTTTCTACCTTGTTAAAACCTGAGGATGTGTGGTTTGCTTAGAAATTCTTTCTTTTTCCAAATGTCAAAATGATAATAAAAGCCATAATCTCAATTCTATAACCAGTTGGTCATCTCCCATCATGCTAAGTATTCATTCTGAATTTTCACCTACTTCACAGCAGTCAATTGACCCGACAACTAAGGAGCAGGCCCAGGCTATCTGAATGCTTTTAGGCGATTCAGAAAGTCACCTCCCATTATCAAGAACTTCCAAGAGAGTGTTTGGTGCCAGGCAGAAGCTTCATTCTCTTTGTGTGAGCTCAACAAAGAGTACTGCTTTGGGAAATATTGGTACATAGATTAAGAAACTTTTTTGGGGGCTGGGGATATGGCCTAGTGGCAAGAGTGCTTGCCTCGTATACATGAGGCCCTGGGTTCAATTCCCCAGCACCACATATACAGGAAACGGCCTGGTGGCGCTGTGGCTCAAGTGGCAGAGTGCTAGCCTTGAGCAAGAAGAGGCCAGGGACAGTGCTCAGGCCCTGAGTCCAAGCCCCAGGACTAGCCAAAAAAAAAAGAAACTCTTTTGTTTTTTTAGCAATGGCAAGGGGTGCTAGTACTGGACCTTGAACACAATATCTTCCTTTTTTTTGCTTTTGCTCTACCATTTGCAGTCTACCATTCGAGCCAAACCTCTACTTCCAGCTTTTGGTGGCTAACTGGAGATAAGAATCTCATAGACTTTTCTGCCTGTGCTCACTTCCCACTTTGCTCCTCATATCTCAGCCTCCTGAATAGCTAGGGTTATACCATGAGCCACGGGTACTCAGCTGCCTAGACAAGAACATGTTAGCCTTCCTACTGATGTGTATTTTTTTCTACCCAAAGGTGAAGAACTTACTTATATTTCAGATTTTGTGCCATTATAACACTAATGTGTCTAAGAGCATGCACATTCAAAGACCTTTCTTAGTGGTTGCACAGTGTCTGGAGATGTGAAAATGAGGATCTCTACCGGAAGCTAACAGGCAAACAGGCGGCCCGGTTCATTTGGCAATGTTATGTCTCTAGTGCCTCATGAAGCCACGCACTTCTGATTCAATGACATTTGTCAATTCAGTGTAATTTTTTTTTTGGTAAAGTGTTCTAGATGCTCTAGAAGATGAACACTTAGTACATCCACACATTCAAGCTGACTCTGAAAGCAGATATCTTGATGACTTCAGCTGGAGAAAACAGATGCACTGACTCAGCTGACTACAGGGAAATTCTTAAATGTGCTTTCCTTGCACGTGTGTGATCCCAGTTCTGAATTATTATATAATAAATCATACCCTAACTTTTTTTTACACAAAGCCATTATGCATGTGTATTCTGCTTAGGAGCTTTATTTCTGTGACTTATAGGTGGCACATACAAAGAACCACCCAGGTAGAGTTAAACCATCCGCCACTACCTGACCAAAGTCAGAAAGATGCTCCAGAAACGTTCTTAGTGGAAAGCATGCAGTCTGCCTATTGGAGATCAACCTGGGCACAGTTCCACACGGGTGTCCCTCCTCAGGGAGCTGGCCTGGACACACGAAACCCAGACAGTTTCCTGGATTATATTTTTCCAAGTCCAGGCTGACAAAACAGCCTGGATGACTTTGTTTCCCCTGACTTCCCCTTTCCGTGCCTGGTACTTCAATAATCCTGGAGCAAAACCATAGAGAGAAAAGCAGCTCTGACACATGAAGGTGGATTTTATTTTCTGAGGACGACCACAGCAATAGCTCCCATCTACCACATTGTTTGACACAATGGCACCTGAGCAATCTCCCTATGGAGATCAGGGGTCTACGCCCCTGTCCATAAGTCTGGGCAGACTTATGACTTGGAATAAGCTAGAGCCAACCCTATATGACCTCTAAGCATATGTCATAAAAAGTCACCAAGCGATTGCCTACTCAACTAGAATGTTTTGTGTAGAAGCCCTACAGACCTTTTAAGAGATCTAGTATACCCTGATGTAAGACAGGCCACAGACCAGTATCCCAGTGGGCAGTACCCCTGGACATGCCAGTCAACAGCCAGCATCAACTGCCAGTGAGTCAAGATGCCATAGTGATGACAGTGTCAAAACTGGGGAGTCTCTTCCTCGGAGACACCCAGAAATCATGGAGAAGAAACAAGCTATTCCCTCTGAGCTCCATGCAAATCTGTAACCTAATGTTTTGTTTTTCTTCTCATGTTTACCTGCATTGGAGCTCAAACTCTGGGCCTACGCACTGTTCCTTAGCATTTCTGCTCAAGGTTGATGCTCTACAACTTGAGCAATGCCTCCACTTTCCCACTTTAGGGTGGTTAATTCAAGCTAAACTTTGAACTGCAGTTCTCAGATCTCAGCCTCCTGAGTAGCTAGGATTATAGATGTGAGCCACCAGTGCCTGGCTATCAAACTCTGAAAGAAAATGGGTATTAAGTTTTGGCATCATTAATTGCCTTACAGCAGTAGGTAGAACATACTTGGGTCCCCACATCAGACATCTAGGATGGAAAAGCAGACTGGAGATGAAACTGCTAGTGTGCAATAGCCCGAGATATGGCAGACAACATTGGAATCTTCTCTGCTTCTCGGTTTGGTTTCTATTGCCTACAAACACACACTCTTCTGTCAGATACGTGTGCAGCTAACCGTTTTCACAGGAAACTTTTAGCTCTAACTCCTGCCCAGCTGATTATCAAAATATGAGTCATTTCCTCATTGGAAACTCAAAGTGTCTTCATGCTGGGTTCTCACCAGAGAATGAGTGCCTTTAAATTCTGGGTTGTGAGGTCCTTTCATACTCTGATTGTAAGAAGCTGACTTTGTAGACATTTGCTTGAGGAATATTTTTTATGGGGAGTAACTAGTTTATTTTATTTTATCTCTGTGAAAAGCCTATGAAGGTGGAACATGTTCTACTCTTTGGTTTGGCAAAGCACGGGCAATTTAGAGCCAGATTTGTATCTTACCCTAGCAACTGTGCAAAAGACTTCTGTACACTGCTTTAACTTCTGGGTTTAGTATTTTCGTTGCTATTCTCCTCTTTATGGATTTCCTCATTTTTTTTTTTACCCCTTAGTGAAATTTGTGAAGTCATTTCAAATCCTTTGTGGAACAGGCAATATGTAAATAAAATAATGGGAAAAAATGCTTATCTTTCCCATGTCAAAACAATGAACAACAGTACTAGCATGAATGGACATGTTTATAAAATACCATGAAATAATCATCTGACTGAGCCTCAGATCCGGAGGAAAGAGCGTAGGATCTAAGAACACACCATTGGCTGACAAGCACGTGTCCGCTTGACACTGAATTGTGCAGGCTGCGAAGGGATGTTCAGCACCAGGAGCTAAGAAAGGAAGCCACATCCTCTCTCTTAAGACTTTCATGTTTGTCTCCTGAGCCATAATCCTCCAGAAGCATTTTCCCAGAGTACAGAATGACTCTCTGGTTATTTTGAACACACACACACACACACACACACACACACACACACACACACACACACACACAACTTGTGTCCAAAATGTCTGTTTTTTTTTTTTTTTTTTTTGGCCAGTCCTGGGCCTTGGACTCAGGGCCTGAGCACTGTCCCTGGCTTCTTCCCACTCAAGGCTAGCACTCTGCCACTTGAGCCACAGCGCCACTTCTGGCCATTTTCTGTATATGTGGTGCTGGGGAATCGAACCTAGGGCCTCGTGTATCTGAGGCAGGCACTCTTGCCACTAGGCTATATCCCCAGCCCCAAAATGTCTGGCTTTGAGAGACGATTGGGCATGTAGGTGGCACATATCTGTAGTCAGATTGTTTCTATCAGCTTAAGTGAATACTAGAAAGGATAAACATATTCTTGAAAAGGTGTCACACACTCGTGACTATGACAGACTAATCTTATTTTCCTTTAGGAGAGCATGATTATAATGCATTGCATACACAGAGATTCAGGGTCTAGGATTGCAGATTTAAAAGATAGCTTAAGATTAATTTGTGCCTGGTGTCAATGGCTCATGTCTGTAATCCTAGCTACTCAGGAGGCTGAGATCTGAGGATCATGGTTCAAAGCCAGCCCTGGCCAGAAAGTCCATGAGACTCTTATCTTCAATTAACTACCAGAAAGCCAGAAGTGGTGCTGTGGCTCAAAGTGGTTGAGCACTAGCCTTGAGCTGAAGAGCTCAGGGACAGCAATCAGGCCCAGAGTTTGAGCCCCACGACTACCACCACCAACAACAAAGATTAATTTGTTTGATGGTTAAAACCATGTGGTTCTATTTTAAAAGTGAGTCTCTGGTGAAATCCTCATACATAGGTTTAATGACGTAAGACTTATCTAATTAAAGTAACAGGAGTTGGGGGAACCTGGAGTTGCCACACCCTAACTCTCCTTCCTGCCCAGGCCCCCATCTCTCAGTACCTTGTGGCCCCTTCCAGACCATGTGGACCTTCTAGAAGAAAGCATGAGAATGACTAGTATCCAGAGAATGAGAAGATAAGCTGGAGATTAAAGGAATGTATTTGCAAAAGACATATCTGATAAGGCCCAGATACCCCAAATATAATAAGAATATTCAAACTCAAGAAGTTCAAACTCAACATAAAAGCAAGAAATCTGGTTCACAACTGGGCCAGAGATCTTTATAGACCTCTTATGAAGGAAGATACATGAGTAACCCAGGCCCTGAGTTCAAACCCCAGGACTGACAAAAAGAAATTAGTAGCTTTTCTGTATGTCAACAGTGAGAAAATCGAGACTGAAATCAGGAAAGCAATTCAATTTATAATAGCCTAAAAATTCCTAGGAATTAACAAAAGATTTGAAGGCCTCCATGATGAAAACTTGGAAACTCTGAAAAAATAAATTAAAGCAGATTTAAGGAAATAGAAAAACCTTCCACGATCCTGGATTGGAAAGATTAACATCACAAAAATGGCAATACTGCTCAAAGCTATCTACAAATTCAATGCAATACCCATGAAAATCTCACAACATTCTTCAATGATATAGAAAAAGCACTCCAAAAATTCATACGGAATAATAAAAGACCCCAAATAGCAAATACAATCCTTAGCAGGAAGAACAGTGTAGGAGGAATAACAATACCAAACTTCAAACTTTATTACAAAGCTTTAGTAGTAATAAAAGCAGCTTGGTACTGTCACAACAATATGTCTGAGGATTAATGGAATAGAATATAAGACCCAGAAGTGAACCCCACAGACCTATAGGCACCTGATATTTGATAAAGGAGCCAAAAACACAGGATGGCAGAAAGACAGCCTCTTCAACAAATGATGATGGCAGAATTGGCTATAAACATTCAGAAAACTGAAGTTAGATCCATATCACCCTGCACCATAATCAATTCAAAGACCTCAATGTAAAATAGCATGAAAATATTACAAGAAGAGATGGGGAAACACTTAGAGCTCCCAGTAAAGGTCCTAAGTAATGATCCAGAATTACAACAAATCAAAGACAGACTTAGATAAATAGGATTGCATCAAAGTGAAGAGTTCCTGCATGGTGAAAGACATAGCTAGCAAGGTAAAGAGAAAGCCCACAGGATGACAGAAGATCTTTACTAGCTATACATCTGACAAAGGCCGCATATCTAAAATACAATATTAACCCCCCCCAAAAGATCCTCAAAGAAAAAACAACCTAATTAATAAATAGGCTAAGAACTTAAAGAGAGACTTTTCAGAAGAAGTGAAAATGACAAAAGACACATGAAGTAAATGTTCAACATCTCAGCCATAAAAGAAATGCACATCAAAACAACATTGAGATTCCATCTCACCCCAGTTAGAATGGCCATTATCAAGAAAACTAACAATAACAGATGCTGGCAGCTACACTATTGGTGGGAATGTAAACTTGTTCAACTACCCTAGAAAGCAGTATGGAGGTTCCTCAAAAAACTAAACAATGACCCAGAAATTCCACTCCTGGGTATTTATCCAACTGACCACAAACCAGGCTACACTAAAGCTACCAGCACAGCCATGTTCATTACAACTTTGTTTACCATAGCCAAGATATGGAATCAATGCAGATGACCCTCAGTGGATGAATGGATCAAGAAGATGTGGTACATATATACACAATGGAATTCTATGCTTCTATCAGAAAGAATGATAGTGTACCATTCATAAGGAAATGGAAAGACTTGGAAAAAATTATAGTAAGTGAAGTAAGCCAGACAGGAAGAAACATAAGTTGTATGGTTTCCCTCAATGTGCATATAAATCTACAAGTAAACACAGTGAATGGTAAAGGACAAAAAAATTACACTGGGACATGATAAGTTAAACAGGACTCTAAACATTAACACAGTGAGATCAAAGGAAGATATGTGAAGGTGAGGATCACAAGGTCTCAAAAGCTATGTGTATATGATCATATAAAATGATGTTTATCAAAATGAACTCAAGAAATGGAAATAAGAGGGTTTTGTTATTTTATTTTTCCCCCTTGTCACTATTTTTGGCTTCTGTAGTTTTTGTTTTGTATCTAACTTTATCTGTTTGGGGAGGGTAAGGATGAGCACAGGCGAGACAAAGGTTGAACATATGCAGCAGTAATACTCACTAGACATTATGTTGAAAATGAGCTATACAGCTTGTGGGGGTAGGGGTTGGAAGGGAAAAAACCTGGGAGAAATATGAGGGAAGTGGTGACACTGTTAAAAAAGAAATGTACTCATTACCTGACTTATGTAACTGTAGCTCTTCTGTATATCACTTTCACAATGAAGATAATTTTTTTATTTTAGAAAGATGTTTAAAAGATGCTTAGTGTTGTACAGAATTAGGAAATTGCAAGTCAAAGCAAGAGTGAAATCCCACCATAAGTCTCTTGAAATGGCCCAAATCAAAAACATTGACAAGACCAAATGGTAACAAGACCTTGTACTTGTTTCTGATGGGAAAGCAAAGTGGCACAAGTTTTAGAAAACCAAACTCACCCACACCATACAATCTAGCATTCACGTCCTTTAGTATTCCCAAAGGAACTAAATATGCTTGTACTCACAAACACCTGCACATAGGTGCTTGGAGCTGTTTTAGTCACAATTTCCAAAACTGGGAAGCAACCCGGATATCCTTTGTTAGAAAAATGGACAAATGGTAGCATATCCAAACAATGAAGTATTATATAGTGCTAAAAATAAATGAGCTACCAGCCCATGACATGGAAGAATCTTCAATTTCTACTCCAAAAGGAAAGAAACCAGTCTACAAAGGCTCGGTGCCCAGTGGTTCTGACTGTAGGATATGCTAGTAAAGTCGAAACCAAAGAGACAGTGAAATGGCCAGCCACATTGGGGGTTGGACAGAAGGAAGAGTGAATAAGAAAAGTAGATTCGAACAGTGACATGACTGGGCAGCGTCATTCTTTTGTAAACCGACAACCATAGAGTACGGAGCTCTAAGGATGGGCCCAGTGTTAAGTGGGGATACGGGTTGCTGTGGCGGCGGAAGCTCATGGACCTCACCGCTCTGTCTGGGTGGGTGGAGCCTGGAAGGATGAGGAAGACATACGGCAACCCTATTCTTGCCACTTGACTTTGCTATGAATATTCACATTTCCTAAGAAGTGAAGTCTACTAAAATATGAAAATGAACTTGAAAACAATTTAAAACTGGTAAAATAAAAATTAAGAAATATAATAAAGAAATCTAAGCTACGGACCGAGTGCAATCATTGCAGGTCTTTTTTTTTTTTTTTTTTGCCAGTCCTGGGGCTTGGACTCAGGGCCTGAGCACTGTCCCTGGCTTCTTTTTGCTCAAGGCTAGCACTCCGCCACTTGAGCCACAGCGCCACTTCCGGCCATTTTCTGTATATGTGGTTGGTGCTGGGGAATTGAACCCAGGGCCTCATGCATATGAGGCAGGCACTCTTGCCACTAGGCCATATCCCCAGCCCGGTTTTGTTTTGTTTTTTTTGAGAAACATGATGAGAGGCGGCGACACTGGATGGGCGAGCAGAGGCGAGGCTGGAAGGGGCTGTTCACACAGGGCTAAGGGGCTGGACTTGACCAAAGCCATCCGGACGGGAAGCATTCCTTTCTTCTGGAATGATTCGAGAGCAATCCTGCTCTTCAAAACAGGGTCTAGGCTGGCATGAGGCAAGGAATGGAAATGGACAGGTATCTTCCAACCCTATTTAATTCAGGGCTTTCACCAAAATGCTAGCAAGAATTATTTTGGAGTTGTTAAATGATGGTTAGTTGGAAGATTCTTTTTCTTAGTCGCTTTTCTGTTCTTTCCATGTCCGCTGCCTTGAATTGCTTTCATAATATAGGGGAGAAAAATATTGTTCAGAATACAGAAAGTGCCTTTTATTCCTGTTACTCACAAATTTTTTCAGCCCTTGGAAAGTTACAGAGAGAATTAGAGTTGGTAGATAAGGACTCTAAACAATAAGGCACTTGAGCCAGGTGCCCACGGCGCATGCCTGTAGTTCGGACTGATCTGAGGATCTCAGTTTGAATCCAGCCCAGGCATGAAAGTCTGGGAGACTCTTTATCTCCAATTAACCACAAAAAGGCAAAAGTGGAGCTGTGGCTCAAGTACTAGAGCACTTAGCACCTGGAGCACAAAAAGCTCAGGAACAGTGCCCAGACACAGACTGGCTAAAAAAAGAAGGTGTTTGCTGTTGAGTTCTTTCATAATATTTCTATCCTCTCCAAAGTGGCTCACATTTCTTAACATTTTCATAGCTTGTGGTTTCAGCAGCAAACAGAACAAACGCATTTGTTGCCCACAATTTTATTTAAACAATGTTCTTTGATGGGAATGCAGTCTAGCAAAAGATCAGTTTTGAAACCTGACATAGGAGGTCCCCAGGGGCCATGCAAATGTGCTGTGCGTGGAGTGGCCATGCTTCCTGGCAGGGGCTGAGGATTTGGCTTTATTTCTGTCTAACTCAGTGATTCACATTTGCTACTCTAGCAGAAATGTGATCTTTCACCTGTCACGATGAACATATGTTTTGCATTCTACATTTCATTTATCATTCTTGTCCATGCCACTTTTTTTTGTGCTAGTACTAGGGCTAGTACTCAGGGCCTGGGCACTGTCCCTTAGCTTATTTTTGCACAATGCTGGCACTCTACCACTTGAACCACAGCTTCACTTCTGACTTTGTGGTAGTTGACTGGAGCTAAGTCTCACACGCTCTCTGACTTTGGCTGGTTCTGAACTGTGATCCTCAGCTCTCAGCCTCCTGAATAGGTAGGATTTTAGGCTAGGGACGCTTTAAAAGAATAAACTTCCCTTGTCCATTGCCTCCCAACATACACTGAGCTCTCCTCAGAGCTGACTCCGTTCCCAGCTGAGCAATGGAATTTCATGTCTGCATTCCATTACAGAGAACCTAGATGTAGATGGGACTTGAATCTGGGGGCCAAGGTGGGATTAGAACAAGGCACAGGTGGAGCCGGCAGCTTCAGGATCACCAGAGAAGGAAGAAGCTTGAGTGAGTGATGATTGGTTCCCAGGCTAAGGGGCTTCATCCAAGCTCATTACCCACTAGGGAAGGTCATGCCAATCACACAGAGACCCAGAACCTGGGGTTTGGGAAGTCGCTGATGGGGCCGGCTTGTCCTTCTGTAGAAGAGGTAAACTCAAAGACAGATTCACTGTCGGCTCTTCAACCATCTGCCTCATATTTTCATAAATATCACTTTAAAGAAAAGGATCAATGGTGTAGGACCAGTGTCAGGAAAACGAACCTGACTCATCAACACAGTTCACCCACCCAATGTTGATGCACACAATAAAACGCAAAAATAACGTAGCATAATTCAGACCCTAGAAAGTCAAATCCTAGGAAGTCCTGCACTGAGTGGACATGTTAGGCGGTGGTCTATGGAGCATCCCTGACTGTGGCTGTACAGGAGGAAGCTGACTGTTCTCTGGCCTTTTCAACAACCTGTCTCACTGGCTATGAGACTTGTCCTAACAAGGACACTTTCATGTCAGGTTGGATGGTGATAGCTTGCTGGGACAGTAGGAAAAATATATCAAGAGCCTTAAATTTTTTCTCTGGATCTTTTTTACATACCAAGTCTACTTCTAGTAGTGTGTGCAAAGTAATCATTAACTATGGGCAAAAGATATTCTGAAAGTGCAGGATAAGTATCATTTATATCAAGAAGCTTTTAAAAGCATAAAAGATCTGTTGAATGGATCATGACCAATTATGTAGCCATTTAAAATTGTATTTCGAAAGAGAGTCCATATGTGCAGTGTTGGGTAAAATATGGGAGTATAAGTACTGCTATCCACTGCCGAATGATACTTCAATCAATGATGGCCCCCAGGGCCTCCATTAGAATAGGATGGCAACGAAAGTTCCTATCGCTTAGAGATACAGAGCGATGCATCCCTGGTTGTGGTGAGGCTGGTGTGAGCAGACCAACTACTGCAGCAGTGCCTTGCACAAACCACCATGTACACTGGCTATCATTTGAAAAAGATGATGAGTGGTTGTGGATACTGGTTCACCTGTTAACAATTAGGTATTTTGGTCATCATTTTAGGATGCACTACTTCTCAAACAATTCTCCCTGTTAGGTGACCTCAGCCTCCTACCGCTCATGTTCCCTGAGCCCTGGCAGCATCAAGACGCCACCATGAGTGATTAACCCAGACCTTCTCGGAATATTCCACAGCGTCCTCCCGGCAATGGGATCACCTATAAAAGCAATTCTCAGAATGTTTCCCCACTGTAAAGTGTCACCAGGCTCTTCGTGAATATATGCAACTACACTGTAGCTGGAAGAGAAAAGAGTGCCCAACATAAACTGTACATCTAAGTTGACACTGTCCTGAGACCCACCTTGTATTAACAATAACCCTATGCCATCGGCCATTATTGCATTGTCCATGTCAAGGACAGGCAGACAGGAGCACAAAGAGTGGAAGTAACAAAGGACAGCTAAGAAGTAACAGGAAAGCCAGGTGGCGGTGGCTCATGCCAGTAATCCTTGCCACTGAGGAGGCTGAGACCTGAAGATGGTGGTTTAAAGCCAGCATGGGAAGGAAAGTCAATGAGACTCTTATCTCCAATTAATCACCAGAAAACCGGAAGTGGAGTTGTGGCTCAATGTGGTAGAGCGCTAGCCTTGAGCCAAACAGTTCAGGGACATCCAGGCCAGGAATTCAAGCCCATGACTGATTTAAAAACACAAAAACTCAACATGAGTTTTGGTGATAACAAACTATATTCAATCTCCAGCATTTCACCTCTGGCTCTTGAAACTCAGGTTCTTCTCACATAAAACATATGATCATACCAGCCAGATAGTCCTTAAGTCTTTACTCTTCCTAGCAGTTCAAAAGCTCAGAGTTTTATCTGAGACTCAAGGCAAACTTTTTTTCCAGCTGGGAGATTATAAAATCAAAACAAGCCATCTACTTTGAATGTACAATGACAGGAAAGGCACGGGGCATAGAATCTTATTCCAAAATGGAGAAAGAAGGAAATAGGAATCATTGATCCAAATTAAGACTGAAACCCATCGGGGCAGGCATTAAATCCTAAGGTCCCAAGTTCACCCACATTGCAGTGGGTGGGTCGCATGGCGTCAGGCAGCCGTGGACTCGTGGCTTTGAGTCATGGGCTGACTCTTAGCACTGCAGGAAGGCCTGCAGCCTTCCCCAGGGGATGTGGTACATTGCTGCTGGCTCTGTCTTTCTGGGGCTCTTGTTCAGTCTCTTCTCCTGGGACTCCTCGAGGACTTAACCCATCAGATTCATGATAGAAGCTATGACTCTAGAGCAAACTTCCCTCCGGCCTCTCAAGCTTCCCTTTGAAATCTGGGTGGAAGCCAGCAGGACCTCAGAACGCTTACTTGTGTTCTGTACCACCAAAAAATGCATGCCACCGAGGACCGCCCTGCTACAAGTGCGACCGGCCTGATTGCACCACAGCGGCAGCGGCCACAAAGTATTTTGTCAGTAAAAAGAAAGGAGCAGAGTCTCAAACAGCCCTTAGGTAGCAAGCCATGTGAATGTGTCCCACACAGGGTCTCTGAAACAACACAGGGTCTCTGAAACAAATCTGCTCTTGGAAGCCACTGGATTATGGTCACACTGTTGAGTGAGTGGCAGAGCCATTTATCTTGAATTTCAGTCCTCCAGAATTAGATATATAGACATGTGGTCAAAAGGGATTCTGATATGAAAAAAAAGTGTGTGTGTGTGTGTGTGTGTGTGTGTGTGTGTGTGTGTGTATGTATGTGTTTCTAATTCTGATTTGACTCTTGTAGGGGATTACAGAATGGGAGAGAAAAAGGGAATGCAAGAGAGTGAAACAGGACCAAAGACCATGCCACACCACATTTTCTGGAAACCAATGGAGGCCATGACGTTTATTTAGGGCAACACCAGAAGTTGATTGCAAGAAAGGCCCTAAAAGTTGAATCAATGGCTTGCAGAATCCAGTCCGCCAGAGAGAAGACAATAAACCATTTAATAACTATGAAGTGCTAGTTAGTACAAAATAATGACAATAAGCAGACTCCCTGGAGAGGAATCTTGGCATGACAAAAGAGCTCAGGAGATAATATAATCAAACCTTCTCCAGTGTGACAACAAGGGGAGAATTTGACAAGGTGCCCATTCTCCATTCCCAAGGCCTGCTCCCGTTAGGAGCCTTCAAAGCCGAGACTTAATGATGCACAGTGTTTATAAGCAATATGTTTTTAAAATGTGCTTTCATCTAAATATAGGCATTCTCTGAATCATTGTCTTATTTCCAAACTTAAAAATATAAACACTCTAGTTGTCTAATAATACGGAGTGAGGACAAATAATCCAGCTCCATGGAGAGGAAATGCTCTTTGCAATGAGAGCTTGTAATAATTAATCATGAAATAAATGCTCCTTCGACCAGAATGTGGCCTGTGATGAAGACAGAAGAAGCAAACTGGATTTCATCAACCTCAATGGCATGTGTTTTTCATCAGGACTCTGGGAAGGGGACATAGTACTACTAACCAAGCAGAACTAGATGACAACGCCTTCCATCCACTTAACATTCACATCTAATACATGCACGCATGTTCATCAACCCCTTCACTCAGCGAACACCACACGCACTGTTTACATCAGTTCTTTCTAGAACTCCTTCCTTCTTAAGTTTGTAAGTATCTGTGGGTTCGGGCTCTCACTCCTCTCTATTATTCTATCAACTGAAAGACAAATGTTGCCTGAAGATAAGCGTTAGATGGACAGACAATCAAGGCTACTTCATTTCAATGGTATAAGTGGTCCTGCTAGTGATGATTCAGGGAGCCGGCAGGCACAGAGACTTCTGGGTAGCTGGGCATGGTATGAGGGCCAGGAGAAGAAAAAAGACCTACAGTGTACAAGAGAGCCCAGAGGAGTTGGAGTCAGAAGCCATCCTGGGGCCCTAATTGACAAAGTTATCAGAGACTGAAGGATGTGGGGGCATACTCTAGATACATGGGCTTGCAGTAAAAAGAGGTTCAGATATAAAAAAGAATGTGTGTGTCTCTGCGTGTATATGTTTGTGTCTGTGTGTAACATGCCCGTAATTCTGAGATAGTTGGAGGAGATTACAGATCAGAGGAGGGAAAAGAATGTTTGAGGCAGAACAGGAATGATTAAAAACAAGCAAAGATCACTCACTGAAAGCTCTGGAATAATGGGGATAGCGGAGCTGGGGAATGTGAGAATAAGGTGAATCTGATGAACGCAATGGATAGACACGTGTGATATACCAGCATGGCACACACTAAAAAATACTGTAAAATGAATGAAATCAATAAATGGAAAGCAGATCTTCCTGGGAGCGGGGGTATTGGTAGGAAGAGGGAAGGGATTTGGAGGGTGACTGTGACTGTGGCATGGGCTGTGTGGTTCATGTACATGTGTGACTGTGTGAAAGAGAAGCGTGAAGCTCACTGAGGTTGTTTTGGGAAGGGTGAGTGCAGAGTGGGTGCATTGTAATCAAGGTGCGTTGTCTGTAAATCTGAGCGTGCAAAGCGAACCTCCCTTGTACAACGCACCGATGCTAATAAAACTAATTATAAAGGGGGGGGTTCAGAAAGAGATAGCAATCATCATTAAATTTCAAGGCCAAACCAAACATTCATGAGCTATTTCAGGTGTTGTACACATGAAGCTTTGATACAGGAATTTCCCATCTTTAGAAACACTCACTGATCAAGAGGAGGGGATTCTGAAGGGAGTGAAACCCATGAGCAATGAGCATCAGGAGGAGGGGCTTCTGAAGGGAGTGAAACCAACGAGCAATGAGCATCCGAGCCCACCAGTGAGTGACGAGGAGGAGGGGCTTCTGAAGGGAGTGAAACCCATGAGCAATGAGCATCAGAGCCTACCAATGAGTGACAAGGAGGAGGGGCTTCTGAAGGGAGTGAAACCAATGAGCAATGAGCATCAGAGCCCACCAGTGAGTGATGAGGAGGAGGGGCTTCTGAAGGGAGTGAAACCAATGAGCAATGAGCATCAGAGCCCACCAGTGAGTGACGAGAAGGAGGGGCTTCTGAAGGGAGTGAAACCAATGAGCAATGAGCGTCAGAGCCCACCAGTGAGTGACGAGGAGGAGGGGCTTCTGAAGGGAGTGAAACCAATGAGCAATGAGCATCAGAGCCTGCCAATGAGTGATGAGGAAGAGGGGCTTCTGAAGGGAGTGAAACCAATGAGCAATGAGTGTCAGAGCCCACCAGTGAATGAAGGGCAGGGCTTCTGCAGAGGGTCACTGAGGCCTCCACTGGAGTCTTTCACCAGGAAATCACTTGTCACCTATTATTTTACACATAATTCACTAGCACACATAACACAGTCTCAGGGCGACAATTACAGTCTCAATTATTATTACCTTGGAAGACTTGCATTTCTTTTTTGAGCCTAGCTGGGAGACTTTAAACTCACACGCTTGTGCAGTGTGAAGACAACGGCTCCGCTCAGTTCAAGCCAGATTCTCCTCAGGGAGGATCGCACTGTCATTAGCAGGGGCCACCTGTGTTGCTTGGACTTCATTAGACACTTTCTACTTTATCCATAAGGATCCTAGAGCCTGGCCCTTTGTTTATCCACCTAATAGTATGATATTATCTAGACATATAGTTGATTAAAAAAGGACAGTCTAGGGGCTGGGAATATAGCCTGGTGGTAGAGTGCTTGCCTCACATACATGAAGCCCTGGGTTTGATTTCTCAGCACCATATACATAGAAACAGCCAGAAATGGCGCTGTGGCTCAAGTGGTAGAGTGCTAGCTTTGAGCAAAAAGAAGCCAGGGACAGTGCTCAGGCCCTGAGTTCAAGCCCCAGGACTGGCAAAAAAAAAAAAAAAAAAAAAAGACAATCTATTTCAGAATGGTTGCAACAGCCTGGGAGAAATGAGAACTTCCAAGTCCTCCTGAGCACATTCAGCATCTATTAATGACAGATTGAGAGTGATATTTTTTTGACAGTCCATAGTCCAAAGATTATGAGGAAAACAAAACTAAAGAATAAAGAGGATGAGAGAACTTTTAAGGGAAATTAACCGTGTGTCTAAAGAAGAAGAGAACAATTCAAGCTGTGTTAAAAAAAAAAAAACAGTTAAAATATCCACGGAATTGTGACATTCATTTTGGTATGGCTGTCATATATCATAAAGATTGTAGTAGGAATTCAATAAATATTAAACGAGACTTATTAACATTGAATAACTAGAAAAATGAGTGTGAATTCTGAGTAAATAAAGGAAATCAACCAGCTAGTCAATGCTAGATCGTATGGTATAGAGTCTAGGCATCGGAACATTCCAGAGAAAGAGGATTCATGATGGGCACAAGAAATATCCATGCCTTCCCAAATAAGGTGACATTTAAGGCCAGCCTAGAGGGGTCCCGACTATCTGAATGGTCCTGAGGAGTCCTTATAGCCACACGGGCAGCAGGGGGACAAGGAACTGGGTCGCTCTCTGCTTCAGGAGCCCCTCAAGATACCCACAAACATATTCCTAGCAGGTCCTCAAATGACTGTTTTCATTGTATTTTCTCTTTCTTTCCAATGTAATTAGTTTTGATTATCTTCAAGTAGTTAGTCAAAGGAGCTCCCATGTAACAAAGCCGTTTATGAATACAATGTGTCTTGATCAGTATCACCTTTTTAACAGTCTCACCCATCCCTCCCCTCCCCACCCCTTCTCCTCACACCTTGGCAGCATTCTCAAGTTCTCCCCCTCTTCATTTGTCCACCCCCCTCCCAACCCTTTCAGGTACCCACTTCCCAGAGCTTTATTTTGCTGAACTTTTCAATTCTTCCAGTGCCTCTGCCCCAGGGAGAACCCAGGCTCCTCAGGGAACACAAAGCCCGACCCTCCTCCCTGCCCTGAAGTTTTCCAAACTTGGGCCTGGGATAGGATGGCTTCCCAGGTTTCCAGAATCCTGTCAGGTCAGGTGTGGATCCTGTCAGAAACTTGAGGAGTCAGTGTCCTTTTGTAATCTGTCTCCTGATGGTCCAGGGTTACCTTAGCTCAATGCAACGAATGGAATGGGATTTGAGAGGGAAACAGACTGTGGTGAGGCATGCCTTCCCTCTGCTGACTACCCTTCCTCTCTGACAAGGGCCCCAGACGGGGCAGGCAGGACTGTCTCCGTCTCCTCCTCTCAGCTCCCTCTCTTCCAGGAACACTATCAGACACTCAGCAGTGGTCAGCCCCGGAACCGCCTCTCCAGCACACAGTTCATTGTGTGGTGAGATTGGCTTTGTTCGTCGCAGGTTTAGGAGACTGCTTCTGTTTTATTACCCCTCTCCCAAGCCTGCAGCCCTGTCCTTGATGGAAAAGCCTGGCTGTGGCCCTCTTATCTCAAGATAACGGTCAGCACACAATGCCTCCTATTTCCAAAACAGTATTCCAACCCTTCAAGAGGAAGCAGACACTCAAAGATCCCCAGAATAGAGTATTGAGAGCTGCAAATCCTGCAGTGGGAAATTCAGTAGTGGGGTCAATAAAGTTAAGGTTTTGATGGTAAGGTGATCTAATGTTTGGCCTAATGGTTTCACGGTAAAATCTTGATCTTCTTCTGTATAATATTTTTTAAATGAACCATCACAACAACAGAAACAAAAAAAATGCAAGGAAAGTTTATATGGATTGGAAAGAAATGTTTTTCATTACTAAGATCAGAGTGGCTACTTGGGCGGATTATATAACTGGGTAATTTCACTTTTATATCTGAGGTCTTCTTTCCTGATTAAAGTAGGAGGGTGCGGGGGGGGGGGGGGGGAGAGTCCCAACAACTGTTAGGCCTGTTGCCCTTGAAGTTAACGGATTGCCCACAGGAGCGCCATCCGCACGTGCCAGCCCTCCACCGAAGAAGGAGCAGGTTCGGGACCTGGCACTGTGCAGCCGAGTGGCATTGCTCCCAGAACTCTCATCCAATAAAGAGCCATTGTGGGATCTGGACCCTTCCATGTACAGGACAAACGACTCAAATGAAAAGCACAATGCATGTGAGTGCAACCAGAAACTTGAATGGAGTGGTAATCACTTCCTTAGTGCAAATCACATTATTTTCCATGGAACTTCCCTCTGTAATTCAGGCCTGGCCTAGTGCAATAGTACCAATTTCCATTTCTCGGTGGATAAGTGAGAATGATTGCTGTGATAACCATTAAGCAATAGGGGCTACTAGCATTGGTGGAGAGGAGAAAGTGGAAAATTGTCAGGGGAGATGGAAGGGTTTGGCATTCACTGAAAAGAGACAAAGATGTGGACAGAGGAGGAAGCATAAATTCTCTATGTACGGGATCACACAAACGACAGGAACTAGAGACTGTATGTAATGCTGTAAGGAGCTAAAGCGGGCCTAAGGGTTCCAAACAGTGGTGATTTCTATATGACCACGAAATATGGGCATGACATGAAGCTGATGCTTCTCAGGAACCCAGGCCCTGGGTTGGGGGCGGGGGGAGCTGTAGATCTAGTTCCTATGTGGTCCACAGAGGCTGGGAGGAGTAAGGTGTTTGTTCAGACTGAGCCACCATTTCCATCAAAGCAACCCCCCCTGTGTTGAATATCCAGTCTCCCTACAGAAGAAAACAGACTAGCAAAACAAAACCAATACTGTTCTTAGCCTAAGGTCCCTCAGATGAAGACCCAGGAGGGCTTCCGGGCCGGGAGGCACACGGGCCGCTTGAACAGTGAGGGCCACTGAACCCAGTTACCACATTCTACGGCGTTCAGTTTGGGATGGGGCTATTATTGTTTAAATCTTCAAATAGGCTATATTTTAACTAATCAGTTTCAACCAGAGACACTGTCTGGCTCCAGTAACCTTTATTCATTACTAACTGGAATTTGGAATTGCTCCTAAGTTTTTCCTAGTGACCCTGAGGATTGAAACCCACGGATGTAAGGCACAAAAGCGCTGCCACTGATCTATGCGCCTAACCCCCAGGTCACAATTTCAACCTGGAGTCACTTGGTCCCCTTACTTTCTCATATACAAGTATATGAAATGTATGCCTACCTACACATACCTTTCATAAAGGAAAGTAGTCCCCATATGTCCCCATATCTGTGAATGAAGGCAAATATTTCAACAAAAATAAAACATTTGATTCATTATCCAAATGTCACGTACTGGGGCTGGAGATCCGGGTCTGAGGGCTGCTGTCCCTTTGTTTCTTTATGAAAAACAAAAACAATGACAAAAAACTCCCTTTGGCTACAGTAACACTTCAGCTTTCTGATGGTTAACTGGAGGTAAGCATCTCACAGACTTTTCTGCCCTTGCTGGCTTTGAACCACGATCCTCAGATCTCAAGATTCCAGAGTAGCTAGGATTATGTGTGAGCCACCAGCACCCAGTGCCCAAATATCAGATTTTTACCCATCATATTTGATCAACATGACTCTGTCTCTCTCTTAAGTAATCCACATGATGATAAGTTATAGTCAATGTATGTCATTTCTTTCAGTATATGACATTTTTTTTGTATGTGGTGGGCAGATTGTATCTGAGTGAAAAAATAAATAAACACACGTAAATATTCTTTTCCAGCAACCCAGCATTCAGCTCTTGTGTCAACTCACCAGAATTAAGCAAAATGATAGATTTGAGGCACACAAACTCCTCTCCCTGCAGATTCATCATACGGAACCGAGTCGACGTGGCCAGCAACATGTCAAAGATCTCCACCATGCCCTCTACACATTTACCCTGATTCCTACGAAAACAAAGTGTACAAGGCATTAAAGCACAGACAAGGCTTCCAGAGGGCACAAGGTTCGCATGCATACAAGTCTACCAGCTCCAACTCTGTTAACAGAAACCTGCAGCCCCTCCTCTTCACAGACGACCAGCATGCATTTGAATTGGAGGAGGTCTTCCAGCAATAAAACATCCTTGAAACCCACAAAGATCTTCTGTAAATAAAATATTCCCATTTCAGCTCCTTTAAAAGAATGATGGGCTAGGTGGCTGCCAAACCTCTTGTGTTAAACATGGAAATTTTCAGTAGTCAAAAATGATTATGAGTCAGATAACCATTTTCTCTAATACATGTTTATAGATTTCTTGCTGCATTTTCGACATTGTAGTCATTAGGAGAAGAAAGAAGTGCTCCTTCTCCCGAGCTGTACATACATAGGCTTCAACTAAGTCCCCACACGTGTGCTTTGCACAACATTTGAAGTCCAGGAAAAACGACAGGAAGTGTGGGCTGGTATTGGACTGGAATCACTGCTGTTGCAAGTGGAGGGTGGGAATGGGGTTGCTGCAGGTGGCATTCAAGCTGACACTAAGAGTCTTCCCATCTACTCAGATTAGACCCATGTTGATGCGGAAGCACTTACCATGGAATTCTCCAAAGTTCATTGTGCTAAGAGGAGAGCGTAGCAAGACACAGAGATGGCATTTACTTATTAGCTATAGATATCCTGGTAATAGAGAAAGACAAAGCCATAAAGGGAGAGGTTGGCCATTTGCCCTGAAACATCTAGAAGACAACAGGCCATGCACATTTTGCTTTGACTGTGAAATTGGGATCCACAGGAGCAGAAAGGGAACTTCCAAAGCTGCGTGACTCAATGGGTGAATGCACGCTGGTCAGACCAAAGGTATGTTAGCTTTCATGGAAGATATTGTATTGAAAGGAGTTCAGTTTGTTATATAGTCTAATTTTTTTTAAGTAGGAGGAAAAAAAATCTTCCTAGTGAAAAAAACAAACAGGGAGAGATGGAAATGTTTGGAGCATGAAGCTTTAAAAATAACAACTCATAGCCAAAATAGAGAAATGTTCCTTTCCCAGTGGAGAGTCTCTGTTTACTTAACAGACTGCACACCGGCAGGGGGCGATGGCTGGGTGTGGGAGGGAGCCTGCTCACCTGCTGCGAGCAAAAGTTCAGTTCAGAAACTGGGAACGTTGGGCTTTGCAATCCTCCCTTCTTCTTCTTCTTCTAGTCCCTTTTCCCACAGGTTCCCACACTGCCTCATGAAGAGCTCCTTCTTAACCCTTCCAGAGTTTTGCTCTCAGCTCCTTTTGATGAAAGAGCCATCCTCTGATTCCCACCAGAAACTGCTGTCCCTCAATGTATGCCTTTGTCCTGTACTACCTACTAAAAGATAGTGTCCTCAGAGAGAGTGTGTATCTCCTATTCTCACTCTAGTTGCACCGTGTGTGTGTGTGTGTGTGTGTGTGTGTGTGTGTTTCCTTTAGAGAACAAGACAAGGACATGAAATAACCACCGATCATAGAGACAGCATAGGAAGACTCTGGAGCTAGCCTTTGTGGATGGAGCACGTGTGCTTCACGTGTCTGATCTCTCACCACCCATATTCCCTCAGATATGTATTACAATAAAGATTTAACTTTCTAGGCTATGCTATAAGAGGCTAAAAGTGTGCATCACCTTCAGAAGAATGAACTCAGTGCCTTTCCCAATGGGAACAAGTTCGTTGATGTAAACCCTGAAGTTGATCCATTATTGGTATAATACATAAAAAAAAACTGATATGCTTGAATGGGCCCAATGGTGTTTTCCATTCATGGCGGCATGGTGGCTGAATGCCAGTGACTGGCTGATGACATGGTGCCCAGGTGTCACTCCTCAATATCATTACAACTTGGCAAGCAAAGGTTACAATGTGGGCTAGGGAGCAGGAAGATGCGTCAACTTATAATTCGCCACCAATTTCTGTGGCCCTTGAGGCACTGGCCACCAGCCCAATGCAAAGGCCCAGGTCGTTACATAATGTGGTCAGCGCTGCATGCCCAAAGCCTTGCCCGGATGTTCTATCCTCACTCTGAGAAGGAAATCAGACTAAAGCATCTCACTCACATTGTCAAGGGGCTGAGTACAATCACAGCATTCAAAATCAGGTGAATACTAAGACTCAAGAGACATGACGGGATGAGATGATTAGTCTCAAACCCTGAGATGCTCCTGAGGCCGAGGAACACGTGGGATGGAGAAAGCGAGCTGTATTTTTACAGGAAGTGCAGCATCACTCGGAGATCAGAAGAAGTCGTTTATGAGGCAGAGCAGCCTATGACTCCCACTGTGAGACGTGACAGCCTGCAACGACCAACTCCTTCACCAATTATCACCGTCTGCTTCTCAGAGCACCTCGAAATCCCCTTGTGGGGAGCCTCATTCTGCCACTAGCCTTCTTCAAACGCAGTCCACTTGCGCCTAAGTGCAACGGGACTTGAAAGAACATGTGCTCATGGCAGGCCCTGGAAGTTTCTCCTCTATAAAAATGGAAGCCCAAGGGTCACCACTTCCTGCTCATGGGAAATAACGAACTCTGATGATCAACCTGTGCTGTGTGTCATCAAAAATCCATCTTCCAAATCTGTATTACACATTTGTACCAACTCCAAAATAGAAAGCTGCCCATTAGCCTCCCTTTGTATAAAAAGGAAATTGATCAATGGAAAGTGAGAAGACATTCAATTTAGTTGTCCTGGGAAAAAATGGAACAATATGATAAGAAAACAGAGTTAGAAATCAAGATCCTGTTTCAAAATCCACAGGGGCGAGATCAGCTGTATTTAAAGAACGTCAGTATTTTTTATGGTATAAAACTCTCTTAGCCCATGCTCTGAAAAATTGTGATAGCATAAATATTGATATGACCAAGAGTTGTACATAAACTTGTGAAATATGGAAGAAAAGTCCTAAAAAAGGAAAAACGGAAGCAATGTGTCTTGCAAGATGCATATTTTTAAATGAAAGTGGTTTAGCTTAGGCTTGGGAGTCTAGATGCCTGGGTTCAAATCCTGGTGCTGGTGTTTACTATGTGGTCTTACATAAATTATTCTACCTGCTCCTGAATGAACAGCTAGACTAACCCAGATCAGGCTGTAAATTGAATAAGATATAATGAAGCCAACGTGATCAAGAAAGAAATTAGAACAGGAAGTGGCTTTCTGCCCTATGAAATGTTTACTTCCTTAAAGAAAGGTTGCACTGAGGTAGTCAACAGCAATCTGGAGAGCCTTGGGATATCATTGCAAAATGTCTGGTCTGAAAGAAGTTGATAAGCAGACCACATACCTGAAGGAGTGATCAAGAAGTCACACACGTGGTGTACTGTGGGCGGAGTGGCTGCCATTAGTAAAACATTACAAGAAAGGGGCAAATACAGGCAAGATCTGCCTTATTCTCAAGCAGGAATCAAAGAGCAGGGGGAAAAATCAAAGATCAATCGTTTCAATGTTTAAAAAGCTCATTTCTAGCCAAGAAATATTGAGATGAAAGTGCAAAGGGCTTTTGGTGGAAAAGTCCCTGTAAGATTTCTCAGTTCACAACTGCTCTTCTCATCCTGAGTCCCACATCCAAGGGCTTAGCAGGCATGATTGCGGCACTCTGTGGTTAAGACGAGTTTAGATAGACCTCTGTTGAACAGGTACTGAATTCGGATTTTATTTTCCCTGCCATGATTCCCTCAACAACAAAGTGGATCACTACTATACACTGCTTATATTGTACTAGAAATTCTAAGTAATATAGAGATGATTTTGAATGAATAGAAGGACATTATCAAGTAAAGCACCACTCAAGGAACTTGAGCCTCGGTGGATTTTGACACTCTCAGGAGTCCTGGAAGCAACCCTTTGAAGATCTAGAAGGTTGATTGCAACCCGTCCCAAGGCAAAGGGTAACAACAGATGGTGTTTTGGCCTTATCCAAACTTATTGCTTCAAATAGCCTCCAGGGAGTCATTAACAAATCACGGAGGGAAGGCCAAAAGGATGTGGGGAAAAGGGAATATTCACACACTACTGGTAGGAATATATACTGGTACAATAGTTATGGAAAATGGCGTGCAGAAATTAAAAAAAAAAACTGAATTGAAGTGTGATCAATCAAACCCACCACTGGGTGTAAAATGGAAAAGAAATGCATTACTAAGTTGAAGAGATGTTTTCACTCCCTTGTTTCTTGAAGTATTATTCACAATAACTGAGATATAAAATCAACCTAAGTATCCATCAGCAGATGAATAGTTAGTGAAAAGGTTATTCACTATTCTAAGTGAAGTAGGCCAGATACAGAGAGACAAGTGCTATATGATCTCATCTGTAGGTGGAATCTAAATAAGTCTACCTCATAAAGGCCCCGAGTAGACCGGCGGCCTGCAGGGGCTGTAGAGAAAGGGGATGGCATCTGGGAACATTGGTCAACATACTGTCAGACAGGAAGAGTAAGTTTAAATGATGTATTGCACAACATGGTAAACATAACTCCCAGCAAAGCAGAGTAAACATGAAAATTGCCTAGAGAGAAGATTTATGCACACACACCATAAATCAAGGATAAGTATGTGACACAAATGCTCACGTTAATTAGCTTCATTTAGCCATTCCATAATGCATGCCTATTTAAAAGCAACATGTGGTGCACCATAATTATATACAATTTTATTTGTCAGAAAATAATAAAATAGACTGAAGAGCATTATTCTACAGAGTTATGTCTAGGAAAGGACTCTGAGTCCTTTCAGATTATATGTAGAACCAATAAGAATCAAATAGAATGGAAATCTCTGATGTTTCTGAGACAATTGTACTGCCAAAGAAATACGATTCTGAAGCAAGAAGAAAACAAAGCCTCTGACTGCTCAAGTCTCCAACCTTCAGGCTTCAAATGTCCAATGACAGGAAGCACAGTGAGCACCGCACAGTCCACCAAGAGGACCACACTTCCCGGGTGTCCAGGGGGAACGATGGAGAGCAAGAGCTTCCAGCTGGAAAAACAGTAGGTCCCAACCAAAGAATCTCCTAGTACCTTGGATTAGATACCACTTCAAGACTGCCCATCAGAAATATATAGCACCTATAGAAGGGAGCTATGAAATCTTCCCCTCTATGATTTTTCTGAGTGCAAGTTTGCAGGGTAGCAATTTTGCCCTGCTCCTTGTTGAAGACTTGGTGTATTTGGGTAAGGCTGGCGGACTGTAGAAGATGATGTCTTAGGCTTGGTAGAAAACCCTGCACATCACTGAGAAACCTCTGAGCTGGATGCGTTGGTGGGCTGCTTTGGATCACCTCCTTGGGGACAGTGCTGTGGTTGGGAGATTAATGGATATTTGGTAGCCAGTGGCAAAGACTGCTGTATTCACCAAAGCACTTTTCATTTCCCTTCTAAAGTTCCTCCTGAACAACGTTTCCCAGATTCCCTTGCAGGAAAGAGTAGCCATGTGACTGGGCTCTGGCCAATGGAAAGCAAGCAGGAAGTCTCGACATTGGTTCTGAGGTATAGTCAAGAAAGATGTATGGGGCTGGGAATGTGGCTTAGTGGTAGAGTGCTTGCCTAGCATGCATGAGGCACGGTGTTCCATTTCTCAGCACCACATAAACAAAAAAGGAGAAAAAAAGAAAGGAGTATGAATTCCTCAGTTCTTTCTCCACCTACTACCCGAGTGTAGAGTACTCAAAGACTTGTAGCTTGAGTCTAGAAGGATTATGGGTCCCTCAAGAAGGTTGTTTATCAAGGAAGACATTAGACAGAGATCAGAAGAACACCAGATGTTTCCTTATTGCATTGAGCTGCTGAAGTCTGATGGACGTCAGATTCTTTGCTATCTGAATGGATCCCCTGCTCCCCACAGAAACACTGGCGACGCAGTGATGTCCTTCTGTCTGCATACATGGTTACTGGATGACCAAAAGCACCAAAGGAATGTGTTTGGATCCCTTCCAACTGGCCTGATAAGGAAAGGCAGAAACAAGCATTTCGCATTTGGTGTGAGTCTTAGGGGATTGAACGAGTGAGCCGGAAGGAAGTTCCAGGAAGATTAAGCTATAGTGATTAACTAAAAAGTCAAGAGATGGAAGGAGACCATATGAGCAATTACAGGTGACTATATGAGACACGCCTTGCAGATGCCCTTACCTCTCTTTGAGACAGTGGACATGGGATGCCTTAACTTATCAGTAACTAGCTTTTGTTTCAGCATTGGCTCCATGACTCATTCTTAAAACAGAGTCAGATTTATTTTACTATCGGGTGTATGTGTGAGAGTTTCATGTGAATATTCTGGGTAAACCTATTACTGATAATCAGACTTTATGATCTATAGAACAACTAATAATGTCAAAGGCATATACTTCAGTTAACTTCACAGCCACAAGACTACCCAAACACATACACAAATAGCAAACGGTGTAAACATTTCATATACAATACAAATAAGTAGACTTAGTGGTAAGAATAGCAAGTAATACAAGTGTCAATATGACAAAACAAAAGGAGAGATGGGAGAAGATAAGTGATATTTGGGGTCTGGTGAGGAATCCACCAGGTTGAGCTTTGTATTTATGAGGAAAGATGCTTGCAAAGAGGGATTAAGCAGCATGAAGAGTGTTTGGTAAGAGGTTTACCAGGTGCTGCAGGTGACACATAGGAAGACCATTAAAGCCTACTGGTGGACGACATAATCAATACTATAAATGTTCTGATCTAACGAGTTTCTTGTTAATGTGCAAAGAAGAGTGCAGGAGAGAGTAGAATCTGGAGGAGACTGTAGGTTGGGTAAGGAGGTATAGCCACCAGCGTTAGGAAGAACAAAGAGGAGAAGGAAAGGAGGAGGGAGGTAGAGAAGAAAGAGAGAGATGGAGAAGATATTTTGAAAATCCCTCATGAAGGAAAGCTAGGCTGAGGTGAATGACTGTGTCTTGGTCAGATAAAGGATTTGAAGGCTCCTCTGATAGTGTATGATGAATCGAAAGAGATTTTGTTTAAAGCAAAAAACTAGCAGAAAGAGGGCAACTCACAGAGGTTTGTCACTTGTCAAGAGAAGAGGACTTTCTTTAAAAAGTACTGAGTTGCTGGGCACCAGTAGCTCATGCCTGTAATCCTAGCTATTCAGAGGGCTGAGATGTAAGGATTGTGGTTAGAAACCAGCCCAGGCAGGAAAGTCCACGAGTCTCTTATCTCCAATAAACTTCTCAGCAAAAGCTGGAAGTGATGCTCAAGTGGTAGAGCACAAGCCTTGAGTACAACGAAGCTCAGGGACAGTGCCCAGGCCCTGAGTTTAAGCCTGAGGACAGGACCAGCAAAAAAAAAAAATGCTGAGTTTAAGGTTCCACAGGACTATCTATGGTCAAAGATAACCATCAGAAAACTGAAAATGTAGGACCAAAACTTGGAAAAGAAAGGTCAGGATTAATTACATCAGTTTGGACCAGATTTTTCCCACTACCAATAGTATGTATCTTTTCAAACCAGCACATGAAAATATAGCTCATATTTTTGAATGGGTATTCAGTGTTTCTCTGTATTTATATTTATTTAAGTGCTGCCTTACTAAGAGGAATTTCTATTATTTCCTATTTTGTCTACAACAAACAATGTACCATAATTTGTATAATTTCTACACTTACAAAAGTGAAAAAAAATAGGGAAAATCCTTCCTATATAATATCAGACTGAAAGGGTAGAAGAACCATGGAACATTTTACTCAGTTTCAGGAGGATTATGCCAATTTTCCTAGCCCTGTAGGAGTGTGTTTGAAATATCTGCAGATAGAGATTTTGAAAATTATCTGAATACAGAGTTGAAAATGGAAAGGAGAACATGTTCATCAGGGAAAAGAGGGAAACAGAGAGAAGGAGATACAGAGAGAAAACGGAAGAAGAGAGGGAGTAAAGAAAGAAGGAAGGGAAGAAAAGAACGAAGACAAAGAGAGGAAGCAAAAAGGAAAGAAGAAAGAGAAAGGGAAAAAGGAAGTAAAGAAAAAAGGAAGGAAGGGAGAGAAACCAACAGAGAAATAGGCAAAGTAACAGAGTAGGGACAGAGGGGTGGAGGAAGAGGGGGATTGAGGACAGCCTGGCAGAAGGAAGACATTTTAGAGCAGCACTATTGGTGGCATGAGAAGACAATGTGGAGCCAACAAGAGGGGGGATGGATGGAGGACCTGATGCTGAAAGTTCAGAGGACAAGGTGGTCGATGAAGAAGGGCTGCGGGCTCGAAGGGAGGAAGGAAAGTCTTGGGAAGCGGGTGAGAACAAGGGCCTCCATCATGGGAGAACGCATCCTCTTCCTATCTCCAGACGGAGAGAAACAATACTGTGAACACGGTGAGTGGGACAGGTTCATGGGAGTGCTCCGCCTCCATGGTTATCATAATGGAAAGGGTATTCTTTGCAGAGAACATGGGGGTACACTGGAGCTGGAGATTTCTGGACTTGGTGAGCCTTGTAACATCCGCTAGGGCCCTGGGACTTGATCATGCTCCTAGCTCTCCAACGATGATGCCCTTGTGGTGTGCTGGACGACGTTTTTGAACAAGTGCAACTATTCTAGAACTTGCTCTGGTGGCTGCTTAGACTCACCCGACCTTTCCTCCCTGACCCCTCCTCCATCGGCCATCTCTTCTGTCACAGCACAGATCCTCCCCAGGAAGACTTCTCTCATAGGCTGCCTCCTCTGCTCCTCTCCCCCTTGGGTTCAATCCTTTCCTCCGAACTGGGCAATTGTCCTTCATGGCAGTGCCCACAAACTACTTCTGTGAAAGACCACAGGGCAGAGATTTTTGGCCTTAGAGGCAGACCATCTATCTTTGTAACATTTACTCAACTCTGATGTTTCAGTGCCAAAGCAGCCATAAACAGTATGTTACCCATGTGTATGGTGGTGTACCAATAAAACTTTATTTACAAAACACTGACAGGCTGAATTGGTCCTATACACAGCCCTTCACTCATTCCTGTCATGAAGTGAATGAACTTATTGAGCACTGACTTTGTGTCCAAGAATAGTGATGGGTGGGGCAGGAAGGAGCTTATCATCTGTTTGTCTGGGTAGAAAATAGCTTTAAGAACTAAAACAATAAAGTTTTGGAAACCAAGTAGTAATTAGTGGTGTGACTGTGGAAGTTATGGTGTTTTACCATGTACAGTGATAACAACAACAACATAAAAACCAGGGGCCTTTAAGGTGAGGGAGATATCTGCATGGACCTTAGAGAATTAGGGATCTGAAGCCCAGAGAAACATTTGGATCTGGAGATGGAGCTCTGCCAGGGGAGAGGGGCCAAGCGTGCAGAAGGGGAAGAGAGATGGCGTCTGGGGAAAGACAGCCCAATAGGAAGATGGGTCAGCAAAACGCATGGAAGAGGCGATCAGCAGTGCTGACAGTGGAGAGAACACAAGGAAGATAAGTCTGAGGGTGGGGAGAAGATGGAAATGCTATCCTAGCTTTTCCAGTAGCCTTGAGTAGCCTGGAAATGGAAGCAAAGAAAGTAGACACCAGATGTGGCTCAAGATAGAATACTGCCTCTCAAAGCACAGACAAATGTTGAAGGCAGAGATTCTAGAATGCCACCTTGCAGTAAAGGATAATAAGGTTAAGGTGGGACCAGGAGGAAAGTAAAACCAGAAAATCTGTGTGTGTGTGTGTGTGTGTGTGTGTGTGTGTGTGTGTGTGTGTGTGTATGGGCAGTGTCCCTGAGATTTTTTGCTCAAAGCCAGTGCTCTACCACTTGAGCCACTGCAATACTTGCAGCTTTTTTTTTTTTGACAGTTAATTGAGATAGGAGTCGCATGGATTTTTCTGCCTGGGCTGGCCTCGAAGCACAATCCTCTGATCTCAGCCTCCTGAGTAGCGAGGATTTCAGGCATTAGCCACTGATGCCTGACCATAAAATCATTTCCAGTAGAAGAACAGGAGTATGTAAATGTCAAAGATCAAGCAGGCTCCGTAGGACTAAGGAAGGGAGAAGTACAGGCTTGGCCTAGGGTCTATCCTCTTCTTTAAGATAGTGCTGGTCAGAGGACTCGTAAGGTGCAGATGCACTAAATGGAAGAGAGAGCAAGTAACTAAAATGTACAGTCTTAAGAATATCAAGGTCCCTATTACCAAAACAAACCCCCAAGCTAAATAGCTGGTTCAGAATTGACAAAGGCCTGACTGTCCGGATAAATGACCAGAGCCTGTTTATTTTTTAATTATTCAAAGACCCTTTGCTCAGCAACTTTGAGACCTTTGCCCCTGAAGACTATTCCAAAGGCAATGATTCACAAGGCACAGGATGGGTTTAGCGTTCTCCTTAGGAGAGCATGTCTCTATCATGCCCAACCTTCTCTGTGACCTTAGGTCAACCCCATGGCCTCGGGTCAACTCCTATGCTTACAGCTTAGTACCCTTTAGTAAGGGCTGTACAAGCTATAGGTCAAGGCGGATGAGCTTAAGATATAACAATAACTATCAAGAATGTCATTTCTCTTAGAAAAAGTAGTGCTTAGGTAGGAATTAAAGGCAAATGGAATTTAAAAAATAAAAAAGAAATCACAAATAGAAAACAATTTTTAAAGAAAAAGCCAGATGATCATCTCATAGTTATTAGAAGAAAATGGATGTAACCATGGTACATGATTCATTTAGTCAGATTGGATTTCAAGTGGAAATGACTTAGTCTATTACCTTGAGAAGAGTCGTTATGAGACAGAGATCCAGAGCTCTCCTCTGAGAGCCTGAGGACTAAATGCACCGAGCAAGCCAGCAGCATTTTAGAAATGCAAAGTTCTCAGAAAGTACATTTAAGTCCAAAAGCTCCTGCTGATGGAGCCAAAGGGAAGCATGGCTATGGGAAGGAAGTTCCAGCTATCTGGTTCCCTTAAGTCGCCATTCACCTGTTGGTGCTGCATTTTTATCCTCACCACAGAATCTATGATCAAGAGATGCTGACCACTGAGTAGATTTCCAGTGAAATGAAAGAAAAGGAAGTGACACAATCAGGAGGTCCATGTTTAGTGAAAATGAAGAAAAGAATAAGTATTTCTCTCTGGAAGTGTTTTTTGAGACCTTCCTTAGTGAGGCACAAACTCACTCATTCCTATCATACATGACACAATTCATATCCAGCTCCTTCCAGAACCAAGGTCTTGTTACTCCTGCCTCCAAGACTGTACCTGGTATAAAACAAAAGGATCCTTCCTTCCTTCCTTCCTTCCTTCCTTCCTTCCTTCCTTCCTTCCTTCCTTCCTTCCTTCCTTCCTTCCTTCCTTATCACTCTTTACCTCTATCTTCAAGGATGGATGTCAGCCTCTCAGTATTACTGTGAGCTTGTGCTAAAACCTGATCACGTGACCATAACTGAGACCTGTATTTCCCACCCATGAGGATTCTCTATGCATCCATGCTGGTACAAATGGTTGTCATGAAAATGATGCAGGAAATGTTGGATTGACCTACCTGAGAGATGCATCTGGATTTGAGCGGCCAACACGTAGTCAGAAAATGGGCCCGTTATCTTTATTAAGTTACCTATCACACAGAAGTTAAGGCTTTATGGAACTCTTTGCTATTCACTTTTCTCACATCAGGATGTTGATAGTCAAAAAGAGTTCTTAAGCCAAGAGATATTTTCTAATAAATAGAACAAGCCTCAACATGCACTCTTTTCTTATACTTTTGGGTTCTAAAGTGGCAACAAGTTTTTTTTTTTAAAAAAAGAATGTGGGAGTTGGTTGTTACAGATGCTTCTATCAGCACATGTAAAACACACTTCTGGGTCTGAATGGCTTGCCAAAGGGAGATGGGCTTCGGCACTTCTGCAGATAATGACCCACTTGAGTCTGCTTGTTCAGTGTATATCGCTTAAGAGCTAAAGTAAATCCCTGGGGAAAAGTTCTCTAATGGCTGTGACCACTCCAATATCTAGTGGAAGAGAGACCTGATCCTTCTTTGACTACATTGACTACACCCACATCCAGTCTCTTCCATGTGGAAGAATGCTACAGAGATTCACCTTTCAGGGCATGTTTCAGAATCCCATAGGGTAATTAGGTAGTTTGTCCATTGTACTAGCCAACTCTGTCAACTAGAAAGAAGAGAAATGAATCATTTTCAGTATGTACCGGGTCAGGATCTTTGATATTGCAGTTTCTGAGTGACGTACTGGACATTGGAGAATGGTCCACGCATAGTCTTCCCCTCCCGCAATGCTCAGGTTACTAAGGAAGCAGGCAATAAATACATATGCACACAAGGACAAAAGAAAGTGAAACTACTCATTATGACAAATGGCAAGGAAGTAAAGCAGGAGGGCTCATGAGAGACTCCAGCAGAAGGAACCACCTCGATGGGGGGGGGGGGGGGGGGGCTGGGCCACCGAAAAGGCCTTTAGCAGGAGAAGACTTTCAATTGCAAACTTAAGAGCCAGGAACTAGCCTGAAAAAAAAATAAAGATTGGGAAGAATGGGCCAAAGAGAGGCAGATGTGGATTTTGGAAACCAAAGCGTGGTTGAGGGGTTGGAGAATCTGCGAGAAGTGACCTCAGGCCCAAGTGGCCCCAGGAGGCTGGGGAAGCAGTGGACTGACTACCACAGGAACCGGAAGGAAGCTGAATCCCCAAGGTCAACAGAGGCCCTTGCAGCTTCGAGAGTACAGTAACCAGGATTTGAGTTTTGATGCTTTTGGTACTGTTTATTTAGGAGTTCCAGAATTTGCCGACGAGGAGTTCACAGGACAATTAGCTCTTCCAATCCTTATAGCAGGAGGAAAAGAAAACTCTCCTCCTCTTTTGGTGGTGTTGGTGTTGGAAGTCAGAGCTCTGTACTGGGTAAGCGGGCAGCAGCTTTATGACTTTGGCACGCCTCAAGCCTTTCTTTGTCTTTACTTATTTTTCAGACAAGGTCTGAAAGGTATTTTTCCCAGGCTGTATTTGAACCCTGATCTTCTTACATGTGCCTGTCACATAGGAACCACCCACTCAATTCATTTGTTGAGATGGTATCTCACTAATATGCTTCTCTTTGTGGCCTTGAACATCCATCCCTTCCATCTCTACCTGTTGAGTACCTGGAAATACGGACACAAACCATCTCAAGTTCTTCCTCCTTTTTTAAGCAAACAATTAAGCCAGGTTAATTTTACAGAAGTACTTTCAAGCGATACCAGTTCATACCTAGAGAGAATGGTAGCGGTAAAATTCACATTTCTTAATCTGGTCATGCCACTGGCCCAACTTCTTGTGCACAAAGAAAAGTAAAATGGAATTGTGCTGTGGCCATCAAAAATGTCTGAATTAAATCAGTGCCTTTTCTTTTGCTATTTCTTTCATATAAAACTTGATGCTAGAATCTACCCTTTAGATACATACTGCATTTACAATAGTGGGGCTGTTAGGATCTCTCAAACTAGCAAGTTGGGGGGCCTCCTTTGGGCTTCTCACAGGTGCCCAGTCACTGGTCCAGTGAGCATGTGCCAAGCTCATACCAGATCCTAAAGGCTGTGCTGTTCATTCATTGCTAAATGTCTGTGGCACTTACACTTAGTGGTAGAGACAGGTACCAGACCTATAATTATGCAGCAAAGACAATTTCTGCCCTGCACTGGTGTCTCGTGCCTGTACATCCTAGCTACTCCAGAGGCTGAGATGTGAGGGTCACAGTTCAAAGTCAGCCTAGGTAGAAAAGCCCATGAGACTTTTCTCTCTAATTAACCAACAAAAAGCAGAGCTGTGGCTCTATGGTAGAGTGTCGGCTTTGAGTGACAAGGGCAAGTGAGAGTGTGAAGTCCTGAGTTCAAGCCTCACTATGAGAAGAAGAAAAGAAGAAGGAAGCAGAGGGGAGGAAGAGGAGGAGGGGGAGGAAGAAGCAGCAGCAGAAGCCTCCGGTTAAAAAATGGAGCAGAAGCTTCTGGTTAAAAATGGAGCAGGAGAAGCAGGCAGGTTGGCATGGGAATGGCCCTTACCAGCTTGTCCTTGAGGGGGCGATGTTCAAACTGAGGCTTGAATGACCATATGCTGTGATATTATGCAGACTATATTTGTTTGGAGAAAAAAATTTACAGGATTTTTTTTTAAAATCAGGATTAAGTAAGTAGTAGCTATTTTAACTGCTGATTTTATGGCAAGGAGTCTTCGGGCTTTGAACTCCAATAAGGAAGACCAACAAATTAAAGTATCCCACTAAAGAGTGCAAGAAACATAGAAAGAAAGAATCGAATCCGACGTGGCCTGCACACGGTCCCTGGGACGACACCTGCCTTCCCACACTGGAGTTGAAATGGAATCGGGAGAGTCCTGAGCTGCCCTGTAAACTGTGTCACCAGCGAGGCCTGCCAAGGTAACTGAACATGGCAGAACTTCTCCATTGTGTGTCCACATTCCACCACATCCTAGTAACCCTGGTTTATTAACAGATTGTCCTTCCTTCAAGTCAAGACTCTCTGTAATTCTTTTATTTCATTGATTTTAATTTTTTTCTCTTTTGTAAGTATGAACAATCTTTGCATTGTCTTTCTTCTCTCTCTCTCTCAACCTGTCTCTCTCCATGTGTCTTTCTGTCTTTATCTCTCTGTCTCTCTGTCTCTGTCTCTGTCTCTGTCTCTGTCTCTGTCTCTGTCTCTCTCTCTCTCTCTCTCTCTCTCTCTCTCTTACAGGGTCTTGTGTAGCCCAGGTTGGCCTGGAACTTGTGATCCTCCTGCTTCCACCTCCGAAATAGTGAGATTGTAGGTGTAGACTACTAAAGCTTGCCACCATTTACTTCTACTTTGTGGCTTTATGTCCCGTGTTTCATGCCATTCTGATCCTACAATGACAGTGATCCTGGAAGTGCAAACAGGGCAAGAGAGTTCCACAAAATGACTTCCTAGAGAACCAGCATGTTAGAAACTCAGCGACTTTTTAAAGACGGTGAACAAGTTCAGTCCTTTAATTCCTAATCTCCACCTCTAGTAACCACACTTCTTACAATACTACACATTACCTCTTCATCGTAGCACTGGCAGTACAGTACCGGGGAAGCTAGGAAGCCCTGTAGGTCCACTGCCCGCCCTAGCCGTAGTAATGGCGTAGCGTTAGAGCAGAGGTTTATTGAACTACTACCAGATGCTTGTAAGCACAGTCTAGACACTGTCTAATCAATGAATGTTTACAAACTCCTCCATACAGAAGTGTATATTACAGAAAGGAAGACTGGGGCCCAGAGAGCTTGTGTGAGTGACCCGAGTTAGTGGTGGCCCTGCCGTGTGGCGTGGAGCTGGGGGGCATCACAGATCGCCACCCCTTCTCCGGCTGGGCACACCTCCGTACCCATGCTGCCATCCCCAGCAAGCTCTGGGGAACCCCCGGTGCATGCCAGCATGGAGAGCCACGCCCCGCTCGGGGTGGAGCGGCCATGGCTGTCAGGCTTGGAAGAGTCCGGTTTGTTCTCTAAGTTAGCAAATCTGTCCCGCGGCCAGGTGTGTGTGTGTGGCCACTCCTGGGCTCCGACCTGGGACCCGGTATGGACTACAGATGTTGCTGCCCTTGCCCATCTTCCCGGCCCTTCGGGGAATCACTCATCTGCCTGCTGTCACCACTGTCTCTCCGTGCATGGCAGCACCGCCGGGCACCGCCGCATCCCCACGCTCAGGGCGAGACTTGCTGCCACCCCTCCTCTGTCAGGGATGTAGATTTCATCAAGATCATAAACACTCTGTTTCTGTAACCGCCCCTGATAGGACCTCGGATTATATGAGAGGTTGTATGTTCTGGAAAGACAGATTTGTGTCATGTTTTTCTCTAGCTACTTAATGCCTGAGAATCAGTCATCAATAATAATGATTAGTGGTGCAGCCCAGACAATCCCAATCGCCGGTATCAATCCTCACTTTCCTAGTGGGAAGATGTGATTTAAAGTCCCCAGAGGACTGTTCCCAGGACACACGAGACACTGGGCAGAAAGCACACGGCTGAACGACAGCCATGACACGGCACGTCGGACAGCCTTCACTTGAAACCTGCCTGAGCTTCCAGTGGCTGGACACCAAGGCCTTCTACACAACACAGCACAGGAGACATTGGGATTCTAGCTCATGGGCGCTTGGTAGACACAGAGGCAAAAACTGAGAAAAATTCTCTAAGCTTCACTCACAGCAAGCTCATCAGTCCTTGTGAGACTTCCAAGTCAGATCAACACTTTTTGCTCCAAGCAGAAGGTATTTTATCTTTGGGTTCCTGCATACTGACACTTGCAAGATAGACATGCACGATGCTTCGATGCTTTCTATGGAGACACGTGTCCTCTCGTCCTGACTAGAGAAAGCAAAGCGTTCAGGCCACAGTACCTATAGAAATGACATCCTCAGTCTGCCAGAACAACCCTAAGGAGCCAAGGCCACTACTGTCATTTCCAGAAGCTCCTTTACAAAGCAAAAAAGCCAAGTATTATTTTACAGTCCCCTCAGTGATTGGCACTACGGTATGTTATCTTGGAAATAACTGGTAAACAAAACTTAAGTCCATTTCTGGGCTTTTAGAAAAACATCGTTATCTTTTCTTCCCCAGCCTGGAGTAGTTCCAAGGACGGCTGGCTCCTCTCCTGTCCTCCAGCCCTCCACCATGGTTAAAATGGACTCAGAACCAGTGCAAACAGGGTGCTAGCTCCAGTTTGCAGAAAGCTGACGAAGCCCTCGAAGCAGTTTGCCTTGCTCCTACCCACATCTTATTGTAATACTTTGGAGTCTTATTGTGTTGTAATTACATGCTATAGAAAACTCCACAAACATCTGTTTCAAGGATTCGGACCATGACTCTTTGCTAAAACATTTCAACTCCATTTTTTTTTTTTTCCTGAGGATACGATCTCTAAATGTATCTGTAAGAGCCCTCCACAAGTATTTCCATTTCACATTTCAGAAAACTTAAAAATGATGCAGGTTCCCCACTTGGTTGGTGATGGATGGAAAGGGTTGGCCCTAGGACTTGTGTGGGTTCTTATCTTCTCCTTCCTCTATGTTAGCGTCATATTTGATTCTGACAAAAGAATATTGATAATATATATATATATATATATACCTGAGAAAGCATAGTAGCAATAAACACCCACTTCTCTAGCAGACACCTTCCCTTTTATTTCCTTTATGGAAGGTGTTATTTGTAAAGGCCTACTTTATCAATATTTCTTTATGATTAAAACCTTTCATAGCTGGTTGAAGATAAGCTTTCCAACTCAAAGTAAGTATTTTCTTACGTTTACTTAGGAAGCTTGTAGCACTGGCTTTTTGAGTCTTCACCCATCTAGAATTAATGTGTTTTCATATGATGAAGAGGATCAGACGTCTGTTTTGATGTAAGTAGCAGACTGCCTCCGCACTTCACCTTAATTATTCTCCCTTTCTCCTAAAATCGCTGAACCATGTGGGCTTTTCATAAATGTATGGTTGGCATCTAAGCACTGTTTCCAATGTGTTTATTTTACATCTATATTTTATGATTTTTATAGCTTAGAGTTTTGTTTTGTTTTACCCAGTCTCCCATTCTTCGTCTTCATCTTTATTGATTTATTTTTTTGCCGGCCCTGGGGCTTCAACTCAAGGCCTGGTCACTGTCCCTGAGCTTTTGTGCTCAAGGCTGGCACTCTACCGCTTGAGCCACAGTTCTAACTCCAAGTTGTGGGGCATTCAATTGGACATAAGAGTCTTCCAGGCTTTTCTGCCAGGCTGGCTTTGAACCATGATCTTCAGATCTCAGCTTCCTGACTAGCCTTTCAACCTTTAGATTCACTGTGCGATAATATTCCTTGACTTTTCCAGACAGACTTTAGCATGAACATAGGATTTTGTATGTTATAAACATTATTCTAAATGCATGATAGTTCATATAAACTATCAAATCATGGCTCGTTCTCAGTGAACTTAAGCCATGGAGTCTAGAGTTCCCAAACATATAACACATTCCAGTCAAGAATTACCTAGGTAGATACTATTCCATCTTAATGAGTACAGAAATCGCCATCTCAGGCACAGATAGAGCACTTAGAAACGCTGACATTGTTCTAGGCTGGTAGTGTAGGTGGGGTGGCTCCCACTGTAATACCACAACTAGGAAGGTAAGGCAAGAGGATCATGAGTTCAACACCTGCCTAGCCAACAGACTGAAATTAAACTGCACCACAAGACAAAAACAAAACAATATCAACTTTAGCATATTACAGAAAGAATCAAAACACAGGCAAGTGGTATTTTAAAGCAAAAGGTATTTCTAGGGCAAAAGGTATTTATTGACAACAAAACCAAACAAATCACAAAATGCCCACCTAACCTAGAATTTAAACTGTCCATTAAACAACCCTCAGATGAGCCAATGTCTTGTGTCTATGATCTTAGTTACTAAGAAAGCTGAAGCCTAGAAGATCAAACTTCAAACCAGTCCAGGGAAGAAAAGCCTATAAGACTCTATCTCCAATCAGTCAGCAAAATGTCAGGTTAGAGGCATGGCCCAAGTGGCAAAGCAGCAACAGTGCGAGTAAGCCAAGCAAGCATGAGGCCTTGAGTTCAAACCCCAATATCAGGACACACCAAAAAACAAACAATAAAAAAACAAGAGCAACTCTCGAAGAAAGGAAAAATGAAATACAAAAGTGATGATGTTTAAAAAAAAATAATGGTGTCAGAAGCAAAACATACCTGAAACTAGGGCACAAAGCTAAAGTCGTGGTTTGAAAAAAGTATACAGGAAATTCAATTCCTATATTGTGCAATGAAAAGAAATGAATCACATGTCAATTCAAATACCTAGAGGAAGAACTGAGATGTTCAGGGACAGGAACTGCCGGGATGGGGGAGGAGGGGGAAGGAGGCAGGAAGAAGCACTGTACACTTAGATGGACTTGTTAAACTCCAGCCCCTTGTACAATCTTTCCACGTTCAGAAAAAAACAGCAATTAAAGAACTTGAGAAGGACTTAATCAAGCTGGAAGTTTAACTTAATGAGTTAGAAAGCAGAAAACCAATAGAAGTAATTACAAAAACGTCAAGTTAACTTCTTTGAGGAAAAGAATCAACAAAATAGGGAAGCCACTTGCTGATGTACATTTTCTACAAGAAGGATAAATACATAAAAAAAAATTATAAGGCTGAAGTAACCGTCCAACCAAAGGTTGTTTTTTAAATCATTTTTTTCAACTCAATGCAATAAACTTGAAAACTCAGATGAAATGCAAAACTTTACTAGAAAACTTGATATCAAAAACTGCAACAGGAGGGGATAGGAGGTCTAAAGACTAATGTGGCAAACAAACAAACAAACAAAAAGTTTCCAAAGAGTTCCCTTAATAAAAAGACACCAGGTCCAGATGGCTTCGAAAAAAATTCTACCAGTATTTAAAGCTAAATGATCAAATAAACCCAATGCTACTGACATATTCTAGGACACAGGAAAAGAAAAGTTCTAAACTCTTTTTGTAATGAGGATCTAACGTTGACAACAAAACTTGTTAAGGACTACACACAAAAAAATAATTTCATACCAAACTTCCTTATGAGTGTGTGTGTGTGCGTGTGTGTGTGTGTGTGTGTGTGTGTGTGTCTGTGTCTGTGTCTGTGTGATATGTTCCTGCCTGTACTATGGCTTGAAGTTAGGGCCTCAAGGCTTTTGCTTAGCTTTATTGCTTTAAGAAAAAAAAGTGAAGAAAACTAGCCACTTCTAGCTCTCCACAGGGTAATTAGAGGTCTCTCAACTGTGTGCCTGGACTGGTTTTGAACCTTGATATTTAGATCTCAGCCTCCTGAGTAGCTAGGAACCACCAGTGCCTGGCTTTCTTAGGAATGTTGATGCAATATGATTGTCACCTTTGTCCTAAGGAACATAGTAATACAGAAATACCAGGGAGCTTTCACAGCACAAATGTACAGGAATTACAAAGCATTGTCCACCTTTGATATTGTTTTTACAATTTGTTCAATAGTGTTAAGCAAGTTAAAAATGAATATTTGGATACTTAGGGACAGGGAGGAAGAGGTAAAGCAATGTTTATTTGCCAATCTACAATTGTACATGAGGAAACATCAAATGGAGTAATGAAAACCAACTCTAAGCATTAGAGGATTTTGTAAAGTAGTAATCTATAGCAATAACATGAAAAAGCTAGTTATCTACCAACATAGAAGATATCCAGTTAAGATATGGAAGAGAATCTACCATTTCTAATATCCATATGCTATGCATTTAGCATTTCTGTATGGTACATAACATATCATAAATAAAATATGTATATATTATTTAAAGCTATATATATATATATATAAAATAGCTAGCCACAATACATAACATATTGTTTTACTTTATATATTACATATTATAAAATATTTTAAGAAAACTAACAAATAGAAATATTTATTTAATATATTTATTTGTGCACATAATAACAGATTAAGTAGGTGTGTAGATACTGTTAAAACATTTCTAAAATACACATAATAAAACTTAACAATCAAAAGGTTTAAGTTACTTTGTTTTCAAAGAGGAAGATCCAACATCATAAAGATATCAATACTCCTTCAGCCGTATCTCAATAAAATTCCCCATATGTTCTTATGAGTTCACCCAAGTTAATTTTAAAACTCATAAGGAAAAAAGAGACAGGAAGAATAACCTGTTAAACTAAGTTTAAAAATAACCAAAGAGTGATATTAGATGGAATGCATATCTGATTTAAAAACATTTGTAGTTTCCAGAAGTAAATCTATGTGGTATTAATTTTCAAATAAACCACTTTAACAGATAACTAAATTTTCAGCAAAACACTTAGTAGTTTTAATATGCAATGAAAGCTACATTTCCCCCTCCATTGAGAAAACATTGACTTTTAAAATCAGTGTTGGGACAAGCTGAATAGCCATTTGGAAGCATGACTGTCAATCTTTGACTTCACTCTATAAATCAGAAAAAAAATATGATTTTAAAAGTTCTCTTAGCCAAGTGCCAGTGGCTCATGCCTATAGTTCTAGCTACTCAGGAAGCTGAAGACTAGAGACGGAGGTTCAAAGCCTGGAGACAGCACAATCCCTGAGATTCCTATCTCCAACTAACCACCAAACAGCCATAAGTGGAGCTGTGGGTTCAGTGGGAAAATGGACCCACCCTCTCCATTCCTTGTGTAGCTATTATATTCGCTCCACACTTGGAACTATGAAGTTAAGTCTCAGAACTCTAACTGGCAATTCGGATCTCTCTTCTGAATTCTAACGTTCTGTTGGACATAACATTCAGGATGGCTTCCCAATCCATCATGCCCAGGGAAAACCCGTCTAATTTCCTGACACCCTTTCCAGTCTCCCAGTCTATCAAACAACGTCATCTTTTCCGTCATACCATAACACACATATACACACAGAGAGTCAGAATTCACTTTCTTCCAAGGCAAATGACAAGGCAGATGACAAACCTGTCATCATTTGAGCTATACATAGTAGCTAAGTGGTGTCTTAATCAAGTGAGAACCATCCATTCTTGTGTGTTTGGTATAGAAACCTAGTATTGAGAGTGCCTTCTCACCAGTAGCTCACGTCTGTCATCCTAGCTACTCAGGAGGCTGAGCTCTAAGGATCATGGTTCAAAGCTGGCCCAGGCAGAAAAGTCCGGGACACTCTTGTCATCAATTAATCACAAAAAAATGTCAGAAGTGGAGCTGTGGCTTAGGGGATAAAGCAAAAAAGCTAAGGGACAGCACTGAAGCCTTGAGTTCAAACCTGTGTACTGGCACAAGAAAGAAGAAAGAGAGAGAGGGGGGAGAGAGAAAGGGAGAAAGAGAGAGAGAAAAAGAAAGGAAGGAAGGAAGGAAGGAAGGAAGGAAGGAAGGAAGGAAGGAAGGAAGAAAGAGAGAGAAAGAGAAAGAAAGAAATGAGAAAGAGAAAAGAAAGAAGGAAAGAAAGAAAAATAGATGATAGAAAGATGATGGATGGATAGACAGATAGATAGATAGATAGACAGATGATGGATGGATGGGTGGAGAGAGAGAGAGAGAGAGAGAGAGAGAGAGAAGAGGCAGTTAAATGTGCCTTATCTTAGCAGGTTTATTCCATTCTCTCTTCCAATGATATATCCATGGAGGAGTTTAGAACTGTGTCAATAGGGTGGTATAAGCATGCCAGCATACTGGTTCTCTGTTGTGCTATGAAATCAAAGAAAATACCACAGGTGCTTTTACGTGTCTTTTCTATTTGATAAAAATGAAACTACTGGGAATATGGCCTAGTGGTAGAGCGCCTGCCTCGCATACATGAAGCCCTGGATTCAATTCCTCAGCACCACAAATATAGAAAAAGCCGTAAGTGGTGCTGTGGCTCAAGTAGTAGAATGCTAGTCTTGAACAAAAAGAAGCCAGGGACAGTGCTCAGGCTCTGAGTTCAAGCCCTAAGACTGGCAAAAAAAAAGGAAAATACTGGGGAAAGTAACAATGGGAATATTATAGGACTTACTGAAACTTTTATCCTTATTCTTTGTACTATAGGATCCCACAGGGAGATATCAAGAATACTAGAGCAGACTGGAACTGAATTATAGACACAAGGATTATGTGACCATGACACTAACAATAGACAATTCCAATTTCTAACAAGAAATGGAAATACTAACTCTACTGTTTCTTTTGAAGCCCAATATCTATCCATTCATAAAATTAAGAGCTGCTGTGGCAGAAAAACACCCAAGCAAGGCTAATAGGTTGGATGACAGCCATTTCCCCAAGGTGTAAACTGTGCTTAACTACATGATCAACCCTGGCCAGTGTCTTCTGCCTGCCTCAAAAGGGCCAACATGTGGAATTAATTTGCAATGCATGTGTGCTTCTGTATATTATATTTCTATGTAGGATACATATGTATGAATACAGTTAGGCTAAATAATCTACATGGAAATACCAAGAATGAATGAGTTTGGCAATACAGGCATAAAGCAGGGATTTTCAGAACCCAAGGCCATGAGAGAGCAATGAAGGAAGATAAATTAGGTATGGATGATAGAACAATGTAACAAAGCCCTTGTTTTGATTACATTCATTTGCATCCTAATATCACTCCACCACTGGCCAGCAAATACCCAAGGGCAGAGTTGCCTCTTCCGTCCTTCCCTCCTTCCTTCCTTCCCTCCCTCCCTCCCTCTCTCCTTCTCCCCCCTTTCCTCCCTCCCTCTCTCCTTCCTTCCCTACCCTCCCTCCCTCTCTCCTTCCCTCCCTCCCTCCTTGTCTCTCTCTCTCTCAACCCTCCAGAACTACACAAACAGTCACAGATGCTTTATGCTTAATAAATACTGGTTGAGTTACATGAAACAGAGTCCAACCCATAGACTTGGAGGGGAGGGAGTCATCTCTTCTTCTAGATGGGCTTTGACCATACTCTTTATAAACAAGAAACTGGGGACGTAGCTCAGCGGAAGAGTGCTTGCCTAGCATGCCAAAGCCCTGGTTGGATCTCTCCAGCCCCTAACACTATAGGGGAAATAATCTTTCCAGTGTCAATATAGAAAAAGTATTGACATGCTGGGTGCTGGTGGCACATGCCTGTAATCCCAGCTACTCAGAAGACTGAGAGCTAAGGATTGCATTCAAAGCCAGTCCCAGCAGGAAAGGCCGTAAGACTCTAATCTCCAATGAACCACTACAAAACCAGAAGTGGCACTGTGATTCAAGTGGTAGAGCACTCGCCTGGAGTAGGAAAGCTCAGGAATAGGACCTGGGCCCTGAGTTCAAGCTCCAGGACCAACAGGACAAAAGGTAATGACATAAAGTCCGTTATGGGAATGAAATTACTTGATCATCCCCGTAGTATGGGTGATTTAAATCACAGTATTTTTCAAATTAGACTGTCAAAATATTATTTGGATTATACCTTAATCAATTTAGCTGATGTTAAGAAAAATAAGTAGCCAAAATAAAGCAGTGTATAAATATATAAGAAAAGTCAAATTAATCTCCTATACAGGATTAATTAGTTGGTTGGAATTATGTCTTTCTCCCCTTTCTCCCCCCAGAATTTTATATTGACTAAGTGGGTCCTTACTGCTTACTGGCTTAATTCTCTTAAGGGTTTTAAAACATGTAAGCACATGTATGCATGTGCTTAATATAATGATATATATAATATACATAATGGCATATATATAATGTCAGACAAATGACACATTAAGTGTATGTGTAATTCAATTGGGTTTTACTCAAATATTTGATTTTTTGTTTTTTTTTGGCTTGCCAGTCCTAGGGCTTGACTTCTATGCCTGGGCACTGTCCCTGTGTCCCTGAGATTTTGTGCACAAGACTAGTACTCTACCACTAGTAGAGCCACAGCTTGCACACTTGTGACTTTCCTGCCCGTGGTGGCTTCTAGCCACAATCCTCAGCTCTCAGCCGCCTGAGTCGCTAGGATCACAGGTGTGAGCCACCGACGCCCAACAGTATTTTTACTTACGTTTTAGTCAGAAGTCACAAGTAATTATCAGCTTGGCTAATTTCTTTCCTTTGACCCCAATTATCTCATTCACAGTTTACAGTTTTGTATTCCTAGAATTTTTCAGGGAACAATCCCAAACACTTTTAGGAATTAATCACTTAGTGAGCAGCAGTTGAGTGATGAAGGGCTCAGGTCACAAAATTTGACAGATCCAGGGTGAAAATATAAACAGCGAGGCTCTTTCCTACCTACATTCTCATGCATTGTGTGGAGTACAAAAGAAAACCCAGAATAGGACCATATGTGCTAAAGAAAGACAACGGTTATTGGCTTCTCTTTTCATTTTTCCATCCCATTCTGTAAACAGGTAAAAACTTGTGAGTAGAGTTGTTTTCTTTCTAATTTATTTTAGAATTGATGAGTGACACACATCTTTCTAAGGCATAGTGTGATTTCTCAGTACATTCACACATTATTTAATAGCCAACTTGGGTATGAATGAAGCAGAGGAATGCAAACCAATGTGCACAGGATCCCAGTATTTCTAGAAAGATGAGGAGGAAATCTGGCATACTGATATACTTGGGGCTCTTCGAACACAGGACTGGCTTTCCTAACAGGTGGATTGCTCTCTATACCTCTCCCCTACACCTACTCAATGGGTGAGTGGTCTCGCCTCCTTCCCCATTAGCTCCTAGCTAATGGGGAAATTCTGAAAAAGGGATGCAAAAGGAGGCCAATTTATCCGTGTCCTCCAAAACATGTGTGGACAGATTACATTCTGAATTCATTAACTCATCTTATTTAAGAACACTCTTTTGTTTTCCAAGTTAAAACAACAACAACAACAAATCCACAAAGAATTTAAGGAAGTTTTATGTAGGGGAAAAGCCAATAATATTTTTTTAACTTGCTGGAAGCATTGTAAGGGGTTGCATATTTTTATTTGTATTTTTTCTGAAATATTTATAATAAACAGCTTAAAATGAAAATGGTCTTGTTTCTAGAAAATGAAATGTTTTTCCATGTTTAAAGTGAATTTACCAGGAGCAAACAGCAATCTGTTCGTGAGTAGAAGGGGCAAAATATTTTCTCTGGTACAACAGCCTGTTTTTTCTCTTAAAGAAGAGAATTTATTCCTATTTCATGCCTGAGAGTAAAAGAACTTTCTGTTGTTCAATATTACTTCCTTCAGGCAGTCTCCTGATGGGGCAAGCCATGGAAAGAGCTAGAACAACAACTCTCAGGCCAGAGGTTTGGCGAGAGACTATTCTGCCTGTTGAATTATTCCCTGCTTTGCAAACACATGAATCTTTTTCTTCGTTTTACATTTTTTTCTTCTTCTCTGACAGTGAACAGGAACCAAAAGAAAGTGTTTTGGCCTCACTAAGAAATCCACAAATATTTCTCAGAATTTGTTAGCACAATGGCACCAGCCAAACAGTTCCTCAGAAACCGGACCATCTCACAGAACAGGCCGATTTGCACTGCTTCCTCTAAGACCCTGTCTCTCCCTTGCAGAGATAGTAAGCTTCACTCCTGCAAAGACCAAGAGACCCCACAAGCAACGATGCCTGGTGACCACGTTTGCTCCTGATCTCAGTCTGTGTTTTTCTAGAATGAGCAGCACTCAAGGGGACTAAATGACAGATTCCTTCCTTGTGGACTCCTTGGGCATATTTTGTGTTTTCTAGTGCCAGAACATCCCAAAGATTAGGTGTTAGAATGGAAAGTGAATTCTTTCCACTTCCTGATTGCTTCCACAGGCATTCTTATTATCTTTAGCTTTCCTCTTGTAAAACATATGTATACACACACACACACACACACACACACACACACACACACTCGGAGAGAAATTACTGAGTTCTTTATTGATACCTTTTAATAACCATCCGTTCTTGGTACTGTATGCAGTATTGGGACTTCACTGCTGGAGGATCCAAAAAAGAACTGGACCTTCAGGCAGGAGAGTCTCGCAAGGATAAAATTAGCCTGCGAGCACATGACTACCAGGAAAGTTTCAAAGGATCAGAATCACGATATCATGGTTGTCATCAGGGAGTAAATCAAGCAATAACTCTCTCTTTTTTTTTCTTTTTTAAATGGCTACTAGACAGAAACCATGTCCTGTGCTCCCAAATGCAAAATGGCAACACAGTAGGTTTTATATTCCAGTAATCACCAACCACACTTGCCAGTGCAAACATCTGAGTGGGTCAAGGGAAGGCTAGGGTGCAAACTATGCTCATGATGACCTTGTAAGGCAAAAGTGCCCGGATTTGAAAAGAAAACAGACATGTGTGTAATGAAGAGCAGGCCATGCCTGTCCCCAGGCAGCTGCAGTGGAAAAGTCGGGAAGCTACCCACGACTTCAAGCTTCCTCTTCCCCTTCTGTATGCAAATGAAAAACAATCCGAGGATGTGTCTGGCCTTCCAGAAATAACCTCTCAAAACCTAAAACAAGGGGCTGGGAATGTGGCTTAGAGGTAGAGTGTTTGCCTAGCATGCAGGAGGCCCGGAGTTTGATTCCTCAGTACCACATAACCCCTCCCCCCCTAAATAAATAAATAAAACTACTTTAAAAAATTCAAATGAAAGATAAGCATGGTAATGCTAACAGCTCCCAATCAGCCACTAAGCTTCAAAAGCTAATGGTTTCTATATTGGTTATTAAAAAGACGTTTTATGGATAATGTCCAGGCAAAGCGCAATGGGGAGAGCAAAGTGGCTTTTCCCTAAGAGCTCAATTTCGTCACAATGGCGGGGAGCCAGCAGAGTAAAACTCTAAACCATGGGCTCAGATTTCACACGAAAACCATCTTCCACAGTGTCTAAAAGTTCCTTGGGCACATAGGTCACTTTTTATTTGTCTATCAATGTCAGCAAAAACAAGTAAACTTCTGAAACAGAAGATATTAACATTTAATAATTATCTTATTAATTTTCATAATAGTAGTAGTACAGTAACATAATCATGTTAATATAGAATTTTTATGGTCTGGATCATATTTATTATTATTTATATTGTATTCATTGTGAAGTACACAGGTCTATTTGTTTATCCACTTCAGTCATCATTACCATTGTAGCTAAATATTCTTAGATGTAGTCAGACCTTCACGATTTGACATCATACTGGGTGTAGCTACGGGAAAAATAAAAATCCTTTGCTTATCCCCATCTGGAGTTTAGAAGTTGCATAACAGGTCTGTGGAGTATAAGCACAAGCCAAATGCATTTATAAATTGAAAAAAAAAAAACTCTTCCCAAACAGAAGAGTATTAATCTCTGCAGTCAAAAAAAGTCAGCCAGGATTTGATGAGTAGCAATGGAGGAGTGACTGAGGGATTCTGGCAACAACCACAGTCTATGGTCCCCAGAGCTCTCTCTACCCGGTCAGGGCTACCTCAGTGACCTGAGCCACAGCAGTGAACAAATATTTATTGGCTATCATGGAAGATTTTGTATGTTGGAGGTAACACAAAGATAAATAATACTTGGTTCTAGACCACAAGGAGTTTATGAGGTGGTAGGCAAGAAAGCCATGCAATCCTAATAGCTCACGTCTGCCAGAACCAGAGGACCACTTCAGGATAAGTGGAATCCGAACCCAGTGAAATCCTTGAGCAAGGAAAAGCCACCTTTCTCCGGAGAAGAGAGTCTGCAGGAAGATTTCATGGAAAATTAGCATCTGAAATGAGCCTTAAGGGAAGGGCTATGTTTCTGACCAACAATTCAGGGATGAAAGGCCTTCCAGGAACAATGGAAGGAAAGCTTGAAGCTAGACATGGTAGCTCACATTTGTAATCTCAGTACTCAGAGGTTGAAGCAGGAGGATCTTGAGTTCAAGGTCAATCCCTAGACTGCTCTATGTCTAAATAAATTAATAAACAAAGACTTGAATATATGAAGTTTCGTTTATAGTTTGCAGGCCAAATTCTGTCACTAGATGCCTTTAACTTAGACAAGGTCACCTTGATCTCCCTCCCTCTTTTTCAGATTCTCCCCGAGGTGCTGAGGGTAACTGAGTTAGTGAGAGTTGCAAAAGAGAGTCCCAATTACCAAGGCAAGAAGCCAACACAGTATTTTCAAGAGAACTCAGAGTCGATGGGAGCTGAGTCAGGAAGCACCAGGGTGGGGAAGAGACTGAAAGAAAGGAGGAGAGAAGCCAAGAAAGTAGCAGGGAGGCCGGGACACAAGGGCTGAAACAAGCAAGGACCTGAGGAACGAGGACAATGGAGGAAGCCTGGGTCAAGAAACCATTCAGAAAAGAACTGGATCACTAGATAAACTGGTGAGAGGGGAAGTAGAATCCATCATTAATTTAATCTGCACAGTTTCAAGGTAAAGGTGATGATGGTGTTACTAAGACATGGAGGGAAAATGCAGGAACAGGCATGGTGAGGAAGGCGAACTGCTACACTGGCCACACACAAGAGATAGTTGGAAGTGTCTGGAGACAGTCTTGATTAGCAAAACTGGGAAAAGGGTGTTCCTGGCCTCTTAGAGGACAGCCTCACAAAGTAAAGACTTTGCATGCCAGTAGGGCAGAGACGGAAAACCCCAGGTCTCATGTTAGTAGAAAGTTCAACTCTGCGTATTTGGGAAGTTAAGAATGGATAAAGAAAGATAAGAACTTTTAGTCACCTATACATCTGTGAGAGGTTGAAGAGAATATTAATGACAGGGGAAGCATGTGGAAAGGAAAGAGACATGGATGGCTTATGAAATTCCAGGCAATACCATCTCATTGGCAACGGGAGTCTGTTAGGGTAAGGGAACGCGAGAAGCACTTTCTCTTCCAAATGTGCTGATTTGAGAGGTCTGTGCTCAGCAAGTAAAACCTATGAAGATAGTAGACATGAATGGGAATGGAAATCTTGGAGCAGCTCAGTTCAGTTACCAGCCTGCCAAAATCTGGAAAGAGGGAAAATGTTAAACAAAGACTTAGGTGAAAAGAAAGAAAGAAGAAATAGAGGGGAAATGGAAAAGGATAAGACAAGAAAGGTGTAAAGAAGGGAAGGGAACAGGAAATGAAGGAAGGAAAGGAATTCTCTAAACTTTGGCAGAATACAGTCTGAATAAATTCTAGGGAGGAAGTCTAGTGACCATTCTCTGGAAGCGTAGAAAACAGTGAGATTGGAATATATTCTGTAGAAAACTAATTGTTTCTGGAGCAAGATCATCAATGTTTTTCAGAAGCTAAATTAACAATGACAAAACTGTCATGAACACCTTGACATTTCTCTTATACTTAAATGTTGTTGTGCCTCTGGTCTCAGGAGCTTGACAGTTGTAGGGACTCCCAGGACAAGGTAGACTGTAGAGAGGTTGTATAGCCCTTCAAAGCACTATGAGAAACTTGATGATCTTGGACACAAAAGAAAGTTTACAAGAAACAACACAGAGGTGATCCTTTCCTATCGACCTGGGGTGAAACGTGCAGAGACAAGGTGTACCTGGAAAGAGAAAGCTAGAGCAAAGCATCACTGACTCGGAGACTGGGAGGAAGTGGCATCCAAAACAACAGGAAATACAATGTGCCAGAGTCAGACAGAGCTCAGATTCAACGTGTAGATCACTACCACCTCGCTCGCTCGCTCTCCCTACTTCGCGTAATGGAATGTTGTAGACACTGGGCTTCCTTTCTGGCAAGATACCTTCAAGGTTCCTGTCTCCTAGGAAATCCAGAGAGATTAAGTAAGAGAACATTTGTGAGGTACTTAAAGCTACTGGAACAGGCTGTAGTAGTCATGCTTCAATTCTATTACTCTAAGCAATGCCTGACAAAAGAAAAACAGTAGGACTCAATATTCCAAGACAACCCAAGTAGGATATATTAAAGAAAGTAATGCATTTGCAAACTAAATGAATTCCTGGAATTGAAAATGACCTTCAGAACTCTGTAGTCAAATGTCTTTATTTTACTGATGAAAAAAATTGGAAATGAAAATTGTGGTTTGGATGCACATATGCTAAAAAAAAGGTTTTAATTAAAAGGAGGTTATTCATCATTTTTTTATATAACAGAAGAAGGCAGAGTTAGAAAAGTAACTTATCATCATGTGTGCATCAGAAATAATCAGAGTTCCTCTGAGATGCCTAACAGCCAGGTAGCCTTAGCGGTCTGTGAACCTTGCCCAAGGGGCTGAATGGAATTCACCTGAGTTAGTAAACACAACTTAAACAACTCTTAGGTGGTTCATGGGCAAGAGTAAAGTAGCTTTGGGACTCAACCAATGACAGCAAAGGATGCACTTCTGCCAGCTACATCCAGGCACTCACCTGTCCAAGAGCAAGTTAGGAGCAAACAGGAGCTTTCCCGGGTGCTCCATGGAGCGCCAGACCAGTCCAATCATCAGGATCTCTAACCAGGCACACTCCAGAAGATGGACCTGGTCATGGAGGTTCAAATCCCCAAAGCCTGCAATACAACAAGGAATACTCAGCTGAGGTGTAATGCAAGCTCTTCGCCATTGATGCAATCAGGGCCTGCAGAGATTTGAGCCAGTAGGGTCTATTTTCTATTAACTACAACAGAGTGTAACAGGAGCCCACTTTACCGGAATGTCAAGCAACTATGTTTGTAAGTCCATCTGTCTTAATGCATCTCAACATGGCTTTAAGTTTCCTACTGCTTTAGCCTCACATCTATACAAGTTACGCAACCCACTTAACTTTCTCTAAAGACCCGTACTTAGTGAATTCTCTTTAGACATTCCTCCAAGCCTTGGGTGACTGTTGTTATCATTTCTGCCTAGTTGAAAACACCAAACTGCTAGAAATTCAGCCTTCAACCAAAGAGAAGTTGGAGCACTATTGGGTGAAAAACTTCTATTATCTTCACTTTATCACAAGAAAATGGCCTTTTTTTTCATAACATGTAAAAATCAGACTAATAAAATAGTACATGCAAATTCATCACTTGGGGAAATAGGTCAGGTAAATAACGGTTGCTTCTGGTAAAATCCACTCAAATGTGCTCTTGCTTTCTGATGTTTGAACAACTTAGAACTCTTCTGTGCAATACTGAATGGTAGATGCTTAATAATGATGATAAGTAGGTAGAAAGGAAGAAGAAAGACACAAAGGATGTCAGGTGCTGGTGGCTCATGTCTGTAATCCTAGCTACTCAGGATGCTGAGATCTGAGGATAGCAGTCCAAAGCCAGCCCAGGCAGGAAAGTCTGTAAGACACTTATCTCCAATTAACTACCGGAAAACTGGAAGTGGCGCTGTGACTCGAGTGGTAGAGCGCTAGCCTTGAGCTGAAGAGCTCAGGGACAATGTCATACCCAGAGTTCAAGCCCCAGGATGAACAACAACAACAACAACAACAAAAAGTCACAAAGGAGAAAAGGAAAGGGGAAGGTGATGGTGAAGATGACGAATTTAGTGAGCCCCTTACTGTGCTTTCTTATTCAATTATTTTCATCTTTATTACTATAATAAACTGAAGAGGTAGAAAGCAATATCGCTATTTTACGAAAACTCAGAGTTTATCTGTTAAAGTCAGCTTAATTTATCCACAGGTAGGATCATGTCACTAAATAAATTCAACTGCACCGATAGATATGCCAGAGTAACCGAGACATTAAATAAACCAGGTGTCCACCAAATGTGGTGCTTCCAAAATCAGTCCCCTGTTCTTTTACATTAAGAATTGCAGCCCATTTCTTCCACCCCCCCTCTGGTTTCCCCTCAAATCTTTGTTTCCTCTTATCTACAGCATGGCTATTGAAAATGAAGTAATAAAAATTCAATGCAACAAGAAATGTACCCACTGCCTTAGGTAACCCCTCAGTACATCACTTTGACAATAAATAAGTAATTATTTTAAAAAATTCAATGCATATCTTACAAAATTAAGAAAACTAAGGGGAAAGATGGAGTTGAGAGGGAAGGGGAAGAATGATAAAGGGGTGACATTGATTAAGATGCATTGTATTCATAAACTGCTTTGTTGAATGGCAACACCTTTGTACAATTAAAGGTGGAAAGAAAGGAGGAAGGAAGGAAGGAAGGAAGGAAGGAAGGAAGGAAGGAAGGAAGGAAGGAAGGAAGGAAGGAAGGAAGGAGAAGGATAAAGGGGAATGTAGGCAAGCAGACAGGCTATTGACATCCATTTTTGCTCTCTTCTTTGTCTTGATATCGTTATACTTCTACCAACAATCTATTTCTTATGCTAACTAAAGTCAAAATGTAAGTTAATTCCCCTAAGTAGTGAATCTTGTAGTTATTCACAACTCAATATTAAAACAATTAGCTCACAGCTTCATAAATGCTTCACTAAAAACCATCTTTCACCAAATCCTTGTGTCCAAACGTTTTGATTCCCATAGGAAACGTAAGCTGGGTGTGGAATTCAGGGTCTATGGCCTTTTCTCATCACCATGTCATGATCAACCCATATCAGGTCTTTCTTCCCTTTTCTATTTCCACCACTAAGCTCAATGTCAATAAGTAAATCGTTTTGACCAATTTCATAAATCAATACTTATTGTTGTTGTTATATGTACAAGTTGATTCTTTCTATTGTAGATGGATAATCAATCGTGTGAATATACCCAATAAAGTGTAATACCTTTATCTTTTTATTAGACATATGAGTGTTATGAGCAGTTGATGTATCCATTGCTGTATAAACAATAATAAATATAAAAGCACAATGGGTTAAGAAACTATTAAATGGTTTTCAGACATGCTTGCACTGGAGTTGGAGGCATGGCTCGGGTAGTAGAGTGACAGCCTATGAGCAAAAGTATGAAACCTGAGTTCAAGTCCTTCTGCTAGAAAAAGTGCTTGTGTCATTTTATATACCTATCACCAATACATGAGCCACTACACATTTTTACCAATTTTTTTTACTAATCTTCATATTTTTTTCCATTTTAGACATTCTAACCCAGACACAGATATCCATTGATGCCGTGATTGTGTGTGTGTGTGTGTGTGTGTGTGTGTGTGTGTGTGTGTGTGTGTTTACCAGTACAGGGGGCTTGAGCTCAAGACCCAGGCAACCATCCCTTAGCTTTTTTTCAAGGCTGGTGCTCTACCACTTGATCCATGACTCCACTTCTGGCCTTTTGGTGATAAACTGGAGATCAGAGTCTCAGATTTCTAACCAGGTTAGCTTTGAGCTTCATTTAATCTCCTAATCTCAGCCTCCTGAGTTGCTAGGATTACAGGCATCAGCCACTTACATGTGGGGTATTTTTTGTTTTTTGTATATTTATTTATTGTCAAAGTATTGTAGAGAGGGGTTAGAGTTTCGTCTGTATGGCGGTGAGTATATTTCTTTTTTTTTTTTTGGCCAGTCCTGGGGCTTGGACTCAGGGCCTGAGCACTGTCCCTGGCTTCTTTTTGCTCAAGGCTAGCACTCTGCCACTTGAGCCACAGCGCCACTTCTGGCCATTTTCTGTATATGTGGTGCTGGGGAATCGAACCCAGGGCCTCATGTATATGAGGCAGGCACTCTTGCCACTAGGCCATATCCCCAGCCCCGTGAGTATATTTCTTATTAAACTCGTTACCTCCCCCTTCGTTTTTCTCCCACCTTACCCCCTCTCCAGTTCCCTTTCCCCCCTCCCCTGAGTTGCACAGTTGGTTTATATCATATTGTCTTGTAAGTGGTGATGGGGTTTTAATTTGCATTCTCCTAATGACTAATAATGTGGAACATCTTTCCATGTCTTTTCTACGCATCACTCCCGTACACCGTATTCAAGTTAATGATGCATGCACCTGCAAATCCCACAGATTGTGTATTCCTCAGAGTCATACAATGCATTCCTGGAGCTGAGAGGCACTGCAGTCTCCATTGCAGACCAGTGATGGTATTGCTTTGATCAGAGGAGGCGGTGTCAGGCCACTGGAAAGCATAGATGCCAATCGTGACCCACGCATGGTATCTGCAGCTGGGAGGAAACGCGTGGCTTTCCCCCTCAGAAGATCTCCCAAGACCAACCAGCAGCGATCTGGTTTCTGACCTGCCCGGAGGAGGGCCGAGGGACAGGGAGCTTCGCCATAGGCAGTTGGTCGAAAGCGATGGGCTGACTCCAGGAGACACGGAGCCAGGCTCGGCTGGGAATTCATCTTCCTCACTGTCTACGAGGATAACACCGTCCCAGGCAGCATACGAGTAAACAAGAGTCCCCAGGCAAGTGTTAGTTTCCCTAAGAGTTCATGTCTCACTTTCGGGTAAAGGCTGCAAATTGTATGTAAATTATCCTGAAAATGAAATGCACTCTCAGAAATGTTAGCATTCCACTGTGAGATTATTTATTTTTCTCTCCTCTGAAGACATTTCACTGTTTGTGTACACACACTCACACACAAATGTAATCACATGATCTTGTCATCGGTGATGACAACTTACATGGCTTTTTAGATTCCCTCCATTAGCTCCCCAAATTACCGAAATTGAGATGGAATGGGGAGTATGGGAGGGACGGGGAAGTCCTCACAATTCCAAAAATTGTGGTTGGCCATGAACTAATCAACTACGGAAAACCAAAAGGCAGTGACATGATGTTTACATAGAATCATACTCTTAATTCTCACTTTCAATTTTCACTGTTCTTTAGTTGTGATGGTTTTAGTGGTCTTTTAGGAGGCAAACAAGTTCCCAATAACCACTTGTACTACGTAAGTAGGGTAAAATGTGTCAGGAGATTCTGATAATAGTGTTTTTCTGTCAGAAGCTGGCAAGATTGTTCAGTCTTTCTGTGAAATGATGTAGATCTCACTAAAATAACATTTCTGTTATCTCTCCAGGCTGTGCATATTCTCTGCAGAGGAGGGTCCTTCGGTGCGCTCTCCAGTGCCCTCTGTGTGCTCCTGGACGGGATTGGTGGGGACTGTGCTGGAATGACTGTCAATCAACCTTCTTAATGAATGGGAGGACAACGACCAGTCACCAGATGGGAAGACTCCTTTCTTTCAATATATTGGTCTTAATGTTGTTTTAACCACACAGGAACTAAATACACTTCTTTTTAATATTGTCATTGTAAAGGTGATGTACTGAGGGGCCATGGTTACATAAGTCAGGCAGGCAATGAGTACATTTCTGTTTTGTCTTTCGTTTTTTGGTACTGGGGATCAAACCCAGGACGTTGCACTTGCTATGCAAGTGCTTTGCCACTGAGCTATATCCCAGCCTCAATGAGTACACTTCTTTTGGGACAATGTTACTCTTTCCCTCCTCTTCTCCCAGTTTCTCCCCTGCCTGTCCCCACCCACATGCTGTATAGTCCATTTTCAACAGACCGTCTAGTGAGTACCACTACTGCATTTGTGCATCCTTTGTCCCTCCATTTCTGTGCTCCATTTACCCTCCCAAAGACAGATAAATGAACAAATAAGACAAAAAGAAAAGAAAAACAGCAACAACAACATCAAAAAAAACACCCAGCCACTCCATTTCCTGGAGTCCAGCTCAATAAATATCTTGGGAGAGAAACACGATACAATACCTACGTACATCTGATCATATAAAATAATACTTACCTAAGCATACTTTGGTTATGTACCAAATGCCCACGAGTATTTTCAGTTCACAGCCAATGAACTAGGAACAAAAGAATAATGAGCCAACCACTTGCAGACATGGAGTTCCGATTTTTCACCTCGTTTTCCTGAGAACACAATGGATCTTCCGACACACAATTCCAAATGGTCTACTCTAACGCACAGCCCTTTAAAACAAATCCCACTCTTGGACACTTCGTCAGCGTCTCATCAACAGGAAGGTAAGAGCCTACTCGTTGCGTTCGGGACAGGAATGGAGACACTCGTGACCAAGAGCTGCACTGGTGGCACAGGGACATATCTCCACGTTGTGTGCGGGCCCACAGCCCTGTGACAGTGAGGAAAGGGCTACGTGTGGACTCCTCACCAGCAGGTAAGGAGCAGTGCCGAAAGGGCACCATCTACACTTGGCTGAGGTCAGGCTGAATCAGAAGCTCAGAACTCCCACTTGAGAAAATTAAAAAAAACACAAAAAACAACTTGGGTCTTATGGCTTGTTCTACATCCATAGGTCTAGGAACAGAGTGGGCAGAGGGGAGATACACTGGAAAAACACAGAGGAGCCTCCAGACCTCCTCCCTGGCCCTGTGCCACTGGTGAGGTAACAGATGGTTTTCACAGGGCTCTGCCTGCCTTCGACCCGCTCATCCTGCATGGTGCCCTCACCATCGAGTGCTGCGCTTTGGATCTAGAAGGTTCCAAGGCCATGTGACAAGGGCCTGGCTGCTAGCGGTTGGAAGTCAATGGATCGTGAGGATGAGAACGTTGACGTCAGCAGTAGTTGATGGAGCCATTGGTGGTGGTGGTCTTAACAGTTCATAATATGAGACCCCATTGGGTGTTGCACTTAGATAGGACCCAGTTGAAGGGGTGGGCCTTTGGGATTCCACTTTGGGGGACTATCATGAGTCCTGGGGCCCCTCCATCCTTCTCTCTTTTCTGGAGACCATCTGGTGAGCAGTCTTCTCTGTCACACTCACCCACCAAAGGGATATATATATATATATATATATATATATATATGTATATGTATATATATATATATATATTCTCATCTCAGGTTCAAACTGATAGAGCCAACCAGCCATGAGCCAAAACTTCTGAAACTATGAAACAAGAGTAAATCCTTCCTCGTGTGCAGGTGCGTGCCTTAGGTAGCATGTCACAGAGGTGGAGAGGTGAGGGTCACACCAAGCAAAGACATGGCTGCTTCCATTCTCTGCTGCATAGCAGCTGTTTTCCCCTCAAGATAGTTTGCCTTAGTTCTTCTATAAAAGGAGCTCATAGACTATCCATCCCTCTTCCTCCATCCTCACAAGACCCAGAGCTCTCTGCCCCACTGGGCTCTGGGAGAAAGTGCTATGCAAATAGCTCGCTTCACCTTGGCACACCACATTTCACAGGTCTCATCCTTTCGTACTGGGTGTGGGCACACTCTCAGAATTGATGTTGAAAAGTGTGCGGAGACTCTTTGGGGAAATGACTAATGTAACGTGAATATTAATTCAACCCAAAAGCTCAGAAAGGGCTACATGGTCTTGAAATAAAAGAGAAATCCAAGTAGCTCTTCATTAGAGATAGGCAAAAAAAAAAATTAAGCATTCTAGTTAACATGTGTAAACTTCCATGGGATTATAAGCTGTTCAGATACAAAGTGAAGTTGAAATTCTATGAAAGTAATAGAGCAATATTTCCCCCACAAAGTCCTGTCTCTAAAACTAAAAGCCAGGTGGATGGATCCTTTAGCAAATCCACTGGGGGAGAGAGAGGAAAAAACACTATTGGCTTCCTGACCTTCAAAAGAATTAATCATGTTCCTAGTCAGATGACTGCAATGTTCTCCAAAATGTCAGCTATGAAATTGCCTCTTGCATTTTTTTTCTGTGTTTCTTTATTACTCAATGGAGAAGACTTGAGTAATTCATATCTTTTCCTCCCAGGCCACCAACTCAGGGCAAGATAAGAAGAAAAAAATTTTTTAAATCACTGAAGTTCTCATGAGTCTGACTGGGTTTCTTGGAGAAACAGAGCACATACTATCATGAGAACCAGGCACGGTTCAAATGCCAAGTGGTCTTCAGAGTCTCCATTCTGTCATTTTTTCCTCCAGAAAATGGTAACTTCATGTCGTTCCATGGGCCCAATACTGGACTACAATCTTCCCTCACACTGAATTTTATTCTGGAAACACCAAAGAGCGAGGGTAAACATACACAGCACCATTACAGAAAGGCTCATCAAAGTGGTAGTTTTCATTCTATAACACCTCAAACTTTTTTCTAGAAATAGAAAAACAGTAAAAAAATTCCTTTTTAAGAAGTGAGTTTCATCTATTCAAACAAGTCATGTGATACACTAGCATCCCAAGATACAGACTATTTTGAAAAAAACAAATAGAACAAATGTGGTAGCAAGTCCTGTAATTCCAGCTAATCTGAAGGCAGAGATAGAGAGAACTGCAGTTCCAGGTGAGCCCAGGCAAAGGTCATGAGCACCCTGTCTCAGCAAATAAGCCTGGCGCACTGGTACATTCCTGCAGCCCCCACCTACTAGGAGGCAGGAGGAGAAGGGTCACAGGTTGAGGCTGAACTTGGGCAAGAATATGAGATGATAGATGAAAATTAACTAACACAAGAAAGCTTTGGAGTATGGCACAAGTGGTAGAGTACCTACCTAGCAAGCCGAAGGTCCTGAGTTTAAACCCCCAGTACCACCAAACAGGCAAACAAGCAAATACAATAGTCATACACACATCACCAAAATAAATAGTAATGGAATAACTGATCACGGTGTGATCCGGCTCTCCTCTGCCCTCAGCCTGATCTCACACCACATCCTATCGGCTGTCAGATTCACTCACGCTGCCACCAGACTCAATATCTGCCTTGCCAGTCACAAACAAATGCTTTCTTTCTTACAGCTACCATCACGTCCATCCTTGGACACGATGACTGTGCTATTTCTATGTCGCCATCCAACATGGCACTGCTGATTGCAGGGCGCACCTCCCTCCAGGCACCCTGCCCAATCAAACGAGGAGGGCAGGACTCATTGAAAGAGTGTATACAGAGAAGTCAAGTAGACCTGGCTTGCAATTCTGTGGCCTTCAGTCCGTGACTTCAGATTTCTGAAAGCACTTTCCTCTTGTACAATGCCGCTAGACTAACCTGCTGCTCAGGGTTAAGACATCTAAAAGCACTTGGCATCTGGAAACTGCAGATGGACTGGCCGACTGCTCAGAGCGCCTAGAACCATCGGTGGGGGAGCAGATGCCCCGTCCTGTGGCACCAGGGTCTCAGCTCTCTTTCCTACTTCATCCCTGTAGCAGCTTGGGCCCAGGACACGGAAGGACGGCCTTTGTAAGTCACAGAAGACATGCTTTGTGTATACTGCAGCCATGGAATCTCAAACTCAAACTGACCATTTTCCAGTGGTCCTAATGCATGACATCACACAGCGTTTTTGTCTTTAAATAGATAGGTAGATACATAAATGATAGATGGTAAACGTAATCGCCTACCATCCATCTGTATAGATATAAATTTATACTGTGTAATGATTTATTATACTATTAACATAATTATTCATTATTCCTTATTTATCATATAGTATTATATTAATAAGATGAAACCCTTCCTGGACTACAAAGTGCTCTTCCAAAGTGACATTCTTCATGTTTATAAAGTGGAGACAAGAGCATCTAGATTGTATTTTCTTCAAATAAATGGGAAAGGAGACTATGTCTTGGGTTTTACTTTATCCAAAGCCTTTTGTGATATGGAGCGTCTACAGAGTGCTGTCTTCTGGCTCCCCCGCGTAAGTGGGAGAACCCCACACTCTTCCACGCGGTCTGCTGCTCTGCACTTGCCTTGGGGTAGGCAGAGAAAAGTGGCCCTGTGGTAACTGCCCACCTGAGAAACAAGGTGGTGCTCTTCAGACAAGCCGATGGCAAATGAGGAGCTGAAGGTTGCAGATTTGATTCTTCTGAACCGTATCCAAGGCCGGGGATGTCTCTCAGTGGGTACAGAATTTGTGTAGCACGTGCAAGGCCTGAGTTTGAATTCTAACAAAACACACACATGAGAGAGAGGGGGGCAGGGAGGAAGGAAGGAAGGAAGGAAGGAAGGAAGGAAGGAAGGAAGGAAGGAAGGAAGGAAGGAAGGAAGGAAGGAAGGAAGGCAGGCAAATTAAGATTATATCAAATGAACTGGAAGATTAGTTGGAAGCCAATTAATCTGAGTACAAACTGAGGAATTCAATCCACAAGTCTCAAGACAAATAAAGGCACTGTTTTTGAAAAATAACGGTGCATCTTCTTCCTCATGCAGATAAGCATATCCTAGAAGAATTATGGATGATAAAAATCACAAAATCTATGCATATTTATAAACTTCCAAGTGTTGGCTACTCTGCAGTCTGGTAGGGGAACCACATACTTTTTCACATACTATAATGAAGACTTTTATGCCCCATTTACCAATTATTTCAGGAGAGTGAGGTAAAAACTCCATGTACCTCTGAGAAACATTTGTATCTATACAGATTCAAAGATGGAGTGACAGCACATCTAAAACAAACCCAAACAGTGTCGTGTGTGCAGTAATTCCATTTAGGGGTGAGGAGTGTTTTGGGTGCCAAAGGTCATTTGAATATGCATAACATTCTTCCTGGCTTCACCAAATGATCTATACAGGCAGATGACCAAGGAGAGCCAACAAGAACCAGCGAGAATACGTGCCTGTTCTGCCAAGTACTGAATGATTTCATAAACCGTATATAGCTTGCAGGGTGGACATTCCAAATCCCTGAATGGAAGAACAATAGCCTGACATATATTTTCCAGACCTCACACATGAATGCATGTACCAGGTGTAAATTAAATGTACAAGATGTACTTTGCACGGATGAGATCTTAGAGACATTATCATGAGCTACTTGCTGAGAAAGAAATGCAAAGACAAAATTAGTTCAGGTTTGTTCAACTGTTACTTGGGTCCAAACCCCATCCCAGAACTATATTCCAGTACCACACTCTTGGTAAGAAAGCTCCTTTAAAAAATTATTACTTTTAATCCCAGAAGAGTATTGAGACTATTTCCTCACACTGGACGTCAGCCCATGTTTACTATTCAATCATCATCTGTGTATGTGTGTGTGTGTGTGTGTGTGTGTGTGTGTGAGTGAGCATACGTCTGTCTGTCTGTATGTGTGAGCTTGTCCCACATTGTGGCTACATCTTACTCATTCCACCAGCTCTTGATCGTGTTTACACATCAGCAGATAAGATACCAAAAAAATCACTCTATGGAAATAAATCACCTCTGTTCTAGAATGGTAATTATACAATTTCTCTGTTTAAAAAGAAAACTGATGCTATACTATAAAAGGTTGATAAGGTTTTAATGTTTAGAATCATTCATGGAAGCATACGTAAAAATAACTATAACACAGATAAATTATTCTTGATTTCATATTGACTTTGTGAATTACTTCTCTGAACCTTTATCAATTTAGTTCACCACCTACCTTGTCGTAGTTATTTTGTTCAGAAATGTAGTAAGTACCAAAAGCTGATGTGATCTTAATTCTGATTAATGCAAAAGTGAATTTTATACTGGGTATGTTTTCTTTAAAATGATGTCCTCAAATGTCTGTACTAAGGTGATATGAAAAAAAATGTTATTGTATCTTTGGCAAATCAGAATATGAGGCTCAAGCTGCCTCCCTCATGTACAGAATCATTTATGTGTTTACTTCTCTCCAAATTTAGTAACAGGAAAGTTGCCCTCTTCTAAAGAATTAATATGTTCCTTTTTGTTGCCTAATAAGAACCATGGAGCTGATTACTAACTGCATGCAGCCCCAGCATCAGGAAGTACGGATATTAATAAACGCAGTATATTAACCATTTATCCTGCTTCTGGGAAAATTATTGCTTTGCTCCAACCTTTCATCATACCTCACCTTTGGCTGCGCCATTGGATTCCAAGGTAGTTCCTAGCACATCTTGCAAAGGAGATACAGGAATGAATGATAGAACTATTTAGAGTTGTTTCCACATTCACATGTAAATCTCTTTCTATGCTCCCTCTTACAGTCAGCAAGTGAAGGAGAAATAAAAGAAATGATATTGGCTCTATCTGACTCCTCCTGATGGGAAAATAAGTCAAGACTTCCAGATTTGAGGATCAGACTTGGAGATCAAGGGAAAAAATGTCCCTCACTGAAAACAAAGCAGATGGCAACTCTATCTTGTTACCAGCCCCATCTGTATTACACTCAGAGCCTTGGTTTATGAAGGGATGGTTGTCATGACAATAAGCATTTGAGAAGAGTCCTGGAGAAGCCGATGAATTTAAGTGTCTCCTAGCTTCCCAATTTTCCAAGCTCCCTGAAAAACATTCCCCACCCCCAAATAAACAATTCTATTACCGCTTGTATTGGTTACAATTGTTTGATGTGGATATTATGAGATTTTTTTCCCCTGCACATCAAAATTCTCCTGGAGGGATAGAACAGCTCTTTGCTTGGATATAGCACAGCTTGAAGGTAAACTAGTCTTTTATTTTTATTCAGCAAAAGCAATTGTATTAACTACTGCTTAATTTTGTCCCCTCCCCAGCTCAGAAAGAAATCAATTTCAGCTTAAATGAGGAAGGGGGTGGGGTGGGAGGAAAGTAGAAGAAATTATTTTCCAGTTTCTGAGAGGAGATTGCAAACTAAAGGAGGAAAAAATTAATAAACTATGAAGGCAAGTGCTTAAGGCTGTCCTCTTAAGTGCTTGCGAAATGGACAGGAGAGCCAGCCCCTGCGCGGCTATGCGGAGTTACCTGACAAAGAGCGCAGACTGGCTGCATTTGAAAAGTCAACAAGCACTTGTACCTTGGAACATACATTTCCCCATCTATCTGGAAGCAGACCTCCAGAGCGTTTCAATTCCTATTGTCATCAGCCCGAGTTTTCCAAACTCTGCTTCTGGTAAACACTGCAAATGTCATCAACACAAAGACTTGAAGAAGGAACGAGACTGGCCCCCAAATCAAATGAGCAGTAATGATTTCTTCCCACCTCGGCCTGGCTGAAGCCCCTCCATGAAACAAAAACTAATTCTGAGCTCATGGACTTAGGGCTTACACACACACACGCGCACACACACACACACACACACACGGATACACAAAAATCTGATTCAGAAAAACACCTGATACTGCTCATGATTTCTAGTTCTAGGTGGTACTAGGAACAAAATAAAGAATTTGGGATGCTCTTACAATTTAATGAATTCATATTTACTTCTTTATTCATTTATTTATTTAAAGCTGGTACTGGGGTTTGAACTCAGGGCCTGGGCAGTGTCCCTTTGCTCAAGGGTGATGATGCCCCTACCACTTGAGCCACACCTCCACTTCTAGCTCTTTGATGGTTGCTCGGAGATACGAGTCTCACACACTTTCTAGGCTGGGCTGGCTTTGAACTGTGATGTTTAGACCTCAGCCTCCTGAGCCGCTACAGTTACAGGTGTGAGCCACCAGGGCACAGCTTAAATTTATGTTGAAATGGGGATTTTATTAGACAAAATTTAAAAAAAAAAGACTTCTCCAAGAGGCTCCTTCTCAAATCTCTTGGCCACGCTTCGGCTTGGGTGGCAGAGGGTCAGTGCGCTCCATCCTAAGGAGAAAGCCAGCAAGTCTGGGGTCGGTCACATGAGCACGCCAAGGCCACTCAGACTGCTCTCTTCCCGAGGGTCCTGCCACTTTCCCGCCTCCCACAGTCACCCCATGACCCTGCAAACACAAGACAGAACAAGCAATAAAAGGAAGGAAAAAGAACAGCTTCGTCCCTTTCACCTTATACACAGTGATTAGAAATGCATACACGCCAGTCTAGAGAATAGGCCAAAGGATAAGACAGAGACAGAAATGGCTTTCCTTTCTCTCCTCGGATAAGCCCATTAGATGTTGCCAGGTTGTAAATGATCCACTCCAAAAGTAAAGTGGCCGCTAGGTCAAACTAAAAGAGAGATTCAGTAAATGGTGAGTATCTCCTAAGCAAAAACCCAGGTAGTGCTTGCTAGCTTGGGGCTTGGTACCGGCTCCCATCCACATGGTGAGAGGCTAAGGATCCCACCAGCACTCCTTGGACAGATAAAGAGCATCTGTACCGGCTTTCTAGGATGGCCACCGCCACAGAGGACTACCAAAGGGGCTTAAAATACATCCTGTCCTGAAGACAGCAAAGCCTCTCGTTCCATGTACTTCAGACCATATGTGAAATGATCAGAATTGAGATCAATAAGAAAGTAAAGCAAACACATAACAAAACAAGACAATGTAAGTCCCCAATACAATGACACACACCCCTACCCCGCCTGCCTTGTCAAATGAAAAGCAAGGTTTCTGGATCATTACCAAGATGAGTACCTGCTTTTGGGTACAGGGACATAGAGATGTCATGACTCACGAGGGAGATTCTTATACAGTATCATGGCAGGGCTCCTGGCCTCAAGGAGACCTGGGATTTCCTCAGGACTTCATTCATTAAGTTCTGGTTTGCTCAGACCATTGTAAGATAAAGAAAAGTAGCACTTCTAGTTTCTAGGGAAAGCTGGTTTCTGCTTTATATTTATATATTTTTAAAAATCTGCTGGCAACCTACCTAGAGTTCCACGGGCCTTGGGAGGACTTTTGACTTTTCTGACATGGAATTGGAGATGAAGAAGTAATGTACAGTGAAAGGGACAATGGCCATTATTGGGCCCAGCTTGTGCTTTGGGGTGAAATTAATATCTATCTGGTATAGCTCTTATTGTCTGCTATATGGGAAAAAAAATTTGGCCACTCCTGGGGTTTGGACTCAGGGCCTGAGCACTGTCCCTGGCTTCTTTTTGCTCAAGGCTAGCACTCTACCACTTGAGCCACAGCACCACTTCTGGCTTTTTCTGTGTATGTGGTGCTGAGGAATTGAACCCAGGGCTTCATGCATGCTAGGTGAGCACTCTACCACGAAGCCACAGTCCCAGCTGGAAATTTTTTTAATGAATCCTTGAATAAATCTAGGCATCAGCTTGTTTGTCTGCAAGAAAATGAGAATGATAATACTGTCCCTGAAATATATTATTGTGAAAATTAGAAAGAACATGAAGAGAAAAACCTATCCTATTGGCTGGAACAAACTAGTAGTCAGCAAATAAATGGTAGCTATCATTACTAGTAATTTCTTTTTAATTGTAAAAAATAAGTCAGATATTATGCAAGAGGTAAAGTTTTCTTTTTACTACCTGATCATGAGTTGTACACACAGAATTTGTAGGTTGAAAGGCAGATTGATTAGGGTTCTTGATTACTATTTCTATGTAATTGGAAGTCTGTGAAGTCTACGAGATACTTCCCATCATAACATTTTAAGTGAATAAAGTATATGTAAACCACAAAATAAAACTAGTCACACTGGAACCCAGTTCCTAAGAAACTTTTCATATTCAACTAGCAGCCTCTAGTTGAATCAAGATGGAAGCCAGAGACTTCCCAGATAACAAAATTATGCTGGAAGCTTGTCTCTCTACAACTTTGTTGAAGACTGGGGCACCATTTTGATTCTGTGTTTATGTTCTCTTGGCCCTAATACACAACAGATTAAATGGACATCTTGTCCATCCCACCTCACAAAGAGGAAAGACCTTTCTCCATGTTCTGCTTCCCTTGGGATGCTCGCATAAAAGGCCGCCTTCGAAGCCGTTGGAAATGCTTGGTCTATGTAGAGACAAAGCGATGTGGAGAACGTGTATAGCACAGATCTGGAAAGATGACTGCTATTGAAGAGCAGACAGAGGACGTGGCCATGGTGAATCACGCTTCATGACTCACTTCAAAAGCTATTAAGGGAAATCATTAATATCTTGACCCAAGTAAGCCAAGTCTGTGAAAATTCATCAACATTTGAAGGAAAAATCCATGTGAATGGCAAGGCTGAACACAAAGAGATACAATTTTATAATTTCACTTTTATGACTTGGGGGTTATCAAACATATGTTTTGTTTACTGTTAAGAGGCAGCAAAAATCTGTTTGCAAGAAATGACACATGAAATACTTAAGTAAAACCTGGAAAATACACACATACCGCCTTCCAAATCTCATTTTAAAAATTGTTTTCTCTGGTGTTTGAATATAAATGGCCCAAGAGAACAGGAAATCCACCCGATTGACCTTGCTGTGACCTTCATGAGAACAATGAGAGCCGAAAGAGAAACTACAGGTTAGAGGGTTAGATTGCTCACTGCAACCCCTTTGCAATAGTTCCATGGCTTTGCTCAATAGCATTTTAGATGACATTCCAAGTCAAACTTCAGGGCTAAGAAGCATCAAAACGCAACATTAATCATCTGAAAGGCAAGTCACTTCTAGGTATAGAATACTCACATTTTGGAATGTAAACTGACAAGAAGAAAAAGATCTCATTTCTAAAGATATTTTTTAAAATCATCAAATGATACAAAAACGGATTCTATTTAAGGAGATCAATGACAAAGTAGCTAGCTTAAGTCTGCAAGATTCTGTGCGCTTTGTGCCATGGTTTCAGAAAAGCCTAACTGGTTGATTTAGGGAGGTTTCTGATACTTCTTAACCTTCTTCTAATTGCAGAAGATGATCTGCCTCCAGTGTACCCCTCGAGAATACATCATTGCTCTTTGCATTCCCCCAAAGACCCACATTCTATGCTTTTCACAAAGCTGGTGTTCTAAAAAGATGCATAGGGAATGCTAGCAAGGTGCCAGGAAAGAACAAAGGGGACAGTAATGGCAATGCTGATTCCATGGGCAACTATCATGTTCTATGGGTACAGATCTGCAAACCAGGCAGCGTCATCTCTGAAGCTATTTGCTTACGCATGTGTTTCACCTACTCGTTTACTCCCACCACGAAATTGAAATGCTTCAGAGAAATGGCAAGAATGACAAAAAGACAATAGAAAAAGATTAAAGCAAGAGTGATCCTAAATACACAGAAAATCTGAAACCCACACCATCTGAGAGCAGAGAAATTTCCTAACACGAATTCAAGGAGGATAACCTAATTCACTAAGTGAAATGCAAAAAGAATGAGTTGGTGCCAATTTAAAAACTGAAATAGTAAGACAAAAATCTAGAAGGATTTTGAGTGGTTTTGCCATAAAGAAATGATATCCATTTAAGAAGACACTTGGATCTGTTTAAGCTGATTTAAAAATTATGTGAGGTAGTTCTGTGCTGAGAAATCACATGGCCCCATTATAGTGTCTAATATATATATGTATGTATATATGTGTTTTCATGTATGTGTTAAAATTTTAATTCGATCCAGTATTTTAAATGTTCAAATGAAAAAAAAATCAAGAGATAGTTTTAAAAAAAACTGAGTGATTATCCAAAATAAACAGGATAAAATGTTGACGAGTAAGAGGAAAAGTTGGGATTTCTCTTTCACTTCCAAAAGATTACAGGACCATTTCCCCATGCTCCTGAATCCCCTTGGTTTTCTTCTGCTTGTTGTTTAATCCTTTAGGATGGGGGCCTTTTTTCTAGTTTTCCTATCCTCTTTACTGCTCTTCTTTTATGTCTCTGTTTTTCTCTTCTGCTATTCCATCCAGTGGAGTCTTAGCAGAGTGACCATGATTTACATTTTGAACTCTAGAATTTCAGAGCACTTTTGCGCTGCTAAAAGCATAACCAAGAATGAGGCAAAAAGTAGAATGAAGATTTGTTGGGGTACACACGCGTGTGCGCATGCGCACATGCACGCACGCACACACACATACATATATCTTTAGGCGTTGGGTCTGTTAGCTTCCAGCAATCATAGATATTCTGCACTTCATTTCTCAGGGTGGACTTTTCTCCTGAAGCCTCAGGCTTAGCAGACATAATGGCTTGTATGTGTCCATTTTCAGTTTCTAGAGCTAAAATACCAATCCTATAAAATACCTCTGTCTTCTCCCTTACCTTGCAACACGAGGGCCACATTTTTTTAAAAGAAAAAATTATTTTGTATCAAAGTCTATAAGCATTCCAAATATCTTAAGGTTGCTATAAAAATGATTACTTTGAATTATATTAAATGAGATTATTTAACTTGAGTACAAGGGTTGGGGTTCCTAATCAACCAAGGTCTCGAGTTCTATTTCTTGAAGTCTTTAACACAGAACCTTCCGTTTCTTTAGCAAATGGTTAGTAAATTAAGTGTTAATGGAACAGTTCTAAAGATAATTGGATTTTTGTAAAATCCACAAGGTGTGTGTGTGTGTGTGTGTGTGTGTGTGTGTGTGTGTGTGTAGATCCCAAAAAGGTTTTCTACATAGACTGATGAAATCTCTTCCTATACACTAGGATTGACAACCCCGCCCGCCTCCCCCCCAATCTTAAACAGCAAGATGCTAGCCATATTGGTTTTGTTTCCTAGTGCTTTGCTTTTATGTTTTTGTTTTGGTCAGGACTCAACTGGCAAAACATCTGCTTTGAAAAGGGTCCTATTGCTCTATTTTACTAAGTGGGGTGATGTATTAGAGTAAAATCTCAGATAGGCTGGAAACCTTTTTGTCATTTAAGTCTCTTTTGTCCTTAATCAGTAGTGAAAGAAACGGGAAAAGGTCTTGAAAGGCCCCTTGATTGTTTGAAATGACCCTGGAGATAGGATTTCCTGCACTTCACCCCAAATATGCCACTTACACTTTGGTCTGCTCAGACAAATCAATAAGACAAAAACTCTCAGAAACTTGTTGAAGTCTATTGAACTTAAAGTGTGGCTTTAAAAAAAAATCAAGTGCGCCTTAATTTATTTCTATATTGAGATGACCTCAAAATTCCAACACTATCTCCTAACTTCCTACCTACTGCTGTCTATTGCTGGAAAAATGAACAACACGCAGACACATGTAATGCGGGTCTCATATTTTGCTTACCGGAAGACATCATCGCAAGACGTCACCCATAATCCCGAGGTACAACTGCAAGCTTAATGGGTTTGAGAGAAGAGGAAAATGGGTGGAGGAGGGTGGCAAGCCCAGGAAGGACACAGACTTCTAGACAGACATAAATAAAGACAGCAGAGGGGAGGAGGGGTACTTTTCTGGTAGGGGAAAGGCGGTGGGGACCAAACCAGAAGGGATCCCTGTGTGGGAACCGACAAAAGCCCTCAGGAGGACAGGGCAGAGGTAGACCTGCCTGCCTGGAGGGAAGGAGACGCTCACTTGGGTGGAGTGTAAGCCAGCGAGGGAGAGCTCAATGCCTTCCTTGCCTAGCAATTTGAATGAGATTCAGCAGTGACAGAATGAGTTCAAAGGAGTAAGGGGAACTCCATTTACTCTAATCGGTTACCATTTGCAAATAAATAAAATAAAGCACCAATGATAATGATAGCTCAATTTTTGAAGATTTGATGAAAGAATATAACTGGAAGACAGAAGCTATGAATACAACGTGCTTACACCTTTAATGTTGAACCTGAAATACTATTGTTCAACATGAAGTATATACTTCAAGCCATATTATTTCAAGTATGATTTCTCATATGAAAGTTTTCTTAGGTCAATAATCATTTCTTATATGAAGATACACATAGCAAAAAACAAAACAAAACTCATGTTCCTAGAATCTGTATAGTGAGTGTGTATGTGTGTGCATGCATGTGCATGTGTAGTATAGATAGTGTGTGTGTGTGTGTGTGTGTGTGTCTGGCATAGAAATACTCAATACATCTTGGATAGAAAGGTGGATGGATAGGCGGACAGATGAATAGGCAGATGGGTGTGTGAATGGATGACTGGATTGGTGGGTGAATATATGGATGGATGGATGGATGGATGGATGGATGGATGGATGGTCATTTGCTCCCAGCACTAGAAGTTAAAATCCCTTTGATGGACTCAGGAGTTAAGAAACCAGGGCCACCTGCCATGTTCCCAGGGACTGGTGTTCACACAGAGGTCATGTCAGCATATAGGAAATCCATGAGCTCAGCAAAGCTGCAGAGTCTCAACCCATCCCCCTCTCCTCATATCTTCTCTAAAACAGACTCAGATTTGTATGTGTAAAAATATGAAGCTAGGTGGGGCACATGGAAGGCACAAGCTTTTTCTCTTTGTGGCTGGGAAATTCCATCATTCAAATACAAGTGATAAAGATTACTAAAGAGAAGAGACTTGTCTTTGAGACTGGAGAAATGGCACCTTCTCACAATTCTTTTTTACAGGAAAACACAGGGAGGCTTAGCTAGTTCTGTCCTTGGTTCTTGCTTGCTCTCTTTCTTTCTCTGTCTCTCCCTCCCCACCTCACTTTCTCTGAGCATCTTTTCCCTTACAGTAAAGATGTTTCCTAATGGGACTCCAGCAACCTCCTGCTAGTTTACCACAATGCTCTGTAACACTACAAAGGCGCGGAACAATGTAACAATGTAACACTGTTTCACTGTAAAGACAAACATGTAAGAAATCATTTGTGCTCACTTTTCTGTTTCCTAGACTCGTGATTGGTACTGGGGTTTCAATTCAGGGCCTAGGAATTGTCCTTTAGTTTTTTCACTCAAGGCTGGCCCTCTACCACTTGAACCACCACTCTACTTCTTAATTTCTTGGTGAAATTGGAGATAAGGATCTCATAATCTTTCCAGTTTGGGCTGACTTTGAACCATGATCCTCAGATCTTAGCCTTCTGAATATCTAGGACTACAGGCATGAGCCAGTGACACCTAGCCTGGACTCCCTTTTGTTGAACAGTTTTGGGTGCTGTCTGCTGTCACACAGAACAGTAAGTGGGACAGGTGTGTCAGACAAGCCACTGAGTCACAATGTAAGGAGCATGTTGGGACATAAATGGCCCCTTCATCTTGGCTTAAGGTTCATTTTGCAACTTAATTCAACAAGTTTGGATTGGGTCATACGCGTCTAGAGTGATTCATAAATGAGAAATCAAAGATCTTGTTTGAAAAGTTCACAACTTTAGTAGAGATTATGTTTAAAAAGCCAAGGTTCCAGCCACAAATGAAATGCCAGGATTAATGTTTTCCACGTTAGGTGGGCACAAGAAAACGGGTTTGGGTCTGGAAAGGGATTCAGAGTTGTGTGGTAGTCCATTTACGTACAGGTAAGGAAACTGAGGCCCAAGAATAGGATGATAGGATGGCAAACTGAGTATTCTCAAACTTTTGCCACTTGCCAGCCTTCCTGTAGTGCTGGGGCTTGATAAGGGCATCATTTTCTTGCTTCACTTTATTTGCTACCACTTTAGCCATACCTTCACATCTGACATTTTTATAATCAAGGAGTCTCTCAGATGTGTCTGCCCAGGCTGTCTTTGGGCCTTGATCCTCGGATCTCAGCCTCCTGAGTAGCTACCACTATGGCCATGAGCCACCAGACCCTGCTGCCTCTGTGATTTGAGGAACCTATCTACTATTTCTGTCCTTCCATTTCTCTCTTTGTAAAAATCACGATCATTGTCTCCACAGGGTGGTTGGGAGGGGTTAGTAACTTACGACACAATAAAGGCTGATAGAAGTGTTTACTAGCATTTTCCTAATTGTTTTTCAGTATTAAAAAAAAGTGGAAAGAGTTCTGCTTCATCTAGAAAGATAAACTACGAAGTTCGATGTCAGTGTGATCTACTGGGAGGCACTAGTGCACACCCAGGCTTCTCCACACACTAGTTAACATGCGGCTGTGGGCAAGCGACTGGACCTGTGGAAACCTCCATTTCCTGATCTGTGCCCTGGGGGCAGAGGGCTTAGTCCATGACATGGATTTTAAGTGCTGTGCCTGTGAGAAATCACAGGGTAGAACTTAGGACAGGGCTCAGCCCCGAGTCAACGCTGGAACTGGGACAGGGGCTGGGCCCTCATTCATCGCTGGTCCTTTCCTTGGCTTTTGTCTTTTGTGGCCTGACTTCCACAACTTAGTAAGAAAGCTGTGGAGAAGAAAGTAGGTCTTGTTCACCTGCTCCAGACTCCATCTGGCTCCAAAAGAGAAGTTCATGTTAGGTCAGCATGTCCTTTTCCATGTCCTTAGATGTCTGGCTGGCAGGCATTCAAAGGTATTAGGTGTCCAGTGGGAGAGAACGTCAGCTGCCCTTTGGTAGCTGGGATTCTATTAACTTCATAGGGCTTGAGATGTTCCATTCATTTGTAGACTGGTAGTGAATCAGGACACATGTGTAACTGCATATATGTGTGTATGCACATAAACTGATAATCCTCCCGCCTCAGCATCCAGAATGACGGCATTATGAGAATGTAGCATATATTATCCATCGATAAGCATTTACCTTGTGTATATCCCAGAGTACAATTATTCCATTACAAGTCTTTCCTTTTGCCTTAGAAACTCAGTTTTTAAACCTGTGAACAAGAAACAAGTCCTGTCTCATACCTGTAAACGGTAATCTTCTCCTCATGCCAATGTTTTACCCATCCAGCAAAAATCGACTGGAATTAATGAGCTTGACAAGTGTAAGCACACAATACCACAAGCTTCCTGGTAGGCATTGTGAAAACTAGATGAGACAAAGTGTGTCAGACACAACTACACATATCGTGACACTCCTCATTCTCACCCCTTCCTAATTTGCTTCTTTTCTCTGTCATTGAGGTAACACACGAACCACAAAAGTAATCAATCTTAGACTAGGGGTTGGGGGACCCACTCTGCACAAGCTGAAGGTCACCCACCACTCACAGAAGAATGCTAAGGCTCTGCTCATTCTTACCCATCCACCTTGCCAGCCTCAGCTCTCACAATCATCCTCCACACGCAAGCGACATTGTCTCAGACACAGTCTCCTGAGTGTCCCTGGACAATGACACTGGAGGTCCTTCTTGTCTTCCAAGGTCATTCAAGAGGACACGGACTACTTTCAAATGTGACCAGCACTATGAAAGTTATGAAGCTATAAAAACAAATAAGAAAATGTGGAAAGACCTGGAAAACACGATAGTAAGTGAAATAAGCCAGGCACCAAGGGCACAAGGGCAATTCTATGAGTTACTTCGTGTAAGTGGTAGTGCATAAAGAGATCGTAGACAGAAAGAAGCTTTGAGGTTATCAATAGTTTCTGGAGTCAGAGCATGATGATGGTTGTTCCCCGATATGAATGTACTTACCGCCACCAAACTGTTTCTTGGGTTAAAATGGCAACTTGTGTGCCATGTATATTTCACCCCACTACATACACACAAATAGAGCTGGATGCTGGCAGGTCCCACCTATAAACCTAGCTATTCACGAGGCTGAGATCTGAGGATCGTGGTTTGAAACCAGCCCAAGCAAATCTATCCATGAGACCCTTTTTTTTTTTTTTTTTGGCCAGTCCTGGGGCTTGGACTCAGGGCCCGAGCACTGTACCTGGCTTCTTCTTGCTCAAGGCTAGCGCTCTGCCACTTGAGCCACAGCGCCACTTCTGGCCATTTTCTGTATATGTGGTGCTGGGGAATCGAACCCAGGGCCTCATGTATACGAGGCAAGCACTCTTGCCACTAGGCCATATCCCCAGCCCCTCCATGAGACTCTTATCTCCCATTAAGTAGCAAAGATCCAGATGAGGAAGTGTGGCTCAAATGGCAGAACAGCCACATGCAAAGAAAAGAAAAAAAAAAGCCACGTAAGAGCATAAGACCCACAGTTCAAGCTTTAGTACCACCAGAAAGCAAGAGGCGGGGGTGGGGGGTGCTGGGAGAGAAATTTAGGGCACAGCAAGAAAAAAAGAAAAGAAGCTACAATTTCTGTCCAGGCACCGAAGTAGAGGATCCTGAGACAAGATCAAGAGGTGACTTACTCATGTTATTTAGAAAGATGGAAGAGCAGGTAAGCCAGGAGTTCCAGCACATTGGAGAGAAAATAAGGGTGAGATTAGGCAAAGGGGTGAGCACATTGGCCCGGCGGGTGGGGGAGAGAGGAAATTCATGTCTCTGGTGTTGCAGAAACAAGACAAGAGGCAGAATCCCAAGACACGGAGCAGAAAAGACACTTTCTAGTGTTGGTTCACAGCATCTTATTACTGGGATGACCTTTTCCTAATTGGCCCACGCTGCTCAGGCCTTCTGGACTAACCCCAGCCATCTTCCCAAACCGGAACAGGGCTGGGACACTCTTTGCAAAGTAATCCATGCGTTTTCCTTGCTCTCGCCATTTCTGGCATTTCTCTGCCACCCATCTTGCTCAGAATTGTGCATTGTTTCTGTTCTGATTTTCTTTGCACTGCTATTTGGATCCTCTTGAGGTTAGAGAATCTATTCCCCCCCCCCCCCCCCGCCTTGGCTGCATCTAGCAGGTGAAATTAGAAAGAAAAAATCTTTGGGGAAATGTTTTCAGACTAGAATCCTTCTTGAATTTCCAACTGCTTGTATCCAAATAAATAAAAATGAAACGCAAAAATCCCAAGACATTAATAAGAAAAAAATTCACATATGGACCAAAAAGTGTTGGAAACACAATAAATCGTGATATAAGACCTTCCATTAATAAGAGCAAAGAGAAGAGAGTAGGACATTAGGAGAGGGGGTGAAGTGGATCCAAGCACATCCCTGCATGTATGGAATTGCCACCATGAGCTTTTTATACAATTAATATATACTAATAGCATAATTTTTTAAAAAAAAAATCTGCAGAATTCAGGCAAAACCAAAACTCAAGTCAAGATCACTTCTCAGTCATCACCAAAACAATGAAGGAGTCATAGAAATTCACCTGCTATTAGTATGTGGCTAATGGGAAATTGGACTTGCGGCCCGTCCCTACAGTCCTGTTTGCAGGAACATGCCTCAGGTCCCGGTCAAGGCTATGGGCATGTGGTCCCCGTGCCACACACGCCGCACACACAGGGCAGGTGCCTCGGATTTAAGGCTGCAGGAGATGACCCAGCCACAGAAGGAAGGAGACAAGGACCCTGAGCCACCTTCCAACGCAGAACCCCGCAAGGGGCTGTTCTGTGAGTACGCCAGGCATTGTGAGAAACGATTCACATGGGGAGATTGTTTTCTGATGCAGATAACATTCTCCTTTTTTAAATATAACATACAAGTACATTTCCCTCCTTTCTCTCTCTCTCTCTCTACAACAGATATGTACATACACGTGCATGTCCACCCCACAAAAGGGATTTCACTTAAAAATTAAATAGGGAAAAAGTGATGCCCTGGTAATGACTAAAATCATGGTTTCTAATGCCTCTCAGAAAATGGCTAAATTATCTACATTCTGTAAGTTTATCTTAGTTAACATTTAAATATTGCATACTGATCTTCACATTTATTAACATGACTTACCAAGCATTCACCTAACTTTCTAAGAGAGGGAATATGGACAGAAGCCCAGACTGGGGATAGAAATGTACAATGTGTGTGTTCAGACACTCCTCTCTCTTTCTTTCTTTGGGGGGGAGGACAGTACTGTGTTTTATACTTAGAACCCTCTTTTGCCAGGTGGGAGTTCTATCCGTTGAGCCATGCCCCCAACTTTTTTTTTAACCATCTTTATTCTTCAAATGGGGTCTCTCATTTATAACAGGGGTGTAATATTCCTACTTAGGCTTCCCTCTCAATCTTCTCAATCTCTGCCTCCCCAGTAGGGAGGGTTACAGATGTGCTCAGCTTCCAATTTCTATGTATCATATGTCACACAGTAACATAAAAATGTATTAAAAACTACCAGAGGGGCTGGGGATATGGCCTAGTGGCAAGAGTGCCTGCCTCATATACATGAGGCCCTGGGTTCGATTCCCCAACACCACATATACAGAAAATGGCCAGAAGTGGCGCTGTGGCTCAAGTGGCAGGGTGCTAGCCTTGAGCAAAAAGAAGCCAGGGACAGTGCTCAGGCCCTGAGTCCAAGCCCCAGGACTGGCCAAAAAAAACCAAAAAACAAAACAAAACAAAAAAACTACCAGAGATATTGGAATATGTACACAATAATGCTTTTACTTTCCAGGCAAGCCCAGAGATCGTGATAACAAAGTCATAATATAATAACTGAAGGGTAGGTAGAAAGCAACAGGAGGTTTAGACCCTTAGCAGGTTGACTTGTGTCAGGGGTCAGGGGTTGATTATCTCGATTTCTCAAAAAAAAAAAAGTTAGAAAAAAATCAGATTCTATTTCAATCACAAGATTTCCTTCATTGTTCTATGTAAATGACTTGAACAGTGTCAAATATAGTGATTTTCTAATAGTTTGTGAAGTTGATTGCCTTTAAGGTTCAGAGGGAATATACAATGTAAATGGTTATAGCTTTCAAATTCATTCTTAAAAAGTAGAAGAACTTCCTGTCCTGCTTCAGGTGTCCTTTTCTCAAAGCTCATCAGAATATCCGAGGATGGTAAGCACAAGTGATATAACACCTACTTACTTATTGTCATTTTTTTCTGCAGTACTGGAACTTGAACTCAGGACTCTACAAATACTCTACCACTTGAACAATGCCTCCAGTCCTTTGTACTTTAGGTTATTTTTCATATAGGGTATTGTGGTAGTTACAACATTTTAACTACCAAAAAGTTAACTGAGCCATATATGTCATGCTTGTAATCTTTTTTTTTCCAGGGGCCGGTCTTGGACTGAAATTCTCCAACCTATGCCTCACAAATAGATAAGATTACAAACATGTGCCACCATGTCTGGCTTGTTTGTTAAGATGAGACCTCACTAACATTTTGCCCAAGCTGGCCTCAAGTTGCTTTCCCAATAGCTGGGATTACAGGTGTGAGCTGATGAGCCTGACATGTTAGAACAGAAGGGAAATCGAAGTACTTTAAACATTTGTTAAAAATCATCTGGGGCTGGGAATATGGCCTAGTGGCAAGAGTGTTTGCCTCATATTCATGACGTCCTGGGTTCGATTCCTCAGCACCACATACATAGAGAAGGCCAGGAGTGATGCTATGGCTCAAGACGCAGAGTGCTAGCCTTGAGCAAAAAGAAGCCAGGGACAGTGCTCAGGCCCTGAGTTCAAACTCCAGGACTGGCATATATGTATATAGAGAGAGAGTCTGTGATAATGGTCAAATAGAGATAGTTATACAAAAATAAGGGTCATATAAACACAGAATATGTCTGCATGCCAAGAAGTACCTTACCAAGGAAATAAATGCACTCTTTGCTCCTAGACAAAAGAGTACAGTCATAGAAATAATACTTGTAAATAATGAGTCAAAAGTGCTTTGATTTCCCAGCCCCGAGGAAGAGCAGGCAGCAGAGCTGGACTGTCTACTGAAACCGAGCTCTTACCCAGTGGCAGAGGTTAAAGTCACTTTGTGTAAAAACTTCTGCATTTGTATATAGGTGCAATCACTGTTGATTTTAGCCTAGTTTCAAGTGCCAAAACTGATTACCAAGTTTGTTATTTCTAGTATTTTTGGCTCTCAAATTGATTCCTGCTTAGATGTGTGATTTCCTCATATTTGGGACTAAATAGTCATACTTGCTTTCTATGAAAAGTCTCTGATTTTACCTTAACCTGTATGTCTCCAAAGATAAGAGCAATTTTATGACTGATGGAAAGTAGCCTTATAAAACATACTCAGGAGAAATCGTCTACAAGCTAGGCATTAGAAGATGCTGCCCTCCTTAGTTAGGAGGAGGAGATATTAAACATTATCAAGCCTGGCAGTAAAAACTTCTCTACCAAAAAGTAGACAATTAACTTGTAGAGAGCTCTCTACAATTACCTTGTAGAAAGTAGTCTAGAGAAACTTTCTAGACTGCTCTTCTATGTTGAGTTTTGTTTGGTTTTAGGAAATAAAGTAACAAGCAAAATCCATACAATCAATTAAACAGAAATCTGCAACCTGAACAAATCATGTATATATGTGTGTCTATCTGTCTGTCTGTCTGTGTCTGTTTCTGTAGTAGTGGAGCTTGTACTTGGGGACCAGTCATTGTCCCTTAGGTTATTTTGCTCAAAGCTAGCATACTTCCACTTAAGCCACTCCTCCACTTTTGGGGTTTTGGTGGTTAGTTGAAGTCTCAGACTGTATTGCCTAGGCTATCTTTGAACGAGGATCCTTAGGTCTCAGCCTCCTGAGTAGCTTGGATTACAGGCATAAGCAACCAGTCCTAGGCTAACTTTAGGAATTTACCAGAGACTCAGATGTAAAGTAGACAACATGCTGAGGAATCTCTGCGGGTCTTACAGAGCAGCTTAGTCAAGAGCCGCCTGGAATGTAACGTGTCTCCTATTTGATTCAGAGACAGTAGAACATCAGGGAGGAAATCAAGAGCAGCTCTGTGTAGTCAAGCAAAACATCCAAAGCCACAAATGACATTTGGCTGATCCATGGTAGACAGTTCAAGTGTCTACCAGTAAAGGACTGGTAGGCCTCAGAAACCTTCATGACGGACCATGTCATCTTTGCCAGTCACAGGCAATAGGATGAAATTATCTAATAAGTAAAAACAGGTCTGCTGTATATCCATCCAGGCCACTTCTGGGTCGATACCCAAAGGAATTGAAATCCTCCTACCAGAGACGTAGCTCCTGGCCATGTTTATTACAGTATTTACTGCCAGTGGCTAAGATATTGAATCAAGCCATGTATCTATCAACAGATGGATGGATGAAGCAAATATGGACTACACACACGGTGTGTTATTCCTCAGCCACGAGAAAGAAGGAAATCCTGTCAGGTTAGGCGAAACGATCCAGACAGAGAAAGCCAAATTCCAGATGTTCTATCTCAAATGCTATTGACCTGAATAGAAGCTAGTGGAAAGGAGCTGGTGGGGGATGGGCAAACGAAGCTGGATGTGATCCTTGCATGTTCTCTGCATGTGCTACGTTAAAACACTGCACTTATAAATGCATGAAACTAATGCATCTTAAATTTTAAAGCAGTACTTTTATATTAAAAGTGAACGGGCAAAGCCGATTTGCATGTAGGTCCAAATAAAATCTTACTCAGGAGGGAGGTTCAAAAGCAACAGTAGCAAAAGCCAAGCTGGAGTGAGTAACAGCATTTTGACCCAGTCTCTACCCCGCCCACGTCTGCAAAATGGGTCAGTGGAGACTCTGGCTACTTGAGCTGACACACTGCCACTCAGGGGCCCCAGCACCCAGCCAAGCACCACGCCTAGCGTCTGCACAAGTCATTACTGCTGATTAGGCGATCCGCGTGAACTGAATTCATCAACAGTCCCAGCTTCTCAAGCTTCGAAACGATTGTTTTGTTTCCCCTCCCTCTCTCTTCCTGATAAATTCTTATTAATGTTTCCAGTACCACTTCACTGATTCCATTCTTAACTCCACCGAGCTTTCCCATCGGCCCTCTCTCTACCATCTATGCGGTACTTATCCTGAGCTATCATTATGAGCTATGATAGCCAATCTCATAGTCATCAGTCCACTGAAAATGACTCTAGTATAGCAGAGGAAGAGACTTTCAAATTTTAGTTAATTTGGGTTAACTTTCACTTTAAAATTGATAATTCACTCACTACAACATCACTAAATAGCCTTGGAACATCTTAGATATGTGGAACCCTTCCCCAAATCTAACAGCGCTATAGTCTAAATATACATCAAGTACTCCAGTGAAAATTGAACAACTAATTCCAGATAAGCGAGAAGTATAAAGTGTAAGCTGGATTTCAAAGACAGTCTCCAATTTAAAAATGTGAAATAGTTGATAAGGAAGATTTTATGTTGTTTACATGTTAGAATGCCAATGTTGTTACATAATGGGCAAAATATATTATTAAAACTAACTTCATCATTTGCTTTTTACTCTTCTAATGCATCAACTACAAATTGTACATTACTTATATAGCGTGCATTAGCATGTACCTATATTGGACAAACAATGTTCTAGACACCTTATGAACATTTTGCAAATTCTACTCGCTGAGATGAATTTAACCTTGTGTTGTAACCTGGTGTTCATGCATCAGCCTATCCACTAGACAGGGAGCTGCTTCAGCTCTTTGCCTTCATCGTCCTCTGTCTTTTTTTTTTTCTTTTTCTGGTCCTGGGCCTTGAACTCAGGGCCTGGGAGCTGTCCCTGAGCTTCTTGTTGCTCAAGGCTAGCACTCTACCACTTGAGCCAGAGCGCCACTTCCGGCTTTTTCTGTTTATGTGGTACTGAGGAATCGAACCCAGAGCTTCATGCATGCTAGGCAAGCACTCTACCGCTAAGCCACCTTCCCAGCCCCTGTGTCTCTTTTTTCTGTACTGATCCTAAGGCACTCACTGTACCTGAGCCTACTTGCTCTACAATTTGAGCACTCTGCAGTTTGAGCCACAGGTCCACTCCCAACTGCTTGGTGGTTAATTGGAGGTAAGAGTCTCACAGACTTTCCCGCCTGGGCTGGCTTCAAACTACGATCCTGAGATCCTCAGATCTTAGCTTTCTGAGTTGCTAGGATTACAGGCATGAGACACTGGTGCCCAGATTCACTCTATATCTTCAACACTTCACCAACTTACACACCGGCTGCAACAGAAATACATAGGTGATAGATAGATAGATAGATAGATAGATAGATAGATAGATAGATAGATAGATAAATAGACAGGTAATGGATACATAATATATGCATATATCAGCCAATATAAATAAACACATATTTTAATACAAGGCCTTATGATTGCTAGTTGTTTTCCCACTTGAGCCACACAGCAGACCTTCTTTGCTTTTAGTTATTTTTCTCTTGTTTTGTCAGGGAAAGACTCTAACTACGACCATCCTGAGTAGCCAGTATGACAGGATACACCATTCCTGACTGTCAATATACTTACACTGAATGAGATCAACAAAGAGGGAATGAATGAGGCTATCGATATAAATATATTTTAATATGTAGGGAATCTGTATAATCTTAAATCAAGTTTAACGCTATAGGGAGAATGAAAGTGGACTTGATATGTCTAGAAGCACTGTAGAACTCCTTAGTCAACTACAGAACTCCTTACAGTCAGCCCAAGGAAGTGTTCTCTTCTGAGAAAAACAGGTTGATGATGAGCAGGGAGAGTACCCTAACCAGAAACACCAGGTGAGCAAGCAACCATGTTTACCACCAGAGTAAAAGCTAGCAAAAGATGACACAAATCTGGACTTCTGTATTCAATGTAGTCCATACAGCTCAAATTTGTATAGTAGTCATTTATGTAAATATAATCATTTTATGCTGTTAGCTGTATATTGTACAACAGATACCTCAATAGACATTCTTAACTCTATTTTGTTAGGCTTAATCTATCTTATGTGTCAACATTTTTGAAATTGTATTTCAATGATCTTTCAGTGTTTGTATAAATTGGTTATGGTTCAATATGTCAATTTATGAGTACAATATATCTTGATCAATGTCAGTCCTGGTTTTTTGTTTTGCTTTTGTTTTTGTTTCAAGGAGAAAAACTCGGGCTGGGGATATGGCAAGAGTGCTTGCCTCGTATATGTGAGGCCCTGGGTTCAATTCCCCAGCACCACATATACAGGAAATGGCCAGAAGTGGCGCTGTGGCTCAAGTGGCAGAGTGCTAGCCTTGAGCAAAAAGAAGCCAGGGACAGTGCTCAGGCCCTGAGTCCAAGGCCCAGGACTGGCCAAAAAAAAAAAAAAAAAAAAAAGAAAGAAAGAAAAAAAAACAAGGAGAAAAACTCAGGATCCATCAGAAGAACACAGAAACTTTCATTACAGTACTCTTCTTGGATTGAAAGTTTCTGTAATACTATTTTCTGTATTGAGATTTAATGCAAAAATAGACTTAGTTGAATGCCACAAAAACTGACTAAGTGCTTGCTGGGGGCCACTTATGTACAGGGTGCTGGTATTCACAAGAGAATAAGAAACTTTTCCACATCTCAGAATCGATCATTTCTTTCCTTTCTTACCCACCCTTGAACATGAGTCACTACTTTCAGCATGAGGGTATGGAGGAAAATGCAAGTTTATGAAGGAGCAAGGCAATAGAAAATGCTGGGTAACCTAAAATGAAAGTACAGAATGCAGGAGAAAACAACCACCACAGCCCCACTACAAATAGAAACTGCTCAGAACACACTGTGCCAGACTTGAGAAATGAAGCACAACCCTAGAGTTCATGGTCTGGTCATTCTTTCTAATCATTAGAAAATAAAATTAGTCTCCTCCTAAGACACCTGCAGCCATTTAAAAACTTCATACGAGTCCAGTTTGCAAAGTGCATCTCTCTGAACTCCTTTTGGAGATAACCAAGAGCTGCATGTTACAGATGACTACCAGGAAATTCTCTTCATAAAGGCTACTCCAAAAAAGAACAAAACAAAACTCTCTCACTCAGTGGTAGTTCACGGTGACAATTACTTATTTGTATTGTCATCCAACACAAAAAAAATGTATAAGTTTTAGATCAGGTAGACAAAATGTATTTTGTCTCCTCTATAGGAGAAAAAATTATACTCTTTTTTATTGCTTCTCCCCTTCTTGAAGGTCAAGAGATTGTCCTTGAACAATTGCCAGAGAGTGAAAATTACTCAGTACATTATAGTGACACATCAAAGAGAGAAGAAATGGGGAAATTAATTGCAATGATTTCTTTTGGACACTCTAACAAGTGCTTTAACTGTTGTGTAGGAGTGTTAGAATCCAAGAATGCAAAGAGGGAGGACATTAAAGGAAGAATATAAATTGGAATGTACCTCACCATCTGAATTTATTTCCTTGTCTAGTAAAATTAGCACACAACGTGTTCCAAGAAAACCCATCACTTACCAACTCAAAGCTATTTTCTTCCTCTCTAAAATGTGACAGCTGAAAGTACACTGCTCATCTGAATCCTTCAACTTCAGGCAAGCAAATATTTGATTAAGATGTCTTTTTAAAACTCTATGCAAATAACTAGGCAATTGGGATTATGCAGTTGGAAAGCCTGATTGTTTCTAAAAGGTTTTATACAATCAAATCTGTAACACAAGGAAATATTTATTGAAAAACTCATCAGCAAAGATTTTGCTAGTGTAGATGACAGAAGAAAAGGCTTGTTAAATTTTAATTCCACCTACAATCTGGTATTTAGAAAACAAATGCATCTGATATTTATGTCCCACCAGGTGGAAAAACAGATTTATCCCAGTATTATTATTTAGTATTATTATTATTCATTATTTTTTTGGAAGTAATACTGAAGAGGAAAGATATTTAAACCTGGTTAGGGGAGTTTAGAAGAGTTTACTTTTGAGAACTTTGGAATAACTGTACAGTTATTCAATTGAGTTCCATTTGCCAGTTGATTTTATCTGTCCATTAAAGCAAGTTCACACTCTACTTTTGTAAGGTGACAATATATTCCAGAAAATAAATTTAAAAATAGTGATGTGATTCTATTTCTGCAGAAATGGTACCTTCATAACATTAAGGGACAGGAATATGAGTTACAATTACAGTTACAACACTGTCTTACTGAACTTTTTTTTTTTTTTTGTCATTTGTGAGGCTTGAACTCAGTGTCTGGGCTCTATCCCTGAGCTCTTTGTCTCAAGGCTAGCATTATACCATTTTGAACCACAGGACTACTTCTGGTTTTCTGGTGGTTAATTGGAGACAAGCGCCTCATGGATTTTCCTGCCTGGACTGGCTTGAAACCGCAATCCTCAGATCTCAGCCTCCTGAGTCATCTGCTCTTATTATTTTTTCATGTTTCACTCATTTCTCTCTCTGTTCCCCTCGTCCCTCCCTCCCCAACCCAGACCTCCCCCCCTCTTTTCCCCAGCCTCAAGCTGCTCTTTTAAAAACATATCAAGTCATTAACAAAACCATAAGGGCAAATGCTCTCATTCTTAACATCCATTTTCTCCTAAAATCATCATAGGGATCACCAAGTGCAATCCTCCAAAACAACTTCCTTCTCCACCTGTTCCGGAAGATGAAGACTTCCTGTAAAAGCTGTGTTTAAATTGTTATGGGCTGAAGGAGGATAGGAAGAGTGATGGAGGGAGAGAAGGTAATTAACGTAATTATACAACACAATATAGTTATGTATGAAAATACCACAAGTGAGTCCTTCACATTGAGTAACTAAAAGGCCCAAATCAAAATATGGAAAAAATAAAATGAATTGCTCTAGGCTGAATAGTTCACTGCCTTCAGTTCTTATGCTGAAGACTAATCCAGTGTCTCAGAATACAACTATATTTGGATATGAGGTTTTGAAGGTATGAGGTCATTCCTAACCATATTAGAATGGTGACCTTTCAATGAGAAATGTGTGTGTGTGTGTGTGTGTGTGTGTGTGTGTGTGTGTGTGTGTGTGTTGGTACCAGACCTTGAACTCAGTGCATCAAGTTTCACTTAGCTTTCTTGTTCCGGACACTCTACCGCTGAAATTATGCCTCCATCCAAGCCTTCTGGTGTTAGAGATAAGAGTCTCTCAGACTTTTATGCCCTGGTTAGTTTTGAATCTTATTCCTCAGATCTCCACTTCCTGAGTAGCTAGGACAACAGATATGAGCCACCAGTGCCCAGATAAGAAGAAATTTGAGCATACAAAAGGGACCTAGAGACGCGAGATCTGTAGAACATGTGAAGTTTTATAACTCCCTACCCATTTACATACTGATATCTCATATTTTAAGTCTAATTATTGAACCTTCAAATCAGACACTATGAGTGTCTCCTAGTCAGTGCCTGTTCAGTTCACCCACTTATTTCTCAGTATTTACTCCCTGCCTCTCTTTCATATCTTTCATTTTAGAATCTTATTACATAGGCCCACAATGTATGCTCCAAAATTTCCCTTTGTGATTGTATTTCATAGGAGACTTTTTTTTTGTGTGGGGGGGTCAAAGTTATAGCACTCTTCATCCCAGGTTCATTCAACAAATGCTTTATATTCAAGATTATTAAATCAAATTTCCAGGTTCTAATGATACAGCTCTAAAGGATCTTTAAAAAGAGATTCACTTTTTTATTTTTCTGTATTTCAGCTTTGATGACAATAGGATAATTGTGATGATGAAAAGCAGGGATAAAAACAAGACTACCAGCCTTGCTATTCAGCCTAGAGCCATTTTACTTTTATTTGTGCATATTAGTTACTCAGTATGAGTTCCCCTGTGATATCATCAAGACTTTCAACCTCACTAGAGAACAAGTTGAGCCAGATGTTGCCTCAGCCCTGCAGAGGATGGGCAGGAGAAACACCAGGGGTCTTCCCCACTGACGTTTGCAGGTGGTGTCTGGGGCCCCTTTGGTTCTGCTTCAATTCCTATAGCCATGTCCAGGACAAGAACAGGAACAATTCTGGCCCCAGCATTGGGGTAGAAGAGGCGAAGTACTGTTAGAAAACAACCCACAGTACAAGAAATGTACCCAGGGCCTAACGTATGAAACTGTAACCTCTCTGTACATCACTTTGACAATAAATAAGAAGAAAAAAAAGAAGAAGAAGCAAGGGGAGATAAAACACAGTTGCATTCACAGGACACACAAAAACTATGAATAAATTCTTTTGACATAAAAAAAAGACAAGAGGAGTGTGGATTTCTTCTACTGTGGCTTCTGAAACTTTTAACATTTCTAGAAAAATTTTCACCCATTATACTCCATTCTCTTCTCTTTGATTCTGGATGGAATACATTACACTTTCATCCATTTGACATAAACTACTGTTCACTGTTGCTAAACTCTGGTTTATTGCCCATTGGATCCCTGACCTTCATTCCAGATCATCCAGATCTCAAGCGTCATTCTGGATCAGCAATCTAAATCTTTCAGTCCACCAAGTCTATCTTGTTCTCGATCCACTCTACGTTTTGTCCATCAAGTACTTTGTTTTACATCATAAGTATACTACTTTATTTCCAGAGGCTTCATTTTAACTCTGCTTGCAGGTCTGCCTGGTCATTTTCTCCACCTCTTTATTCCTGGATGATAGCTTCAATTCTCCTTTCACTTTTTAGATGCATTCCACATAGGTCTTTCGTTTGACATGTGGAAATCTTCCCTGGTCAAAGATTCTGAATGGAATGCTATAAAGTGTGTTTTCCCTGCTGATTCACTCTTGGGGGTTTGTTTTGGAAAGGGTGTTCTGTGATTTCTGCCCTGGGGCACATGGTCTTTGAACCTTTTTTTTTTTTGCGGGAAAACTTTGAGAACCAACATGAAATTCCATTCCCGAGTTTTTAAAAAAAAACTGTGTTTCCTTTTCTCAGTCTTCTATCATCACAACCAAGCCAGGCCCATAGGAGAGCACAGAGTCTGACCATGCAGGGTTTGGACTACACAGATAACTTGAATCCTGGAAGCCAGTTCACCACAGGGCTGTCGAAGAGTTCTCAGGTCTCAGAGGCATTTTCCTTGTGTCTACCCAGAACCAAAGTTGTACCAGGCAAGTTTCATTCCCCTTCCCTTCTACAGAGTTTACTTCTCACGCTGCTATTGCTACCAAGAGTGTAGTTTGTGGGGTCCCAGATACATGTAGAAGTGTGGGCTGGCCTATGTTCAGGTCAGAATGGGAACCTGAGGCTGTCATGTTGTATAACTATCTTCAAGCTCCCTTGCTTCCCAGGATTCCAGCTTTCAGGTTCTTTTGTTCCATACAATGGCATGCTTTTTTTTTTTTTTTTTGGCCAGCTCACTGATGCATTCTGACAGGTATTTTTCAGTGTATAACCTAGCACTTACAGTTGTTTTCAATGGGTGTTCTATAGCACAGTCTCCATGCTGTCAGCAAATCAAGTCCCTAAATAATGTCTCACAGATTACAAAAAAACAACAACAGACAACTCCACCTCAAATTCCCTTACTAAGTTGAATGGTAGAGTTAATTTTTAGGTATAATTACATATATTGTAAACATCTGTGTGTATGTATGTATGTGTGTAATACTACAGGAAAAATTTATCAAAATGTTTTGCTCTTCAAATACAGTCATTAGAGTCAATGGACATTACGTAATAGCTGAACTATGTAACTTGCAGGGAAATATTAGGGAGCTCTATGGAATGGGTAATATTGATGGAAATACATTGTTCTCATAATCTAACTTGTGGGATTAAAAGCCCTTTGTACAACTACTTTAAAAAATAAATGTACAAATTTTAAAAAGAAAAATGTTTTGCTCTTGAAGGAATAAGCATAATAATAATAATAATAGAAACCGTGCTAGGTGTCCAGGTCTCATGCTTATAATCCTAGCTATTCAATAGACTAAGATCTGCCCTAAAGACTTCAGACTCACCAATATCATAACTGCAGAACCCACTTTCTTAAAAATAAATCTCGATGGTAGACAGAGACAGACAGACAGATGGATAAATGGATAGATGATAGATACATAGACAGACAGATGGATAGATGGATAGATAGATGATAGATAGATAGACGGATGGATAGATGGATAGATACATGATAGATAGATAGATAGATAGATAGATAGATAGATAGATAGATAGATAGATAGATCTCATTGATTCTGTTTTACTGGAGAACGCTGGCTAATAGTTGAAATTGTTACAGACCTTAATTGGAAGGGAGAGCTGAGCTTACAAGCCAGAGTTTAGTAAGCATACTATTGTAGAGGACTTGCCTAGCAGGAAAAGAGGCAACATTCAAGGTTGCTCCTTTCCTTCTACTTCTTATGCCTTCCAGATAGGGAGATGTTGTCTCTCAGTCCCTGTGACTAAGCTGCTAGCATTTGGCTAGATGCCATGCTGAGGGGCTGGAAGGAACTGGGTGTCTGGGAGCTACGCCAGCCAAGTCAATCTTTAGCAGAACTTAGTGACAGTTGGACCACAAATATGAACTCTGTCAAAACCTAGCTATGCTTTCTTCACATCCCAGCCCTGGTTTGGACCCCTTCATTTCCAGCTTGTACTATAAGGTGGAGGGCAAGTCTTTGACTGTGCTCAGGGGAGCAGTGGGGTACGGAGCAGGAGAAGAGCCCGCCCTTCTTTCACATCAGGGATGAACTAGCAGTAGTGAAACAGATCAAATTCTTCCAAATGGTGAGAGCACAGGGAGACATAGCCCTTCAGGGGAAAAGGTATAAAAGATGGCACCCCTAAGAGCTTTTCTAGTGTGAAGAATTTATCTGCATCTTGCCAAATTTTTCTTTTCATACAGAAAAAAAAGACAAAGATACACCCAAACCAATTACGAACACATGAATTGCGTTTGTAATTTAGGAGACACGTTCACGTTCATGTGATCTTTTACTCTCCTGAGAGTCTCTAAGGTTGGAAGCGTAAGGGCTAGTATGGGAAGAAGTTGAGGCTCAGTGGCAACATGACAAGCCACAGGATGAACTTAGAATATCATCAAGACTGCTGATAGGGGCTGGGAATATGGCCTAGTGGCAAGAGTGCTTGCTTCATATACATGAGACCCTGGGTTCGATTCCTCAGCACCACATATACAGAAAATGGCCAGAAGTGGTGCTGTGGCTCAAGTGGCAGAGTGCTAGCCTTGAGCAAAAAAGAAGCCAGGGACAGTGCTCAGGCCCTGAGTTCACGGCCTGGGACTGGCCAAAAAAAACAAAGACTGCTGATAGGAAGTCCTACCCTCTTTCCTCTCAAGTTCAACATCAGTGTGACTTGCTCATGGGTCCTGTAATCAGACACTCGTTTGAATAGATGGATGACATGTGACGATGGACAGACTTAAGCCCTCTGTGACTCAGTTCCCTCAGCTGTAAAGGGAGATGATAACAGCACTTGCTTTATAAATCCTATGAAGCAAATAAAAAGAAAAGGCACTCAGCAAAGTGCCTGCCACACAGCCAACATTCAATAAGTGTTAACCATTATTAGGTGAATGATTAAATTAGATTGCATGTCACCAATTTAGTCATTTCCTGCTCAGTAAGTTTTAGAAAAATATAGAAACTCAGAATCAAACCCAGGTAACATCTAATGGGCACAGCACATTTTGTCTTTGCTTTAAATTAAGGATTGGAAAATTACAGAGCAGGCTGAACCCTCAATATTTAAATAAAGTTTTATTGGAACACAGCCATGCTCATTCATTTCCTGAGTGCCTGTGCCTTCTTTGATGCTACAGTGGCAGAATAGAAGATACATGATAGAGACCAAAGACTAACATATTTAATACTGACTCTTTACAGAGAATGTTCTGACTTCTACTCTGAGACAATAATGAGAGCTAGAAAACAAACAAGCTTGCTGGTTATTCAAATAAGGCAAAAGGAAATATGAGAGCAGAAAGAGTCTAGCTGGGAAGAGACATTCATAGGTTGTGCTGTGCGAGACTTCACTTTCTACCCATAAGAGGAAGCCTTGCATCTACTCTAGAAGTTTCGGGAAAGGTAAGGTAACAGAAGCAGTGACTTTCTCCGTAGTAGCTTTTAAGTAGCCACAAAGGGAAGGAGTAGATAGAAGCCTACAATGGCTGGTACTGTCTGCATAGTAGATACTCCAGAAGATAAGAGCACAGACCTTGGTAGCTTTGTGTGCCCTTCATGATCAGCCTGGGGAATTACAGAGAGAAGTCCCTGAACTCTACCACAGCAAGACCATTCGGTAAGAACCCAACCCTGCTTTCTTTGCCTCCCAGCCACTGCATCCTACTCAGCCCATTCCATTCTGCCCATTTCCATTTCCCTGCAGTTCCTCTAGTCACATTTTCAAAGTGGGGATACAAATCCATTTGTATTCTCTAGCGTGTTTACAATTCAGGGACCAATTATGTGGCACATGCTTCTGAATGCAGACAGAACGTAATGACTCTGCTATTTTTCTACTCTGCAAATCATTCAAGCCCTTTAAGCCTTCTTCCTCCTTACTAAGATGAAAATAGATGCTGAATGTGGTGGTTTGTACCTCTGATCTGAGCCACTTGAGAGCCAGAGGCACAAGGATCACAAGTTTGAAGGCAGCCAAGGCAAAAAAGTTAGTGAGACTATCTCAAGAACAAAGTAAAGCCAGGTGCAGGTGGCTCGTGCCTGTAATACTAGCTGCTCATGTGAGATCTGAGGATCAAGGTTGGAAGCCAGCCTCGATAAGAAAGCCCATGAGACTCTTATCTCTAATTGACCATCAAGTTGTAGAGGGCTAGCTTTGAAGCACAGGGCCCAGGGCCTGAGTTCAAGCCCCAGGACTGTCACACACAAAAACGAAATGAATTGGAAAAAAGAAAATGGAGAAGGAAAAGAACAAAATAAACACAAAACAATCAGCTGGAGGCACGGCCTGAATTCACAGCACTTGCCTAGTATACCAATTTGGGGCTTTGGATCTATTCTCGAGTACCAGAGAGGAAAATAAATATAAAAACAGATGTCTGCTTCACAGAGTTATTGCTATGGTTGAATGATCACATGGTTGCCATAAATGTCTGTATTTCCATGAAAACTACTGGCCACCTTTAACAATTCATTCTTGATACCTACACACACACACACTTCCATATTAGAGTCTCTATTAGTCAGTACAAAACAAAAAGGTAAAACTTAATATAAACCCTATCAAGAAGCATCTACTGATTGTCTGTGGTGTAGCAGGAACTATGCCTAAAACTATACAGATTACAAAAATGAATGAAATACCCTTATAGTCTGCAGGAAATCATGTATACCTGTAAGCACTCTATTGTAGGTGAAGTAGACTATAATAAACATGAAGCAAAGATGGACCAAAGATTTGTCTTGGGAAGAAGAAGGGGACTGTGAGAGGCCTTAAGCTTAGTCTCAGAGGATTGAAAAGCAGAGAAGGACTCTCTAAAGGGAGAGGCACAGAAAAATCAAGACAGGGGCTGGGAACATGGCCTAGTGGCAAGAGTGCTTGCCTCCCACACATGAAGCCCTGGGTTCAATTCCCCAGCACCACATATATAGAAAACAGCCAGAGGTGGCGCTGTGGCTCAAGTGGCAGAGTGCTAGCCTTGAGCAAAAAGAAGCCAGGGACAGTGCTCAGGCCCTGAGTTCAAGGCCCAGGACTGGAAAAAAAAAGAAAAAGCAAAAGAAAAATCAAGACAGTGAAGTAAATAGGGCAGCACAATTCTAGTATGGAGCTTGGAATGAGTGAAAAGAACCAAGGACCAGCACCAAAGACCGGCTGCTGGGCTAAAAGAGGCTTTGTTTTCTTAGATGTAGGGTTTTCTGGTCAGCTGACCAGCATTTCCTTATTTCCACTCACCACTGTGGGGGCAAGAGAAGAGACCAATGGAGGGAAATGTGTTTCCTGCTGACTCAGCGTCTTCCCTTCTTGTCTGCATGGCTGGCTCCTGCTCAGAACCCTACCACAGCCACAAGTCTGTGTCTCCTACAAGGGCTAGAGGAGCAACGCAGAGAGATCTTTGGGGTGTGCATGTGCGTGCACATGGCTCCGTGTGTCTACATGGATGTAAGTGTGCACATACACACTCCCCTTTCAGGGGCTCATGCTTTCATTGCACATCTGAATGGATGATTTCGAAAAATATCTCAAAGCATTTTGGAATGCGGAACTTCCCGCTATCTGCTCTTTTCTTCCACATGGCAATGACAACCAATTTTCTTTTGGTCGGCGGTGGGGCTGGAACTCAGGGACTGGGCGCTGTCCCTGAGCTCTTCTGCTCAAGGTAGCGCTCTACCACTTTGAGCCACAGCGCCACTTCTGGTTTTCTGGTGGTCAATTGGAGACAAGAGTCTTATGGGCTTTCCTACCCAGGCTGGCTTTGAACCTTGATCTGCAGAACTCAGCCTCCTGAGTAGCTAAGATTGCAGGCCTGAGCCACCGGCACGGGGCAGAAACCAAATTTTGATCATAGTTTTTTCTTTTCTTGTTTTTCTTTCTTTTGAGCCGACGTGGACCAAAACTTTCATAATGAATCTGTATAAATATAAAATCTTATTGAACATAAACTAGAGGGGATTCTTGTTAAAGGAAAGGAACAGGCCTCCTCTCAGTCCTGGGGGGGGGGGGGGGGGAAGGTGGGGAACAAAAGCCAGAATGGATTACCACAGAAATTAGAGCAGGCAAAACCCAAAGCCACACACCAAGTCACCGGGGTTCATCCCGGAAGCCTGGAGTTCTCAAGCACCAAGTGGCCGGCAGTGATCATCAAGGCAATTCATTCAGAGGAGCTTGGAGAGCTGGGATGACCCCCTTTCTCCCAGGAAACCTGGACGTTTAGCCTTGATGGTTACACATGTGGGTGACCTGAGTGAGAAAGCTTTTCTGCCCAGTGGTTTTGGTGCCAACATCGAAGAAAAAGAAAATGACAGGAAAAATAAATCAAGACGGTAGCTCTGACCAGGACAAAGCACGCAGTCAAGTCTTGTCTTTGGGTATTCTGTTCCTGGCTCCTACCACCACGCAAAGGTTTGCTTGCAAGAGGAAATGCTCTGTCCACTGACCCGGAACCAGATCAGCTCACCCGTGTGAGCAGAAGCGTGGCACAGCCTCCCCGAAAGCCCTGACCAGCTGTCCATACCAACCTCGGCTGTCACTAATAAATATGAACAATGCAACGAACCACCATGAGCCACTGGGCACTGAAAGGACATCGCGAGCGAGAAAGAAAAAGACACAAAACGGACAAACATCGTTAATAAGTCGTGAAAAAAAAAACAATGGAGAACATTCCAGCACTAGAAAGATCTTTTAAATGTGATCTTTTCTATCTGTAAAACAGGAGGAAATTGCAGTGAAAAAAGAAGTACAGTGGGATTGGATTCTTCCTCCTCCTGCAGCATTGATTTCTCTCTCCTTTCAGATGGGGCGGGGGTGGGGGGGAAGCCAGGGCTGTTGCTATAGATGGGAATGATGGCTCCCTCACAAGTGACATTGCTGGTCCCACACAAAGGACAATGGCACAATGCAGGCGAGGATAAGAGTCAGGGAGGCTGATGCAAGTAATGACTCTGGGCTGAAAGAGACATGAGGATAGTGACGACTTTTGCCTACTTGTCTCACTATACTGTCTCTAGTCACTGTTTTCCTGATCCAGTAAATTCCTCCTAGGGGGTTGCAAGATACAGAAGTTATGGTTTCAAGAAAAAAAGTGCGATACAAGTAAAAGATTATTGGAATTAAAAATCTGGCTGCTGAGATATAAAATTAAAAAAAAATATGCCAGGCATGAAAGCTCAAGCCTATATTCCTAGCTACTTGGATAGAAGAGATAGTAGGACTACAGTTTGAGGCCAAGCCAGGCATAAGAGTTCATGAGATTCCATCGTAATCAACAGCTGGGGACATCCTAGACATAAAGTTAGCGAAGCAAAAAGGGGCTAGTGGCACGGTTCAAGTGGTACTTGTCCAGTGAGGCCTTAAATTCAATCCCTAGCACTGCCAAAATAAACATGTAGAGAGGTTGAATTATAAGATTGATGGGTAAATAACTAGTAGCAGGTATGTTGAATATAATAAGAGTATCTTAAACATATTGTGAAAAGAAAACAATGGTGGAAAAATATAAGATATTCTCAAAAACATGGAAGATAGGCCAAGAGAATATAATACCTAGCAAAAAAAGACAAACAAACCCAGGTTTCATAGCACACACCTATAAACCTAGCTGCTTGACAGCCTGCACCAAGAAAAGCAAAAAGGATAAAAATGAAGAAAAAGAAGAAAGCAACACAGAAATGAAAGTTCCACAGAGCTGAAGATAAGACTTCAATGGAAAGCCTATGAAAGATTCTGGAGGAATGAATGAGAACAACACTCACTCCCAGAGGCTGAGTTTACAGAATTTCATTGCTCAGATGATAAACCGTAGCTTCCTATGAGAATAAAATAAATGACCTCAAAGAAGATTGAGGCTGGCACCAGAAATTCTCTTTGGCAGACAATAATGGGACAACATCATCCAAGTTCTGAGGGCAAAATAATTTTAATCTAGAATTTAATAGTGAAATTCTTGAAATTGTGAAGGCAGCCTTTTCTGTATAGAAGAGGTCAAAAAGTCTATAATCCATACAACCATTCTGAAAAATTCTTCAAGGATCTATTCCAGTCAAAAGAAAAGTGGTCCAAAATAGAGGAAGTAAGAGGAAACCACCTCTATACAATGGATATGAAAACACAACATGTGTATAAGTCAACCTACAAAAGAGTATCTGTGTGATACTTCGGTGAAAGCACTTGCGAAGGAGAAAAAGAGCAGAGATTTAGGCTGGGAATGTGGCCCAGTGGTAAAGTGCTTGCCTCGTATACATGAACCTCTGGGTTCAATTCCTCAGCACCACATATATAGAAAAAGCTGCAAGTGGCACTGTGGCTCAAGTGGTAGAGTGCTATCCTTGAGCAAAAAGAAGAAGCCAGGACAGTGCTCAGGCCCTGAGTTTAAGCCCCAGGACTGTCAAAAAACAAAACAAAACAAAAGAGCAGGGATTTTGCTTCTACATCCAGACTTAACACTTCATCTTTTTTCAATAAACTATGCATTCCACATAATTAAATTGTGTTTGTTTACCAATGACATGATTATATATAGAGAAAAAATCCTAAAGATTTTATAAACAGAAAAAAGATATTGGATATCAAGCTGCAAGATATAAAATCCATATACAAAAATCACCAGTGTTTCTATGTAATTCTAGCAAACTGCTAAAAAAGGAAATTAAGAAAATATCCATTTACAATAGTTAAAAAAAACTTAGGGTAAATTTAACCAAGAAGGTGCAAGATTAATATACTAAAAATCATAAAATATTTACACAAGAAAGAGGAACACAAATCAGTGGAAAGGTATCTGTATTCATGAGTTGAAGGAGTCAATATCATTTGCAGGTCAATACTAAATGATACACAGTTTGAAGCCACTATCAAAATCCCAGTAACAGGAGCTAGGAATATGGCCTAGTGGCAAGAGTGCTTGCCTTGTGTACACGAAGCCCTAGGTTCAATTCCCCAGCACCACATATATAGAAAAGGCCAGAAGTGGCACTGTGGCTCAAATGGCAGAGTGCTAGCCTTGAGCAAAAAGAAGCCAGGGACAGTGCTCAGGACCTCAGTCCAAGCCTCAGGACAGGCAAAAAAAAAATCCAGTAACATAATTTTCATGAAAATAAAAAAACAAATCTAATATTTCTCAAAGACCCCAGGTAACCAAGATGATCTTTAGCAAAAAGAACAAACCTGCTCGTTGACTTAAAATATATTTCAAAGCTATTGCACTCAGACAGTAATGTCAGTATGTCAGTATATAGAAATAAGATGGGCGCCAATGGCTCATAACTAAAAGCTAGGTTCAAAGTCAACCTAGGGAGAGAGTATTCTACAAGATTCCATAAAGTCAGGCAGGAGGTGTGGCTCAAGTGGTAGAGCACCAGCCCAGAAAGCAAACACAAGGCCCTGAGTTCAAACACCATTACTAGGATAAATGAATAAATATTACATAAGGTAAAAAGCTCAGAAACAATCCATATTTACAGCTGATTGCTTTTCCACCAAGATACCCAAGAACACCGAGTGGAGAAAGTACTAACAGTGTTTGGAAAAGTGAACATGAATGACATAACTATGGAAAATAAAATGAGACTGTTGCCTCACACAGTATGTAAAAACCATCCCCAGATGGGTTAAAATTGTAAACAAAATGACCCAATACTGAAAAATTACCACAAGAAATATCCTATCCTTCTAAGCAAGGGAATTTTGCACACAACTTGGAAAGCATGGGCAAGAAAGGCAAAAACAACCACACAGAACTGCATCACATTAGAAGCCTTCTGCACAGCAAAGAAAAGACTGAACACAGTGGAGAATCAGTCCAGAGCCAGGAAATGATTTGTATACCTTGCCTCAGATAAGGCTTAATGTCAAAGCTAAGTGGGCAATTCAAATAACAAAAGAAGGGTAAAAGAAAAAAACACTGATCAAAAGTGGGCAAAAGATCTAAACAACTGGATCCTTATTTTTTAGAGAAACACAAATAAAGAACTTTTATAATTTGAGGTCTCACCTGTGGTGGATGGATAAGTGTCAAGGAAAGAAAAGAAGCAGGTAAGAAAGTTCACATTCAAAATGGCAATAGCATCCCACGGTCTTCTGTTTCCCTGAGCCAGGTAACCATGCTTCACCCCTGGAAAGAGGCTAGGAAAGCACCGGTCTGGATAAATTAGTCTGTCCCAGAGAAAAGACTGCAAGGAAGCTCACTGGTACCCCGGCACCCTGCGAGAAGAGCTCCTGTCCGCAGCTGCCGGTCCTTATGGTTAAAAAACGGATGCTTAATCACAGGTTTGGATTAGCCTCCAAAATCCAGAGCATAAAGAAATGAAGAAAGGAAGTAGACAGGGAAGGAAGAAGGAAGGCTTAGAGGGAGAGAGAGTGAAGAGAAAGAGACAATTTAGGAGACAACACACATGATTCATTTGCTGGTTGTTGTGTTTTTGGGTTTTTGTTGTTGTTGTTTTGTTTTTGCCAGTCCTGGGGCTTGGACTCAGGGCCTGAGCACTGTCCCTGGCTTCTTTTTGCTCAAGGCTAGCACTCTGCCACTTGAGCCACAGCGCCACTTCTGGCCATTTTCTGTATATGTGTGAACCTAGGGCTTCATGTATACAAGTCAAGCACTCTTGCCGCTAGGCCGTATCCCCAGCTTGCAGGTTGTTTTGTGTTTTAGGGTGTGGTTTTTTTTGGCATTTTATTGGAATTTTTTTACACTGTAACCCTCTACTGAATATCATCATTAATAAAAGTACTATAATGATGAGCCAAACTCTATACAAAATACCTGTGTGCATTATTGGTTTTTCTATAGTTTAAGGAATTTTACAGAAAACAAAAGAAAAACATCTCTTAGAAAGTACAAATAAAGCAGATGTTTTAAATTCATGAGAAGAATTGGAAGATAACATTGAAGAAATCTTTCAATGTAGCCTTGCCTAAAAAAAAAAAATGATGATAATAAATTGAAAGAGTCCCTGAGTGTCCAGTTCAATGAATGCAAATGACCATGTGATTGTGAAACTTCAGTGATCAGTGAGCCAGACCACTTTGGTGTGAGAGGAGTTGATGGTAGCAAGTCATATAACTTTTTCCCTCCCTCTGCTTAGTTTTGGCTTGTTTTGTTGTTCTGTTTTCTTTTTCTTTCTTTCCTGGCTCGTGGTTTTTGTTTGTGTGGGAAACAACCCCAGTTGCTATTTAATGCCTTGTATAGCTGCTGTGGGGAAAGGCAGTGTTTGAAAAGAAAATTACATTATCCAGGAGCCCAATACCACAGTCGGGTTATAACTGCAGGCTGGGAACAGCGCACAGGAAAACCCCACTGAGGCCGCTCCAGGCTTCTTCCGGCAGAGCACAGGATTGATCCAGGGGGGTGGAAGTGAACCACCTCAGTTTTAAGGTAGCACAAAATCTCTCCCATGTAAGTCTACCATGGGCTTCAGGATAAAGCTTCAGAAATACCGAGCTCCAGACACAAGCCTGGCCTCAGGGACCTCCTGGAAGAGCAGAAATGACCCACAAGCCACCACACACGGATCTCCTGAGCTCACAAGTTGGAGGCCAACCTGGACAACACAGCAAAAGTTTGTCTTTTCAAAAAAAAAAAAAGTTAAGTGCTGGGAATGTGCTTAGCGGTAGAGTGCCTGCCTAACATGCATGAAGCCCTGGGTTCGATTCCTCAGCACCACATACACAGAAAAGGTGCTGTGGCTCAAGAGGTAGAGTGCTAACCTTGAGTAAAAAAGAAGCCAAGCCCCGTGACTGGCAAAAACAAACAAAAACAAAAGCCAGTTAAGAACAGTTAACATAAAATGCCAGGCACTGATCGCTCATACCTAAAATCCTAGCTGTTCAGGAAGCTGAGACTTGAGTGAGGTTCATGGTTTGAAGACAGCTCAAACAAAGGCCCAGTGAGACTCTTCTCTCCAATTAATAACTCAAAAACCAGAAGTGGTGCTGTAGCTCAAAGTAGTAGAGCTGTAGCCTTGAGCAAAAGAGCTCAGGGACAGCACCCAGGCCCTGAGTTTAAGCCTCACCACTGACAAAAAGAAAACACACCAAAAGACTGCTATTTCAAATGGACTTCACTTGCATCGCATTAATCATGCAACGTTCAGTAAATATTTCATAAGTACCTACTGTGCTGCAGTTTCTGGTCTAGAAACTAGAAAATTATCAGTAACCAAATAGAGAACAATTTCTGCCCTCCTAAAACTTACACTCTACTAGTTCCCGGGGCTTATAAATATCTGAACACGTAATTTATACATGCAGAAGGCACATTATTTAATGGCAGGGATCACTTAGAGTGGCGGAGAGCTGACACGGGGCAGCTATTGTCTCGGAGAAGACAAAGGTTAGTTCTGGACCCTGGTGGCTCACACCCATAATCCTAGTTATTTAGGAAGCTGAAATCTGAGAATCGAGGTTCAAAGCCAGGCAGGTAAGTAAAGACCATGAGTCTTTACTCCAAATGACCAGCAAAAACCCAGAAGTGGAGCTGTGGCTCAAGTGGTAGAGTGCATATCTTGAGCAAAGACGCTGGGGAACAGCATTCAGCCCCTAAGTTCAAGCCCCCCACCCCCCGTACTGGAAGAAGGAAGGAAGGGAAGGAGGGATGGAGAGAGGGATTCTTATACATTGCAATGGCTTATGGCCTTCCTGCCTAGTGAAACCTTCCCTAGTATTTGGTTTCTCTCATAGCTCTCATCAAATTCAATGTAACTCAATTCAATTTTTCTCTGGAGTGGGAGGTTGAGAATTAAAAAGAAAGGCCAAGGCAGGCCACCATTATGTGCAAGGTACCCTGGTGACTCATAGATCTGAGTCACTCCCCAAAGGGAGGAAGACCCCCCACTCAGCCTTGAAGTCTGCAACCTTCCTCAACGGCTGGGGGGTAGGCCGGAGGCCCCCCTGCATGCCTGAACTGAGACATGTCCAGGAAATGATGCAATATAGAAAAGAGATTGAGAAAGACACAAGCTTGTGGAGGGGTAGGGAGGAGGAGATGAGGAAAGAAGCCATGATTACTTGGCCCAAGAACTTTCTTTTTTAAAGAAAAACAAAAAAAAATTCATGAGAAAATAGGTATTTGCATTTGTGCACCGGTAGAAAAAGTGTACCGCACCAGTGATTCCCAACAATCGAGAACTTGTGTTATCACAGATGGCTAATCTTTCCCTAGGTTTGATTAATGGAATAACTCCAAGAAGGAAGAAACAAGCCAAGTTCTACACCTGAGAAGGTAAGCGTTGAACACTGTAATCCCCAAATGGCCAGTTCATAGGTGAACTGCACACTCAGTTGCACACTCGGTTGAGTGGTCCAAGCCCTCCTTACTGGCCTCTGCCTCTCACACAGTCTCCTTGCTGAAAGCAGCTTCCTGTCCAGATGGCTAGGATGGCTACTGTCACATACATGCACACAAGTGCACGTGTGCGTGCGCACACACACACACGCATACACATGGACATGGAGTCCTGTAGTAGCTCTTCCAATGGAAGCAGTGGAGTGGAGCTCCACTTCAAATACATCATCCTTCAATCCCAAAAAAGGGACTGATGCATGCACAGGTGTCTGCTTAGCCACCATAATGGCCAATGACTACTCAGTCAGTACTGAGTCTGGGCTTTGCCAGGACCTGGGAGGATAAGGCTTCCTGAAGACAAGTGGGTAATATCTCTACCTTCTGCGGGCTAGACACATGCTCTGATGTAGACAAAACTTTCACATCAGCCAAGAAATGGTCACAGAGGTAAATGTGAATATGCTCATTCTGATTTATAATATGTAGATATAGATGTAGCTCGTGTGTGCTTAAAATGCTCCAAATCAAAGTATGTGAGTGGCCAGAATGTTTTCACAGAGATGTCCAACTGCTCAACTGTAGCACTGTGAAATACGTGTATGTGTGTGTGCGTGTGTGTGTGTGTGTGTGTGTGTGTGTGTGTTTGCCAGTAGGAGGGCTTGAACTCGGGGCCTGGGTGCTGTCCCTCAGCTTTTTATCTTCAGGCCAGTGCTCTACCACTTAAGCCCTATCTTCACTTCCAACTTTTGGTTAGTAATTGGAGATAAGAGTCTCCCTGACTTGCATGGCTGAGCTGTCTCTAAACTATGATTGTCAAATTTCAGTGTCGTGGGTAGCCGGAGTTACAGGCATGAGCCATGACTATGAAATGACTTTTTGCAAGACAAAATAAAGCAGCATGGTGTGACGGTCTTACGGCCCCCCAGTCAGAAGCCACTGCCTGGTGTTTGACAGATGCTTGGTTTATAACATGCTTGGAAAAGATACTGGACATCACCTCTGCTTTATCTGTGATATATCTACAATTGTGAGAGCTTTTCCCCATCCTCACCCTAGGGTGGACTGCACGTTACTATCTTCTGGTTCTCTTTTTCAAATGAGGATCCATGAAATATTGACACTCAGTAAATCAGAATATTCATTAGCCAGGATGTCTAATGCTGAAATTATTGTCTAAAGTTCACGGTTGTACCAGACATAGCTATTTTCCCACCAATTATTCCGCTCTACTTATCAGCAGGGTTCAGATTTCATTCCAATGTGTATTCAATATGTATATGGCATGAAAACCAGATTACCCAGAGTCCCTTGCACTAGATGGAGCTTCAGTGGTGGCCAGTAACAAGATTAAGTGCTGAGTGAGACTTCCAGAGAGATTCCTTCCAGGAAACTGCTTCACCTGGGCATGGTGGTGTACAGCTCTAATCCCAGCTTCAGAGGAGGTAGAGAGAGAAGGGACAGCAGTCAAGGCTTGCCAGAGACTAAAAGGGTGCGATTGTAGCTGAAAAAATAAACTAAAGCAAAAAAAAAAGACGTTCCAAGGTGAAGTACCTGCCTGCCAGGTATTAGGCTTTGAGGCCCTGAGTTCAAACCTTGGTACTGAAACAAACAAAGAGAAAATTGTCTGAGCACAGCACACCCCATCGAGTCTTTCTGGCCTCCCAGATCCCACCCTGTTGCGGGGTAAAATGCAGCAATGGGGGGCAAAGACTCTGAAGCAGGAGTTAGCCTAAAGAAAGCCCCATGCTCGCACAGGAAACAAGAAAACAGGGAGATCTGTTTCACAGGGGCTATTAATAACCATTTATCTGTTTGGACAGTCACTTTCATGCTAAGGATTTTCTTCATCATAGGAAACGTGGATTCGATCAAGCATAGTATACACACATACACGTAAATAACACAGTGAAATCCCTCTGCACAATCAGCACATGCACATTTTTTCTAATAGTCTCTCAGAGTTCTCTTGATATTTGTTAGGCAAGACATTTGAAAGATATTTTAGAGGAACGGCTCTGATTTCATAAGATGGGACAGGCCTTTTGATCTGCATGTACTAGATGCAAACTGACAATTTGGTGATATTTAATCATACACCTATAGATGCAAATCCTTTACATTTCAAGCATGTTTTTAAACAGCCTAAGTGGAGTCTTCTATTTCCACAGACCCAATGCCAAAGAAGCATCATTCGGGATCACAGAACTGGCAGAGTTTGCTAGCGATTTGGGGGAAGATATTTATCTTTTGTTTTGTTTTTAGTTTATATCTCTGAATTGTAGACAGCAATAAGGGAAAACCAAATGTGAGGATGATATTCCATTTGTGCACTATTCCTGATAGATACAAGAAGGAAACCTCTGACAGATGCAACTTAAAAACATACTTTAGAAAATATTCTTCTACAACCCAGCCTTGAGTGACTTCCTTTTTTTTAAATTCAAAGCATTTATCTAGTACTTTCAAATGCCCTAAGCAAATTTAAGCAAGCATCTTGACCAGGTAAAAAGAATTACGTTATGATATGACACAGTATATTAAAAAAGCCACTTTCAACAGCCTCCAGAAAGGAAACTGCCCACCAGGTTATCAGATTTCACATTTATAGAATAGGCACGTAATGAACACTGGCAGGACTGCACAGAGCAAGTTCCATTCTCCCCAGAGAAGGATACTGCCACAATTTCTATTTAATCTCATCTTTTCTTTAGTAATTACACATCTACTTAAAAAATTTATTGTCAAGGTGATGTACAGAGGGGTTACAATTAGATACATAAGGTGGTGAGTATATTTCTTGTCAACCTTGTTACCTCCTCCCTCATTTTCCTCTCTCCTTCCCTCCTTCCCTATTCCCCCCCTTCCCAGTTGCACAGTTAATTTCCAACATACTATCTTGTAAGTGTCACTGTTGCATTGTCTTCTATCCTTTGTCTCACCATTTTGATGTTCCCCTTCCCTAATTCAGATAAACGTATATACAATGCCCAGGGTACCAAAATCAAATACAGAGACAACAGGGGCTAAACCACAGGGAAGAAAAATGCAAGAAAAGAAAAGAAAGAATTTCGCCTAGCACATTAAAAACAACATCTACTTTTGTAATGTTAGGGACTCTCTTCCGTACAATCAAGTGATATATCAAGACTGGAAGACAAGGTCACTTGTTTTTGCAGACTAAAATCACAGTGACTTTATCTCAAGAATTTTCACCCAGAGCGTAATTTTTTTTTTAACACATCAGCAAGCTATTTAGGAGGGGAAAGGTCGCTGAGAGAAGCAGCCATTTGAAGTTGAGCAAGGCACGGGGCTGTAGCTTGCGTGTGCAAGGGCCTTACGTTCAACCCCCAGCCCCAAAGAAAACAAACTCAAACAAACTTCATAGACCAAGGCAACAAAATGCAACCTAAAGGTTTCCTAGAGCTTGGTTCCCAGGTAGAAAGCCTTACTGAAGTCCCTAGCCCTTCGGAAGATGAGGAACGGAACACCTGTGATGTGGCCTGCCGTGATTCCAATGAGATGAAATCTCCCCCCAAGCTGTCTACCTTACTGTTAATGTTCAAATGCCATAAACAGCAGTGTCTAGCATTGCCCTCTTTTCATTCACACTGTGTAGGCACAGGGAGGTCCCTGCTTTCTGGATGACTCTCACCTTTCCTACATGAATCACCATGAGAGTACATTACACTGTCTGCTCTGGGAAATAAATTATTTGATTCAGAAAAAAAAGGAGAGTACATTTTCAAACTATGCTGTCTACTATTTTTCAATCTGTTTCAATGTTCAACCACCTGCTTGAGGCAGTAAATTTATTTTTGTGCTCATTACAAAAAAAAAAGTAATTGCTTGACCTGAGTATTTGAAGATTGTGTTGGATGGGCAGAGTAAGTAATATTTGTGCCCCCAAAATATAAAGAGTCAAGTTATATTGTTGTTTAATGTAAAGATTTCAGTGCAAACCTTTTGATTAAATTTCTCTGGCTCCCCTGAAAGGAAGAAACAACAGAGTGGTGATATGAAATAAATCTCCAGTGTAGGTAATGGGCTTCCTCTAGAATGTTATGGATTACATGAGGAGTGGGAAAATAATAACTTTCTTTTAATTCTACTCTACTACAGATTCCTTCCCAGGCACACGCTGTTTTCTATGTCTATTTACTTAGATCTCAGTACAGACAATATCAATTTTCTCTCTTCTTCATAGTTTTCTCTAACCTCTAAAGAACACTGACAAGGGTCATCACTGAGGTTCAAGTTCCATTGCACACACACACAAGAAAAGTACGAACTGAGCTCAACCATGTTGGCACTTAGAGGTCAGCCACATGGCTCTAAATATACCCACTGGGACCACATTCCCAGGGATCTAGATACACAATAGTTTAAACAAACAATCCCCCAGACAAGCCAGATATATCCTAAAGAAGTCATACAGTTGTAGGGCCTCGCTAAGAACCCAGATATAGCACCATCAGTATTAGTGGTGATACTGAGAATACTCAATTTGTGAAAAATTGTACCTCAATAAGAAGAACATTTGTCTTGTCAAAGAAATGCTTACCCTCTTCATAGGAATATCTGTCCTATGTTTAAGTGAAAGCTCTCCTTACTATAATTTGAGTCATTTAATTGAAAATAATTTTGTACATCTATGATTTTTGAAGGAATAAGTTGGTAGTTTAAGATGTGGATGGCAGCAACCCTTAATCTTTTATTGCAAAGAAGAAATTTGACTATCATCCTGTCAAAAGACAAAATTACAAACAATTGAGACATCTTAATTGGCCTTATTGTGCTGTTCTAGAAGAGGTCAACATTTCATTCCACAAAATAGAGTAAGTGTGAGGCTGGCCAATGAGAATAGGTTGATTTTATGGACAGAGAAAGGCTAAAGAAAGCAGAGATGAAGAATAAAAAGTGGATTGGTCATTTCAACATTATTCTCTTGTGAAGAGTGAACAGGAAGAAAGAACAATAGAAATATTACTAATTGGTTAACATTAGATTGCTTCAGGTTACTTTTGGTAAGAATTCAATCAAGTAAGTAGTAAAATAGATTTCATTGCCATGACATTGAATGGATTTACTGAGCTGTTACTTCTTTCTCGATTGTTTTCTTGGATGGCCAGAGAACAACTTGGTTGCAGTTTGACATTAGTATGAGTAACTCCACTTCGAATTCTTACTCTGGTCTGTGAGGGCTTTCTATAGAAGTTTAGTGCAAAATAATGGCTTTGAATAATTTTTCTAACAAATGAGTCATCTAGTAACAACTACCAGGAAGGAAATAAGGAAACAATTAAGAGCTATTACTGTGTTTTAGATGCCAGCTAATCCAGTTCTGCAATACACATCTGGCAAGATATTTTGCACCAAGGACCAGCTGACCTGGGAGGGCAAACTCAATTCAAGACTGTTTTAGTGACATAATTTTAAATTCCTGAAAGGAAGTAGAATTTGTGCTGTTCCTTTAGGCAAAAATGAGCATTAAAAAGCTAGACCGAGAAATGAAGCAGGAATTCAAAGAAAAAAGACACACTGTGTGAAAAGCAGTATGGCAAGAGAACAGGGGAGGCCAACGAAATTGTCTGAGTTAAGGAGACTATGTTGTAAGGATGATCAACTCTTTTGTTAAAAAAAAAAAAGACCCTAGCTAAGATCCTGTCTCAAAAAGGTGAACCAAAGTTTAGCCATCCTTAAGTATAATCTGGTTCTACATTTTAAGCTTTAGAGGATATTAAAAGGACTCAATGTCTAATTTTTAATTGAATAGTGTCCCCCTCAAATATATGTCCTCCTGGAATCAAAGAAGACCACCCCAGATAGAAAAAGGGTCCATGCAGAATAGCAAAATCAATCCTAAGCAGAAAGAACAGTGCTGGAGGAATTACAATACCCAACTTCAAGCTGTATTATAAAGCTATAGTAATAAAAAACAGCTTGGTATTGGCACCGGAACAGGCCTGAAGACCAATGGAACAGAATTGAAGACCCAGAAACGAACCCACAGAACTACGCCTACTTAATCTTTGATAAAGGAGCTAAAAAAATAGTCTGGAAGAAAGATAGCCTCTTTAACAAATGGTGCTGGCAAAACTGATTCAACACATTCTGATTCAACAACTGATTCAACACAAGTGATTCAACAAACTAAAACTAGATCCTTATATATCACCCTGCACCAAAATCAATTCCAAATGGATCAAAGACCTCGAAATTAAAACAGATACCCTGAAAACACTAAAAGAAGGAGTAGGAGAAACACTTGGGCTCCTTGGCACAGGACGGAACTTCCTTAACAAAGACCCAGAAAGGCTACAAATCAAAGAAAGGTTGGAAAAATGGGACTGCATCAAACTGCAGGGCTTCTGCAGGGCAAAGGACATAGCTCTCAAGATAAACAGAAAGCCTACAGATTGGGAGAAGATCTTTACCGGCCATACAACAGACAAAGGCCTCATATCTAAAATATATGCAGAACTAAAAAAATTACATTCCTCCAAAACAAAACCACAAAGAACCAATAGCCCCCTCAACAAGTGGACTAAAGACTTACAAAAAGACTTCTCTGATGAGGAAATGAGAATGGCCAAGAGACATATGAAAAAGTGCTCTACATCACTGGCCATAAAAGAAATGCAAATCAAAACAACATTGAGATTCCATCTCACCCCAGTAAGAATGTCCTGTATCAAGAAAACTAACAATAACAATTGTTAGAGGGGATGTGGCCAAAAGGGAACCCTACTTCATTGTTGGTGGGAATGTAAACTGGTTCAGCTACTCTGGCAAGCAGTATGGAGATTCCTCAGAAGGCTAAACATAGAACTCCCCTATGACCCAGCAGCCCCACATTTGGGTATCTATCCAAAAGACCACAACCAAGAACACACTAAAGCCACCAGCACAACAATGTTCATCACAGCACAATTTGTCATAGCGAGAATCTGGAACCAACCCAGATGCCCCTCAGTAGACAAATGGATCAGGAAAATGTGGTACATATACACAATGGAATTTTATGCCTCTATCAGAAAGAATGACATTGCCCCATTCACAAGGAAATGGAAGGACTTGGAAAAAATTATACTAAGTGAAGTGAGCCAGACTCCAAGAATTCAAGCCTTAGTACCAGCACAAAGACAAGAAGAAAAGGATGTGGACCAGACCAAGCTGGTGGTGACAGAAGAGAGAAGCAGCATAAATCTAGGAATGAGGACCTGCCAGGGAAAAGGGCATCCCAAAGTTGTGCAAGGAAGAAGAGAGAAAGCCCTGGCAGGAAAGAAGAGGGCCTGGAGAAGTAAGAGACCATGCTGCTGGGGGAGGAGGGGGTGGGAAGGGAAAACTATTCATGTGCGTTCAGGTAGGTGGGTGAAAATGTGAGCTTAACTCTTGCCATATGGGGTAATGAAATGAAAAACTGAATAGTGAAAGGTTGAGGACCCAAAGAAAGAAATCCACAAAGTATAAGCATAAAGAAGTTACTGACAGAGGTGAAGATTTCTACATAATTCAACTTTCCCAGCTGGTTAAAAGCAGCAATTGGCTCATGCCCATAATCGCAGCTACTCAGAAGACTGTGAGCTGATTCTGTTTTGAAGCCAGAGCCTCTTTATCGCCACTCACCAAAAAGCCAGATGTGGAGCTGTGGCTCAAGTGGTAGAACACTACTCTTGAGCCAAAAAACTCAGGGACAGCTGCTAGGCCTAAGCTCAAGTCCCAGTACACACACACACACACACACACACACACACACACACACACACACGAGCAGAATCATGAGAGTCCAGTGCTAGATAACTACACTACAGTGGTGGGGTAGGGAGTGGGGGACTGGTATATACCTTTTCTTTATGTTCTACTAAGACAAATCTTCACTAAGTCACTGCTTCTTTCTAGCACTTGTCTTGACTGAATGCCCCAAGTACCATGAAGTTTGTCTTTTATCTCAAAAATAATGAGGAGCTGCTAAATATTTCTCATACAGGACAAATTATATCACATAGTAAGTTAACATAAATGAAGCAGAATGTGTAACTTAGAATAACTTCTTTTTTTTTTGCTATTTGCATTTGAGAATTGGGAACGTGAGCACAAATGTTAACGAATGGTCAAATCTTTCACTGTACTTTAAAAGTTCTTAAGCTGGAAGGCACTGCTCATAAAGTACTTAAGCTTTGCAGTTTAGTTATGAAAGAAGTCTTAGAAACACTTCAGGACACGGCATGAACCGCCTGTGTACCTGCATCCCAGAAGGCAAATGTATCAGACAGAGGAGACAAAAGGGAAAAGCAGGAAAGTACCAGGTGAAAGCATTCTTCTGTTGTTTGTACTCTTTTTATAAGACACTTCCCAGGTAGAGGCAAGGACTGTTAGAATTCTGAATCAGCTTCAAGGCGGGAAGCGAGGTAGTCAGCTCCTGCCAGACAATGGAAGGAAAGTCCAGGAGTAATGATTAGCCAGACCTCCCCGGCACCAGCCAAATGTTCCTCCTGAATCAACAGTTCCCTTAGGCTTCAAAAATACAAAACTGGCAGGGCGCCAGCAGCTCACGCCTGTAATCCTAGCTACTCAGGAGGCTGAGAGCTGAGGATCCAGGTTCGAAGCCAGCCCAGTGGGTAAGATAGTCCATGAGACTCATCTTCAATTAACCTCCAGAAAACTGGAAGTGGCTTGAAGTAGTAGAGCAAAAAACTCATGAACGGTGCTTAGGCCCTGAGTTCAAGCCCTACAACTGACAACAACAACAAACTGTCACACATATGTATATATAGGTACGCATACACAATATATATACATGCATGCATACATACATACACACACACGCACAGCCCAGAGGAATGTGTTGGAGACAAAGCTTTGGGTCTCAGATAGCTGAGACAACCACTCTCCCTGAGATGACACCTAAGACAATATAAAAAAAACTGTTGAAAATCTGAGCGTGTCCAGAAAAAGTAAGTCCTCTCCTCTTGAAAGCACAAATGCATGCAGTACACCCAAAAGGAAATGGTAAGGCGAGTCAGGGCACAAAAGGAAGATGAACTGTTCCCACACTGAGTGAAGAGAAACCAGCAGAGAAGGGAAAGGAGAAAAGTGACTTGTTAGCCACTGATGAATGAGGAGGTGCTTCCCATGAACGCATAGCGACTTCTTCCTCCCCTTTCCTGGGCCTGGCCCCCTCTGACCTTTCTGAGCCCCGCCCCCTCCACTTCTTCCAGGCCTTGGCCCTGTGGCCAGTGTGCATTCTTGGTCTTCTCAATATCAGTCTTTGAAAGCTTGCATTGGCTCAAAATTCAATATATAGAACCACAGCCCAGGCAAAGCTTGCATTAAATAAAGATGTGACCTATAGAACTGTAACACAAGCTTAAAGAATGAAATTGCTTTTGAGGTATGCTTATAAATTTATAGTGCATTTTCAAAAAGGCTGAATTTTTCCAAAATCCAGGTGGCAGTTTAGGTGGTATTTTTCAACATTTTGGTGAAAAAAAACACACAATCAGATGTATTTCATTATCACTGAATCTAAATCACTCAATGATACAATTGGATATGAAACAGGTACTAAAAATATAACATCTTGGCAGTCCTGGTTTTTCTCTTTTTACTTGTAGCTGAATGATGTTCCATTGGTTGACTAACTTCAGTACGTGAAGAATAACAGTAAATTAAGACTCAGTTATATATATATAGTAAATATCTATCTGTAAACAGACAACAAAATGCCTATAAAATCTTACCAATTTGGAGCAAAAAAAAAAAAGAAGAGAAAAACATCCTTAGTTAGACATCTAAATGCAGTAGTAATATAGCATGTGTTGCCAAAGATGGATATGTGGGTTTTATCATTTTCTTATTGCTTTATTTTCTTAAACTGCAAAGGAAAAAAGTAATTGTTTGATGTCATCTTTAACCAGATCTAAGTGTAAGTATTTAATAGATGGGCATTTGACCGTCATCCTTGTATAATGTATTTTAAGTCTCTTTGTATCTTAATCCTTAGTAAAGAGATATCACAAGTTTTGAAAATGGCCAGAAGTTAAAGAAAAATTCAACTTCTAAATCACCAACATTTGAGCATTCTAAAAATACCCTATCATTTAAAAATACTGCTACCTAGGCTTCAGTGGCTCACACCTGTAATGATGGCTACTTAGGAGGCAGAGATCTGAGAATCACAGTTCAAAGCCAGCATGGGCAAGAAAGTCTGTGAGACTCTTGTCTCCAATTAGCCATCAAAAGCCCAGAATGGAGCTGTGGGTCAGGTGGTAAAATATTAGCCTTGAGTGAAAGGTTCAGAGACAGCACTCAGATCCTGAGTTCAAGCCCTAGGACCGCCAAAAGAAATGTAAAGATTACTGCTCTTAAAGTATTGATACATAAATGTAACATTTTTATATTCTATATTTTTAGTGTGAACTATTGAACATAGAAAATCTATCATAAAATGTGGCTTTCATTTTCATAGTTTTTCCTGAAGGACTTTTTCACCCCTTTGTTTTTATCCTTCCCAAATCAAAGAACATTTTTATTCTGGTAGTCAGAAAAGTAGACTTTTGACTACCATGGCACATTAACACACACACACAAACACACGCACACACACACACACACACGGAGTTACGGGTCGCTTAATGATGGGAATGTTCTGAGAAATAGCTCATCAGCGCTTCTGTCACTTTTGTACACATCCCGGAGTATATTCTTCCATGCATGACGACAGCTCCCCATCACCAGTCAGTGTAATCTATAGGAGCCCTATTGTATATGTGTTCTGTGGCTAATCAACATGTCACTATACACGTGGTTTTTGCCTTCAGAATTCTCTTTCATTCCAAGGATTTGGGGGTCTTTTAAACCAACATAAAGATGGTTGTGACTAGTTTTGCTGTGCATCTCATTACCATACATTTCTTTAGTTCTGAGTTTGACAATGGAATAACTAAGCATAGACATACTATTCTCCTTCCTTGACTTCTGTCTGTTTTACTTCCAAGTTCAAAAGAATATTGCTGTAAATTCTTCATCTCTTTTTAAAACTTTATTCTAGTTGCTTCCGGTGCTTTTCAAATTTGGATAGCTAGAAAATGCTACGATGGTCAAAGCTCAACAGCAACCAAGAATTAGTTGTCAGGGATAGAGTCATTAGTTTCCTATGCATTTGTTTAGTTTTTTTTATCCTTAAGTACAAAAGCAAGGCATAACAGATATAAATACCCGGGGAAAACCTATGGGTTTGTATCATTCAGATTCCAATTTATGTGTAATGAATCTATACCACATCAGAATGATATGATACATAGGTGCAAATTAAGGCTTATAATTTCAAAGATGGCAAGGATTTTTTGTTTTTCAGTTGGTCAGACTCTGAACATCTAAATTTGTTTATAAACCCCACATTTCCAAGCAAATCAATCTCCATTACCCAAGGCACCTACATGGATGCCCTGTCACAAATTTAGAGCATGGTACTGCCGGCTCCTTATTCAAATGACCACATGTTTTCGATGTTGAGATATGCAACTGCATGCAATATTATCTAAGGCCAGACATACAATTACTCAGCCTCCGACACCCCAAGGATGCCTCCGAAATACAATTAGAAGACTCCCCATTTGTTTGATTACATAAAGAAAAAAATCCCTATCTCATACACGATTCTTACATCTACTTTAGTGGAAGAAATCAGTGAGAAAAGCTAAATAAATCTATGGTGTATTTGATCAGAATAAGCCTCTGGGCATGGATGATGGATGAATCTTGTTTATGCAATAGCTAGATCTCTTCTCCATGAGCAGCAACAATTGTCAAGTTTTGCAGAAATACCACTTCTGAACGAATCAATGAAACCAACGCATCACCTTCAACCCCTGGCTTTTTCTATAGACTCCTCTATCCCATTGTAGTTCCCTTTGTCCTAAAATACGATGCATAAACTGGGCTGGATAAATAATTGGCAGTTAGTAAATAAACCTGTTATTACTCCTTTTGTTCAAAAAAAGATTTAAAAAGAAAGATTTGGGGGGAAATAGGTATTGGTGAATAGAAATGTTTTAAACAACTCTCTTCAATATTAAAAGCTGACATAGATCATTAGACATGTTTGATACTGTTACACACGGTACATAAAACCTGTATCATCCAGTGTCCATCCAAATCTTTCCAGCAAATGAGTTCCAAAGAAGTTATGTCAAATCTGGATTTGGAAAAGTATATTTTCCTTAAATTCCAAGAGAAATATAACCTATTAATACTGAAAATTAATAAAAACCTGGTTGCCACCTTAGCACAAATTAAATAACAAACCATGATTTTTGTCTTCCCCTACTAGTTCTCCCAAGACATGACGACCGGTTCTTGAAAAATGATTGGCTCTTAAAGTCAAAGGGGAACTTAGTTTCCTTACCTGGAACTCTCTTTGCCCAGTTTATCATGTGAACCAGTTCCCTGTCTGCCAGGTTGGTCAACAAGCCCATCATTGAAGCTTCACTGAAGGGTCTAGAAGGGTCGTACTCTGAATAGATGATGGGGGGCTCAGCCTCCAGCAAGGCACTGACCATCTGATCGGCTGTCAAGGACAAGGCTGGGCTGTTCTTCTTCGTGTGCTTAATCACCAGGGGGCTGGGCCACAGGTTGGCAGCTCGCATGTCTCCCGAGGGCCCCACTTCATTCCTGCCCTCCATGTCATCTCTCTGGCGCTTGTGTTTCAACATTCTCCCTCCTCTTCTGTCTTTCCTAATGCCTGAAAACACATGGGAGACAGCTCATTAGCATCCTGAAATCCAATTCCCGGGTATGTATCCAAAGGAGATTCAATGAGTATAGGGAGGAGACATCGGCACCACCAAGTTTACTAAAACACTGTTGACAATAGCCCAAGAAATAGAAGCAACATCAATTCTCATCGGCGGATGAATGGATAAAGTGTGGTATGCGTACACAAGAAAATACCATTCAGGATTTTTTAAAAAAGTAATGAATTGGGTTTGATTTTTTTTCAGGCAGGAGAGAAAGTTTATTATTGAACTGCTGGCCTGTGGCTGAGATGATCCATGGCCGGAGAGAAGAGAGAGAAGGGAGAGAAGGGATGAATTGGGGTTTGAAGAAGGGGAGAGGGGATAGTTTTTGGAGCTAAGACTCCCACATACATTCCTGCCTGGGCTGGCTTAGAACCAGGATCTCAGATGGTAGAGCTCCAACCAATGTGTGGGGAGAAGGATGGGGAGAATGAATATGAATAAAACTGTAAGACATAATGTTAAGTAAAAATAAGCCTTGCACAAGAAGACAAGAACCATATGATCTCACTTCCATGTGGAATCTAAAATAATTCACTCTGTAGAAGCTGAGGGAAAAAGAGTGGTCCCAAGAGATTAAGGAGAGGGAAAGAAATACATAGAATAGTCGGTCAAATGATATTGAATTTTAGTTACATGAAAGAAATAAACCCTAATCTTCTATACCATACTACTGTGGCAACAACTGACAATAGATTATATATTTTTAAAGCTAGAAGAAATAGTTTCTAAAGTGTTTACCATAAAGAAATGGCAAGTGTGGTAGAGGATAGATAGCCTCCTCTAATTTTAATACTACATAAGGAATATGTATTTTAAACACTACTTGATTCTCCATAAATATACAAAAATCATATGTGTGTGCCTTTTAAATTTTTTAACTTTTCAAGATTATTTTTGCAAAGCACTTAGTGCCAGGCCCCAGTGGTTCACATCTGTAATCCCAGCTACTCAGGAGGCTGAGTGCTGAGGATCGAGGTTTGAAGCCAGCCTAGCAGGTAAAAAAGTCCATGAGACTCTTATCTCCAATAAAACTACTCAAAAAGGACAGAAGTGGCACTGTGGCTCAAGCGAGAGAGGGTGTATCTTGAGCAAAAGAAGCTCAGGAACAGTGACCAGGACTGGCAAAAAGAAAAGAAAAGAAAAAGCATTTAATAAGCAGACTTGGTGGCTAAATACAGCACTTGCTACTGTTATGGCCACTGGACCCCATAGGTTCTCATAGAGAGGGACCCAAGCCCTTCAACTAATTTACTTAGTTTTAAGCTTTTGTATTGCATTTCTCTTGTCTAACTTTAAAAGCTCTATTTTGGTAAAGATAAACTCCTCCCAGAGGGTTAGCCAGCTGTGGTTCTCACTAAATAAATTATGGAACTGATTAAAAGAGGATGAGTTTTGTCCTTAGCATTTTAGCATACCATGTGTCCTGGGCTTATCTAGGATTATTCTTCATTGTTCTGAATCTTGGCTCCACAATGAATTGGTTTTATTTTGGTTTTCATCTCAACTAAGGTTGTGAATTTCATCCACTATCACAGATAGTGAGTCAATTTAGGGACACATAGAAGCAAAACAGATGAGATAAGAGTCAGCCATTGCACACACCAACTTACTTTTATTGTTCATTGTACAGACCAAGTTATTTGTGTCATGTGTGTGCGCGCGCATGCAACGTGTGCAGGTCCTTGGGCTTGAATCCCGGACTTGGATTCTGTCCCTGAGCTTCTTTTTCTCAGGGTTAGCATTCCACCACTTGAGCCATAGCACCACTTCCAGCGTGGGGGGGAGGGGAGGAGAGGGGATAGTTTTTGGAGATAAGACTCCCACATATATTCCTGCTTGTGCTGACTTGGCACCCAAATCTCAGATCTCAGCCTCCTGAGTATCTAGGATTACAGATGTGAGCCATAGGCTCCTGGCTGGACACAACCAAGTATTTTAACTACTTTTTTTGTCAGTGGTACCAACATCTGATCTGAGAGAGTAAATCCTCCATTCTACATTCAGCTCACTGGAACCCACTCAAAACCTCACACTCATTGCTAGAAGCTGCATATTTAAGAAAAGTAAACCTATTCCAATGCAGTCCACCATACACAAATTTAGAAGGCTCGGGAGGTGGAAACTCAGGTCCTATGGAGAACAGATGAGGAGCAAGGAAACCTAGGGAAAGCTGAAGCACCATTCTCAGATGGGCTGTCCTGTGAGAGACAGGTTCAGCGGGCTGCATAGGAGCTCACAGTCTAAATTGGCAGCCTGAGGAAGACCTGGGTGGCGAGCTACGGTAAAAGAAGGACGCAATCTCTAATAGGCTGAGAGACAAAAGTTGCCACCCTAAGAAACAATGAGTTAGACCATGGGAGGTTTGCAGGAATAGATTCAATGCTGACTTCATATGTACGTTTTATGTCAAATGATGAAATTTCCCTTCTTGGAGGAAATTAGAAGTCCTAGTACCCGCTAAAGCAATGATTTGAACCACCATGCCAATTTGAGCTTTTAAAACAATGCAACTCAGGTCATTAAGCACAACACAAGATGAGCTGGGTTGTCATAGAGTACATTGCTGTCATCTTCAGAATGACTAAGCAGGAGGGGTTGCACATTGGACGAGATAGTTCCTACGCACTGTTAACTGGTTCAAAAACACTTCAAGAAAGCAAATTTATCCTTTTAGCATTTTAAGATTAGCAAACCACTGATGGCAGGTTTTACAGAAGGGATTGAGAAACAGGAATGAAGAAACCCAATCTTCTTGGATCTGGCCAGTCCACTGTGAGTGTGAAATGCCACTGCTTTGAATGTTACCTCCCCCTGGGCAAAACAACTGTAATTTCCTTATCCCATTATTGTAAGGATTTACAGGGGCCAAGTATAAAACATCTACTCAGCATGGATTTGTGTGATTGTAATCTACCCTGGGAGGTGTGAACCTAAGGGAATTTGCTAAGCCAATAAACACAGGCTCTGGGGACAAGAATGGAAAAGGAAAGGAAAGATGGCCAGGTACTCTCCAGGAAAGGCAGCCTCTACAGAATCCCCTCAAAGGCTGCCAGGTACTAAGAGAGTCCGCTGAAATGCTTGACTGAGGTTCAGTTCTGGCTACAGAAAAGGAGCTGAAGATACCAATGGTTTAAACAACTGTGCCCTGACCATAAAGTAAACAGATCTGTCTTAATAATGCAAATGCCTGAGGCATAATGAAAGACTTGTAATTATTTCAGAGTTTGTTTAGACATTTCTTTTACAAGTCTTTGTGTTTTTTTTCCTTTGGCCACTGAATGTTAGGAAAAGTTAATAATGCACTTGGAATATTCACTAACCACAGACTTCACAGAATTATTGGCTTCTAATGCATTCAAGTTTTTAAATTTTCTTATATTGAAATGATACTTTGTGTCCTCTTAATAACCTATTCCTCTGCAAAAAAAAAAATCTAGCATAACATCAGTAACATTATTTCTCCAGTTTCCTACAGCTACTGCAATGTATTATTAAGTATTTCAAACATTTGCATAATTACTTTTCTTTTGTTTCTCAATAATTTTACATTACTCATAAGGTTCTAAAAAGCCAGACAAAGAAATATACTAAAAGCTTTTTTAATTCAACATGTTGAAGGAAACAGAAGTACTGATTAGTTAAGAATTAAATGAAGATAGCAACTAATAAAACTCCTGCATCAATTCTAATGTGCTCTTCATTCCAAATAGTCAAGATAAATTGCACAAGGTAAGTTTGGTCATTGTCCAGCAGTGAACAGGGAAGCAAGAATCTACGAGTCACTGTCATGCTAAGGGCAGCGCAGGATTTGAACCAAGGTATGTCTAATTTCAAGCTCTGCATACAGTACTATTGATGGCAAATCCTCTGTGCAACAATACAAATGCAAATTATACTATAGTACATAATCCATTAGGCTATCGCATATGTTTAATTATTAATTATAGATTATTATATCACTCCCTGTAAGAGTGCCAGATCAAGGAATTATGAATTCATCTGGTTCTTGTAAATCTATTTGTGGTGGTCAGTTTTAATGGTAAACATGATTGGATTGACAATAACTCAGATTAGGCCATGAGGACTCTGACCTACAGGATTCATGATTCCCTAATGTGTCCACAGTATGGTGGCAGTATTGAGGTGTGTCCTGGGAGGCCACCTCTTGCTCTGTGCCTTCCCTTCTATCCTCTTTTTCTGTTTCCTGGATGCCATGATATGAAGTACACAACTGAACCCCCTGAAACACTGAGAGAAACCACAATCACATTAAGAATTTTTGTCTCTGCCTAAGTGAGAACCAGATTTCACTGCTTGCAAGCAATAATAATGATACACATAGTTAGCATGTTTTCAGTGTTGCTATATATCAGGCACTTGTCTAAGCTCTTGGTCGGAATTCTATTTTCAAAGACACAAGATAAGGTAGATGCTAGGATATCTCCTTCCTTAACCAAGGAAAGTGAGAAGCAAACTGGAGTTGGAAACTAGGCCCACAGTTAAAATCCATGCCACACTCTCTCAGAATGAGAAGGCTGTTTATACACTTTCCAGCTGTGTTAGCCCACAAAATACAGGTTTGCTTCTGTGTTCTATGCTTAGATTTGAAGCCCAAGAGTCCTTGACAGCCCGTGTTTCTGATGATCTTCCATGGGTACAATCTTCGTTCCAGAATTCCTGTAGGCATCAGCTAGCATAATCCTTACTAGGGTTCTAAATTAGATGTCTTGGTCTAGAAATGCTTTTACAAATTAGTTCCTCATTTTTTCACTGATGGTTTTATTTACATAATTTATTTGCTCATCAATAGATCCTTGGTGTTTGAATATCAAGTGTATTAATATAGTTTTTTTTCTATTTTTGTTTTTTGCAAAAGATGGGCTAAAATCGAAATCCATCTCCTACCAAAATTAGCTCTCAGAACCGTTGCTGTAATATTCCTAAGATGTCACAGTTCTTGAGAATGAAGAATCTTGAAAGTTTGCAGGGAGGTGGGGAGCTATAGATCACTTAAAAGAAATGTATGCATACTCATCTACCAGTTAACATTCGCTCAATTTAGTTTTATTATTATTCTTACAGCAAAAATCATTGATGGTCAAACACTGCTCTGAAGTATACATGCAAAGTCTGTGCCCTTGTAACATATTTTTGTGAGGAAGAGAGATACTAAACACACAGATGAAGTCAGGCAGTAAGTATCACGAGATAAAGACACATGGAAAGGGACCAGGAGGACATTTGCACCAGAAAGTACTGCTGTTGGGAAAGGGAGACAGAGCAAAGAAAGAAAGGACAGGTAGAATGAGGACCAATATCAAATGTCAGTACTGGGAAGGAATTTCCCCAAAGGGTCCTGGGAAGTGGCAAAGGACAAGGCAGTAACTTTTACAAGGCTTAAGCAAAGAAGAAAACACACGAGAGAGAAGCCCATCCCCGGTAGAGCTGTGAAGATTAAGAGGAAGACTCACATGGCTTTCTGAGAGGGAAGGGAAGCCTCTCTTTGAAGAATGGAAATCCATGACGTGCAGTGGTAGGATACTTTTCCAGCACCCGCAAGGCCTTGGTCTTAGTCCCCAGAACCAAAATAATAATAATAATCATCATCATCATCATCATCATCATCATCATCATCATCATCTCTCAGTTTTGAAGTACAGAATTGACAGAATAGGATTTAGCGCTCGCTCTCTCCTCTCTCTCTCTCTCTCTCTCTCTCTCTCTCTCTCTCTCTCTGTGTGTGTGTGTGTGTGTGTGTGTGTGTGTGTGTGTGTGTGTGTGTGTTGGTTTGATTGGAGTTTTTTATTTGAGGGCTTCTGCTTGCATGTTTTTGCTTGTTTTGCACTGACACTGGGATTTGTGCTCAGGACCTGGGCATTAATCATTAGTATTTTGACTTAAGGCTGGTGTTCTACCAGTTAAGCCATACCTCTGCTTCTGGTTTTTTGGTGGTTAATTGGAGATAAGAATTTCTAGGACTTTCCTGCCCAGGCTTGGTTGAAACCATGATCCTTGTATCTCAGCCTCCTGAGTAACTAAGATGACAGGTGTAAGTCACCTGTTCCTGGACAGATTTTGTTTTAAAAGATTCTTCTGGGAGCACCTAGGACAAGTTCATTTATTCTAAATCAACAAGTGAGAATCCATTGCATTGTATAAAGTAACAGATAACAGGAGTTCGTATTAAGGTGACAGGAAGGAAATGGAGATTATCTAAGCTTGGGATATATTTTGACAGTAAAATGAACAAGACTTACTGATGAATTGGATATGGGGTGGGAAGAGAGGGAAAATCTTAACTAATAGCTGTGGTTAAGATGTCAAGGGCTCTAGAGAGAAGTAAACAATGCTCAGGAGCAGGTGGGAAATAGAAACAGAAAGATCCAAATTATAAGAGAAAATGAAAATCAAACACTAGATATTTAAAACACCATAGTAGAAATAATGTCTAAGATGGCTGTCTTATCAGTCTGACCAGGAAAAAATATCAGTGAGCTAGATGATACATTAACAAATATATCCTAACCTATAGGGCTGGGAGTGTGGCTCACATAGAGATCATTAACTAAAAAAAAAAAAGACAATCTGATAAAAGAATAGAAAGCTCAATACTATTGAGTTGATATCATATAGGTATGTCAATAATACTTCCCAACTTACAGCTTCAGTGGGTAAAGGTTGATCATAGGACCAAAGTAGAAAATACACAAGATAAACTTGAATCCTATTGTAGTGACAGAATGTAGGAATTTGCTTCTAGGAAAAAAAGAAGAAATACATGGGAAATCTCCCTAATTACAAGCATATGTCCAAAAGAGATAGAGGAGTTAATTGCAAGAATTCCCAATGAACAAAGTTGGAATGAAATGAATAACAAAATAATAAAACAATGTTGAGTATAAAATATCCATAGATTCTGTGTGCATGTGTGTATGCATATGCACATGTATAGTTATGTAAATGATTACTTGCAAATAATTGTATGTACCTATGCGTGCCCAGGCCCCAGGCCTGGACGCTGTCCCTGAGCCTTTTTGCTCAGGGATAGCTCTCTACTACTTGAGCCACAGCTCCACTTCCAGTATTTTGCTGGTTAATTGAAGACAAGACTCTCACGGACTTTACTTCCATAGCTGGATTCATATCATGATCCTCAGTTCTCAGCATCCTGAGTTGCATGCACCACCAGTGCCCAGGACTTGCAAATATTTTGAACAACTAATTACCCTTAAGAAAGTAATGCCCAAGTTTCCAATCTTTAACTAAAACTTCTCATCATCACGTTAGTCCAAAGAGTAATTCATTCAAAGGAAGAAGAAAATTGCTGTTCAGTAGAGGAATCTGACAAGTCTCAAGCCAGGGATCACAGGTTAACACCAACAACAGTAAGTCTTACTGCAGAATCTACTCGGTGGGATGCAATGAGAATCACACTGAACCACGGTGGTCTTCTTTCCCAAAACATATTAGCCCCATTGTAAGCAAGTGAAAAGTCAAAGGCATCCACATTGAGAGAACTTCCACAAAATACCTGATCAGTAGCTCTCAAAACTGTCCAGATCAAACAAAACCATCATAGTCAAGGGAAACCTAGGGGGACACAGAAAATAAATATAATGGATCCTGATAGGATCCCACAACAGGAAAGTTATATTAGGTAAAGGTTAAGAAATCTGGATGAGAAATAGATTCAGGTGAATAATAAAGGCTCAGAAATGGTACTCATTGTGATGAATGACAATATGTACCATAGCATCTAAGATGCAGCACATATAACAACTCTGGCCATCTTTGCACAAATTCTGTAAATCTAAAGCTGAGCTGAAAGTTTTATTTTTTTTTAATGTTGCTAAGGGAATCTGAGTACCAGTCGCTCATGTCTGTAGTCCTAACTATTCAGGAGGCTGAGATCTGAGGATCAAGGTTCAAAGCCAGCCCAGGGAAGGAAAGTCTATGGGACTCTTCTCTCCAATTAATCATGAAAAAACTGAAAGGGAGACTGTGGTTCAAGTGATAGAACACCAACCTTGAGCAAAATAAGCTTAGGTCTGAGTCCAAGCCCCAAGACCCGCACCACCCCTATTCCCATGCACACGCGAGTGCGTGCACACACACACACACACACACACACACACACGTTACCGAGGATACAACATTGTGCAGAGGTGCTAATATTAAAATTGGCTGTATGAGGCCCCCTCACTGTCTCAATTGATCAGTCTCTGCCCATTTGCACCACTATTTGAAGTAGAACAGTTGAATTGTCCTACCCAAGAGTTACAGCCAAGGTATCTTTTTCTCATAGTGATTGCATTTTATATGCAGAAGACCATGAAGTTGGTGAGGGAGGAAAATACAGCAATAAGGAAAACTGGAGTATAAAACTATAAAGATTCTATCTTTGTTGCTTAAAAAGCTTTTGTGTCACTAGATGCTGGTGGCTCAAGCCTGTAATCCTAGCTACTCAGGCTGAGATCTGAGGACCATGGTTTGAAGCCAGCCCAGGCAGAAAAGTCCCTGTGAGACTCTTATCTCCAAATAACCACTCAAAACCCAAAGTAGCACTGTGGCTCAAGTGGTAGAATGAATGCTAAGCTTGAGCAAAAGAGCTCAGGGACAGTGCCCACCCAGGCCATGAGTTCAAGTCCCATGACAGACCAAAAAAAAAAAAAAAAAAAAGGCTTTTATCTCCATAATTGGAGTTCTGAATTTTTTTTGATAATTGGGACTATAAAGCCAATATTGTAGATTTTCATCTTTTTCAAGGAGTGTGTGTATGTGTATTCTTCCTTCTTTGTGTATATCCTGCTTTCCCTTATCTTCTGAACTACTACTTCTGCTTATCTTTTCTAATCCAGCAAAATGTCTCCCCTCAAAGATATTTCTCAGACTGCCCTACTAGTCAGTCAACAAAATACTGTTTTTACAGCAGTGTTTTTCCTTCACAATATTTATCAAAAATTACACCTGTGTGACTCCAAACTGATTACAGGGTTGAACCTGCACAACTTCAACAAAGGGTCATCATTTTGTGAGCTCAGAATCTAACACAATGCTCAGCTAATATGTATTGCATTAAAATATATTAGGATTATCATTATTTACAGAGATAACAATCTCAAAAAGTTCTTTGACCACTAAAATACGCTATCATGGTGATAGTCACTTCCAAATAATCAATTACATGATTCCAAAAATTCAATTCCATTCAGATGCTCATTTGTTTTTCTTTCAACAGAAAACAAAAATGGGTAGTATTAGAGTCTCAACATAAGAATCATCCAACTAGGCCTTCATAATAGCTTATCACACTTAAAGAATCAATGTAAGGTAACAGAGATCTTCCTGTTACTAAATAAAAGAAACAGCTTAGGATCTGCTTTTCTGCATGACATCCCGATTCAGTTCTGAAGTCTAATTAACATGTGACTTAATTTTAGGATCATCCTGCTGTCCTCTGACGTTTTCCCCATTATCTTATATAAGCTTGCGATACATCGGCCTACAGTGCAGAAGAGGTTGTATGCAAGATACAAACAGGATCGATTCATTATTTCTTTCCCCAACTAACATGATCCTTCTTTCTCTCCCCCCACCCCATCAGTCTATCACACACCTTTGCAAGAGACTGCGATATAGATGGATAACCAAAATGGTAACCCATTGGGTCATCTAACACAATTCAATTGACTGGCAAGTTGTCTACAAGTGAGGGTCCTTCGGAGCAATTAACCTGTGTCAACATGAGCACAGAGGGCCGCTGCCCCCCTGGGCGGGGGCGGGGGGTACAAAGAGCATATTGCCTCCTTTCTTTCTTTTTAAATTTAATTTTATTGGACACAAGGTAGCCAGTACATTTCTTGTCAAACTTGTTACCTCTTCCCTCATTCTTCTCCCACCTTCCCTCCTCTCCAACCCCAACTCCCCCCTCCAGTTGTATAGTTAATTTCCATCAAAATAGTGAGACATTTCCTCCTTTCTACTTCAATTGGAAGTCAGTCAGACCTGCTGGGCTTCTACTTGGGTGCAGAGTCACCAGGACTGACCAGCAGGTAATCCTGTCCCCACCCCCACTCCAGGAAGCTCCTTGTTTTGAAGCCCACAGCTAGGGACATCTGCTGTGGAACTCCACGATGACGGAGGGACGGACCAATCACGCTGCCCACCTTGCCTGGCCAGGCCTGGTCCACCATAGGACAGGTACCCACAAGTTTCCAACAGCCACACTGCCTTGTTGAGCTGGAAAGTTCTGGCTGAAAGCCCTTGACCAACACAAATTGTTTTCTCCATCATTCACGTGGATATAAGTCCACAATCAGAAAAGAAATCACCTGTGTCATTATTTTGAAATGGCTCCTTCTACAGAACAAATACCTAGGGAGTATTCAGCTTTTCGTGGCCTCTTATTGGAAAAGTGCCATTTATTTTTGACAATGTGGGTGTCGAGCTTACTGTTTAAAAGGTAGGGCATCCCTCTTCTTCTGACTTGTCATACTGCTGGACACTGCTCCTGGCAGAGACCAGAGCCGCCAAGGAAGGAGGCGCCATCCTGTTAACAACTGAACTGCTTTGGACTCTTCCCAGAAGGAAGGGCAGGGCGCATGGAGAGTGGGAAACCCATCAGAGATGATCACCCTTTAATTTATTTTAATTTGCATGTCAGAGTATACTACCTTAGCCCCAGTAATGCAAAGGGAGCGCCAAGGGCCCAAAGAAGGCACTGGTAAATAACAGGCTTGTGTGTTCTCCTTGACAGCCTTTTTGACTTGCAGGTATAATGTTCACTCTTAAAACTACTGTGTATTTTATTTTAATACAAATTCTTGCTAATAAAACCATGATTCTAGAGGCAGCTGTGGCAGGCTGTTCCATAAGAATCTGATTTATTAATAACAAAATTTATAGAGTGAGGAGAAAAGCAATACATAGTTTTCTTGCCTGGCTTCATTTTCCTGTAATTTCTTAGTGATAAGTCTCCTACTGGCACCATCCTGTAGCCAAGACGAATAAATAAGGCACAGGCTGTAGAGTTCTCCCCCACCCCATTTCCAAGCAGTTTTGCAATGCAGCCCCATCGCTCTCCTTCTCTTAAGTTGGTAAAAGAATCCTGTGACCCTCTCCTATTTCCCTGTGGGTCTCTTTCATCTCACAGTGGTCAGTGTAGAGTGGATAGGAATAAAGTCACTCCAGTCTTTAAGTTGGTTAGAGATGACTTTTCACAGATTTGCTTGAGTCATCAACCCTCAATGCCATTGCCTGAAGCAAGAAAGGCCTGCCAGTGGGAAAATCATCCCCAAATCCTACACTGGATCACAAGATAACTCACCCCACCTGGTGATTTCACAACCCATGTGGTTGTGTGTCATAGTTCTTCAGGCTTAAGAAAGGCTTCACCTCCAATATACTACATATCTATGAATTCCCATAGAACTAAAGCTGGGGGCTCATCAAAGTAAGGGCTCAGCAAATACTTCTGAAGTGATTCATTTATGTCATCCTGGTGGTTGACAGAAATCCCAGGAGCTAATGAGTGTGACTCTTTCATATTGATCTGATAAACAGGACTACTAGAGGATGACCAAATTGAGGATTATTAGATTTTAATGACTCAGAAGTTCTACCCTTCTAAGTTGAGCAAAAAGATCAAAATAAAGTATCTCACACTTATCACAGATGCACTCAGTGTATCTGATCTCACCATGTTTATTTCCAAAGGGAAAAAAAAATCTATTGCCCCCAGCAGAGAATTTCCTATGGAAACACACTTAGATTTAGAAATGTCTTAACAAGAAGGACTGTACATAATTCTCTGTATTTCCTACTTCTGTGCTTTGGAAACGCATTAGGCTTTCTAAGTAATGATCAACACATTAAATGTACCGAATTAGCCAATGACTTTGAGATACTACATCCAGTGATGATAGGAGCATCACCCCAAACCCACAGTCCATCAAGATTCTTCTTCTCTCCCTATGTTTTGTGAGCCTTTCATTCAATTCATACCAAACGGTAGATTTATTATACGGCCATTTATTCCTGAATATTAAATAGCTCACCCATCTGATTTGAATTCCATTATTCATTCGCACAAGTTCTTAGCCACTTTTCAGAGAAATTAATGCATCCAGACTCAGGCAGAATGTCCACATCTGTTTATTTCACCAAATTCCAACTGGATCTTTTGCTTACAATTGAGCCCAAGCTGAAATCATACTGAAAATATCTGACTAGCTTGTTTGTCAAATGTCAAATGCTAAATACAATCATTCAAAAAGCAACTGTCCTGTAGTTGGAAGACACTTAACAACCTGATATAACTACAGGTTTCCTAGAAAACCTAGCTTTTATGGCTGGAAATGGAGACAGACAGCGACAAAAACGAGAGATCTTCAGTCAAAATGCAAACACTGAGTCAGCTGCCATATATATAACAGAAAAGAAGAAGAAATTCCCAAACAGGCATTCGGAATAGCCTTAAGCCCAGGTAAAAGGGATTAGGAGCCTTAAAAATCTCCCCAGGGGGAAAAAAATCACAAGTCAAGGCTCAAGTAAGAAACCAGCCAGGCGTGCTTAACAGTCCAACTAACAGTAAGACACATTGGAGCTAGTTCCAGCTCATCATTTAATTCTCCAAGTCCTGGTGTTTTGTAAAGTGGATGAAGAAGTTCCTGGTTCTGAAGGCATTACACCTGCACCCAGTTCTAAAAGCCACTCCTTCTGTCCTTGTTTAGGGCCAGTGAGCAATTGTGGAAAGCTGGGAAGGGTGGCACATGCCTGGAATCCCCATTACTCAGGAGGTAGAGGTAGGAGGATTGAACCGTGGGGCTGCCCATGCAAAAGCATGAGACACTATCTGAAACTCAAACTAAAGCAAAAGGGGAATGGGTGGCATGGTTGATTGACACAGCAGAGCCCCTCCCTCTCGGTGTGACAGGTGCTACAAGGCCTTGCGCTCCCTCCCAGCACGGCAAAAGAAAGGAGGATAAAGGATTGTAAATCAGAATGAAGAAGAATTTTAGAATTTTATGGGAGAGGAGGAAATGTTCTTATTGCTATAATTTTAAGAAAAAAATGATTAGGCCTTATTCATAGATTGTAAAAATTAGGTAATTAAGATAGAAAACCTAATCAGCAAATTCTAGGCTGTTTTGATAATAAAAAGACTTCCTCGGGTGCATATTTCCTTTATATAAAGACCCGAAAGGGTTAATGTCACCCTTTTTGATTATGGATAATGTCACACGCAGACTAATTCCATCCAATCTTTTAGTAACTGGAAATTGATAAACGTATATCTTTGGCGGGGGAGCACTGGTAGCAGGGCTTGAACTCGAGGCCTTATGCACTTGGTGGGCTTTTTTGCTCACAGCTGACATTCTACTACTTGAATCACAGCTCCACTGTCAACTTTTTGCTAGTCACAACAGACTGAATATGGTGATTTAAGCAAAGGTATCAAAGAAATCATCTTAACCCTGATAATAGTTTGGCTTAGTAGCCAAATTAGAAATGTGTTGAAAGCTAGAGAGGATATGTAGTTAAGACTTGATGAGACAGAATATTCAATATGATGCTTGCTTTAGATATTTTAGCCAAGTTTGAGCAGGTAGAGGAAATGAAAAGTATATTTAGATATCCATGTAGGGCATTTATCAGTAAGGATGAAAGCGACGTATTCCCTTGAAATGGTGGTGGTTGAACTGAAATTCAACTTATCCTGAAGTGTCCATTTTTTAAGAATGAGAATTAGGATTGTGGGGTGTTTATTGAACTCTGTGCTGTGTGTGGGATTTATGGAAACATTTGTTAGCTCCCATGCTATCAATGAAAAACTCAGGAAGTGAGAATAACTTAAACCAAAGTCACACAAGATAGTTAGGACACGAGGTAGCCAATCCTAAAGTTCTGTCCTTTTCCCTGCTATATACCCTCGTCCATGCTAGCGTGGTTTGTTAAGTTTCTAATAAAATAGATTTCTGCTTGTGGCTTGTTGGCCCAAAACATGATCTATGTAGCTCTTCTAGTTAGTATTGATATTGTATTCACTATAGACCATTTCACTTCAACTCATAATGTAGTCACCTAAATATGTTAGACATTTCATACTCTATGATGATTTTTAAGGTATTAAGAAAAATAAGTAGTTCCTTAATTCACTATACCATGAGAAGTTCAGTTCGATCAACAAGTAGATGGGTTTTAGACATGACAATATACTCATGAAGAAGTTTTTTTTTAAATGACTGAAGTCTTTTTTTTTAATGAAAAAGTAGACACAAGTATAAAGGATAATCTTGGAAGCTCAAAGAAATTGTGAGCCCTGAATTGCAGAGAAAGGAGCCGAGTGAAAAGTTCCTAAGAGCAGACAGAAGAAAAAGGAGAAAATTGGCTTACAGAAAATGACAAGGGAACTGGAAATAGAGATAAAGAAATGGCTGTTATTTTTCCCATGATTTTAAAGGGAAGGAATAGAACACAGAGCTCCCAAAACGAAAAAAATTTTTTTTTTTAAGATAGCACATTAAGACTACATAGAGTAGTGACAAGAAAAAATTTAACTTTCCAATGAAATGTTCAGAAGGGAAACAAGAATAAGGATGAAATAAATTCTTCAGAGATGATATGTTGAGAATTACAAGATTATCACAACTCTTAAAAATGGAATCGTTTTTGGCTTGTTTTTTTGAACTAAGGAGTTGGTTGTTAGAGGAATTTTCTGGTCATTTTGATGGATACTTGAAATTTTTAGCCTAGTATATGAAAAAAAAGAAGATCTAATCTGTTACTCTTTTTTGTAATATTATATTTTTAAAATATAAAATATCACACAAGAAAAGATTCTACCTCCTTTAGGAGAACAAACTATAATTATATATGTATGTATATGTATATGTATATATATATATGATACTTGAACTAAGAAGGAAAAAGATCATTCTGATAGCCAAGATGAGTTAATTGCATTAATTGTTCTTTCTAATTTTCACAGGTATCCTAATAAAATAAACTTCAAGTTCCTATCTGTGTACTGCAAATTAATATTTATAATTATTGAATACAATAACTGGCTTTAGCTGCAAAACATATCAGTTCAATTTACAGCTTAGTAATTCTTCCTTATAGCAGTGACTGTCACTATCCAAAATAGGGTGGAACTTACCAGAAGGAACTCAGTACAAATAATGCGTACTCATCTACTGAAATGTAATTCTAATTACAGTCATCTGTGATTATCTTTAATAGTTCTTGCCAAAGACAAAGGAGTGTAATGAAGTCTATTAATGGACCCCTGTGTCCTGGTTACATGGAGAGAGAGGCCTCATAAAAGTATTCTGAAGAGAAGAAGGAGGCAAAATATGGGGTGTGGTGAAAAATCCACCGTATGGGGTGAACAGGCATCAGGAGATAAGGTTTTTAAGTAATCTGGAAACATAATTCTCATCAAAAGTCAGCCTATACACAATGGGTATGAATTCACCTGTAGCTCTTTAATAAGTGTAAAAGTGGCTGTGCTACCTCTCCCAATGCCCTATAACATCAGGTACCCAATGGTGTCTGATGAAGAAAGTGTTTCTGGTTATTAAGAGTATAAAATCTGCCGCAAATGTCATGGTCCAAAGCCATTACTCACATCATGTTTTCATTTGGTGGCATTAGAAACCTTGGAGATATTCTCACCAGCTGTTCACCTCTCCCATTAAAACAATATAGATTTCGCAAGGGATAGCCTCTTAGGTTAAATTGTTTTTAAACAGTGCACATCACCCCAAATGAGTGAGAGACAGAATGAGAGGCTACTACAAACACTGCAATGAGAGAGATATCTTCCACAAAAGTAAGCTAAGCCAACTCTGTACTTCATCTAAATGAATCAGAGTTCATTCCAACTAAACTTGAAAATTGAGAAAGGCATATACTGTGCTCCAAAGGGAACATTAGGTACAGTATCGACAGCGCTCCCAGAATGCTTGAGTTTCTCTCCTCCCTCCCTCCATCTTGGTGTGCCCTGATTCTGAGCACAACTCATCAGAACTCTGAACGGTGCAGAAATCCTTTGCAGCTGAGCTGCCCAGTGTGGTGACCACTAACCACGCATGTCCCTTGCGCCCTTGAACATGGGTAAGGCAAAAAAGAGGTGAAATGATCATGTTTCTTCATTTCATTTCAAACGGACATTGTGGCCACTAATGAGAAACAAGGAAGCAGCCTCCGATGGTGAAGGTAAGGGCTGGTGTTGGGGGTTAGCCCAGATGCACATTACAGTTACAAGAACGATGGACTTCCACGCAGAGATCAGAACCTGACCTGATAGATGGGGGGCGGGGAGGGCGGGGGATGCTGGAACAACAAACAGGAGGACTCGATCTTCCAGCTGAGAGTCCACTGGACATCACAGAGGTGGCGGAAGGACAGGTGGGTGTGTGCTGGACAGGAGACCACCTAGCACGGAGCCACAGAGGCGTCCAGGGATACTGTATTGCATTTCCAAGAGTAGAGCTGATTCTGAGAGAATGGCAGACGGAGCTAGGAAGACGACAGAGGGAAGCAACTCAGGAAAGACAGGGCAGGAAACAGGCAGAAACCAGAACACTCACTGCAAAAAAACAGAATTACCAACACTTGTAATACAGTTCCTAAAACAGTCATAAAGAAAGGCTATTCAGCAAGTCTACTTTCCCTGTTACTACAATATTACAACATCAGTGAAGAGGAGAAACATTTAATCATGTTGGCCAGCACTACAGGCAACCTTTCCAAAAAATACACTGTTGGCAAGGCCTCCACAGCTTTAATTGAAAAGTAGATTTGAGATAGTGCTTCCAAGATAAGTACTTGTCATGTGTGCATATTTATACACACAAATACATATATAATATTCATCTATATAGATCTGCACACATACAAAACATTACATACATAACATTAGTGTACTAGCAACCCAGGTGTCCATGGCTCATGCCTGTAATTCTAGCTACTTAGGAGGTTGATATCTGGAAGATAGTGGTTGGAAGCCAATCCTAGACAGAAAAGCAAAGGTGGAGACATGGCTCAAATAGCAGAGAGCCAGCCAATAAATTAAAGCTGAGCAAACACAAGGCCTTGAGTTCAAGCCCCAGTACTACCAAAAGAAAAATGTGTGTGTATGTGTGTGTGTTCGTGAGTATACATATGTATAATATACTATACGTATATAGTATATTATATATTATATACACGTTATAGATTATGTATTTATAATACATTCATAATGATAATATAATTATGTGTTATAATATGAACACTGCCACACCGCAGAAAGCTCTACTGGACAAAGCCACACTAGATGTTCACTAGATCCTTCTAGAGCTGTGTGGGAAATAAAAAGGATGCTTCTGCCAGTAGCCAAAAGTCTCCCAAACATTCGCCATAATTATCATTGGTCATAAAATACACCTATTTGGTTCTTCTTTTTCTGTACTGATAGATTCCATAGCTGGATTTGTTGATGGCTCCTATCTACATTTCAGACCCTCCTGATCCCAAACAAGGTACCCAGCATTCCTCGCTACTTGATTTGATGAAGCCTGTAACTTGGCAATGCTCATAGACACAACAAAGATTCCAAATCCACCTCAAGGCCTGGGCGAGGAGCCCAGAGTTCACCCAACACCCCAACTTCTTGTCTATGCCACTCCTGGTGAAACCACCGGCCGCAGTCCAGGAGTCATGCTTCCACACTAGCTCATCAGATGTGATTCTTGCTGTTGAACCCATTGGTAGATGGAGGACCCTTTATGGCGTTTGACAATGCTCTTCCATGCTTTTATCTCCAGAGCCCTTGCCAGAAAGATGGCAGGGGCCCATTCCTTTAGACAGATAACCCCAACACTGGCTGATACCATTACTGCCATCGGAAACCTGCTGGTTCTAGATACCCTCTCTTGCTTGTCACAGACACTGGATGTCTACTTCTTGAAGCCAGTTCTGTTCGGCTCCTACTCTGCTATGTTCTGGTCTAAGAGACCAAGCTGGCCCTCCTCTTTGGTTCCACACCCATCTTCAAGCTAGAGACTCACTAAGTCATGATGTCACTCACTTAAAAATCCACACTCCTTTCTTTGCTAGGCAAAAAAAAAAAAAAAAAGGCTAGCAAATGTCCCAGAGAATGTGTTAATGCAGTGAGCCTTTTTTCCATTGAGATTCACTGCCCTGTAATGGGATAGAACCCATGACCTTGATGTGTTCTTGGCACCAAGCTCTCGCCAGCTGAGCTAACCATCTCTAAGCTTCAGCGGAAGTTTAAGGTCAGAGAGATTGGGTTTCCTTTTTTCCACTTTATTCTTTGACCATAGGGTGAATTGCCTTGACTACAGAAGCTGCCCAAATAAAAATATTTTAACTCTGAGATTTTTTTTTTTCATAACAGCATGTACTAGAAGTGGAAGTAGAGCAAGCCACCAGGATGAACTTACAGGTATCATTTACAGAGGATCTCTGAGAAGAAACCTCACGGCTGTGAAATACCTTTCTCAGGAAAAAAACAACAGTTAAATGTAACCTAAAATCAATAAAGTCTTTGCCAGTCATTTCCTTAAGAAAACACATTTTTTAAAAAGAGAAAAAGGGGTGACACTGATCAAGATGTATTGTGTTCACAAGGTGCTTTGTTGAATGGCAACTTCTTTGTACAGCTACTTACAGATAATTTAAAAAAGAGATAAGTTGTTACAGAACAATTTCTTCTCAATTGTTTGAAAGCTTTCATTGTTATTCTTTATTGAATGTCCTATTTACCATCCAGAGAGATGGAAAACAATTGGATACAGTACAGGTATGTAAACATTCACTTTTATTCCCCTACAGCTGAAGGCTCCAACTCCTGACTAAGAAGAACTCCTGACTAATCATCTGTGCGTTGGTTTTAAGCAAGGAGAGGAAATGGTGTAGTGGGTATGTCTTGATGGGTGTCCACGCCACACGTGATAGTGGGTACTTTCCATCAACAAAACACGAATGAGACCAACAAACCCATTATCAACCAAGAACCCACCCTGTGTTAGGGATATTTTAATATGTTGACAATGGCCTGGAAGGAGCTCATTCAAAATTCCCCTAAACCATATCTAAGTACCAAGTGAGGAAGAAAATAATTCACCACTGTAAAATGCATGAACTAGATGACAATGATAATAACATCCACCATTCTCCAGGAAAAATAGCTGATTAACCCTACTTTTCAAACAGAGGAAAGAACATTTAAAAAGAAAAGAAACTGTTATGAAGAAAAATGTCTTAAAATGAAAGAAATAAAGGAGATATATTAAACCAGTAAGCCTACAAGAAAATCAATATTTTGATCATAGTTTGAAGCCAGCTTGGGCAGGAAAGCCCATAATCACCAATTATGTACCCAAAAGGCCAGAAGTAGAGCTGTAGCTCTAATTGTAGAGCTCTAGTCCTGAATACAGAAGCTCAGGGACAGTGCCCAGGCCCTGAGTTCAAGGCCCAAAAATTTATATATTGTATCACACGGACACACACATATATATATATATATGTAATATGCATATATAATATTGTCAGAAAGACCTAGAAGAAAATAAAAACCACACCTAACTCCCATATTCAAGGCTAACTTCTGTTAATCCTCATGGCATTCCAGCATTACTTCCTCATTCTCTTAAATATTCACCCTCTTCTTTATTGCTCAGGTGACCCTATGTAACAAGCTTAAGCATGATTTGAACTCTACTTTCTTCATGACAGGTTCCATAGGTTCCATATCAATCAATATACTTTTTACATTATAAATTTACATTATAAATTTTAATTTATAATTTTAATTATAATTTTAATTATAATTATAATTTATAATTTTACATTATAAATTTACATTATAAATTGCTATGCTCTCAGAGAATTTCTTATAACATGATAATATGATTTTTTGGTTTTGAATCTGTATCAAAAGTCATGAAAAATGTATATTCTGTATATATGTATGTATGTATACATACACACATATATACATACATACATACACATATACACAAGCACATACACACACACACACGCACACACACATACAGTCATGAAAAAGTATATACTTTTACAGCCAGATTCAAGGCCTAGAAATAAATCCTAATAAAGCAAATTATTGCAGAATACAAAGACATGGCTGGAAAAAAATAAGGTGTTTACAGTCATGTTCAAAACTACAAAACTTAGAAACAATGGAAGTTAGGAAAAAGGATTAAATAAAAGGAAAGGAATAAACCGAAAAATAATTAAATAACTTACAGCATGTTCACACTGAGATATTGATGTAATTAATTTTTGTTTGATGAATACCCAAGAGAGAAACCCATGAGAAAAAGTTAGATAGGTAAATGTAATCCTAAATATGTAAATTTATTACAAATACATAATACACTTGACGCTATTAGATATTAGATGCAAATTTCAAAGTTTCGTCTTAAAATATCATAAAATGAGATAGCTGTGAATATTTTTAAATATCTAAAAACTTTTTGTAGAAAATTTTAACTTGGTATTAAGATTCTTTGAAAAAGATCTAAAATAAAGGAGAGTTGTAAAATGTTAATGGGTGGGAAGACTAAATGTCATAAAAATGTCAACTCCCTTGAAATTAATTTTAAATGCAATTTCATTAATGATTGACTTAAAAAATTAATTTGAAGCAAAAGTGGCCCTAAGGAGTGAAAACAACTTTGAAGAACAAACTCCCTTTCAAGAAAGACTGTAAAGTCAAAATAAGTTACAAAGTTAACAGTAATTAAACAGTGATCTTCATGAAGTCATCAGCAAATAGAGAAATAGCAAAGACAGTTCAAAATCAGATATGTTCACACTGAAGAATTTGATATATAACAGAGATAGCTTTGAGTATCAATAGGGAAAGAACGATATGTTTAATTAGTAAATCTGAGATGATTTTGTTCACCATAAGGAAAAATAAAATGAAATTATATTCCTTCCTCGCATAATACGCAAAATTTTCTTGCAGGTGAAATAAGCAAAAAAGAGTTTTAAGAAAGCTTAAACATTTTTTAAACAGAATACTAATATATAACTTTACAATACCTTTTCATGGAAATTATTAAACTGACTACTCAGTACAAATGATCAAGAAAAAGTTGATTCATGCAAGATTTAGAAACTGAGATTTTTGTCTTCCTGGGTAAGATATCAAGGTAGACATTTCCTCCTTAGGAATTTGTGGATGAAATTAGGGTTACAATGAGCCATCTTTAACAGTAAACCAGAAAAGAGAGGAAGAGAATCAGAAATCACAACAGAGGTGAGAGGACAACTGATAAGCATGGAGGAACAGAAAAACAATGCAGAGAGAAAAATGTAGGCCATAGCTCTAACCTGATCTCCCAGAGAGGGGAGGAAGCTAAAGTCACAACCACAAGGTAAGTCAGGCTCAGGTCAACAGCTAGTCCTAACCCTAGGATAAACCCACAGTTCTCCCAAGCCTTAGGCCGCTCGGGGAGTTAAGAGTGACAGAGCGTCCTTCTTCATGACAGGCAGCGCTGGAGAAGAAATCCATTGTATCACTCCCTGTATGTCAGAGAGCCATAGTCAGACAACATCATGAGATGGTGTCTACTGTTTCAGACTAAGCTATGCTGGAACCTAAAAACAAGGAATAAGTTAGGGCGTTTGGGTACACCCTGCCAGTGTGTGGGTGATGTACAACTAACAAAAGCAATTATGGAGACAAGGAGGGTTTCTGTGGACCCAAGGAAGACATATAAACAGCAGATGATAAGTAGGAAAGAATAAACATTATTAACTCAGAAAACCAACAAAACTCAAAGACAAAAAAAAAAGGAAGAGCTAAGTATTGTTCTCAATAATAGCCCTACGTCTTGGTTCTTCATTTAAAAGAAACAGACTGGCTGAATGAACCACTCTATGCTGTCTACCAGAAACTCACCTCAGTGGCAAAGACATACCAGGAAAGAAAGTGATGGCAAGTGGAAATATTCTAGGTTCCAAGCAAATAAAGCCCAAAAGCAAAGAGGACTAGCTACATCAAATATGCTTTGTCATGTCCTAAAAAGCAGTCTGAAAGCCAAAATTATTCACAAAGGATAAAGAGCTCACTAGGTATTCATGTATGTAATAATCCATCTAGAAAATATAATGACTAGGAATGGATATGTACCAAATACCAGCAAGCCCAATTTCATGAAACAAACATTACTGGACAGAGACAGATAGGTCAAGATACAATGAAGATACATATGACACAAATTGGATGAGGAGGGTATAAATCATAGAAACTAATCTATAACAAGTAAAGAGATTGAAGAGGGAGTAAAGAGTCTCCAACAAAGAAAAATCTAGGACCAGATGTTTCACTGCTGAATTCTTCCAGACCTTTAAAAAAAGAACACAAAGACTCCTCAAACTCTTCCAGGAGAAACAAAGAGAACGAATTCTACCAAAACCATTCAATGAAGCCCTTATGACCTTGATATCAAAACCAGGAAATGACACCAAAAATGTAGATAGTTTTTCTCACAAGCATGGATATAAAATTCCATAATAAAATATTTGCAATCAAATTTGACAACATATTAAGAAGGTTATACACTAATTGGTTTCATTTTGAGGATGTACAAATGGTTCAACCTATGCTAGTAAATGTAATATAGCACATGAACAGAAAAAAAAAGATAAAAATTATATAATAGTCTCAATAAACGCAGGGGAAAAACCTTTGAAAATTCTACTATCTCTTCATGAAATACCAAAGAAACTAGGAGTAAAATAGTCATGTCTCAACACAATGAAGACTATGTATGACAAGCCTAGAACCAACACCACACTAACAGGAAAACCGAGAGCATGCTCTCTGAAGTCAAAAACAAATGGGGTCCACTCTTCCTGTGCTCATTCGATACAGTGCTTGAATACTTAAGAGCAGTAATTTGAGGAAAAGAAATTGAAGGGATGCAAATAGGAAAGGAAGGACCCAAGTCATCCTTCGGAATAGGAAAATGGATCCTATACTTAAAAGACCCTAGGGCCAGGCATATGCTTGTAATCCCAGCCACTCAAGAGGCAGTGAAACAATAAATCCAATCTGAGGCCAGCCTGAGCAAAAGTTAACAAGATCCTGTGACAAAAAAAAACAAGCGCACCATACTGCTATACACTTCTAATCCCAGTTACAAGGGAATAAGAAACAGGAGGGGGGCTGGGGATATGGCCTAGTGGCAAGAGTGCCTGCCTCATATACATGAGGCCCTGGGTTCGATTCCCCAGCACCACATATACAGAAAATGGCCAGAAGTGGCGCTGTGGCTCAAGTGGCAGAGTGCTAGCCTTGAGCAAAAAGAAGCCAGGGACAGTGCTCAGGCCCAGAGTCCAAGCCCCAGGACTGGCCAAAAAAAAAAAAAAAAAAGAAACAGGAGGATAGAGGGTTGAAATCAACCTGGGCCAAAAGCATGAGGTTCTATCTATAGAACAAAACAAAATTAAAAAGAGTAAAACAAATAGAGCTGGGCTAACGAGGTACAGCACTTGCCTGGCAAGCACAAATCCCCAGTTCAAACCACAGCACCAAAGACAAAATATTCCACCAAAAATTCTTAGGGGTGATTATCACCTTTAACAAAGTAGAAGGATACAAAGTCAGCATATAAAAGTCAGTGCCCCTTCTGTGTCCCAATAACAAACGCATTGAGAAAGAGATCAGGAAGACAATTCTACTCATTGTAGCCTCAAGACAGAAATAAGTAGAAATAAATATCATCCATGAAGTGAAAGATCCCTACAACAGAAGTGATAAATTCCTGAAGAAATAACTGAATAAGGCACTTATAATGGATAAAAAGGCATTCTATGTTCATGGATTGTCATATTGTATAAATGGCCATCATACCAAATGTAGTCTACAGATTCATTCAATGCAGATTAATTCAATATCATCAAAATTCTGATGATATTCATCAAAGGAGTAGGAAAAAAATCATAAAGTTCATATGGAAGCACAAATGGCCACATAAACCTAAAGTAATCCTAAACAGAAAGAGCATTGCTAGAGATTCCACAATATCTAACTTTAAACTGTACTACAGAGCCAGAATAACAAAAGTAGCATAGTATTGCCACAAAAACAAATATGAAGGCCAGTAGAATAGAACTGAAAAATCAGAAATAAGTCCAAAAAGCTACAGATATGATTTTTGGCAAAGGTATCAAAAACATAATTTGGGGGGCTGGGGATATAGCCTAGTGGCAAGAGTGCCTGCCTCGGATACACGAGGCCCTAGGTTCGATTCCCCAGCACCACATATACAGAAAATGGCCAGAAGCGGCGCTGTGGCTCAAGTGGCAGAGTGCTAGCCTTGAGCGGGAAGAAGCCAGGGACAGTGCTTAGGCCCTGAGTCCAAGGCCCAGGACTGGCCAAAAAAAAACAAACATAATTTGGAGAAAAGATAATTTAATCCACAAATGTTGCTAGTAAAAGTGGATGGCCCATATGCAGAAGACAGAAATTAACTCCCCATCTTTTACCCTGGTCAAAAATGTATGTATAAGCGACTGGGAATATGGCCTAGTGGTAGAATGCTTGCCTCATATACATGAAGCCACAGGTTCAATTCCTCAGCACCACATACATAGAAAAGGCCAGATGTGGCTCTGTGGCTGTGGTGCTAGCGTGCTAACCATGAGCAAAAAGAATCCAGAGACAGTGCTCAAGCCCTGAGTTCAAGCACCAAGACTGGCCAATATATATATATTTCAATATATGTTTATATATTTCAATATATGTTTATATATATTTCAATATGTTTATATATAATTCAATATATGTTTATATATGTTTCAATATATGATCTGGAACTTTGAAACTACTGGGAAAACTATTTAAGGATACACATACCTACTCAATGACTCCAATGATATGTAGAGAAAATTTAGAAACAAAACTACTAACTATTCATCTGACAAAGGATTAATATCCAGAACATATGAAGAACTCAAAAAAATTAAACACTAAAAAATTTAAATCCAGTTAATATATGGGCAAATGAATAAACAGTTCTCAAAAGAATGCAAATGGATATTAAGTACCTTACAAATATCCAACAGCCTTAGTAATAAAGGAAATGCATCAAAACCACAATTCACCATACTTCTAACACTAGCTACTCAGGAGGCTGAGACTTGGAGGATCACAATTTGAAGCAAGCCAGAGTAGAAAAATTCATGAGATTCCATACTAATTATTTAGTAGTTTTACTTAGGACATTAGTACAGTGAAATTACATTTTATTTGTAGGTAAAAATTAACTGTACCTTTTATCATTTGTTATAATGAAAGTATAGGGAAGTATCACTATAAATCACATACAATACTAAAAGCCTTATACTCATTCTACTCAAACTTTCTCAAGTATGTATGTTTAGTCTCATCTGACAAACAATGAAATCAAGGTCTGAAGATATTAAGTGTCATGTTCAAGCCCGCAGACAGAAAATTTTGAATCTATGTTGTCTGATCCTAAACCACAATGCTATACCTTATGCAATTAACAGCAGCTAACAGCTACATGTTGGTTGTAATGATCAAGACAGAATGAACGCCTCTGGGTGTCAGGCAGGCTTTGGGGGTACTTGATGTTTCTATATTGTGTTTACTCAGGTATGTTTCTACGAGGCTGGAGTCTCCAGAGACTGGAAGCAAATCTAGGATGGGTTTGACTTTAATCTATGATATGTCCCCAAGAACAGTAGTCAGAAGCTCTTTAGTCACTGGAAGTTTACTCGTCAGAAACCAGAAAGGACAAAGGCCAATAATCAGGAGTTTTCATGATCCCTATGAGCAAGCTATGTGAGTTCAGACACAGGAATTTTGGTTGCTGTTATTCCAGTACTGGGGCTTGATCTTAGGGACTGGATGCTGCCCCTTAGCTTTTTCACTCAAGGCTGGTGCTCTACCCCTCGAGCCACAGCTCCACTTCTGGCTTTTGGGGGCAAATCCAAGATGAGAGTCTCATGGACTTCCCTTACTGTGATTTTCTGATCTCAGCCTCCTGAGGATGGCAAGTGAAAGCCACTAAAGCTCTGGCACAGAACTTTGTGATCCAACTCCAGGCTCAGGTCTCGAAGAAATAAAGAACTTGGTCCTCTTTTTCATGTGAATCTGTCACCATCATTAGGATGACCAGACTCCATCGTCAGTCAGGGACCATGTCTTCATTTTTTTGTCTCCATAACCTCAATAAAGGTTATCCGAAAATGATTTAGGTGGGGAAGTAGGACTACATTTGGCACTTGTTACGTAACTGTTTCTAAACCGGGCGGGGGTGGGGGGCTTGGGGTGCTGCTCCCTCCATGGTACAAAACTTGCCTAGAATGTGTGAAGTCCTGGGATCAATCCTGATAATGGGGGTGGGGGGGGCAAGAAAAGGGAGAAAGGAAGGGAGGGAAGGAGGGAAAGGGGGAAGGAAAGAAAGGAAGGAAGGAGGGGAGGAATGGCAAAGAAGAAAGAAAGAAATCTGTGAGAATTTTAAATGTAATCATGATTGGTCATACAAGGCAATTTTTACAAAAAAATATATAAACAAGTGGAGGATGAAACCAAGAGTATGGGGAAGATGAATGAAGAGGATAATGGGGGGAAATATAGTCGTCATAAAATTCAATGCATATTCTATAAAATTAAAAGTTATTGAGGGAAGGGGTGGGGTTGGGAAGGATGGGGAGAAGGGTAAAAGGGGTGACACTGATCAAGATTCATGG